>NC_142142.1:60330100-61552022 GCF_024610735.1 Ursus americanus
TGTCTGCCACACTCGAGGTAATAAAAGATGAGTGTGGACAGCAGACAGTGAGCAAGGAGAGCAGCCAGAAATGTGGAGAGAGAGAGAAACGAGATCAAGACGATAGGGTCATGTTAAGGGGATTGGATTTTGTTAAGAACTAATCCAAGAGTTTTGAAAAAACTGCTGTAGGTATTTTTAAAGACCACTGTCCTCTGTACAGAGAAATGTACTACCCAGGTGGGGACAAAAGTTAAAAGGGGGAACTAATTATAATACTGCAGGGAACAGTATGATGGAAGGAGACCCCCTCTCACTTTACACTTACTGTACTTAAGTCAGCAGCTGCTCTAGAGAGCAGTTCCTTGACAATCATTTCAAAGCTATTAAGTTAGTATAAAATCTCAAAATACCGAGTTATTCTGTCCTGCCAATTAATACCCAGCAACATTTATAATAAAAATGGAAATCTGAAAATGTAAAATCAAGGGAAAAATTTACTTCGGTCTTTTTCCAAATTTAAATCATAATTTTTACACGGTATCTATCTTAACTTGCCTTACTTTGTAAATAGGAGAACAAAATTAATTCATAAGACTATCTTTTTTTATACTTATAACTTTCTTATAACTACAAAAATCTTTAACGCTGTATAAAAATTAGAAAATGAAGGAAAAACCGATTTCCCAACTGGGGGTAGCAAACTATAACGATGACCTACATTCCCCCAGGGGTTAGAAAGGTACTGCACGGGCACCTTCCCCACACCAGGGTTCCCAATGTCTTCTAATCCCTCTTCTCCAGACAGTCACTTACTGAGCGCCAACCATGCACGAGGTACTTTGGTGTAAAGCTCCATAAAGCAGAAAAATCTCCACAACTGTGGGCATCTGGCTAGAAGGAAGAGCCCCCGGAGCCCCCCAGAGCCATGAGCGGTCCCCCACCGACCTGCCGCAGCAGCACTGGGGGAGCCTGGAGGGCAAGGACAAACAGCCGCACCCACCAGAAGGAGAGACCCGAAGTCCCCACAGGACGCTCGCGCGGACAGAAGGTGAATGACAACGCGGAACCGAGTCTTTCAGGGCACCCGCGATGCCCCAAGGCCACTGCACCTCGAGAGCAGACATCTAATGATGCTGTCCGACGCAAGGCACAAAGCTGTACCCTCCGTCACTCGACAACACGCCTCACTTAGGCCGACAGGCAGAGCAATTCAAAGGACCCTCCAGCAAAGGAAAACAGCGTCTACACCGCCCCTCCCTGAGAGATGAAACTGTGTGCACTCATACTTCAGAAATGAGTGACAATCACAACACTGGTGACAAGTGGAAAACAGGTCTTCCCCGTGTGAGGAGACATATCAACAGCTCTCTGGCAATGACGCAACGAATAGTAAAAGGCCTGGACTCTGAGACCAGCAAATAAGGTCAGTCAAAAAGGGGGGGGCTCCAATAAAATATAATTAACGCAAAACTGAGTTTTCAATTTTTGCTGAATTATCCTACCAACGATTAAGAGTTTCAATTAGTAATTCTTGTTTATCCAGGACTGACCATAAGCCAACATTGTCCAAGAAGGAAACTGGTAATAAAATCCGTCTCACAGGCCTAATTTCAAGGCAGGTATGAACCTGACGAGCCAGCCATCACTGCGTAATTGTGCTGACTGTGCTGTAAGGACCTGCGGCTTCTCAGGTAATTTCTGATTTTTGGAATAAGGACAAAAGACAGCTATGAAAGCATATGCACTCGCTGCCATGCTCACCTTTTCCAAAGAAGCTTTTATTTTTTTTAAAGATTTCATTTATTTATTTGAGAGAGAGAGAGAAAACATGAGCAGGGGGAGGGGCACAGGGAGAAGCAGGCTCCCTGAGGAGCAGGGAGCCCGATGCAGAACTCGATCCCAGGACCCTGAGGTCATGACCTGAGCCAAAGGCAGACGCTTCCCCGACTGAGACACCCAGGCGCCCCTCGAATAAGCTTTCTGTGATCCTGCTCGAAATCAGATGCTCTCCAGAGAAAAACACATGTGCATATTCACACAAAATGTTGTAAACGATTTTAGGGGGTTAAAAAAAATGCTTTGACGCTTACCCAGGGATTTTTGGGTCAAGAGTCCCCATTATTACTAGGAGAGCTTCCTGAGGAAAGCTGAGAACAGAGCTCTAATGCACAGGTTTATGAGCAGGTCAGAAAAAAAGAAGTGGTGGGAAAACGCCAGGTAAACACACCGAGGACAAGAGCGAGAAGAGACCCCCAGCCGTACTCTGAAGCCTCGCGGCAGGAGCACAGAGCACAGCTTCATTCACCTGACGAGGCATTCAGGGCACGCTGGTGTCGCTCAGCTAGGTGGGGGCTAAGACCTGGGGCAGCAACCAACCTCTCGGAAGGAGCTCACCGTTCCTGCTCTCCTGGGGCTTCTGCGGACCCCGGGAAAGACAATCAAGTATCCTGACAAGTCATCAGGAGCTGAGAGAGGTTACTGGAATGAAGGAATTTATTTTATGAGAGCCTGTAACTAAAGAACCTAGCTACGACACAGGGTCCACAAAGGCCTCCCTAAGGTAAGACTGAGGTGACCACCAACCAGCATGTAGTTATCCCTGCAGAAAGCGGGGTGGGGTGAAGTTAATGCAAGTCTTCCAGGCTAAGGGCAACACAAGAAAAGGTTCTGCGGTGGAGACAGTGCGGAGATGCGGAAGTCACGCTCTGGAATCAGGAAGATGCTGGTTCTCTCCTTAGCCGGTTCCTTATCTCCTGATAACAATACTAGCGCATTCATTAAGAGGCAGCTGGAATGATCAAATTGGACAATTTTCGTATAGCACTTGGTAAAATGTGCTGGCAGAGAGTAAGCACTCACTAAATGTGAGCGATGATGAAAATTACAGCGTAGTGATGAGAACCTCACTCTAGCAAAATGGCCTCGGCACACTCAAGCCCACAATCAATGTAAACGGTTCCTACAGCCACCAACTATGAATTTCTAAAGCAAAATACAAGCAAGTTAAATATTTTACTACCTGCTCTTCATTTTCGCGAATGTAAATGCGCTGCAAAGAGCTGTACTCAGATACAGCACCAAAGACATGTTATCTCCACCTAAGGACTATAATGTACTTCACCAGTGAGAGTTTAAGTAAAACAATAACTTCCTGATGAATTTTGGAAAATACTTGAGTGAAACAAAGTTCTTTCAATATAATTACTATGTTTTCTGAATAGAATGCTCTTCAAAACTGTTGAGTTCAGTTTGGTTTAACATCTATTTAAGTAAAAGCCTATTTAAAACCTATTTAAAAACTGTTCTTTATAACATTTAACAAGCTTGGAACAGTTTCAAATTTAGTCTTACTTAGCAAGCTGAGGTCTAATCCAAAAAGAAAACCTTGATATTTTCACTTTGCCTCTTGGCAAAGCTTTACATGCACCCCCAGTAACGGAGAATCTTTACTTGACGCAGAAGTCTGTTGATGTTCAAGGAAGAAGGGAAATACACCCTTTTCAGATACATGCTTTCAGATACACCACCACTGAGTGCTGAGCACATTTTCCCTAAGCTTAAGTATCTGCAATACATCTCCTGGCCTGACATTTCTGAACAGGTAAGAACTGAGAAAACCAGCCAGTACTGCAAAACTGCAACATTACCTGGAAAACTGGTCTTCATCACATCAATTCCGACTTGTAGCTCAGGCTCAGCAGCAAGCACCGCATAATCCCCTTGATGAGAGACGTTGAAGTTGAAGTTGGGGTAGGGATTCAAGGAGTCTTTGGCAAGAACTGGTTTTCCCTTTGCAGTTCTTTGCAAACGAATATTATTCCAAGGGATATTCAATTTCTCTGCAACTAATTTCCTTATCATAAGACGACCAGCCTGTTAAGTAAAGAACACCTATGGTATGTATTGATGTCTACTAAAGATTCAGGTACTCTGCCTGTAACATAGAGACTATTTTTGTGGTTTCTAAAATTAATTTCCAAGTGTTTAAAAGTACAGAAGTACTAAACTCGCTGTATTAAGATTTAAGCAAAGCTTAAGAAGGTAGAAGAAAAAGTTAAAGTCCCTCTTCAGGGGCGCCTGGGTGGCACAACGGTTAAGCGTCTGCCTTCGGCTCAGGGCGTGATCCCGGCGTTCCGGGATCGAGCCCCACATCAGGCTCCTCCGCTATGAGCCTGCTTCTTCCTCTCCCACTCCCCCTGCTTGTGTTCCCTCTCTCGCTGGCTGTCTCTATCTCTGTCGAATAAATAAATAAAATCTTTAAAAATAAATAAATAAATAAAGTCCCTCTTCAGCAATTCCCTCCCCTCAACAAACAACCAAAGTTAACAATTCTGCATCCTTCTGGTCTTCTTAGTATGTAAATACCTTTTCATTTAGATATGCTTTTTTTTTCATGTAGATACATATTTGAGATCTTAGTATATGGAGTACTGCACCACGCCTAAGCTTTATAACTTCCAAGTGTTGGGAATTATTTCATGTCTGTACATAGGAGTCTGGTCGGTCCCCTTTTAACTGTAGTATAGTATTTCATAATATCAAGATACTCCCCCTGATGGACTATTCCCTTATTACCGGACTTTCAGGCTGGCTCTAGGTTAGCTATTATAAAAATTTCCCAGTGAACAGCCCTGTTGTACCCCCATCTTTGTGCTTACGTCCAAGTATTCCTAGATCCCATATACCCATCACTCAGCTTCAATGATTAGCAATGCATGACTTGTCTCACATATACCCCTTCCATCGTCCCACTTCCATTAGTTATTAACAAATTACTAAAATCACCAAAACCACAAGGATATGAAATAAAAAAGTCTATAATATTTTATAAAATATCTTTCAAGGATTTTCCCCTTCCATTCTAATATTGACTTTTAAAATCTGCATTACTTTACATTACACAATTTCTTACAAACTACAAAAAAGTTAAAAAGAAATTCACCACTTTGCCTTCAAAACACTATCAATAAGTCCACACACCAAACGAAAAGGTGTTTCTATCCAGGGGCATTTTCGAGAAATGGCGGTCTTGGAAGTGATGATAATCAGAGGCTATTTCAAACTGCATTCTGTAGCAGAGGAATTCTGAAATGCAACTTTCCCTTTGTTGCTTCAAAACGCGTAACTACAATCAATACCTGCATTCAAATGGCGTTCCCCAAGCTACGCAGTCGGGAAGGGAAGCCTGGGGGGCATCCCCCCGCCGGGGCCCGGGCTCTCCAGCACCAGGAGGCTGGCGCAGGCCTCCCCCAGCGACCCCGAGCGCCCTGTCGCTGTGTGCGGGGCCCGGCACGTGCATAGCGCCCTCGGGCAGGTGCCGCGGGGCCGCGCGCGGGGAGCGCGATTTGGGCCTGGCGAGCGCCCGCAGAGACAGTGCCCGCGAGGCGCGCCGCCGGCCCCGGGGGAGGGGCCGCTGCCGCCACCGGCCGCCAGCCCGCCCCGACACACAAAGGGCGCCGGGCCGGACGCGCCGCGGGCCCCGCCTCCGCAGCGGCTGCGGCCCCGGCTCTCCGCACCCCAGACCTGGAGTAGTACCATGGCTGCCTTAGCGTCCCGGGCAAAGACGAACTGGCCAATGCGCTCCTTCTCCTCGGGCTGGATCGACCGCACAGCCAGCAGCCACTCTGCGCGGCTCGGCAGCCAGGTGCCGCACGAAAAGGCCCAGCGCACGCCCTCCATGGCCGGCACCAAGCGAGACCGCTGGGCGGGCGAGACCATGCACCGAGGAAGGACCTCGCCGCCAACCTGGCTCTGATGGCGCGGACGCTGGCGTGGCCCCGCCCCCTTCTTCCCGGCGTCGGGGCGGAGGGGGCGGAGCGGACGGCGACGTGCACGACGCCCCGCCTACCGGGAGCTCTCGCTACACCGGCCCCGCCGCCGTCTCTAGGAGAGATCGGCTAGGGGCGGAGACGGAGGCCCGCCTCTGCGCTCGGCGCTCTGCGGCAGCGCGTGACGTCACAAAGGGCGGGGCCGCCGGGCGAGCAGAGGG
Organism: Ursus americanus; assembly: GCF_024610735.1. Classification (NCBI taxonomy): domain Eukaryota; kingdom Metazoa; phylum Chordata; class Mammalia; order Carnivora; family Ursidae; genus Ursus; species Ursus americanus. The sequence continues at coordinate 60,336,072 of NC_142142.1, forward strand.
AGGGACCAAGGCCGAGAGTCCCCTAGTTACGCCAGTCACACTCGGAGAAGCGCTAACGGGACAGCAGTCCAGGCCAATCGCAGTCAGGCCTGCGGAGGCAGCGAGACTAGGGTGGAGACTTCGGAGACTGCAGTTGCAGGTGGGTGAGCTCTGGGGTCTGAGGGAGGAGTGGGATGGCAGCGCCTGGTGCTGGGGGGCCCGCGGAGGAGGGGACCCCCGGGGCTTCGGCCGCCCCTCGGATCGTCCGTGTGCGGGGGCGAGGAGGGCTGTCGGCGGCGGGGAGCGCGCCTCTCGGGGCCCCCGGAGCTGTGCCCCGCGGCGGCCCCGACCTGCCCTCCCCGCCGGCCCCGGGACCCGTTGCTGCAGCCGTGCGGCGGCCCAGGTGCTGGGGGCCCTAGGAGCGGCGGAGCCCACTTAGCTCAGCAGCCTTCCTCGAGCGCTCGGTGCCTTCGCTCGGTTGTCTTGCCAGGCCTGACCGAGGACCGTCCTGATGCCTCTGGGGGCCTCCTGGGGACCTGGGGGGACTCTTCTGGGGAAGCCCTCGTGACCAGAGCTCCTGCGGGTACTGGCCTCTGCAGAGCCGTGTCAGTGCCCAACTTTGCGGTAGATGAAATGCCGGCCGCTGAGATTGAGCCGGTCCCCTCCGTCCTTCAGCTGCCAGGGGACGTAAGCCGAGGGCCAGCAGTAGCAATCCACACAGTGACCTAAGGATTATTTCCACCCTCTTTAAGATGGCTTCTATTCTGCTTTTTATCTATGCTTGTTTCCGTTAACTTTTCCTGATACCATGAGCCCCTTCCAGTCCTTTGCAGGTAGGCGGAATTCCGAACACAAAACACAAATCCTCAAAGGGATGTAATGTAAATTAGTGCCTTGATAGATCAGCTTGGGTAATACTTAGAAAAGCCTGTGTCAGGGGCCTATGTAAGATGTGCTTGCAACCTGCAGAGAGCTTACAATCTGGCAAGGCCGAGAGAACATGTACCAAAAACCCGCAGTAAGTGACAATGTGAAGGTACGCAAAGTATAAGGCATCTACTAATACTCGTATCACCAATGATCACAACTCCGTTCTCCACTTTTAACTTTACGTATCTGAGCATCATATAATAACTTCTCCATTCTTATTTTCGAGCTGATCTTTATAATTTCACTCTTCTGTTTCCAAAACACTTCTAAGTACATTGTCACATGTCCTGTGCAGTAGTAATTATTGTTACCGATGGAAAATTTGAGATCAGAAAGAGAAATTTGTGGAATTATTTCAACACAGGTTTAGGAATTCACAGTTCATTCTTTTAGCATTGAACTAAGTAAGCTCTGTGTGTCATCTATAGAGCCTCGTATAATGTACTGGTTATTTGTACTTGTTCTCTCTCCCTAGAGTATTCTCTCCTCCCGTCCACATTTCTTGTTCCTCTGTGTCATTCAGGGCTCAGCTCAAATGTCATACCTAAGAGAATGTCTCTGTACAGCAAATCGAAAAAGCTCACTCTCCTCACTCCCTTCCATCCCCAAGCCTGGTACTATAGTGGACATTCTTTTTAGGTTTGCTTAATGGAATCCCCTCCGCTGTCTACTTTGTAAATTCTTACTTGTCCTTCAAGGCTTACGGCAAACCCGACCTTTTCTTAAGGACAGCCCCAGAGTTTTTTGTGTTTTTTTTTTAATATTCTCTATTTAATTCATTTGGCAACTATTCTTATACTGCCTTATGATATTTATTATCCCAAATTATCTCTATGTGTTATCTTGCAAATTAGAATGTAAACTACTTAAGAGGGAATTTAATGCATACCTTACCTTTTACAAATGGTATACAAATGTTTTGATGAACTTTTACAATAGATTTTACTCCTTTTATAAGCTAACACTGGTATTTATATTGTCTACCTTTAATTCCCTCATTTGTTTTCTTAAGGAAATATAAAGTGTGCCAAAGTATATTCAGTAAGCCCAGACATCTTATTATGATAGTTTTATTGCACTGGTCAGGGGAAAAAGAGGACTGAAGTGTCAGAGGTTCAGCAAGTTTGTGAGTAATAGCCATCTTGCCAGATCCTCTCTCTTGCTTCTTGGTGGGATTCTGAGAGACCTGTGTTCTTTTTTCAGTTCCACCACCAGTTATCAGTTATTTATCTTTGGGTAAATCACATAACCTCTCCCAGGTATCAATTTCAGTGGAAAAGCATCAAATGAAATCCTCTACGTTTCACTGATCTGTGGGGGAGAGATAACGTTCATTAGCTTCTTATTGGGTCACAACTTAAACTTATTCCATTGCAAAGCTTACCTCTTTAAGACTTTAATAAATATTTCTTTAATTCTACCAGTTACCCAAGAAAGAAACCTTGCTACCTTTTTTCCCCTCAATTTGCATATCCAATCTATTCTCCGTTCTGTTGGTTCTGCTTCTAAGCTAGAGCTAAAATCCATCTATATTGCTCTATTTCCACTGTTAACACTCTGGTCTAAACCACTGTCATGTCTCACCTGCAAGACTGATTTGTTTTCTAGCCTGCAGGAGAAAGGAGAACATTGTTTTCCGAGTTCCCCCGGCTATAAACACTCCTGAAGCAGCCTGTCTTCAGAGCTAGGTCTCCAAGTCCGTGCCCTTAATCACTGCACTATATGGGCTCCTGACTAGACTTGGTAGGAGAGGCCAGCAGGATAGGAATCCTGAAGAGTGTTGTGTCAACAGCAACTAGAGATGCGTATTTCAAGAAGGGGGGACTAGTAAGCAACATAAGTACTCCTCAGAAGTTAACTAGAACGTGGAGAGAGAAGTTAGCATTTGACTGCCAGACGAGAGCGCAGTGTGGTGACACTGACTTAGGTTGTAGGGTGAGAGAGGACTGGACAGTAGTGGGCTCAGATGGCCACTGGACGGAAAGCTACTCCAGACTTTCTGGGTCGGGGAGTGGAAAAATGGGATGGTCACTAGAGGGTAACGAAAGTTCAAAGGACAGATTTTTTTGATGTTTAAAGGTGGGAGATACTAAAATGTGTCCACTGATGGAATCTGTCCTTGGAGTGGGAGAATGTGTTGATGCAGGAGAGGGAGTAGTTGTGTGGGTGTGTGTGCACTCACACTAGTCTAGAGTGTATTCCAGAGTGGAGGACGCTTTCTCCCCTGTTTTTGGCTGTATGCCCAGTATCTAGAATAGTGCTTGCCAAAATAATAGCTACTCTGTAAACTTTCTAATATTTGTTGAATAAATGAATAACTTGGACTCCATTTCTCTTACCTTTTTTTAAAAATTAATTCTTCACACATCAGCCAGAAAGATATTTTAAAAAAATAAATCAGATCACGTCACTGCCCAATGCAAAGTCTTCCATGATTTCAACTGCACTTAGAATGGAATTCCAGCTCCTTGTGGCCTATCGGGTCCTGCAGGAAGCGGCACCTGCCTTCTGTAGCCCTACCTCCCCAACACGCTTCTCTCGTTACCTTAATTCCAGTAATGCTGGCCTTCTTTCATGTCCTCAAACTGAAGGACTCCTTCCCACTTTAGGGCATTAGATATGATTTCTCCCCTAGCTTCTTACCTTGTCATCATTCAGGTGTCCACTTAAATGACATTTTCTCAGAGAGACGCTCCTGGATATCGTAGTGAACGAGAACAAGAGCTTGGGAGCCACACCACCCTGTTCCAGGTCCCTGCTACCTGCCATATAATCTTGAGCACGTTGCGTAAGGTCTCAAAGCCCCAGGTCCCCTTCCTACGAAGTGCGGACAGTAGCAGTATCTGCTTCACACGCTATTGTTGAAGATGAAGAGTGTATGAAGCACGCAGTACAGAGGAAGCCCTATCTCAGTGTTACCACTGTTACTCCCGGAAGCTGAAATCCCCATTGTTCATGTCTATTCCCATTTCCCAGCTGTTTCTTCACAGTATTTGTCACGATATCTAATCTGTCAGTCTTCCTCACCAGATAGGAACCGCCAGGAAAGCAAGGATCCTGTCTGCCTCTCTCCTCCATGCTCTCCTGTCTAATTCCGTACCTGGCATACAGTTAGCAGTCTGTGACAAACACTAATTAGAATAGGCCAGAAATCATGCTCTATTTTGAAACTCCAGTGATCAACGTCGGATCACCGGAAAGCCTGATGGAATCAAAGCCCAGACCAGTCACGCGCGGCCTTGGTTGAATATTGCACTCCTGTCAAGTGGCACATGCATTTTCTGTCATTACTTTGTATCAATCTCGTCAGACATGACGGTTGTACTTTTAATGACTCAATTATTTAATCAGATTTTAATGGAAGACATTAAAAGGAAGAACACGACAACAGTTTTAAAAATTGATTCAGTGTTTTGAGCACGAAGGAGTTTTGTTGAAGCTGAGAGGCAGTCAATAAATACACCATTGTTTTATGTGCTTCAAAGAAAGAAAACGCTATTTTTAACTACGACACAACTCCTTATCACTTGGTACTTTTCATACTTAGGCAAAGCCCTTTTAAAACTTTCGTATATCCCCCTTGTACACTCATAAAAAGAAAAACATTAGCAAAATTAGCTGAGATGCTCTTAAACTTTTTCACATTCAGAGTCCAGTGCTTCGAATTCACTTTCAACTCAGAATCTCAAAAGTCCGTGTTTTTCTACATAATATCATTCTCTGTTACTAAGAGCATTAGTGATGCATCATTTCTTAAATGATATTCATTATTATCTCCAGGGCTGTCTTTTAAGACACGGATACCCATTCTTCACATTTTGATGCACAGTTTGATGCAGATAGGGACAAATAGGTCATGTCACTACCTGGCCAAAAGCAAGTATAAGACACCTGTCAATTTCAGACATGTTTATGTGAAAAAATGCGTCTTAAAGTTACAGGAATATTATATTGAATTTACAGAATATTTGTAGAAAAAAATTGCCAAGATTTAAGATTTGTGTTAACAATAATGTTGCTAAGTACATGTTATTACAGCGCTCGCTTCGCCAGCACATATACTAAGTACATGTTATTACTGAGTTAACCATTAATATTGATATACCACCTGACAACATTAACTTAATATTCATGATATGATTTAAGCATAACAACAATACAGTGTATTGGTATGTCCACTTTGCACACAAGGGAACTAAAGCCTCAAAGAGCCTCCATATGGGTCACAGTATAGTGACGGGCCATTTAGGACCCTATTCCTACAGTTCCAGGTCCTGAGTTCTTTGCTGTTTGCAAAATACACTACTACTACGAGTACAGATTTACTCCAACCAAATTTAAGAAATGAAGATTTCAGCTTGGATTTTTCATTCTGTATAGAATATATATGGCAGGCTTTATCTTTTAACAGCCTCATAAAAGTGAATATCATATATATTTGAGAATACTTATTTGGGGATATTTAAAAAAAATTTTTTTTAAGATTTTATTTATTTGAAAGAGAGAGAGAGAGAGAGCGTGCACACACAAGCCGGGGAAGAGGGAGAGGGAGAAGCAGACTCCCCGCTGAGCAGGGAGCCCAATGTAGGACTCGATCCCAGGACCCTGAGATCATGACTTGAACTGAAGGCAGATGCTTAACTGACTGAGCCACGCGTGTGCCCTGATACTTAAAATTTTCTAGTAAAGTTTGCTTTTTGTTCTAATATTTATAGAAATAAGGATTACTTTATGCCTATATCAATGGGTTCAATGAACACTAAGCCTCAAAAGTGACTTAATCCAAATTAAACAAATTAAATAAGATCCAAAGTAAATACATATTTTTAACAATAATAAAGTTAATTAAAGTGTTTGTGGTTGAAGTTTCTTAAATTTACTTCAAGACTTATGTCGCTATGTATGTACAAGAAATACAGTTTTTATCCTTTTGAAAGTCCCAGGTTTGAGTACCTTTTAGCTTTTTTGTTTTACATTCAACTTCTTTTTTAAAAAACTAGGAGGAATGGGGCACCTGGATGGCTCAGCCCGTTGGGCATCTAACTCTTGCTTTCGGCTCAGGTCATGACCTCAGGGTCGCAGGCTCAGGCTCCACACTGGGTGTGGAGTCTGCTCGGGGTTCTCTCTGTACCACTGCCCCTCCTGCTTGTGCTCACTCTCTCAAATACACAAATAAATCTTTAAAAAAAAACCTGCGGAACTACTTACACTAAAAAAGAAAACAATGTTTTCTTTGCAATTTTTAAGTGTTTTGAACAAGAACAAAACTGGGATATCAAAATAGTTTCTAAATTGAATTTATATTTCATGGTCTTTAATTTTTATTTTGAAATAATCACATATATACAGGAAATTACAAAAATACTATAAAGCGCTCCCATCTGCCCTTCACCCAGTTTCCCCAAGGCTACATCTTACAGAGTTATTGCCCAAAATAAAAATCAGGAACTTGACATTGGTGCAGTCTGTGGGGACAGTCCTATGTCATTTTATCACACGTATAGATCCCTGTAACTAATCAAGTCACAGATTATTACAGATCACTGCAAACGTCTCCCTGGTGCATTCCTGCCCCCAACCCCCCACCACATTCCTCAGTCCCTGGAAGCCACTAATCTGTTGTCCCTCTCTATCATTTTGTCATTTCAAGAATGTTATATGACCTTTTGAGATTGCCTTTTTTCACTCATCATAATGCCCTTGAAATTCATCTAAGTTGTGCTGTACATCAGTGGTTTGCTCCTTTTTAATGGTGGGTCGTATTCCATGATATGGAGGTCCGACAGTTTGTATACGCAGCCACAAAGTGAGCGGCATTTTGGATGTTTACAGTTTTTGACCATACAACTACAGGTGCTATGAAAAATCAGATACAGATTTGTATTTCTCTAGGATAAATGCTCAGATCAGTGACTATTGGGTAATATAATGTGTGTTTAACTCCCCCCATTTTTATTGAGATATAATTGACATATAAACTGTGTTAGTTTTAGTTGTACAACATAATGATTTGATGTTTGTAAATATTATGGAATGATCACCACAATAAGTCTAGTTAACATCCATCACCTCACAGAATTTTTTCTTGTGCCGATAGCTTTTAAGATTTACTCTCATAGCAACTTCTGAATATCGAATGTAGCATTGTTACCTGTAGTCATCATGCTGTACATTACAGCTCCAGAACTTCTTTCCCTTATAACTGGAAATTTGTACATTTTCACCTGCTTCACTCAGTCCCCCATCTCCTCCCCCCTCTAGCAAACAACGTGTTCTCTGTTTCCATGAGGTTTTTTTCCTTCAAGATTCCACATATAAGTGACATTCTACAGTATTTGTCTTTATTATTTCACTTAGCATAATGCCTTCAAGGTTCATCTATGCTGTCGCAAATGGCAGGATTCCTTCTTTTTTTACGGCTAATGCTCCATTGTGTTTGTGAGTGAGTGAGTGTGTGTGTGTGTGTGTGTGTGTGTGTGTTTCACATTTTCTTTATCCATTTGTCAATCCACAGACATTTAAGTCGTTTCTTTATCTTGGCCATGCTGCTGTGAACGTGGCAGATGGATACCTCCTCAGGATAGTGATTTAGTTTCCTCTCAATTCATACCTAGAAGCTGAATTAGTAAGATCATATTGTAGTTTCATTTTAAAATTCTGAGGACCCTCCATGCTGTTTTCTATATTGGTTGTACCAGTTTTCACTCACACCAGAAGTACACAAGGTTTCCTTTTCTTCACATCCCCAACAGCACTTGCTATCTCTTATCTTTTTGAGAAAAACCATATTGACAAGTGTGAGTTTGCATCTCAGGGTTTTGATTAGCCTTTTCCTGACGATTAGTGACACTGAGCACCACTTCATGTACCTGTTAGCCATTTGAATAGCTTTCGGAAAATGTCTATTCACGTTCATTGCCCATTTTTAATTGGATGATTTGGAGTTTTTTTGCTATTGAGTTCTAGAAGTTCCTTATATATGTCGGGTATTAACACCTTATCAGATGTGCAGGTTGAGAATATTTTCTCCCCATCTGTAGGTTGCCCTTTCATTTGGTTGATCACTTATTTAACAGTGCATTAGTTTTGTAGTTGATATAGTCCCACTTGTTTATTTTCTGTTTTGTTCCTTGTGCCTTATGTTTCATATCCAACAAAAAAATTGTTGCTATTACCAATGTCAAGGACCTCATTCCCTACTTTTCTTCTAGGAGTTTTATGGTTTCTGGTCTCACAGTTAATTCTTTAACTGACTTAATTTTTGTGAGTGGTATGAGATATGGGTCCAGTTCCATTCTTTTGCATGTGAATATCCAATTTTCCAGGCACCATTTATTGAAAAAACTGTCTTTTCACCATTGAGTATTCGTGCCATCCTTGTCAAATAACAGATGACCATTTATGTGTGAATTTACTTCTGGGCTCTCAGTTCTTTTCCATTAGTCCATGTGTTGTTTTAATGCCAGTGCCATTGATTACTATACTTTGTAATATAATTTAAAATCAGGAAGTGTGGGGGCACCTGGGTGGCTCAGTCAGTCAAACATCTGCCTTTAGCTCAGGTCATGATCTCAGGGTCCTGGGATCCAGCCCCACATCAGGCTCCCTGCTCAGTGGGGAGTTGGCTTCTTCCTCTCCCCTCCCCCACCACCCTCTTGTGCTCTCTTTTGTGCACGCTCTCTCTATCAAATAAGTAAATAAAATCTTTTTAAAAAATCAGAAGTGTGATGCATCTAGCTTTGCTGCTCTTTCTCGGGATTACTTTGGCTTTTGGAGGATTACTTTGGCTGTGTAGATAGTTCTATGTGAATTTTAAGATTACTTTTTCTATTTTTATGAAAAATGCCTTAGGTATCTTGATAGGGATTGCATTCAATTTACAGAGGGGTTTAGGAAGCATGGATGTTTTAATAATATTAATTCTTCCAATCCATGAACACAGGGTATATTTCCATTTATTTATGTCTTCTCCAATTTCTTTCATCAGTGTTTTATAGTTTTCAGTTTATAAATCTTTGACCTACTTGGTTAAATTTATTCTTAAGTATTTTATTGTTTTTGATGCTATTGTAAATGAGATTGGTTTATTTTTAATTTTAATTTGTTAGTATATAGAAAGGCTACTGATTTTTGTATGTTGATTTTGTATCCTACAGCTTTGCTGAATTCATTTATTAGTTGTTACTTTTTTTTTTTTTTTGGTGCAGCTTTAGAATTTTCTGTATATAAAATGTCATCTGCAAACAAAGACAATTTTACTTTTTTCCTTTCCAATTCCTATTCCATTTATTTGTTCTTCTTGCCTCATTGCTCTAGCTAGAACTTCCAGTACTATGTTGAATAGTGGTGAGAGTGGACAACCTTCTCTTGGTCCAGATGTTAGAGGAAGAGCTTTCAACCTTTCACCATTGAGTTTGATGTTAGTTGTGGGTTTGTCATATATGGCCTTTTATTATTTGAGAATTCTATGCCCACTTTCCTTCTATGTCCAATTAATTGAGAGTTTTTATCATGAATGGATGTTGAGTTTTTAAGTGTTTTTTCTGTCTCTTGGGATGATCATATGATTTTTATCTTTTTATTAATGTGGTAAATTACATTTACTGATTTGCATATGTTCACTCATCCTTAACTCCCAGGGATGAATCCTAATTCATCATGGTGTATTATCCTTTTAATATGCTGTTGGATTAATTTTGCTAGAATTTTGTTGAGATTTTTTGCATCTATAGTCATCAGGGATATTGGCTTGTAGGGTTTTTTTTTTTTGTTTCTCTTTTTGCTTTTTTGTCTTCTTTTTGTAGTGGCCTTATCTGGTTTTGATATCATGGTAATGCTGGCTCAGTTGGTTAAGCATCTGGCTTCAGCTCAGGTCATGATCTCAGGGTTCTGGGATCAAGTTCTGCATCAGGCTTCTTGCTCAGCAGGCAGCCTGCTTCTCCCGCTGCCTGCTGCTCCCCCTGCTTGTGCCCCCCCCAACAAATAAATAAAAAATGAAGTAAAATATAATAAAGTAAAGCTACAGGGAGTCTCTTGTAGGCAGCATATCATTGGATCTTGTATTTTTTATCTATTCAGCCATCCTGTGTCTTTTGATTGGAGAATTTAATTCATTTATGTTTAAATTATTAATAGGTAAAGACTTACTATTGCCATTTCGTTAACTGTGTTCTGTTTTATAGATACTTTGTTGCTTCTTTGTGGTTTGATGACTTTTTGTAGCAATATTTTTTCATTCTTTTATCATAATCTTTTATGTGACTCTACAGGGTTTTCCTTGTTGGCTACCATGATGCTAATGTAAAATATATTTATAACATTCTATTTTAAGTTGGTAACAACTTAATTTTACTAACATATAAACTTTAAATTTTTACTTCTCCCCTCACAGTTTAGGTTATTAATGTTTCAGTATATATATATATATATATATATATATATATATATATATATATATATATATATATTTAAGATATGTTTTTAAGTAATCTCTGCACCCAAAGTGGGGCTCAAACTCACAACCCTGAGATCAAGAGTCATATACTCCACTGACTGAGTCAGCCAGGTATCCCTCAGTTTACATATATTATATATTATGTATCCAAAAATAAATTATTATAGTTATGGTTATTTTTAATGTTTATTTTTTAACTTTTAAACTAGAGTTGTAAATGAATTATATAGTCAAGAATACAATTACAATATTAGAGAATCTAATTTTGACTGTATATTTACCATTATGAGTTAGTTCTACAAACATTCATATATTTTTATGACGTTAATTAGCATCATTTTATTTCTTCTTGAAAAACTACCTTTAGTATTGCTTGTAAGGCAGATGTAATGGTGATGAACTCCCTTAACTTTTATTTGTTTGAGAAAGTCTTTACCTCTCATTCGTTTCTGAAAGACTACTTCACCAGCTATACTATTCTTAGTTGACAGTTTTTGTTTCTCTTTCAGTACTTTGAATATATCACCTCATTCTCTCCTGATTGAAAAGTTGCTATTGAGAAATCTGTCCATAGTCTTATGGGAGGGGAGGAGGTCCCTTGTATGTGATATGTCACTCTTTTGCTGCTTTCAAAATTCTTTGTTTTTGACTTTTGACAATTATAATGTGTCTCTATGTAGCCCTTTTTGGATTCAACCTATTTGGGGTCTTTTGGGTGTCATTACTCTGATATCCATTTCTCCCCTCATGTTCAGGAAGTTTTCAGCCATTATATTTTTAAAATACTTTCTGTCCCTTTTCCCCCACTCTCTTCTCCTTCTAGGATTCTTACAATGTACATTTTGTTCTTTAGATGGTGTTCTATGAGCCCCATATGCTTTCTTTACTCTTTTTAATTCTTCTTTTTGCTGTTCTGAGTGGATAATTTCACATGCCCTATTTTATAGATCACTAATTCTTCTGCTTGATAAAATCTGCTGTTGAAGTTCTCAATTGAATTCTTCACATCAGTCACTGGATTCTTCAACTATAGGATTTCTTTTTTGTTTGTTTCTATTTATTTTTTTTTAAAGATTTTATTTATTTATTTGACAGAGATAGAGACAGCCAGCGAGAGAGGGAACACAAGCAAGGGGAGTGGGAGAGGAAGAAGCAGGCTCATAGCAGAGGAGCCTGATGTGGGGCTCGATCCCATAACACCGGGATCACGCCCTGAGCCGAAGGCAGACGCTTAACCGCTGTGCCACCCAGGCGCCCCTGTTTGTTTCTATTTCTTGTTGAACTTCTCATTTTATTATTTTCCCCCTAATTTTGTTTGGTTATTTGGGTTTTCTTGTAGTTCACTGAACTTCTTTAAGAGAAATAATCTGAATTATTTGCATACAGTTCATAGATCTCCCATTTCTTTAAGGTCAATTATTGGAGCTTTATTACTCTCCTGTGGTGGTGTCATTGTTTACCTGATTCTTTATGATCCTTGATTCTTTGTGTTGGTATCTGCACATCTGAGTAATCAGTCTCCTCTTCCACACTTTATAGGTTCTCTTCTCCAGAAACGGTCTTTCACCGGTCAGTTCACTTTGGTTCTGGACAGGTCAGCTGGCAGCATCCTTGGTCAGGTGGGGCTTGCTATCAGGGTTTCTATTTGGGCAAGGCTTCTGCCTGAACTTTGAGGTCAGGCTGGGTGCCTCTAGCTGAGAACAGTTGGTTCCTGCTAACGCAAAGCTATGGGATGGGCTCTGTGGCTGCACAAATTCTCTGGTTAAATTTCCTACTCAGGCAGGACTGGGTGCTATACTCAACAGCTAGGCAGGGCTACAAATTTGCTTTCTTGCCTGAGTAAAGTTGTAAAACAGGCTCCATGACCCTTTAGCCTGATGGTTGGGGACCTGAATCCAGCAGAGCTGCCCACCAAATTCCTTGTTCAGACCATACCACCAGCTTTGCTCTGCAGATGGAAAGAGCTGCTGGCTTGGCTCTCTGCTCAGGTGCTGTTGTAAGTTTGGCTGTAGGTTGGGCTACATAGCTTTCCAGGCATTCTGGTTAGGCTTGCTCATTGGGCAGGGCTGGAGGCTACCTTCAGTGCCAAGCAGAGCTTCAAATTTGCTTCCCAGCCTGGGCAAGGGCTGTGTAACAGCCTCCACAGCCAGTTAGACTTGGTAGTCAAGGACATGAATCAGGCAGAACACTTGAGGACCTTGGCCTGATGCAGTCACCAGCTGGGTTCTGCAGATGGGCAGACACCTGGTTAGGTGCTCCTCTCAAGTGCTGCTGAGCTGCTCAGTTTCCCGGATGCTCTGGTCAGGTTTCCTGGTGGGGTGGGGCTGGGGGCTGCACTCAGCAGTAAGCTGAGCTAAGAATTAGCTTTCCTGCCAGGCAGGGTGGCAAAAACCGGTTCTAAAGTCAGCAGGGCTCATTGTTTGGGGCCTTGAATCAGGCAGAACTGCGCACCAAGTTCCCTGGTCAGATGGAGTCACTATGTTGTGGTTAGCTTTTTAAGAAACTTCCAAATAATTCCTGTTAGCAACATGTGAATGATACAGTGTCTCTGTGGCCTCTCAATCATTTGATGTTATCAGTATCTTTTTATTAGCCATTCTAATGGATAGGTAGTGCTATTTCACTGTGGTTTTAATTTTTTTATTTCCATGACTAATGATACTGAACATGTCTTCATGTGTTCATTTCTGTATTTTCTTTGGTGAAATATTCATGTCTTTTGCCCATTTTTAAATTGAATTGTTTGTTTTTTTACTGATGGATTTTGAGAATTCTTTATATATTATAGATATTAATCTTTTATCAGATTTCATTTGCAAATATTTTCTCCCAGGCTATAGATTGCCTGTTCATCCTCTTAACAGGGTCTTTCACAGAGGAAATGTTTTCAATTTTGATAACATTCAATTAGCATTTTTCCTCTGTTTTATGGATTGTTCTTTTAATATCATAGATCTAAGAACTAATGACTCTTTGTCACAAAGATTTTCTCCTATATTTTTTCTAAAAGTTTTACAGTTTTTACATTTTACATTTAAGCCTATGATCCATTCTGAGTTAATTTTTGAATGAAATGTGATATTTAGATTGAGGTTCACTTCTTTGTTTTTGAGTATCAGTTTGCTTCAACACTGTTAAAAGATTTTCTTTACACTATTGAATTGCTTTTGAATTTTGGTCATAAATTAGTTGGCTTTACTTGAATGGGGCTATTCCTTAATTATATATTCTGTTCCACTCATCTATGTGTCAGTCTTTCACCAATATCACACAGTCTTGATTAATGTAGCTATGTAATAAGTATTGATATCAGTAGACTGATTCTTCCCACATTACTATTATTTTTCAAAATATTTCACTATTTTAATTTCCTGTCTTTCCATATAAATTTTTTGAAATATCTATGTCTGCAAAAAGATCTTACTGAGATTTTGATAGGAATTGTGTTAAACCTATATATCAGGATTGGAAGAATTGACATCTTTACTATGTAGATTTTTCCAGCTCATGAACATGGCATAATCTCTCAATTTATTTAGCTCCCCCCACCCTCTCTGTTATTGTAAATGGTATTATATTTTAAACTTCGGTTCCCATGTGTTCATTGTTGGTTTAATAGAAAAACCATTAATTTCATATGTTGGTCTTATATCCTGTGGCACTGTTGAACTCACTTATTAGTTGTATGAATATTTTGTAGAGTACCTGGGATTTTCTACATAGACAGTCTTGTCATCTGTAAATAGAGAGGTAGTTTGTTTCTTTCTTTCAAATGTATATACCCTTTGTAGAATTTTCTTGCCTTAGTCTGCTGGTTAGGACTTCCAGTACTATGACGAATAGTAATAGTAAAGGTGGATATACTTGCATTTTCATCATCTTAGAGCAAAAGCATTGTCTCTGCCATTTAGCATAACATTAGCTGTGGATTTTTAAACAGATGTTCTTTATCAAATTGAGGATGTTCTTCTCTGTTCTTTGTTTGCTGAGAGGTTTTCTCATGAATAAATGTGGGATTTTTCAGTGGTTTTTACTGTGTCAGTTGATATGATTATGTGATTTTTTTTTCAGTTTTCTTCAGCAGTGGATTACGTTGCTTGATATTTGAATATTGAACCCTCCTTACATCCTGGGATAAACCTACTTGGACTTGTGCATAATTCCTTTTAGATACTGCTGAATTACTTTTGCTAATTTTTAAAAATTTTTATCTATATTTGTGAGGGATTCTGATGTGTAGTTTTGGTTTTATCTTTGTTTTTGTATTGTCTTTGGGGCACCACAGTAGTACTGACTTCATAAAATTACTTGGGAAGTGTAGCTTCCTCTTCTATATTCTGGAGGAAATTGTATAGATTTGATATTAACTTTTTTAAAAAAACATTTGGTAAATTTAATTTCCCTAATAGTTACAGGGCTGTTCAAATTTTATTTCATCTTGAGAGAGTTGTGGTAATGTGTGGGCTTTTTTGAGGAATTAGTTCATTTCATCTGCCCTATTAAATTGTTACATGTGTTGTTTATAGTATTCCTTTCCTTTCCTTCTCATTATCTTCAAGGTCTGTAGTGTTTCCCCTATTTCATTCCTGATATTAGTGATGTACATCTTCTCTCTTTTTTTTTTTTTTTAAGATTTTATTTATTTATTTGACAGAGATAGAGACAGCCAGCGAGAGAGGGAACACAAGCAGGGGGAGCGGGAGAGGAAGAAGCAGGCTCATAGAGGAGGAGCCTGATGTGGGGCTCGATCCCGTAACGCCGGGATCACGCCCTGAGCCGAAGGCAGGCGCTTAACCGCTGTGCCACCCAGGCGCCCCACATCTTCTCTCTTTTATTCTTTGTCAGTCTTGCTAAGGTTTGTCTTTTTTATTGAACTTTTCAAAAAGTAAGCTCTTTCATTGATTTTTCTCTGCAGTTTTCTATTTTCAATTTCATAGATTTCTGCTCTTTAACATTTCCTTTCATGTACCTTTATTGAGTTTATTTTGCCCTTCTTTTTGTAATTTCTTGAGGATAAAGCAAAAATTATAATACTGCCTAATGTAGATATCAGTGTATGTACGGAATTATTTAAAACAATTATATAAAAAGGATATGAGGGATTGTAAAGTGAAGTAAAAGAGTGTAAAGTTTATACACTTTACTCACGCTGGTAAAATGTGGTAAAATGTGTCCACAAGTATTGTCATAATATGTATTATACACACACACAGACACACAGACACACACACACACACGTAATATCTAGAACAACCACTAAAAAGTTCATACAAAGTGATACACTCATAGCCACTATAGCCAAATCAGAATGTAACTCTGAAAAAGGTTCAAGTAACTCACAGGAAGGCGGAAAGAAGAAAAATTTAAAAATTAAAAACAGAGGAATCACAGAAAACAACCAAAAAGCAGACCTAAGTATTAGTGTATCAATAATTGCACTAAATATAAATGGTCTATATACACCAAAAGACAGAGATTAGAATAGATTTTTTAAAAATGATCCAACTTCATATACTTCCTATAAGTCATTCACTTCAAATAGAATGATAAAAGTAGGTTGAAAGTCAAGGATGAAAATAAATATACCATCCAAGCATTAATTAAAAGTAAATAGGTGTGGTTATATTAATACTAGACAAAGTGGATGTCAGCAAGGAAAATTATGAGGAGGAATAGAGGAATATTACATGTTAATCCACCAAGAAGTCATAGCAGACCTAATTGTCTAGGTACCAAACAACAAAACTGCACAATATGTGCAGCAAAAACTGACAGAACTGATAAGAAAAACAGACAAATGTACTGTTACACCTGGATACTTTACTACTTCCCTGTCTTAAATTAATAGAACAAGAAGATGGTGTTTAGAATCTAATCAACGTTTGTAGAAAACTCCACCTAACGAAAGAACACACATTATTTTCAAGTGCCATGGAACATATATCAAGAGTAACCATATTTTGACACACAAACCTGAAATGACTTAAAAGAATTGAAAACACATAGACTTTGTAATTGCTCATTGAGGCATCGCTGTGAAGGCTACTTTAAAATTCTTGGTAGATAATTCTGACATCTGTGTCATTTTGTTGGTGTCTTTTGATTGTCTTTTCAACTTAATCTATACCTGGTTTGGGATATATTAGATATTATGTTATAAGATTCTAGATCATATTTAAATCTTGTGTTTCAGCCTTTTTTGACACTTCTCTGTTGGGTAAGGTCACCACCTTGTTACTGCTAGGTTGGGATGGAAGTCCAGATATTCCACCTCACCTCTGTGGACACCTGGGAGAGGAAGGCTGCTGGACACAGTTGGAGTTAAAGTTTCCCCTCTCTGCATCCTCAGATACCACTGTGGCTGGGAGAGGGAAGGGCACATCATTACTGCTCCCCACGTGGTCCCTACTGACATCATGTAGGGTGGCCTTCAGGCTTGTTATATCATGTTATAACTATAAAAGTTAAGAGTCTCTCACCATTTATTGGTTATTATCAATGTTTCCCCGTTAACAGATGGAAGTTTTACCATATGGTATTGTTCTCTGATTTATCGATTTAAAGGCCCAGAAAGATTTGCTTTGTGACATAGACAGAGATGCCAAATTTAGACTGTTGTAATCATTTATCAAAATTTGCCTCCCTGCTGCCACTTTCTCCTCAGTGTGTTAACATGCTCAGGTTTCTCCCATCTCAAACAAAAGAAAACAAAATTTCCTAGAATCCACCTACTCTTCAAGTCCCTACCTCACTGAACTTCTTTAAAAAATAATTTATACAAATTGTGTCTGTTATTCCCTCTTTAAGCTACTGTAATGTGGCCTCTCCTCACCCCACCCCCAAATCATCAGTGATGTCTTCTCAGTCCTTACCTTACCTGACTTTTCCTCAGCTTTGGATGATGTGTAACTACTCCCTAGGTGAAATTCTCTTCCTTTGCTTTCCACCACCTCTCCTACTTTTCCTCCATGTGTGTCCCTGTTCTTTGTGAGTTCTTCCTTAGCCATAGAACTTTGTCACCTGTGTCTTTTGCAAATTGTACTTTCTGCTATATTTTCAGCTCATTTAGACCATCACCTGGTAGGTAGCTGGCCATACACAAATAATTCTTCAACTGAATGGTCTATCCCTTAAGGTTAGTTATCCTCGGTGTTCCATTCTTGGCCCTCTTCTTTACTAATTTTATTTCTTTTCCTTGATTGACTTTTTTTTTTTTACCCATTTTTGTGGCTTTGATTATCTTGTGGATTGAGTTCCCCTATCCCCTTCATAAACCTTCCAGCACCCTTTCTCTTTGATAGCACTTATAATTATTATGATTAAATAAAGTCTACATATACAAAAGTATTCACACCAAGTTAAGAAAACAGAAAATTTCAGCTTCTCTGCTTGGCCATTCTATATCGAGTAAACATGGCAGGCTTGAACTTACAACAACTTCACCAAATGAATACTTGCATATAATGCAAATATATAAATTTGATACTTGAAAGTTTCTGCTAAGTTGTTTTACATTACTAGTCACAGAAATAAAAATTACCGTATACATATATCATTGGGTTCACTTTTTTTTTTTTTTAAGATTTTATTTATTTATTTATTCAACAGAGATAGAGACAGCTAGCGAGAGAGGGAACACAAGCAGGGAGAGTGGGAGAGGAAGAAGCAGGCTCCTAGCGGAGGAGCCTGATGTGGGGCTCGATCCCATAACGCCGGGATCACGCCCTGAGCGGAAGGCAGACGCTTAACCGCTTAACCGCTGTGCCACCCAGGCGCCCCATTGGGTTCACTTTTGACCTGTAAACTATGAGCCTCAATAATTGATTTAATCCAACAAATTACTTATTTATACTGATATTAAAAAGTACTGTAAACCATTCCTCCCTTAATTAAACATTGTACAGGAGATCTTAGATACTTCTGCAGTAAAATAATAATAGTAATAATAATGTCTATAAAAACAGGAAAGAAAACAAGCCCCATTTTTACAAATGATGTTATTTTTATGCAGAAAACACTACAGAATCAACAGATAAATACTTAGATTAAGAAATGTGCTTAAGTTACTGGGATTAAAATTCCTATGCATTAACTAAAATAATCCTATTTGTTGTAATAGACACATCTCAGTGGCTTAACATCATTTTATTTCTTATCCAAAAAAGAAAACAAAAAACAAAAACCAGTGTTTGGATCTTTTAAAATTACCATTACTCGTGCCAGTGAATGCATACCTTAGACAGTAAGCTCCATGAGAATAAGGGCCACATCTTAGTCATTTCCTGCTGGTATTTCTAGCAGAGTGATCTTTCTAAACTGTAAATCCATGGTGTAATGCCTCTCCAACTTAAAGTCCTTCTAAATATTCCTCATTACCTCTAGAGTGAACCCCAAGCCCCCGCACATGGTTGGTACGCAGCTTTGCATGGACCAGTCCCCGTTTACCACTTCAGCTTTATCTGCTCCATCTCTGCTCCTCAACATGGTGTTTCTCCCAAGGGGCTGTAATAACTCTTTCATCCATGCCTCTGCACTTACAGTTTTTTTCTCTCGGAAATGTCTTTCTCACCTTCTTTGGTAATCATCTTTTTTTTCTTTAACAACCCAAGTACCATCAGAATGTCTTCCTCTATCCTCTCCCCTCTCTGCTTTCTCTGCTCCGTCCTTCCCACCCCTGAGATCAAGTCTGAGCTTTGTCCTTCCTTCCTGCCTCCATAACACTCTTCATATCTACTAAGATGCTCACTTGTTACTTCTTTCTCTCCCCGCCAGCCTATGAGCCGGCAAAAGCAGGGACCCTGTGACTTCTTTATCTTTAGATGCCAATGCCTGCACAGGTGTGAAGCCCAAAAGATACTCAATAAAAGTTTACAGAAGAGGGAAGATCGGAGTGGACGCAGTTCAAGTGAGAATGTTAAGAGATTTATCTCACAGAGTGGCAGTAAAAGGTGAAGAAAAGGTAGTGGTTTTAAAATAGATATGCCTGGTGATGGAGGACTTCCCAGTGCCTAGCTTGGGGAATACAGAGGCCATTCATCGCCATTCATCTTGATGGGAAATCCAAAGAGAATGGAATTATGGCGAGGGGATCAGAATGATATATTACTTAAACTTTGCTAGTTTCCATTGGTAATTATGACATTAAAGAATTGAAAAATAGAGATATTTTTAATGCCCAATAAAATATGTATTTTAAAATTAAAATTAAATTGTATGTATAGACACACACACATAATCATATACAGAACGGAAGTGATGTGAAACGAGTATTCAACATCTAACCATATCTCTCCCTGACTAAATGGCTTGGAGGCCAAGGTAGTAATTTCTGCTTTATGTTGTCCCATGGGGATCACAGAGTCTTGTCAGCACCAATAATCCTAAACTTTGAGATAACTTTTAAAAACCAAGAAGAGTCTAAGATTCTATGAGATAAATGTATCTTCCCTTCAGTATCTAGCTTCCTCTATCAGAGGGATTTAATACACATATAAATGGATGAGGATTTAGAACATTCCAAAGGGTGTGTAGGCTACGTGGAACCACCAGTTCTGTGGTTCTCTCAGGCAGGACGTGGAGAGACCCTATGTTGCCGTTACAGATTACGGATGCTCCAGCCCATCGCTAGACTTGAGAAACAGACCAGGAGATGTGCCCTGGTCTCACTGTGTGCTTGAGAAAACGCTGTGATCCTTTGTACAGCAGTGAGTCATGTCTGTCTGTCTCGTATAGATCACGCTGGTTATCCGCTCTGTGTACCATTTTGTGTATTGTACACACTGCCTGGCCTTTCCCTTTCAATGCTCCTTCCCAGCATCATGGAGTCAGTGAGAGAGACTGGCTCAAGTCTCAACCAATGTGTCTTTCTCTCCCCTGATCCCCTTAATCCTGGCACTCCGGATAAACTACATTACAGTGGTAGCTCTTGTGTTCAACTTTTCTCTTATGCCTTAGGACTTACCAGAGACTGCTTCTCCCGTTCTTCGCCCCACCACTTCAGTATGCATGTAAACCTCTTGATTAGTATCAATTAAGGGATTTCCTTGGCTTTTATGTTAAATTGTTAGTAGAAAATAAATACTTAATTCCACTTATTTAGCATATACTAAATGCTAAGTATGTATTATTTTTACCCTTCTCAACAACACAACTATAGACAGGTACAGTTTATCCCTATTTTATAGAAGAAAAAAATGAGAAGGAAAGACTAGAAGCTCCTTGCCTCAACTATACCCCAAGCAGGGCTGGAGCCCATCCGTCCGATTCTGAAGCCCTGCTCATCCTACTACCTCTCATTACATCACTCCCCTGGGAAGGTGGATGATTTATAGTTACTAGAAAAGGAGGAAAAAAACATCCATAATTTTAAAAACAGAGTTTTACAAGTGACTTAAGAGGCATGCCTTGTGAAGTGGGGAATGACTCTTGCAATGACAGTCATAGTAATTACTGTGTACCCCACTCTAACTTGGGGTTATATATTCTTTTCCATCCTAGGTCAGATGTTATTAACATTAAGTAAAGATTTGTAGTGTCGTGGTGATTAATTTATTATATCAACTGAACTGGGCCATAGGGTTCCCAGACATTTGGTCAAACGTCATTGGGGGTATTTCTGTAACGATGTCTCTAGATGAGATTAACACTTAGATAGACTGAGTGAAGCCGGTTGTCCACCCTAATGAAGGTGGGCCTCGCCCAGTCAGTTGAAGACCTGAAGAGGACAAAACTGCTGAGTATGAGAAAACTTACCTGAGCGATGAGTTGAGACAATCATTTCCTGCCTTTGGACTGAAACTAAAAAATCAGCTGTTTCCAGGTTTCCAGGCTGTCAGCTTTCAGACTTGAACTTATACCCTCAGCTGTCCTGGGTCTCCAGCTTGCCAACCACAGATCTTGGGAACTCCATAATTTTGTGAACCAGCTCCTTATTTTTTGTAGATACATACACACACACACACACACACACACACACACACTCTACATGTACCAGTATATGTGTGTGTACGTGTGTACAGAAAACGAATAGGCATGTAGCCTATTGGTTCACTGGTTCTGTTTCTCTAGAGAACTCTGACTAGTACAACTGTTTCCTGCCTGCCTTTTCTTCAGAACTGCTCCCAAGCCTCTCATTATTTCTCTCCCCCTTCATGACACCCACTTCCATTATGTCTCCCTACTTATAGCTGCTTTAGAACGCTGCTCACAGAATCACTGCAGGGAACTTATTTTTCCAGTAACACTGCCAGTCACATCCTATTACCCTGCCCCACTTGTACTCTGTCTCTCTTCCTCCCACGGATGTGTGTACACACTGCCCTACACGCAGTACATCAGCCATCCAGTGGGACTTCCTGTGATAATGACAATATTACAGATTACTGCTGTACAATGTAATAGCTACTAGCTGTATGTGATAGTGCACTTCTCCAGAAAAACAGAACCAACTGGAGAGATGGACAGACAGATTTACAATAGGAAGCTGACTTCTGTGATCATGGAGTCCGAGAAACCCTGAGATCTGCAGCAAGCAAGCTGCCAGGAGAGCCAGCAGGAGAGCCAGCAGGATGGTGACAGTCCTGAGTCTTAGTCCAAAGGCAGGAGAAGCCTGATGTCCCAACTCCAAAACAGTCCGGCAGACAGAAAGAATTCTTTCTTTCTTGGCCTTGTGTTCTGTTCGGGCTTTCAAAGGGTTGGATGAGTCCCATTCACAAGAGGGAGGGCACTAATGTTGATCTCATCCACAAGCACCCTCACAGACACCCCCAGAAATAATGCTTAGCCACATGTCTGGGCACTCCATGGCCCAGTCATGTTGACACATGAAAGTAACCATCACACTATAACATATGGCTACTGATTACTTAAAATATGGTTAGAGCAACCAAAGAACTCAATTTTTAATTTGATTTAATCTTAGATAATTTGAATTTAAATAGCGATACATGGCTTATGATTATTGTATTGGACAACATGGCAGTAGATGGTCTCAGTCCTAGACAAGAGCTCTAATTGATGTTTCAGGACCATTCAGACTGCTTCTCTGTGTATAGCTTCCACCTGGGCTTGAAACACTCCCTCAGGAAGAACCAAGCCACCGTGTAAGAAGCCCAACTACCCTGAGACTGCCATGCTGTGAGGATGTATAAGCTAGCCACAGGGAGAGAATGTGTTGAGAGACACAGACAGATAGCGACCCATCTGTTCTAGCCATCCCATTTGAAGCATCAAAAATGTGAAAAAAGGAATTATATTGGACCTGTAATCCAGTCAGGCCTTCAGATGACCAGCCAGAGCTGCCATCTGACTCTAAGCACATGAAATCCCCAAGCAAGAAGCTCCAGCTAAACCCACAGAACCATGAGAGATAATAAATTGTTGTCATAAGCCACTAAGTTTTGGGGTGATTTGCAAAGCAATACGTAACCAGAATAAAAACATACTAAGGAAATCACGGTTCCCTATTTCTCTGGCTCCCCTAGTTCCCAATTTCTTTTCCTTTCTGTTTCCTACTTCCTTGCTTTTTGTTGGGGTAAAGTTGTATGCATAGAACTGAATTTGGGAAAGTCACAATGATATGGCCTTCAACTATCTTGGATTTCTGATCTCATGTTTAAAAGGCCTTTTTAAATAAAGTTATACTGTTTTCCATCCTGCTTTCAAATAGGCCAACTTGGTTAAAAAAAACAAACAAAAACAGAGAGACAGAGAGAGAGAGAAAGAGAGAAAAGACTCAAGCAAACTCGCAAATGAGAGGGGAGAGGTAACAACCAACACCACAGAAATACAAGCAACTATAAGAGAATTTTAATGAAAAACTATGCCAACAAATTGGACAATGTGGAAGAAATGAATAAATTCCTAGAAACACATAGATTACCAAAATTGAAACAGGAAGAAACTGGAAACTTGAACAGACCAATAGGCAGCAAAGAAATTGAATCAGTAATCAAAAAATTCCAGACAAACAAATGTCAGGACCTGATGGCTTCACAGGTGAATTCTACCAGACATTTAAAGAAGAATTAATACCTATTCTTCTCAAACTATTCCAAAAAAACATAAAAGGAAGGAAAACTTCCAGATTCATTCTATGAGGCTATCATTAACCTGATAACAAAACCAGATAAAGAGTCCACTAAAAAAGAGAACTACAGGCCAATATTCCTGATGAACATAGATGCAAAAATTCTCAATTAAATACTACCAAGCCAAATTCAACAATATGCTAGAAAAATCATTCACCATGATCAACGGGAATTTATTCCTGAGTTTCCAGGGTGATTCAATATTTGCAAATCAAAATATGATACATCACATCAATAAGAGAAAGGATACAAACCATATGATCATATCAATAGATGCAGAGAAAGCATTTGACAAAGTTCAATATCCAGTCATGATAAAAACCCTCAACAAAAATAGGTTTAGAGGGAACATACCTCCATTAATAAAGGCCATATATGAAAAGCTCACAGCTAATATCATCCTCAATGGGGAAAAATGGAGAACTTCCTCTCTAAGGTCAGGAACAAGACAAGGATGTCCACTCTCACCATTTTGATTCAACATAGTACTGGAAGTCCTAGCCACGGCAATCAGACAAGAAAAGAAAAGAAAAAAAGGCATCCAAATAGGTTAACTTGGACCAGTGCTTGCCTTTTTCTTCCTTACTAAAGGCCATAACTAGTTAATACGGTCTAACACTCTGGTCTTTTTCAGTCATTTATCTCTGAAAAGTTGAACCTTGGAAAACATATAGCTGTGCTTCAAGATGAATATTTTAACATCTGCTTTGCTGCTAGAAGAAAATGGATGGGAGGGGACAGGGATGTATGGGGTACACAGCCATGCGATAACTAATACCTCTTACATGTAACAAGAGTAGTCATGTAGTGAGATCCTATGTGAGCTACACATACAACTTATAAATTGTACTATTTGACACAATTCTATAGCCTTGAATATTATCCTTCAATTTGATAATACTTTTTATTCTAGTAAGCTCAATATCTATAAAAATTCGAAAGAAATTTATTATTAAATGTCATGGAAACAAATGTTTAGAACAAGGTTTACTATGTTATAGTTGTTCTGAGTGTAAATGACACTAAACAGATTTTGGATCTGAAATGTCATCAGGACTCACCACAGCAGTGATTTTTCTTTTCTATTCCAGTTCTAAGGACAAAGGGAATTGGCTATGGATAATTCGTATCATTTCAATCAACGAAATTCATGTAATGGGCTTCCATCTGAGAAGAAAAACAACTTCCTTGTATCCGAAGATCATGGACAGAAAATCTTAAGCGTACTACAGAATTTTAGAGAACAAAATGTCTTTTATGATTTCAAAATAATCATGAAAGATGAAATAATCCCATGTCATCGCTGTGTCTTAGCGGCATGCAGTGACTTTTTCAGGTACTTCACCTTGTCTGTCTATGCCTCAGATTTTGTGTTATCTATTTTTCATAACTACTGAATGTCTCCCCTACAGGAGCGTGCAACAGTAATTTTTAATTCTTAAAATAAAAGCTAATTAGAACCTAGATTAACTAGTGATTTTTGAATATGAAAATTTAAGACTACCTTTTTTAATAGTTTAGGTCTTTCCAGGTCAGCATTTTCTAAGGTTGTATGGAACACTGGTCCCTTGAAATGGTCTGGAAAAAAACTGTTTTGATCTAGAGTCAGTTTTGTTTGGGGGAGTTCTTGCACTGTATTGTTTAGAAAAAGAGGAGAGGACAGATGGATTAAAAAAATGGAAGTATAATTGAAAGAAAATGAGTCTGAGAGGAAAACCGAGTTCAGTCAGGTATCCATGGGTTATACAAGGGAGAGGGACTCACACAGAGGATTTCAAGATTTCTCCTCTCTTTGACAAAGGTATTCCTATAGGGGAAAAGTACCTCCAGGAGCATTTCTGGAGAACACCCAACTTGTTCTGATTCTACGCAACCTTCTGAATAGAACTTGGTTCCCCCTGTAGATCATTCTGCAGGGAATGTCCTAGTCATGACACTGTTAGAACCCCCTGTGGTGACAGGGGGTTTCTGATTCTGCAAGGGTAAGTGTCATACACATGACCTTAGTACTGCAGTAACTATCGAGGTCATACCATCCCGTGAGGCCTCTTGGTCAGACACACAAACCTGTCTTGGTGACATCCTGGCCTTCAGCCCTCCCAGTCATACTGCAATAAATTTAATCCTAACTGCAGTATTTGCATTATGTTCAGTTTTAGAAACAATTTTTATTTGAAATAAGCAGGATTTAAATCTATACTAAAAAAATTTATAAAAACAGAGTAAGATTTAAGATATAAATATACTAGATGCAAGTTAACTTATACTGATTTTAATCCTTAATTAAATCCCTGTTTTACTACTAGCATCTGATTAGACCTCATCCCTGTTGCTCTGGAGTGAATTAGCAAAAGTGTATTGATATTCACTACTTGCTAAACTCCTGTTCCTGGGGGGGCTTCCTCCTTGAGTGGCGAGCAGTGGCTCAGTGCTGTGTCCCACCTCACTGGGGACGTGGAAGCTACACCTTTGCCCTACCCAGACGCTAGTTCTTTCTCTGTTCTTTTCATGTCTTCTCTCGGGTAACCTAAGCTATTCTTCGAACTCCACTGGGGCCCTCTCTGTCCCTGTGCTCTGCCACTCTATGGTTCCACCAGTTTCTCCTCAGCTCTGTTCCACTGCAGGTTTTCTTCCTAGTGGCCCTACCTGACAAGTGATCTCTTCCTGACAAGAAGCTGGATGCTCTAACGGTTAAGCACCTGGCCTCTTAATATGCAGGCCCTACATTTAAATCCTGGTTCTGCCACTAATCAGGTGTGACCTTAAGCAAGTGACTTAATTTCTTCAGGCCTCAGGTTCCTTATTTGCAAAAATTAAGATAATAAATGAGAACCTAACTTGCAGAGCCATTATAAGGGTTAAGTGAAGTAATGTATATGTACTGATTAGGACCCTGTCCGCTACATTCAACTAATTCTAGATACTATTATTACTATTATTTCCAAACCTAGCAAAAAATGGGCACAATCTGGTACAAACACACTGGTCGATTCCCTATCATGTTAACAAAATAAGAAGTCAATGTAAGCGTTTGGATTGGCAGCCCTCTACTCTTCATGTACAAGTTATTAGTTAAATGTATCTGCACATAATTTCTGTCTACAATATTTTGTTCAACCTACTCTTAACTTTTATAGATCTCCTTTAAATTTTTTAAAATTACTGTTAGAACAATATATTTTTAAAATTTTCCCCCTGCTTTGAAGTAACACAAATGGTACTTTTACAATGCCCTAGAGCCCTTATTATATATAGTATTTTACTAAAGGAATACACAGTTCATATAAAAATATATGCAAATAAAGACTGAAATTCTATAATTTACACTCTTATGTGATGAGGACACTAATTCATAGTATTTGTGTCATCAAATTCACTGGAGTACTGGGAGGAAAAATATAAAATATCAGGAAAGTGTACAATGCACGAGAAGTACACTT
This sequence comes from Ursus americanus, assembly GCF_024610735.1. Classification (NCBI taxonomy): domain Eukaryota; kingdom Metazoa; phylum Chordata; class Mammalia; order Carnivora; family Ursidae; genus Ursus; species Ursus americanus. The sequence continues at coordinate 60,362,963 of NC_142142.1, forward strand.
TGTAATGATTTTGGAAAGTGAAAGTTACAAATGGGATGTAGAGTCAGGGAGAGAAGACTGAAGAGGAATCACACATATTGTACAAGCACTTTACGATAATATGGTAAATTTGAGATGGATATTAACTGGACACTTTAAAGATGAACAGGATGAAGTCTAGAAATATGATCCTACTTGTGTCTTCTCAAAGAAAATGTTTTCTGATCCTGTGTGTTTTTAACTTATCACCAGCTTCCACGTTTTCTTTGAGCTAATACTTTGCAATGATTAGCCCACTTATGCCTCTGAAAACTCCGTGAAACAGAAACAAGTATCCCCATTTTCAGATGAAGAACTGGAAGCACAATGAAGTCCTCCCACTAAGGTCACACAGCTAATAAGTGACAATGGCCAGATACCCACCCAGACAGCCAGATTCCGGAGGCCAGGCTCTTAATGTTACCCTAAACCGATGATCCGTTATGATTATGAAGACTGGATTATGTCTTCATAATCCAGTATAATTATCATCACTGTTTTATACTGCTAAGGCGACATTACTGAAATACCCTACATGACGCAGAACATGTGTGTAACTTGTGTAACTATATTCATTTGTGTATTAAGAACCCAGGAGCCCAGTGGGAAGGCGCTTTGTCATCCTTCCTTGTCCTGAGGGGTGTTCGTAATTGGAAGTCCCCTTGTGCTTCTCGGTCGGATACTAGTGCTTCCTGAATAGCTTTGGTTACCCTCTAGAACAGGTTCAAAGAACTAAACTGGTTACCCCCAAGAACTTGAGCACCGAGGGGTACTGCTCACGAAAGTATCCTGGACGATACCGGTACAGACGCAAAGCAGTGTTAAACCAGAAACCAGAACCAGTCATCAGTCCTACCGAATGTGCAGCTCCTGGTGGTCCTTAGTTCTTTCTTGGAGCTCTTTGTCTTTAATCTCAGCCTCCACTTGCTGTCCACAGACAAGCTATGTCCACGCCACAGCATGTCTGTGTAAATATGAATCGTTGTGGATATGAAGGCAATAGAAGGATAGCAAGAGTGGTCTACCAAAACCAATAATAAAACATGTCTTAGTCTCCAGCCCAAACACTGGCAAATAATTTATATTTTCACTTAAATTGAGCCCCAAAAGTTCCCACTTCCTAAGACTCTATCCCCTCGGCCAGGTTGGGATGAATTACAGCTCAGAAGAACTCAGGCTGGTCTAACTCAACTCTGGGGACCACCTCCATCTCTCAGTGGCTGTTTCTTCAAAAATTTGCTTTTCTTCGAAAATTTACCTTTTGGCTTGGCATTTAGCTCCATGAAATCACATCCCCTTTATTTCCTAAAGTGCTGTATGAATTGTGTCTCTTTCGACGTGTATTTAAATATATCTAATTTGGTGGATTTCGCACACAGACAGACTCCTTGCAGACATCCAACACCTCATGGCATTCCACCTTCCACATGTTTCACTGCTGCCAAACCGAAAATTACTTTGAAAGATACTTTTAAATCCTAAACCCAGAAGCATTATATATTTTAAGTACTTCTAGTTATCACCTGCAAAGTTGATACTAATTAACTCATTAAAAAAAGGAAATTCAGCCATTAGAGAGATTTTACCCTAATTTTATGAATAATATTGAAGAGAATGAAATTAGTTTACAAAATGTGAATCTTTTTATAGCCTCTCTGGATGAGGTGTGGTACCTCAGCTGTAATGTGTGTATTTTGCAGTATGGGAGTTCTGTGGCACATAGGTCTTAAACAGTGTGGTATACAACTATTCTAGAAATGAAAACAACTTATTAAGATGATTTTAAAATATGTTTCATAAATATAAACTTGACATGTGTGAAATATATTTTAAATCAACCTAAGGGTAAAGGAAGCATCTGGAAGGTCATGTTGAAAACTAGCATGGAATGACCTCTTCCCACTTGTCCTTCTGTGTTCTTTACTGTTGCAGGGCTATGTTTGAAGTAAACATGAGAGAGAGAGACGGTGGGAGCGTCACCATCACTAATCTGTCCTCCAAAGCCGTGAAGGCCTTCCTCGACTACGCCTATACCGGGAAAACACAGATAACAGATGATAATGTGGAAATGTTCTTCCAGTTGTCCTCATTTCTTCAAGTCTCCTTCCTAGCCAAAGCTTGCAGTGACTTTTTAATAAAAAGTATTAACCTTGTCAACTGTTTACAGTTACTGGCTATATCAGACAGCTATGGCTCCCCACGCTTGTTCGATCACGCACTATACTTTGTACAGAACCACTTTTCCCTGCTATTTAAATCCAGTGATTTCTTAGAGATGAATTTTGGAGTCCTGCAAAAATGCCTGGAATCAGATGAGTTAAATGTCCCTGAAGAAGAAACTGTACTGAAAGTTGTCCTTAGTTGGACCAAACATAACTTAGAAACAAGGCAAAAGCATCTGCCTTATTTGATTAAAAAAGTACGATTACATCAGTTATCTGAGGAGACCCTTAAAGACTGTCTGCTCAACGAAGAGTGTTTACTCAAAAGCACAAACTGTTTTGACATGATCATGGATGCCGTTAAGTGTGTGCAAGGTTCTGGTGGACTCTTCCCTGATGCTCGACCATCCACCACTGAAAAATACATATTTGTTCACAAAACCGAGGAAAATGGAGGCGACCAATATACATTTTGCTATAATATCAATAGTGATTCGTGGAAAGTCCTGCCACAGTCACACCTGATCGATTTGCCAGGGTCTAGTCTGTCTAGCTACGGAGAGAAAATATTCCTGACCGGGGGCTGCAAAGGGCCGTGCTGCAGAACCGTGCGGCTTCACATCGCAGAGTCCTATCACGACGCGACCGATCAAACCTGGTGCTACTGTCCGGTGAAAAACGACTGCTTCCTGGTGTCCACGATGAAGACACCAAGAACCATGCACACATCAGTTCTGGCGCTCAACAGATTATTTGTCATTGGTGGAAAGACCAAAGGGTCTCAGGACATTAAAAGTCTCTTAGCTGTTGAGTCGTACAACCCTCTTTCCAAAGAATGGATGTCTGTTAGCCCGTTGCCCCGGGGCATATACTACCCCGAAGCAAGCGCGTGCCAGAACGTAATCTATGTTCTTGGGTCAGAGGTAGAGATTACAGATGCCTTTAACCCATCACTCGACTGCTTTTTTAAATACAATGCGACCACTGACCAGTGGTCTGAGCTGGTAGCAGAGTTCGGGCAGTTTTTTCATGCAACGCTGATTAAAGCTGTCCCAGTAAACTGCACGCTGTACATATGTGACCTTTCCACCTACAAGGTGTATAGTTTCTGTCCGGATACTTGTGTCTGGAAGGGGGAAGGCTCTTTTGAATGTGCAGGCTTTAATGCAGGCGCCGTTGGAATTGAAGATAAAATTTATATCTTAGGTGGTGATTACGCACCAGACGAAATCACAGACGAAGTGCAAGTCTACCACAGCGGCAGATCTGAGTGGGAAGAAGTCTCACCGATGCCGAGAGCCTTAACCGAATTTTATTGCCAGGTGATTCAGTTCAATAAATACAGAGACCCATGGTTTTCTAATCATTTCTGAAAGGAGGATGTGCTGAGACATTCTAAACTATTCCAGTTCTAGAAACCTACTGTAAATCTGTTAACCTTAATAGTTGGTAACAAGGTCTTTACCTCTGAGTAAAATAAAATGTACCGTCTGTTAGAGAATCCTATGAATGTACAATATATCTGACGTAGCAGCTGCCAGAAACTTAAAACACAAAGTACATTTACCAAAAATTATACTGAATATAACTTAATCTTGGAGAATCTAGAATACTTAGTATTCTCAGATGTAAATAAAACTCACAGGCATTGATGTCTTGATTTTTAGAGTACTTTATCCATGAAAGACTAGTAAGAACAGATTTGTACCACATAGATGGGAAAAATCTCTTTAGGTAGGGAAAATGGATTATTTGCACACTATATTAGATAAAGTGAAAATTAAATTAGAAAGCAGTAAGAAGCCTGTCCCGTTACTACAGGAATAAGAGTTGCTGAATTCCTATCCTTTCCGATCATGGCTTAGCTTCTTTTAAGCCCTTCCATTTTTTCACCCCTTTTTTTTTTTTTTTTTTTGGTCAGGTAAACTTTTCTATATCCCCAGCCGTCTAAGCTGTACCCTAAACATGGCCTGATGTTTTTTGTATGATTCAACTCCCATTAAGAGCATGACGTACCATGCTATCATGCCAGAACGCCAATGGCAAGTACTGAAATGCTTTTAGAATTGCTGATTCTATTAGTTCTCAGTGTTAGTTGGTTTCAGTTTCTAGCAATATCATATTTTTCTTATTTTCTGGCTCAAGCTCAGTAAATTAACATTCTTGATTTAATTATTAGTTCTAAGTTACACCCAATTTGAGTCTATCTTAACATGTAACCCACTGAGTGAAATTCTTGGATTCTGAGGGTAGTCCTCAAATACTTTTTCTGTATCCTTGCCAGGTTCCAACATCATTGAGGATGTAGGAAATCTGACCTCTAGAGAACTGTATCCTTATGTTGCATTTCTTAAATTTTTAAATGTCCAAATCTGAGTTGCAATAAGAAATTTCAACATTTAAATTAGTACCATATCCATTTTATTTGATGACATAGACCAACTGTAAAGCACCGTGTTGCTTTACTACTTATGTAAATTATTCATAGTGAATTATTTACACAATTTTTTTTAAAAATGACTAGGTTTTTTGGTATTGATCATATTCACAACCTCCTATATCTGTTTAGATGCTTAATCATCTTTAACCCAAAAAAAGTAAGAATATCAATCATCCTTGTTCTCAGGTAGGAGGATTCTGTGTTGCAAGAGGGTATGTTTCTTTCAGAAGTTTAAAAGATATAACCATATCAGGTTTTAAAAGTGGAAATATACCTAAATAAAGGTCCTTTTATTATACCATATAAGTCTGCACAGTCATAAGCTTCAAATATATTTTTTTCAAAATAGGACAGGATATTAGACTACATGATCATGCAATTCCAAAATTGGACTGTCCCTAATCATATGACAGTTGCATAAAAAGTATTCTGTAGAATTGGTGGCCTTCCTTCCTAAGTTGGCTCTGCCCTTTCCTGTGTGTGTGTGTGTGTGTGTGTGTGTGTGTGTGTGTGTGTGCATGTGTGCAAGAAAAGAAAGATAATTCAGTGAAGGGTTTGTGTGTATATTTGTGGCTTTGGAAACAAATTATTTAAGAAAGACCATAACACAGTGAATGACCTATCTGTGGGTTTACTGAACTGTTAAACGTATATAAATAATTAAAGTAGGTTTAAAATAAATACTGTTTTAATTACTAACTGTAGGAATTGTTAATCTCTTCCAGAAAGGAGAAACTAAGGCAGAACAGAATCCCTTCCCGATCTCGTTTCATTATTAGATCACCTTGATGTCCGCCAGTCTTCTCATTGGCCGTTGATTCGTGGTAATGTTTCTAGAAACAAGGCCTAGGTAGCTCCCTCTGCATTTGATTTAATAGACTTTCTAACACACAGGGCTTGCTGCCTTTTTTCTACAGTGGCTGCAGTTTACTTGTTAATCATTTTTTCCTCATTGCCATCCCTTTACATCCGCAACTCAGTGCTCTTTGTCCGTTGTAACTGCGAGAAGTACTCTGTGCGGTCACCAGCACCCAGACTCTTCCTTTATTTACTGTCCTTCATCCTTCGCACCAGAGCAGAGCGTGCTGGGCGTGGCTCCGTTAATAACCGATCTTGTTCTAATCTTGCATCTTCTTGTAAAGGTGGCACTTTCATTATCTGTCTGCCGTACTGACAAATGGTTGACTGTTCTGCCTCCTCGAGGAGCCCAGCCCCATGCACACGTGGTCCGTGACTGAACTGCTCATATCTTTCTCACCTTGCCGACCCCTGGCTTCACTGCCCAAGAACCAGGTCTGTCATTCTGGCCTCACCCCGTTCTGGATCTCTGAAGGCAAGTCTCTGATCTCTCAAGCTTATTCTCAGTACCCCCAGAAAGAGCTGTATTCCTGTCTAAAGTTAGGTAAGAGGAAATAACACATCCCTTTATCTATGGCCTCTTCCCTGAGTCTTTTTTTTTTCTCTCAAGTCTGCTTTCCTTTCATGATCCTCCTTCAGCCAGTGTTGCATCGTAAGAGATAAAATAATTGTGCTCATTACCCAGATGGCTTTCATTCTTGTGGAAAAATTCTGTTAAATATTTCTGAATCCTTTATCATTTGTCTTGCTCCACTACATTTGGGTTATGCACGCAAAAAAAAAATTCTAATATGGTAAAATCTTCTAAAATTGAAAGTGGGTATATGGCATTATTATATATAAAGATGATTAAATTCAACATTTATATGAGATCAATTCAAAGTTAATGGACACTCCTGGAGTGATCTGCAAACTTGATTTGAAATGTGGAGCACCTTCTGTTCATCTCTTTCTTGTGAGACTGACAATAGGAAGAAGATTTGCAGAATCAAAGCTCACCCTCCCCGGAACACTCAAGTCCGGTTCCGGGCGGGCAGGAAGTGTTTAGCGCAGCAGTACTCCGCCGTGCTGCCCGGCCAAGCGACAGTGTGATTCCAGAGTGACCACACCCCGCAGCACGATTCCGTTTTTCCGAGATATCAAGAGCAACTGGGTGTCTGTACAGTGTACCCAGCTCCAGGGGCACCGTTGAGAAACTCAGAGTCAAGCAGAGAGAGAAGCAGTGTTGACATTCTGAGAGTGGGGAGGAGTAAAGGCAATGTAACGATGAGGTATGTTGTTGACGACGTGGTGTTACTTTTCGGTCCTCATTCTCAGTTTAATTGGATTCCGTGTTTGGAAGGTCTTTTATATTTAGAATTGAAAATGTTAAAACGTCTTCTGGTGGGCAGCCCTAGAGGGCAACCTAAAACGAAAGGCTGGAATTTATAGGGAAGCAGATTTCCAGTCAACCTAAGAAATCACTTGACTTCACTTTACAAAGCCATATTCAGAAGAAGACGAGTCCTCAGACTGCCCCACGGGGGATGTCAGCCCGGTATTTCCTACACAGCAGTAGACGACCAAAGATTTCCACATGCTCTTTACACATTTCCATCGTACTAGTTCTCTGCCATACGACTGAGGACTCCCTCCTCCAGTTTACTGAGCACTTCAGGCTCTGCAGAACTTGATTTCAGTGGCTCTGCAAACTCAGGGGTTCACTAGCCCCTGAGTCTACGACTGCCCCAGTTCAGGAGCAGTCTTATTGAAGGGAATTTGTTCTTTCTTTCTTTCTTTCTTTCTTTCTTTTTTTTAATCACTCAGGAAAAATCTGTAAATGGTGCTGACATTTCTAGTGCACTGCTAATAGGGCGTTTTCTTTCTCTCTACTGTGTGTGCACATTTGTTTCACAGATAGTAGAATCAGAAAGACCAGCACCTAAAATTTTCTCCTGAATTCGTTCCTGTTTTGCTGCAAATGTTGCAATCTAGTTAAATGCAATGATTTATAATCTACTTAAAGATTATATGATTTCAAAGAATATCTTTATATCCTAAAAACCTAGATGTGTTTATAAATCAATTCTGTTTGATGGCACTAGGATGCTTAATCAAATTTATTATCTAGTTAGGGAATATAATCACAGGATGATACTATTACACATTTATCAAGAGATAACTCTTCTAAATCCTAGGCTCATATTCAAACTTGAAAATAGCCTTAGAATCTAACACAGCTTCTGACGTGCTAGAGAGAAAGCCCCTCTAAATTCCAAAACACCCCGATCAGATGATTCACCCTGACAGATGATTTTTTTTTTTCAATTTCTCAGTTCTTTCAGGAAGAAAGAGCTTGATGCGTTCATTTTTGAAAAGTTCTGTTACTGCTCACACTGACAGCACTGCTGCCTCCGGGCATAGCTTCCAGGCCCTGGTCCTCGCGAGCTGTCGCCACGAGTGTTCAAAGCAGTAGCATCTCTCCTCTTCCTTTAAAATCAAGGCATCATTTTCCTGCTTGTTGAAATGCTTAGCTCTTTAAAACCTGCCACAACGGCTGGGGTTCCATGCCTTTCCTTGCACAGGTGCCTCAGAAAATCTGCCCTAATTCTCTCACCTTTCGGGTGGGCTAAGCATGACCACCACTGCAGACTCTCTTGATAATCCAGCTCTCTTAGTCCTTATAAATCCAGTCTGAGCCACGGCCTTGCTGGGTCTTTCTCCTTTTAACTCCCCCCGCAGCACCACCACCACCCCACCATCAGCATAACTACAAACACAAGTTTTCTGGGAGAGGAATTCTAAAGCCAAATTTTAGTAAGTCTTTCAATCATTTGCCATTAGATAGGGTTTTCAGACTCTTAAAAGCACTTCTGATAAACACCTTAAAAAGTACACAAAAAATAGAAACCAAAGCAGTCACATCCTTGGTGGTAAACGGGAGGACGATTTGCTTACAAATCAGTAAAGACTAGCCTTACGGTAACAAGGGTCTAAGTGCGGAGCTTCACCTACCCCGTCAGTCTGACCACACAGAGCCGGCTATTTCCGTGACCAACGCCATTGTTAAGGAATGCCGTGAGCCAGGTCACGTTATCCATCCCATTAGCTTTGACCACATTCCCTGCCACAGCTGTCCAACTAGCTCACCAAATTATGCTGTCGATTCCAAGGGTAACAAGGCGGCTGGAATAACTCCGAATACAGTTCCCTGAGTATCACGTGGTGGCATAAATATTTCTTTACATGTTTGTCTTCCTCATTTAATTGGAAGCTCTTAGGAATAGGAACAATATATTCATCATCTCTGGACCTAGCAATTAGCACAGTGCTTGCATATAATGAGACATCCAGTGAACTGATACTCTGTTGAGCCGATGTGTGCAACAAATAGATGTTACAGCCATACTGTTACTGAATAGGTCTGTTGTAACTGTATATTTTGCAACTTATTTTCATGTACAAAGGAAATAATTTTGATCTACTTTAGGATTTTATATCTTAGAATGCTGTCACATCATACTTTAGTTATGTATGAATGTGTGTGTTCTTTTTGTAATATTTGAGATCTTTCTCCTGTTCAAAGTCTGAGAAAATGGGGTTGGGTAATTTACACAACTGCAATCTGTTAGTGTATGGAGAGTTAATAACAGAGCATGTGTTGAGAGCAAGACTGCACCCCACAGCGCGCTGCCCACCGCGGGAGAACACGCACAGTTGCATAATAGAGGTATAGTTGGTTCTTGAAAGTAAAATTATAGATTCAAAGTCATTTATCCACCTAATTTTTTAGTGCTTAGGGACTATTTGTTCTCAGTGAATTTTAATTATAATATCTCATTCCATGTTTCCTTTCAAAGGTGATCGTATACAAGACAATGGCTGCAAATTCCCTTAGCGGACGTGCAACCCGCTTTTGTCCCCCATTAAAGCCTAATAGCCTCAGTGACATTTTCCGCACTCGGGGAGCTGGTGCTCCAAGCCACCAGACACTGCATACGCAGATTTTCTTCATTTCCCTATTAGTGGAATGTGGGCTTTTGCTTTGAGAAATCAGCTTTGAGAAATAAAATCAGAATTTTTGCAGGTCCATGTGAACCATATTAACATGTAGTGAAACATTTCAATTCTGTACAATAATAATTTATTAAAGTGTATCTCAGAAAAGAACACCTTCTCTGTGTATTTATTGTTACTGGAAATAAAAGCGGTGGGCACAGGCAGGAGCTGAGGTTCTCATCTTCTCGCAACCCCCCTCCCGGATGCCCTGAGCACTCTGAGGAGTCTCAGGATTCCAGAGTGTGGTGGTGGAAGTTTGGGGGGAAGATGCCAGAAGGGGCCTCCGTAGCTGTGAGAACGGGTCCTGTATGTGCTTCAAGGCGGACACCCCTGTCCGAAAGAACAGCACCCCTTAGACTTCAGAGGAGTCACGGGTATGTGAGAGACCACCCCCAGGCCCTAAGGGAGCTAAGAAAGCTGACCACAGGTCCATGAGCCACAAACGATGGCAGCAGAAGAAGCTGGATGTGCAGGGCCATGCACGTGGCCACCCCTGCCTCCCTGGATACGAGGCGCACAAGCACCAGCCAGCTTCTGGCAATGAGCCTCCTCCCTAAGCCCACAAGCCCAGATGCCTGGGAGAGGTTAGTGATGGGGTCCGGAGCCTGAGAGACTGAGTGGTACCATGGAAAGACTGTTCATGTGTTTACACTGGACAGATCTCTCAATTCCAATTCCTGTCATTTTTCCACTCTGCAGAGGCCCATTTTCCACCATGTCTCTGGCTTTCCTGTGTGGTGAGCTGTGGTTTACTAGTGACCTTGACCTTGGCTCCCAGGTCCCTCTCTGTTCTACTCTCCAGGTGGAAACAGAGTTCTTCCTCAGAAACCCAACCCTTGAAAAACCAACTTGGTCCCTATCCCACAGGACTGCATAAGGCCAGCTGCCTTCTCCGAATTTCCAAGGCTCTCTGGCACTCTCTCATTAACCGTTGGTCCAGACTTACTGCTCCAGACATTCTCTTCTTGCCTCCAATTCCCCATCTGCCTCCAGCATCTGCTATTCACTTTGCCCTCAAACCTGGGTTCATTCCCTTCTCTTTAATCCCCTACACAAAAGACTTTCAAAAGCTTATTAGAAACATAAAGGTAGGAACTCCTGGGTGGCTCAATTGGTTAAGCGTCCGACTCCTGGTCTTGGCTCAGGTCATGATCTTGGGGTCGTGAGATTGAGCCCCACATCAGGCTCTGTGTTCTGCATGGAGTCTGCTTAAGATTCTCTCTCCTTCTGCCCCTCCACTACTCTGTCCCCTGCTTGCTCTCTCTCTCTCACAAAGGAAGGAAGGAAGGAAGGAAGGAAGGAAGGAAGGAAGGAAGGAAGGAAGGAAGGAAGAATCAGTAACCCTAGGGAATTAGCTTGCTACCACGTATTGGGTTTGCTGCCCTCAAATAAGAGGTCTGTCCCCTGCTTGCTCTCTCTCTCTCACAAAAAGGAAGGAAGGAAGGAAGGAAGGAAGGAAGGAAGGAAGGAAGGAAGGAAGGAAGGAAGGAAGGAAGGAAGGGAGGGAGGAAGGAAAGAATCAGTAACACTAGGGAATTAGCTTGCTACCACGTATTGGGTTTGCTGCCCTCAAATAAGAGGTCTCCTCTCTTGGTCAACATTTTAATACTCAAAGGGTCTCCAGGGAAGATTTATTCTTACGTCATGAAACAGAATGGTTAACAGTCTCAGTCTGATGTACTGCCATTTGAAGTTCTTTCCCCAAATTCTAAATCTACCTGAATTTGCCCTCCCCATCCCCCATAGGAAAAAAGAGAAAAGCTCCTCAGTGACAAAATGTAATCTCCATACTTACAGAAAATAAACTGCAAAGAACACTTAAACTAGCAGTTCATCCCCTTACCAATCACTAAGAGTTCCTTACTACTCTGCTACAGGCTCTCACACATTTACAATATGAAGTACGCAGGAAGTTCTAGCAAAAACTACTTGTAGCAATTTATCCAATATACAGATTTTAATCGACTTATATGCATATTTTACAGAAAAAAACAATAATCCTAAAAAGTATACTACTTTCACTATGTAGAATCAAAGTAATGCTTATAAAGTGCTTTTGAAACTACAAAATAGTTTTTGAAACTACAAAATACTGGATTTTTAGGCAATGTGGCACTAAACCAATCTACTTAATGAGACTTAATTAATTAAAACTGCAGGCTGTATTTTTAAATACTTGTATAAAACCCATGTTTCCAGGATAAAATTTGTTTGCATTTATTAAATTTTGCAATCTTAAAGACTTCCACAAATCTTGATGAAACTAGACCCAAGATAGCAAACCTAATAATATTCATGAAAAAAACTAAAGAAATCTGTGGGACCTATCTTAAAATAGAATTTAGCCATTAATATTAAAGAGATCATCCCAGTATTTATAGTGTTAGATTCCACTGCACTGCACCTGATAAATATTTTTGCATTTCCTCCAAGTTCAAGGCTTGTTGTGTAGCCTGATTTTGCTCTAGTGTTAATTAGTGAATCTTCCATGGGAAGTTAATTACCCTTCCCTAACCCTGACCAAAATGTATGCTGTAAAATAAGCTAATTTTTTTTAATCAAGAAAAGGCTTTCCCTGTGGGCTTTTCAGATTCAAAAATCCAATTAGCCTTAATGTTTTCCTTTACGAGATTAACCACCCTTTTATGTTATGAAACATTAATTGGAACTCAAACTATTAATAGATCTTTTTAAAACAACCTTTAAACAAATCAGTAAATTTTTTGTTTCTTTTACAAATAGTATTCAACTCGTATCTGTTCCTAAAGGAATAGAATGTTGCCATAGTATTCTTCCATTTAAACACAGTTCACGTTCCTCTTACAATCACAAACTAATGTATACTCTTGTTTCTAGGAATTTTTACAAAGGCAATTATTCAACAGTTTCAAGCATCTAAATTTCTTCTATGGATAAGTGACATATTGAAGCTCTAACCAGGAATTCTAGTAATGGGGTATCTACCAGGAACATACAGTGTCCACAGTGTTCCTCAAACTTGCTTCAAAAAACCAATCATCTAGGGTGCCAGCTAAAGATACAGAATCCAGGACCTCATTCTTGCATATTTTGATTTCGTAAGCTCTAGATTCGGGTCCTGGGAACTCATATTTTCAATAAGCACTGCAAAGGCTTCTTATCGGTAAGCAAGTCGGGAATCACACTGGTTCCGGGTGGAGAGGCCAGCTCGTGGCTCTTCCACAGACAGTGGTTTAAAAGCCACATGAGTTTGACAAAGTTACTTCAACATTCTGTGCCCAGCTTCTTTGTCAGTAAAACTGGGGTACCGGTTGTACCTCCCACAAAATGTTGTGAGAATTAAATAAAACAATGGGTGTGACGTGCTTGCCAATGGGAAATGTTCAATAAACTTCCGTGTCTCCTCCCGCTCTTTTTTCTTGCTTGATTTAAGCAGGACCATCTTCCCCTAACCCTTCACCATGCTACCAGTCTTAAATTCTACAATTAGAGATAAAATTTTAAATCTAAGAAGTACCACTTCTACCTCGGCAGAGGGAACAGATGGGACAAAGTAAAACACTGCTAATGCACAGTGTAGCTTGGACTTGGCCCTAAATATTCCTTCTTAGGCTCAACCACAAGTTTCTCATTTAGTAAGCTATTCATTCGACAGCCGCTTCTTGTCCTGCCGACCTGTGTCATCACTGTAGTAGGCATGGAGGTGTGATAGCAAGAAAATCAGATGTGTTCCCTGTTCTCCTTGAACTCACTGAGTATTTTCCTGCCTCTACCAGTTTTTCCAGATTGGGTTTTTCGCCCCCCTTTTGTTTTTCTCTCTCCTCTTCTTCCTTCTCTCTCCCTTGCTCTGCCTTGACTTCCACATCTGCCCCATGCACATGAGAATTCCCTTTTGCTCCCTGACACACAGCTCTCAAGTGCAACCTCAGCTCCTTGGCTGATGCCAAACGGAGAATGAAGCCCACTCTCCTGCACACGCATGAGCACAGGGGTCAGACGACCCAGATCCCAGAACCTCAGAATGGCCCTAAAATGAGTGAGGGATCTTAGCAGTCTACCAGGAACCTCAGATCTATTGAATATTTTATTTGCTTAAAATGCAATGCAGAAAAATGTGTAAATCTTTGAACAAAATTCAAACTGTTCTCAATAATCTTCTACCCTGGGATATGTATCCAGCCTACATGATGTATCACAGACCATGCAGAGCACAACTTCAATATTTTTTCACCTGTCAGTTGAGAGAGGGTATCATTTCTCATCTGTTCCCCAAGTATACATCCTCACCAAAATAGCACGGACTTAAAGGGTGGAGAGGTCAGCTAATGGACATTTGGAAATGCAGCATGAGGACAGTCAGGAGGGAAAATTCCACTCAGATACACTGATCCATCTCATTAATAATTCACGGACCCTCCTTGACCCTGCAGATGTACTTAATGCAGCATCGGGGCGGTAAAGGAAAGCAGAGGCAAGGAGTGTCAATTCCATGTGACCGAGGACACCGGGGGGATCTACAGGATGCGGAGTTGACACCTCAGTGGCGGGGGGGGGGGGAGGGGTAGAAACTGGTGCTTTTCTAAGAGGAGTCAGGCCAACAGCTGTAAACGACCCTTGCTCAGTCCCGCTCTCTAGCCACCCCCTCTGGCCTTAAGTGGGCTACACCGAAAACCAAGGCCAGGAGTTATGACAGTCTATGTCTTTGAGGGAAAACAAAACAGAACAGAACAGGAGTGTGTCCTGTGGGGAGTGGGAGGGCGCAAGGCTCACAGGTTCTGCCAAGTCCAAAGAAGAGCCCCTCAAATGCAGAAGCAGGGCCCAGGCGTCCTTGCTCTGCCTTGTTACTCCATGGGACCATACGGATTTTTCTGAGCGGCGGTGCACCTGAACACCCCAGTCCTCAATAAGTGAGAGCGGTTTCTCCTTGCCCATTCTACTTCGAACACCCAAATTTCTTCCACTGGGTCCTGGTGCAGTCAGCACTTCCATGGAATACCAGTTACCATCATTTGAATGGAAAGGCATGTGGCAGGAAGGCGTGACAGGCCCTCGCTGGATGGCAGGCCCTTCATGCCACCACGTCTCCCCCAGTTACCTACTGGCCACCTCCATGGCCACATGACAAGCTACCTCAAATTTAGCGGCTGAAGACACCCTTCTTGCTCATGCTGCCGCAGGTCAGGCATCCAGGCAGGGTTAGCAGGGACGGCTTGGCTCTGCTCCACACGCTGGTGGCTGGAGGGTTCACCCAGGGCTGGGGGCTCCCTCCCTCCCCTCAGTGGGACACCTCCGTTCTCCTTCATGGGGCCCTCGCATCCCTGTGGTCTGTGCCCGCTAGGACGGCGCTGTCCGCTCCAGGAAGTGCTAGCTGCCTGTGGCTATTTACACCGAAAACAGTACTGATCAAAACTGTTCAAGACGAAAGATTCCATTTCTCAGGTTCCAGTCCCGTGACAAGTACCCAGTAGTCACGTGTGGCTAGTGGCTACCGCACCGGCCAGCGTAGGGCCGTGTCTGGGCCTCTCCCCCCAGCAGGACAGCCTGGCTTCTTCCCCAGGGACTGACACCCCTCTGACACACAGCAGAGCACTGGGGCCTCGAGACCTGGCCTCAGGCGCCCCAGACGCCACGTCTGCATTCTACTGGTCACAGCCCTTCACAAAACAACAGACTCAAGGGGTGGAAAATCGACTCTAAAGCCAACAGCAAAGAAATACTGGAGAGAGTACAGAAGCAGAGAGGCAGGATCTATCGTCGCCGTTTTTAACAACCGACCACCGCACTAACTCAGCCGTGCGTTCTCTTCAGGAAGTAAGTCCTCACACATCCGAACGTGGCCTCCTTCCAGCCTCGCCTCTCCTCCCCTGCTGCCTAGCATCCGTGTGCTTTCTGTGCTTGGCAGCCACGTTCCCTCAAAGCCCTGCCTCTGGATCCTCTTTCCGTCAGGACTGTGAGGTAAAATTACGTTGTGAAGTAAAGGTGGCTTACGTTCCGTCAGACTTCGGGACGACTCCCGTGCTCCAACTCTTTGCTCCTCTCTTGCTTTGTCACACTTGGCAAAACCAAAACTGAGCAAAAGTGGCCTGATGAGAACATCTATAAATTCCCACCACCAACCTACCCACCCACCAGCATCCTCATCTCTTTACCCACGAGGGTTACGTTCCCAGACCCCCAGGGGAGGCCTGAAACCACAAATAGTACCAAACCCTAGTATACTGTGTTTTGCCCTATATATACACACAACTATGATAAAGTTTAATTTATAAACTGAGCGCAGTAAGAGATCACCAAGAACAACTAATGATAAAATAGAAGAACTGTAACAACATACTGTAATGAAAGTAATGGGAATATGGTATCTCTCTCTCTCTCAAAATATCTCATCATACTGGACTCACCGTTATTCCAGTGATCACGGGAGGGGATAAAATGCCTATGTGGTGAGGAGAGTGAGGCAGGCACTGAGGCACGCCAGGCTATTCCAGGACCATCTTCTGACAGCTCATCAGGACGAGGGTCATGTGCTTCCGGGCCGCAGGTGACCATGGTAACTGGAAAGTGAACCACAGATGAGGGGGCTGCTGTAGATGCAGTGTTCTTGTGAGATTACACCCCTCTCACCTCAGCAATCCTTCCTCCTTCCATCTTCCCCGTCCTATGGATCATTCCTACCAGCACACAAACATGCGGACGCCATATGCATTCCAGCAACGGCCCCATTTCTCTGCATGCATCCATGTCTTATCTTTCTTCTCTCAGGCTTTTGCCAATGACTTCACCAAAACTGCTTCTGTCACGAGCACCAGTGGCCTCCAGATACTTCTCTTACCTGACCTATCAGCAGCTTTTTACTTTCCTTGTGGGGCTTCCAGAACTGCCCCCTCTTCTGGCTTTTCTGCGGCCTCACTCCAGCTCAGTCTGCTATGCTTGCTCCTTCTCTACTCTCTGATCTTATGATGTGAGAGTGCCCTAGGGACCAGCTCTTGAGACTTCTTATCTGCTCCCTCCACACGAATTCCCTGGGTGATCTCATCCAAGGTCGATACCATCTATTTGCTGATGGCTTCCAAATGTATAGTTCCAATCCACACCTCTTCCGAAGTTCCTACATCAAAATTCCTACATATTACCTCCTGTTTGATGTCTAATAGACGTCAAAAACTTAAGGTTTCCAAAGCTCAACTCCTACTATGCTTTCTTACAATGCAGACAATGTCCTTCCATTTCCTCAGGCCAAAGGTTTTGTAGACATCTTCAACTTGCCTTGCTCACACCTTATGTCCCAACCATCAGGAACTCCTCTAAACTCTCCCTTCAGAAAATAACCAGAATCACCACCTCCTCTATCTCCCCCTGGGCCACCATCATCTCATGTGGATTATTCTAGTAGCCTCCTGACTACCTCTCTGCTTCCCCTCAGAGCCCTACAGTCTGTTCTCAACTCAACAGCCACAGTGGTCTTATCAGGATCTATGGAGATCAGATCATTTCACTCTTCTGCCCAAAACCTTCCAAGGGCTCCAAATTTCTCTAAGAAAACCAAAGCCCGCACAGCAGGCCCACTGCCTCCTACCTCTCTGACCTCCTCCCCTACTACATTCTCCCTCCACTCACTCAGAACAGGTGGCTCCTCCTCGGGCCTTCTATGCTGGCAGTTTCCTTTGCTGGAAGGCTCTTCCCTCAGCTCCCATCTCCCACTTCAAAGCTCAGTGCAAATGTCACTTTCTGAATGACACTTACCCAAACACACTAAACCCGCAACCATCCCCTTCCCCAGAGCCTCCAACCCCCAACACTCTGCTCTTCCTTTATCCCATGGCACTGCTCATCTTCTAATGCGTTGTATTTTACACACAAACACACACACACACGTATGCATATATACACACATTATATACATATACACACACATATATACATATATACATATATTATATATAATATATACAGTGTATTATATACACCATACAGTTATATTTACTTAAGTTACATTAAGGCAGGGATTTGATCTCAAGATCTTATCTCAAGTACCTACTACTGGGTACATGATAGGTGCCTAATAAATATTTGTCAAGGGGCGCCTCGTTGGCTCACGCAGTAGAGTGCTCAACTCTTGATCTCAGGGTTGTGAGTTCAAGCCCCATGTTGGGTGTAGAGCTTACTTAAAAAAAAATTGTTGAATAACTGAATGAGGTATTTGAACTCTGTATATTTTATCTGTACCAATACCAGAACGAATGCTGAAACAAATTTAAATACATTACAGAGCAGTTAAATACATTAGAGAGAGTAATCAACAGTAACTACTCCAGGTGGTAAAATCATGAATGAAGTTAAATCATCTTTTCTACGACCAGTTCCAGGTCAAATTGTTAAGACATGTTAATTACCCTTTTCCCCTCTGCTAGCCTTCCCTCTTTACTTTTCTGACCTATGTCCCATTTCTAAAGAAATCTGCTACATAGATGCCTGTTAATGCATTAGTCCATAATGGATAAAGTAGGTACTTCATCAGGAAAATGCCTATAACAAAAAATTTATTTCCGAAAGTCTTATTTGTTTAAACTGGTGTTTATCTTATACTTTTAGTTGTCCTATATTTGTGACCACTTGAGAGGTTTAAAAATCAGTTTTGAAATGTGAAATTATTTTTATTTGAACAAGTCATTCCTCCTGCACCCTTAATTCCCATCCCTAGGAATTTGGTATATGGAGCGAGACTCTGTCACGAAGCTATTTAGCATCTTAGTGACTCTGTTTCTTTTTTTTTTTTTTTAAAGATTTTATTTATTTATTCGACAGAGATAGAGACAGCCAGCGAGAGAGGGAACACAAGCAGGGGGAGTGGGAGAGGAAGAAGCAGGCTCATAGCAGAGGAGCCTGATGTGGGGCTCGATCCCAGAACGCCGGGATCACGCCCTGAGCCGAAGGCAGACGCTTAACCGCTGCGCCACCCAGGCGCCCCAGTGACTCTGTTTCTATCTCTGGAAAATGGGAATAATAGTTGTGTCCTCACCATAGGGTTACTGTGAGAATTCAGTGTGTTAATATATGCAGAATACTTATAATAATGCCAGGTCCATAAGAGTACCATGGAAGGGTTAGTTTTTATTGTTGAAACTCTAATTTTGAAATCTATTTTTTAAAAGTTTTATTTATTCAGTTGAAGGAGAAAGAAAGGGGCTGGGAGGGACAGAGGGAGAGGGAGAGAATCCCAAGCAGACTCCACGCTGAATGCAGAGCCCAATGCAGGGCTCCATCTCACGATCCCCAAGATCATGACCCAAGCTGAAATCAAATGTTGGACACTTAATTGACTGAGCCACTTGGGTGTCCCTAATTTTGAGATTTAACTTGTATATTTATTTTCAAATATAATTCTATTGCTTTTAAACTTAGGGTGCAAATTTAAAGATAAGAAGAGTATGATGTAACACAGTTTTTAAAGAATAGCTCTGCTCAATGATCCAACAAATTATATACTTAATAGTAAATAAGTCAATATATTTGTATCATACCTAATGTTTACTTCATTCTAAACTTTCTGAGGGCAAGAACTGCTCTAATTAAGATTACAGTGGTTCCCAAGTACCACATAGAGCACGGTCTGTCGTGTGGATGTTCGGTAAACACTGAGTGACAACATTTCAGCATTCTCAAAGAGGGTATTTAGTGTTTTGTTCTGGTATCTTGTGGCAAAGTGAACTGCATTCTTGACCATCATGTCTTTTAGCAGTAGAGGCTGTATATACAAATGGCATTTGCAAGGGTAAATCTATTTAAAGCCAAGGACTCATTTAGCCTTTCCTCTGAACATTTTATCCCTTGACTAAATGTATTCATCAAAAAGAGCATAGATTTCTAGCTCTGCTACTTCATAGCTTGATGGATTTTTGTTTGATTACTGTATTGATTTAATTTTTTAAAGATGCAAATATACATGGCCTACTTGCTGAAATGTTTTTTCTTAAAGGGAATAAAATTCAGGGCACTGTTTTCTTTCTTCCCCTTTTTGTCTTCCTTCCTTTTTAACCCTGTTAGAAAGACAAATCAAAGCCATCTTATAGCTGGGCTGGGTCCGCACAGCCATGTGCTACTTTCAAGAGGCAAGCCTGGCCCCAGATGTGACCTGTGACTCGACACAGGAGGGGACTCCACAGTCACAGACTTGCAGGTGCTGAAGAGAAGTCATCTACAAGCAACAGGAACCTTTAGATGCAGGGTCCCTAGGCTTGGGAGGGAGGTTGTACCTACTGGGAAGTCCGTCACAAGTAAGAGCGGATCATGAGGAGTCCTGTCCACGCACAGC
Source organism: Ursus americanus (assembly GCF_024610735.1). Classification (NCBI taxonomy): domain Eukaryota; kingdom Metazoa; phylum Chordata; class Mammalia; order Carnivora; family Ursidae; genus Ursus; species Ursus americanus. Next base: position 60,382,770 of record NC_142142.1, read on the forward strand.
TACACAGTGTGGGGCCATCAAATAAGAAACGGGGGAGTCAAGGGTCTGCAGGAAATGTGGTGTGTGCTTGCGGGGGTTCCGGATGGAGGGGGGGAAGCAGCAACGGCTGTGGGCAGGTATGGGGTGGGTTGGTGCAGGACTCAAGTTTCCACCAGCCATGCCCAAGGGAAGCTTATCTAGAAGAAAGGGACCCTAAGAAAAGTGACAGTACAGGTTGCCCTTTGCAGGAGCCTGGTGAAGAAACAGTGGGCCCCTGACCCGTCGGCGGCAGTAACAAGCAGTGTGAGTAAGACCCGCAACAGCAGGGGCACCTGGGTGGCTCATCCGGTGAAGCGTCTGCCTTCAGCTCAGGTTGTGATCTCAGGGTCCTGGGATCGAGTCCTGCACGGGGTTTCCTGCTCAGTGGGAAGTCTGCTTCTCCCTCTGCCTCTGCTGCTCCCCCTGCTTATACTCTCTCTCAAATAAACAAATAAAATCTTAAAAAAAGAAAAAGACTGGCAACAAGGATGATGTTAGTGATAACAACAGCAACACGGCCAGCCTGGCTTCTGAGACAGACATCGCAGCAACACACGCGGGTGAAGGCCGTGAAACAGAGAAACCAGGGCAGGCTGCCCGCGCGCGTCCCTCTGACCCTCACAGTCACGCAGACGGCTCAGCTGCTGTCAGGAGGGAACAGATGCGCCAGCGGGGCTGTGACAGCTGCACATCTTGCCCGGAGACACACAGCTGATGAGAAGATGAGCTCACGACGGATTCTGCGACATATTGCCTCTCCCGGAAAAGCTTTAGTAACCAGATTATTGCACTGACTGGAATGCTCGATGCCGGGAGTCCGTACTTGGAAGTAGCGGTTTGGGAACTTTATTTGGCCCATGTTTTCCATCCGATTAGTGGAACAAACTTAGCCATGGTTCAACATTATAAGGTTATCACCCGTGAGAATTATTATTCTTCCTTCATTACATGGAATGCCTCAAAGCTTGAGAATGACTGAACTACATTACTGATCAATTCTGCAGATCAAGACTCTCCCAGCTGACCATAAATTAAAAATATGCTTGCTCTATGGAGATAAAAACAAACAGCCAATACAAGTTTACTGCCTTTTTGATTTCTCCTCTGTTTTTCTATTATTTAGAGAAGCACAATTGATTTTTATTTCCTCTTTCAAATTACCTTCATCAAGAAACAATGAGCCATAGGATCCCTTTAAGGGTTTTTGATTTGTTCACATGATTGCAAAACCATTTTGCTGATTTAAAAAAAAGGTAGGGATGCTTTCCAATCACATGTGACTGAAATATAAAATATATTTGGAAGGAAAATTGCTAGTAATTGCTTAAAAGATGCTTATTAAGATAACATAGTAAGGTAATTTCTGTGTTTTCTAAAAGATATCCCGCCTAAACTGAAAGCGACCACGAAGGCTGCAGGGGGAAGCTGTCGACTAACCTCAGAGACCTGTGCTTACCACTGGACAGACCCATCTCCAGGTGACCGACACGCACAATCAGCATTCCAGCCACAAAGGCTGTTCTTCAAGGAGCAGTGGCATCATGTGTCCATGACCTTTCACCCCTTCTTCTTCTGGGAGTGTCACTGCTCAGACACGAGATGGGCTGGCAAGGACCAGCGTCTGCCCTGTGCGGGGCCGAAGGAAGAACTTTGGCATGGACGACAGGAACCGAATGAGGCCCTGGTTCCGCTCCCTGTGGCTGTGTAACACCACGCCCCCAAATTCAGTGGGTGACAACCACCATTGTATCTGCCCCCCCATTTTGTGGAATTCCAGAAGGGTAGGCTCTGTGCTTGGCTTGTGATCCATGAAGCATCCACCAGGCAGTGTGAGGATTCAACCGGGAATCTGGGTTCCTCACCCGCACGTGTGTGGCTCGGCACCTGCTGGCGTCTTTCCGTCGGCCGTCCGCCATGGTTTACCCTCCAAGGTCCCCGGTACGTGGGCTGCGCCCGCACTGGGCAGTGTCAGGGTGGGCATGCTTCTGACACGCCGGCTGGCTCGCAGGAGGTAGAAACGGAGGCCGCCAAGCCAGGCCAGGGCCCTGTCTGAAACAGCAGAGCATCATTTCTGCTGCTTTTCTTGCTGTTGTTGTTGTTGTTGTTGAGTTTTGGCTTTTGGTTTTTGTCAAGGTAGTCACAAGACCTGCCCAGATTCCAGGAAGAGAAACGGACTCTGTTCTCTTAACGGGGCAGTGGCAAGGTCACACAGGAAGAGGTGTCGGGGGAGGGGGGGAGGTACTGCTGTGGTGTCTTTGGGAAATCTCTTTTTCCACCACCCCAGATCTCTTTTAATCTACAACCACTGATGTCTCTGCCGTACCAAACCACTCCATAGGAACAGTAACAAAAAAGTATCAATAAATGCATGACTTTAAACTTGCACATTAATGTCTATATTATATCCATCTGGTGAAATGTCTCATACAGCCACGGATTGCTGAGTATCTGGCACTGGTTTTTCCGACCAAGCTGATTTCGCTATGCTTAGAAAATTGGCCCAAACCCACTTTTAACACACATTCTATTATAAATCCTCCTGTTGTTTCATCCTGATACCCGTTCATCTAATCAGGTTCTGCTTACTACCCCCGGTGACACCCCTCCTCCTATCCCTGAGCTTATTTTTCTTGTCAGGCAGACTCTACTGTCCTGTCCACTCTTTTTTTTTTTTTTCAAAGATTTTATTTATTTATTTGACAGAGACAGAGGCAGCGAGAGAGGGAACACAAGCGGGGGGAGCGGGGGAGGGAGAAGCAGGTTTCCCGCTGAGCTGGGAGCCCAATGCGGGCTCGATCCCAGGACCCTGGGATCACGCCCTGAGCCGAAGGCAGACGCTTAACTACTGAGCCACCCAGGCCCCCGTCCCGTCCACTCTTCTCACCAACTTCCAATGCTTGTCCAAGATACTCTAGCCCACCTTCCTGCCGAAGAGACAGGACCCCACTCATTCACTAGAAGGTAGCGCAGCCTAAAACCATGCACATTCCTTACCACACCCCCTTCTCTGCTACACAAGCAATACAAATGGACAAAAATCCCCACAAGTATAAAATCCCAGCTAAAAGGTATAAAATCTCAGCTAAAAGCAGGAGAAAAGAACTTAGCTGGGTAAGAAAACAAAATGAAGTCCCCTTATAAAGACTTAGAAGATGTACATGAGATGCTGGTATGGCAAAGAACAACGCGCAGGACGCGGGGTAGCGGTGCCCAAGGAAGAGAGTCACAGGACAGGAGTCCTGCTTCACGATGAGAGTTGTGAAGCAGTGAACAGGATGGATCCGGACACGGGGATCATTTGGGGGACCATGCCTCTCTACAGGCAAAAGATGTCGAGAATAGAACACAGAGCAGATGGCATGGGACAGCTTTGAGAAAACACCGAAGAAGGAAAACCAGAAAGACTGATTAGATTTGGGGAAATAGAACCAGCTATGTCCGAATGTTCAACAGAACCGGTCTTTTGTTAGCGGTAAGAAACTCCCTTCGATTCATTCATGCTGAAGCAAACGACCTTAGGTGACCTTGCTTCCCTGCAAAAGTGGTGCCTCATGCTTTTGAAAAGTGCCCTGAAATAACAGTTATTACTTTAGTCAGTGATGCTGCAAAAACCATTTTGTTCTCTGCATAAAACCAAAATCATGTTCAGCTTTCTTTATGGCATAATTTAAAATAATGTCCAAAGTCCACATGCATGAATGGAAACAAAGGTAATCAAGCGGCCAACATGGAGACAGCCGGGTGCTACACTTCTTAATAACCGTCCTCCCTAGTGTGTGGCTGTCACTTAGGCAACAGACTACAAAGCAATCTCGAGGTTCCCGCACTTGTGTATAATTTCTTCTTTTCCTTACTCTCCCAGTGCTGAGGTTGTGTCTTTTGGTTTTTTGTTGTTGCTTTGTTTTCTAAGAGAACTTAACCATACTTCCGTTCGTTTTTATTTGATGTTACTGCTTACAAGAAAAAAGGAAATAGTAAATAATTGTGAGTTAAATGATGAAAAAAGTGTAAACTGTAAAAAGTGGATAAAAATGTTTTCATTTAAAGATCTTTTTACTGTGACAGAACAGCAGCTCTTACACACGGTAAGCTGTGGAAACTTTAGAAACATCTTCCACACAGAGCAGACGCAAAAACCTCGCTGACAGGCGGACGTGGACACCTCACAGATGCAGACACCTGGCTGACAGGTGGACACAGACACCCGGCTAACAGGTGGACACCTTGCTGACAGGCAGACGCAGACACCTCACGGATGTAGACACCCGGCTGACAGGCAGACGCGCACACCTCGCTGACAGGCAGACGCTGACAGGCAGACGCCGACACCTCACTCACAGGTGGATGCGGACACCCGACTGATAGGCAGACACGAACACCTCACTCACAGGCGGATGCAGACACCTCATGGATGTGGACACCCAGCTGACAGGCAGACATGAACACCTCGCTGACAGGTGGATGTGGACACCTCACAGATGCAGACACCTGGCTGACTGGTGGATGCGGACACCTCACGGATGTGACACCCAGCTGACAGACACAAACACCTCGCTGACAGATGGACGTGGACACCTCACGGATGCGGACACCTGGCTGACAGGTGGATGCGCACACCTCACAGATGCGGACACCTGACTGACAGGCAGACACAAACAACTCGCTGACAGGCAGATGCACACACTTCGCTGACAGGCGGATGCAGACACCTCGCTAACAGGCGGATGCGGACACCTCGCTGACAGGTGGATGCGGACACCTCACGGATGTGACACCCAGCTGACAGGCAGACACGAACACCTCGCTGACAGGCGGACGTGGACACCTCACAGATGTGGACACCTGGCTGACAGGTGGACATGGACACCTGGCTAACAGGCGGACACCTCGCTGACAGGCGGATGTGGACACCTCATGGATGTGGACACCTGGCTGACAGGCAGACTCGAACACCCCACTGACAGGCAGACACAGACACCTGGCTGACAGGCAGCCACTTACAGGGGGTGTGAAGCTGGCAGGAAGCTGGCTGAGTAAATTTTAAATAAATTCAAAACGAATTTAGGACTTATACCTTTCTAAGTCGGTGATACAGGTCACGGGGTGGGAACTCCACGAGAGCAGGGATTTTCTTGCGTTTTGCTCACATGGTTGGTCCCCAATAAATTTTTGCGGAATAAATGTGGCAATCGAAAGAGATAAACAGCAGATGGTTTGGTTATGGTGCTACTGGGGAGACCTCATTTCATATCTAGAATACTGCATGTCACAATTTGAAAGAGAACACGAGGGTATCCCAAAGGACCAAGGCATGAAGACGCTTGAAATCCAGTATGAAAAGTAACTAAAGGAATTGGGAAGACAGGAAATTCTTCAGGATGCTGGGGAGACGGAATTCAAACACTCAAGGGTTTGATCTCCATCTCCTACAGGGACCTTCTGCTCCTGGGATTCAGCGGCTCCCATGTTAACATTTGGAACATCAGGTATCAGTTTTCTACAGAATTTTTCAAAAAGATAACATCACAACCATGTTATTTTTAGCTGGTGGGGTAACTCCGATGCCTAGATTAGATGGCAACACTTGTTACTTGTGTGAGCTGTGATAATATGTACTTATCTTCCAAACACATTTTGAAACACGTATAGATGAACGCAAATCAAAGCTCAAACCAAGGTGCTGCAAGAAAAAGAACCAATGTACAATGACCTATGTCATGAATGGGGTCATCTCTCAGGAACCAAACTTGGGAATTCTTTTCTTTCACCTCCCCTCAACCCTCTCCAGAGTTCCTCATCTTCTGCAAACGACGGACATGCCCTCTCCAATTCATTATAAGAAACTTGCAGGAAGGGGCGCCTGGGTGGCGCAGTCGTTAAAGCGTCTGCCTTCGGCTCAGGGCGTGATCCTGGCGATCCGGGATCGAGTCCCACATCGGGCTCTTCCGCTGTGAGCCTGCTTCTTCCTCTCCCACTCCCCCTGCTGTGTTCCCTCTCTCGCTGGCTGTCTCTCTGTCACATAAATAAATAAAATCTTTAAAAAAAAAAAAAAAAAAAGAAACTTGCAGGAAGAATGACTGTGAGCCATTTCTCAAGCGTTGGTCTCTTACTGTTTGTCTTAGAAGCATTCCCAAACCAAGGTCATTTCTCAGTTCTTAAGGGTTCAAAGGCTATAATTTTTCATATGGACAAGGCGTAATTCTGAATAACCTACCTAGTGAGTTATTAAGGGTTAATAAAATTGGATGTCCATAAACCAAAATGAGCACATCATGAGGTCACTGAGCGTCTGACTTCACACAATGCTTGGCAACACCACAAACTTCCTCTTTGTGTGTGGGCATATACACATCATTGGAATCCCCAAACTTCCTAGAGGAGAAGCTGTTATTTGTTATGAATCAAATGTGTTGGTTTGACTTGATTGTAGTTTTTGATTGCTCTTAACTTATTATTTGTAAAATTGTTACTTTCGTTGGTGCTGTTTTGGTCTTTTAATGATGGCTAGTTCTCATTTCTATTGTTATTTGGTACATTTTCAACATGATTGTGGAGTTCTTCTGCTCACTAGACAGTACGGTAGCTGTAGTGGGTAAGGGAAGACTTTTTAAAAGGAGGTTTGGTGGGACAAATCAAAAGCGTCTCCCAGCCACTGCTCTAGGGGAGCTCATTTCTGTCATGTTGATATGGAAGTTGAATTAGTTTCCTAAGGCAGTGTAACGACACAAACGTGGTGGCTTAAGACAACACAACTTTATTCTCGTACAGTTCTGGAGTTCAGGATTCCAAAACCAGAGTCACTGGGTTAAAATTCATTTCCTTGCTTTTCCAGCTTCTCAAGGGTTCCTCGACTCGTGGTTCCCTTCTCTTCGAGGTCAGCACTGGGTGGTCCTCTGCTCACACGGCATCCTTCTGACACTCTCCTCCCCACTCCGTTACTTATAAGGACCTTTGTAATTAAACTGGGCACACCAAGATAATGCAGAATAATTAATTGCCCCATCCCATGATTGAAGATCCTTGACCACACTTGGACAGTCCAGCCTGCCAGGTAAAGTACCATATTCACATGCCTGACAACGAGGACATGCTCCTACCTTCTCCAGAAGTATCATGAACCAGCACCTCACTGGGACCTACGAATATTTTCTGTCGCCAGAACTGTCATTATGGCTGGTGGAGATGAACTCCTGAAATCCTGAGATGGAAACAGAAGTGAATTTTGAACAACCAAAACAAAGCTATGAGAGGGACTGGGAATTATGGAAGTGGTACTGTTATTTCCTGGCTCAGGCACAGCTGGTATCACAGGCATTTTTGCTGGTCACCCCAGAAACTTAACTACCATTTAGCACATCGCTTCTGTAGCATAAATGCATCTGGACTTCTCAAAGCCACCTCCTAAATGAACCTAAAGACAGCAGTCATTTCTAAAGTAGCTGGTACTTTGAGAAGAGGGACCCCTGGGCCACTGTGCCTATTTACACATTACTTCAAATTGGGTGTTTCAGTTACTTAGTAGAGTCTCAGAAACACATCAACAGGGGTCGCTGGGTGGCTCAGTGGGTTAAGCGTCCGACTCTTGGTTTCAGCTCAGGTCATGATCTCAGGGTCGTGGGACAGAGCTCCATGTTGGTCTCTGCGCTCAGAGGGGAGTGTGCTTGGGATTCTCTCTCCCTCTCCCACTGCTCATGCTCTCTCTCTCTCTCAAACAAAATCTTTAAAAAAAAGAAAAGGAAAGAAAAGAAAAGAAATACCTAAACAAAGGGTATTGTTGATGGAAGCTCGTTCACTCAATTAAGGATTTATCATATCCTACTATGAGCCAGGCGCTGTGCTAGGAACGGCATTTTCCAAGATGACGGTGAGCATGGCCCCTGTTCTCCCTAGTCTGGTGGAAGTAATTAGGGGAAGAGGAAGAGAAAGGCAAAACTCAAGGTCACTAATCAGTTGTGGGCTGGGGGGGCCCTGAGAATGATCTGTTGGGGAGGGGATGGAGGGGAAGAGGCTGCTGGAAGGCAGAGGAAGATAATCAAAGGGGCTGGGAGAAACTGCTGCCTGCTTTCCTGACTTTGCCCACTTTGCCTGGTAGGTACAGGCCCTCAAGTGCTGCTGCTTAAAGAAAAGTTTTCAGTTTCAATGGGGCAGAGTTCCCTATTTTCAGGAGCTCAGAAAAAATGGTTTGAAATAGCATGAAATGACAATACGGACATGCCTTAAACTCTGTGCTTCAATTTCCCTGACTGCAAATAAGAAGAACGCTTATTTGAACAGAAATGAGAATTTCTACTTCCCGTATAGCCTTTTTGTGGACTCTGTGGACTTCTTATTAAATAATGGACAGTAAAGCAAATTGCTTTCCTCTCTTGAAGGGCTTCTTTCTTTCTTAAATGACTTTGAACTTTTTCTCCCCTTTTTGAGCATTCATATAGATGAGCATATTTTAAAAACTGACCAGAATGGAACAGTAAACATATTTGGGAAAGCAAGTGATTGTCACTATGGCAACACAGAATGTGTCTGACATTTAGTCTTTCCATTATTCTCTGTTGCTATAGTAATGAAACCTTGCATTCTGACACCATTTCCAAATTCGATTAAAATAAAGCCCCTCTTACCCCACAAGAAGAATGGAGGACTGGAACTATTAATGCACACGATGTATGAGGATGTTCTCTAGCACTGGGACAGAGGCGACAGAAGGCACACTTTGCTTCACTTTTAATCAAACTGAAAAAAAAAAAGCTTAAAAGTGGAAACACATAGAGGTAAAAACTCAGTACAACAAAAGTAAAGCAGATTTTTGTTATTAAAAGTCAGCCTTTGGGGGCACCTAGCTGGCTCAGTCAGTGGAACGTGAGACTCTTGATCTCAGGGTTGTGAGTTCGAGCCCCAGTTTGGTAGAGAGATTACTTAAAAGAAAATCATCCTTTTATCTTAAACACCTACAAAAATCACTTTAACTTACGAGATGTTGAAATTTAACATCCAATAGTAACAGATAAGGAGAATTTTTGTTTGTTTCTAGGAGCAAATACAATAGTAGGATAATGGCAACTAAGGGTCACCAAAATTCGTAAAGAAATTACTTGGGGTTTTCAGGGGCTTTCTGTGTTTAAGAAATACGATATGATCTGTTATTTGTCCACTCTGAGACTTATGACTAGCAACCACATTATTATTAGATTATGAGATGCAATAGTAGAAACACTCCAGCTATGCATTTTTGATTAATGAGAAAAAAACAGGGAGGTAATTTAGAAGGAAAAGTAGGGGAGATGGTGGTGAGAATGCCATGAGAAGGAAAGGTATTAAAAAGGAAAGTCAGTGATCACGGAGGACTAAGGGTAGTTTAAGAACCAAACCCAGGAAAAGGTAGACGGGGAGTTGTTGTCTCTCTACTCCACTAAAATCTTCCCAAATGTCCACCACCTTTAAATCTCCTGGCAGGAGCGGTAACGCCCGCTGCGAGTGGCGGCCCAGCATGAGGCCGGCGTGTCCGGCTCCCTGGGCTTAAACACCGGTTCCCCGCGCAGCCTCGGAGAGACGCTTCACGGCATTCAGCCGCAGGTCCCCCCTACACACCGGACGGAATGCGAGGGTTCTTGTAATAGTGAAACAGATTCATGGAGATGAAGCCCTTAGAGTAGTGGCTGGCACACAATAGTGTTCAATAACTATTTTCGAAATGAGATGAGGAAAGGGAACTGGCCAGAGAATGAAAAGCTCTGGGCTCCAAAACTCAGTTCAGTTCTTACAAAAGGAACTCAAGAATGCACATGCATTTGTAACAACCAGGAGGTTACAGAAAGTCACAGTAATTTCTCAAAATGAGAAAACAATGATTAATCTTTATTACTAAAATGACATTTATGCAGTTTTTCTGTTGATACATTATGCAAAAAGGGCCAGATCAATTCCACTAAATATTCAGTATATATGTGGGATGGGGTGATTTAAAATATAGGCTATTTTGCATGAATAAAACTCATTCTGCAGGGGACTTTAAGAGACAGATGGTCATCCCACAAAACTGTTAAAACTGTTTTCAACAAGAGGCCTCTCTGACTGCCAAATAGGAGAGAAAAACCAAAAGTGTATGTATACCAAGAGTGAATTTTTAAAATGGGCTCCAAATAGAAAGTGACCAGGGCACATATTCCAAATGACAAGAATAGATTTGGAATCGATCTGTTTCTCCCATGGGCAGCTCGATGTACAGGTGATTTTCTGGAAAAGTATTACGAATGACTTTCCTAATAAGCACTGGCCCACACTATTTCATAGGCTATTCCAACAGAAACCAGACCTCCCACCATAAACAAGAGTGGCCACCCAACAACAGCCAGTGCTAGCTGGAATGCCAGGACCCATTCAACTTTTCAAGATCTGGTACCAGACTGATCTTCAAAATTAAAATCTGCTCTCCCTACCTCTTGCTATTTTGAGTGCCATTTTTAAATAGCTTGTGTTCTAACATTTCCTATTTTTTCCAGTTATAAGAGAAAATCTAAAGGAAAAGAACTGCAACAATTTCTATAGGAACCACACAGGCTTTCCATTCAATGTAAAGTTTTTAGAAACATGAAATTTGCTGGTGAAAAGCTTTCAATGTCATTTTATACACCCTTATAATTTAACTGAGGGATGATGACAACTGCAAGCAATTTGGTGGAACATCACAGAGGACAAAACAGAGTGAGTTTTATTTTGTCAATGTTCAGTTCAAGTCAACAAATACACTTTTGCCAGCCTAAGAGGTAACGCGCGAGATGCAAGAGATCCGCGGGAGAAAGGGCGGAGCAGAGCAGTAGAAATCTAAGTAGAACATGTATGAGCACAGAATTCTGGTGAAAAAGCCAAGTTGATCTGTTCTCAGGTTGTCAGGGAAAAGCAGGTTCTGAGGAATAAGAGTACGTCACACGGAGGGGCCAGGAGGAAGCAGGACGTGCGCAAGGCAAACACTGAGGGCAGAGACAGTGTGACACAGTAACTGTGTATATATAATGTAGATTGTATCATGTGAACTGGGTGACTTTTTTCTTAACTAAACTGCATTTGGAGGAAAGACAGTACCAGTGTCTTTCTTCTTTCCTTTTGATTAAATAAAAGGCAATGAAACAAATATTTTAGCTAATGATTACATTCTCATTCTGAGACTTTTAATAAGCTATGGCCAGGCACAGCCTAGAACAGACTTGTCTAATAGAAATATAATGCAAACCACATATATAAGATTAAATTTCCTATTAGCTTCATTTTAAAGCAGAAAAACAAATCACAGGTAAAATTCATTTTAAGAATATATTTTCCTTAACCCAATTATGCAAAATTTTATCATTTAACTTGTAATCAGTATGAAAATTCTCAATGAGGCATTGTACATTTTTAAACTAAATCTCTGAATCCTGTGTGTATTTTACTCTTACAGTACATTGCAATTCGGATGCTAATTTACCAGAAATACTCCATCTGTATGCATGCATGTACATATGTATTTAAGTAAGCAAGTAAGCAAGCTCTATACCCAATGTGGGGCTTGAACCCCTGACCCCAGGATCAAGAGTCACATGATCTACCAACTTAAGCCAGCCAGGCACCCCTATTCCAACTGTAATTAGACTTCAAAATATTTACAGTTGAAAAAGTAGATTCACATAACTCAAGTTTTCCAAATATACTTTCCAGTTATCCAGTCACTGAACTGACTGAATTCTGTTTTTAAATTAAAATTAAACAGAACTAAAATTCAGTTATTCAATTTTACTAGACACATTTCAAGCAAGGGCTGATCTGGCTAGTGGCTACCAGAGTTGGACAGATCACTTCTAGAATAAGTGTGTAAGAACCTCAGGGTCAAATCTCTAGTCTGAAATTAGTATTAAAATAAAATCAGTAAACTAGACTATCAGATTCGTAATGGGGTACTGATATTAGGCATTCTGGATTACCCTCCATCTCTCCCTTGTTGGTCCTATTAGTCCATATCCACTCACGCAAGTTATAGCTAAGAAAGAATAGTGAGGTTATCTGGAAAAAGTTTTGCTATCAGCAAAAAGATTGACGTTTAATTGCAGGAACCTTCAAGAGTTCATTTGAAAGCAGAAGGTTCTTAATACTTACTGCCATGTGTTTGGTGTTATCCTGGTTAATGAAGTAGATAAATGGATTCAAGCGGTGGACATTCGCTGAAAGGGAACAGAGAGAGGGTGTCTGGTTATAATTGGGATGGATAGTTCTCTTACCTTCTCACCACACTCACCCAAGAAACATCCGTCACAAACAAAATCAAAATTATAAAATCTAAGTTCTCATAATTTTCAAAATAACCATGTTTTTGTTCTACTTAGGCAAAAGTGTAGGCATGCTTCTTACACGGACTCCCCAGTGAGAATCTGAAAGACTAAACTAATCATCACATTTCAAAGAGCCTATTTCTAAGGACTTCCTATTTTATGGAAGAGAGTTCCTCCAGGAATGTCCGGCAAGCATTCACCGTTCATCCGGAATATTCCATTATTTCACCAAATCTCTTTCGAGTGCCTGTTATAGTCTAGGCACTGCGCTAAGCCAAGAAATGACAACAGTGAACAAGGAAGACCCACCCGCAGGGCACACGTGGCAAGCGCCATCGAGGAAAGGCACCCACGCGGAAGGGAGCACGCGGCAGTAGGGCTGGGGTAGGATTTAACAAGTACAAATAGGGGATGCCACACACCGCCTTGGGCAACACTTACGCTAAGAACTTAAATATCTGAGCTTGAGAAGTTACCGAGCACCCATTTATCGGACAAACCCACATTAGAGAGACCACTGAGAAGAAACGGCGGGTGAATGGAGAGACAGGAGGGCTTCCTTCCTTCCTTCCTTCCTACCTGCTAACCCGAATCCCGCCCCGGCAGGGAAGAGGCGGGGAGAAGCCTGTGCAAACGAAGTCCCAAGGCCACTGCCCAGGCTGGGGACCGAAAGGAGAGCACTGGGGGAAGGAAGGAGGAAGAGGGAAGGGGGGGGGGTGCGAATGGAAGACGACGCCTGAGAGAAAAGCAGCAGCAACTCTTGGAGAGGGTCTGCACTTCCCATCAGGAGTGTGGCTGCGCCCAAGGCCAAGCCGCCCGCCTGGCGACAGTGGGAAGAAGGGACCACAGACAGACTGCCGAGTGACACCAGAACCTGCGCTGGCAGCGAGAAGTGGGCCGCGAGGGAAGAAGGCCCAGTGAGGGAAACAAGGAGCACACAGTCAACAGGTGCAGTGATTTTGGAGTCAAGTGGGATAAGGACTGGTTGAGGTGTAAGGAAATCACCGGTGTCTGGCTGGGGCCAACCTAAGCCGCACTTCGTGGAGCAGAAGGGGAGGACGAGCTTGAAGGTACCTGGGGCAACGCCAACATTCCCCCTTCCTCTCCGCCCTTTTAACAGGTAAAGGTCAAGGACAGAGGTAGGGTTTGGAGGCGGGGCGGCCAGGGTCCCAATCAGGCGGAACAGCGCCGCAGGCTGATCTCTAGCAGCCAATCGGCTTCTAGAGCCCACTTGACTGACAGAGCCATGCGCCAACGCCTGAGCGCAGAGCGGGAGGCCGCGAATCGCAAGGGGGCGGAATTCCAGGGCACTAACCCGGAACCGGTTGGGGACTCGATTCCCATTGTGAGGCCAGACCTGGGGCGGGCCCTCAGCCAGAAGGGCTATACCATCCGGACCAATGGATGAGCCGTCTCGAAAGACTGGCAGCCGCACCAGCCAACGGGTGGCGGCAAGGGGCGGGCGAAGTTAGTGGGCGGGGAATCAATGAGGCATCTTTTTTTCCTAGCCCCCTTAGAGGCGATCGGGCGGAGGTACCGCCGGGGTCGCAGGTGAGCGAGTCTGTCCCTGAGGAGGCGGCAGCTCCGCGGACGGTGGGTGCCCTCGCAGCGGGGAAGGTCCCAGCGGGGGTCAGCGGCAGGTGGCGGTCCCCCCGCGGCCGGCTTTGGCCCTGGATCTGCGTCGTAGCGGTACCACGACGCTCCTAGAAGTACCAGCCCGCCCGGGGCGGGTGGGAGGGCTGTGGCAGCTGAATCCAGGCTGCAGAAGTTTCCCGCGCACCCAGTCGGGACTCTGCTTTAACATCCAGAAGACTCTCCTTCCAGGTCGCCGCATCTGCCAGCAGGTGTGGCCGCTGCGCTGTGGCCGAGGCGGGCGTGCGCCACCTCCCCCTGGGTGGCCTCCGGGGAGCTCGGTCTCTTTCCGGGCGGTCCCAAAGAAGGCTGCGGGGCCGGGGGGCAGGTGTCGTATCACTCCGATAACAGGTTGCCCCTAAGTAAACTTCACTTATTTACCTACCGCAAGTTTCAGAGAAGAGCATCCTGTTTGGCAGGAAAGTGAATTTCCTATAAGAATATGTGGGCGTGGGGAGGAGGGAGACTTGGGGAAGTTTGGATATTTTGTGATGCTTTCTTTTTCTGAACAGCCTAATGAGTTTACAAAATTATATATATATTTGCTTTTTGGGGGGGGACCCAGAATTGACGGCCTGATTTTCCTTGGACCTCTTAATTCTGTCTTATCACACAGTATTTAGGATATTCCTTTTCAAGTGTTAGTCCTTGAAAAAACAATTGCCCACTGTTAAAATGTGCCTTTGGTGGTACATCATCTTCACAAGGATTATGTAAGTGAACTACTTAGACCTATTCCCAGCCTGGAAAGAATGCTTGTCCACTGGGATTTCGGGAAAACGGCGGTTGTCTCTGTTAGGGCATGCAAGGTCTTATGGATTTTTAGAGGCTGCAACTGCCGAATTCCCTTCTGTAAAACTAGGGAACACAACCGATATAAACAGGGTAGGATTTGACATCTAAAATGGCATCTTTTCACGTTCTGTGAGGTGTTCTATCCCCAGCACCGGGAATATGTGCCTTGCACATAGTAGGAGCTTAGTAAATATTTGAGTAAGCTCTTCGGTAATGGATGACAGAAACCCAAGCTGTGTTCCATAAGCATCAAAATATAAAGGAAAGAACAGGAAAAATAAAAATAAAAAGATCCTGGAAACACAGCTTAGCTTCTGTCTGTGCAAACATAGGTACCTCAACTCAAGGTGCACTGATTTTGGTACTTTCTTACATTAATCAGAAGATACCAAAGGTTTGCTCGTAATTAAGCCCAGACTGTCTGGGAATATAAGATACATGTACACAAGAAGAATGTTGGGCTAAGCCATATCCATCCTCTAATATAACACTTACTGCACGTATCCCGCTAGTGGCTGTGGTATAGATTATTCATTTACTCTACTGGTAAATACTTGTATTTTAATCATGCATTTTTTAAATGGTTCAAAAAGCTATTTAAATGCTCTGAAACATTCTGTATCTTTTGGAAACAAAAAGCCAGGAATACATTGTATTTAATATGATATGGAATTTGATATTATTTTAGCTCTCTATTCTGTTTTTAAGGACATCTAACCTGATTCCCTACTAAAAATATGTCTTTGATAACCTACTTTACTCATCATTGGTCCATACAGACTATGGTAGCAACAGAGCCTTTTTACTTAAAATTTTCTTTTCACAATGTGTGTTTTTTAAAGATTTTATTTATTCATTTGACAGAGATAGAGACAGGCAGCGAGAGAGGGAACACAAGCAGGGGGAGTGGGAGAGGAAGAAGCAGGCTCCCAGCGGAGGAGCCTGATGTGGGGCTCGATCCCAGAACGCTGGGATCATGCCCTGAGCCGAAGGCAGACGCCCAACGACTGAGCCACCCAGGCGCCCCTAACAATGTTTTATAACTTGATAGGTTCTTATGTTTTTCGGCGTAGTCAAAGGGTGGATAGTTTATCTAAAGGCTTCACTTAATTTCACAAACTGAATCTTGCCTATGTTGTCTTGGGCTGCCTTTTTCTTTTAAACATATGCTTTGCCCATAGAAGTTTCAGTTTTGGTAGCTTACCTTCCTTGAGTTACTTTGTTTCATTTTCTGTCTTTTTCCCATCCTCCAATCACCTTATTTTAAGTTGTATTTGTACCTCCTGTTTGTTAGGCATGGTGTTATGTATTGAGGCTACTGCCCTTGGAACAAGTGGGCTACCATCTCCCAGATCCTTCTAGTGCCGAAGCAGATGGTAGAGGAAGGCAAAAGCCACGTTTACACTTCAGTTCTCTGGAGTGTGCGGTGACATACATACTAAGGAGAAGCATATTTGGGCTGGTGTCATAATGTATAAATCAGTTTGCTTCAGTCCTTTTTTATAAGTATATGAAAAAGATACAGAAAAAATATTTTATATAAATATAAGATATAAAAGATATATATTATATATATAAACAAAAAGATACATAAAAATATATTTAAAAGTTTGTGAACCTAGTACCTCCTGAGTATTCTTCAGTGGCCTCTAGAGGAAAGCTGAATACTTACCCAGCCCATTGATCATTTAAGTTACATAAGGAGTGGTAGGCCAGAGTACTAATTAAGTGTGATCCTTTAAAATTACAAGTGTTCTAGAATGTTCACTAACTGACTTGGGATCGAATGCGAAGACATGGCGTTCATTTTTGTCAGGTGCCCAATTCCCCAGGCAGAGGGACCCCTGTGCACAGAGGCTCCAAAGAGGCACGAAGGTGACGATGGGTGATGGGAAGCCGGCCAGCGGGGTGGGAGAGAGAGTGGCCCTGGAGTGGGGAAGCAGGGGGCAGCCTGGGGTGACAAGGGGGTTAGGCGCCAGGGCAGCCTGCAGGTGAGTGAAACACGGACGGTGGTGGGGCTGGCTGAGAGGGAAGGGGAGGCGGTCATAGCCAGAGCAGAGGTGGGCTTGTCCTTCAGTCTTGTGCGTGGCTCCCCGGGTGGCTGCAGGCTGACGGCCTATGACTTCTTTCTCTCTAGGACCATCCCGCCTGGGCTACTAGATGAGCGGACAACTCTGATGTGAACAGAGTGCCAAGAAAGGGACTGCCCTTGATTTTTGTGCTTTAGCATTTCCCAACTTTCCACATCTCTGCATTTACGTTGAGAAAATGAAGCAGTTGAAAAGGAAAAGGAAAAGCAATTTTAGTGTTCAAGAAACTCAGACCCTTTTGAAAGAAATTACAAAACGGAAAGAAGTCATTTTTTCCAAGCAGCTCAACACAACGATCAACGTGATGAAGCGGATGGCCTGGGAGGAGATCGCGCAGTGTGTGAATGCCGTGGGCGAGGGCGAGCAGAGGACAGGGACGGAGGTGAAGAGGAGGTACCTGGACTGGCGGGCGCTCATGAAGAGGAAGAGGATGAAGGCGAACATTAAGCTGGTGGGCTCGGGGTTTCCCCTTCCCACGTCCGACTTAGATGACTCTCTCA
Organism: Ursus americanus; assembly: GCF_024610735.1. Classification (NCBI taxonomy): domain Eukaryota; kingdom Metazoa; phylum Chordata; class Mammalia; order Carnivora; family Ursidae; genus Ursus; species Ursus americanus. The sequence goes on from NC_142142.1 coordinate 60,400,101, forward strand.
CCGAAGAGATCGATGAAAAGATTGGATTCCGCAATGATGCGAATTTCGATTGGCAGAACGTGGCGGATTTCCGGGATGCAGGTGGATCCTTAACTGAGGTCAAAGTGGAAGAGGAAGAAAGAGATCCCCAGAGTCCCGAAGTAAGTAGCAGCCTGTGAGTCCTCTCTTTTCACTCGTTCAGTTCTGATGTGGGAGTTCGTGATAGGGTCCAGGAACAGTCAAGATCCCAGTTGTCAAGCTCACTGAAAAGTAGTACCTAACAAATCATTCCATTCCATTTTTCCCTCTTTGTGTCATTAATCTCTCTTTGAACCCAAATATGCTTCTCTTAATGATACATGCAGTTGATCCTTGAACAACCTGGGGCTGGGGCGCCGACTCCCGCACAGTCGAAAAGCCACGTGTAAGTTCTCACTCCCCCCAGACCTTAACTACTAGTAGCCTGCTGTTGACCCGCAGCCTTACAATAACATAAACAGTCGATGACCACGTATTTTGTATGTTAAATATATTATATATTGTGTTCTTAAACTAAAGTCAGCTATGGAAAAGAAAATCTTAAGAACATTCTAAGAGAATATACATTTCTAGTACTGTATTGTATTTAGCAAAAAACTTTGCGAGCAGGTGGACCTGCCCAGCTCAAACCCACGTTGTTCAAGGCTCAGCTGTATTAGTGACATCAGGTAATCCGGTAAACTCAAAAGAAGTGGTTTTCTGTGCTCAAATACGGAAATTTTTAAGGACATGTTTAGACAAATTGACAACCATGAAGTAGAAGTAAAGACTGAAAGTTGCTTTTTCCTTTTAGTTTGAGATTGAGGAGGAGGAAGAAATGTTGTCATCCGTCATACCGGATTCCAGGAGGGAAAACGAACTTCCAGATTTCCCCCACATCGATGAGTTTTTTACTCTGAACTCAACACCATCTAGGTCTGCCTACGATGAGCCCCATGTGCTGGTGAACATAGAGAAACAGAAGCTGGAGCTGGAGAAACGGCGCCTGGACATCGAGGCGGAGCGGCTGCAGGTGGAGAAGGAGCGGCTGCAGGTGGAGAAGGAGCGCCTGCGGCACTTGGACCTGGAGCACGAGCGGCTGCAGCTGGAGAAGGAGCGGCTGCAGATCGAGCGCGAGAGGCTGAGGCTCCAGGTCGTCGGCTCAGAGAAGCCGTCTCTGGAAAACGAACTCGGCCAGGGAGAAAAGTCCATCCTTCAGCCACAGGACATAGAAGCAGAGAAGTTAAAACTGGAGAGAGAACGCTTACAGCTGGAAAAAGATAGGCTGCAGTTTTTGAAATTCGAGTCGGAGAAGCTGCAGATTGAAAAGGAACGCTTACAAGTAGAGAAGGAGAGACTTCGAATTCAGAAGGAGGGACACCTGCAGTGACGGATCTCGGTCCCCGTTGAGCCAGTGTGTGGAAACCATAGATTTTTCTCTGTATCCAGTAATATAAAGATGGTTGCAAGATTAGCTCTGGTTTTTTTCCTGTTTAATGTCTGTGTTTTCAATAGGAAAAAGATATTAAGTGTGGGTTACTGTATACTTAAGTAGCATATTACGTAAAAATAACGTATGCATAAACAGTAAGGCCGAAACTATCGTGCTGTACTCTGAATTAGTACAATTACATAGCGTCTTGGATCATCGGTGCACTCCGCGTTGACGGTTACGTCCACGTAAAATTCTAGCTCAAACTTCTAGCTCGTGGTTCTCAACAGGAGGGTGATTTTGACCCCTGGAAGACCTTTGGCAACATCTGGAGACACTTTTGGTTGTCAGAATGGGGGCGTGGGTAGAGGCCAGCGTGCCTACCTGTGTCCTGCCTGTCCTGCTGTGCACAGGACAGCTCCCCACCCCCACATCATCCCACACAAAACAGCAGTACTGCTGGGGCGGAGAGATCCTTTCCTAGCCTGACTGTGTACCTCGAGAGCTTGGTTTATAGTTTCAGAATATTAAAACCTCAGCTATTTAAATGGGTAGTTACTTAAATGGCCAAAACCTTTAACTACGTAACATTAGTGTGTAGTGTATTGAACATAGGGAGTGGTGAAGATTGTAGGTATTTTATCCCCGCGTTTCTCTCTGTAGCCTGAGACTCTGAAAACTGCAGGGAATTCAGAGATTGTCCAGGATGGGTCACTTTGAAGAGCAGTTCATTCCTCTAGCTATTGATGCTTTCGAAGCCACACAGGCTGTCTCAGGTTTAGTTCCCTTTTTTTCTTTGAATTCATGGTCTTAGTTTCGGTAGAAAAATTGTCATTTCAACCATGTACTGAAATCTTAATGTAAGTGAAGGTTGAAGCTAGTAAAAGTGGTACCAATATAAAAATGGCACCAGTAGTCCATGAGCTTGAAATCAACGAGTGGTGACTTTTTAAATGAATCTTAGCAGCTATGTGGGCATGGGGGTGGGGGATGGGGAGAATGTCCTCTGTGTCAGGTGGGGACGATGATGATAGTAGCTGTGTGTGAATGGATTAGGGATGCACTTATCACACACTATCGGACCTAATCTGTAGTATTGATTATTATTCCTGGGTCTGAGGCTCAGAGAAGGAACACTGAGTGAAAGTCTGTGGTGTATTTGGTCCCTGCCCCTCCCTGCGGAATGAAGTTTGTATCTTCAGTCCCTGTGGTGTCTGTTCTGAGACCAGGGGCTTGCTGTAACCTCGTGGCCCGCCTTCAGTCCCCTGCAGGTGCTGTTTCCACAACCCAGGTGATCGCAGGGCACACTAACCTTGAGAATTGCTGCACGAGATCACTTTGTATTTTCTGATTTCCAGGGCTGACAATGTAGCTTTAAGCCATCTCTTCTGTTGACAGATACGACCTGGATTCTGCGTTTGTTCCTTGTTAACTTAAGAATGTCTAGACACCATATGTGATGTTTGCGTCGGGGCCTCGAAGGAGAAAATATACTTCTGCTTCGTTACCTTGACTTTGAAATAGTGTTATTTTTCTATAACCGAAATAAATGCTTCTACCGTAGAAATAAAATTTGCCTATACCAACTATCTGAAAGTTTATGATTTCCGGTGCTAACCAGCGCGTTGAGGATTGAGGTTTTTAGCGGGACGAGAGCCTCAGCAGCGAGTGTTCGCGTCTGTGGCAGGCACTGTGCGAGGCGCTCTTCCTACGTGATTTTATTCGCTCTCCAGAGCAGCTCTTGCGCTAAGTCGTGTCCCTGCTTTTACCAGAAGGGACATAGGGCCTCAATTCAGTGACACACGTGAAGAAGGGTACGCCAGAACTGACCCTGAGGGCTCGAAGGAGGAGGAGCGAAAGTCTGCAGGTGCCCTTGGAAGCAGTGCTTGCACGCTTTCACGCGCCCCGTGATCGGATCTCGTTTGTAAAGTGGGCGCCACCGCAGCTGCCCTGCCTGTGTGCGTAGTTGGCTTGAAATAAAACGGCACGTACACTGTAGAGTGCTACTTACATGCAGGGGCTGTCCGTGTTTAGCCGTAGTAAGATCGGTAGACGGTAATTCCCTGGAAGCGAGCAGGAAGAGCCGATGCGGTCTGCGCGGAGCACTCAAGTTCCCGCAGGAGGTGTTTGTGCTCTTCCCAAGCAGCAGCTGCTTGTCTTCCAGGGCTTCGGCTGAAGAGCCTTGGCTTTCTTAGCCCTCCCCCAGGCGTGGGGGGATTGGGTTGGCTCACGCCCCCAGAAAACCTCGCCGTTGGGTTTCTGCGTCCTGGGGGTTCCTCTGGTCTTCTGCGGGGTGGGGTGATGCCGCTCTTCTCACACTGTTTGATGCTCTGACAGAACAGCTGAGGCTTGAGGTCGTGGGGATGGCACGAGTTCAAAACGGAGGAGAGATGCTCCGGGTGTCCGGAGGCCACGGATCGGAGCGGCCCGCACGCCCGCGGCACCGCCGCTGCCGAAACAAATCGCGGAGCGGAGCGGAGCGGAGAAGGAGCGAGGAGCCGCGCCTCGGCAGGAGCTGCGATGCGTTCTGCGGGCACGGGGTCCGGGGACCGCTGAGGAGCTGTGGCCGCGCGGGTTTGCTGGGGCGCTGGAGGTTCGCGGAGGTCCTGGCCCGAAGCCCCCGGTGTGGACACTCAGTTCTACGGTCCTGCTCGTAGGGATGCCCCTCCGTAAAGATGCTGGTTAGAAGGGAGGGCCCGCACCTGCGCAGTAAAAGTACTCCCTCAGGCGCTTCTTGCGAACCAGGCGCTTAGTCTTCCTGACCGGAGAGAATTCCTGCTCTCCTCTCATTTTCTACCGCATTTGTCCGTTTGTACTGCTTTTTTCTCCCCTCTTTTCATGCCTCTACCTCTTCTGCGCCGTCACTTCTATCCTGAACAGAAAAGCAGATCCCAGTTCTCCGAGGATATTTTATTTTAAACTAATAGCTACCTTTCCTACCTTTCTGACCTTCACTGTGTTTTGTTTCGAGCTCAATGTTTTTCCCTGGGTCACTCTGCTTGCAAAAGGAAATTTCTTAAATCTTGTGCCTTTTAATCTGTGGAGGCTTTCCGCTCACTCTTGTCAGACCACAGGTCTTCCTCCTAAAGCTCCCGGAACACTAGCCGCCTGTCTGCTTTCTCAGTCTGTAGCTTCTCTCTGACGTGCGTGCTCCTCTATACGCGTCACACCAGGCGGGGTTTACGCAGCGCCTTCCTGAAAACCCAGAGGAGGACGGTCAAATGTATCACTTCAAGCACAAATCAGAAAGGGTTTAGCATAAGTACAGCTAGAAGACAACCAAAGAAGCCCTGTCTTCTTGGGGGGAAAGATGCTAAACTGGTTGAAGTCCCGAAAGACGCATTTACCACCATCCAGAGAGGCGCCACGACACCGCTGTTTGAACCCAGACCAGTGAGTCAGGAGCAAAAAGACAGTGATCATGCAGTTTGGATTTTGATAACGAAGTTCTGAGAAGGACTTTCTCAATGAATTTCATCAGGAAATACCCTTTATTTTTTTTTACCATTTATTTTTCTGAAGTGACCCAATGACCTTTAAAAAAAATAAGTAAGTTGAAACAGAAAGTCCATCTGCCACCTCCAACCTCAGGGGTCGTCCTTAGCGTGGTAGTGCTTCCTGCCCCTTCCTTTCTAATCCTCCATGCACGACACTTCCAGAATAGATGTCCCCAAGCACTGCCTTTATTATGTCCTGAGAATTAACAGGACATGAAGTCGTGGAAGACGAAAGTTCTGGAAAGACCACAGGTCCGGTCTCAGCGCTACCTTACCAGGTGGGATGTGGCGGGTGTCAGTGCGTCTGAGCCTCATTCTTACTAATCAGCTTAAGGCTAGAAATCAGCTCAAAGATACTAGAAATTTGTCTTCCCTCTCACGGGTCCCCCAGTTCCTTCTGAATCAAGTGTAATGTCCTCAAATGTTCTTTGCCCTGTTTTAAGATGTCCTCCTACCCACATCACCAAAATACGTTTGTCAAGCTGCTCTCCAAAGACTTCATGCATTTCCCTTCCCTTCGCCTTGGATCATGTTGCTTTCACCCTTGACCTTTTCATTTTCTGTCCCAGAGTGACAATCAGCAGAGCAAAGCTTTTTCAGATCCAGGGAATGGTCATTGCCATCGCTCTCTACCATAATTTTAAAATAACCAAAATTAATTTCACTGAATAAAATTGGAATATTTTATCATATAAAAAATTTGTATGCCTATGTCTTTCAAAATCTCCCTGGAGATCCTTTGAATTAAAACGTTAAAACGTCAGTCCGCCCAGTTTATGACTCATCCGCCACCTGTCCAGGAACGGCTCCCTACCCACAGAGCTGGCAGTGGCGGCCAAGCGTGTGTTCGGGGACTCTGTTCGATGGGCCGCATTGTACACATGCGAGCTAGGAGTAGACTTGGCTTGGCCTTGCCGTCTCTGGGCCAACGGGACCATTCGGAGGATTCTCTTTCCCATTAAAGATGACCTAGGTCCTGGCCCAGAGCTCATGTTGCTTTGGATGGTTCTGCAAATAAACAGGATGATAAGGATATTCATTCTGACGTACTGGCTGCATAGACGCCTCTCAATATCTTCCACCTTCCGCCATATTCAACCTGGCCAGTCCTACACTGCTGGCCTGCCCCGCCTCACCTTTCCCACAGAAACTCCCACAGGAGCTCTGGCCGTGGCTTTTCACTCCCTCCTGCTTCTGCCTCTGACTGGACCCTGCGGCTTTCCCCGCGGTCCTTCGTGGCGTGGCATGGCAATGTCATTCCTAAAAGCCTTTCAGTGTCATTGGCGGGGTCAGGCCTCGATAAATTAAATCCTGGGTTTGATTTTAGAACACCTCCCTCCACCATCACCTTGGGCGGGTGGTGAAGTTGTTTCAGCTGGACTTTCTAGGACTTAAAACTGAAAAGAGTATGGATTTATGTAGCCAAATAAAGAAAAAAAGTAGGTCACCCCATGGGTCTTCTCATCGATAACCGTCCACACCCTTCTTTTTTATTAGACTGCTGTCTAGTCTTGTCTACCCTGCTTCTCTCCCTTATTCCGTCCCCCTCTTTCCCTCCCTTCCTCCGTTCAGGATTTATGAAGTCCTCCCGGGTGCCTGTGCGGGCACAAATGGTACACAGCCGTGCGAGACAGCTCCTGCCCCGCGAGGCTCACAGTGAATGCATCTGGAGTAGACACACGGTACGTGATCCGACAGCACACGGACAGGACTTAGCGGGGCCTGAGAACGGAGGGACCATCTTTTCCTGAGTGCGGTTCAAGAGAGGCTTCAAAGAGGGAGTGACCCCTGAGAGGAGTCTGGGTCAATTTAGTCACCAAAGTCACAAACAGAGCAGAAAAGAGTTTTCCATCAGAAGGCACTGCGTGGACAGACTCAGAAACTTAATGTGGTTGTGCGTGGGGTGGGCAAGACTTTCTCTGGCTGGAGCTGGAGCCCAGGACATGGCACTCCCTTGGTGCTCCAAAAAATTTGGGAATCGATACATGATATTTCAGTGTGATATTTTTAATAATAAAAATAAATGCAAATATGCTCGATAAGCAAGATACCGACATTTGAAAATTAAAAAATGAATGTATTGAAATTCAAAAATGGCACCATGCAAAAGACATTCTGGTAAGCTGAAGTTAATTATGAATTATTTAAGATCTGTCCTTAGTTAAGAAAAATTATCAACAATGTCAATTCTCTCAATTGAAAAGATAAAGAAGTGGATTTTGGAAGTATTACTGAGGAGTCTGCTTACATTAAATTAAGAAAGTAAAAAGAGGATTTTGTTTTAATACAAAATAGTTAAACCTAAATGAATATTTTTGGTTTTAATACATCTAATTTTCAATATTTTTTCAACCACCTCAGTATTCTGCAATAAAGTTAACCATTAAACATAAAAAAACATGTATAAAGGGACAGATTTTTTTTTTTCTTTAACCTTGGGGTCTTAGATGGTTTGACATGCAACTCTGAATCGTACTAAATTTTTGATATCTTTTACAAAAATTTTGACTTTTAAAAATATTTACAATGTTATTTACCTTGATTATTGACTTTTTGGTTCCCCTTTAAATTTCACTCTTGCAGCAAATGCCTCATTGGCCTCATTGGCCCTGGAAGAGAAATTAGATTCCTTTAAAGAACCTATTCTTAATGTTCATACCCATTATAAATGCTTTTTGAATGAGTAAATGGTTTAAAATAGTAATGGTTCGGTGAAACTTCCCACTCTGGTCTAGAAATAGAACCACTGTGTTAGAAAAACTCGCTAGTGTTCCTTCTGTGTGTCTGTCCTCACTCAGAGCCCTTCTGACGCATCGGGTTCCCAAATGTGTGGGTTCTCTCCCCACATCTAGCAACGCTCCATGACGCCAGCTGGGCATCTTACAAATTCGCTCACCGCTGACCGTGTCGTGTCAGATGCCACAGGCTAAGCACGGACGCCCACGAGACCGCTCCCCCCGCACTCAGGCACCAGCAGCTAGTAGGTCCCCGGCTACCCACCCCCTCTGTCCCATTTGGCGACAAATCAGAGGTTCCCATGAACTTCTCGGATTCCATTACTTGCTAGAGCCGCTCACAGCAAGCAGGACGAGCGCTTACCAGGTTTATCAGCGTCTTAACAGCTACGACACAGTTTATAGATGAGCAGCCGGAGAAGGGATGCCTGGAGCCCACTCTGGGAGGGTCCCCGGTGCCGGAGCGTGTGTCCCTGAGTTGGGCCGTGTCACCCTCCTGGGAGGTGGGCGTGCTCCCTGACCCGGAAGCTCTCGGAGCCCCTTACTTTAATGATTACGCTCATCACGTGTAATCAATCATTAACTCATCACTTCCAGCCGCCAGTCCACACCTGCATCACAGCCGCCCGGCTCCACGCCCCGCGCCCTGCTTCTCGTTGTCTCCCTCCTGCCGGCAGGTGTGGCCGCTTCCCGAGCACCAGGCTTGTGCGGCCAGCCGGCTAGCTAGCCCTCCCCTCTGTGGAACGCAGCCCCGGTCAGAGGCAGGCAGCTCTCCCTTCACCTCACAGCCTGCAGGGCGAGACCTTCTCAGGACTCCGTCCTCCCCTCGCCTCAAGGCAAAACCGTAGTCTTGGGTGAGAAATTCCTGCAGAGACACAGGATGTGTGCTTCAGCTCCCTTTCCAGAAGGGAAAGGCAGAGACCAATAGGAAGTCTAGGAACTGCAAGGCTAGGGTTTAAATGAAGTACCTCCACTGGCCTTGAGGTCGCTCAAGATGATACTAGAACTTGGGGTGCAGTGCAAGAATGAGCCAAATGCCACAATCATTGATGAATGTGGAGCAGTGGTGGAGAATTCAGCAGACACAACAGACAATGGGCAATCCATTTGATGGCATGGTGGACGACCTATACCTCAAAGAGGAGGGACTTATACATTTGGGTCAGAGGTGTAACTGCCAGGATGGCCATTCCCTTCCCTTCCAAGCAGGTGGTATGTGGAGGGATGCCATCAGGGCACTGGACTCTGCTCTCTGGGGACAGCTTGAGGATGCGGGAGTTTCCTTATTGTGTAGTGACGGTACTAGGGAGAATGATGTCAAGGTCAGGAAGAGAGGGAGGCAGTGGGGAGATGAATGGGAGAAGGATGAGAAACACAGGAGTGTACTGAAGGAGAATTTGGGATGAGAGAGGGACGATCTCCCTGTGAGGCTGTGACCAAGGATGCCACGGATGGAGGCTTAGTGGACCAAGCTCCAAGTTGCTGTGCAGGTCTGAGGCCCAGGATCCAGAAGCCTCCTGCTCTGACGGTGGTCTTGGAAGATTAATGGTGGGGTCAGACTTTAATTGTGCTTAGACACAGATAAGAATACCGGCGGGAATCACGGCTCTGGGAAAGTCTCAGGCAGATGGAGCTCGTCAGTTTCAACTCCTTACGAGTCTGAAAAGCACCAATTTTAGGTGACCAAAGGGTAAGGTCAATCTTCAGGAGAAGCCAATTATGGCCTAAATTGTTCCAAATCCCTTCTTTGCTACAAAACGTGGAGGGCGTTCACGTTTACACTGGGGAACTCACCCTGAGGAGCTGACTCGGTTTCTGTACGATTTCTTTCAAGGGTCTTCATGCAGTCCTTTATTCATTTAGCCAGTCAGTTCATGGAATCACATATTGAAACTCTGATTGCCATGACTCTAGACCCATTCTCCTGGAGAAATAAGTCTCTACACAGTTTTCAGCCATTGCTAAATGTTTATGAACTTCAGAAGTGTCTGTCAAAAGACACGGAGGAGGAAATCACGATAATCTATCTGAGCAGGCTCAGGTTGTGTTCAGGATTCCAGGATCCCGAATTTCCTAAGTCAGCCCCTCACGGGAGCCATGACTTAAGCATCATAATTTAATAGGACATTTATGTATGTGTCGTAGAGGTCCTCTCGCACCTACCATCTCTCCAGATCCAGAAAAAATTGAACGAGACTTCGCTCTTCTCCATGAGGAAGGACAAGTCCCAAACTAAATCTCTGCCCAATTCTGTGGGAAGGAGACATGTTATTAGGGTTATTTCTGGCCTAGCATCAACCCAAATATGGGACTTAGAATTTTCTCCTTGACTCCCTTTAATCCGACCACAAATACCAGCCTGTGGCTCATAGCAAAATTTGTAAGCAGGTCGCAGGAAGAGGAGTATATCAGACATTCATTACTCACCTAACAGTGGAAAATCATTTGTCAACAGCCCTGTTCTGAGTTTTTTGGGCCACAGGGCTGTACTACCGGCCTTTGCCAGCTTTCTGCTTTCTTAAGGTCTCCTTTGCCTTATCTTGTATTTTCCCTCATTCCCCTGCCCTCCCGCCGCTTCCGCCAAAGAAAATAAAATCAAAGTAAGATAAATAGGTTATTCTATTTCATGGGAAATGATTTAGTTCTCTGTTGTTGTTGTTTTTTTTTTTTTGAGGTACAATTTCCAAATTTCACCTTCATTTTCTAATTGATCAACATCTTTCCTTAAAGAAACACAATCCTCTTTTGACAAGACTGGTACTAGCTGTTAGGAACTCTGTAAGCACACCACCTGTCACACGCGCGTCGGTGGGACAAGTGCTAAGCACGCTAGCCTGCTGCTCCGTCTGAAGTTAAAGGCTGTTTGTGAACGTGCTTGAGAAGGGGCACTTTTCATGCAGCCTCATGCTAAGAACACAAATGAATCCGCATGGTTCCAATTTGTTTTTTCAGAAACTCCCCTGATGTCGCTTTCATTTAGTGCTTATTTCTAGTTGTACTTCATTGGTGTTGCAAATCGGAATATTCTGTTTTCTGGGAAAATCAGCAGAGCATGTTTTTTTCAGGGATACTGACGTAATATATAAAGTTGTGTTTACACATTGGCAGATATGTATTTATACCTGCCGTGTGCTATGCCTTAGGGGAATGGACGCGTGAGCTGACAGTCAGCCGGTGGGGAGACCAGGGAGCCGCCCAAAGCAAGCCTAAAGCTAGTGCTGGAACAGGGGGCCTGCCATTTTTAATTAGTAGCTGTTGAATTGAGTGTAACGAAGTGGTTCTCCTGAGGGTCCTTTATAGCCTTCCAATGTGGTCATTGTATACATTTAACCAGCTGATGGAGCTTCAAAATTGGTTTTGCCTGATATATTCAGGAAATTCTGCACTAGATGGTGGTCTTGCTTGCTTGATAATTGAGTTCTTTATGGAACTAAAAGTTTTAACTTAAATGTTTTTAACTGAATTTAAACATAAATGTTTTAAAATCACATTACCTAGCTTTATAGCATTTCCTCAGATTGGAGTCCAGATAGGGTAGCCCTTTGTCCTGATGGCAGATTTAACATTCTGGTTTTGGCAGAATTATTCCATGAGAAATATAGGAATTTAACTATATGACTATTACTAATATAGAAAGAAAATAATGCAAAACAAAAAGAAGAAATTAAACTATGAGAAATACAACTTTTTAATGTCATGTCACTTATCGACTCTGAGACTTAAATGAAAGAGATCTTTAGAAGAATGGGTAAAAAAAAAAAAGCCAGCTGGTTTGGGTTATTTAATTACCTTATGACAATTTCTCTAGCTAAATAAATTATTCCACAGCTAGTACAATGACATGTAATAACGTCTCCTCTGATCAGAAAATTCGTCAGATCATCTTGTTTTCTTAGCCACTCCTTCCAGTGAGACAGACAACGTCATGGAATCAGCCATCCTTCAGCCTTCCTTTTTTTTTTTTTTTTTTTAAGGGATGGAGAGAGAGAGAGGGAGAGAGTGATAGAGAGAGAAAGAGAGGGGATGGGAGCGGAGGGGCCAAGGAAGGAGAGAGAGAATATTCAGCAGATTCTATGCCCAGCACAGAGCCCAACGTGAAGCTTGATCTCATGACCCTAACATCATGACTTGAGCTGAAATCAAGAGTCAGACGCCCAACTGACTGAGCCGCCCAGGCGCCTCCAGCCTTCGTTTTGACCTATTTACTTAACACACACAGTAGAGACTATTAACGAGGAAAGATACTGTCTTTCTGCTTCCACTTAATTAAATTAATTCAATTCAATTTATTCATTCATTCAACAAATATTTATTAAGCACCTACAATATGCCAGGCACTGTGCTGGGTGCTGGGGATACAACTGTGAACAAGATAGACACAGTCCCTGCCCTCAAGGAGCTTACAGTCTAGAAGTTATACAGACAAGTACACAGGCAAGTACAATGCGGTACATGGCAAGTGCTGTGATGGGGAGAAAACGTGGAAAGGGCACCTAACTCGGTCTCAGAGGCAGCGGGTGGTGGGTCGTCATGGAAACCTTCCTAGGGCAGGTACAATTCGATTTGGTACTGAAGGAGAAGTCCAGGTTAGTGAGGGAAAGAGGCAGGGGAAAGGGACAGCCCAAGGAAAGAGTCAATGCAGGGTCCCGCGTGCTGCTTGCTCTGGAGGTGTGCGGGCGGGCGGGGGACGCTGGGTCAGGTGAGAGACGTCACGGGACAGAGAAGTAGGGACCAGGTCCCAGGAGGACTCATTTGCTCTGCTCCAGAGCTTGGGACTTTTCCTGAGGGGCCCGTGTGTGTGAGCGTGTCATCAGACCTGAGCTTTTAGAGGTGGCTCTTCCTGTAGCGCAGACATCGTCGGGAGATGGAAATCTCCAGGCTGAAAGCAAGGTGGTCGGTCCTTCACCTTCTCCAGCTTTATCTTCTGTGATGTCACAGCCTGTGCTCGCTGCAGCCCATCCAGCGACGCCTCCAACAGTCCACGACACGCAGCGTGTTGGACCCCACTCGCCCCTAATGCTCTCCATGGCCTCTCCACCTGTGGGAGCCGAACTTGTCCTTCAAGGCCACACTTCCGAAATCATCCTAACTTGTGCTTTCTGCCAAGGTCTCTACAGAGTGTGACGGTTAGCTGCACTCCGGTACTCATTGGTCATTTCGAATGATCTGCACCTTCCTTTGAACCACGTTAATTTAATCCATACATAACATAAGGTGGGGTGGGGAAATAAACATGGATATAATTTTCTTCACCATTTCCAGTTAAAAAAACAGGGACAAATTCTTCTTTTTGTCTACTACAAACTACTATTCGTGCCTTCAAGTGATTTAAATGGAACAAGGGGAATGGGGGGAGAAGCCCAAGAGACACATTATTTTATGCAGCAAAATACAGTCAAGTAAGATTTCAACACGCGATTACAGGGTATGTTGCTGTTAATGACAACAGATCGTTCCCCAATTCAAACACGCCATCTGTGACGATTTCACCTGCTCACAACGCGAACATCTGTAAGAGAGGGTAGCTTATTATGCAGAAATAAGAGCTAGCTACGTTCCCATATGGCCCACACTTGACTTCTACAATCCTTCCTATGTAGTCTTATAATTTCTCAAATACCTTTTAATAACAGTAAGAAACAAACTTTAAGCTCTGTAGATAGTGTAAGAATGTCCGTTGTTTTATTCTTTTTGGTGGGTACAAAAACCACAATTTTGTACACAGAACAAGATTATAAATAAGATCGATACCATGAGTGACCCGTAGTCTCTTTTGATTCTACATCGCAGACTGATGATTTCACGGTAACGCTGTCTTCGTTTTCGTGTGTTCCGGGTAGTGAGACAAACGTGATCTGTGGACACCGACTCATGTGACAGAGTGGAAGTTATGGCAACAAGGAGATGACCGACTTTTATAAAAAAAAAAAAGTCTCTAAAGTTTATTACAGTGATGGCATTTATATCAATTATTGCCATGTATTGTTCCCTAAGATGGTTAGAAAAAAGAATTGTGTTGTCCTCTACTGAATTTACGTCAGTTAAAAAGCAAGCATGTTTCAGTATTTGTTTTCTCCAAAGTAAGTGTAAATACTTCCTTTAAATTTTTTCACAGGATTTACATGAGTGTTGATTATTTTCCGATCACAGTTTTGTGATGTGTTTTCTCGGCCGGAGAGTCTTCCACGGACCACGTGGGTGTGCTGGAGACGCACGTTAGCGTGTTCATTGACTTCTCTAACTAGTTTATCCCTTGCGGTGAAGACAGGCCTTTCTGAGCAAGAACTTCACAGTTTGATGCGCTAACTCGCAAGTCTGATTAGTTTTTAAGTCCACTCGAGTGAAATTTGTTGCTGTTAATACACCCATCCCAGCTCCCCCCCTCCCGCTCCCCGAAAAAACCTAAATTGTGAGTTTTCCTGATATAAAATCTGAGTTTGGGTTTCCGAGCGGAGCTCATGCACGCGTTGCTGCCACGGAACCGGGAGCATCGGGACGCACTGCCCGCTCTGGTCAGGGGCCTGGTCCAGGGCACCTGCTCGGCGCGCCCCGGGCTGCGCTCCCGTCGTTCCCAACACAGTTTGATTAAGGCACTCAATTATGTTTTTGGTTTTTATGGTAGGTCCGATGCAATGACAGCCAATCCTGAACTTTGTCTAATTGTAGTTCCCGTGTGTACAGCCTTGGGGCAGTCGGGTGTCAAAACGCGGCCGTTCTCACCTACACTCCCAGTGATGGATAATCTGGCTTTGTTTCTTATGGCTTCAGAAAAGGTCAGCTGGGTGCATGGAAAGGAAACAGAAAGAGCGTGGACTGTTACAATGTTTCTGTTTCTTCGACAAAAGGCGACACAACAAACACCAAGATATCAATAATTAGACATCTGCATTTTTTCCAACATTCTCTGGGTCGTGTGAAAACTGCTCATTACAGGAAAGGAAAGCTCAACTAGAGTGAAGAATAAATCGGTCTAGAGGTTGTGGTCCTACCTGTTTTAGAACTAGTTTTGAATTCGTCAAACTAGGTTTCGTTTGGCCAATGTGGACGGGACACAGCTTTCCCCTTGCAGCCCTCTACACCCTAGTACTTCTGGTCCTGCTTAAAAAATCTCCTCTACGTTTGACAACATTTTTAACTGAGCCTCTTGCTCTTGCTGGAGAATGTCTTTACAGTGCGGGCGTTATCCTTAAAACTAATGAGTTGTCTAAACAAACCACAGAGTATTCATGACAGATCTTCCTGTCTTTGGAACACAGATCTATCCACAGACACCTCCATTCATTCACACCAGGTATAGACATGACCCAGAACAGCACAGTGAGTGACATGAAGTCCATTCGACACCTATTCTGGAGGCTGACTGATATTTTCAGAAGCTCTAAGTGTTTAAAGAGGGTGCACTGAGAGGGAGTATGGTTCAATTCCTCACCAACGCTCACCGCTGGGGGACTTCCCAGACCGAGATGTTATGGGATCAGGTCTCTGAAATCCTCATTACATTCTTGTCCTCTGTCATGCAAAGTCAGTAGCAGATAACAATATTACACAGAAGAGAAACAGGCAGTCTTATTATGTAAATCTAATTATTGCTTGTTCATTGCCTTCACATTTTTTCTAGTAACTGAATTTTAATGTTAACTCAAGAGGAAAATAAGGCAAATGAGATATTGCCCAAGTTTGTTACGGCTTAGATCATTTATTTCTCGTAACTCGTATCTTAATTCCCTGTTGTGAATTTAAGTTTACCTAATTCTTTAGGAATTCCATCCCTATATTTATTCTGCTCTAGAAGTATTAGAATAACTGTATACTAAATAATGAAACTAGTGATGGGAGTAGAAAATCGTATAATGTATAGGTTCAGAGATCAGATACCCTGATAAAGTCAAAATACTAGTCAATGACTCAACTATGATAAAAACCAAGGTCATTATCATAGATCTTTAGCGAATTGTCTCAGAAATCAGAAGTCAGGATACAATCTCTACAGAAACTATTCATTGCTAAATTAAAATGAACCAAGACCATAGCTTGAATTTGTTTCCTCAGATTTGCTTTCAACATTTAACATTAAATAGATAATTAGTTTTTAAAATCTACCGGTTTAGTTTAGTTTTTTTTTTTTTGATGAAGAAATACAATTAATAAAAGCATTGTAATTTTTGGAAGGGATTTTTTTTCAGAAGGCTCTTGCTATAAAATTTACTTTTGCTTCTTTTTTTTTTCTTGATTCTCTTTGCAAAGAAAGGAAACACCCCAAACAGGAATCGTGTGCTCTCAAGTAATCTTTCCTTCTCTATAGATGAATGCAACTGAGTGTAACAGTTAATAAATCGTTGATAGCTCCTTATTTTCTCTTTACATCTTAGCATTTTTCGTTCTTAGCATTATTAATTCTTATATTTACAACTCCTGCTTCTTCTATAAAATGTCATTTCTATTCAGCTTGCTGTGAACCCACTGAGGCTGCTCAAATTGAAAAACTGTTTTTAATAAATTTACACGTGGTCTAGGCTTGTTTGGATCATTGAGGCTAAAGGCTATGACCTTAACCCCACATGGTACCATGAGGGATGATCATTTTTAGAGTAAAGATTTTCTACATTGAAGGTTTCAGGTTTTGTTTTTGGGATTCTAGGACAATATTATTTAGATTAACAAAAAATTGGGTAATTGAGGCCAAAGGAGTTTTTGAAAGGAAAAAGCCATTTCATATGCGAGTACAGTTAACAGCTGCCAAGTCTTCTTAGGTGCAAACCATTTCATTTACCCTGAATGCCATTAAGTCTTTTTAAAAGTCATGGATTGGAATGCTTTGTTTTTATTTAAAATTATTGTCTTAGAAGTTTAACTCCAACTGTAAAGGCAATTTGTGTGATACGTTGTAATGCCAGGTTCTGACTCCAAAAACATTATTACGCATAAACTGTCTGTACATAGCCTGGGATTTTATACTTTAGCAACCTTCCAGATTTTGGTAATGAACTGGCATCTATGAGCGTTTCTAGAATTTTCTCATATTTTCTTTTCTTTGCAACCTTACCCTTGGACCTTGCTGATGGTTGGAATGCTTCTGCTATGCCAAAGAAAAATCAGTTTGTAAGAAAAAACCCCAAAACCAAAAACCAAACAAAAACAAAAACAAAAAAAGCCTTTTTTAAAGACAAAAAATTCATTCCAGAATAAAATCCAAATAATGGACTCTGAAAAGTTGTCACATACTGGTTTTTCTGTTTGGGAAAATCTCTCCTCAATTGTATAATTATTAAGATAGCAGCATTTCTATATTGGTCAAGAGACCTTGACAGTTTCCTTGTTTGTTGTTTTGCTATCAGAAGACATGCTCAAAACATTCTGATCTGAGTGAAGGGAGGGTCTTGTTCTTAATTATTTTCCACAAACTGGGAAAGAACCACTTGGGGCTCATCTATGTATAGTTACACTCAGTCATCCACTGATTTCTAGATTGTGGATAAAAGCAACTAGATTTTGGTAAAAGGAAATGGCTTTTGTTCTTTGTTTTAAGATATTAACGAAGTGTTTCAATAGCTTTTATATTAAAAATATCAAAAACAAGCTTATTTACCTGGCATAACCTCAGATGTGTATCTTACGAAAATTATATTGGGTTTTCGACTCAGGTTTATCAAGCACTGAATGTCTCCTGTGGGTTCAGAGGCTCATTCATCATTGTAATCAGAGTGAGCAGCCTGTTCAGTTGACTATTATATATAATTTTAGAAAATGGGTCTTAGAGACCTGATTTTAGGAAGAACAATGACAAATGCTTTCAGATCTTATTTTAAAAACACTTTCTATTCACTCGAGAAAAAAAGTAGTGGACACTTAAGATTCTTAAAAAGTTACCTTCATTTCCTACATTTCACTGAATATTTACGATGTTTTATTGGGACACAGTGAGAGGATGTGAGTAAGTGGGTCTGCTTGGGCCTACTTAAAAATGATTGAAAAGGAAAAAAAAGAAGGCCATAATAATTCACTGCGATTTTTATCTTTTCCTGTGTCCTCCTAAAGAACACAGACGTTGCTGACATCTTTGACCGAGAAACTGCCGTCTTGCCTAAAATGCATATCCTCCTTCGTGACACTTTGAAGGTGAAAGTTGATATTCATCTAATAAATATGAATTGGAGTCAATATTCTAACAATCACGCCTACCTAAAGGTGTGGCTCAAGGTACTGTGAGATGAGCAAACAGCAGGGTTTCACTCTTAAAAAATATAGAATGATGGTTGATGCAAAACAGAAGAGGAGCTTAAAGTCTCTGAGCGCTTACTATGTGCTTGGAGCGGTTTCTCAGAAAATACATAATCACATCAAAGTGGGCAACTGTCTGAGCTTTGATCACCTGAAATGGTTTTATGCTGATTTTGTGAGCAATTCTCCTAAAATTGGATTGCTCCACGGAGATCAGCCTGATGCATCTACAGGGAAACCCAGAACTAATTTCCATTTTCTCCCAAATTTCGGGTAGGATCTACTGTTTTAGATCATTTTGCAGAGCAATCCTGGAGGTTTGTTTTTGTCTTTCTGACCCTTTCAATGCAGATATCTATTGGCAACATAAAGTTTCGACAGTGCATCCGCAGCCAAAGAAAACCGAACCACTTTGCACTGAAGTTTTTCAAAAATAGAAAAGCTCTAGTCAGAAGCAAGCAGTATCACCACTAGACAGACAGGGCACAACACTGCAATTACAGGACGCATCACGCACTCACTGTAGCAGCCCTAAGTCCTACCCCTAAATTTTAATACTTTCGGTTCCATATACGTTGTAACCTTCTCTATAGGTTGCTAAATTCTGGGTATTCTGCGAGGAAGTTGGGTTAAAAGTCTGTGCACTCTTTGCCACCTTCATTCTCTTCGCCTCTGCCCTGGACTTGTAACAGAACTCTATCAGAGCCACCAGCATGGCCAAGCCCAAGCCGCCAACCAGAATGTAGAAGACGCCTGCTACGTTGCTCAGGCTCAGGGCGCTCGTCTTGTCCTGGGGGAGACAAAGACACTCCAGTCAACCGCGGAAATGTCACACCCAGAAGGCAAAAGAACACACGGAATCCAAACAGCTAATTAAAGCAAATGCCTAATTTAACCTGAAATTATTTACATGTATAAATCACGGATGGAGGTTTATGGATTTAAGCATAAAGCTTACAGCTCTCAGAAGTGAAATGATGATGATTACTCATAAAACTGCATGTAATTACATTCAATAAAATTTGTAACGTTTTATCATTATTAAGTATGCAGTGAAAACCACTATACCTAGCCATGTGAAAGCATTTATATATTTACACAGGGTGGCAGAAGTGGGCTTATTATTAAGTTTGAAAATGGCATCTTTAAAACCCAATTACACAGGAAGGGGATGTCTTTTGGCTTTCTTGCCATTACATATACTTTAATGTTTGAATTTCTCTTGTATAAATCTCACTTCACATTTCCTACTTAAGGAACTAAGTTTTGTTGTTGGTGGTTTTTTTTTTTTTTTTAGCTAACAGTTTCACATTTTCTTCACTGTTGCTTTACCAGATATATGTAAATAATGTGGTAGGGGTACACATTATTTGTTCTTGCAGTCACATTGTATGGAAAATCTTCTGGAAAGTGTCACTTTTACATATTATTTAGGAATAATTATGCATCGCCTTTAGGTAACTTTTTAAAAAATAACTTAAAAATATATAAATTACCATGGTTAATTGAGACATAAATTATTTTTGTAGGAACAAATTTATGTCTATTTTTATTGATTTAAAAATAAGATTCCATTCCCACTTAAAAATACTTAATTAATAGTTAAGACATACTATTCTCCAGAGTTTTAGCATACATATTATCTCCAAATAAATTTGGAAATAGTCAAGCATATGATTGGAAGATACTAAAATTGAAACAAGATTTCAGAATTTTCTCATAAATTGGAAATGCGTATATTACATAACATGACTGGAGAAAGTATTTGGGGCAGACTCCCTGCAGGATGCCCTGTGGCCGTCAGCTTCCCGGCTGTAGGTTTTGTGCAAAATGTGATTCAGACACTTAAATAGTTTTATTAGGAGAGTATTTAATTCAAAAGATGTACTATGTACACTGTCCAGTTAGCCATGCCTTTAGTTGATTGGGCCAAAATGTAAGGTCACCTCATTTTTAAAATCATCGCTCATTAAATATTTATGCTTCTCTGGCTTGACATAGGGATTTAAAATAAATATTTCATTAATTGGCCAAGCTTGTCTCATTCCACTCTGGTTCAAAGGCAGGAAAAAACTGATTAAAACGTAGGGATAAGCCCTGAAAAGGTATCAAGTGACATTACTTTGTCTCTTTCTTCAATGAATGGAGGCTCTATTTAAGCCATTTACTTGTTTCATGTCTTAGAATAACTAATATTTTTTTCTTTTAAAGAAAATAAAAAAAATAAAAGATTTCAAGAATCCTCAACTACGGCTCTTGGGCACTCGTTATATTCTATTAATTTGCGCAGGTAATTTGATTCACTGATACGTTGTTACATTTTTTTCCTTTAGAATAGAAACATAACCATTTATAACACTGTTTTTATTTGTACTCAATGGAATCAGGTCTCTAGATCTCTGCATTGCACTAACAAGAATTCATGAATGAGAGATCTTAACTTGAGGATATGATTCATAAACGCTGATTTATTAAAAGCATTTCAGTAGAACCCAATCTGAAAGTCCACTGCGCACCTGTCAGCACAGAACCATAACCGGGCCTCTTCAAACTAAAGTGGAATGCTTGGCAACATAGTGATAGAAGACTGAACTTCCAAACACGATAGGGTGAATAATTAAAATCCTTCTCTGGATGGGTACCACACAATTTCCCACTTCCTGTTTTGAGGATGCATCGGTTCCTGAAATAATAGGTTTCGTGGCCTTTGCCTCCGAAACAAACGAAACCCTCACCCAGAAGCACTACTGGTATTAGTGGTACGTGAGTCTGAGGATCACAGAAGGAATTTTATTACTGTATTTACTTTTGCAGTTAGTTTGAGTTTTAACCCAAGCCTGACCAGTGGGGGAGCGGGCTGCCATTTTCGGAGAAGGCATGAGCTAAGTTGGGCGGGTGGGTGGGTCGGTGCACTGTGACAACCGCTCGCGGCTACGGCTCTGTGAGCACAAGGGGAGGCCCCGGAGTGCGACGACTGACCTTGCTTCCAGAGTCCTTGGGTCCACATTCACCTTTATCGTACCACCACTTGTTTTTCAGCTTGTCTAAGACGCCTGCCTCACTGAGTTTCAAAACGGCAAGGTTTACAGGAGTTCTTCACGTGGAAAATAACATAAATAACATTATATATGTTATTTTATGTTATTCAAGTCAAACTACATTAGAATCGCATGGCAAAGTGACGGAGCAGAGGCCACAGGAGGCGCTATGTCTCGTGCGGGAGGCCCAGGTGCAGAATCAGACATACGGCTGGGGCCTGCTCCATCGCTTTAGGTAACAGGTGCATACTGCTAGGGAGAAGTCGTAAATAAAATGTATGCAATTACTGTGAACCCAAAACTATTGGCCTGGGTGGCATTGCTGGAGCATTTACGATGTTCCCAGCACAATGGTGGGAGTCCTTTGGGATCCGCAAGCTCCTTGTGTTCCCCCCACTTTTGAAATGAACAGCAATGGCTGCAGATGGACAGACTGACATGCACAGAAGCTGGCGGGGACTGGCTTGGGCTCTCCCCTAGACTGTGATTCAGTTGTTGGAATTTACTCTATGCTATAAAAGTATGTCTACACTGGCTGCTTAACCGTGCTCATCCAGGACTAACGGAAAGAGAAAGAGGGTGCAGGCATTACTGACAAAGGGTCCAGGAAGGTCCTTAGCAGACAAATACGTGAATCATGAAAGTCTAAGCCCATGCTAACACTCCCCTTCTGAATGGCAGTATTTAACCTAAATAATATCTCTCTCGAGTCTATCACATTAATATGCTGTGCATACAAAGGGAAGTGACCATAATGTACTCCACGATGCTTCCCAGCAGATTCATGACAGGCTTGGGGAACAGAGATTTTTTAGGAAAAAACACCCTTCCTAAAAGGCCCACTTTTCTTTTCTACCATATTTGAGTCCTTTCGTATTTGGTATTATATAAGGAGTCTCAAGGAGGAACAGGCCAGTCATCACTCAGTCTCAGTGTTCCAAGGAATCTAAGAATGCCCCCGGTTTTCATTCCCATGTTACCGCCTCTGTGTGTATAAAAAAGAAGTCCGAGATGATGGATGGGGAGCAGTAACTCCTGACATCTCTTGTTACTGTTTCCGGGCTTGGTTGGTTTCTGTTTCTTTTTGCTTTTACAAACATTTGGAGAGACACTCATTGAATTTCTCTTGACATTTCTAAGGCTGCCACAATCATTTTGTCTGGCTCTGTCTCCCAGTGCCTCACTGCTTCTAGGAAATATTGAGTGCATTTAGAGAGACAAAGCATGCATTGATCTGACTGCCAGGGGATTAATTCCATAAACTTATCTGCACAACCGGGTAATGCAGTAGTAATGATGGTGTTAATGCTAGTTAACACTGACGGAACCCTTCCTAGGTACCGGGAGCTGCCGGAAGCATTTTACGTGTTTGGGTACTATGATCACCTGCATTTTACAAATGACCCACTCACCCGCCCAACTTAGCTCAAACCAAGGCATGGAGAGATTAAATCATCTAGCCACACAGCTAGGAAGTAGCTGAATCAGGGTTTATAAATCTGACTTCATAGCTTGTGCAATTAAAAACATTCACAAGGCAAGACTTAGGAAATGGAGGTTCTGGTTAATTGAGTTTTCTGATTAACTGTTAAGCCAAAACTCTTTTTAAGTTGTTGCTGTACTGTCAGGTCTGAAAAAAGTTGCTAAGATATAAATTTTTCTTTTTAACTGTTTTCTCAATACGATTTAATTAGAAGTAACATGCATTTGGCACATTCTTAGAAAATTACATCGTATTTTGGAACAAAATCTGAGCATGATTTAACACTTTCTACTAAACGCTGAGTTTGGGGGTGGGGCAGGATGAAGATTTTGGTTAACTGGGGTGTTTGGTGAATCGGGCCCCAATGTAGGTTTTACTGTCTATACACCTCAACTCCCAGTCATGAAGTGATTATTACAGAACCTCACCAGGCTGGCTGGTGAGTTGGGGACTCCCTGGGGACAGAAGCCTTACCTCATTCACCTTTGTAAAACAGTATTTACCAGCGTATCTGATGCAGAGGCAGCTCTCTGCAAGGTTGCTATATCTAAATTATTTTGAATCCAGAGCAAGCTTTTTCGTTTGATACTCTAAGAGTTTTGAGGTCCCCAGACTGCTCACCAAAGCCTTTTTAACACCTGCATAGGTGTATTCTATGAACCTACGCTGCACTTCTCGAATGGGGTACTCTGGGAGGAGGACTTCATGCTGAAAAGGGGAGGAAAAAGAAAGCAGAGTTTCCTTCCAGTTTCTTCTAGAAGGGGTGTCCTTAAGGTCCTACTTTCCCCTTCTCCCTTCACTTCCCCCCTTACCTCTTTGTTCCTTCAGCTATTCACTGCAGGAGCCTGGTTTTAGAGGCTCTGAGTAGATTGGAATTTTGAATTTAAGATATTAGCAGCCAAACTTAATGGTCAACTAGTGGAATACCAGGCACTGAGGAAGGAATTCATTATTGGGAGATCGCTGGCTTTTGTTCGCCACTTTTTTTTTCTGTTTATGAATTCATATTTTTAGTAATAATCCCTTCACTCTTGCGTTGGATTCTATGGCTATGGTGAAGGGGAGCAGACCACTTGTGAAGTACTTTAAAGTCAGGAATGGGCTACAGTCTTCAAAGGGCTAAATTAAAAATGGGTATCATATGATCTATAATTCCTAAGGAAGACATTATTTGGTAATCACATTTATAAAATGATTTTTATATGAATATTCACATTCATGAATGTGCCTCGAATAGAGGAGAATAAGGTAGAATAAGGTATCAAACAGAAAAAAATCAATAACTTTATAGATCATTAATGATTACAGGCATTGCCAAAATTTCCAACTAGAACCAGGATTAAATAACTCACGTTAAAAACTGGCATAAAATTCTGTGTATGGTTTGTGTTCAGACTAAACTATATCAGATTCATCAGAGAGGAAAATGAGTTTTAGACATTGTAATGATATTTTTAAATTGGTTCATTGCCAATTAATGCACTTCTATTACTTTATTCATGAGAAGTATGAATTTCTTAGGATCATTAAAAAAAAACACATTGCACTAATAGTAACATTATTAAAGTAGTAAATTTTCAAAAAAATGGATTTGCAGCCCCCAAATCCTGCCTTTCTGCTTTATTATTATTATTATTTTTAAGATGTAGAGCCCTTTTTATTTCTTTCCTTAAATTTTTACACTTCAGCATGAAGCCTGTTGTTGAGGGCAGCCAGGGTCAGAACTTCATGCTCTGGGAATGGCTATCAGGTGAGTGGGGATGCTCATTATTTTGTAGCCATGGGCTGTGACCGGAAACTTCCACAGTGACTCTAGTTCAACTGTCGGGTCTACTAAATCACGAGCTCCTTGAGAGGAAAGAAAATCCTCTTTTCCCCACAAATATGGCACATGGCAGAAATTAAAAAATTTGCTGCTGAATGGAAGGCTGGGGATGTCCCCGGGGTTATAATCCTGTGAATGGCAAGTGGGTCACCTGTCTCCTCAAAGGAACCCATTCATGGGGGTGTTGAGCTTTCCATGGTTTTCCACCTTCATTAGATGAATCACCGCCAGAAAAGTGAGTTTTCTCCATCAAGAGTCTGTATTTGAAAGTCAGACAACATGAGATGCTTGGGCTGGGGCCTCTAAATGAGCATATCCCCACTACACATAATTGGCATCATTTAACTTCTCTTCTGCTTCGGTCTGACACGCGGCAAAGGCAGGCAACTCTGAAAAGAAAGCCAGTCACCCGCAGAAGGCACAAACCAAAAATGACATGGTGACTGCCTCCTGGTGCTTTACTCTGTCCTAGGTTAGGTCAGGGCATTAAAACACTGCCTTTTATGACAAATTCAGAGGAGGACGCTATTAACGTTTAGATTGTAACCACCTATTCGCTTGGTGCTACATATTACATCAATACGCAACCTACCAGAAATGGTTTTTAGCACAAAAACAAAACACACTGTGATATCTTTTGGGGGGAATATTTTACTTGACTTTATAACATTTCATTATGATCTGAAGTAACGTTTTAGACTATATCACTTTGTAGTTCGTGTTCAGTGACAGTAAGTTACCGCCTACCTATGGGGACAACAGCTTGACTTTTGAGAACTACAAGGTCAGAGTCACATATATTTTTTGACGACACTCATTTATTTAGTGTCCATGTGTACCAAACCAAATCTGTGGTATACAAACAGATTAAAATCCAACTGAGCGGCCTAACCCCTTAGTGAAACAGACTGACGTGACTTTCGTTAAATAGATTTTTTCATTATGTGTACGTTTCTGCTCTGCTTATTTTTCTCTGAAAAGATGTTTTAATGGACACTAAAATAGGACTTTGTTATTCATTTTTGTGGAAAGTTTTATTTGTTAAGCAGTGTTGTACTTCTCTTATATTGGTGATAAAAATAAACACTGGCAAGCACAATTTTTCTAATGAACTAGAAAATCTTTGCTTTTCTTTGGTGCTATTACAGCATGTTTTCTTATATTTGCAATTTGCATGGAAAAATAGATTAGTGTAAATTTAAAGAATTTTCTCTGCATATAAATATGCATTTTTTAACTTACGTTTTTATGGAAACTGTCAGAACATTCCAGGTAAGTTAGGGCACCAAAAGAAAATCCAGGCAGAATATTCCTGCCTATGGATTGCTTAACTCTATAGACAGTGAAGAAGGATTCTGGGACACGAGTTGATTATTTCTGTTAGTTGTATATCTTTGTTTCCTTTAGAAACTACTTAGAAAGAAAAAAACCCACATTATTTTATGAAGCTGGAAATATGACATAGATATAGTGAGCACAGAGCTGAATGGGTCTTGTTTTGGAGCTGATCATTTTGTGATATGATCCATTTACGGAAGGCAAAAAACGTCTAGACTATCTTTATTATTTAATTTGATATTTAACGGAAGCATGAGGGTTCTGGGTGGAGACATGGCTTTCTGGAAGGTATTCTAGACAGGTTCAGGCGGAGTCAAGTCATTGCTGTTACTCAAAAACACTTCGTAGACGGTCTCGCCATGCCTGGGCGACCGAAGGAGACAGACTTCCCCTGGTGTCCGCCCTCCTTGCATCACTAATCTGCCCTTTCAGAAGCTTGGATCCCTTCCTGCTTTCTACAACGGGGTTCATAGGACTAAAAGGTCTGACCCATGATCTCTTCAAAGCCACAGAGGTGCAGGGACTGTTGTAATGAGGTCTGTTTGTGTGTCCCCAGATTGGTTAGCAGATGCAAATATTTTTGCTTTGACAGTAATTGCATACTTGGGTTTCGAAGGGACTGGACTGGCACTTCCGGTGCTGGCGGGGGATCCAAGCTGCGTCTCCCAGCAGATGCACCTATTACTATACATACTGTTTACCCGCTTTTGGTGACATTGAGGCTGACCTTGGAGTCACCTCCCCCGCTGCCACATTCTCCTTTGTCGTACCACCATTTGTTTTTCAATTTGTCCAAGAGGCCTTGTTCATTCAGTTTTAAAACTGCGAGGTTAACAGCATTTCTTGAAACGATAAAACATATTTTGTAAGAAACTGCACAGCTGTTAAGATGTTAGAAGGAATGAGGACTTAAGCTCTTTATAAGCTTCTCCCAGGCGCTAAATAAACCTCTCATTTTGCGGTCCTGCAGCCCCTTCCACCAGAGTCCAAACCAAAGGCAATGGTGACTAATTTCAAAGGGTGTGAAACATGTGGTATGTGGTGCTGTTCACTCTCAGAGTTCATTTATTGTCAAATAATGGATGCTGATATCAACCAATGACATGGATTTTTTTTTTCTTCTGCAAAATAGCAATAAACTTGCATTTACTAGTAATTGAGGAAGATTTGTGCCTGGAGATCCTTTGCCTCTAAGAAAGTCAACAGCTGAAAAGAGACCGAAATGAAAATGCATTCCCAGAAGGAAACACGGAACGGCATTCATTCATTTTTGTGAACTGATTTCCTGACAACAAAGAGTATGGCTTAATTGTGATTCCCTTTATTGTCTGTGGGAGTTGAGCTCCTTCATTTGTTTGATTTCATTGCTCTCAGGATCTAGGATTAGCACGTTTGGTTTCAGTTTCCTGCGCTAGAAGTCTCAGGATAGTCAAGAGAAAGAGAGTAGCTGCCCTCAGGGAAAAGTTCTTCTATGTGAATTTGGTGTTGATTCTTGAAGGCTTTGGATGCTGCTTAGAATCTAACCAGGATGGCGAGGCCAATGTGACGGTTGAAATTAATTAAACCCCAGGAAGCCGTTCTGCATGGATGAGGACTTTGCAGACAAACAGTCAAGATTCGATTGCCTCCATGTGTATCTCTACCGGGGAATAAGGGAGCAGATTCCAATGAATGTCTACAAGCATTAACAATGTGTCATGGGCTTTTGCCTGCCAGGTATTTGGTTTCTTAGTTGCTTTCAAGTTACAGTTATTAAATGAGCCCTTATCTCTTTCAAGAGGTATTCCCAGCATTTCATGAAGTCTCTGTTAAAGCTAGGGAGTGGCTTCTATATGGAGAATTTGGGCTGTGCTATCGCAGTTGATAAATACTGAGTCTGCTGATTACTTAATGCCAAATGAATTATAAATAAAACAAAACAACCCCAAATTAACAAATAGCACTTGAAAACTGATTTGCAAGTGAAACAGTTGTTGACTAGTAAAAAGTGTTACATATTTCACCACCAATCAGCCTATTGAAGTGTTTATTTTCTTAAAATGTGTTTATCATATTTCACGTAAACAATGTTCATTTTCCAGTGTTGTGATAGTCTGATCCACTTGGAGAATAAACATTTCCCACAAGAAAACCATATACTTTGAGACTATTAACTCTTCTTGAGCGTTACACTGCCATTTACGAAATGCTAATTAAATAATCAGCTGTTCCCACCTTCCCAAGGGCCACATTAGTGGTCTAAAATAATGAATATACTTCCTAAAGTGAATGATATCAGGTGGTTGGTTTAATCACCAAAAGGACCAGACCAAAATGGAAGAATTAATGAATATTCAGTGAAGAGAGACCTACTTAAAAAAAAAATGCTGTTGGGAGACAGTTGTTTTAATTTATTTTGTGTCCACAACAAATTAAATTTGTCTTTCAGTGATTTAAACTGAACTACTAAAATTTTTATTTTGGAGAAAATTATTTTTACAATTCACTTTATTTTAGCCTGAAACATTCATATTAGATCTGTCCTAGTGAAGTGGCATCCCAACAATTTTATGTATTGGTTTAGACCATTCCTTTGATAAAACTGAAATCATTTCATGAGAGGGTTATTTAACAGGGTTATTAGCCATATCCAAAGACAGTTCCACAGCACAGGAGAAAACAAAAAGCAAAATAAAGGAATGGATAAGGAAAAAAAGCTTCACGTTGAGAAAACTGTTTGGAATAAAGCTTTCTACAAAATTATTCTAAGACTTTATTCTAATACCATCTAACAGGCCATGTAAAAACAGTTTAGTTTCACACTGCTATCCGTATGTGTGTGTGTATACATCAATATTTGATTCATATGATACACCTGACCAGTAGGTAAGTCACTGCCCAGTTCACAATTAATCCATGTTTTCCTTCCAGAAACATGTGGTCCCTTGATAAAGTCCCCCAATACTATTATACGTACATTTACTTTTCTCTAATGATGCATGGAAGGCAACTTGTAATTAACATTCAGAAAGAGTCTTCAAGTACTGAAGATTTCTTTGCATGTTAAAACTGCCTGTTCTTTACAACTTCTGACTACAGATGTCATTTCTGTATATAATCAGGTCTAGCAGCCTCTGCAGATGGCCATTTCAACTGCGGCACAAACCACATTTGAACATCTGTCCTATTTTATGAAACACATTGCTTTTACATGTTATTAATCCCAAGAATCATCAAATGATTTTAAAAAATACACAAAGTTATTTCACTCATTTTGCTGGAATAGATTTAAAAGTTTTTTTTTTAATCTCAGCAAGAGAAAAAGGAACCCTGAAAGAGTAACTAGAAGCAAGCTTAGGGAAGTCACAAGTAGTGGGGTAACTGAGGGACTTAGGAAGCAGACCCTCCCTATGGTACGTTTTATTGTTGCTTTGCAATCCCCTTCGTACACTTCAGACAGGGATTTCAAAATCAAGGTCAGAAACGCAGATTAATGATCAGGGATATTCTGGTCCTGATGAAACATCAGAGAAGGTGAAGTAGGTCAGCCAAGAAGATGAGGGACAGAAGAAGGTGCGCTCTCCCTTACACTGAGCATTCCTTTCGGTCTATGAAAGGCAGCTTTTACAGATAAACTCAATTGAGTGGACTGTTTTCATTTAAAAGTGGAAGGAGAGGAAGAACCAGTCAGTGACCACACTCTGGCTGGACATGCATAGACCACAATTAAAGGCCCAGGTGTGTTGACAATGACCTTTGATAGACTGAAGTAGGACTCAGGTAACTTCTTGGCTTTGCCTTTTGTACCTTTGGGGAATTCTAGGTAAGAAAAACCCTTCTCCAAGTAGCCTTTTTAATAGTAGTGAGACGGCGGGGAACCTGATGCAGGATAGAAGGAAAACGTTCCTCGAGTCAAATTTCAGGACCTCAGAAAAGCTGCCCGAGGTTTTTATTCCTGAATTTTCCTTCAACTGAGCTTGAGATTATGAAAATCCACACCTCACCGCACTAGCTTCTGGGACCTGTTTTTATTAAGAGGGCTCTTGTTGAAAGACCACATACAACAAAAGCTTTCGAACCGGAACTAACAGACCTAAACTTCTCCCGTTTATCGATACTTGGTAAATTCATCTAGTGTGGAGATTTTCTTGTTAAAGGCAACTTAATTCAGGCTAAGATATCCATCTCTTACCTTCCATCCTTTCATAAATAATTTATCATTCAATTCTATATGTTTGCGTATGCTTTTATGCTTAATTTATGCCTTAATCATTATATTCACTTCTGGGCCATATTGTAATGTAATTTTTCTGTTGGTGAGTTTTCAAATGTACATCTGACAAAATATCTCCTAATAGGAACACTTTTAAAGTTTAAGTTTAATCAAGTATTTTTATGATTTCCTGGATTTAAGAATATTATTATAAAGGACTCATACCGGCCCTAGACCTAGTCAACATCTGCACACAGGATATCTAGGGTGTATGTAGTTTTAGACAAGTAATTTACAATATCATATTTAGTCTGATTAAAGAAAATTCAATTCCATTTTACTTAATAGGATGACTATTTCATTGTTGGCGGTGATGGTGCAGTTTATTTTAACCTACGGTGTGATTTTGCGACTACTTTATTATCCTTATAGGAAAGGATCCATTAGTTATATACACATGAGGAAGTCTCATCACTTCCAGGGGAATGCTTCTCTTAATGGGAATGCTCTCTTCATACAAACTCTCTCTCTCTCTCCATATATATAATAGTTTGTTTTTAAGTAATCTCTACACCCAATGTGAGGCTCAGACTTATAACCCTGAGATCATGAGTTACGAGTTCTACTGACTGAACCAGCCAGGTGCCCCTAAACTCTATAAAATTTAAATATCATGGGGCTTCAAATGTCCAGAATATTTACCTGAATGAGGCTAGGAAAGTTTTTTCATAGTCCCCAATAAATCTTAATATGTTTTTTAAAAACTTGAAAATTGTGTGAACCCACCAGGCATTGTGTCAACAGGTAAGAAAATCCCTTTAAAATCCACAAAGGATGTTAGCAGATGATTCATGCGGGAAGATCATACAAATCATACAAAAATAATTCAACTTGGCTTGGAATTAAATCAATGTGAATTAAAACGATGCCAACTCAATTCTGTGCCACTCATGTTAGGAAGGACAAAAGTAAAGATCATGTGCAATATCGTGGAGAACTGAGTAAGATGGGTATCCTGACTGAATTAAGAACTAAAAAAGAAATAAGATGACTTTATACAACAAAAGCTTAAACGCAACTTATGTTCTTGGAAATTACTGACAATGTTGATCATTATATTAATTGACTAATATTAATATTATTGGTTAATAATAATTCTCCTCTAAGGAACCAATTCTAATAAAGTTAATCCATGATGCCGATGGGAGTAACTGGATGGCCCTCATAGCATATTTCTGTAGCAACACGGCAAGCACTTTATACGTCCACCAGAAGGGGAGAATGGAGTAGATGTGGGGGCCCAGCAGCGGTTCTCAAGCTTGATTTGCATAGAAAGCCACCATCACAAATATAGATCTCAGGCCCGACAGTGCTGGGTCAGGTCCCCCTGAGTCAGGGGCACTGTGTCTACGCTTTTATGAAGCTCCTCGGGGTCTGTATTGATGAGCACACATAGTTCGTATGGCTGAATGTCTTACGACCATTCAAAGTTTTTAAAGACAAGAAAAAAGTGATTATGGTATAATAAATGAAAAAAAAAAGAAACAAATCTGTATATCCACTATGATTTTAATTTAAGAATAAAAAATATATCTAGAGAGAGAGAGACATTAATGGAAAAATACTGGGGAAAAAACACGACAAAAAGCTGTCTCTGGATGTAGGGAGTATGACTAGTTTGGATTGCATTTTGCTTTTTACGCTTCTGAACCCATCCAAAATTTTCTACAATAAGTGATACTTTAATAATCAGAAAATACAAAAAAAAGCCTTCTCAATTATTTTATGATTTTATATTATTTTATAATCTAATGCCTAAAAGAATTGTTTTATGCAAACCAACATATACATTTTATTTTGGATCAAAAAGAAACCCCACAAAGAAATGAGGAAGAGGCAGAATTTGGGAACTGCTCTTAGGGACATCAGTAAAGCACTCATTGCTCCTGAAGATGTGGTTTGCTTTGGTCCACCTGGTTCTGCGTCTCTAGTCATGGGCTGGAGGACATGGGATGGTGTACTTGGCGTCTACAAATGTTCTGCCTTGTTTGAGGGGAACAGGTCAGGCACAGAAGTATGAGTAATGCATCAATTAGTGGGCCTCCCCTGTCAGACAGGATCTGCAGGAGGTTAAGAGAACTCTAAGTGGCCTGGAGAGAAGACTCTCTGTTTCACACGAATTTACATGGACAAGGTGAGCTCTTCCCCTTAGGCTCCATTAAATGAAATGTGATGGTGGGTAGACTTGAGTCCTGGGAAGTGGGCCATTAAAAAACAACAACAACAACAAAAAACCCCGTATATACCTCTGTTTTTAGGAAAAGAATTCTCAGGGCTGGCAACTATGTTTTTCCCCAAACAAGCAGAAGAGGCCCTAAGAAAAAAGTCCTTTTCATTTTTTTGGTAGGAATTTTTAAAAAATGCAATTAAAAAAGTCTTTCATCCCACTACCTATTTACTGTATCCCTTTTTTGCATTTAAACTAAAATTCCAGACTGGAGAACTCATTTGATTTAAACTTTGTTATGTAGCAGATAAGTACATGCAGAAAAATTTCTAGGACCACTCTACTAAGAAAATAGTAATTTCATGAAAAATGAATAATAACCCACTCTGCACAGACTATTGGTTGTCTTATTTAAATGTTGGTGGCAATTCTCACTACTGTCATGAGGGCTGCACACAGGAAAGTCTACCCCAGTAGAGCAAGAGGAGAAGGGAAGGGAGGAGCATGGGATATATGGAGTTTTACTCGTGAGGTTTAATTAATGATATCCCCCCAAATAAAGGTGTTTGGAGGAAATAAGCCATGAAACCGAGGATTTAGAACCACCCCAGAATTTTGTATAAAGTCTATGAATAACTCACTGAGAAAGAACTAGTTTATCAGTCAAGAAAATAGAATAAGTAAATAAAAATCAATGGGCTGTCAAATGATAAGGAGGTGAGGGTCTGACCTTAAGGAAAGGCGTTTGCGTCCACAGTTCCACCTTGATCAGGTGTGTAAGCCCTGGAAGGATAACCAGTTCTTAGCATTATAAATGCTCCACTAAGTTTTCAATTTAACTTGCAGCTGTGCTATTAGTTTTCTTCCCCAATTATCCCTTCCAGTAAACAAGCACCGGGCTCTTTTTGCTTCATTGGATTTGTGCACTTCTTTCCAAAGACAGGATTTGGGCTAAATTGCTCTGCATCTATATGCAAATGTTGTTAGGAAAGATACTAAGTTTTAATTTCAGTTGGCTTACACAATGACAGGTAAGATTTGCATAAAAATGGCACTACCAATCAATAATTTGATATCAAAATTAGGAAGGAAAATTGTTTTCAGTGCAAAGACAACTCAGTCCCAACATGATGTATAATGAGCCTTTGAAAACCACTTCGATAAGGAAGGATTTATTGTCTTTGCTTTGGATTTTGGATGGCATATATGCAATTAATTTAGTGTATAGAGTCCTTTGCATTTCATACTCCAAGGGTGTCAAAGACAGCTAAGTAAATTGCGTAGATACTGGGTTAGGTTCCAGAAATCGTCTCTGAAGTGTGTGTTTTTTGAAGATTTTATTTATTTATGTGAGAGAGCAAGTGAGCACACGAGCGGGGAGGGGCAGAGGGAGAGAGAGAAGCAGACTCCCCGCTGCGCAGGGTGCCCGACACAGGGCTCCATTTCAGAGTCCTGGGATCAAGACCTGAGCCAAAGCAGATGCTGAGCCGGCTGAGCCACCAGGTGCCCCTGAAGTGTGTGTTCTTTGGAATTTGCCTGACTGATTGCTATTTGAGGCCTAGGTCTGAGGAATGTGATTCTTTGAAGAAATACTGTGATTTTTGTGAGGATGTTTGCTAGCAATTTAGAGCACCAGCTAGAGCTTGAGATAAATGAAAAATTTAATTATATTTTTAGGGTTAACCTTTCTTTAAAAAATGTAATCCTTACAAATATTTCATGCAGTTTGGTTTCATGATTTTGTCAATTTTAGGTCACAGAGTAGAATTTTCTGTCCTCTTCTGGGTCAGGAACCTTTTTCAGAAGCCTGTGAAAGTTGTGGGCAGACTGGCATCTGGAGTTTTGGGGATCCACAAAACTCGGAAAGGAAATCGTGAGCAGATAAAAAATATCTCTTCCAGATTTTAGTAACACTTATTTTAAAATTAATTAATGACCACTTTCAGGTATGTCTATTCAGGGAAGGGAAGGAGAACTATTTCTATGACCCATAGTTGCTCCAGAATTTTAATAGAGAGGAGGTTTTAAGACTGTGATTTGGCGACAAGGAACTTGCAAGGTCTGAGCCTCAATTTGTGGTCATTCTGCAAACACATCATGGGCAGGGTTTTTTTTTTTAATTTTTTAAAGTAGGTTCCACACCCACCGTGGAGCCCCATACAGGGCTTGAACTTACAACCCTGAAATCAAGAGGTGAACTGAGATCAAGAGTCAGATGCTTAACTGACTGAGCCACCCAGGCGCCCTATGTGCAGGGCTTCTTAAAACACTGCATGCTACACTAATGAAAATTAAAAATAAAAACTGCTCCAAGATACTTTTGGTTATCCTTACATAATATTGAGAAAATACCAATTATTCATATTAAATCACGTAAATTTTATTTGACTTGTGGTGGCCTTGGGGTGCTGTTTGAGATGATATGGGCTCAGGTCCGCACCCCAAGCCACCCTGTTTTCACAATCAGTTTCTGCGATGGATCATACAACGGGGGTCTTTGTCTCAAGACAGGACTGTCGCTACCTATAGACTGTGAAGTGCTTCCCGTTCGCTCTGAGTCTCACTTGTTAAGTGGTGTTTCTATGCTGAAGCATGAGTTCAGGGACAGGAGAGCTGTGGGGGTCAGCACTCACTGCGTGTGAACTGTCGAGCAGCACTGGGTTTTTCATGGAGATTTGCTGGGTGGCCCCTGCTCTGTCCCTGACTTTGAATTCCTTCTTCTCTTAGACCCCGCTCCTTATTCTCTTTATAGGATTTCCAGAATGTTCAACAACCGAGTTTCCTTTCTCCTTCCTTTGCTCATTGTTAAAAACTTCATCAATTGCTTTAAAGAACTAGAATCCTACCGTTTTTGAATCAAAATGGGGGTCAGAGGTTGTCTCAAACCTTCTCATCTGACGGTTGTGGTCACTAGGGTCTAAGGAAAGTTAGGTGCCTTGCTCACCAAGACCCAGCTGGGAAGGAGATCTTCTGCCTCCTGGTCCAGTGCTCTTTCCCACAGTACTAGGACGACTTTGCTTTCTGTGGGTCCCCTTCCCGGTGTAGCTAAACCAGGTACTCCTCCCTACCATGGCCCTCCAAGGGAGATCCCCCCGGCTCATCAGGCTTGCTGGGGGTGATGCCTTATTAAGCTCTGACTGATATATTCCCTGCAACTTCTGTCCCCTCTGGCTAAATACTTCTGGAGCTGAGATAAGACTTCAGAAGCATGTGGTCTTATCAGCTGAAACTGATCCTTCCTAAACATCCAAGAAAGAAGAACAGTAGATAATGTTCCTTAAAAAGCTGTACCAATAAACTTTATCCTGACTTGATTTGATTAGATGGTGACACTTGTTCTTTCCTAAGGTCGGAATAAAATGGTTCTATTTTTATATACACTGGGCTCCTAATGACTTAAGTTCGGATCTTTTAGGACAGGTAATGAGGAATCCCAAACGTGTTATCATAAAGAAGCTTCAGTATAATGGATCAGAAAATGTTTCACAGAAGAAGCAGAAAAGTAAACACAAATAATAACAAAGCCCAATCACAGACACTCAATCTCATCTTCCAATTTTCATTTCAACTCCTTTCCTACAGCCGAGTAGCCATTAAGAACTTTTTTTTCTGAAAAGATGTCTCTCGAATTTCTATGTTCATTTCTATTACACAGGTAACAGCTGAGTCAAAGCCTTTATCACCTGAGACAAGATCACTGACTCTCAATCTGTTCTCAGCTACCCAGAGTCAGAATGGCCATGCTTCTCTGCTTGTTTACACCGCTTTGCGGAAAACCTTCGGGGATTCATGACTGCCTCCAAGATACGACTCTATTCTAATTTTCCCGACATTCAACGCTTCCTAACAATTCAGCTTATGTACACCTTTAAAGTATAATTTAATTACATTTGATTAAGCCAGGCTCTGTCCCAAGTTCTTCACATTCTCTTTGAGCCCTTCTTGAATCCACATGGCTGGTCAATGGCAAAGGCAGAATTGGAACCCGGGTCTTTCTACCACAGAAGCCCAGCCTCTTAACCACCCTAATTCCCCAAACAGACCTTCTCTGCCTTCTCCAGGCTAGATTCCCAAGAGTCCCAAAGATATTTTATTCACAATCCATTCCAGTCTCACGACAGAACTTTCACCAGAAATTTCTTTTTTTTCCCCCTTAGCTTTTCTAAAGTTCTTACTATTTTCCAATAATCACTCATGGACTTATTCATTCAACTAATATTTATCAACCAGTACATCTGAACCTTTTTTATGAGGTCTCTCCCAGATATTCTAGACTCTAGTAATTTCCTTCTTCTTTAAATTATCCATTGTCTGGAGCACTCCCATTTACTTGGAGTCATACATCACTTCACAGTGTCGCTATCTCTGTACGGTCTTTGCCCGTGGAGCACAGCGACTATGTTTTACGGTATCTTACACCATCCTCAGTCCCCAGGCAGGGCGAGAACCCCAGGAGCCATGCAGTAACTATGTGCAGACCTGGTATCTCCGCATTAACTGAAGGGGCTACTTTTCAAGCAGCTGATTAAAATGAAAGAATCCAGAGCTGGGCCATCAAAGGGAGTCCTTCGACCATGCCACCTAGTGGATTTTGGGAAGACCTGCTATGGAGAGGGTTTTAAAGCAAAACAAAATAAAGCAAAGGGGTTCCAAACTGTCTATTAAATATCAGCAAGAGGGACATAAAGAATTACCGACACTAGTTATTTTTATGAATAATGGCAAACAATTTTGTCCATCGTATAAACAAAATATCTAAGATGGTATTTCAGTGAGATTATAGATGGTCAAAATAAAGGGGTTACCAGCTCAGTTTGCCTAGCCGGGCAAGGAAAAAATACCAATTGATAAAATCAGATACAAGCTTGTTGAGTTTCAGGAGAAATCAGATACTTAAAACTAAATCCCAGATAATGTTATTTCTTACCATTTTGTTCTAACCTATTTAAGTGCAGCAAATAAAGCATGTCCCTTTTATAAAATTCTTCTGTTCCTAAATTTACTACTGAGAATAGTATAATTCAGTACATTAGAGAAATTAAGAATTACATTTGTCATCAACAGATATTAAAGGCTAAGTCTATGTCTGGTTTAACCTGATTAAGATTTATTATATTGTGTATTTAAATATGCACTTAATTCACTGAATGTGTCTAGTAAATCTTTATCTACAAATACTTTAAATTTCTCACCAAATTCTTAAAAAGTTAAAGTTTCAATTTTTCTTTCATTCGGGGTGCCAGATTCTTTTGCAGAAGACTAGTAATTGGATAGAACTTAAAATGTCTTTTACTTGTTAGTTTCATCTACCCTAACTTTTGGCTTAGGTTTCGGTGAGGTGGGAGAAGAGCATAAACAGAGAAAGAAACAGAGTGATAGAAACAGGTCTCCTAGAAGAAGGGATTCTAAGCTAATGGGAACCTGAAGGGAAGAAGCTGTGTGAACCTCTCCTAACTAGGAGCGCGGGGGGCTCTTCTGTTATTCTCTGAAAAGAACCAAACCCTACGAATTCTAAGTCTGTGTGTCTTTACAGCTTCTCAGTTCATGCCCTTTAAAGGGAAACACAAAGCTGCTTATCTTTGAGGGCAGCAGGGCTCACAACTGCATTTCAAAACGGAGATATGGTCTCTCATTTATTAAACAATTTCAATGGGAAAAAAACCCCGAAAGTGTAAATTCTGGAGACGGTTTCACCCCCCTTTGCTTCGAGTGGTGTTAACACTAGAACACAGCACACAGCCCTTCAGTTCCTCGCTCCTGGTCAGGAGCACGTGGGTACTTCTTAAGCTACCAGCCTGAGCACTTCCACTCAATATGTTTCATATGCCTAATAAACTGAACGCAATTAATAGCAGATCGGTATTTTTCACTTTACAGAGTAACGAGACAAAGCCAAAAAACGAAAACGGTGTTTCATCTCACGTTCAGGTTACCTAACAGAACCAAGTCACTGCAGAACGACCACCAATTCTTCCCCTGAATGAGGTCACCATGAACTGTTTCGTAAAATCCAGGTCACACACAGATCTGTTTGATAGACCTCATGTCGGCGTGGACACCGAATTCTCTCCCAGACATGGTTCGCGGAACGACACTCTGAGGCTTCCCCTTCTGCGTGTGGCTGCCCAGGCGGTCATACACCTTGCATCTTAAAGTGCAGGACTGAACTATGTGCCTTCCACCAAGCAGGTCAGGGAGTGAGAACGGAAAAATCAGGTTCTGATTTCTGACCACAAAACACACGACCTGCTGGCAGCCCGGCGCTTGGGTTTGTGCTTGGCGGCCACTGCGGTAGCATCATCTACAAAAGTAGCGTCTGTTGGTACTAAAATCAGGTCCCCATCTCACACGCGTTCTCTCACCGACATTCCTGCTCCTAAGACAACAGTCTCCAACAAAAATATCCATCTGACGTGATTTTCCTTCATTAAAAAACCCTGACGATCCAACCTGAAGGCGATGCTAACACGCTTGTGACAGAACGCCCAGAACTGTTTCTGAAAGACGATGATGATGATTGGCAACAAACGGCCTGAATTCTCCTTCTTTCTGCACATTTCCCCTGCTTCCTAGGATTCCCTTCTTCTGGAGCCTCAAGCCTCCCTAATATCGACCCGAGTCCCACAAAACCTGGCCTCCTCGGACGACAGAGGATTGCTGCAGAAGGTCCCCACGCTGTCCCCTCATGCACCCCGACCCCGCCGGGTTCCACCTTTCTCCTAATGTCTCAAAATCTGGATGCTTTTAGGTTCTCTCACTTGTTTCTCGCCTGGGATTTCTCCCCCCGTAAGGACCAATGTGACACAGAACACCAAAAGCAGGGGAATACTGATGACTTGCAGAAGGTGAGGGGTTAATTTACAACGGAAACCACTTGGGAGCGATGCCGGGAAGGCTAAGCATGGAGAAATACCACTCCGGACAGTGTTAGCTCCCCTTCCTCATTCTCCCTTCTGGTTTTCATATGGAGCCTTAAACATATCATCACGTCTGTACAGCTGCACACCCAGAGTCTAGCCTGTGCATGTTCCAAATCACATATCATTTACATTGTATCAGTCAGCTGCTTCTTTTAATAAATTCTTTTTTAAATAAAAAAATTTCTTAAGAATAATATATTTTCTATAGAAACACTCTGGATTTTAATTTTAGTGTCTTTGTAACCCCATTACCCATTATGGTTTGATTATCAGTTACCATCCATATTCCACAGACAGAAATTAACAGCTGATGGCAATTTCTTAAGGCCTATGCAAGAGACTGACCCTCAGGGGAAGACTGGCACTGAGATTTAATGACGATGGAAAAACATAAACGCATTAGCATGTAACTGGTATGACTTGTGTGACGGTTTTTATTTTCCCTGCTATAACATTTGTAAGGGGATGTTCAAGTAACTATTAACGCACAGGTGGCAAGCTGATTTCCTAAGGCGCGGGTTAAAAAATATAAATGTACAAAGAAAAAGGGATTGAAAAATAGGTGGGGGAGGGGTTTCCTTCAAATGGATGGAACCCATTCTTTTGAAAGAAAACTCCCCTCTTACCTTGGTCCTGGAGCTGGTTAGTTCTCCTCTGTCCTCCTCCTAGGGGAGAAATACCCAAAGTTAAACAATAATAGAACATGGTCTTGTATTAAAGTCAAGTTCAGTTCTGGCCAACCCTTTCCTCAGGTCTCACAAGACACTACCAACTGTCTGATATACCGGGGAGTTCGTTGAAATGAGCTTAAAACTCATTTTAAGGATTAGGCCAAAGGGAATGAATATTTGCTGTGTAAGAGGGACAAAACTCTCTACTCTCATCTGTAAGATGTAGAGCAGAGGAATGCCTGCAGGCGCACTGCGTGGATAATTCTCATCAGCTGTCCTGAATCACGGACAGTGTATCGTGGGGCGCACCTGGAGCTCCTTAAAAAGACAGGCATGCTGTGGTATTCTCAACCCATTTCCCTGATGTTCCTGGTGTTTTTGAGGGCAAACTAATAGTGCTACAAGCCAACACCATGTTGGGGCAGTACTAAATTTGGTATTAACAAGAATTATTGCAAAAATGAAAAAAAAAAAAACCCTAAGGGGTCATAAAAGGGGAGGGTTAGGAAAGTTGGGGAGATGGGATATTATCAGAAACAACGTACTTGCTTTATTTTTTCGAAACGGAATCACAGGTAGGACAGAGATGTTTTCTTTCTTAATGTACCTGTAGCTAGTGAGGCTTCTGGTATCCCTGGGGAGAAAGGAGGCAGCGCACGAAAGGGGCATGGATTTGGGGAGGAGAGAATGATGGGCTCCTTTTCTACCTGAGCTTCAGCGGACGTAGCCGTCCAGGTGAAGACAGTAACACCAGCACCAGGGGTTTTTGGGGGCAAACATATTCATATACATGCACTTGGTATGTAGGAGTTGTGAAATTTGTTTCCTTTTCATTACATGGCGTCTGGAACAATCTTTTCCTATTTGAACGACTTTGTCTTTTCTGAGACTACTGTCTAGTTAACCAAGCTTAGAGTCCATTCCTAATCACCCTTTGGCATAATTTTAGTTACTGGCTCCCATAAAAAAGATCAAATACCAGACAACTGATTGAGTTTCATGAGACATGAAGGAAAGTGGAGACCGAGAATGAGCCTGAACCCATACAAGATCATGTGCTATTGTTATTTAACTTTGGGTAATTTATTAAAATTCTTTATCAAGTAAAACGACATCGGGTGAGAAAATGGATGTACTTTGGAACCTTGGGTTTTCACAATATATTCCAGAGACGTCGAAATGAAGGATGGGGTAATTGTTACTCTAATGGCCGTTATGAAAATGTGCAGGGAAAAAACACTGTATGGAAGGATCTGTGCTGTACGTCTGTCACCATCACCCTCTGAGCTTTGATCCCCTTGAAGTTACATGATGTAGACATGGCAGAGTAAAACTGCTCCAACTACAAATATACGTTTTTGTTCTCGTGTTCTTCCTCGGGAACCTTAACTTCATTCATTACCTTTAAAGACTATTCCAAAAATGGTCATTTTGACAAACCAGTCTGTTATCCATTAAACCCTATAAATTCTAAAGAATATATACAGAAATAGGGAATTTCCTTTTTTCCTAATACATAATTTTAATTTCTTATTCTGTAATAATACATTTGGAAATTGTGAAGCTGTGTTATAAACAGAAAAAAAGTACATTAGTTTTTTTT
Organism: Ursus americanus; assembly: GCF_024610735.1. Taxonomy (NCBI): domain Eukaryota; kingdom Metazoa; phylum Chordata; class Mammalia; order Carnivora; family Ursidae; genus Ursus; species Ursus americanus. Next base: position 60,441,277 of record NC_142142.1, read on the forward strand.
TTTTTATAAAACACCTACTTCATCCATGAAAGTCGCCTAAATGACAGAGTTCTAAAGAATGTATCTTTATATTCCAAAATGATGTGAAAGTTTATGAATAACAACTGTGGGGACACTGCGTGGACTGGGTACTATGCCAGGGGCTGTGCAGTCTTCATGCTTCAGAGCATAAATGGATTGCTATCTGTGATGAGGGCGAAAATGAAAAATAAATGAAGTAGCAACTGATGTTGCTGGTGTTATTAGGGGCCCTTAAAAATCACCCTCTCAAGTATTTTATATTGAAACACGATGGGATACTGTATTACATGGACCGATTTTTATCATATCTAGTTAGGGAAGCATACGTGGTGTTCTAAAAAAAAAAATACAAAGCAAGCCCTTCTATATGCACATGCCTCACTTTTGCTGTTTTATTCCCCCTTTTACAATCCAGATTTTGTCAGATTTGTACCTTGCCAAAAGTCTGACGTCAGTCTATAATTTTAAATGTCTGTATAGGGAGGCCTACAAGACCTGCGTCTAGCTCTAGCTCTGTGGTTCTTAAAAAGAAGTGCTTTCCTTAAATATCTTTCTATTTCACAGTGTAGACAGAAAGTGATAAAAAGCAGGTATTTACTGAGGAAGTGACTTATTTAATTCCAAAACCTGATGAGCTTGTACTGAGGTTCCGGGAATGAATTTCTCCCCCGTCTTACTAAGCGTCTGCAACTTCAGACAGCACTGCAGGAGAATTCTGTGCTTGTTTTGCTAAAGATCGTTCATGACACGACACAGATGTGTGTCCCACTCTCAAAGTGGGAGGCTCTTCTGTTTCTCCTTGAGCAACTCTGATGTTGGGAATCTGAGCCAATTTCCCTCCATTTTTTGGACCAGTTTTAATTGTTGTACAATCTTTATTTTGACCTGAAGGCTATTTCTGTGTGATTTCTTCAACTTAGCCAGAGCTTATTTAGGTTTTTTAAATCGTTTCTTGAGCTCTACAGGGGTATTCTCAATACGCTTTGAAATTATGGCTGTTCAAATGCAACATGGAAGAATCACAGAAAACGTTTAGTGAGTTTGAAAGTAAATTGTATCTGTGTTAAAAAGTTCTCTTTTGTTCTTTCCCCACAAGAGCACTGGAGAGAGTCAGAAGATCTCCATTCCAATCACAGCCGTGGTATTGTGGGCAAGTCACTTAACGTCTCCAACTGATAGACTCGTCCTCTTCACAGAATGGCATCTTAAGAGGGTAAAAAGGAGCAAGTAAAAACCGTGTAGGAGTGGTTTGAAAGCTCACAGGCTGCACTGTCACTATTATTGTCTCCCTTAAGAAATACACTGCGCAGTGATTTTTAGAGTTCTAACACTAAGCCAAACTTAAACATCATCTCTTAAAAGTGAAAAAATTAAAAAGAACATTAGATGATATATTAACTGATTCTTTGCCTTATACGATATCATTGCTATATCATTTAATAGAGCACAACTTCTTTTTTTGTTAGCCTTTGCTCTTTGCTTTTTACGCTAGGAGACAATCTGAGGTCAGCTTTTCTTGGATCCTGTTGACTTCATTTACCTCCATCTGGCCTCAAACAGAAACCAAAGGTTAGGGTACTGACTTAGGGCTCTGGATACTTGGTTTCATGCTAACTTTTCTATTTCTCAGGGATTTTTAAAAACATTTCCTTTCCATGCTAAAGGCACTAGCAACATAGAGCAGTTGTACTCACTGATAAATGCTTTTGTGATTGTGTGTGTGTGTGTGTGTGTGTGTGTGTGTGTGTGTGTGTGTGTGGTTTTAGTTGCAAATACCTGAAAAGACAGAAGAATAGGGGCTGGGTATCTGAGGAGAGCTTCTCTTAGTTACTAATGGGATTCTGGCCTGTTTCCCTTTTAAAAAGGATGTTCTGAAACTGCGTTATCTGTCAGCCCCAAATAGGAAGCGACTATTCTCTGTAAGAGTAGAGGCCTTGTGGGTAGGTCTTCACAGCGTTTGTGCCATCTTCTGAGCAGTGGAGATGGGTCCACACGTTCCTCTTTTCTTTGAAAGTAGAGAGATGTTTGTGTCACATTGGGTTAATTGACTCCACTTTAATTCTTGTTTTGGCTAACTCCCAAAGATTGAATGCTTGCAGAAAACAGGTTGAATAACATTGCTGTAAAAAAATTATGTGCGTCACTGTCTTTATTGAGTATCCCAGAAAAAAAAGTAAGCTAAATAAAGTCTACTTTATTTCAGCTTGATGTGATAGGACTTCACATGGTCAGTGGTATTTAAAATGATAGATTTCTCCCACATCTTGGAATTATAAACTTTGAAAGGCAGAATTGATGCTAGGGTTGTTTCTATGCCTTTAATTTTTCTTCATTGTTGAGTCGTGTGATTACTACTAAGAGAGTGTACTGAAATGGTCTCATTAAGTTTCTAAAAGTGTGTATCATAAATGGATGAGCCCAAGCAATGGCTTTTCAGGTTTTCAGAGAGTATGGAATCTGTCCACTTTCAATCGTGAAATAGACTTTTCTGGTATTAAGGTGGATGAACAAAGTATTTCTAACTTTCATTAGTATGATTATTAGTTACAAGACAGTCTTATAATTAATACAAAGCTGTTTCCAAGAAGGCTTGGGGCCAGGGCTGGGAGTCTGCAGTGTAACATGGGGATTTTCTATGTAGGTGTTGCCAGGATGTATAAGATATGGTGTTTGAGGCAAAGTTATCTCAAATGTATGTTACTTCATTCTGAAAACAAGAGTTATAGGACTGAATTGGGGGGCGATCATTAAAATAAATGAACTACAGTTTCCTATTCCTAACTAAATTAAAACAATATAATTCTAAACCAGGGTCTTTACTATTTTCCAGCTCATTCCAAATAACTGCCAAGCTACTTTATCTTCCCTTTCTTAAGTATGAATCATAAACCAGGCCCAATCTTGGCTGATATTATCTTTAGAGACAAAAGGAAGATAATAATGCCTCAAGTTGTGGCTGGGTGGTTTCCCATATGCTATGCTGAACTGTTTTCATTTTTATGGAAAACTATTATTCACCTATGATGCACTAAGTAGATGTTTATCACTAGTATAAAACTGCATTAAAACAGTATTGTATAGAATTCTACATGTAGGAGAATATTACATCTCCACAATCACGTGAGCTATATTTTATTATAGGTATTCTGGAGTTTCATGGTAAATCTGATCACCATGCCCCCTCCAAGTCCTGTGTGTGTGCATGTGCACGTCTAAAATATTCTTACACGTCTGATCATTCCAAGCATAGAGAGCCCCTCTTCTCTCTCTTGTGCAATCCCTCCCCACCCTACGTCCATGATCTCAGGAAAGAGGGACTCGGGACAGTAAGGAGTAGGAATCTGCTAAGGCATGACGATAATGCTTCTCGTCTTGTTCCTACCGCACTGTTGAGAGAAGTACGAGCTGTGATCTGAGAACTTTAATGACCCCTTCCTCTGCAGCAGCCTGGGCGGACCGTCCTTGTATTCTCCCCTTTAGGAAGGTAAGTCTGGAGAACAGAATCCTACACAAGCAATGCACGAAAAGCAAAAACAATACCAACCCCCCCATCACCTGACCTTGCTGCTGTTCTGAGGATAAATTAACAGCCGCTCCTAGTTTGTAAACGACAAGGGCAATCACGTCTGTAAAACTCATGGTCCCGAGGTCTTCTAGGGAAGAACACTCATTGGATACAGTTTCTTTTATAACTGGGTACAGAAAGGTCCCCAGAGGAGCTTTGTAGCTGTGAGCAGAAGCTGCCTTACGCCGCAGAGACGTCACACACACGCAATTTCTCTGCCATCGGGTGTTCGTCCTACGGCTGAGACTCTAACCATCGGCAGCCAACCATGCACGGGCCACACCAACATGTCTGAGTCACTGTAAAAGCAGGAACTCTGCTGCTGTCACTGTTTTCCCAGCTCTAGAATTCCTGGTGCCACACATTTCCCTTCCGTCCCTTCCCCTTCCCCCCAGTGCTTTTGGATTCTTTGCTTTGACTACCTGGACTTGATTTCCTTATTAAGGTGTCTTACTTGGGCCTCTTTCTAGATTTTGGCATTGCCAGTACCCTGGGGGGGGGGGGTCTTTTCTCCAGACCTGGTGTTTTTGGCTTGAGCTCTGGAGAACCCACACATGGGCTTCCACCCAGCACTGCAGAACAGGGGGTCCAAACACCCTCATGCACTTGCTTTGTTGTTCCTTTTAACCTGAGCACTAGTGCTGCAATTGCTTCTGGAAACCACTCCGCAGAGGGAGATGATCTATAAAGACCAGTGACGTAGGTGGGACCTGTCTGGCTACTGGGCAGACGCCAAGACGACAACACTTCCACACATTACTAACGTAAGGATACGTCCATCCACAGCCCATTTATTCCCTCTCAGCAGATGAACTCTGGTCTCAGACGTGACACTATGTCTCCTACATACTCTGGGCCAGGCTAAGGCCACCTGACTTGGCTGGCTAGAGGTTCAGCACTCATGTTAACTGTGTGTTAGCACTGAATCTATCTGAATTGTATAGGATGTAGGTATTCTCCCTGGAGATTCTCTCTCTTCCTAGGATTTGCTTATAAGGCAATTAGGTGGGACTAAAGAACAACAGTTTGGAATTCTGGCTTCTCTTAGAATTGTCCGAATTGACGTCCAGTGTCAGGTTTCTCCTCAGATCAGGCTGTGAAAGCTTGAACTGGTGAACCTCATTTATAGCATTTTTTATCTCCTTACATTTAATCCTCTTTGAAGTGGTAGAAACTAAAATGGCCACAAATTACCTACTTTCTGAGGCAAGTTACTAGAACACGGTTTCTAAGTGCTATGGTAAGTAGGAGCACACAGCTGAACATGGAATTTAGAAACATCTTGATGGGGTGTTACCTACGGCAGTCACAAAGCTGAACTCAAAGGGACAACTTGACAACCAACCAGCAAATTCTCAGTGGGAACCCAGCGACCATCTGTTGCATGAACTGGCAAATATATGAAGGCAAATCATATTAGCTTTTTTTTTTTTTTTTTTTTTTACTAGTGGTAAGGATGGCAAACATGTTTAATGCCTGGTGAATCTTAAAGAAATGCAGGAAAATGCCACATTTTTTTCTTTCTTCATGGGAGCTGTGTTTTCAATCATCTTTCAAGTGTAGGCAAGACCTAAATGAGAAATGTAGAATTTCAAACATCAGGGGAAAGTTTTATGTTTCCTACTGGATGCAACACCCAGAAAGAAAAGGAAGGATGGGGTACATGGATTCTCAAGGGGATTATTTCCCCCCGGGACACGTGTGGTATGGATTACCACGCCCATCTCAGTTTGTGACTGCGAAATACCTGGTCCCCCAGTAAACATCGGCATCTCTGTAGGAAACTGGGTGAGTGACTAAGCATATCACAACTGCGGGGGATTTGTGTGCTTGTGTGCGTGTATGACTGATGTGTGTGTGTGCGTGTGCTCTAATCCCTAGTCCAACAGACTACATTCCCAGTCGTAATGGGATCACAAAATCTAAGTTACCTGTAGCATCTTTTACTATGGCATCAAGGAAAACGAAGGATATTCATATGCAAAAACATCTCCTTCCACAATACTTAAAATTGAAAAAAAATTATGTACTAATCTACAGCAACTCATTTCCTGAAAACTAGTGAAAAACTTATTCACTTGAGGCCAAGTGCTGCTCAGGAGTATTAGTACTCAGGTTTAACTTCTGTACTTTTCAGCTGTTCTTATGTCCACACGAAGTGCTAACAGCTGACTTGTTACTAACACTGAAAACAGACATCAACTTTATTCTCATGCACAACGTCCAGCAAGCCCCTTGTTTCTAAACCTGTACGTACACTTGAACCGAGGAGTAAACACATTTCACCAGTTTGACATGAGAAAGTGGTTCCTTAAGGATAATGTATTTTTTCATACGTGGATTTGGATACTAAGTTTAATACATCTGCCCTAAAGGATGCTCCAAAGTGGAAGAAACATAGTTTGGCCAACAGAGAACACTGTCCACCCTGACAGGGATCTACACTTGGGCCAGGGATAGCGAAAGAAAAAGTCCAGTAAAAGCTGTGTTCCTGTGACTTCCATTCTCCGCACTCGCTCCCCCTGCCACGCTGCGGCCCTGGGCTCCGAGTCGGCTCTTGTGAGCTGAGCCTCACGTGCCTGGCGTCAGGGGTCTTGCTCCTGTTGCCATGGGCTCCTGCAATGGGACGGCAGCAAGTCCAGCTGGGTCTCCATTTTTTCAGATCTCAATTACTGATCAAGCTCTTTAGGAACTGCTGTCTTTCGAAACATCATTTTCTGGGGGGTGACAGAGTGTTTGTCTTATTTTAGAAACAGTCTCGCCCACATTTTTGGATAAGGCAAAATCTGAATAAGAACTAGCACTGCTGACTAACAGAAGACAGGAGACTAGTGTGTGTTTGCTTGTTTTAACTTCGCTTCAAACACTAGGGGGTCAAGTCTACGGATTCTTACAGAGGCCAGGGGAAGCCTTCAGACGGGATCCCTCGCTATGTAGCAGTCACAGAGACTCCATACCACGAATATCTTCAAAAGGGGTCTTTTCACCTAACAGCTATTCAGTACCCAGTAAATCTCTGAATTAACTAAGTTATGATTCCCTCTAAACAACATGTGTCCATTTTGTTTGTTGCACAGGAGGGAGTACAGCAACGAGTGTAACATGGGTAATACAGTAAGGCAGTATTTTGCTAGTAAAGTGCAAGCTTCACTGTACAATGGACACTACAGTACTGACAGAGCCGATCTGTGTGTGCAGTGAAGCTGACAGTACTGACAGTAAAGTCAAAATGAACAGAATGCCTCTTCCATCTCAACTGTGCATTCACTGCAGTGCCGTCCAAAGCGTAGGTTATAAAAACTTCTCAGCCAGAGGACAGATTTCGCAGTGGTTTTGGGCCGTCAAGGGTACTGGAGTAGGAACAAGAAGGCAGGTCGAGAATAGTATAAATGCCACTGTGCACATGAAAAGAAGATTCGGGAGAAATACTGAAGTGTGGGGATAGTTGAGAGATAATATAAAAGAAGATATTTTACCCTCTCATCTCACAACGAGAACTAAAAGTTTTCTTTAGAAGATGACTTTGGAAAATAAGTCACTACGCCGGTAAGACTCGAGTTCTCCCGCTGACGCAGGCTCATTTGACTGTCATTGCTCCTTTTTATCATCGTGAGATCTACAGATGCTCCGTTCAATGGCATCAACATTCCTAACATCCTTCTACGACCTGAAACCTGACCAATCTATGTCAAAGCACAAGAGACCCAGGAATTTCTGAGCATAGTTACTGCCCTTCTGTAACTGAAAGCTTCCTGTAAACCGCGCAAACACGGGTCTGAAAGAGTCTCTTTGACGACGAGCACTCTGTGCGTCACTCCCCTCCCGTAAAGACGGGGGTCATTCCCGCTGCAGTGTCTCCCACCCCAGGCAGATACGGTCTCCGCGACGATCCAGACCGCATTTGTCTGAAAGTCTACAGTAAAGACTCACGTCCTGGCTTTCCATCCTGATTCCATAGCCTAGTCTACTCCTCTTCTGGGACATTGATTCTGAAGTATTGTGACCGAACAGCAAGATCTGGAAACCTGAGACTCCCTAGACCACTGGACGATTGTTAGCCATTTGTCTGCATTTTGTGTTTAGGCTGACAGAGCAGGAAAGACTACCGTTTTCCTATTCTTCAAGTCTCATGTTGCCCAGTGAATCACAACAGCAGAGTTTGTGAGAAAGACGATGAAACAGACTAGTCTCACTGTATCCACAGCTATTAACGTGAAGATTTAGTTTAAAAAAAAAAGATGCTACAGGAACACAGTCTACTGAACAGATAAGGCAGAAAGGTTTAAAAGACACTCTTGAATTGGATGTGCCCTAGGGATCTTGCTGGATAAATGCAATCGTTTTGAATTTGCTCCCACAAACTCAATCATTTATACAGAAGGGGTGTATTAGTCCATCTCTATATGAGGTTGCCCCTGTTCAAACAGAAGGAGCTTCACTGATTGAGAATTTAAGCTTAATGTCCCCCCTCTCCCCTTCCCGTAGCTGGGCTGGGGGTGGGGAAGTGAGGAGGTGAGCTAAAGGTGCATGCTGGTTAGCCCTCCGAGCTCTTCCAGCGTTCTCCAAGACGGGACGAAATGACTGTGGTTTTGGCATGCAGGGGCCAGCTTGCTCAGGAAATTGTGGCATATATAAAACAAAGCACATAAACAAACTCTCCATCCAGGAAGCGGAGTTTAACAATTGCCTCATTAACGAGATCCAGGGAAGGACAGGAAAAGAGGGGGAAGCCAATAGCGGATTATTATACAGTTCTAGACAGATGAAGCCCTTCAGCATCTCCCCAAACAATCCCTGTAGTGTGGATTTGACAAAGTGGCACATTTAAGAGGGAACTCTGTCTTGCCATCAATGGGAGTCAGGCGCACCCGTATCTCAGGGCCAAATGCAGTCCCTGGAACTTGACTTTATCAGTAGACACAAGACAGAGGACAAGGCAGCTACACCCACAGAGAATTAATTAAGAGCAGAAGCGACATCCAGTGAATGTAATCAATAGTCTGAACACTGATCTACATATCAACCACCATTGCTTTCTTCCCTTCTCGTTCTTTTAAATTAGTTACACGAAGGTGCTCTTACAACTCCCACTTCAACAGAGACTGCTTTGCTCCTTGGCTTCGCTGAAATGACACATTTCTCATATCACATCCTACAAAACATACCCTTGAAGACCAACGCTCTGATGCCAGTTTGAGTTTCTGAATGGCTGGAACATTTTGGGGTAGAATTTTATCATGGCTAATTTATTGGTTTGGCTTTCTCCCTGGACATTTCTCCGGTTTCATATGGAAAGTATGTGCAAAGCAACATGACTTCTGAACTGCCAAAGTCCACACCCAATCTGTCTTTACTGGCTCATTTTGTTCTCTCTCCTTTTAAAACGGTCCCTTCTGGACACACCGTCAAACCCCTCACTAATTACTACACTGTTGCTCGCAAACACTAAGTACTGGTTTAACACAACCTTTCCAGGGCTACTGTCTGCTCTCGGATCTGGGCCGCCCCCTGGGCCCCCACCCAACACACATACCCAAAGCACGCTGCAGTTCCCTTTCTCAAACCAAAGAAAACAAGCATATCACCTTTATACTGCTTCCATTTCTACTGGGCAACAGTGCAGGTCTCATTACTTTCATGTTTCAAAGGCTTACCAGAGACATCATTTCTCAAGACCGGGTTCATGGTTAAGTCCTTTAGCAAAGCCTCTGATATCTTCTCGAATCTGTGCTTTGTACGAGTCCCTCCTAAGCAGCAGTGAGACCAGAGGGTTTGTCAGTTGTCACTGCCGACTCCGGCTTTGCTCTAGCCCCAGCAAGTCACCAGTAGCCTTTATTGCTTAAGGAAAATAGGATATTCTGCCTCCTGGGCATAAACATGTGACTTCCCTATGTCCAGGACCACAAGGGTAAAAAGGGCAGATTTTACCAACGTTTCCTTAAGAATGAAAGTCTCATCTCTAACCCATGTGGATTGTGTGCGTAATCCACACGTGTGACACTCTGCTCATGAATCACGTTTCAGGGGTCTGTGTGTGCACAATTCTGGACTGTCATCGGGTCTAATTTTACAGACCTTACTCACACCACACTCCCTCTGCAACAGGCAAGAGTGTGGCTGCAGTAAGCACCATAGAATCAGAGCCCAGCTTCCCGCTGACCGTAGTCCATCTGTGAACACGCGTGGTTACAAAGTTAGCACCCATACAACCCCGGGTTAGTGTGAAATACAATGATGCCGTAATAGATGACACACTGAAATGGGGAAAGAAAGCGGTTTGTTAGGATGAGGTTGATTTCTTCATACTCAGAAACTAGCGGGCAGGCAGAATTAAAAAAAAATCATGATAAAATGTAGAATCATTAGCTGACACAATGAGAGAGCAGATTGGAGTGACCAGAAAAAGTTGACGAGACACAGAAGCGTCGCCCCCACGTTTTAGGCCCGCTGGAAGCAGCTAGTGTTCAACCAGTTTGGTTTTTATATGGCCTTAAAAGATATACAGGTCAACTATGAGGAATTATTCCAAAATTTAAAAAAAAATTACCTGACTGTTGATCAAAACATATGAAATGGAGAAAAAGAAAAAAAAAACCAACAAAAAAAACGAACATACCATGTTCACACACAAAACAAAATCACTGTGTCGGGGACATCAGGGAAGGTGGAATATTATAACAACACATGTTACATTGTTATACTATCCCACCCACCTTAATGAAGAACCCTTGGGTGTGGCTACTCCATAGCCTTTGGAATCCAGATTTCCTCCCACTTTCATTGTGTCACACGGCTTTCGCTGCTCGATGTACTCGTTCATAGTGGACTCCAGGAGGAAGGCGAATTTGCCTTTGGATTTTCGGACCCGAGCTACTCCCTCCGCGGTAGTCCTAGTGAACACTGACGGCTCTGCGGATCGCATGTAGGTCCACATCTTTTCATACACTGCTATTTTTGATCTCTGGAGGAAATGCAAATAAAATTAAATACAGGAGAGAAGGGAACAACATGTTAATACTGACCGAACCCAGACGAGGAGAAAGCCTCTTAAAGTACTTTCCCTGGTCCTGCAACTCCAGTCTGCCTGGCTAACATTCCCCTCTCCAGGTAGAAACCTGCCTTTTACGGTGGGTGAAGGACACCACGGAAATGGCAGACGCTTAGAAGTGATACCTGAACAAGCGGGTCCCTCTGGTCACACGTGATTACCCTACTCAGCCGCTTAAAGAATGATGTATTATCATTGTTAAAGGGAGGATGCCATAGAGAGTGGGACATTTAAAATCATGTCAACAACACTTCCATAATAAAAATCAAAAATCTTTTTCAAGTAAAAAGTTAGAAAACCTGAAAAGAAAGAAAGGTGATTCTTGTTTTCCTAGGATATATTTTGGAGAGTTAGTCTTTCTAATACCTTGACTTCAGCCAAGAAATACATTTATTTCTGTCTATTTGGGCTCCATCTACTTTATTCCTACTCCTTAATTTACCTAGAACCTTCTGCTGGTATCTGCATCCCTATTTGATTTTTTTCACCCATACAGATACTTTAAAGGTGAAACTGCATCCCCCAAGGGACACCTTCAGTGAGGCAGAAAGAGCCTGCGCCCTGATGTTTGATAATACAGTGATACACAGACTTGTCTCAGGCAAGTGCATTTGTTCAATAACAAGGAGCTGAAGTTTTGCTGAAATCCAAAGTTTCTGGATCCAAGTAAAAACTAACGGAGACTTCACTCAGACTTACATCTAAGCACGGGGGCTAATCCTGAGTAGCAGGTATATTTGTTTTATATGGACCCTCCTTTGTTTGTTTACCAGAATACAGAGTCCAGTAAGAGACAGATCTTCAATAATCTACAAATATCCTGGATAGCAAACTTCAGAAGACATGTTTTGGGGGCAAAATCAAACAATTCAGGTTGACAAAGAAAGAAACTGATAAGAGCTGTATTTAAAATTTGGTTTCAGAAGGTGGGAACTAGGTAATCAATATCCTATGTAACAGTAAGAGATTTGCATACTTGGACACTATAAAAAACCAGTGATTTTATGTTAATGTATATTCAAATGCTGGTGAATATTAAGATGGAAAATTGACATCCTGTATTGTCTTATGAAGTGTTTTCATGCTATTAACACTTAAAAATATCACAGTGATACAGACTTTGTAGTGTGTGTGTGTGTGTGTGCTGAAAGGTAACCTCTGGCTACAGAAATCCTCACATTAGGATACTGCATGCCAACTACTAAATGAAATTGCAAAGGTTCTATGTGGTTCCAGGACAGAGGAGTATCTGGATTCAGAACCCTCAGCCGTGGGGTTGACCAGGGAGGCCGTGTTGCCTGGCCCCAATCATTCCATCTTTAATAACAGAGTTCTCTTCCAGAGAATGAACTCTGCCATTTTACAATGAGTTCCAAACTCTGAAAATCGTAAACTGTCTGGATCACCAGATACAGACGACCTCAAACATTTATTCAATTGATTATTTCCATTTAGAGAAATGCTGGTAAACAACATCCTTTTGGTGTATAATCACTCTTTAAAATATAGTGATAACTTGACTTGAGAGTTTCACCTAAAAAGATACAGAGTTCCACACACACTGCATACTTCGTCACGTATACTACATCGAAAACGGAAGAAATAAAACCTGGGTATTATTTTGATTGGGATTTTTTTTTTTGAATTTTTTTAAGAATATGAGAGTCCGGCTAGTTACGTGGCAATCTTCTAGTTAGTGCTCAGCAGCTTACTTAAAGGAATCGGAACCACTAAACAAAACTAACACAGCAGGGTGGAAAAAGTAGTTTTGGGCTTGGTAACTGGGAAGATAATTTAGCTATCGAATGCAACAAAATATTAAAGCAAATGATTCCTTCTTAAAGGAATTAAGTATCTTTAGGCCACTGACATTTTTTAGAAGTCCATCTGTATAATCCTAATGTGAGGGAAATTATTGTCGCCTTTGTTTAAATATATTGAATTATCTATACCGTTACGTACAAAGAAGTTAAATCAATTCCTTTAAAGTCCAGAAGAAAGAGGAATCTGTAGTGTAGTTGGGCGACACTTAGCAGGCCTTATGCATAAAGGAAATCGTAAAAATACAGCATTCCAGCGGAAAAGAGAGGAATAATGAAAACACCACCTTTGGGGGAAAAATCACACTGTTTGTCACTCTGTGAATGTTTAGAAGTTCTGATTCTGATTTCAAGGTGCATGGTGGAGATAAGGTCACGTCCATATGGGGAAGAGGGCGTGCTGGGAGCATTCGAGAAGGGAAGGACTGGAAGTAACATCCCTGAGCCTTGTTTGTGGCCACAAAAGGCGTGTGCTAAGGAGCGAGGGCGGGCAAGCCTTTGTGGATTTGATGAGACGGCCAAAAGGGAACTTCTGCAGACCCAGCAAACTCCGAAATACAGTGATAATGGGATTTTAAGTACCTAAAATCTTCAACTGTCATATCTTCTTAAAGATCAGGTCTGGGGAATAAATATGCTCAAGGTAACAAGCAAAGATAATACAAAAGTCATTATTTTTTTGAGATTAGGAAAATAATCTCAGATTTATTTATTTCTTTACTGTGAAGTTCAATCAGAGGAGACTTACTGATTTAAAGCACTATTTTATTACTGAAAATAACTCTTGGAGTTTTAAAAATATGCTGTCCTTTAAATTGCTCAAAAATTAAGTATTCTTGCCTTTCCTGTTTTTAATAGAAAATATGGACAAATGTCATGCATTATGGTTAATGTTAACATTGCTGCCAGATGAATTATTTCCCGCTTCCAGCAGCTTACGCAGCGAGGCTGCTGTTTGCGATATTTGGTAATCTTATAAGCCCTGAGACAGTAATGCACCTCCTTTATGCATCTGTGGCTTCACTGATGACCGAAGCAGCCGCAGGATAAAATGTGAACTGCCGGGAAAATCGGCGTGCGCGCATCAGGTGTATGAGAATGTCTGAGCACCTAGCCGGCAAGGCTGTCGTTCAGTGACAGGTCCAGACTTTCCCTCGATGCCTCTACGTTTATGCTTAACAAGGTGCACAGAACACAGAGCACACCAAGTTTCATAACGGGGCAAAACCGAGGCAACGGCGGAATTCGGATGTAATCTCCCCCCACGGCCTAATTCTTCCCCAGTCGGTGGTGATTGCGACACTGTTCGGAAGCATTGAGTGGGGGTCACGGCCTGTGGCAGGTTAGTGCGGCTGATGTACCGTCACTGCGCTCCTACGAGAAAACATTTCTGACAAGTACAAGATACCCTTCACATTCTGTTTCCTCCACCCGTCAGACAGAATGGGTTACTTAAACCAGGCCGTCATCTGTGCGGGGAGAGGGAGAACACAGCGTAGGAATGAATTAGATTTTTATCAGAGAACCCACGTTTATGCATTCCTGAAAGGGTGCTACCAGGGAAAATTATTTTCTTGTCCCGTTAGGGTTCAGGCCGCTCTGCAACAGTAAATACCTTATAAAAAATCTTCCCATTTTAAAGCTGGGGGGGAGGGAACTGACCACGGTGACGGGCACGGCCTTGTGTGAAAGGCTCTGTAAATCCAGCAAGCGCTTCCCTTCCTCCTCTATTTCTTATCAATATGGTCTCTTATCTACCTCACCAGTTTTCAGAATTTGGAACACTTTTTAAAAACTCTACAAAGATTAGAAATAAACATTTTCAGTGCACTTGATGCCAAGGAGCTGTACAGTGAGTTACTTCTGAAATTTTTTTTTCAGGGAATCAACTTGACATTTGTTTCTCCCTTTATCACTCAAGGCACAATGATGAACCTGCGAATATTTGTCTTATTTACGTGAAAATCAGCCAACATTTCTCAGTAAAACGCAAGCGATAGCACACACTTGTATTCCATTTTGATGACTAAGCATAACGGTTTCTAGGCAAAGTTAGTGAATTTTACCTACCTAGTTTTGGGTGGAAGCAGTTACAAATACAGATTTCTGGCAAGGTACTGAAATTGGGCTAAAATGTGTGAGAGCAGTATGTTTCTATCAGGAAGCTTTAAAGACTGGGATGCACTCAGTAAGTTTTAAAAATCTGGTCAGTTAAGTTTACCCATAGAATATTGTTAATAAAATCTATTGTCATGAGCATTATTTACAAGTTTTAGAAAAATGTGCAGATTCTTTATAATTATCGTAAATGTTTCATTATATCTACTAGCAATCCCCCAAATTGTTGACAAGGACATTATTCACTGCCTGGTGTTTTCTGTAAACAATGCCCGACGATGGGTTTGACAAAATTTTTGATTGGTCTGTTCTTAATTCAGTATTATGGAAACACCTGTAATATATAATGGTACCAGAGTCAGATCTTTTTAAAAAAGAGAAATCTCTTACTGAACTTCAAGTGCATGAAAGTTAAGGCTGGCTTAAAGTAGGATGTTCTGTTGTTTTTAATTTTCAAGCCGAGTGGGAAAATGATAAGCATGTGCATTTAGGTGACAATGTCATCTCCCAAGGACTGTATATGTAACCATGCACTTACTTCGAAGGGCTGTCATCACTTTTACATGACAGCTCAGAAAACAGGGAAATATTCTTGTCTCCTAAATTATTAAATATCTTGCCTGTAAGCGATTGAAATTAAACGTAAAATGTCCTCATTATTACTTAGGTAAATATTCGTGAAAATGTCACCCTGACTACGTTTTAATGTTTTTGTTCTGAAGTCACAAAAGGAATCCTTATCTCTGACCACACAGTACCAAGTGCGTATCTCTGGACTTAAGAAGAAGCAGAGTAAAAGAGTTTCACTGACCAAAAATCCATCCTCATAGTGGAACTAACAACTAAAAACACACAAACAACCCCCCGCCCCCCAGTACCTGCCATCCCAATGGCAAGCCAAAGGGGTCATATTCGTATGTGAAATTATATCACTTTGAACAATTTTATCTCTAAAAGCAGAGAAATCAGCACCCACAATATCACCTACCAGTTCGTTACCATTATCTTGTGAGAAAACAAATGTCTTCCTTTGAAATCCATTGTTAACAGAACAGATTACAGAGTACCCCTCATATAAGCTGCAACTAAGGTTTTGGGTTTCATATGCGGCAAGTTAAACGTATTCTTAAGACAAAACAAAACAAAAAACCTTGCTTTCATTTTTATGCCCCTAACCCCAAAGCATATAAATTACAATCTTCCCAGATGCAGTACCATCATAGCCTTGTCAACAGTGGAATCTTCTGGATAAGTTACATTATAAAGTTGTCTTAATTACCTTTTTATTGTTACTTTTCCTCAGGTCTCCCTTGCAATGTGAATAAATCAATTAGCTTTTGCAAACTAAAGTGATTATAAAATCCAAGTAAAAGTATTAGCATTAAACATAGCATTACTATCACATTTGCAAAACCTGCAAAGAGCTAGAGACCATAATATAACTAACTGTTGGCAAAAACTGCCTGAATTTCAGAATTATGAACATTTCATGATTAGTTTTTCCCTTAACTTACTCTGAAGAACTCCTTCGTTGACCCTGAATCCAGGGTTCCATAGGCAATCTCTGTTTGTTTGGCCAAATCTTCTGCACTTTCTATGGGGGAGACCATTCGCTCAACCGTCAGGAAAGCGGCGAGGTTAGCGGTATAAGATGATATAATGATGAGTGTAAAGAACCACCAAACACCTCCAACAATTCGACCTGAGAGGGATCTAAACATGGATAAGATAATGCACATTTTCCTTTCTCCAAGCAACACAGAGAAAGAAAAGACATATCATAAATTCACGTTGTATGTTTAAAACCACAATGGCAATTAGTTTTACTTTCTTGAGTCTACTCAAGAATGATTCTAGTCTTTCTGTATAATTGGATGCCGTGTATGCTATCTCGAGTGCACGAATGCCACTGAAAATATGGAAAATGTTTCCTTTTTATTGTTTATGGATAGAAACGTGGAACTTAATACCTCTCCTTCAGGTATAGAAAAGGAACACTTACTTAAATTCATTGATATCCTACCCCCTCCTTTACATTTTAGCATCTTTGGAATTGGGGTACAGCCCACGGTATAAGACAAAACACAGTCACGTGGCTTCGTTGGCAGCATCACTGCTCTCTTCGTGGTACATAAGACAGCAGTGTGGGTTAACAATGAGGGAGGTCTTGGGCTCCATACAGACGCCCCTCAGAGACCTTGCGGCTGCCTTCAGACAGAGCCCTGCCCAGGCGGGCGGGACACGTGCCAGAAGGGGCTGGACCGGATGAGGACTCAGACTGGTCTCAGAGTGACCACAGCTGGGGATCGTTCTGCTTGAGATTACATTTCTGACCAGAGTGGAGGATGAGCTCTCTCCGAATGCATCTTTGCAGCATACTGCTCTAAACATGTTCTCCCTGCCAACACGAGACCAAAGCATGTGGCTTGTCAATGCACAGCGTGGCAGCATTAGAAACGGATGCTAAACCTCAAAAGAAAAAAGTTCTCTCATTCTTTCCCTCGAATCAGGGACGTGTGGGCGATCTGGATGCAGAGGAAAAGTGAGGATGGAATGAATGAAAAACCCAGGTCATGTTCATAATTGATCTCACTCCCTGGGACCAACAAACTATTAAAAATTCCTGGGGCAAATGGTTTGTAAACATTTTTTTAATGTAAGAAAAAAAATTTCATATTTTCTGTGACATTTCTAATTTTCATATTCTCCCATTTTAACCATTATTATATAAGTAGCACGTGTTGGTTTTAACGTAGCATTTGCTTAATCCTGGTCTTTAAAAACCATTCCCTGACTTGCTCTGCTTTCTTTTCGTTTCACTATCTGAGTTTCTGACTCAGATTCATATGTTGTTGGAATTTAAACACATGTCTAGTGTTCGTGTGTCTTAAGGAACACAGACTGCATTGTGCCTAAAATGTCTCTTTTTGAGAAAGCATACATTTCTTTTAAAAACCTGTATATTTGCGATGCTAATATAATTCACATATTGAACTTCAGTTCCTAGCTTCTCCTACTTCTTGTAGTTATTTTTTCTGTGGGAGAAGGTTGGTATTTTCTTGCGACAGGAGACTGGCTGCATTTTTGGCAAACATAACTGAAAAATATCTTAGTGGCATCCAAAGGAAGTGAGCCATGACTCCACAGATATTGGAAAACATGTCTATTAAGCTAACACAGTACTGACATTGCTGAGTTTGCCCACAGCTTTCTTGATTTATTACAGAGAATGAGGCATATCTGGTACTTGCTGTATCGACTCAGGTGTTAGGTGAGTCTGTGGCAGAAATCTCCCATAAGGTACATGGGATGTAAATCGAGGTCAAAATTAATCTTTAAAAAAGGAACAACAGCAATAATAACAAAAACTTTCAATTTTGAAAAAGAGACAAAATGAAAATGAATTCTTAGTCTGACAACTTAGATTCTTCCTCTCCATCTGTCAGGCCACTGGAGGAAATATTAACAGTACGTGATTTCTGAGTTCTGAGCGGTTGCATACGTTCCTTTTCCGCTGGGAAAGTTCATCTTTGTGATAGGCCCACAATTAGTGCTAACTTGGAAACACTGGCTACAGAGGTACTCAGATCAATCTGGGAGTTGCACGTTTTTTTCCTGCGTTTCAAAGTAACACCCCTGCCTCCGGGAAAAGAACATGTAGAGAGGTGTTCTGCACAAGACCGAGAAGGACTGGGGAGTCAGTAAAGAAGCGGAGAGTTTCCAAACTAACCTGGGTGAAATGTCACATCCCTGCTGCATAAAGGCACCCAGAGAAAACCAGAGGCTGTTAAAGATGCCAAACTCGTTGGGAGGCTGGTCGCTGGGCCCTTCCTTTCCGTCCTCCGGCTCTTCTGTGTGCCACTCATATGGACTAAACCTGCTAACTAGGAATAAGACCACGCTGACACCAATGTAGGCAAAGACTATGCACATCCAGATCTCATAGGCCAGAGGATCCAAGAAGGAAAACACTCCTGGTTTAGATTTCTGAGGCTTTTTGATCATGATAGATATGCCCAAACTCATGAAGGGCTTAGAGAAGTCAATGACCTCCTCTCGGACCAAAGTGATTGTCAGAGGGGCAATAGCAATCTCTGCTTTCTGTAAGAGAAAAGACACAGGAGAACACAGGTTAATGCATTTCATGAAGCAGCCGGCACTGGGTCGATCCACCCACAACTAACGAGTTATGCATTTACTCTACATTTTGAGGGGGAATGCCAACAACTGAGTAAGAACAGCAATAAATACAAAGATGAACAGTGGATTGTTTTCCTAAGAGAATATACCACAGAAACTGCATGAAATATTTTTATTGGCGCTAGCGATCAGATGAGAGAAAGAGAAACAGGGAAAGAGTGAACATAAGCAAAAATAACTTGAAGTCAGATAGCTGTATTAGTCTTTAAGGACGTGGGCCAGGCCAGGGGAGGAGCCTTAACTGCCTTCCTGTATGGCTGAATTTCTGAATTTCTTGGCCAGAATTGCTGCTATGTTGCAGCCTTTTCTGTTTCATTTGGAACGGTGCCACTGACTCATTACTTAGCCGTCCCTTAATATTATGAATGCAAATTTCAAACAGTCCCTTTTTATTCCTTTCCAGTTGTAAGAAAACCTACCCTACAGTCTGTGTTTGCAGGACAGAAGACACCCGCTGTTTGATGACATTTTCTAATCCAGTGCACACAAAAGTCTGCAAATTGGCAATTATTTCTTCCTGTTCACTTGCTTCGATTTTCTACTTTGAATTTCTAACACAGCTTTTGGGAAACAGCGGATTCAGTTCTCAACTATTAGGATTGTAAGACTCCAGCTTCCATTTCTGTTCTGTGACTCTGAGCCATTTTTCTGAGCCCATTTTCCATGTCTCTCCAACGAGGACACTTTCCTGTTTGCCTCATTGCATGACTATGATTGTCTAGCACAGAAAACTTAATAAAATCCTAGGGAGCATTTACTGAGGGATTATGTATCTGACGCTGAACTAAGTATTTTAAACGGCCTCTCATTTAATGCTCTGAAAATCCTGTTTATCACTGTTTTCTCAGTGATGGAGCTGAGACTCTGGTGAACACACCACGGCCCTTCTGCGATCGGGACTCGTGTGTCTTCCATCAGTCATGCCATCTCTAAAATTGAATGAAATAAAGGGTCATGAAAACACTGTAAACTGTTACATGACCTACAGGTGCAGAAAGGTTATTCGACTGTTCATTTGGAAGGAAAATGTTTGGCATTAAAGTGGAATCTGAAACGCAGCCAGGCATGCGTGGCTGGCAGAGGCTGACATCCTCACATCCACTCCTGCACAGCCATAGGCTGCTGGCTCATACGCCAGCCAGGGCTGGTGCGTGGAGGTGCCCCAGCCATGATGCTGCCCGCTGGCCGGCTGAGCGTTAACTCTAGGAGCCCTCACGTGAGGATGAACTTAGCTTACCTCATAAATACCCACATTTACGAAAGACTCACCGCTGGAAGGTTATTATTTTTGCCATATTATTATTTGCATAATTTTCACTACACTAGTGATATATGAACTAGCTTTAGAAAAATTAGTATGTAAAAACAGAATTCAAAAATTAAGGAAAGTCAGCTCCATTCCCTTCATCGACTCTTGCTCTTTCTCCCTCTATTCCCTGCTAGACACGGTTTGAGGAATCATATTTTTATTTTAAAAATGGAATATAGAACACTACAGTTTATAGTTCCTCTACTCAGAAGGATATGATGAACTCCTTTTCATTTTATCATCTATATTAAAACTTAGTTAATGATTGTAAGTATTTTATCATGGGAAAATATCAAAATTTGCTCAATTTACTTATTATTTTAGGAGATGTTTATACTGTTTCCAGGTTTACACAATTTCAAACTTTGATGATGTGAATATCTTTGAAGACAAGCCCTGGTACATCCCTTACTTAAAGATGAATTTCTAGAAATGAGATTGCTGGTGTAAATGGGAACAGTCCTTGTAATGGCCATGATACATTTTGTGCAACTTTTCTCCGGGAAGATCATGCAAATTTCTACCGTGGGCACCAGCCCTGCATGAAAGCACCTGCCACTGTGAGCGCTGGCCAGCCCGTGTGTACCTTCATTCTCAGCTACCTTTGCCAATCCGCTCCATGGCAAGGTAGATCTCGTTGCATTCATGTGAATTTATTTTTATAAAACATTTATGTTATAAAACAAATAGCTACTTTTCCTTTTTTCCAGTGTCACAACCTGTCATACTCTGCCCCTTTTTGCCATATGGTGTATTCATGTTTTACTTACTAATTTGTAAGTGCTTTTAAATATAGTCAAAATATTAACTTCTATTTTCTGCATATGTTGCAGATATTCTCCCTGTCCAGTAATGGTTTTGCTTACATAACTTAGTTCACGGTACTTCATTGTTATATATGTACTCAATTTGGTTGTAGCCATATAGAATTATCTTTTTTTCTGTGTTTTCAGCCTTTGGTATCATGCTTAGAAAAATCCTTCTCAAATCACATGATCAGTCTCAATCACACACGTTTTATTCTGTACCTATAATTCCTTTAAACTTTACTTGGTGTTGTACGCGATGATGCGCTACAAGTGGTTTACTCCCCAAGTGGTTGTTCCTCTGTGGCAACAGGAATAAATGAATAATGCATCCTGTCACTGATGCGAAATGCCACCTTTTGCATACTAAACCGTTAGTGTCGTGTTCTTAGGGAATGTTGTATTTACACAAGTCACCACTCAGAAATGAAAGCAACACGGACAGAAATCAAGGCGCTGCCCGTATAGGAAACTAGGCGCGAGGGAAGGTGAACATTGGCTCAGGATGGTGACATGAAGGTCCGTGAGGACACTTCTGAAGTCTGAAAGTTGTGTTTTGAAAGAGGCTGGTGAACAGAGAAGATACACCTGGGCTTTCTCTGCTAAGGCTGGCGGTGTTACACCCTGCGCCTCGTTCCACGACCTCTCAGTGATTCCCAAAACGAAGCGCGTCAAGTATCTCCCACAAGAGCTGGCTAACATTTGGGTTCTCGAGGGCCTCTGGAGCAAGGCTCATGAACCTGCACTATGACACATACCACAGGGAATGCTGGTGCTGGCCGGCCCCGGATGGTGCTTGGAGAAATACTCCCTTGGAGAAATACTCCCTTGGATTAAAATCCATGCACACTAGTACGGCAGGGCCCAGCAGAAGGTGCACAGAAGACAGCAGTGAGGACTTAGTGATGCACACAGGGGCCACGGCAGGAAGGACCTGAGTGGAGGGAGTAGTCCTGCGTTCTGGCCACCACCCGCTGGCGTGCTGAGGCCACGGGTGAGTGTTTCCCAGAACACCTACTCCTAATAACGCCAGTAACAAAGTTTGCAAAGGCTAACGTAATAATAATAATAATAATGGCTTCAAATCATTTTACTGTCTAACGGGATTTGCTGGACAGGAGAGAATGGATGGAGCTCCCGCTCGGGCCCTGGAAACTGGGCATTTACGCTATGGACTAGCGGTAAGAAAGTAAAAAAATTAAGTGCAGACTTTGCAGACACCAGGATGAAAAGTAGCAAATCTGCAGAAAGTGTAAGAAACACGGAAGAAGATTCCTTTTGGGAAAAAGTCAAGTGGCAGAGGTGAGAGAATTTAAACCCTTGCAGATGAACTGAGGATTGAATACCTTGAGTATTAATAAGCACTCTATTATCTTCTGAGAACTGCTTGACCTTGGGACTCTGTTACTGTGACATGTGCTATGGATAGAACTTCTTGTTGACTATGCTCCTCTCTTAATATCACTTGTTTTTGTTACTTGAACAATGTGGTCTGAGCCCTTGCAAAGCTGCGAGGCTGGGCTGCCCCATGGGTAGGGACTCCGGAGGAGAGAGATGTAAAAACTACCGTAGAAAGTTACTTGGGTTAATTACACCATCCATGACTAACTGGTAATCCAAGTAGGATTTTTTGAGATGAAATACCCAATAGTGATTTCTGAAGAAAATGAATTACTGTAGTTCTAACAAGTTGAATAATGTTTATATTTAAAAATCTACTTATTGTTGGGGTGCCTTAGTAGCTCAGTCATTAAGTGTCTGCCTTCAGCTCAGGTCATGATCCCAGGGTCCTGGGATCGAGTCCCGCTTTGGGCTCCCTGCTCAGTGGGAAATCTGCTTCTCCCTTCCCAGTTCCCCCTGCTTGTGCTCTCTCTCTCTCAAATAAATAAAAATAAATAAAATCTTTTTTAAAAAAGTCTACTTATTGTCTCAAAGATTAAAAGTATTACCAGAAGTTTAAAATATTACCAAGGAACACATGGTTTAGGAATCCTTTTTCTTTGGAACTTAAAGCTCACTATCAAAATGTTGATGAGCCCTGCGATAAAACACTTCCTGATTTTTTAAAATTCCAAATTTTTTTTCTTCATTTAGGGCAATGAACTAGTCAGCAGTTCTTTTTAAATGGATATAAAACTAAATGATTGCTCTTTAATGCCAAACAATTTCCTTTTCTGCTGAGGTTACAGCTACTGTATCAGACTGGCTGGAGAAAGTGTGGGGCTTTGTGGTCTGAAACGCAGTGTTACAGAATCACGAAACTATCAAATTGTTTAGGCTTCGAAAGGGAGCCTCTCCAGACTTGAGTTATGCTCTCAATCATTCCATCTTTATTCTCTTCCAGGGCAGGAGGACTCTCATGTAATTATTTCAAAAGGGTCTTGGGAGAATAATCAGAGTGAGTGCACTTTGAAGATGAAATCTGTGAAATACGAATTGGCTTACAGGAGATTTCAGAATACGTTTCAAGTGCGTGTGACTTTTATTGGTTACTTGAGTATAGCTCACTGTGAGCTCTCGGTTTGGTTTCTGGACTCTGGAAATACCACGCATCACCACCATTTGCTAACTGCTGGTTTCATTTTGATACTTTGCAGTGATAGCTGACGAAACCAATCTTGTTCTCATTCAGGCAGGACTGTCTATATTGACTTTGCCCTTGGCTATAACTGAGTATACTCACTATCTGGTAAAGGGAAGGGCTTGATGTGCGTTCATATGAGGCCTGCTACGAATACATTCTAGCTCTTGTGTTTCTCTATGTCTCAAAAAATGATGGCATTGCATAAAGTTTAACTTTACCGTGTTCAGCAGAATTGTAAGAATCTTACATTATTGCTGAATATTTCATAGATGCTAAAGTAGTTTAATGATTGCTTTACCAATTGCATAAAAGATATTCACCAGTAAGTACAAGCAACAGGGATATAAATAACTAGTTAAGATAAGATCCAACTTTATGCTGTTGGAGGAAATCTGTTCCTTCAATTATCAAGTAACATTCATAATAGGTTTGTTTTTCAGTTCTTAAAACAACATGGCTATGGGATAGCAGCATCAGGTTTAAGAGAATAATCATCACAGGTACTGAAGTCACTTTTTAAAAAAATAGGGCATCATATTCCAAATTTTGCTCTTTCCTGATTTTGAAGTTAGGAGGTATTAGCTTCTCTCATTATTTGAGAATTGCACCATCATGAACTAGAGAAACATCTGAACATCATGTAGGCCTCTTTGAATGTCACTGCACATTTATAAACAGTAACAGGTCTTGAGAAATTGGTATGTGCCCAGGCGATAAAGTTTCAGGTTTATGTAAGGACATTCTTCAATAAAGTGGTTTGCTTACCCCATAAACAAGCTCGCCCACCATCCCATTCCAGATCTTTGTGTCTGCATCCCTCGCTCCGTACTTTCCATCAGGGACAATGGCAATTTTATACTTGATACCAATATGTTTTGCAATTTCAGATGCCAAATCTACACAGTATCCTTCATACTTGTCATTTCCTTCAAACATTTCGTGATTTTTCTTGTACATAACATATGGGGATTCCTATAATGAGAGAAGTAGAACTGTAAAGGAGAAATTATACAACATTCACACGTCTTTATGTAACTTTTCAGCTGCGGAATTTGACAAGAAGATTATATTTAATAGCAGTATACACCCTGATCTTGTGTGGCTAGAAATCAATAATAAAACAGTTGAATATAGAAATATGCTTAGGAGTATACCCAGTTGCTTTATATTGGGGACTAGAAGTGAAACCTTTAAAACCGTTTTCTACCCGGTCACTGTTACATACCCAGCACCGTGACTCTGACACGAAAAGTATGCATTCATAACTTCTAGGGAAGTATAAGCCTATCCATCTTTGGCAATGAAATTAGTATTTCTAAAATAGCTCATGAAGTTCAATACTATCTAGTAGTTCAAGGTCACAAGGCTCCATATTCTTCTGCATCTTGTTTGGCCACGTTCAACTGCAGCCTCCTTTAGGAAAGGAGCTAGATGATTCTTCTGTGCTCTCTACCATTTCGCTGGATGCCTTTCTCAGAGCAGGCACTAGCAAGTTCAGTGAAGAAATGAATTAATAATTAAACACATTTTATATACTTTCTTGTGTTAAATCAGCTTTCCTAAAACTGTCCAATATTTTTGGCTTTAATGAGGGTTGTGGTCCATGAAGTTTTATTCTGTTATAAAATAAGTCTCCAATGAAAGCTAATAACCCCCCCCCCCCAAATTGTGACAGTCACACACTCCAAGTGATATTTCCATTTAGTTTTTGAAGCAAGTAAGACAGAAAATAGGATGAAGAATTACTGTGAAAATCCTTATAAAATGAAAAGGCTTACTGGTGGCACAGTTTTCAGTTAAAACACACACACACGCACACACACACACACACGTGCACACACATCCCTAAACCATACCATCTAAAGGCCGTGAACTAAAGAGACACGTTACCAAACAAGCACCTGATTTTATCAATGGAGCCTAAAGACAGGTCTGGTGAATATGCAAGATAGAGAAAACTGCTGGTCACACCTCAGATTTTTTAGTCATTTGCCGACCAGGAGTGGCCACCTTTGGCCACAATGTCATTGAGCTCATGGATTTATATTTTATAACATTGTAACATCATACATCCACTGAGTAATTTTTACACGAAATTCTTCTTGCCCAGCACATGTGTACTTGGGTAGTTGAACTTGCTCTTTGAACTCTGGATTAGATGGTATTTTACTTTCCATAACATGGCACTCTATAGTACTTCTGATTTTAAGTACTTTGTAAATGTAGAAACTACTTAAAAAAAACTTAATAAAGATGTAAATTACATGATATATAACTTTCTCATCGAGATGCCCTAAATAACTCTAGTGTGGGCAATTGTCTAGGGTTGGTCCTTGAATAATCCTGCCTTACGCTGACATAGTCAAGGGACCCAGAACTCTCTCATGTCTTTGAAATTGATGCATATTTTAACACCAGACTTGGGTAAAGAAAGTTTCTCCACCTATAAAGTTAAGGCAACTAATTGTCTCTTCTTAGTAGATGACAATTATTTAGTAGCTTACAGAGAACATTCTCCAAACATAAAGGGTTTTGAAAATTATAAATGTGGTGAGTTGCTGCAAAGCAGTGTTAATTTCTAAGATCTAAGGTATTAGTAGTTAAAACAAGCTAATCTTCTCATTCTTTTTCTTGTGACAGCTAATTAAAATGTGGAAGTATATGCAGAGAAAAGCAAGATTCCCACATTCGTAAAATGCTTAAAATCGTAATTTAAATTGCTGTAATCACTTAAAACTTTTAGTATAACAAACTCAAGAGTTTTCCAAAGTTGTACATGTACAGCTCACATGCAGTACTAAGATTGAAGGTTAATTCTAAAGTGTCTGGAATACTTGAACACTTGAGAACTTCAGCCCTCAAATACATATATGACAGTATTAGCTTGTGTGCATGTTTCTCTGGTTAGAAATCCCATCTCATTTGCTAAATTCCCTCTCCATTATGCAGTGAACAATTAGCTTTATTAAAAGCTGCAGTTATATTATGGACTCAAACATTTTGTTAGACACACACCGTGTGCCAGGCAGTTTGCTGGAAACTAAGGGGTACCAAAATAAATAAAAGATGCCTCTTGTCCTCTTGTGATTAAGATTATAATTCTTTGCAATAAGGACAAAGGAGTAAGAGTTGGGGGGGGGACAATAATAAAATACAGTAGTGAAAAATAATAATAGATCTACTTATTTAGTGCATGCTTTGGATCAGAAATAATGCTAAGTTCTTTAACTGTGTCTTTCATTTACTTTTCACACGGATATTTTGAGGTAGGCATTTCCCATTTTGCAGGGGGAAAATTTAAGTCTCAGAGAGGGGAAGCAAATTGTTCAGTTTCACAGAAGTAGCAGATGTGGGAAATGAACCTATATTTTGAAATATCTGGAAATTGTTTTTTTTTATTTTAATTTTTTTAAATTATATTATGTTAGTCACCATACAGTACATCCCTGGTTTCTGATGTAAAGTTCGATGATTCATTAGTTGCGTATAATTGTTGAAGCTATCACTGCATTTGTCAAAACGTGTGCAACTCTTTGAGATTTCATATGATTTAACTAGAGTAGAGAGGGGACAAGTTGAAGAACATGAATTTCTGTATTATGAGTAAATGAAATACCTTCTATGAAACTGTGGGTGCACAGTGTAGATAAAACCTTTCCATATATCCTCGGATTGTCTGGTACCTGTAAGGCACTCAATGACTTAAAGATGCCTGGTGCATCAGTGCTCCCTAAATAGGAATATCAGGGCGAAGGAATTATATTAGAACTTCTGATTCAGGTCTTCAAAAGGGAAGTAGTTATTAAGTGCTAGGCCATCTCTTCTGAAATAGACATATATACATCTAAATAAAAAATGTTATCTAGTGTTTTCTTTGCTTGTTTTTCAATTCCCTTTTTGGACAGCATGGGTCCATCAGGGTCTTTGCTCTCCTGCCAAACAGACCAGCAAAGACTAGAAAACCTTTCAGCTTACAGGAGATGTTGCTTAGAAATTGAGCTAGACTGCACAACCAGGGGCACACACAATTACTGAGCTTCACATGGGTGGTGCATGCAGCATAAGAGAAATAAGATGATCACATGCAGGGAGGTGGGAGAACAGGCAGAGAGAAAGACTAGGCTTTTCTTGAACAAAAGCTCTCCTGGTTGCTCAGCTCTCCCCACTTCCTTCAAGTGCGTCTCATTTTGCTTTTCTTTCATATTAAATCGGCATGAGTAGCAATCCTCAACACTCTCCCAACTTCCTCCTTTGCACCAACCCAGCCTGACAATTTGCCCACAAGTAGCCCTTCTGACCTGCATATTTGGGGAGGATTTAATACAAGGTTTTGGGGTTACCACAGGTGAAGAAAAAAACCAAACCTGTTCAATATAATAGAAAATGAATCCTAGCTAAACGTTAAAGAGGATTTGTGGGGCATCTTTGATATGGAGCTCTTATGAAGTTCAGGTATTCAACTGTGAATAAAAATGGAATGATCAGAGAAGTGGGATATAACCTCTTACTTCTGCCTTAAGAGTCTAACCTACCATCTTTATTATCAACTACTGTGCTCTGCGGAGCAGTAATTTCTCAGAAGTTATTTTAAATGCATTACTTCTTAGTGATTATGAGTTTATTACTAAAATTTCCATAATGGGTAGTTTTCTACATCTGCTCTGCTATTTCAGGAAAGAAATCAATCTCCATCTAAACCTGCTACATCAGGGCTTGCTTAAGGAAATGTTTGTGTCAATGAATTAAGATGATTTTCAATCAATAAAGTATTTTCCTACTGAGAAAAAAACTTTTTGGATTATTTGTATTCAGCAAAGCTGTTGAAATAGGTACTTATTAGAAAGGCTTTAAGATTTTCTAAACATAAAAAATAAAATCATTACAATGACTTAAACAGTTAAAATAATAAAATCAGTAGTATCAACCAAAGTTATTTGCTGTGTGGATATTTTCTTTTCCCCAAAGAATCTTACTGGATGTAGATAATTTATCCCAAGGGTAAAATTCTTAAAAGGAGAAGTTAACAAGTTATTATTCAATTCAGAGAAAAAATGAGGAAGTTGGATGTCTGCACAGTTTTAAATTTATTCAAAATAAGGTATTTCAAAACGAGCTGAGTGCTAAGCCCTTTGGAGGCAGGTGTATGTATGAGGGAAATTAATATTTAGTGCAAGGAAGAAAATAAATATATCTATTTTTGTATATATGTGTCCATATGTATATAGGATATAAAAATATACATGTATATTGTTGTATATGCACATGCATATACGTGGAGTGCAGCTATAAACTTCTACATAGAGAAGATAAAATATCAAACATCTAATGAAAAGGTATAAAAAAGTTAACTTCTGGAAAGATTGAGTGTGAGAAGTAAAACTGCTTTCAGGTTTGTAACATAACTCTGACACTGCAGTGAATAAATGGGGATTTATGGAAAATCTTCCTAAAGGACTGTTACGTTCACGAGATGGTAAGGAATACCTTCTTAGCAGAGTAATGCATCATTAAGCACCGTTTAGCTTCAGTTGTGAACATTTGGGGGACAATGGCCTTGGCTGAAATACTGCTTTCTCTCTCCGTTTCCAGAGAGTTCAGCAGCCAGAGGAGGGAGATTACACGTCTCCTCGCTGCACGCTGCCTTCTCCTCAACGGCTGCGCGTGTGCAAACTGCACGACACAGATCTGGCTTCCTTAGGTTGCCGACAGAAATTATTACTGAGAATGCAGAAAGTTAGTATGATGCGCAGTCTCGTAGACAATTACAGGCTTTATCAGATTTTTAGTCACTGCATCTTAAAGAAAGAAAATAGGATCTGAACTCAAAACTTTAGACCTTTCAACCTTGTAGTCCTCATCCTCACGAGGTGATGCTGCCAAGTTCACTTTTAATTAGATTGCGCCGAGTTATATTCACACAACTGTATTCAGGTGGAATAAACGAATCATTAAAATGAAGATTGCGTCATTGATAGACCAGACTGTCCTAAGAAAAAGATAAATTTCAACAGTACAGAAAGCTGAAGCCACGTTTTATTTAAGAATGGTATCTGTCTACGTATCTCGTTTGCTGTCCGCGTTCTTTCACTAGAACACAGACTCGTCCGACCGCAGGACTGCTGTTGGTCTTGTTCTCTAGCGTGTCCCTGGGCATACAGTTGTGCCCAGCACACAGCAGACGCTTAATAAATATTTATGGATGAATAAATGAATTTCTCAATCAATTTTATTTAACAACAGCATATACCGTTACAATGTATCAACATATAAATAACAACATACACCAAGGAAAGACAAAGGGGAGAACAGCAACACCATATCAGTTTTGATCAAAGTGAATGATTTCCAGGGCGGCAACACTCTCGACCTTCTGTGTCTAGATAGCTGTCTTGCACATATTACGATGTCTAACCGGCTCCATCTGTGTTGGGAGTTTTCAGCTGAATTTGGGGGAGTATTACACACAGATGCCAATACCTAATTTGTCTACAAGGAATCATATTTCTTTCAACATGAATGAGATGGTGGAGCTGTCATAGGTCCCAGACGACCATTTTCACAAAAGCAATACAAGGAACACGTTTAGAGAAAGGATTCTAGTATTCTTTTTTTAATTACTGAATGATTATGCAATTGCAAAGCCCAAAGAGGTATTATCATACGAAGATTACATTTTTATACAAAAGACAAATGCTAGTATTGCACTATTTTGATAGCAAAAATACTGAGGATATCACTGTCAAACAACAGTTAGCTTACAGAATATTCTTCATGTATATAGGAAACAACTGAATTTCTCAATCATTTTAACTAATTTTTTGTTAGCATGCTTTCTGAAAACCAGCCATGCTTGCAAATTGACTCAATATTTTGGTTTTAAGAATTCTATCTCCAGCCCCTTTAATAACAGGGATGGAAAGGAGATTCTCTATATTATACCTATAATGCACATTCAAACACTTTGTTTCACATAGAACAGGCAAAATTTCAAAAACCTTTAAAGAAAACAACTGCGTATTCAGAAAACAAGCACACAAATTCATAGATATTTACTTGTAGAAAACCGTCACTTGGAATTAGGAGTGATATAATTCCACCTTTATGTACAATGACCTCATTTCAGGATAGGGGAATTTCTATGTGAGAATTGCTAAGTGATTCTCTTTCAACATCTATATACTTTCTTGAGAAAGATGAGGATTAATTCTTCTTTTGTTCTAGTATCTCTGAAAAGTCACAGAACTTAAAAAATTTTTTTTTTCTGGTAGTCCAGAGTTGGTCATCCAAGAAGAATCCCACATGAAAAATTAGCTTAAATTTACTACACAGGAGAACAAGACTTGAGCCTTAGTTAGGAATGGTCGAACAGCGTGGAACTCATTTCTTTCTTGATCAATTTCTTAAAATAGGATTCTTCATCAGAGGCTGAAAAGAGGAGGACTGTACTGAAGTATGACTTTCCATTACTGTGTCTTTTTAGGAAAAGAAATATATATATATATATATATGTATGTATATATACTGCTTTTCAAGTCCCATGCAACTATTACACAATTAAGCTAGAAGGAGCGTATTCTGCACTCTTACACAAAAACTGCTGTTGGTCGGTTTGCATTCTAAAATCATAAACTTCCCATCAAGGCTTGGTGGGGTAACATGACATTGCTAGCTGGTGATGTGACACAGAGAACACTCATTGCAACATATGAACGCCTCTCTCTGGCATTTTCATGCTTTGACCTCGGTGCCAAAAGTTTTGGAAATAACTTGACGTTACTAAAAACCAAAATTACATAAGCTAAAATCTAAATAACATAAAGTACTCTCACTTTACTCAGAGTAAGGCTTCGTAAATAATTAAAAATGTGTTCTGCCTAATGAGACAGGGAGCTGAGGATATAGGTCACCGATTGTTGATCTCCTTCGACCAGCATGGACTCTAAAGGGCATGCATGACTTCGATAATATTCTATGATTGAAAAGGTAATTTCTTTAGGATCTCTGTGAAAACACTTCCTTTGGAGTAGTTTTCACGTTATGATGTGACAGAATGGAGCAATCATACTTTCCTTAAGTCTTAGGAGAAGTCTAACAAATTGTATTGTGTATTTGTCATTGGTCAATGAGAAAAATAATCGGTGCAGAACACCCTTTTCACATTAAAAATAAATATAGAACAAAATTTATTTCTAAAGTATTTAGTTGTATAAAACATGCTCATTAAAATCTTTACATTCATATCTCCACTATTATAAACAGACAATGCAAATCATTATCCAATGAATGATTAAACTACTTGAAAGTGATCAATTTTAATACTATGAACTATTATTACATTGATGTCATAAAAAACATAGTAACAACAATAATATGGTGTTTACTACCAGTTGTTTTTATGTGACTGGTTGCTGATTTTTCATGTTCATTCTTCTGTCCTTTGGAATGTTAGCATTTCATACATTTCTAACTAGAGTGTGACAGTTTCCATTTTTAACATCTGAGCATCTTTCCAAGGACAACATTGCAACAAAAGAGAATACAAATAAAAGTACGGAATGTATCCAAAGCTCAGGACAAACCTATTTAAGTCTGAAGAGACTTCTGTGGCTCAGAACACCCGCGTCACCACGATGTAGCCCTCACCCTGTTCACCATAGCTGGGAAATTAAAACTGCCTGTGGACAAGACGGAACAGCATAAAGCACAGACCAAAACTTACCATAATTGTGGTTACAACCACTGTTCTGTTCTCAATAGCTGCCGTGTCATTGCCAAGAGTGGGCACATCTTGAATCAAGACCAATTTATCCATATCGTTCCAGTAACCAACCTGCCAAACAGAGAAAAGTCTTGAAAACACATTTTAGAACAGTTTTCTCTAGTTTTTTTGGAACCATGACTGGTATCAATAAATAAGCAAACAAATTTAAAAAGGAGACCAAAAGGAGGTTTTGGAAGTTTTCTTAATTGATGATGAGCCAGTTTTTCTGACGCTAATGATACTGCCTGGTTGTACACTGGGCAACGTTACAATTTACAGTCTTGGAGTAGCCGAGACATTGGAGAAAGAGACGTTCAAAAAAGAATATGGATACAGATGGAATACCATTTTATGTTGAACCTCTCCTAGTGGGATTGACTGGCAACCTCTAAAATTAATTTACATGATTTTATCAATAATGTTAGAGGTTTTACTATAAAGGGAATATGTACAGGATATTTTTAAACAAAAAAGACTTGCATATATACGGCAATATAGACATAGTTTGGGGTTTTACATAACCTAGCCACTGGGTAAAAATCTGACCATTTCTAAAATGCTAAATACATCACAGGTTAATTTTAATGAATAATATTTTCACTTGCAAAGATTACACTTAAAATTTGCATTTTTAAATTTTTAAATCCTTATATAACTTTCTCACCTAGAGGTGAAACAAAGGCCTTTCCATAAAATATATTAAGTACTTAAAGTACTTTACAAAGTAGTAAACTCTACTGGGGTCCTAAAGGAAATTTAGGGTTCTTTGTATCCTGCCGACTACTACGTACTAGGAATGGCTACCACTTGACTGCTTGCTCTGGGACAGAGCATCTAAATACGTACCTAAAAGTATACACAAAGCAGTGTAAAGGTACGTGCCTCTGTGACCCATACCTTGGAGATGAGGACCTATAACAGCAGGTTACAGACACTGCATGAGGTGATTACACTCCAGAGGGGTGAGAATTCAAAACTGAGTTCTGCGTGACACCAAGTCCACACACTTGGCTGTTAGGATCCACAACCTCCCCAAATGCGTGTCCAGTGAATGCGTGCCAAACTTCTTTCTCGAATTTCTAGATACAGTTGATAAAACTCCTGTCTCCAATAAAATGTATGTAACTGCTTACTGGTCTATAGTCACTGTTTGTTCTAATATGTTTTGGAAGTCTCTCCTGCTTCCTCCAAGTTTCTTGACTGTCATGTTAGTATTTGTGAATGTACTGAAATAAAGTAAGCATTAACGTGTCAGAAAGAGGGACTGTGTTATTCACGATGTCGCATGTACAATCTCAGAATAGATGGAGGAGATCAATTTTCATTAATATGGTTTGCTGTAGTTCTTAGTTTGATTTGAAATTATGAACATCTATCAATTCAGAAATAGTTTTCAAGAGCCCATATGAATCTATTGGTAGCTGACATTTATTTAATAGCTCAGTGAAAAAGTTATTTTAAAAACAAGTATGCCTTTGAGACATACGCACATCCTCATACAGCCTCAATTCCTACATGCACTTACAAAAAAACAAAAAACAAAAAACCAACATGTCAGTTGCCTCCTGTTAATTCTCCTTTCCTCATGACGGTTCTACGACATGAAAATAGGTTTTGCAGTTTAGCACTTCGTTACGAGGCAGCCACCTCCAGGTCTCAGCAGCCCGTTCTCTGGGAAAGGCATTTTTCTTTATTAATGAGTTCCCACAACAGAAAAACCACAGATTTGGGACAC
This sequence comes from Ursus americanus, assembly GCF_024610735.1. NCBI lineage: Eukaryota > Metazoa > Chordata > Mammalia > Carnivora > Ursidae > Ursus > Ursus americanus. The sequence goes on from NC_142142.1 coordinate 60,475,244, forward strand.
TCTGAAGAGTCCTCAGATGTTGGCAAGACCTTGACATTTTGAATTTAAAACAGCTTCATGACTATCTGCCCTTAAAAGAGAAATGATTTAGAAGTGCTGACAAGTTAAACTAAAGAGGAAAATTTTACCTAACTGTATCTGTTTGCCTTATATTTATTTGCAATTCTGTGAAAAAAGAAAGCTGTGGTTTGGGGTACGGGACCATTCATGCTAGATCTCATTGGGCCACAGACACACTGGGAAGTGAGTCAATCAGAGTGGACAGTGATATAGGGGTCACTTCCCAAAGAAAGGAATCCTGAAGTTTGAACCTAGAATCTCACATGAGATGGGGTTTCTCTCTCTAGTTCTTCACAACATTTTACAACATACGAAGAACTTTTCCCATGCCTGGTCTCATTCAATCACAGGGAAGCAGGCATTTTTCCTAGAGACAGAAATTGGGTGAAGGATACTTTTGTAATGCTGGAGCAAAAATATGAAGTGTTTAAATCACACAACTGGCAGGGATGTCAGAAAAATATTTGTCCTCTTTGGACTCCTGAAGGTGAATTGTGCGTAAATACCACCCAGTGAGTAGACATCTCTGTATTTGCAGCGACCCTTGCCTGCAATGTAGGGACTGGGTTCAGGAGCAGCCCCTATTCTACTCAAAGCTTGTTCCTTGGAGGGCTGATAGGACCAGACCTGTCCCCGCAAATATGGCTTAATTCCCGTACCAGCCCTAAAGAGAACTCTTATGGGCTCTGGGTCTGACAATATTTCATAGCAGTCAAGAGAGTGAGCTCTGGAGCTAGGTGGGCCCTGGTTTCCACCCTACCTCCATGTCTTTGGAGCTGAACATCCCTGGGCAGGTTCCTTGGTGTCTCTGAGCCTTACTTTTGCCTCTTCTTTAAAATGAGAAAAGATATATCTCACTTTCAGGTTGTTGTGAGGATTAAATATAAAAATGCACATCAATTTTCCATTTCTGCACCTGACCTATCACCTGCTCTCAATACATAAAATTTTTACAACTAGGCGTTCCTGAAAGCACACACATCTTGCTCTAGGGCATTCCCTGGGGGCCACTGGGCTGGGAAGACTCCACCCCACGGAGGAGCCAGCACTCCCGAAAGAGCTGGGATGAGTCCCTCAATCAGCGCTCCTGTTACAGAAATCAGACAATCTGATGGGCAGACCCTCTGATCTATTTTCAGAGACAGCTCCCTTGCTGGCAAGTGTTCAATTTACAAGAACGATTGCTCACTTTTCAGACATATTGCCGAGTTTCACCAGCAGCGTGTTTCTTGTGGTAGCTCATTTTTAAGTTTAATATTCCTGACAGAAAGCCCAAGTTGATTGCTGCCACAGAAAAACGAAGACAGATGAGTCTACACGGTTTTGCACTTCGTACTTCTTTCAAGAGTCTTAGATGGGTGTTACCTGAGTGTGAAGACTGTTCCTCACTCTCCCCACTCGCTCTTTAACTTCCCCTCAGAAACCTGAATTGTCATCACCATCAGGCCGTGGAAGGATGCAGTGTCCTCAACAGCTCACTTGCTATTGCCGCTCCTTATCACCAGGCTCCTTTTTAAGTTATTCTTTCTTTTATAGCAAGGTCATTTTGCTTTTGGTACTTACTGTTTTGTGACGTATGGAACTGTCTTTTGCATTTCAGGAAGCTTCTGTTCAAATGGCCAATTTTGCAATGTCTGGCAGGTGGCAGGAAGGTCCTGCCTCCGTCTGCCAATGAGCCCGTGTTTTAGTGTCCCAGGGAGCACTCTGTCTGCTCCAGAGCTGCCAGAAGGATTTTGCCCCAAATGGGCCTCCTTCTTTCCTGTTGCTGGCTGTGTGCGGACAGAGTGGGCAAAGTCGGTATGGACGTGGAACTCACTACGTTTCTTCTGGGAGCACGTCTCATCGCCGTGCTGTGGGCACTGTCTCTGGGGGAGCCCGTCAGGCAGCCCTCCCTGAGCTGGAGCAGGTAAGCTGCAGCGCCCCTGTATTAGTTGGCAGCCTGAGCTCAAGGAGATGCCAGAGAGGCTGAAAAGCTAGGGATGGTTTTCATGACAGCTCCAAATCTCTCCTTCTTGCGCACACAGAAGCACGAACCACGACAGACTGGAGCAAAACGTAACTAGGAGAGCTGCCGACATTTCCCATCTGTGACTTCAACTGTCCTGCCTCCCTGACTTGCCGCAAGTTCTCGCGGCTTCCAGCTGCCGTGTCTACCTGTCCGAACGCGAACGTCCTGGCTAATGTTAAAGCCTACCTCCTCCACACAGCCTTCTTTGATTTGTTTTTCTCCAGCTGCAAGCAATCTCCTCCTCTTTAGAATTTTCACATGCCTTCTCTTTAACTGTCATGGAACTTGTACCCCACCAAAAAGTAAACTCCTTTACAGCAGGTTTTACTCGGGTGTGATGATGATGCAGAATGGTTCCAAGACAGGCACACCTGAATTAAAATCCTTGTTTTCTCATTTACGAGCCTTAGACAAGTAACTATAACCTGTCAAACTATAATTTTCTCATTGGAAAAAGGGAGCTAATGGTACTCGCATTATAGGTATGTTGCGAGGATTAAATTACACCAAGCCCAGTGTTTGGGACACAGCAGACATCTCAAAATTACAGCTATCATTATTACATTGTAGCAGGAAATCACGTATGAGAAAGTTTTTTAAAACAGCCAAGTGTTCTGACAGAATTTTTAGATAAGGTAACTGAACATGTTTTTGCTGGAGCACCCCAGCTAATCCTACAGAAAAGCAATGTTAAACATTATATATGTTAGGTATAAAATGTCGATAGCCAATTACTGGGGTGGGATCGTATGGTTTCATGACATCAGGTACTTTCTGGATGTTCGGAAGAGCACGGATCTGCCTAGCCGAGTCCTACCACCAGTGGAGTTGACTCCCCAAATCCAGGAATCTGGCTGCTTCCCATCCAAACTCCTCATCCCCTCAATTAGAGTTTCTAGGTGTTTCTCTTGCCCCACTAGTCAAGCGATAATCTTAACAATCTCATCTTCTCACCTGCTCTTTGTTTCGCTCATTGGAATGTGTTTACTCGCTTATTTCAAGAACATTTAGTCAGTTATAAGTATGCCCACTCCTTAGAAGGCGCTTCCTTTGTTCTCTCTTGACTATTTCATAAAGGCCTGCATGGAGGTGAGTATATCTCTAACCTGCAAGGTGTGCTCTCCCGGAGAGTAAATTTTGTTTTTCGGGATTCTTTTTGCTAAGTCTTTCTTTTTTTTTTTTTTTTAATATTGCTTCCACTTTGGATAAAGGATGTAAACAGTATATAAATTAGTTTGTTTCATCTTTGGCACACCATTACATATCAATTACATGACACAAGAATTTATTTCAGCACAGATTATAAAAATATACGATTTATAAGTACTCACATTTAAAAACAAATGTAAAATATCCAGCTACCTTTTACCTGTAAGCCTTTACGAATGTCAAATGCAAACTAAGAACACAGGTTGAGTGTGGCTCACCTTTCTGGGCCCTGTGCTCTTCAGCTCAAACACATCCATTGTGTAATTGACCCTGCGTCCATAGTGGTCAAACTGAACATTCCCTGTCAGTCCTTGAATGCGAACCTATGAATGAAAAAGAAAACCCATACATATATTCGTTGGCCATTTTGTTTACAGAAATCTTGACTTCATCTGCTAGGCTTATGATAACACATTGGGTAGGAACTAGAAGCTATATATAACTCACTAAAAAACCACTGGGTATTTGAGCTGCTGGGATATAAGCTGAAAGATGTAAGTCAAAGGGATATAAGCAATTCTGCTCTATTCTTGAAAGATGAATATGTTTTGTTTGTTATCTAATAAAGAATATTTCCTCAACACTGAAGTGTTGCCTACACAAAAGGAAATATGGTTCATTCATGGTTACTTTTCAGTTCTATCTATGTGTCCACATAACACATTAAATAGTCCTGCTAATCCCACTGGATCATATTTCTCCTTGATAATACTAAAATTAAGAAGTTCAAAATATAAATATATTTAAAAATTCAAGTTTATTTTATTCCAAATTTCCTTTTAATTCATTTTTACTTAGGCTCTGAACTCACAGCATTTCAGAACACTTTAAATGTTAATATTAAAAATACACACATATTCCATTAATCATTTGAAAAATAATGTTTGTATAACCCAAACAGAGCAAAATAAACAAATTACTTAATCTAACGTTATAAGGCAATTTAAAGATCTACTGAGGTAGTCACTAGCAGTGTTTAAAAAATACTTCTGGATCTTGTACTTTCTGGCCCCAGGATAGGCTGCACTTCCTGGAGCCCTTGTAGGTAGGTAGGCCTATGTGGCTAAAGCAAGTGAGCTGTAAACAGCTATGACAGGTGCCACCAATGGGCCACAGCATTTAATTGCCAATTCAAAGCCTTCTTTAACTTGGTTTCCCTTTGTGGCATTTTAGATGGTAGATGCTCTGTCAGCCTGGGTCCCTGAGTGATTACAATACGCAGAATACCCCTCCTAATCTAATGTGTATTTGAGTGAGAAACACTCTTGTTCAAAGCTGTTGGGACTTGGGGTTATTTATTACTGTGGCATAACCTAGTTTATCTTGACTAAGCATCTACATAAGATATAAACAGTATTCTACTCAGTATTTTATTTAGAAATGCCTCAAAAATGATAATGGCTTAATACATTAAAATGGCAACTGTACTATATATTTATTCTCAGATAAATTATTCCATTTTCTTGAATACGCCACTTAAACAGGGCTGTGAAATAAACTGCACTTAAATAAAATTGTGAGTTACCTGTTTGAGCGTCCTCTCCATGTCAATTCCCTGGCCCCAGGGAGCCGCAGGATTTGCCAGACAATCCCCAGCATTTCCTCTCCTTGAAATATCAATTTTCTGTCTTCTAAGATTGCGGAACGTTTCGGCCATCACAAGGACTCCATCATAAGTCAGGGCAGATGTGTACTAACAAAATGAAAGTAATTATAATGGTGAATGGTAAAATCTTATAAGTCCAGAAACAGTGTGGGGGCTTTTTTTTTGTTTATGACATTAAGCACCCTCCTGTTGAAGGATAGTTAAGTTACTGATAATTAATTGATTCTCGCTTCAGAAATTTCTATTATCATTTTATTATAAAGAATGTATACCAAATTTTATCATTCTGACTTTTTTTTTTAATTAGGCTCCATGCGCAGCGTAGAGCCCAACGTGGGGCTTAAACTCAGGACCTTGGGACCCTGATCGAGACCCGAGCTGAGATCAACAGTGGGACGCTTAACTGACTGAACCAACCAGGCGCTCCTTTACCACTCTGATTTTAAAAGGAGAAAACACACTCTGAAGAATAGAAATTCTAATGCACGGTTTTCCATCAGCTGAGAAAAGCAAGACCTCTTTTGGTTGTGTTGGAGTAGAAAGACATAATGTGTAAGTGGCTAAGTGCATGACTGCCACGGTCTGCCTGGTGGTCACGTGCTGTGGCTCAGTCTTAGAAGGGCAGGGATGCCTCTTTTGAAATGCATAGCAGGGCTCCTTGAGATTTAATATGTGTTTACTGACTTGAAGTGTATATGTTGGTTTCATTTCTCAGAAGAATGTGGGAATGTTCACCGCTCCTTAGATCGAAGATGCCAGAAATAACACCTGCTGATTTAACAGATGTGTGTGCACTGATCACTGTGCTCCACAGGAATGAGCATCGTTATGCCCACACCTGTTGTGAATGTGTGCGGGACTACACTTCCACTGTCACCTAGGGTCAAAGTGGAAAAGTGAAGTACACACCGTGTACTTTCTGACAACTTCCCCTCACTTCTCTGTCCAAAAAGACAAAGTCCTTGGGGAAACATGATTAAGGATAGGAAAGGCACTACTCAGAGGAAATCCAGAAGAAAATGTTACTCAAATTGAAGCTGAAAATAAAAGGAACAGGGAACATGTGTACAGTTTGACTAGGGACTTCCTGAACACGTGGAAAAGAGGGCACAATTCTCCTGAAGCAAGGCAGAGCACCAACCACGAATCATGACAAGAAAACCTGCATGATCTGTTTCAGGAATTCCATACGCTCAATTCTCTGGGAGGCACACATTCGAAGCCTGTACCAAAGTAGTTCTGTGCTGTGGAATATGGAGGACAATCTCCTTGCTTGGCTGCTTACAAAAGAAAAACAAATCACTTGAATTCGAATTGCAGGAAGCACACTTAGGCCACAGGACTAGGAGGCACACCAGCCAGCATTCCAGGAAAGAGAGGCTGAAATGTGGATGAGATAAAGAAGATAAATTCTAACAAGAGCCTTTCAGTGGTAGAGAACCTAGTAAAAATCCTCATCAGAACGATGTATGTGAGATGTGTAAATTACCAGCCTTGCAATACATTCTGCAAAGACACGACAGAACAGGCTTTTGGACAGGCTCACCCCCTCACCATTGTTCAGACAGGCTCTTTCCCTCACCGTTGGGATGGGAGGCTGACAGAAATGAAGGGCTTAAGCAAGGTGCAAAACCAAACAGGAATATACTGCCTCCCCTTCATGGACCAAGTACATCTTTGAGTAGAGAGAGCCATCAAATCATTTTGTGTTGTTTTGTTTTGTAAAGTAAGAAAATAAAAACAAGAAATAAAGTAGAACTTACTAAAGACATAAAGGGCATAAGAAGAACGCACTGCTAGTATTCTAGGATCGAGAAAGGAAAAAAGAGAAAAACACTGTTGCTTTTTTAATAGGGAGGAAGAAGCTGAGAAGAGCTGGCACCAAAAAGCAAATGCACTTGCTGTGTTTAAGAAGTCCATCCGTTTGGACGAAACAAGTGAATTAGAAAAAAGGACAGATGCCATACAGAGTGAAGCAGAGCAAAGCAGACAGTCAGCTAGAGCAGCAAAGGGCTTCGACAGGTCACAGAGCTGAGACGTGGAAAGAGGCTGTAGTTTAAACAGGTTTTACCTTTTCAAGGGATTGAATTCCCTTCCACATGTCTGACTGTGTTAAAGTCCAAGAAATCATATTTATGGGCACACACTTCTAGATGGCAGCTAGAAGATTCTTATTGAATAAATACTTCATTTTAAGGCAGGGTAAAACTAAGGTCTTGGCCAAGAGTTACTTCCTACTTTAACCAGTGATTTCAACGGTGAAGCGAGTTCCGTTTACCAAGGTTTGTAGATAACGAGGCAGAGTTTGGCAGAATCATAGCGCAGCATCTAGAGTCCGGGCTTTGAGAAGAAAGAACTCTGTGAATTCTAACTCTACTCCTAGTTTTACAGGAATGTGTACATTTTTCAGTTATGGAACACAAAACTGAGCAAACTGAACCAAACGAGGTAACAGTGACTATTTCCTGTGGTGGTTGCAAGAATGAAATAGCATATGGCATCTATGTGCTGGACACTGGCAGGGAAGCCAAGGACAAGAAGGATTTGTCCCAGATCATTACTGCTCCACGGGAGTTTGAAGGGCAACAAGAAGTACACAAACAATTGCGTTAAGTCCTTGGTGAGAATAACACAGTCAAATATTATGGAGATTACACAGTAGAAAGGGCTCATGTTTTCTGGAAAACTAAGGAAAGGCTTCTTAGAGAAAGTAGCATTTGAGATAAAAGCTCAGTAGGTGGTTGGATTTGACAGATGGAAATGAAGTGGAGGACAGCAGAGGTCGAAGCAAGAGCACAGGGACTGGGAGGGAGGGGAAAATGTAGGCAGTTCAATCTGGCTGGCCAGGAAGGGAGCAGACGCACATCTGACTGCAAAGACTTGCTGGGCCTGTATTGTGGAATACCTTTATTCCAGAAGATTTCTGTTGCTTTAGGGCGGGGAGTCACAAGATCAGAAATCATGTTTTACATCTTTGATGAGGTACCACAAAAATCAAGTACGGTCCAAGGGAGTGCATTTGATCCTCCTTGATTCATGAATCCCGTAATTGTAAATTCGCCTACTTGCTAAAATTTGTTTGTGACCCCCAAATCAATCCTCGCGGTGGGCCATTTGCAGATGTGGGTAGAGCGGTGAAACATTTGAGTCACGGAACACACACCCGGCTGCAACCAGGCAAGGAAGCAGTCTGCCATCTTGCCTGGTCTCTCGTACTGTAAACACGTACCTTTGGAGGAGTCTCAGATCCTGGATACTCTCTCTGGTCTAGTTTCTTCCAGCGATCCATTAGTTTGGTTACCATAGGTGTGTTAAAATCGACCAACTGGAATCCTGTAACATTCGCTCCACCGTGTATAAATCTCTCAAGAGAAATATCCTTGAATCCCTATAGAAATCAATATGACAGTTTGTTAAGTTTAGCTCATTATACATTTCAGCTCTTCAATGGTAACGTAAGTTAATAACCAACCTAGATGTATATCTATCCAGGTTTCTAATAAAACAATGGCTGGAAACAGGTGGAGGGTTCAATTATGCCTAATTTAGCTGTTAAATTCTGTTATCCAAAATCTAATACATGAGAAAAGGATAAAAATATTTTCGGTTTAACTCAACTTAACAGGTATTTCCTGAATGCCCCTGCATGCCTTTTATGAAGCATGGAGGCAGATATAGGAGATGCAAATGATACCATCAAAAAGTCTCTGGTTGAAGGCATAATTGCCCTCTGATACAGATAAGTAGAAATGTATCTTATGTGAAGGGAATATCAAGATATTATGATGACACTTTGAGTCTGTGATGGGTAGTACCTTTTTAGGGGGGTTCAGTTTAATTACAAAGTGGTCTAAAAGCAGACAGAGCCAATAATTTGAGCCAAGGAGGGTAAAAACTTTGATTATATGAATCACTACAACCCTCAATCCCTGGGACATGGTAATGGAAGAGAAGACAGCAAGGCAGGCTATTCGTGGACTTCTGTGCTTCTGTGTAGTGGGAAACAAGATGGTGTTCACCAGGTGGGCTGTGGGAAGAGTGTTCTCTCTTGGTCCACGGGTAGTTACATGAGTTGCAAAAGTTTTGGAAAGTTATTTTCCCCTTCCCCTTTCTATCTATCTATCTGTCTGTCTATCTATCTATCTCTCTCATTTAATTTTTTTAATACCTGGCCTGTTTTATTCCTGCCAAGTATTTAAGGTGTCTTACAAAAATAAACACTCAATACAAAATGTAAAACATGGGCAATTACAAGAAGAGGGAAAAAAACACCTATTAGGTAAGTGAATTAATAAAACCGAAGGTATTGGCTCAGAGAAAAGTAACCCCCCCCCAACACAAACACATGGGCGCACATGGTCATGAGTTTCTAGTATCTGTAGTTGCTTTTTCTTGTTTGTTTTCTCTTAGTAGTTAGTAAAATTAAAAAAATATATATATATATTTTTTATTTTTTAAAAGATTTTATTTATTTATTTGAGACAGAGAACAAGTGGGGTGGGGGCAGAGGGAGAAGCAGACTCCCCACAGATCAGGGAGCTCAATGACACGGGGCTCGATCCCAGGACCCCGAGACCATGACCTGACTCAAAGGCAGACGATTCACCAACAAGCCCGCCAGGTGCCCCAAGGTTTTTTTTTGGTATGTGAATTTGATTCAATTGTATGAGTGAACTAAGGGAAAGTGTTTTGTTTTTCTATTTTTTTGGTGAAAGTAAACTATGCAACTGTGATGCTGCCATTAGCACAGGAATCGGCGCAACAACCGGGGAGAAGACCGGGACCTGGTGTTGCCTCTGCCGCAGTGTGTCTCAGCCTCAATTTCGGAAACTTCTGTGTTTTTGTTAATAACAAAGCAGGTTATATACGTACACTGCTGTTTGGCTATCTAAGAAGAAACAGAGCAGTCTATTGACAACTAAGCGAAGTTGCTATGGGAAACCCCAGGGGTGTGTATTTACAGCTAATACTGATGGTGGGTTTCCTGTGTGTTGGGCACTGTGCTGAGCACTTGACACAGATGATCTAGTCTGGTTCTCCTAACGAGATGTGAGATACACCCTGTTATTAGACTTATTTTACAAATGAGGAAATCAAGGCTCAGCAGGTTAAAGAAAAACTACTGAAGATCATGCAGCAAAACGTGGTAGAACCAAGATGGCTCTTGCATTGGTCTTTTTCGCCCTATGCTCCTATGGATTCTTACCCAAGTATGCGTGTTTTTAATTTGGTATTTATCAACAATGTCCCTAGGAGAGAGAGGGTGATACTGTCGAAAACTATCCACGCCCTGAATCCACCTCTGTAACTTTCTGGCTGAAGGGTTCCCATGTGCAAAACGAGAATAACAATGCTAAAGTCACTAGCACATCTGGTCTGAATTCAGTAAATGATAGCTGTTATTAATTAATTCCCTCAACAAATATTTATCTCCTGCCTATTTTGTGCCAGCTAATTTGACAGCTCATCAGTAACTTTCTCATTTCACTGGGAAAGAAACTAGACACCGGAAAGCACATCTATGTTTTTGAAATGGGAAAAGCACTGTCCATCAATCTCTAGCTAGTAAAATGTCAGCTGAACATTTGTTTGCTTCTATGAGAAGATAGGGTAGACTCACGGGCAGGCAAAAAAAAATTCGAGTTTTCTACAGGCCACAGCGATTCAACTATTGCATTAGTTGCTAATTGATGACATCATTAGTTTCTTTCACTAGTGGCTGAAACAGAAGACCTGCCATGCTTTCTTCCACAGTGTCTCCCACAGCTGCAAGACACACAGGCAAAACTGCGGCCTTCGGAAAAACCGTCTGATGTCAAGTCTCACTGATAAGTAACAGTCCACGTTTCTCTGATTCCATCCTGCTATGCTGAAGGTAAAGGAAAAACTACCACCACATCGGACTGTAAGCGTCTTTCAGCTCTGACCCGACTGAGTGGTGGGTGGCTCAGTTAACTCTAGCTATGTCTGAGTACAGGCAATATTTTTCCTTTCACACACTTTAGAATAGTTTTATCTAGAAAAGTGATAGGATCTAGGCTATGAAGTCATTTTCTTGGAAGTTGCTACCTTGGTGCCTACTGAGCTTCAGTTTTTACCAAGAGAGTATCGTGAAACCAAGGTTCCAGAGACACTGTTGGAAAACTGTAACTCACAGTGTGTGTGTGTGTGTGTGTGTGTGTGTGTGTGTGAGAGAGAGAGAGAGAGAGAGAGAGAGAGAGAGAGAGAAAGTAAACAGTATATATAGTCTCTCTCTATAATATACTGACATCCTAAGGAAAGACTGACTTCCAACTTGGTTTTCCTTTTAATTTCTATTGATAGTTCATACATCCTCTGGAGGTAAAGAAGCAAAAAGAAATTAATAAATGGCAGGACTTCAGATATCCCGCTATTGATGTAAATCTGTAGGTCCCTCACGTCACAGGCGCTTAATAAATGCTTGTCCTTTAGGGTGTGTCTAATTCGGATTACATTTCTGCTGTTTTGCTTTTCAGGCTCAAAGGACGATTAAATCATATTGAGACAGGTTTCATACGGTTAACAGAAGGGCTTCCAAGTAGAATGGGAGAGGCTTCCTTTTAACATCTTTTAAAAACCAGGTTGTTAAGAAATTGACTTAAAGTATCCGTTTTTGGTGATCAAGTATTTAGATGGTGGACTCAGACATGCTCAATGCAGAAAAGTTAAAAATACAGTAAGCACAAAGAAAAAAGTAAAACAATGTCTTCAAGTTCATGAAGTCTTGAGTAGGATCATTGCCCATGAGTAAAAACATGCTAGTCTGCAAATATGGGGAGCTGAGTTCTAGTCCCCATTCTGACATCAACCAGATGCCTACATGTGGACAAATCACTTTACTCTCTGTATCTTAACTTCCTTACCTTCTAAATGAGGCATGGATGGTGTGTGCATGTCAGTGCGTTTGTGTGTGGTGAGGTAGGGACAGGTAAGCAAGAGCTGTGGTTAATCTTTAATGACATACCCTGATCATTCCATAATTGTATACTACTTCATGAAAGAGCCAGGTGTTCTCCTAGATGTGAAGTGAATATATTTAAAAAAATTAGAAATCTAAATGAGAGTAAGATTTTAAGAATTCGCCTTGCAGGTGCAACAATGTCAACAGTTTCCTGTTACTCCTGGTGACCATATTTAAATACTCTGACTGCTGGAGGAGGGGAGATGAAGTGTGACGCCTCCAGCTTTGTTCTTCTTTCTTAAGATTGCTTTAGCCATTTGGGGTCCATACAAACTTCAGGATTGTTTTTTCTATTTCTGTGAAATATGCTATTTTAATCTTGATAGGGATTGTATTCAATCTGTAGACTGCTTTGGGTAGTATGGAAATTTTAACAATACTTCCATTCTATGAACACACAATATTTTTCCATTTATCTGTATCTTCTTTCATCTGTGTCTTAGAGTTTTCACTGTGCAGATCTTTCACCTCCTTGGTTAATTTATTCCTAAGTACTTAGATTGTTTCTGAAGCTTTTATAAACAAGACTGTTTTCTTAATTTCTCTTTCTGATAGTTTGTTGTTATTGTATAGAAACACAGCTGAATTTTACATATTGATTTTGTACTCTACAACTTTAATAAAGTCATTTATTCTAATAGTTTTTTGGTGGAATCATTAAGGCTTTCTATATATAAATATTGTATCATCTACATCTTCCTTTCCAATTTGAATGTCTTTTATTTCTTTTCTTGCTTAATTGCTCTGGCTGGGACAACCAGTACTACATTGGAAAACAGTGGTGAGAATGGACATCCTTGTCTTGTTCCCAACTTCAGAGGAAAAGATTTTACAGCTTTCAACATTGGGTATGATGTTAGATATGGGCTTGTCATACATGGCTTTTGTTATGTTGGGGTATGTGCCTTCTATACCCTGTTTTTATCATGAGATGATGTTGAATTTTGTCAAACACTTTTTCTGCATCTAATGAGATGATCATCTGGTTTTTATCCTTTTTGTATCATGGTGACTAAGTTGTGGATTTTGAGCCATCTTTGCGTCTCTGAGATAAATCACTCTTGACATTGGTATGACCTTGGTATGATCATTTTAACATACTGTTTAATTTGATCTGCTAATATTCAGTTGAGGATTTCTGCATCTACATTCATCAGGAACATGAGGCTTTAATTTACTTTTTTTGGGTAGTGTCCCTGTCTGACTTTGGTATCAATGTCACACTGGGTTTTTAAAATGGTTTTGGAAGTTTTCCCTCCTCTTCTATTTACTGGAATAATTTCAAAAGGATTGGTATTAATTCTTCTTTTAATGTTTGGTAGAATTTTCCCATGAAGGCACCTGGTCCTAGACGTTTTTGGTGGGAGTGTTTTGATTACTGATTCAAACTCCTTGCTTGTTAATTGGTCTTTCTTTTTCATCATAATTCATGCATAGTAGGTTGTGTACTTTTTGGAATTTATTCGGTTCTTTTTTTTTTTTTTTAAGATTTTATTTATTTATTCGACAGAGATAGAGACAGCCAGCGAGAGAGAGAACACAAGTGGGGGCGGGGGAGGAAGAAGCAGGCTCATAGTGGAGGAGCCTGATGTGGGGCTCGATCCCATAATGCCGGGATCACGCCCTGAGCCCAAGGCAAACGCCCAACCGCTGTGCCACCCAGGCGCCCCTTATCCGGTTCTTCTAGTGTTCTTCTAATGTGTTGGTGTATAATTGTTTATAGCACTTTCTTACAATCCTTTGTATTTGTATCATATGAGTTGTAATGTATCTTCTTACATTTCCTATTTTATTTAAGTGTTCTTTCCTTTTTCTTAGTCTAGCTAAAGATTTGTTGAGTTTATCTTCTCATAGAATCAAGCTTTCAATTTCATTGATCCATTGTCTTTTTAGTCTCTATTTCATTTATGTTCACTCTGACCTTTGTTTTTTCCTTTCTTCTACTAACTTTGAGCTTAGTTTGTTCTTCTTTTTCTAGTTCCTTAAGGTATAAAATTAGATTGTTTATTTGATCTCTCTTTTTCTTAATGCAGGCATTTATCACTATAAACTTCCTTCTCATACCTGCTTTTGCTCCATTCCACATGTTCTGGTATGTTATGTTTCCATTTTCACTTGTCTCAAGGCACTTTTCTATTTCTCTTTTAATTTCTTACTTAAGCCACTGGTTGTTCAGGAGCATTTGTTTAATCTCCATAGATTTGTAGATTTTTGAATTTTCTTCTGCTAATTGCTTTCTAGCTTCATATCTATGTGGTTAGAAAGGATGCATGATATAATTTCAGTCTTCTTAAATTGACGAAGACTTGTTTTGTGGCCTAACATATGATCTATCCTGCAGGATGATCTATATGTGCTTGAAAAGAATGTATATTCTGTTCCTGTTAAATGGAATACTCTGTAACGGTCTGTTAGGCCTGTTTGGTCCAACAGACAGTTTAAATCTGTCTCCTTGTTGAATATTCTGCATCAACGATCTAGCCATTAATGAAAATGGGGTATTGAAACAAAAAATCCAGTCAAGAAATGGGCAGAAGACATGAACAGGTATTTCTCCAAAGAAGACATCCAAATGGCCAACAGACACATGAAAAAATGCTCCACATCACTCGGCATCAGGGAAATACAATTCAAAACCACAATGAGATACCACTTGACACCAATCCGATGGCTAAAATTAACAACTCAGGAAACAACAGATATTGGTGAGGATGTAGAGAAAGAGGAACCCTCTTACACTGTGGTGGAAAGGCCAATTGGTACAGCCACTCTGGAAAACAGTATGGAGGGTCCTCAAAAAGCTAAAAATAGAACTACGCTATGACCCAGCAACTGCACTACTAGGAATTTATCTAAAGAATACAAAAACAGAGCTTCAAAAGAGCACATGCACTACATTGTTTACAGCAGCAATGTCCACAACAGCCAAACTATGAAAAGAGCCCAGATGTCCATGACACTTGAATGGATAAAGAAGATGTGGTGTGTGTGTGTGTGTGTGTGTGTGTGTGTGTGTGTGTGTGTGTGTGTAATGGACTCTTTTCCAGCTATCAAAAAGAACGAAATCTTGCCATTTGGAATGATGTGAATGGAACTAGAGTCTATTATGCTAAGTGAAATAAGTCAATCAGAGAAAGACAAATACTATATGGTTTCACTCATATGTGGAATTTAAGAAACAAAACAGATGAACATAGGGGAAGGGAAGGAAAAATAATATAAGATAAAAACAGAGAGAGGCAAACCATAAGAGACTTTTAACTATAGGGAATAAACTGAGGGTTGCTGGAGGGGAAGTGGGTGGGGGGATGGGGTAACTGGGGTGATGGGCATTAAGGAGGGCACTTGATGTAATGAGCACTGGGTGTTCTATGCAACCGATAAATCACTAAACTCTACCCTGTAACTAATAATACACTATATGTTAACTAACTTGAATTTAATTTAAAAAAAGAGAGGAAAACGGGGTATTGAAATTCCCTACTATTTCTGGGTTGCTATCTATTTCTCTTTTCAGATTTGTTACTATTTGCTTTATTATATATTTAGGTGTTCTGCTGTTGGGTGCAAAAGTATTTACAAATATTGTATTTTGTTGATGAATTAATGCCTTTATCATTAAAAATGATATTCTTTATCTTTTGTTATAGTTTCTGGTTTCAAGTCAATTTGTCTGATATAACTATAGCTACTTCTTCTTCCCTCAGTTTCCATTTGGTCTTTATCCCTTTCACTTTCAATCTGTTTGTATCCTTAAAGCTGAAATGAGTCTCTGTAGGCAGCACAGAGTTAGATCTTTCTTTCCTTTCTTTCCTTCTTTTTTAAATTCATTCAGCCACTCTAAGTTTTTTGACTGGAGAATATAGTCCATTTATATTTAAATAGATGTTGGTAGGAATAGATTTACTATTGACATTTTGTGAATTGTTTTCTAGCTGATTTGTAATTCCTTTGTTCCTTTCTTCCTCTCTTGCTCTCTTCTTTCATGATTTGATGATTTTCGGAGGTGGTATGTTTTCATTCCTTTCTCTTCATGTTTTGTGTTTCTTCTGTAAGTTTTTGCTTTGTGGTTACCATGAGGATTTAAAAAAACATCTTCCAGCTGTAACAGTCTACTTTAAGCTGGTAACAACTAAACTGAATGCATACAAAAGCTCTACAGTTCTACACATTTCTTCCCACATTTTGTTTTTGATGTCACAATTTACATCTTTTTATATTGTGTATACATTAAGAAATTATTGTAGTTATAATTATTTCTAATTTTAGTTTTTAACCTTTATGTTAGAGTTAGAAGTTATTTACCCACTACTCTGACAATATTGGAGTATTCTGAATTTTTCTATATACTTACAGTTAGCAGTGGGTTTTATACTTTCATATGTTTTTGTGTTACTAATCTATGTCTTCTTATTTCAGCTTGACACATTAACATTCCTCATAAAAGCACTCATGATCAACTCTTCGTCTCTGCTTGTCTTTATCTCTCCTTCAGTTCTCAAGGACAACTTTGCCAGGTAGAGTATTCTTGGTTAGCAGCTTTTTTTCCTATCAGCATTTTGAATACATCATCCCACTTCCTCTTGCTTGTAAAGCTTCTGCTGATACTCCTGTGGTACTTCCCTTGTACATAACAAGTTATTTTCCTCTTGCTGCTTTTAAGATGCTCTCTGTCTTTATGATTAACTGTAATGTGTCTTGGTGTGTATCTCTTAAGATGCAGCTTATCTGGTATTTTTTGGTCTTCCTAGAATTGAATTTTATGGCTTTCCCTAGGTTAGGGAAGTTTTCAGCCATTATTTCTTTGAAGAAATATCTGTTTGTTCCATGATGGTGTATTCTAAGTCCCTTAAGCTATCTTCACTCCTTTTGTTCTTTTTTTTTTCTTTCTTTCTTTTTGTTTCTCTGATTGGGTAGATTCCACTGCCTTGTCTTCACATTAGCTGATCTTTCTTTCCACCTCTTCTGTTTCCACCTAGTCTGCTGTTAAACACCTCCACTGAATTTTGTAGTTAGTTATTGTATTCTTCAGCTCTGTGATTTCTGTTTGGTATTTTTAAAAATATTTTCTAACTATTTGTTGAAATGCTTACTTTGTTAATGCCTTGCTCTCCTGACCTCGACAAGCATCTTTATGACTGTTATTTTGAACTATATTGTGTAAATCTCTTATTTCCATTTCATTAAGATTGGTTTCTGGAGATTTATTTTGTTCTTTTGTTTGGAATGTATTTCCCTGTTTCTTCACTTTGCTGGTTGGTTTCTTTTTTTTTTTTTTAAGATTTTATTTATTTATTCAACAGAGATAGAGACAGCCAGTGAGAGAGGGAACACAAGCAGGAGGAGTGGGAGAGGAAGAAGCAGGCTCATAGCGGAGGAGCCTGATGTGGGGCTCGATCCCATAACACCGGGATCACGCCCTGAGCCGAAGGCAGATGCTTAACCGCTGTGCCACCCAGGCGCCCCTGCTGGTTGGTTTCTGCACATTAGATAATACACATTAAATAAGACACCTCTGCCAGTCTTGACACTGGTGTCAGTCTTGACACTGCTGCCAGTCTATGACTCTGGTGTCATATAGGAGATGAGCCTCATCAAATCAGCATGGGCTAAACTGTTGGCTGTCTCTTAAATCTATGTGATTACTCAAACAGTCTTCTTTTTTTTTAGTGGCTCCTAGTAGTTGAGGGACCTGACAGTGTCCCAAAGGAAAGGATCACAGTCAGCATCTAGATGCAGGCTGACTGTAAAAGTGATTTTCAGGAAGCAGCTTTTGAAATATATAGTCAAACCCATTTCAGGGAAAGACTTGCCAGTTCCCTCTACATTGAGTCCTGGGGGGATATCTGGGTGAGTACTCTCATGCATACCTGTTAAGAACTGCCTCATTGTTCGCTACAGTCCTATGGGATTTGTAAGTGCAAGCTTCATCGGCTATCAGATCCAGTCATCCCTTGAGTGGCAACAGTAAATGGTAGGGCACCAGGCATGTGTACAATTTTCTTCTAGAGACAGGCTGATGACCTGGTTTTATAGGGGGAATGAGCCAGAGGGAGAAGGTGACAGAAATGCCCACCAGCTCCCCTGGGCTCCATAGGGAAATGTAGCCAGCTCCTTAATGCATGCGGCCAGATTCTTGCATATGGACTCTCAGCAGCAGATTGTAAAGTAGGTAGTCAATTTCCTTTCAGGGAAAGACTAGAGATGGGCATTTTTGCCTGCTCTGTCTGTGCTAATAAGGCCTGTGGGGATAGTTAACAGTGAATGCTCTTGAGCCCATTAGGAATGGTTCCTATAGTCCTGTGGGTCAGAGGTGGGTGTTTTGGGGGCCAGTCTCTTGAGTGACTGCCTTAAAACTGGGCTGCTAAATATATGGTCCAATACCTATGATGCTCATGGAGAAGCTGGGAGTTGGGGATGCCCTCCTGATTGTATGGCACTGTGCTGGGTATAGGTTTTATGGAAAGAGTGTGTCTCAGCCTTTCCTCCCATTTCAATGTGGGTTATTTTCTTAGTTGCCTGATGTGTAGGAGTCACTGAGCTAGTTTCTGATTTTCTCTCAGAGGGACGACTCTGTGTGTGTATATGGGGGAGGAGGGAAGTTCAGGAGCTTCTTATCTCACCATCTAGGTTCCTCCAACTAAACAGTCCTGCTGAATTGGTTCAGTAGCTGTTTCCCATTCATTGTAAACTGTAATTGGAAGTTATAAACGGAATTATTCTCTTCACTTCAGTCTCAGAATGTTAGTTACTAGTGTACAGAAATTTTTTTATATTGACCTTATATCCTGAAACCCTGCTGAATCTACTTACTAGTTCTCAGATTAGATTTTTTTATTAGATTCCTTAGGATTTTCTATTCACAAAATCTTTTTTCCCCCCCAATCTGAATGCCTTTTATTTCTTTGTCTTGCTAGAAGCTTCAGTACAATGTTCAACATAAATGATGAGGGGGCATCCTTGTCTGTTCCCGATCTTAGGAGGAAATCAGTCTTTCAGCATTAACTATATTAATATAATCTTTCTTTTGATAATGGATTTACTTCCTGTTTGGGAATCTTATGCAATGCAAGAGTTCTCAAGAAATAGCTGTTGAGGGGCGCCTGGGTGGCTCAGTCATTAAGCGTCTGCCTTCGAATCAGGGCGTGATCCCAGGGCCCTGGGATCGAGCCCCGCATTGGGCTCCCTGCTCCACTGGGAGCCTGCTTCTTCCTCTCTCACTCCCCCTGCTTGTGTTCCCTCTCTCGCTGTCTGTCTCTCTCTCTGTCAAATAAATAAATAATCTTAAAAAAAAAAAAAAGAAATAGCTGTTGATTGGCTCAATGAAAGAAAATTCATTCTGGTTTTAGAAATCATAGTTATTTAGGGATAAGTGAGTAAGTTGAGAAAGCGCAATTAATACAATATATTATAATGCAGATATGCAAAAGTTACTGACCTAATCATGTATTACAGTGATATCAAATACTTATGGTAAAAGATTGGTTATTTTTTTCTCTTAAAGATTTTATTTATTTCTTTGAGAGAGAGAAAGAAAGAGAACGCGCACACGCGCAAGAGAGAGACAGAAAGAGAGGGGGAGCAGAGAGAGAGAGGGACAAGAGCCTCAGTGCCGAGCACAGAGCCCGATGCATGGTCTGATCCCACAAGCCCAAGATCTCAACCCGAGCTGATATCAAGAGTAGGACACTCAACCGAGTGACCCAGGTGCTCCTTGATTATGTGACAATTATATGCCCTAATGTAACAAATATTTTTTTTCTACTTCAAATAGTGTTATTTAGTAATTACATAGATATCTTAAATATGCTCCCATCTACTAAGGCTGTTTAAGACAGCCTATGATAGCCATTAGGACATATGACCCCATTTTATACTCATTTGTCAATGTCAGCAATTCCTTTCTGGCATGACAGTCTACAATGTATTGAATTTTTTTCCCCTCTGAATTTCTTTGGAAAGAAGGGATATCAAAACCTTTATTTGCTAGACTCTCCTTGTATAATGTCATTGTGAATGTACACATTTCATAAACGTAAGAATTTTTTTTCTCTTAGAATGACGAATATCAGAATATATTAGCTTTAAGAATTATACTTTGATAAAATATATTCAAACATCCAGACTATGGGCCTACTAAAATGAATGGAAAAAATAAGTCAAAATTTCTCAGTATTTTCACGATAATCCGTGAAGTAGCGAAATCATACTTTATTCCAGAAACGCCATGTAAGAAGAGTTGACAGTCTACTACTGAATTTTAATATCTCAATTCCATAGTGTGATCCATTCACTAAAATTTCCTGACTCAGAGGGTGATGGCCCACTCACTACAAGAAGGGAATGGATAAATCTGAATCTCTTTTGCAGCCTTTGGTTCTTGTCCTGTCTTAAGCAAAAGATCCTCATCAAAGAAATATGTGGTAGGAAAGAGAAAAAGGGGAAAACATTCTTAACTTCTCTAAAATAAACCACATCTGAGATCAAGCCCTTGGGGCAGACGGCACTCTAATGAAGCAAGGATAATGGCACTCTGCATAGCTCGCTTTCCCTCTACACTGCACAGTTAACAAGAAATACTTGGTAAGCCTTGGCAAGGATGCTGGAAGGAGTTGCCTTAGGCCTTTCAGGATTTTATACTAATGTATGTATCTTGTTCAATAACCATCTATATATAATACATGAAAAGCTGACATAATTTTAAAAAATATGGATTACTCACAATCAAAAGACTTCCTTATATAACCATTTCAATCTTGCTTTTCTAAAAATCAGAGGACATGGGTCATCAGTTCGATCACCCTTGTGATATCCCAAGTATTGGCAATCTTGATCCGTATAGTGGTACATTTATCATTTATACAGAGAAAAGACCATTATTTAATTTTCCAGGTAATATCATAGTAAGGCAAACATCATAATTACTTTTCATGGTCGCTCTGGCAGATGTCAAGCTAGTCTGCATCAACATATACTGAATTGTGCATTAGAAATATAATGACCACTGTGACAAAAATATTATCCTAGGAGTTATAAAAAGCTTAGTAAGTAATGTAATTTATTCATTTACTGAAACGTTATTTTAAAGCACAGTTAAAATAATCTGGAACACTTGAACAATTCTTCTGAAAAACAGAAAATAGAGAGATCTTACCAAGTTTGCAATGATGTAATGGTAGCCTTTTACATGCTTCCCAACACTCACAATCTGTGAAAATAGAAGGAAACAAGAGAAAACCAATTTAACTGTACTTAAGGATATTTTTAAAAATAGAATTTTTTTAACTATTTTAGCTTAATTCCACGTGCAAACATGATGAGAAAATGTTACAGTTTTCCTTATAACTAGAAGAAATTCCTAAGCCACTTTAAAAATTAAGTGATTAAAGTAAAAAAAAAAACCAAAAAAACAAAAAAACCCCAAACCAACACTCTAATATCAATCATGCTGTATAAATGATCCTTCACTCAGTAAACCTTGTTCAAAAAACTACTACACTATAATTCCATCAAAGAGAAGGAGATAGTTATGAAACAAGCTGATATATATATATTTCCAAAAAAGAATATACACTAACATAAGAAACTTAAAATTATTTTGGTCCAAAGAATATAGACATCCTTAACTTGTTGATAATTTATAGAAATATATGACAGGCTGTTTGGTGTCTTCCACTCTTAAGAATGATTTTCTAGGGGCACCTGGGTGGCACAGCGGTTGGGTGTCTGCCTTCGGCTCAGGGCGTGATCCCGGCGTTATGGGATGGAGCCCCATATCAGGCTCCTCCGCTGTGAGCCTGCTTCTTCCTCTCCCACTCCCCCTGCTTGTGTTCCCTCTCTCGCTGGCTGTCTCTATCTCTCTCAAATAAATAAATAAAATCTTAAAAAAAAAAAAAAAGAATGATTTTCTATGAGTAGATTGAATTTTTGTCCTGAGCAGCGAGCACGGTTTTTCTAAGGCACAATATCTGTGCTCAGATGCCTCTGATACTACAGAATACTTAGTTAATTCCCACCTGCATATGGATAGAGCAGTATTTTATTATAACCAAAAGAATGAAGACAAAACAACATCAAGAGACTTTTTCTCTCTGCTAGATTCATTAGTTTTTTCTAAGAATGTTTTTAGGAATGTTTCAGGAATTAGGAATTCAGAAATTCCTAACACAGAAGTAAAGTTGCATTAGAAGTTAAAACTCTTATTTTCTATAAAATTGACAATCCTTCAATAAGAGAAAATCTAATGACAGATACTGATGAGCAGTTTTGTAATTTCACTGGTTCCTCAAGGGGGACAACACAATATACGAGTTTCATGTACTTTCACCATCAAAGAAAAAATTAAATAGTTTTTAGTGTTTTAATATCCTCTAAATATAATTCTTTGTAAATCGGGGACTTGTGTAAAAGGAAAGGAAAACCCTTTTAAAATCCAGAATATACGAACTGTGCTCAAAAACAGAGCTTTGCACCCAGGGTCACTGGTGAAATGGAGTCTCTGCACGCCTCATCGTTTCTTTTTGGTCATGGCTCTGGCCTCCTCTTTATCCTGGCGGCTCTGCAAACTCACTACAGTGGAGTTTGGATTTTTACTTCTTAGTATTGTTTTCATTGTTCAGGATTTGTTGTGCTTTCTGAGTATGAGGATTTCCCTTCAACAATTCTGGAGAATTCTCTACCAGCATCCCTGATAACATCCCTTCAAAGATGTTTGTTTGCCTCTAACAGTTACTGTAATGTTGCTATCACTGATTCCCAGCTCACAGTGTGTGGTACAGATTCAAATTCCATTTACAATCTGCCTAAAGAGGGTTGTGATGACCACTTCTCACAGGAGGTGTCTGCCCTGCCACACTGAGCCTGGCCCCTGGCAGAAAACACTCAGATGACCCATTATACAGCTAGTAGATGGTTTTCTGGTCCTCTCTGTTACTGCGGTGTCACTCTTCAAGAGTGTGGCTTTAAATTGGATGTGAGGTCTAACTTATTGTCTTGGCTGAGCCCAAAGTTCCTGTTCACAGGTGAGCATTCACCCCCGAGTCAGGCTGCCCAATCTGGCAACTTCCATGTGCACAGTTGCTTTTCCTTCCTGGCTCCTGAAATTTTCTTTACTCTCCAGGGAGCTGAACCATGCATCTGCACTGTTTTACACAGCATGTCTCTATCTTTTATGTTGCCTGATTTATCTAGTCCACAGTTCATCTAAAACTGAACATCCCTCGACAGTCTCACCGTAAAGATGAGGACAAGCAATGTGTAGATGGGATTGTAAATAAAGTCCAGGAAGGAAACCGTCCAATTAGTCATCATACTGGGTAACTCAAACCCGAGTGATTTAGTCCAGGCGGAGGGGGCCAGAGCCCTCGAATTCTCTGGGAATCTCGGGTGGAGCTCGTGCAAAGGAGAATGATAAAGGAACCCCTGATGGCTGGTACTCAGGACACTGCCGACGCTCTTGCAGAGTCGCTGGCTTCCGCTACCCGGTCTCAGTAGGGACCGCTGCCACAGGACAATTCAGTACTTCTCTCCCACAGATTCACTGTGAGCTTCTCTGGCAGGACGGCTGCACCCTCCTCAAGCCCCACACCCATCATGCCTCTCGTCTCTCAAGGCTCTCGGCGTGTGCGTTCTCTGCAGCACACTCAACAACCTCTCCTTTCTCCTAAAATCATTTTAAAGAGCTAACTCTTGTAAATGTTCAAAAGACATGGAACCAGTAGAAATTCTGTACTCGGTGCCTCCATAAGGAAATGACTATCAGTTCTACATCGCCCAGCAAAGAACTGTAATAAATTAAAGCTGATGTAATACGTTTTCAAGGGACGAGGACTTAGAGAAACTACAAACACCCGAAGTGACAAGAATCCCTGCAGAAAAGGCCTTGGAGAGCTCAGTGTGCATCAGCAGTATGGGAACCGGGGCCTCGGGAGCAGTGATCGGACAGGTTATCTCCCTGGCTGGGGGACAAGAGAGAACACCATTTTTGCTGAGCCAGATCCTCGCTGGGGAAAAACGAATGAGCCGCACAGACTGCCTCTGAACGCCCACAGCCTGACCACAGCCAGCCAGGGGTTAAGGCCAGATCTTGGTCCCTCTAACAAGAATCCAACACTAGACGGTGAAAAAAAAAAAAGAAAAGAAAAGAAAAGAAAATCCAACGCATACTCCAATACTCTATAGTAAAGTGTCCTGCCCCCAAAGTGTAGTTTGCTTAAGTTAAAAAATAATTTTTTATGGTTGTGTGACACTGACAGTGTCATGGTGTGGTCTGACATGGCTAGCATCATCTCAGCCACAGCGCAGACTGTCTCGTGTGAAAACAACCAGCAAACAAAAACCTGAAAAGCAACATATCTGAGTGACTTGACTTTGGAAGCGGGCCAAACCTTGTGTCTCTCTATTTCTGATGTTATTCCCTATAAAGAAGGAAAAGAGTGAGGTGACAGATACCAACATATAACAGCAGCAGCACGTCTGTACCACCAGTGACCGTCAGAGACACGACGGGCCGCCCGCCTATGCTCTTCCCCTGACCGTTTCGGTGCATGCTGCTGGAACTGCCAGCGCCCGAATTTCCCTGACTTTTGGGTCTGCTCTGGTTCACAGAGCCCACTTTGCTCATGGTGGGGAGGGGCAGGAGGCCAGGTCCGAAGTGCCAGGGGGTGAATGTTGCCCTCCCCAGCAGCCCTCCTACAGTGACGGACAAGTGTGTTTGGCCCAGCTGTTAAGGGAAAACAAAGCCTATGATCAGGACTTGGTTGCAATAATTAATTTTGGCCTTTCATAAAGACAGAAAAATGGTGGTATAGAGACTCTGCATCTCTAGTCTTTTCACCTTCCTAACAGAAACAGAGGATGAAAATGGACAAAGAATAATGATCAAGTGTCTGTTCAGAGTTCTAAAGAATGGGTTAGGAAGAATATACAAGTTCCACTGATCATACACTTTCAAAGGAGCCCATCTTTACAGAATAAAACGCTTAAGAAAAAGGACTAACTGATTCCTTTGATTACTTTTTCTCGTTTGTTTTTTAGGAAACAAACAGTTGCTTAGAAATATCTATGGTGCTGTGCTGGTCAACTGATTCAGTTCTAAAATCAGGCCTACATATATCAATAAGGTAAATGCCAGATGCAGTCACCGCATTGTTTTATTAACAAACTATGGCCTCATCTTTATGACTGTGATTTCTAGATCTTTACTCCTTTATTAAAATTAGGGAAGAATGAATTCCAGACACTTTTCCACCTTCACCTCACCTTTAAATAAATTTAGTTCAATAAATGTGTCCTATGATGTAAATTTAAGGTAAGGAGATTCAAGGCTTATAAATGTAAGTAAGCCAGTGCTGCTGCTATCAGGGTAGTTTAATTAATCTCTTAAGGGGATAAGCCTCAAACAGAAATGACTGAAATGCAGAGTAGAGTAAAAGGAATGCCATGGATTTTAAGAAGTGTTATCATTTGGTTGGGAGAACAAGGTAAATTGAAAGATAGAACAGATGTTAAGTAAATATTGATTGAGTGGACGAATAAAGAAGTTAGCATACAAATGGGACAAACACAGTATATTAAGATCAATTTGAGACTTGTAGATGATGAGAGTTTGGCTTTTAACCCACAATCCAATTTTATGTGAATCCTGTATGTATCAATGGTTAATACAGCATTGAGGGGTCTTTCTAGATGAGGGCAGCTGTGTATTACCTCCAACTATTATTACAAAGCCACGTTCATAATACTGAGCTCTGTCTTCAAGCTAAAGGCCTGCGACGGCACGCCCGAATACAAATGGTTTTGGTTTTCCTTTTACTTTGATTTTATAAGTCAGCTGGAAATTCCTCTCCCATCTGCTATCGTGTTCCAGAGAATTCTGCGGTATGCACACAGCAGTCCAGCATTTGGTGGTACTGAGGACACGACGCCCAGTAAATGTTGGAGACTTCCTGTCACTCTCTCTTGTCCTTTGTTTCTACAGAAATCCCAAACCCCCAGATGTCCCTTGAATGTTGATTTTTCAGGATGCTTCAAAATATTTTATTACAGATAAAAACACAAGCTTGAGCTTGTTTAGTTAGTTTAGTTTACCTCAGTTTCACCAAAAGAAAAACTTAAGGCAAAGGGCTTTTGCAAACGGACTGCAGAGTTACAGCTTCATAAGAAAACAGCAGGACTTTTCCTTCTGGGGGTGGGATTCACAGATGGGGAGAGGAAAATAAAGAACCCCAGAACCAAAGGAATGAGGCTACTTAATGTGAGAAGAGATTCAGGGAGAAGACGGAATGAGAGCGCTCATCAGATGTTTTAAGTGGAAGGGGCACATGCACACACACGTACACACATGTAGTTTTTTTTTCTCCTATAGTTGGCATGCACACACACGTACACACATGTAGTTTTTTTTTCTCCTATAGTTGGAGATGTTAGAAATTATGAAAGTTTCTATTAGGACAAACTCATTTTTAGGGAAAAGGGAGAGGAAGAGAGTTGCCCATAAAGGGATGTCTGCATCTCAAACCAGTGATGTGACCTCTCCGTGGAAGCTGCCAGCAGGGCTGCCGACTTCTAGTAAAAGATGTTGGGGTAGAGTCCTCAGACTTCAAGTCCTTTGTACCGCCAGTGACTGTCAGAGACATGACGGGCCGCCTGCCTATGCTCTTCCCCTGACCGTTTCGGTGCATGCTGCTGGAACTGCCAGCACTCGAATTTCCCTGACTTTTGGGTCTGCTCTGGTTCCCAGAGCCCACTTTGCTCATGGTGGGGAGGGGCAGGAGCACAGGTACAAAGTGCCAGGGGGTGAATGTTGCCCTCCCCAGCAGCCCTCCTACCGTGCCAGACACGAGCTGGGGTAGAAATATTCCAACGCTCTTGCCAGAGAGAGGATTCTGACATGTGTGTTCTATTTGCACTAATTCCAAATGACATTTACAATAATCCTCCAGTAATTTACATTAATTTCAAATGAGATTAAGCCTTGGTCACCCACATGGTAATTTTTGGGATAAATGGACCTTTAATTGACTGCATTTCTCCACTGTCTTTCCAGTGTGCTCTTCACCTCCCAAACCAACTGATTACACATAAATCCTTGTCTTAAGGTCTGCTTCTGCAGGAACCAAACTAAGACAGTCTCCAAACAAAAAAAGAAATGACCAATGTGGCAGGAAAACTAATAAGGGTACAAAATACGTTTGTTGGCTAGCCGTCCCAAGCTTTTCATCCCTGTAATGTAAAGCACATGCATCACATTCTGAGTCCCTAATCTCTGTGTATAGTCAAAGACTCAAGTTGCATAAAATACCACGCTGTTATTTGGGTATCTAAATTTGGTGGAAAAGGTTTAATCTCTTATATAGGGAAATAGGAATGAATCAGTATCTTTAATACCTTCTTTTTATTCCTGTATGATTTTCCCCTTCATACTGTCTTTATATAAGTCCTTAAGGACGACCATTCTTAGTACTGGTCTCTTTCTTTGACTATATTCCAAATGTTAAAAATTTGTTTTCAGTTTCATCCTTTCAGAACAAAGATGGTAGATTGCTTTGTACACACTTCTCCACACCGAGGGTGCTGTAAGTGATGTGGTTTGAATGGGGTCATAGAACAATGAGTGAAAACTAAGCGTTGAAATTCAGGTGTTTATCTCCTGCTTCAGGACACTCATTCTCATCATGGTAACTGCCGAGAGCTACAGAAAAGCACGGTGGAGAGCGTATCCTTCTCTCTTTTAGGGTGGTTCCAAAATTCTACGTCCACAGAGCTTGACTAATATTACGATTCTCAACATGCCAACGATGACCATCTCTTAACAGAGATCCATTCTGATTTAATAGCATTTTAATTTAGCGATTGAAAATATTTACAAAGAGGCACAGAAGGGTCTATGGAATTTGTGATTATGAATGTGAAACGCACACATAGCTTGAAAGAGCCCGTGAACACCATGCTCTTCTGTAATTAAAGAGATATTCTGTAAGAAGCAATATAAAAAAAATAATTCTAATGAGATGTAGGTGGAGGAGGGTAATCCTTTGCTTTTTCATAAACAAACACATTAAATATGTACAGTTATTAAGTAATGAAGCTGGGACTCCATCTCGGATGTTTTGACTACAATTTTTTTTACTTTTTTTTTTTTTTTTAACTATACTCTGTTGCCTTCCTTAGGCCATAGCAATCAAAAAAATGAGTTATTTTTGGCCAATTTTTATATGTCTTTCATAAGAGGAAAAGGAGTAACAGATATTTAGGATAGTGACATTCTTTATCACATTAGTTGATGAATGCCAAATGTGTTGATCAGAAAACCAGCTTTTTCATAATGAAACAGAAGTTCCTTTTCTTCAAATAATCTCCTGTCTGAACATATTGCTTATTTGAATAACATCATCATGCAAGGTATTCCTAGCCCCACTCTGCAGCAGACGGGGACACAGCCACACAGATGGAGAGCGGTCAGGTAGCATTTAACACACTCAAGTTTAGGTTTCAAGTTCTTCATATGTCCACACAGCACGAAAGCTTAAGTCACTTGGTTTCAGTTTTGTGTCATTTGTACTTTACAAATGTATCTAAAAGTTCAGGTGCACAGCCTACCTTTAATGTAAATCCAACTCAACCCAACAGATAATTCTACTTATATGAAAAGCTCAAAGCGATCAATTAAAGGTTCAACTATGTACAGTACAGTTTTAAGTACATTTTATGGTGTTCTCTTTGAAAACAGTAATTCCATAAATGGTTAACTTTCTATTACTCAGAATATTTCATGTCCCTAATTAGACATGTCATCAACAGATAAACATCTATTCACGGGTTACAAAGAAAACCTGAGGGTGCTGGGGGGGTAGGTGGTGATGGGAATAAAAGTTATCTTCACATGTCACATATTGTCACATGTTTCAAAGGGATAGATAATTATGAGGGGATACATGAATTACGTGTCAACTATGTTTGAACATGGCTTGCATAAGCACCCTGTGAAGGTGCTGTTTATGGGATGGATGCCCTCTAAGATCCAGCCAAACTGAGAATCTCCGATGCTATGACTTTCCAGTGTAGGGAACTGTATGAGCCACTTTCTGAGGGCTCCTGCTAACATACCATGTTCCTACCACTATCCCCTTGATTTTATATTTCTTTACCTTATCATACTTATTTGAAATATTATCATCAGAACATTCCTCCCTCCCTCATTTTTCTTAATTCAAAATTTCCTTTATTTTCTTGGAAACATTTTATTTTCCCATATTTTCTAGGCAAATAAAATGCAGAGAGAGAGAGGGAGAGATTCTGTGGGCAGTCTTGCAGGGAACACCAGGTTAAATAAGGTTTGAGGTTGCTTTGCTATAGGAATTTTTTCGAGACTTTAATATGCTAATGTACACCGAAATCCCAGGAGCCAGAGTATGCAGCTCTAGAGAACAGTTTTAAAAGGTTGCTTAAGGACATCTTTCCTATAGCTTTACTCTGTACTCACTGCTTTCCTTAACTTTCACATACATTTCTCACTTTAGTTGCTTTAGTGGCATTTTTTTATTTCTCTGCAGTGTCGATCATCTTAACCCACAATAATAAGTCAACTAAACCATCTGAGGCGTACTCAAAGTAAGTTCTGTCCATAATTTTTGGGGCAGTGCCTCACTATTTAATAACGTTAGCTAGTAACTTTTTGGTCATGAGTTCTAAAATTTGCCTGTTTGTAATTCTACTCAACAGATAAAATTGTGGTTAGTTAAATATAGAAGACATATGACCCCAGAGTCACTCTCTCTTTACTTTTTTTTCAGGAGAATGTTTTCCTGGCCGTTGAGCTTTATGTTTCATTGTATTTCAACTAGCTTAGCGCTCAAGAACCATGTTCCAATGATGTGGATTCAGAGTGAGGACACAGAAGTAAGCAGAGACCCTATTTTCATACACAAGTAAAATCTCTTCTTTGTATACTCTTTACATTTGTTCAAGTGACTAGCTCAGAAATTATTTAAAAAAAAACAAGCAAATGAAAGGTCATAACTAAGAGAAACAAAGCAGGAATAATATGCCTGTTCCTAATAAACGAGATTCTGTTTGGTGTCGGTGTGTTGTATGTGCACAGCAAGCTCACTGTGCAGCTATTTTATTCCTACAAAGACGATTATCCATAACTAACAATACTGTTAAACTCGCCAAAGGAAATGTCCCCCTTTTCTTTTAAACCCCAGTCAGATCAGTTAAACTTCTCAAAATCTTAACAAAAGTAATGGTGACTATGACTCTCTAAATTAAGTGCTATCATGCTGCCTGGCAAAGCAGATATTAAGAAATACATTTAAGAGTTTCTCATGATCACTACTTGGCATTACATATTTACTTGTTGGCTGTGTGTCCCCCTCACTAAAATACAGGCCCATGGAGCTGGCACTTCTGGGGGCGTGGGCACTGCCTGGCCTATGATAAGCCCTAAATAAACAGCTGTTATGTAGATGTCAAATAAATGAAGTTAAAAACTGGTGATACATGAGACACGGAAAATGAAGATGAAGAACCTCTGCTCACGTGGCACACTCCTACTAGTCAGCAGTCTGCTCCCCTTTCAGTCCATTCTCGGAGTTGTCATGAGAAATATCATTCTTAAAACACGAACTGATCAGATCATGTCTAAAAATACCCAATGGCATTGAAAAGCTATGGGGAATATAAAACTACTTAGTAGACCCTATGGGGCCATTTGCCCTGAGCATCTTCTCATTTCCCCTGTGCCTGATGTTCCAACCATATGCACTTGCTTTCCCCAAACATGTGGCTCCATCCCAGGGCTCTGCTCTCTCACTGGCATCTGCCTTGAATGCCCTGTCCCTGCATTTCTTCCTGGGGAATTCTGACTCATCTTTCAACAATGTGCTTTAGTCTTTATTACACCTTTCTGCATGGCGCTACGTTATTTGCTTGCGTTCCTCTCTTTTCCTTTACATTTGAAATTGCTTCAAGGGATGGAATGCAATTGATTCAACTTTATATTGAGTGCTTAGAAATTGCTAGGTACTGAATAAATGTTTGTTGAATAAATGTGCAAATGGGTGAACATCATGTCCATGTGTAAGAAAGGAAAATGGTAGGGTAGATTGGGCAGACACAAGAACATGAGTTTCTCTTGTGTTACATGCAAGGTATTTACATTATTATGTCATTATGTATATTACAATATTTGACCTTCAAATTTAAATTATAACAATCAGTCAAAATAACCACAAAATTAAATATAATAAGAATAGAATTAAAAACATATTTTTCCAGTATAGATTTTGTAGCTGTAAAGGAAAAGACATCGGGTAAGTATAGAGATGATGTAAACCTGGACTTGTAAGAAGATAATAATCATTGGGTATATGTAACTCTGGGGAGAAAAAATAACCTTAAAGAAATAAAAATTCATTATGTGCAATCTCAATCTTCCTTCCATTTACCAGTGATCATGTGGACCATACTCCTTTTTTTTTTTTTTTGTAAAAATGACACCATTTTAATTTCTTTCCATAATCTGATCTTAAACATGGCACCAGGTATGTAGGAGCTCAGAGGAAACCTAGGTGATCGGAAGGGAGGCTGTGTACAGCCATGACGAGGATTCAGAACGGACTTGTGCTATTACCTTTCTAACTAAATCACAGTGATTAAAAGGATGATTCCCTTCATTCGTTGGCAGGTAGTACACTCTATTACTGTTTACTCTAAACACTCCAGATTTTATAAAGGGCGGTTATATTTATGTTTACTCAGAAAAGTGTCCTCAAAGGTACTGTTGGCTGTGTTGCTTCCTTTTTGTTAATCTCACTGCTTTTTAAACATTTGAAGAGATGCAAAATTCTAATGAAATAAATTATGAAGTTATCCTCTATTTTCTACTTAATGAGGAATATTACTTGCCTTTCTCTAAACCACAGTAGATAAGTCTATGCAGCTGCTTTCTATTTAAGGCTAGAAAAACTAACTTATTTCTCTAAAATTATAAGCAGATTGTCCTTTATCTTTTTTTTTTTAAAGAAACTGAGTTTTTGAATGTTTGTGTCAACAACAATAATGGAAACTATTCTAAAAAGTGCTCTTGGAGCATCAACTAAAACAAATTTAGTTGAACACAATCAATGCCTAGAATTCACAAGTCTTCCAAGACAAAAGTACTAGCATTCTGACAAGCGTATTTTCCTTCCTCTTCAAAAAACATACATCCTTTGCTTTCTTTACTTTTCCCTTTATTTTAAAATTTTTTACTTTATAAGAAAATGAGGAATTCCTGCAACCATGGTAACGGTTGCTAAGAGACAATTAGAGACCCCCTTCTAACTCCCACCAAATTCCATTTGCACTAGTCTGAGTGAGATCTGTAAACATGTTTCTGTTTTCTATGAAAACAACAAACTCAGTGCACTGTAATGGGATTTGCACATTCAAATCAATTCAGCTAAAAAGTAAGATTAAAGAAGTAAAATTCCCCTTTTTAAACATAACCGCACGTCTTTTAAGTCTCCCCTCACTTTGTTGCAGCTCCTGACTGAGCCGAGCTCGATATGCAAAAGCAGCTTTATAATGAAGCAAAGCGGTGAGCTCTGCCAAGTGCTCCACTGAGGGAAAGTGCTGATACGGTTTCTTTGCTGTAGTAATTTCTTTGAGTGCATGGTTTGTTCCCATTGCAACGCACTCATTGTTACATTAATATATGGAAATGAAACTCTTGTTTCATTTCCCAGCATCTTTGGTGGGTGAGATATATTCTGGTTAAGAAAGCTCCAGTAATTGAGGGCTCACCTCCAGAACCTTCAGGTGCTGCTGGCTGCTCGTCCTTTAAACACATAAAAGACATACCTCCTGCCTGTGTCTTCAAATGAAGCTCATTCGGACTTTCATTTATTCAACAATTATTTTAGATCCCCTTTCATGTCACTGGGGATATACTGGTAAATGATAAATACAGACCGTGCTCTGAGGGAGATAAGATTTCCACAACAAAGACAGGCAGCTAAATGCAGTAGGAGGATTCCCTGCTGCCTGGAGTCTTTACAGCTTTATGTTTCATTAAGGCTCTACTCTGGTTGCTGCCTTCACCCCCAGCCAATTGTGATCACACAGAAGGATACAGGATATCCTTGTGAGCTCTTCCAGAACTCTGCCCTTGCAGTTGTTTCTGTCTGGAATACCCTTACCTCTCCACTGCTCCTGGGAAAATAATGCATTTTCAATGTACATGTCTGCTTCCCTGGGTTATACTGAGTCACCACATTTTCTGAGTTCCTGACACATGTTGTAATACTTTTGATTCTGAAGCCATCAGAAATTGTCTGGCCATGCTGCACTCGTGTTTCTCAGCCCCAGTCTGGGTGTAAGCGTGCCCAGTTAGGCGCCACCTTTTGCTCATCTGTGTACAGTGCCACTGAGCCTGAAAGATGTACGGCCTTGGATGATGTATTAGGGACCGACTGCAGGACCGTCCTGTCTCCACTGCTGTTGGAATGCACGCCCCTTAATCCCTCTCTAGACCATTCAAATAATCAAAGCCATTTTCCCCAGTGATGAAGCCTCTTCTGTAGTGACTACTCCTGACTGAAGCTAGCTTTCCTTGTGTCCATGCTTTTTCTTTTTTTGGCTCCGCTGTCTCTTAAACTTTTGTTTTTGAAGATTCTTTTTTATTTGGGGGGGGGGGTCTTAGTGTTAAAAAAAACGACCCTATGGTCATCAGCCAGTAAATAAAATGTCCCTTTCCTTCTAGATAATGAACCAATCACGGCATATGGAGGCAGGCTCTTTAAGCCTTTGGCTCTTTTCGATGCTTTATTCAAGTCAGAGATGTTTTTGGAAGTGGAGGTGGGTAGAGTTCTAGATTTAGTGCAGTTGTCTATGTCAGAGATGTCTGAAAACATATTATCTCATATTCTAGATAAACAGACATTATCTGTTGCCATACATTTGGCAATTTGCCAAAAATCCTGTCCGCACCTGACCTCTCATTTGGGTGGGGCTAGCCATGGAGGCAGCCCTGGACTTAGAATAAGTTAACTGAGGCCTTGTGCACATTTTACCACTTGGGTGCAAACGGCCACATTTCTGTCTGTCAGAAATTTCCCTCTTTCCAGTTGATTGTGCCCTGAGGCAGGATTACTGGCTTCCTCTGGTGAGGCAATAAACCTCGGAGAGGTCACTCGTGGCTTTTAGGCTTTTCTGATTAATTTGCAAACAGTATGGGAAGGTTACTAGCTTTGCCAATTATCTGAGAGTCCCATTATGTCTAGTGGAAACCTGAATTTCCCTTTTGTGTAGTGAAAGGGGGAATACTGCAGAAAGAAGCACCAATTACGTGTGAGATGTGTGATAAAGAGGCAGTTTGGGATGCCCATGAGCCAATTTCTCAATTCTTTTGCTAAACGACTATTTCATCTTGTAAGGTCAGTCCTTGTCATCTCCTCCCCAGTAAGTACTTGGTGAGGCTTCCTAAATACGTGCATGGCACGTTCTAGGGCTGGTGAAGTTCCAGTTCTCTGCCGAATGCCTCTGACACCATCACATATTCAGTAAGAACTGCACCTGTAACAAAATCCCCAAGGCATTATGAGATCCTTGATCACTTTCTACGTACTATATTTCTAAAGGAAAGAATGTATTTTAGTAGGATTTTAGTAAATGCTTTTGGTTTAAACCGTAGTTAGCCAGAGAAGAGTTCTAACTAGGACAGAAAATGCACCTGTTTCGCTCGTTGCTTTATCTTCAGCGAAGCCTGGCACCACACCTCATGTGGACACTCTAAATATCAGTAGGATGAATGAATGTACAGAAAGGGCCCTTGACCGAGGTTTTACTCTGTGCTTCCTTTCAAGGTGAATCCCACGTGTAAAATTATATACTGCTTCAGGGTCAAATGCAATGATCAGGAAGTCTTTACTGGAAATAGTGTTATTGACTTTTAGAGCAATCAAGATTTTCTAAGATCATCTTGGTCTAATGCTCCTTATTGACAGTAAGAAGTAGAATCACAAACATTAAATTATTCCATTTGTTTTTTAAAAATCAACAACGGAAGATTTCTTATTCATTTCTTCAAAAGTGAAAATATGCATCTATTTTGGAAACATTATAATTTTGTTGCCTTTTTGCTACTGGGTTAAACATATGAATCAGTTTGGCAGTTCAGTATTCAATTGATAAGGTCTTAGAGTTTCCTCAGGACTCTTTGCAAGTAATTGAGTTGAAGATTTAAAATTAATGGATATGTGTGAAAATAAAATAATATATGAAAAGGCTCCTACTATAAAGCCCTGATTTTGATATGAAAGCAATTCTTTTGGTTTCAGCTATATTATTTTTAGCTATTCTATAAAATAACTGATTGTTGTTGGAGGAAGAAACTAGGTAAGATGAATACTGCTAATGTCCAACATAGTATATTAAAGTAAAAACTGACACTTTCAATAAGTGATCACAAATCCAGCAAATATTCACAAAGTATTTTTGGTTTTTTTTTCTGAGTTATTTTCTGCAGATGAGTGGACCAAACTGCCCAATGGAGTTATAAGGCCAAAAATGCAAGCTGTCTTAATGCAGCCTCATACAAACAATGTGACGATAAGTCTAACTTTGTAGTTTTGTTATATTTCTATTTCCTTAATAGCTCAGTGGGTAATATTTATATAAATTCTTCCATTTTTTCCTATGGTGTAATTTAGGATAGAAAAATCAATATGCCTTAAACTACATTCTCAAATAGTTGTTTTGAAACTGATGTTTTGAGATGCTGGAATGGCTAACTACTATTTTAAATAGAATCCGAGGAAGGAAAACTTCCAAACTCATTCTATGAGGCCAACATTGCCTTGATTCCAAAACCAAAGACTCCACTAAAAAGGAGAAATACAGGCCAATATCCCTGATGAACATGGATGCAAAAATTCTCAACAAGATACTAGCAAATCAAATCCAACAGTACATTAAAATAATTATTCACCATGATCAAGTGGGATTTATTCCTGGGCTGCAAGGGTGGTTCGATGTTTGCAAATCAATCAATGTGATACACCACATTAATAAAAGAAAGGAGAAGAGCCATATGATCTTCTCAACAGATGCAGAAAAAGCATTTGACAAAGTACACCATCCATTCTTGATAAAAACCGCGAACAAAGCAGGGATAGAGAGAAATACCTCAGCATCATACACAAAAGACCCACAGCTAATATCCTCAGTGGGGAAAAGCTGAGAGCTTTTCCTCTGTGGTCAGGAACAAGACAGGGATGTCCACTTTCACTGATGTTATTTAATGTAGCACTGGAAGTCGTAGCCATAGCAATCAGACAACAAAAAGAAATAAAATGCATCCAAATAAGCAAGGAAGAAGTCAAACTTTCACTATTCACAGATAACATGATACTCTATGTAGAAAACCTGAAAGACTCACCAAAAAAAATTGTTAGAACTGATCCACAAATTCAGTGAACTTCCAGGATACAAAATCAACATAGAGAAATCTGTTGCATTTTCACACACCAATAATGTAGCAGCAGAAAAAGAAATCAAGGAATCAATCCATTTACAACTGTACCAAAACCCATAAGATACCTAGGAATAAACCTAACCAAAGATGTAAAAGAGCTATACTCTGAAAACTATGGAACACTTATGAAGGAAACTGAGGAAGACACAAAGTAATAGAAAGACATTCCATGCTCATGGATTGGAAGAACATTGTTAAAATGTTTTACTACCCAAAGCAATCTACACATTCAATACAGTCCCTATCAAAATACCACAAGCATTTTTCACAGAGCTGGAACAAACAATCCTAAAATTTTTATGGAGCCACAAAAGACCCCGAAAAGCCAAAGCAATCTTGAAAAAGAAAACCAAAGCTGGAGGTATCAAAACTCCAGAATTCAAGCTATCTTACAAAGACATAGTCAGCAAGACAGTATGGTACTGCCATAAAAACAGACACACAGATCAACAGAACAGAACAGAGAACCCAGAAATGAACCCACAACTGTGTGGTCAACTAATCTTCAACAAAGCAGGAAAGAATATCCAATGGAAAAAAGACAGTCTCTTCAACAAATGGTGTTGGGAAAACTGGACAGTCACATGCAGAAGAATGAAACTGGACTACTTTCCTACACTATGCCCAAAAATAAATTCAAAAGTGGATCAAAGACCTAAATGTGAGACAAAAAAACCATCAAAATCCTGGAGGAGAACACGGGTAGCAACCTCTTTGACATCAGCTGCAGCAACTTCTTACTATATATGTCCCCTAAGTTAAGGGAAACAAAAGCAAAAATGAACTCTTGGGACCTCATCAAGGTAAAAAACTTTTGCACAGCAAAGGAACCAATCAATAAAACTAAAAGGCAACCTTCAGAATGGGAGAAGATATTTGCAAACGACATATCTGATAAAGGGTTAGTATCCAAAATCTATGAAGAACTTATCAAACTCAATACTGAAAAAAAAAAAACCCACACAAATAATCCAGTTAAGAAGTGGACAGAAGACATGAGTAGATATTTTTCCAAAGAAGACATACAGAAGGCCAACAGACACATTAAAAAAATGCTCAACATCACTCTTCCTCAGGGAAATACGAATCAAATACACAATGGGATACCACCTCCCACCTGTCAGAATGGCTAAATTTAACAACACAGGAAACAACAGACGTTGGTGAGGAGGTGGAGAAAGGGGAACCTCTTACACTGTTGGTGGGAATGCAAGCTGGTGCAGTCACTGTGGGAAACAGTGTGGAGGTTTCTCAGAAAGTTAAAAATAGAGCTACCTACCACCCAGCAATTGCACTACTGGATATTTACCCAAAGGATACAAAGAGATTGATTCAAAAGAATATGTAGCCTGATGTTTATAGCAGCATTATCTACAAGAGCTAAACTATGGATTCAGCCTAAGTGTCCACTGACTGATGAATGGACAAAGAAGATGTACACACACACTGGAATATTAATCAGCCATAAAAAGAATGAAATCTTACCATTTGCAACAACATGGATGGATCTAGAGAGTATAATGCTAACTGAAATAAGGCAGAGAAAGACAAATACCGTATGATTTCACTCATGTGAATTTAAGAAACAAAACAGAGGAACACAGGTGAAAGAAAAAAAAGAGAGGAAGGCAGAGCATAAAATAGACTCTTAACTGTAGAGAACAGAGAGGGTTGCTGGAGGGAGGTAGGTGGGCAGGGGATATGCTGGAGGGGTGATGGGCATTAAGAAGGCCACTTGCGATGAGCTCTGGGTGTTGTAAGTGAGGAATCATTAAATTCTACTCCGGAAACTATACTGCACTATATGTTAACTAACTAGAATTTAAATAAAAACTTGAAACACTAAAAAAATAAACCCACTGAAACAAAAAATAAAGATAAAGCATACATTTAAAAGTATAGATATGAAACATTAACTTACCTTTTATAGAAAGAACTTTAGCTTTCATAATATTACATCTTAGTTTTGCTGTTGTCCTTATGAAAGATTTCTAGTTACAATTTTGTTTTTATGGTAGTGTTTTGGGTCCCAGGCCAGACTTTCTCAAGCTAACTATCTAAAGATAGGGACAAAATTCTGCATTTTTAGCAAAGCTGACACCTCACCCCAAGTGATTTTTAAGCCCACTAATGTTTGAGATCTATTGCCTTAGAATATTTATAATTAAGTTAAAAAGACATTGTAAAATTCTTAAAATAACTGATTTTAATCAATTTGAAACTTCAGATACATTCTATAACTCTTCTGGACAGTGATTAAAGAAAAGAGATGCTAAAAAAATAAACAGTAATACATTTACAAGAACTAATTAGTTCATGGCATAAAAATAATTTGGAAAACATGTGCAGAAGATGAAATGGTTCTCTACACACTTGTCCATTCACAAATTTTAAGAGAAAATTGTGGGAGCCATTTCTGCTATATTTTTGAAAAATGATACAAATCAAAATATCCACAAAGTAGTTACTGGTAGCACGTCAACATGAAGTGTTTTCAAAAGCATTTTTCTGATCAAGATTATTTAGCATTTTACTTTTTAAAAAACAGGCATTGGTTGATTCTCTGAAACGGTTTTCCACTGTTATGTCAACTGATTAAAGAGGTTGCAGAAATACAGGGGTATTAAAGTACATGTAGAAACTCCTGACACGGTTTGGTTTAGCTCTTGTGTTTGGATGAGCCAAGAGTAAAACCAAGAAACAATAAAAACAATGTGGCTTAGAGCTATAAGGTAGTAAAGTATCAGTAGTAAAAAAAAATCATGCTCAGGATCAGAAAACATCTTTTCTTGGGGAAAATTTTATAGGACAATTTAGAATATATTATATTCTCATAATACAGTAGACACTGTACAATTGATTAGGTTTATACTTGAGAGACATTTTAAAGGGACAAAGTCACATTATTACCATGCAGTCACGAGAGAAAAGAAACCTTTTAGAATTCAGCAAGAAGAGACACAGAAAAGGTAGACACTCAGTTTTCTAGCTTCTGGGGATCTACTGTACAGCACGGTGACCACAGTTAACAGTACTGTATTAAATATCTGAAAGTTGTTAGGAGAATAGATCTTAAATATTCTCATCCCCCCCATCAAAAATGGTAACCATGTGAAGAAAAAGAATTGTTCATTTGCCAGCCCTGCTGTGGTAAACACTTCACAATCTATTAGTGTATCAAATTACCATTCTGTCACATTAAACTTACACGACATTATACGTTAGTCATATCTCAGTAAGGCTAAGAATATAAAAACAGTATTTTTGAGATGGCAAAAAAAAAAAAAAAAAAAAAAAAGGCTGTCTTGTTCCCCTGGCAAGGTTTTCTTTAAGGCTTGTTATCAGAGTTTATCCAAAGCTCTGGGGCACGCCGATTTTCTACTTAGGGACTAGCTAAGTCTCTGAAATGGGTCAGTATGCTGTAGGCACTCCACTGCCTTCTCCAGACACAGTCTTTAAGCACAGGTGCTAAGTGGAGGGTCTTTCTGAGCCTTGCTCGCCCTCTGACAGGAACTTGGCAATCCAGGCAGTTCTCAGAATTGACTGCTCTGTGGGATTCATGAGGAGGTATTTACAAAGCTTCAGCTGTTCACATCAAACAACTCACTCTCAACACGGGTGGGAGTGGGAGGGAGGGAGAGCAGAGCTTGAGCTGAAGTGACTGCCTTGCTTAAGAAAGTAAGAAAGTTTTCTCTTGGATTCCATAAATACACACTTAAAAATCCCATATACCTTGAACAGTTACAACTTTAATGATTTTTTTGAAGTTCCTCAGGAATAAACCTGAGTGACATATGGGTTTAAAATGAATGTCTTCCACCATAATATAAACATATTTCTTCAATCAAGTTTTTTTTCTTCTGTGAAAAGTTAACAGGAAGTAAATACTGTCATTTCATCTCACAGTACAGACTGGCTTCACCAGACCTTGAAAAGAAATACCGCATGCTTTTTTACTTTTAACTTTTACAAATTTACACATTCTGATATAGCTGCGGAGGGAAACTGAAAAGCATCCAGCTTAGGGCCCTTTGATCTGAAGGAGGAATCTCTGAAGCATATTTCGGTTTCGATTTTTCTAGCTGAGTACTTAATTTATAAACTTACAAATTGCTAAGTCCACTACTACAAGTCAAATCATATTATTACCCAAACTGTATGTAGCAAAGTAACCCACAAAACATCATGCTACCATATTGCCTTAGCCAGGACGGCTCACTGCGGGTAAAGAAGGCGCACACATTTCTGAAACCACTAGGTGGCACTCATTCACTGCAACTTCAGGGCAATCACAGCTTGAAGCTTATGAGACGTAGGGTTAGGGGAAGGCAAATGTTACCCATTATTTGATATTTTCCTATCATTTCACACAATTAACAAAGCTCAATTTTACCTTTTCCTGTCTGCTTTAAATCAAATCAACAAATATTTATTGAAAGATTTATTAAGGGAGTCTTCATTTGTGACGAGAGTTGAAAACCATTTTCACTGAGGTGGTAATGCGCTAAAACATCTAGAAGAAGCTATGTCATGCACAGTATGCCATTTAAATTTCTTTTATTTCATTGCTTTACTACTTCATGTTGTTAGTTCTCATGTAGCTATTTTTCTAAAGGTTAGAAAAAGCACACAGTCATGAATACTGAAACTTTCTAAGATCCTAGATGGCATTAATCTTCAAAATTAATGTTTATGAATGTAGGAGTCCAAGAGCTCTTGGTGATTCACAAAAGGCCCTTGCTATGGTAGGTCTTTAAAGTGTGTGAGAAATAGTGCTGCTCACTGCACTGAGACCTACGAACCAAAATGGCCTTTGGTAATAAAGGATTATGATTTAGTCTCGGAGATGAATCATGGAATGAACATTCCTGAACTCTGCACTTCAGACTAAATGGTTTGGAGA
The DNA here is from genome assembly GCF_024610735.1 of Ursus americanus. NCBI lineage: Eukaryota > Metazoa > Chordata > Mammalia > Carnivora > Ursidae > Ursus > Ursus americanus. The sequence goes on from NC_142142.1 coordinate 60,516,529, forward strand.
AAATGTTGATGGGAAAAAGTAAATCAAAAGTCAACTTTTTGTAGAAGGCCTAGGGTAATAATAAGATAAAATCCAGGACTTACCTGTTCTAATATGTTTTGAAGCCTTTCTATCTCACAGTCTATTACAAATTTCTTCTCTTGTCGTCTGTCAAGCTCTTCTAGAAGTTGCCTATAGCTGACATCATTAAAATTTTCCACACATATAGCGCTGACATGCCAACCATTTTGTCCTGCTTTTTCCATAATAGCTTGAAGTATTGAGTACCCTAGTGGGGAAAGAAATCCAGAAGGGTTACTAAAAACATCTTTACTCCTCCTTAATAACTTATGCAGGCACTGAGTCTATGTCAACATTTTTATGTTGCAAATATACAATAAATGCTTAGAAACTCAAAAATCTGAGTGGTTTTCACTTTCTTTACTTGGGGCAACACCTCTTAAAAATATTGCTCAAATGAAGGAAGAACACCATGCCTTGAATAAGCTCTCATAGTCCCTCTACTAGAGAACATTACATTGCTTTAGACATATTTTTGATGAAATAAACCAAAAACCAAATTCGGTACCACCTGTAGTCAATAAGAATTTCATAAATTCTTCTTGTTAATTTTACTCACTAGACAGAATTAATTTTTAACAACTGTTTTGACTTTCCCTTTGAGCAAGGCAGTAAGGACATTTTTGGGGTCAGCTATGGAAAGGATGATATTAAAAACCAATGAAACAGTATTTATTGAGGACCCATTATTGTGAATGGAGGAGGCATTATTTAACTCTGTCTCTTAGCAGGGGGATGTGGATTTTGGGTGAATTGAGCAGCTACTAGGTGAGGCACCAGGCATTCAAACTCATAATCTACCAGGTGAAAAAGACATTCAAATAAACAAATGCAACTCAGTTTAAGACACTCTAATGATAGCTGTATTCAACATCGAGTGTTGGCCCAAGGGAACGTTTGGTTAAATTTGCCTGGCTGGGACATGAGGAAGAGGAGAAACAACTTGCACTGGGTCTTGAAGGTTGAGAAGACTCATCCAAGCTTGCTGAAAAGGGCGTGTTCATTAGCTGGAGACAGTCTTCCAGAGAATGGGGTGGTCAGTGCCCTGTTGGTCCACATCTCTCTGCATCAACCAGCACAGAAGGGAAGGGAAGTCGGAGGTCTTAGTGTCTGGGTTAAGGAAGCTGGGGCAAACTTAGGAACACAGCCCCTGGAGTGTTTCTTCATGCCAACACCGTCCTGAAATCTTGCTTTTTCCAGCTCTCAGTTTTCAAATGGCATGTAAGAAGGGAAAAGTCTTTGAAATTATGAATAGCCAATAACTAAGAACTGGTTAGAGTCAGAGCCTGGTAGCCAGTGATTTTTTTCCACTTGGTGCTTAGCATAAAAAAATATGCTCACCCTCTTTGAGAAGGTCTGACACTGATTTGAGCTCATCCTACAGCAGCTGACTGTGGTTTCTCCCTCCCTTGGTCACTGGAGTCAGAGTGTGGACCGGGTGGATTAAAAGTGACGACTTAAAATGAATACACAGCACTTGCAAGATAAGAGTGCATTTATTCAGGTTTCTGATTTGTAGGAGTCTCTCAGATTCGAGGATTCTGATTTTCAGGTATATATTCTACAAGTCAGAGTTTCAAACATTACGGATGCTTGGTTAATATCAACAGATGGAACTGATGATGAGATCATATTTGAAATATAAATTACCTGATATCCTGCCAAATGAAATACTGTGGCAGTCAGGATTCATTTTTATCTAAATGAAAAAAAAATTCCCCAAAGAGGAAGACAGAGGGCATGTTAATTACTGTGTAATTATTCTGGTCTATCTAGTGCTCCATTCAGTCCTCCCGTCTGTAATGCACGCCCGTGACTATCTTTTCAGATCTTACCTAGATCCCCCTCGGCCCCCACCCCAAGCCCCTTGTTTGCGGTTTGACACTTACGTAACAGCATGGTCTGAGTGCTCTCTTAATGTAGATCATGCCCCATTTGTTCTGCTCTAGGGACTTGCTCTCTGATAGGAAGCGAGGCAGTGTTCCTTTTATTCATTTTTGACACCTACGAGCACGTTCTTTTAAAAAATTCCAACTGACATCTTACTTTTCCTCCTTTTAGTGTCATACCAAAATAATTCAAAGACATTTCGTTTGTTTGTTTGTTTTGCATGTTGTAAGAAATGATAAATACTGGCCACACACATCACAGTAGTAGTCCTGGGTCCTGGGATCAATTCACAGCTTGGCATGGTTCTTTATATACTGTATTTTATTAATTTTTTAATTTCTGGCATCATGTGGTTATCAGGCTTCATGTCACTCCTAGGCATCCAGGTTGTTATTTTCCTGCCTACAGGACCTTTACAGAATGTACAGACACAAACCTTCTGATGAAATGCATGTATGTGTTCCCATTTGCATAAGAGATATTTCAAGATTCAGACTAACAAACCAAAACTATAATTCAAATTCAACATTTTGCTATCTGATTTGTCAGATTTACAAATGACACTAGAACTGAAATAAGACAAAACCCTAGGACACAATCTTTATTAAATGGCAAAGAAAGTTGGCTGCCTAAGAAGAACCATTAATCACAGTCAGAAATAAATGGCATCTGTTCCATGTAGTGCAAAGGACATGCAGTTACAGGTTGGAAGCTTGAATTCTTTTATAAGCTATGTTTGATTTTCATACACTCTCTTGTTCATTGCTACTCAGATGTGTGTGTCTTATTTATTTGCCAAGATAGTTGGGAATATATTGTGACTTGGAGAAAATACTGCTGTTGAATCTGTGGTTATGTAACTTAGCTGTTATATAAACTAGAAAATCACAAGTCATGTCATACTAATTCTACGTCCGGCTATGATTTGTATCTCCTAGTTATTAGAAAATCTGTAATGCGGTGTTGTTGGCCATGAATACTGCAGTGTTAGGTGCATATCACAAGACTAACGGAGACTCTACTACTGTAAGGGATCTTTTAAGTCTCACTTTGACTTTAAAAAGCTGCCTAACATTTTAATTCAATATAATTTACTGAAAACCTACTATATCCAAGATCCTTTAAGGTTTGCCAAGATAAAGACATGATTCTTGTCTCTACAAGGAATTAACTATCTAGTCACTTACTAAGTAACTAACCATTACACATATTACACACTACTATATAAACAACCAAAATAATTTTATTAGAATAGTGGTAAAAGCGTACCATGGACAAAATCACATCACTGTATTACGGTAAGAAATTAAAGGCTTTCCATAGTTATTAAAGAACACTATCAGTTACACATACAAATATTGTTTAAAATGTTTTGATGCCATGTAATGATATTATCAATTATGCTGATAATTGATCATAGTGATGTAAGCTGTACCGAATTACTGCATCCGTGCACAGCAACGATGTTTCTATCATCCCTGGGGAATGACCTATTTTGGATGAGTAGAACCATCCAGAGATGTGGCTGCTAGCAACACAAGCTGGGTTTTATTTATTTGATGTTCTCTCTTTCAAGAGTTATTTGATTCAACTATCTGCACACAGAGGAGCAGGAGGAGAATCAGGAGAAATTTATGTCAGGGTGGATATAATTTCAAACAGAAGAGAGTTATCGATAAGCTGTTAAAAAACTTCACTTCGATAAAGACCGAAGAGCGCTCATAGTGCTTTTGAATTAGAAGTTCACTGGTGCGCTCAGCAGGAGCCGCGCCCGCGCAACGCTGGGTACAGAAGTGCTATTTCAGATGGCCGAGAGACTGAGGAGAGGTGAGAGTGTAGACATGATCAACGACTGTCATCAGGATAACGAAGTAATGAGATGAAGGGTGTGTCATTATGATGAATATGGGATGGAGAAACTCCTAGGTCGTGGGAACCAGGATGATAAACACGGGATGCAGAACATCAAGGTGGTGGTGGTGGGAACCAGTGTGGAGAGGAGAGGACTGGGTCTGTCCCATGGTGGGGGCGGGGGTTTGAGGAGCATCAAAAGGAGAAGCATCAAAAGGACAAAGCAGCCGCTGGTGCTTACTCCAAGTATAAGCCCTCCCATCACCCTTGCAAACGGCTATGCAGGTCCCCACCGCTACACTACTGATGTCTCTGGTCTGGGCACAGTTCCCGGCATCCCACACACTAGTGCGTATGCCTGGAAGTATACTCCGCGCTGCGTATTAACCTCAGTCTTAGAGAAGGTCGAGGCTCTGGAATCCACACTGCACCCAAAGCCACCAGGCCGGAACTGCCGAACAGAATTAGCAACCATTTAGTTTGGACTCTTTCCAAAGCAGCTTAGCACCAAAATACTGTGTTAAAGGCTCCTGTCTGGACTCCAAGGTCTCAGCACACAGAAGGAGTAACCAACCTTGTAGCTGGGTTAAAATCATCGGCAACTGTGACTACTGCATTTATTCTATGCCATAGTTCAAGAAGGGCAGAGGGAAAACAAACAAAGATCTTCTACCTTATGCAGTTTGAGGCCACACATGCAAACGTGGTAGAAGATGGAATGTCTTGAGTTTTCCCTTGTCTACAATCAACAGTAAAAACAGAAAATCCATCTTTAAAGATGGTTATTCTGGGTCCTGGATTTTCCCTAAAGCCTCTCGTATTTTCTGACAAGAACATTTATTGTTTCCTGAACACAACACTCCAGTGTGCATAATTAATTCAGATGCTGTCTTACAGATAAATTTGGTAATCTAAATCTGTAAAGTTTCTGTTCGTTGCAACTAAGCCTAACCCTCATGAATACAGGCATACAGCAGGTGTTTTCAACCATCTGCCACAGGTTCAAGCCCTGAACACCTCCCTCCAGGCATGCCTTAACACCATGTTTTTCCTCATTCTCTTGGGCTTTTCTAGAACCAGGCTACTGGAGAATTTGATTTCAGTACAAAGAATGGCTGAACCTATTAATTTATATAATCACTTGTTTCCATACCTGATTGATTTTTGTAGATAGAAACTGTACCACTTCCTCACAGTGCTTTGTGTTTGTTTATTCTTCTCTGATACATCCCCAAATCTATTTGTCTCCTCCCGCTTCCCAGTATCATCTTAGACCATTAATGTCTTTGTTTTCTGTCCTCCAGCAACACTGCCCTTCTCAGATGTTCTAGAAGGTCCCACCCATCTATACCTCAGTGCCTCAGCACAAAGCTGTTTCCTTTTAAAAAAACCTGCTTCCTTCCACTTTTGCTTCCTTTCATCTTTCAGAACTCACTGCAAACATTCCTCACCCCTAACTAGATCACTTTCCCCTCTGCGCTCTTCAAGCTCTTATAGTTTTCTGTACATGTCTTTCAGAGATTTTCACCAGTTTCTAACTATATATTTGAATGATGATCTGATTAGCATCTTTGCCCTCCACTATACTGCAGGCTCCGTGAAGTAGGGACTGTCCCCGTGCTCAGTCCTTCTTTGGCCAATGGGTGCTTGGCACATGCTTAACAAAGAGCTGTCTGAATGCATGAATGAGTTAGTGGCAATTCACAGACAGGAGTCAGAATGTTAAAAGACTTGGTGCTAAGAAGCAGCATGGCAGGTCACATCCAGGAACCTCAAACACTTCAGTTTATCTCGTGTGTTTGGAAGAGCAAGGAGGATATGGACAGATCTGGTGTGGACTGTGGGAAGGGCTCAAAAGACAGCAGAGAGAAGCAGGCAAAGGTCGTGTCACTAGAGCTTTCTCTCATATCATAGAATTTGGTCTTTACTCTTCAAGGACTTCAGGAAGAGAATGACAAATGTGCTGTACAGCAATCATTCAGCTGCATTGTGGGAAATACAGGGGATGGAAGTAACAGGAAATGGGAAAACCCGTTTGGAGGCCATACTGAAGTCATTCAGATGAGGTGATGGGGAAGGAGAGTGGATTCTAGGTGAAGGGGGAAGGACGACTCCACTTGGTGATCCATAAAACATAAGGGATATGGAGGATAGAGATTTGGGCATAACACCAATCTGTTCTATTGGCGGTCACTTAATCTTGCTTTTGGAGGAGGGTTAGGTCTTTATGATGTCCTGAAGAAGCACATAATTTTCTACATGGATTTCAGATGTCAAGTGACTTCTGGTGAGAAGGCCTGGCAGCTCCCACTTTCGTCACCCAAACCAGTAAGCTAGGTGGGCACAGGCTTGACAAACCCAATTTCTCTCTTGGTACAGGCAGCTGTTTTTCTAGAGATCATCTCTGTAGATTTTGAATAGTCGCTAAGAATAAACTGGGTATCTTTGCAAGTTTGCCTTCAGAATTGTTTATCTCCTCAACACCATGAGCATTTATCAATATCTTCTTATAGTGGACAACAATCTCTTTTCATGCAAGAAAGGCATTCTTGAAAATTTTGTGTAATTTTAAACTCCAATAACTAAAGACTAGTTTCCTAATCAGAATAAATGTCTGGCATGACTCTATATGGTTATTATATTGCTCCTAAATTGAGATTATATCAATTTTAAATATCACACTATATAAAATTCACAGTTCTGATTAAATATTTTTTTATATCACACTATAAAAAGTTCACAATTTGAACTTGCACTAAATGCAACCATTGTATTTTTTTTCTTTTTTAAGATTTATTTATCCATTTTAGGAGGATGGGAGGGAGAGGGGGAGAGGGACAGAATCCCAAGCAGACGGCCCGCTAAGCATGGAGCCAGATGCAGGGCTGGATCTCAGGACACTGAGGTCATGACCTGAGCCAAAATCAAGAGTCAGATGCTCAACCAACTGAGCCATCCAGGCTCCAAGCACTGTATCTTTGTAAGGAGATTAAAATAGATTTGTGAATTAACAGGCAACCAAATAATGTTTGTCTCATATTAAGCATTTAAAATACTTAAGACCTAATTTTGCATGTTAAACTTACTCAGTATGGCAACGCTTTGGGAAAGCAAAGTGTTGAGTTGAGAGGCTGGACAGAGCCCCTTGGAGAGAGGACTTCTCTGCAGACAGAATGACAGGTGAGGATGGGGAGGGTCTGATGGACAGAGATGGTGACGAGCATAGGAGCCAAGGGCAGAGCAGCAGGAAGCTTGATGAATGCGTAAGAGATTATTAATAGTTAAGAGACTGGTTTGCTGGAGTGGTGGGTTCATAAACATACTAAGCTTTATTATTATTTGACAATTCGGTTGGACCTCAGGACAGCCCTGTGTAGTAGGTCTGTTCCCCTACACTGTGGGGGAACAGAGATAAAAGTGGACTACGTGATTCACATCAAATAGTAACCTAGCGAGTGACAGAGCTACAATGTGAACTCAGGCCCTCATTCTCAAGTGGAGGGGCTCTCGTAGCCCGTGTTAGCGGACAGGGAGAGCTGGAGATGAGACTGGAAAGGAAAGTCAAGGCTGTGTTGGGGAGGCCCCTCTACCTCTCAGGAACACGGTTAGTATGTTAGCGTATTCTGTCAGTGTGATCTTCAAAGCACATGGAGAATTGGACCGTCTTTCCCCAGCACTGCAGCGGCCAACACCCACGTGCCAACCAGCACCCTCTCTTGTCTGGAATGTGCAGCCATCTCCTGACAGGTATCCTTGTTCTGCTTTTGCCCCCTTTGGATGGGTGGTCGCACGGCTGTGAGCGAGCCAGACCATCCTACTCAGAGCTCATAGCGGGCTTGTTGCTTCTTTACAGTGGCCTTACAGCCCCACTTTCTGACCACATCTGTGACTTCCTTGCTCTCAGACACGGGCAGCAAACCACCCTCCTGCCAGCTTTGTTCTCCCCTGGCTTTGCCCTGGAGTGCACTCCCCAAGGCGGGTCTGGGAGGCTCACCCTTTCACCTCCGTCTGGTCTTTACCCACCTGCCCTCTCTTCAAGGAGGGCGTCCTGATCTCATTCTCTACCATGTCAACTCTCTTGTCCTCAGATGTCACACGCCCTTCTTTGCACTATTTTCTCCCTAACATCATCACCCAATGGACTACGTATTTTATTCATCTTATACATTGTCTGTTGCCCCCACTAGAGGGCAAGCTCATGCATGGAGGCAAGTTTTGTGTTGTTCACTGTACTAGAAGAATGCCTGGCGACTAAAAGCCACTTGAGGAATGTGTCTGAATAATTAAAAACTGAAAGTTAAATTTTACTTTGCTGACCACAGGGAAACATGGGAGGCTTTGGAGTAGAGAAGAGACAGATTATAAAATTGCTTTCATATTTAATATTAGCTTTTATACTGATGGACTCAAATGAAGGAGGAGGAAAGGGAACCCAAATAGGAGGCTACTGAAATGGATCTAAGTGTAGTGCGGTAATTCCTCCAATCTACAGCAGGAGGAAGAAAGGAAGAATGTTAGCTGCTCACTTCTCTCCAAATTCTGTTCTTTCCCCCTCATTTTGTACTCATCCATTGATGAGCCAGGAGCTTTTCATTTTATCAGGTTGGAACCATATGAGACTGCCATTTCTGTTAGTCTAAAATATTCAAATTTGAGCAATGTTTTCTGTTCCATTCTAGAGATGGCTTCTGAATTGATGATAAGTAATATTCAATGGAATTAGAGTGGCCTGAAAACTACTTAATTTATGCATTTAGATGCAAAAATAATGTGGCAGGTAAATGCAAAAACTCCCAAACCGGGGCCGAGGGAGGTCATGAGTTGCAGGAGCCAAGAGCCTTGCACATCTCAGCGCTCCTTAGGGTATCCGTGGAAATTGCTCTACACTTTTCATTATCAATCTTTATAGCAACCATCTTGAGTCATTAACAAAGGCTGAAATAAGCCTCAAAAAAATTCAGAATTAAAGGAAGTTTGAAATCCATTTTAGAAAGAGCTCTATTCTAAATGCTAAAAACAGAAATACTTTTGGTTTATAAAAACAAATCCTCAGCTAACCCCGAAAAGCTGGTTCATTGGTTGAGGATAGCCAATGCTCCACACAGAATGCTGGTTCTTAAAAGACCAATTAATTTATTCTACCCTATGTTGAAGTCTGAGTCCAATAGATCTCATTAATTAATCATGAAAGCAATCACTGGCAACAAAACACATAGAAGTGTTACACAACATATTAAATATCGGTTTGTTACATTCACATGCCAGACTGTGTACTGTAAATAATATTAATTTGGATCTGGCTTTTACACACAAAGCCAAAACCATTCATTTTGGTCGATTTGAAAGTGATATTTTAAAATGTTACTTTTGTCTTTTCTTTAGAAAAGGAGTAGCAGTACATAATTTTCTTTAGATGATTCTGGTGAAAGGATTTGCATACAATTATCAAGACAATTTCTGTTCCTGGTGGGAACAAACACAGGACGAAGTAAGTATTCACCATATGATTAGCCTAATTTTTATATCCCACTGAGGCTCGCTCAATTCCAAGAAGTAATTGTAAACTCATGTCAGTGACGCAGAGTGAATACATTTGATTACTCACTATTAAATCTCTTTAGTGGGGCAATGACACTGAGGTGATCATCTAAAGGACGAGTGATTTCTTGAACAGCATGCCACGTGACAGATGATGGATTCAGTTACTTTCAACTGCAGCAACTGTGTTTTTAATTTCAACTATATGGTTCTGAGGCAGGGTATTTGAATTCCTTAATCATTCACTTTTGACTTCTATGCAATGAAGATGATTAAAGTAGGATTTTATTACATCTAGTAATCTGCTCCATAGCTGTTCAGAAAAATCACTTATATTCCCTGTGGTAGAGTCAATGTAGAATGCTCTTGTCCATGTGAGGGATGTACTTTGTGAATTCTGGGTAGGTGAGGGATTTTCTCCCTACAACTCTGGGAGACTCATAATGTATAACTCAACATCCCAAACCCCCTCAAAGACGAAAATAAAAACTTAACTCTTATTCTTGAATTATGTATTTGGTCATTAGCCAAGAACTCAGTTTAGTCAGAAACTAGGAGGATACTCTCAGACTTGTCACTTTTTTCCATCCTCATCTCAAGTCAATCCTGATATTTCTCCCAAAATACTGTATTTAAGATCTTCCATAAACACGTCCCTACTTTTTCATTTTCATTCAACAAATATTTATTGAGTGTCTACTGTATGCCATACCATTGCTCCAGGATCTTCAGATACAGGAATAACCAAAACAGTAAAATGTGCCTACCCCCATGAAGCTTATACTCCAGGACGATGGCAGACAATAAACAAATACACAAATACATTTATATGCATACATGTTATGTATGTAAATATATAACAAGAGGTGGTAAGTTCTATGAAGAAAAATGAAGGAAGAACAGGACAGAAATGACTGGGGGTGATGGTGGGAGGGCACTTATTTTTCCACACCAACCTCTCACTATCTCTCTGAGCTACATATTGCTCAAGTCACACTACTGATTGGCAGTTTGCCAAATAAACCAGGTTCTTTCTCTCTTGCTTACTGTGTTCCGATGGCTATTCCTTGAGCTGAGAAAGTCTGTATTCTTCATCCTCACTTGCAACTTCCAATTTTACTTTAAGCCTCAGCTTTAGCTTTAGGTCATTTTAGAAGACTTCTCTCATTGGGACTGCATCAAAATAAAAATCTTCTGTACAGCAAAGGATAATCAATGAAACTAAAAGGCAACCCAACAAATGGGAGATGTTTGCAAATGACATATGTGATAAAGGGTTAGTATCTAAAATATATAAAGAACTTATACAATTCAACACCCAAAAAACAAATGTTGCAATTAAAATAGGCAGAAGACATGAACAGGCAGTTCTCCAAATGGGACATCCAGATGGCCAAGAGACATGAAAACATGCTCAGCATCACTCATCATCAGGGAAATACAAATCAAAACTACAATGAGATAGCATCTCACACCAGTCAGAAATGACTAAAACTGAAGACACAAGAAACAACAGGTGTTGGTGAGGATGTGGAGAAAGGGGAACCCTCATGCCCTGTTGGTGAGGATGCAAACTGGTGCAGCCACTCTGGAGAACAGTATGGAAGTTCCTCAGGACGTTAAAAATAGAACTATCCTACAACCCCGTAATCACGCTACTGGGTATTTACCCCTAAAATGCAAAAACACTCATCCAAACAGATACACACACCCCTATGTTTATAGCAACATTATTCACAATAGCTAAATTATGGAAGCAGCCCAAGTGTCCATCGACCAATGAATGGATAAAGATGTGTATATATACAATGGAATATTATTCATCCATAAAAAGAACGAAATCTTGTTATTTGCAACAACATGGCCGGAGCTAGAGTATTATGCTAAGCAAAATAAGTCAAAGACAAATACCATATGATTTCACTGAAATGTGGAAGTTAAGAAACAGAACAAACGATGGGGAAAAGAAAGAGAGAGAGGTAAACCAAGAAACAGACTCTTAACTCTAGAGAACACGCCGATAATTACAAGAGGGGAGATGGGTGGGTAGGTGACGTATGGAAGTGAATCACTATATTGTACACCTAAAACTAATATTAAACTGTATGTTAACTATACTGGAGTTAAAATAAAAGAAAAATAAAAGATTTCTCTAACCTTTCCTAGTGAGTTGTTGTCTTTTTTCTTTAAATGTCCCTAGGTGTCTGTTTGTACAGTAATTATAGTTCATATCTCACTGAATTAATTAATAAATTATTTATCAAGCACTATATGCTATTTTTGGAAGTACTAAGCACACAGTGAGGCACAGCTGCCCATATGAAGGGTGCTGGGTTTTAATAACTGTGATTATTCATTTATCTGTCTAGTTCTCTTTAAGTAGGACGTGAATTCTTATTCACTTTTGTTTTGTTTTTTCAACACAAAGGAAAGAATCTAGAGTGAGATTGACCTGAATAGCAAGGGTAAAATCCTGCCTGTTTTACATCACACCCTCCCCCATCTGATCAAGTATAATAATAATGAAGACAATAAAAATACCTAAAAGTTATTGAAGCCCCCTATCTAATCTGAAGCAGACACCATATTAAGTGTTTTATGGGCATGGTGTTAGTTTTATTATCTCCATTTTATATAAAGCAAACTGGATGACAGAGAAGTTAAATTCTTGGCTAAGACTGCTTAGCTATTAATTGGTGGAGCCTCGTTCAGTCTGTTAAAGTCTGCCTTTTATTCTCTTCTATGATACCGTTTGTAATACAGTGAACACTTAATTCCATTCTGTTTGGGTTAATTTTATTCCCCTATTAAGGATTCATTTTTGACCCAGGAATATCCCTGCCTGTGAAGTGTTTCTGGTGCCAGGGGGATCTCCCAGGAGCGCTATGTCTGGTTTCTGCCACTGAAGCTGGGGCGTGTGCTCACGGCTTTCACTCCAGCTTCACAGAGAAGCGACGCGCCTGCCCCAGCAGTCTCTGGCAGGTCTGGTCCAAATGTCACACCAACTGAGAAGATTACAACAATGAACAAAGTGGATTCCTTTGCAACAGTTTATCAGTGCTGCCCTGTGGTTAAGTTTGGTTACTGATGTCGCCAGGGCACCGCTCAGGACATACCATTAACTGCCTTCTCCCTGTCAGGATATCAAGCATTAAATCATAGTTAGGTCATAGGAGAAAAGGCTTTTGAATTACTACTTAGATCTATCTATATGCTTGCCAAGCTCTTCCCTTCTAGAGTCACAAACCCTACAAGGCCATTTCACAGATTCTATTTGAATCATGGTGTGGGATGGCTTCTGCTGATGCAGGGGCTAAGATAGGGGAGTGTTCTGAATAGTTATGATAGCAAAACCAAAAAGCACTTGCATTTTTAATTAAAATACATTTGCCTGAAAATTAAAATGGATATAGAAACATCTACAATTTTATATTTGTAACAAATTTGAGCCATGTTTGAAAAATCAGATTGAACTATTTGTTTTTTCATCAAATACTTAGAATATGGCACTAAATCAGTATATCAGTCTGCTTCGCTCTTTGAGTCAACAATCTATGCTAAGAATCACTGACATTTTGATCGAAATTCATGGTTTTCAAGGTTCATTTTGACAAAACTAATGTCACTATCAAATTAATTGTGCTACAGAATTTGATTTTATTTGCTATTATAAGGCATTCCCTACATTAATTCATAAAGTTAGTACAAATTTCTTCGTTATGTGCTTTTTTAAAATGTAAAATTTGAGTTATGTTCTCTATTTTAATCTACGAATGTTCCCTCAAGGCTCAAACTGTTATTAATATAATTATAATACTTAAATTCAACTATTGTTTTTGTTTTAAGAAGCTTTTAGTGATGGGTGTTTGTGAACATATAGTTCATTTCTGAAAAATATGTCCCTTTGCAGATAGATACTCAGAGTTAAATGATTATGGGATATTTCCCCAAACACTGTTAACTTCCTTAAACATGGGCTGCTTTATTTATGACACCCCTTTCTAAGTTTGATAATTCTAGCAATTTCCATAGATTGACTCCCTGTAAGCACTATTTCAGCATGATCAGAAAAAAAAAAGCTTTAAAAAATTAAATTGAAGAACTCTAGAGTTAAAAGGATTTTTATTTTTTCTTGGGTCTCACCTCTTTGTATATGTAGGGTGGTCCTGTATGCAGAAGAAAGTATAAATTGGGATTCTGAATTTTGTAACAGAATGTGAGCTACCCCATAGGTATACCTTTTACATAAAACATATAAAGTCTCCCTGTAATTGGAAACGCAGAGCTTATGCGCTCCAACTCCCCTAGCATACTAATCTAAACCTTTGCGGACTATTTGCAGCCCAAAGAGACTTTAGGTATAATGTAGTCCAAACTCTTGACTTTGAGAATATGAATGCCCCTCCATCCACCAAATATGCCTTACCAAGATATGTGGTAGGTATGGTAGAGTGTCAAGCAGGTCTCCTGACTGCTAATAAGTATACTTTACTGAATTTCACTGCTTCCTGTTGAAATTTGAGCTCAACAACCACTGTTTGAGGAAGGGGACCTGAAGAAAGTGACCAAGGATGTAATTCTCAGACATGAATTTTTATATTGTATTTATTTATTTAGACTGCAGAATCATATATTTTACAAAAAAATGAAACAGTCCTAATGTCCCTTATTTAAGAAAGCACCTCATGATAAATTCTTTTTATAATGCAGAATAAGGAAAGGGTCTGCCTCTCCTAATCTAGATCCTAATCTAATCTGGATCCTTTTGTAAAACAGTATGAATACAAATCTAGCCAGTCATGTTTCCTGTTCTCCTCTGGATCCCAAAGAGATAAAGTTAAGGCTAAAGTCATGGTATATCTATCCCTGATGAATATAATTCTATGGTCACATGGCACCATTTTTCATACACTATTGTACTAAATGCAAGGCAACTGTTATTTACTACCAAATGTAAGCTGATGATCACAAGTGACCCAGAGAGTGGGAAGGTGTGTCTGTAGATGTACTAGCCCTGCAGGAAAATAATTTAAAATTTTTGACAATGGCTGAGCACTTACTGAATGTGGCTGAGCACTCTTTTCATATTTAGCAAACACAAAAATTTAAAGATACAAGAACTCAACTCTTTTACAAATAAGGGAACTGAGTTTTAGGGAGAAGAAATGATGGGCACCTCTTAAGAAGTCACTTGCGAAATCAGTACCTCAAGAATAGAGGGTATAAAAGACTGCCATAAAATGAGGACCTGGAAGTCTCTCTCTCTCTGTCTCTCTCATCCTTCACCCCATTTTCTCTCCCTTTCCTTTTATTCTGTCTCTCCCCTTCTATCCCTCCTGTATCATCTCATGATCTTGCTACACTGAGATAATTTATATTACATTTTACTTTACAAAATGGGATTTACTATACCTCTGGAGATAATATTCAATATATTTAACAACTCCTGTGATATTGGTCAACCAAAATGACCACCAGTGCAGCACTGTCCTGTGGGGAAGAATATTATATCTACTCACATGCTTTTTGTAACCCCATTTTTCTTCAATAATAGATCATGTGTATGTTTTCAGGTCAATAAACAGAATTGCATGGTTATTAATGGTAACACACTATGCCATTGCATGGTGCATCATATTTTATTTAACATTTAGGTTATTTCCATTTTGCCTATTGTATACGACGTATTAATTTTTCATTTATTCGGTGGTGCCTAGGCTGACTCGGTCGGGGTAGCATGCAACTCTTGATCTCTGGGTTGTGAGTCCGAGCCCCATGTTTGGTGTAGAGATTAGTTAAAAATAAAATCTTTAAATCAGATCAAATCCATGTTCACTGATAACTTGTTGAGGAATTAAAAAACAGACTAAAATGTAACAAATCATGTTTGTGTTTAATGGATAACATATCATTACTAAATTGCAATATAGCCATTTGGCTTTTATAAATAGAAACCAAGTAGTACTGGAATGTTCTATTTCCATCTAAAATTCTTTCCATGAATATTTAAAATTGCATATAAAAATGAAACTGATTTCTCCTTTCCTTAGTGGTTTTCTTTCCTTTTGCCTTTACTTAAGTCTTTAAATTTAAGCATCAGCCTAAAAATGTTAAAGGCTCTTAAATAATGTAGTAGCTGCATCTAAATGAAGAATATCTGAAAGATAAACCAAATGTACCATTTGAGAGACGTAGCCATATAAAATAAATGTGCTTGTTGCCAATTTGTCTTTCTTATGCCTCAAGAGCTCTGATCTCAGTTTTAATGCACAGCTGGAACTAAGAGCAGATGAAGTGTGAGATGGGATAACTTCTCTTCCATGACAGGCTCTGTCCTGGGTCTTTCTCACCCCGATCAGGGGATCAAACATTTCCCAGATCACTCAACAAAGTCTCAGATGGCAAATCAACACAGAATTTGTAAAGAGACTTTGCTCAAAGAAGTATACCTTTCTTGCTTACTTGTTTCTTTTTTAATGCCTTGTTGTCTACCCATCCTACCTGTAATGTCAAGATCCAGAAGTTGAGAAGTATTTTAAAATTTGTAAGCATACTTCTCATACCTAAATCACTTTTTAAAGGTTTCCACAGATTTTTTTAAAGTGTAGCTACTTAACACTTTCCTATTTATAAAAGCAATTCATATATAGAGAAAGAGAGGGAGAGGGAGAGGGAGAGAGCACACATGCGTGCAAGAGATAGGCATAAAGTAGAAAAAGATAAAAAAGAGACTAACCATGTATCTACCCTCCAAAGCTATTAATATTTGTTGAATTTTTTCCAGTTCTTTTCATTTATGTTCTCACCAATATGAATGCCAATATTGTATGTACACGTTTCTTCCACAAAACACTTGTTTATGCTATTCAAAACTTAACAAGCACCATTTTAAGGGTTGTGTACTATATGGCCTGATCCTTCTCTAGAGCTCACTTATATCCCTGTTTAGATTGTTCCCTTTTTTGCTCTTATAAACAATATTGTGATGTATATTTGGCTTCTAATGCTCCATTTCAACTGTTTTGTTTTGCTTTGTGTTTTTTTTTTTGTTGTTTTGTTTTTTAAGAAGGGAACATGGAAGGAGTATCATGGAGGGAACATGGAAGGAATATCATATGTCAGTAGATATTCTTAATGCTAAACCAGTTCTGTTTGTTTTATGTTTGGGAAAACACTGGTATCATCCTTCTAAAACTGCAAAGGCTAGTAAGGCAGTAAGCCGTACAGACCACAGGAAAAAAGATATTAAGTAATTTATTAGGTTCAAATCTTTTTAGTAGATTTTTTTTTTGAAGCTTTGTTAAGAAAACATGAAGAATGATAAATTCCAGTAGGAAGTGCTAGAGTTGGTTTATTAGGGCTAACTGTGAGCGAAAAGTTTGAGGTGTTAATGCCCTCCGTGATGTGTCTTCGGAGTCAAGGTTAGAGAAGGGGCGGGATCACCACTGCTGTGTGATGGCTGCTGGTTCTGGCTCAATCAGTCCTAGGACAGCGGCCTCCACGTTTACATAGTTTGGCTCTTTGTATCTGGGGCTTGTACACTGGTCCTCCCTCGTCTGATCCATT
The DNA here is from genome assembly GCF_024610735.1 of Ursus americanus. NCBI lineage: Eukaryota > Metazoa > Chordata > Mammalia > Carnivora > Ursidae > Ursus > Ursus americanus. The sequence continues at coordinate 60,533,434 of NC_142142.1, forward strand.
ACTGCACACTGAAGACGGCGTGGCCTGTGCTGCTGCTGATCTGATTATGCAGCCTGTATGGCATCAGTGCCAAATTAGCTATTTCAATTCTCAACTAGCTATTCATTTTACAAAAGGCAAATCAGTATATATTCAAAATATAGATTGACATTTTGCTGGTCATATCTGCTCAGAGTTTATGCTAGGTGACTTCTTACAAATTGTACTGGATTGTACATCCAGACCTGCTCTTCGTTTTTCACTACCCTTCCCTGTGTTGATGGTCAAGAAGGCTGATCAGTATGGTCGGCATCCATGACCTCTGACTTCCAGTTGAGGGGATTAAAGGAAGTCATGTGCCACACACCCAAGGGTTGGAGAAGAGTGAGGTCAGTGTATTTCCATGGTTCCTTTTCCTGCCACATCAGTTTGGAAAGACAGCATCCCTTAAATAAAGGGCCAAAGTCCCTGCCACTCAGCATTCTCCATACACTTACACTCTCTGTATAAAACAGACACATCCTCCACTTCCTTACCCTCTCAGATGTATGGTGGTAAAGGCTCCCTGTTCTTGCTATCTCTGGGATACAGCTCGATCCCTTTTCTCGTTGGTGTCTCTAAACCCTGCTCACACCTTTTTTAAAGCAGTTCCATTATTAAGCAGTTATTGATTACTGTTTTAGACCATCTGGGCTGCTATAACAAAAATATCACAAACTAGGTGGCTTATAAATAGCAAACACTGATCTCTCACAGTTCTAGAGGCTGGAAAGTCTCAGATCATGGCACTGGGAAGATAAGATCCTGGCTCATGGCATGGGCCAACTTATCTACTGACGCTGTTTCTCACTGTAACCTCACGCGGTGGAAGAGGGTAGGGATGGGCTGGCTTTCTGGGGTTTCTTTTATTAAAAGGCACTAATCCCAATCATGAGGGCTCTACCATCATGACCTATCACCTTCCAAAGGCTCCACCTCTTAATGCTATTACATTGTGAATTAGGGTTTCAACATACGAGTTTGGTGGTGGGGTGCAGTGCAGGAGGCACAAACTCCAGACCATACCAATCACCATGTGTCTCCTACTGGGATAGCACCTAATATTAGTAGCTTTGACTCCAAAGAAATATGTGTTTGGTAGAAGAAACTTATAGGCATAATTATTCTACCTGTCCTATTATATCTCTCACCTTAATATTAAATTTCAAAAATTGCATGAGTTGACTGTGTTATCATTTTTTCCTTCTATCAGAAAGAGCTTATGTTAACCCTATGCCCTCAGATATCACTACTTCCAAATACACTGCATTTTCATATTGCTTCAAAGTTTAAGACCTAACACAACAGTTTATAACTTCAAAGAGTACAAAAAAAGGACCTCTGGCCCTCCTTATTCTGGGGTTATACCTTAGTAATCTTGCACTCTTTTTTACATCTTACACAAAGGCTTTCTAATAAATAATAAGCAAATGTTTTACATTATGTTAGTGACATGAACCGGATACAGTCTGGAAAGACAAAGGCTTTTCTGGTTGCTGCCGCAAAGCGTGGCTTATTTGACAAAAACAAAGAAAAACATGTCAAAATTAAAATTATTATTTGGGTAGACATTATCCAAAATTAAATTGGTTAATTCTACAAAACTCCATCCTGTATACCTACTCATTAAATTACATGGAATACACCTTCCAGCTTGCCCATACGGGCAGGCACACCAGACGGTTACACGGTCCATAACCAGATATTCTACAGGGACATCTATAGGATTTTCAGTGGTTCAAATGGGTCAGCTTTTTAAGATTTATTTATTTATTTGAGAGACAGAAAGAGAGAGCATGAGAGGAAGAGGGAGACAGAATCTGAAGCAGACTCCCCACTAAGCACAGAGCCCGATGTGGGGCTAGATCCCACAACCATGAGATCATGACCTGAACCGAAATCAAGAGTTGGATGTTTAACTGACTGAGCCACCCAGGCGCCTCTCAAATGGGTCAATTTTAATATTTTATTATTAAAGTTATTTTAAACTGTTATTTTAAAGTTTACCAAATCCAAATATTTTTCCAATATGATGTGGAGCTCTGGGGTCACAATCCAGCAAGTAAGAGACATGTTTGATCTGACAGATACAAAGATATTTTGCAGGAAACATCCTAGCTTTGCCTACAAATACTTTTCCACAGGGAGACGGGAGTATCTTTTCTCTAAGTTTTTCAATATTCGAAATAAAATATCTTACCCTGCCACCCTGATCATCTGGTTTTTAAAACATAGGGATGCTGACTCAGTCAGTAATAAAAAAATTAGCATTTTAGGCCCGCATTAAACATATTCTTGAATCATCTACCATCCTTTTATCAAATGCTGATGCAGAAAAAAGTGATTATTTTCCCCTTCAGTTGCCTGTACATTTTACACGACAGCCTGTGGCAGACTGGGTGACTGGACGGCACTGGCTCAGCCCAGCTCTGGAGCTGAGTTCACAAGGTATGCTGTTATGGGAGGCCTCCAACCTTTCCTTTTAAGATTTTATTCATTTATTTGAGAGACAAACAGAGGGAGAGCAAGTGCATGAGCAAGGAGAGGGGCAGAGGGAGAAGCAGGCTCCTCGCTGAGCAGGGAGCACAATGCAGGGCTCAGGGCTCAATCCCAAGACCCTGAGATCATGACCTGAGTCGAAGGCAGATGCTTAATTGGATGAGCCACCCAGGCGCCCCTAAGCCCTCAACTTTTATGGAGAATCTTTACAATAAGTAACACTAGACAGTTTCTTCATCTGTTGTAAACCTCTTTACCTTTTTAGAGAAAATATACTTTACCCAGTTCTCTGAATAATGTATTATGTTTACTCTTTCTTTATGATTCGTTGTCAGGATGATCCTTCCTGGTGAAGTTGTAAACTCAGTATTTTGTGGTAACAAGAATTACACTAACAGTAGTTCCATCTCCCCCACACACTGATTACCAAGCAGTTCAGGGTAAATATGATGTTCAATCATTATAACTGTATCGGTCCTTGTTTGCATACTCATATTTTCCTTCCTTTCCATGCTTTTGCCTTCTATTTCTTTTAAAGTTATACATATGTGCATGTGTGTGATATTTATATATACATTACGTGTATGTGTGTAACTACATACATATGTGTGATTCCAAATATGTATATTACATATTATATTATGCATATATGCCATCATTATATAATCAAACCATCTCAGCTCCATTTTGTTAAGAGGTAGGATGTGAACACACATGGAAATACTTTCTCAGGTTATTTTAGTCAATACCTCTTCTTCAAAATTAACTAGAGGTACTGTCAAAACAATTTATGTACAATGGACATTAAAAAATCAATTATTTTAAAATGGACTTTATTTTCCAAATTCCAAATATAAGTTTTCTAACTTTTAGAATTAATGACAAAGAAGTATTATACATAAAAAAGAAACAGTATATGTAGATTTCCAAAACATTCAAATACTGTTGTCAGAAACCTCTTGTCGTTCATTTTGCAGGTAAATGCACTGAATAATTAATGAAAATGATCTTCTTTGCTTTGACAATGAAAGCAATCCGTCTAAGAAGGAACTGCATAAACTACAGCTAACATTTGAGTGCTTACTACGTATGTTAAGGGCTTCGCATACATTTTTCTTATTTAATTCTCAAAACAACTTTAAAACGTATTAGGTATTCACCCATATTTTTTCAGATGATGAAACAGAGTTAGCAACCCTAGTAGCAGAGTATGGTCCAAGGGAGCTGCACTAAAATCTCCCTTCCCACCTGTCTTCACAGGACATGAAATTGAGCCTCCTCCCACATGGCATGGGGGGGAGGTGTCAAAGTTCCCTCCCCTTGGATCCAGTAGGCCAGTGACTGAGTGATTTCCAAGGTTAGATCATGAAAGTCGATACTGGCTTCCTCCTGGTCCCCTTGGGATGCTGACTACAGAGAGCAAGGAAGCCCAAGCAGCCAGTGTAGAGGCTACAAGTGGAGGGTGACAGCTGACAACCACACATGGAGTTTCAGCTGACAGCTACAGTCATCCACTGGACACGTGAACGAGACAGTCTCGGAGACCACTCCCGCCCCAAAGACCATCTAACTGCAACTACATGGGAGACCCCGAGCGAGAATCACCTACCTAGCTGAGCTCAGCCATTTCTAGAACCATGGCAGGTGATGTAAAATGCTGTTAGATTTGGGGGGTGCATTTTTACACAGCAATAGATCACCAGCCACGGAGCAAGGTCACACAGCTAGCGAGCAGAGCCTGACACGGCATGCGAACACATGGCGATCCTACTTCACCATCTCGTCTATGCTTTTAACCGCTGCACCGTACTGTGCCCTGCTGATGGCCTTCTGTAAACTGTAGAGATGTACACAGCCTTCTTTATATAGATGCTAGGAATAATGTGTGTGTGCATGTGTGCACGTGTGTGTAGAGTGGTAATAGTACTAGAGGCAGGATCAGCAGCAGCAATAATAGCTTCTTAGTAGCACCGGTAATAGTAACAGTAGTAAGCTCTGGATAGCACTAGAGTGAATATTATTTTTAAAGAATGCTAGATACAGGAAAACAGGTCACAGAGTAGTTTAACTTTTAGGATCTTTGGAGAAATATTTATATTCTTAATGCATTTTCCCAGTACTGTAAATTCTAGAAGTTACAAAGACTACATTATGCAGTAGATGAAAACCTTATTAAAAGTTGTTACTGAATAGTTTGTTCTTAATGCAAAAGGTCCTGCTTTACAATTGCTCTGCAATTCATTAATTTTCATTTTATTCCCTTCAAGGGCATTTAGGGTCTGGGATACACAGTTGTAAAACATAGCTCTCGCTAGAATTCATAATTTACTGGGTCTTAATATTCCATTTGAAGAGGCTCTTGGAATATGATGAGGTCAGAAGAGAAGAATAAAAAAAAAAACATTTGGCATGCTTAATAATAGACTATTTATCCATGGCATAATCTGAAATCTTTTCAAGCACGGCTGAAGGTGACCTATATCTCCAACTTATTTACACTGGATTGGTCACTTTATAAGAATTGGAAGGGGGGTTATATACATCTCATTAATTTTCTAGCTCAACAATATTTAACTTTGATTGCTTATTATTAGAGTGACTGCACAACTAATCATACAAACTCAAACACTTTTCGACAATAAAAGGGGGGCACTGTTAAAATTACGCTAGGCTATCAGGTGTAAACCAGAACTGAGCAGGCAAGCCAAGATGTAGGGCCAGCTCCCAGGGAGGGCCCTGGGGGAAAACAGAGATAAAGAAGGCACTGCCCACACACAGTGCCTAATCTCCCTCCTCTTCCTGTGTTGTAACTGAGAACTAACAAAAAACATAGACAGAAAAAACGCCAGTGGGAGAAGTCAGGTACAAGTCCAGAAGGATGATCTGTGAAGAGGTCCTATTTGTCCAGGCAGTCCTGAGTCTTCCTCTTTGCTTTTCTCCTTCTTATCTGGCTAGATGTTAATTAATCCATGTCTCTGAGGAATAACAATGATCCTATCAACACTTCCATTTTTTTTAATCTTGGAAAATTGGGATAATATGAGAAATTCTATGAGCTGTGTAGAAATGAGGGTCAGGAACTAGAATCTAGTGTTTGAGATCAAAGAATTCTGGATCTCCAGTGTTTGCAGGATGTTGGGACCATGGTTATTGGAATTGCATTGGAATTCCAATGGAAATCAACTCACACTTTCTAGGTTTCAGAAGACACTGAAAAGCATAATACATTTAGGTTAACAGAATGGGTTCAATGGATTCTATTCCTAAAAAGCCAAATTAAATTTTAGACATATGAGAGTATTCAATCATAGGGTCTGATAAATTATGTATTGAATTTTCTTGTTTACTGCATATTTTTATATTTTCCAAACCAATTTAAAAGTGTTAACAAATAAACATAATAGTATTTTTTATAAAACAACATAAACTAGTAGATTTAAAGATCAAGTGACCCTATCAGGCACACAAATTTCACTTCCAATTCTTTTTTTTTTTTTTTTAAGATTGTATTTATTTATTTGACAGAGAAAGAGAAAGGGAGAACATGAGCAGGGGGAGAGGCAGAGGGAGAGGGAGAAACAGACTCCTTGCTGAGGACAGAGCTGGACATGGGGCTCGATTCCAGGACCCTGAGATCATGACCTGAGCCAAAGGCAGACACTTAACTGAATGAGCCACCCAGGTGCCCTGTTACTTCCAATTCTAATCTGTGTTGAATCAGAGCATTTCACAGATGAGAAGAATCACAGAGCAATTTAATCAAACTTCTGATGTGGACAACGGCTGAGTCAGACTGCTTACAGGACTTGCCCAAGGTAAAGAGTTATTCATGGGAAAAGCTGGCTGCTGACATAGAAGGATCTAAAAAAATCCCTTTTCATGTCTTTGAGAACACTGTCATTGTCTTTGGGGGAATCTGGACAGGGCAAAGCTGAGGAGGAAGTCCACCATCCCCAGAGGATGTGATCTCCTATTAGCTTAGCTCTTGCAGAACAGAGTGAAGGAAGAAAAAGAACAAAATAAGGACATGCCTATTGAGCTCCCATTAAAATAAATAAATCTTTTAAGAAGGCAGTTAAGGATTATCCAACAGTTTGGTACTCTTTTCCCCAGCACCACATTCTTCTAGGAAAAGATGCACAATAAGAATTATTGATCATTAAAATATACTGCAAAGCTATACTAATCAAAACAGTATGGTACTAGCCAAAAGCAGATACACAGATTAACAGAACAGAACAGAGATCCTAGAACTAAAGCTACAATTACATAGTCAATTTATCTATGACAGAGAGGCAAGAATACACGATGGGGAAAAGAGAGTCTGTTCAACAAATGACGTTGGGAAAACTGGACAGCAACATGTGGAAGAATGAAACTGGAGCACTTTCTTACACAAAAATAAACTCAAAATAGATTAAAGACCTTAATGTAAGACCGGAAACCTTAAACTACTAGAGGAAAACATAGGCAACAATCTCTTTGACATCGGCCATAGAAACATTTTTCTAGAAACATTTTCCTGAGGCAAGGAAAACCAAAGCAATAATAAACTATTAGGATGATACCAAAATAAAAAGTTCTTGCACGGTGAAGGAAACCATCAACAAAACAAAAATGCAACCTACTGAATGGGAGAAGATATTTACAGTGATATAGCTGATACAGAGTTAACATCCAAAATATATGAAGAACTTACATAAGTCAACACCAGAAAAACAAATAATCCAATTAAAAATGGGAAGAGGATCTGAAGAGACATTTTTTTTCCAAGAAGACATCCAGAAGGCCAACAAACACATTAAAAGATTCTCAACATTACTAGTAATCAGGGAAATGCAAATCAAAACTACAGTGCAATATCACCTCATACCTGTCACAAGGGCTAAAATGAAAGACACAAGAAATATCAAATGTTGGCGAGGATGTGGAGAAAAAGGAACCCTCTTGCCCTGTTGGTTGGAACTCAAACTGGTGCAGCCACTATGGAAAACAGTATGGAGGTTCCACAAAAATTAAAAATAGAATTACCATGTGATCCAGTAATTTCACTACTGGGTATTTACCCAAAGAAAATTAAACACTAATTTGAAAAGACATATGCTCTCCTATGTTTATTGCAGCATTGTTTACAACAGTCAAGATATGGCAGCAGCCCAAGTGTCCGCTGGTAGATGACTGGATAAAGATGCAGTATATGTGTGTGTGTGTGTGTGTGTGTGTGTGTGTGTGTGTGTGTGTGTCTATATATATATGGTATATATATATGATATATATATATAGACACACACATATACATGATATATATATATGAAAGAAGAGGTGTTGGGGTTAAGGTTTTGTATGTAGAGACAAGAGTGAAATCTAAAAGAGTTAAGGACTTTTCTTGGGAATACCCATTCTTCACCCCTTTTTTAGTTCACGTATCTGAATGCTCACTTCTTTGACTTTACCAATGAGAAACCATGCTGTTAAGAAAGGAGGGTTGAAAAGAATCCATTAAAACACAGAGGTGGAATGCTAAATCTGGATTTGCCGTGGAATAACCTGGAAGGCTAAAGAAGCCCAAAATGAAATTCAAATTTGTAGGGTTTTTTAATAAATAAGCAGCCTACACAGTCTGACTCCTTGCTTGCTTTTAGAGTTTTCCATAAGTCATGGAGGGCAGTGGTATATTTTTTTGAGGATTTAGGATGGTTGATTATGAAAAAGCCCAAAATGTAAGGAAAGGTCAAACCTTTTGGTTAATAACAGATGAAACCACACGCACACTGAAACGGAGGATTTCTGATTCCAATTTCTTTATAAGACCAGCTTTATAACAAATGCACATTTTTCACCATATTTTGAGTCTGTGAGATGTTTGTACTTTTTGATATCAAAAGTTAAACTTACAGAAGATATGAGGAAATTGAGAACCCCCTTGAAGTGATTTTGGTGACTGCTGCAAGATAGCAAAGAAATTGCACTGTTCAAACCCCATAGCTGTATGGGGACACGGTCCTTTATCACCAGTATTACACAGTGCATCCGAATGCATCATGCTATGTTAAGAGGGCATCCTAAAATGCTATGCACACATGCTGTAGGTATATTTGGAGATTTCTGTCAAAACAAACCATTTCATGTTCCCCTATCATATTATACTTATTAAGCTTCCCACGAGTTATGCTGTCAGTTTTGAGGGACAGTCTTGAAATTTTAAACAGAAATGATGTACTTTGGGAGCATTGATTAGAGAAAGAGTATTTACAGTTTAATGCCAGTTATATGACCGACTTTGTTGTGGGTAGTTAATTTGGTTATTAAAGATTTTAAATAGTATCAATGAGAAAGACTTGTGTCCAAGAGTCTATAATGGCAGAAAACTTCAGTTCAATTTATTAAAACAAAAATGTATTGACTTAAAAATAAATAAAAGTACTCAAGAACTTTAATCTACTATTCAGAGTAAATAAAAACTGTTTGAAATATAATACTATCTAAATATAACAACTTGTCAACTATTAATTAAATTGTTTTAAAACATATAATTTTTGTTTTGGCAATAAGAACAATCTTACAAGGCCTACTTAATTGCAGACTTAACTAATTCAGCTTTTGTAAGAAGTTTAGATAAAGTAGGACCAGGTTTATGTTCCTTTAGCTTATTAATATAATTTTTTAAGAATATAATATTAATAAAATAACTTAGGAAAAGTTGAGTATGTTTAAAGCTATACTTAAGAAACTTTTCCATAGGATGATTATGATAATTATAATCTCGTTAAAATATACTGCAGAAACATTTCTCTAGAAGACAATAATTACGGTAATTATAAAAACCGTTACACATATTACAGAAGACCCCTAAGAAATTCTATTTGCTCACAACTGTCGGTCAGCAGTATGCGATAAGATACGCTGGATTCACATAAAATGCTATTTTTGTTAAAATGTTCTAGAATTCTGACTTACAGGCAGAAGTAGTAGATATAATTCAAGAGCTCCAGATACACTTCTGTGAAAGTTCAACGAAAATACCGTCTCCTATTTTGTAGAGTAGAATCTGCCATATATCTGTCTTCCAAACATCAGAAAGGAAGGGAAGGAGCCAGGGGAGAGGAGGCCAGAGGAGGCCTGCACACGGATCGGACAGGAGGAAGGACCTGTGTGTGTGATGGGTGCAGGGGTACCCGAGACCCCAAGGAAGCAGACGAGATAGAGCTGGGGACCAAGAACCAGAGCAGGTCTCCAAGAAGCAAGCTGAGTAGAGCCCAAATGTCAGTTTCATGGAGGGGTCAGGTCTCGGGGGTCTGCCGGCAGCCACTGTCCTGTCCTCAGGTATTTTCTGCAGCACTCCGGCTTCAGGCAGACTGGACACAGCTTCATGGTCAGATGAGTGTAAGTGCTTCTGCTTCTGTTTGGCCAATCTTCCTTAGATCATTCTGCAGGACCAGAATCCAAACCAGAAGTGCACAGGCAAATGCTGACCTGGGAGCCCGGGGAGTATGAGACCTGCAACTGCAAAGTAGCAGGTGGGTCTGTAAACTCCACAGCAGAAGGAACCCCATGACTTAACACAGAATAAAAGAGGCCTCTGGTCTCGGGTCAGCACATGTGCCACCCCATCATGCAGGCTCACCTAACTGCTTACTTTGTAGAAATGGAAATTCTAGGTCTCAATTTAAAACTGAAAACATTTTAACTCACAAAAAGAAAACCATAATTATTTGATTAGGTGATTTCAGCTTTATTAGAAAATAATGCCAGTGTTAAATACTTGTTTTTTTTTTTAATCTTCACCTTTTATTGAGCTTTGTAATATGATTCTTATCAAAGTTTAATTTATTCTAATGATCAAAACCTTAACGTGAATTTTAGAAATTGCCAGAAATAGGTCAATAATTTTGAAATCATCTAAATAAAGAGCTTTCAGATGAGAGGGACAGCGTGGGCTTTATTTCTTGAGCCCCGTTACGAGTGTACTGGGAAGATAAGTGATTGCAATAGAAACAGAATTAATCACTGTCACGTTTCCTCACCTAGCCTGCAACTCGTGATGAGAGTTCTCTTTTTATTTTATAATAATTTTTTATTATGTTATGTTAGACACCATACAGTATATCTTTAGTTTTTGATATAGTGTTCCATGATTCATTATTTGCGTATAGCACCCAGTGCTCCATGCAATACGTGCCCTCCTTAATATCCATCACCGGCCTATCTCAGTCCCCCAGCGCCCTTCCCTCTGAGGCCCTCAGTTTGTTTCCCAGAGTCCATAGTCTCTCGTGGTTCATTCTCCTTTTGTTTACCCCCCCTTCATTCTTCCCTTCCTTCTCCTACCGATCTTCCTGCTATTTCTTATGTTCCATAAATGAGTGAAGCCATATGATAATTGTCTTTCTCTGCTTGACTTATTTCACTTAGCATAATCTCCTCCAGTCCCGTCCGTGTTGCTGCAAATGTTGGGTAATCGTTCTTTCTGATGGCTGAGTAATATTCCATTGTATATATGGACCACATCTTCTTCATCCATTCGTCTGTTGAAGGGCATCTTGGCTCCTTCCACAATTTAGCTATTGTGGACCAGGTACACAGTAGAGCAGATCAACAGAACTAGAAGCTGGTTCTTTGAAAGAATAAATAAGATCGATGAGCCACTGGCCAGACTTATTCAAAAGAATAGGAAAGGACCCAAATTAATAAAATTATGAATGAAAGGGGAGAGATCACAACTAACACCAATGAAATAGGAAGGATCATAAGAAATTTTTATCAACAGCTTTATGCCAATAAATTAAACAACCTGGATAAAATGGATGCCTTCCTGGAAACCTATAAACTACCAAGACTGAAACAGGAAGAAACTGATTATTAAAACAGACCAATTAATTATGAAGAGATTGAAGCAGTGATCAAAAACCTCCCCCAAAACAAGAGTCCAGGGTCTGATGGATTCCCTGGGGAATTCTACCAAACATTCAAAGAAAAAATAATACCTATTCTCCTGAAGCTGTTTCAAAAAAATAGAAACAGAAGGAAAACTACCAAACTCATTCTATGAGGCCAGTATTACCTTGATCCCCAAACCAGGCAAAGACCCCATCAAAAAGGAGAATCGCAGACCGATATCCCTGATGAATATGGACGCCAAAATTCTCAACAAGATCCTAGCTAATAGGATCCAACAGTACATTAAAAGGATTATCCATCATGACCAAGTGGGATTCATCCCTGGGATGCAAGGGTGGTTCAACATTCGCAAATCAATCAGTGTTATAGATCACATCAACAAGAAAAGAGTCAAGAACCATATGATCCTCTCAATGGATGCAGAAAAAGCATTTGACAAAATACAGCATCCTTTCCTGATTAAAACCCTTCAGAGTGTAGGGATAGGGGGTACATTCCTCAATTTCATAAAAACCATCTATGAAAAGCCTACAGCGAATATCATTCTCAATGGGGAAAAGCTGAAAGCCTTTCCCTTAAGATCAGGAACACGACAAGGATGCCCACTCTTGCCATTATTATTCAACATAGTACTAGAAGTCCTTGCAACAGCAATCAGACAACAAAAAGGGATAAAAGGTATGTATCCAAATCGGCAAAGAAGAAGTCAAACTGTTTGTCTTCACAAATGACATGATACTCTATATGGAAAACCCAAAAGACTCCATCCCCAAATTACTAGAACTCATACAACAATTCAGTAATGTGGCAGAATACAAAATCAATGCTCAGAAATCAGTTGCATTTCTATACACGAACAATGAGACTGAAGAAAGAGAAATTAGGGAATCCATTCCATTTACAATAGCACCAAAAATCATATGTTAACTCGGAATTAACTAGAGAGATAAAGGATCTATATTCTAGAAACTACAGATCACTCTTGAAAGACATTGAAGAAGACACAAAAAGATGGAAAAATATTCCATGCTCATGGATCGGAAGAATAAACATAGTTAAAATGTCTATGCTACCCAGAGCAGTCTACATTCTTAATGCCATCCCGATCAAAATACCAATGACATTTTTCAAAGAGCTGGAACAAACAGCCCTTAAATTTGTGTGGAACCAGAAAAGGCCCCGAATCGCCAAGGAATTGTTGAAAAGGAAAAACAAAGCTGGGGGCATCACGTTGCCAGATTTCAAGCTATACTACAAAGCTGTGATCACAAAGACAGCATGATACTGGCACAAAAACAGACACATAGACCAATGAACAGAATAGAGAACCCAGAAATAGACCCTTGGCTCTTTGGGTAACTAATATTTGATAAAGCAGGAGAAAACATCCAGTGGAAAAAAGACAGTCTCTTCATGTGCTAGCATGGAAATTTGCTATATTCTCGACTTAATTAAAAGACAATAATGATAAATATCCTACTAGAACATAAGAAAAAAGAAAATTCAGGAATTTGAAAAATCTCTTCATACTGGGAGAATCTATTTTGTGATAGTACAGAACGCACTCATTATTCCTGACTAAGTTCCATGGGGTGCCACCTCTCTCTTCCCTGCTGATTTCCGGACTTAGTGTCCCTGTGTCGTGGACTAATCTTACCTTCAGCAGGTGGCCTTCCTGTGCTACCTGAGAAGATAAAGGACATCTGTAAGCATATCCTTTAAGTACTCCCCAAACCTTGAATCTACGCTGTGCTCTTTATCCTTTGTTCAATAATGGAAGGACTAGGTGCATTTCCTTCTCTCTAATGAGCATGACTCTGGCTGCGGTCTTGGATCCAGCATGTGAAGATCTAGTGTGGTCTTAAGGTGTCTGTGGGAACATCGTCGCTAGTAGGAAGCACTAACTTTAACTCTGTCACCTGACATCCTTCTGCTACTTCCAGAGTACTATGCAGATACTGTTTGGAGCATGGATTATCAGACATATAAAACATAGAATAAAAGTGATCACTCTGAGAAGTAATAGACACACACACAATGTACTCATCTTTGTATATCACTTAGGACTGTTTCTCCAAGTGTGATGTTCAGATCATCTACATCAGAATACCCTAATGTGCTTGTTAAAAGAGAATATGCCTGGGCTATACACCACACCTTCTGAATATGAACCTCCCAGTGTGGGACTCACAAGCTCCCTAAGTGATTATCATGGGAAATCAAGTCTGGGTGTCACTGACTTAATATCATTGCAGAGACAGTATTAGCAATGAGTGCTCTGAAGCTGAAGCCTTAGGTAAAGAAAAGTGCTGGTAATTTGAAGGAGGAACATCAGTCGACGGAGGGAGACAGAGTCAACAGTGGGCGGACAGCCTGATGGGGAGGATTGGAACCCCACCATCAGCTGGTCTATGCTCTTCATATCACTGGTTCTCCCATGGTTATTCCCAGTTCAATGGCTAAACGCTTTGGATCAGCCACCAGCAAATTTAACATCCCCACAGGAAGATTTCTCACTGAAGTTAAGTGAGGTGGTCCCAATGTTACCTCTTCCCTCTACTGCTCACAGATAAAGGAGTTGAAAAGAGCAAGTCAGGGGCGCCTGGATGGCACAGCGGTTAAGCGTCTGCCTTCGGCTCAGGGCGTGATCCCGGCGTTATGGGATCGAGCCCCACATCAGGCTCCTCCGCTATGAGCCTGCTTCTTCCTCTCCCACTCCCCCTGCTTGTGTTCCCTCTCTCGCTGGCTGTCTCTATCTCTGTCAAATAAATAAATAAAATCTTAAAAAAAAAAAAAAGAAAAAAGAAAAGAGCAAGTCACCAACCAGTACTTCCTCCCTCCTCTCCTCCCTCTCTCTTATTCTGGGTCTGGTGAAAGGGGAGGGGGAGGGGAACACAATAAAATCACTCCTTCAAGAATCCCCTGCCGTCAGGACTAAGGACTTTCCTTCTCTACCACCAGCCTAGAGGCTTTAACTCTTTACTATTAAGAAAAGCCAAGGAAACAATTACTGAACTGAAATTCTGTTAATTCACAACACATTTTTGTTATCACTTTACCCTCTTCTCCAAGATATTAAAAATGTCCTTCTTTTATTGGCTCTATATCTTCCACCCTCAAATTCAAAGCCCCTTTCTTCTTTTTTTTTTTTTTAAAGACTTAGATGTTCATGGTTACATTTCATTTCCATTTGGGTCTGCCCACTGTTGCATTCATAAAATTATTTCTTAATTATTATAATAGAGGATGAGAATGGAAAATCATAGCATAGTATAATTTAAATAAATATCACATCACATACAGCTGTGTTTTAATGGATTTGGACCTTTGTTCAATTTATAATATAGTGCTCTACAAATACATTAGTAAAGGCTATGTCATGCAATAGATGTATCCCTCATGCATAAATAAAATTTTACACATCTGATCATAGGATATTTTTTACTCATGAATAAAATTTTCTACTTAAACGTGGGCGATGTAATTACTCTTTTGTTTTGCTCAAATTTCTAAATAATTAAGTATAATGTTAAAAAATAAAATTAAATAAAGTATTAAAGTAAATTATTAAATATATTTTTCTTTTTCTTTTAAAGATTTTATTTATTTATTTTAGGAAGAGAGAGCATGTGAGTAGGGAGAGGAAGAGAGAGCATGTGAGTAGGGAGAGGAGCAGAAAGGGAGGGAGGAACAGAATAGAGAGCCCAGAAATGGACCCTCGGCTCTTTGGGCAACTAATATTTGATAAAGCAGGAAAAAACATCCGGTGGGAAAAAGACAGTCTCTTCAATAAATGGTGCTGGGAAAATTGGACAGCTACATGCAAGAGAATGAAACTTGACCACTATCTCACACCATACACAAAAATAAACTCCAAATGGATGAAAGACCTCGATGTGAGACAGGAATCCATCAAAATTCTAGAGGAGAACATATGCAACAACCTCTACGACATCGGCCAAAGCAACCTTTTTCATGACACATCCCCAAAGGCAAGAGAAACAAAAGATAAAATGAATTTATGGGACTTCATCAAGATTAAAAGTTTCTGCACATCCAAGGAAACAGTCAGAAAAACTAAGAGGCAGCCCACGGAATGGGAGAATATATTTGCAAATGACACTACAGATAAAGGACTGGTATCCAAGATCTACAAAGAACTTCTCAAACTCAATACACGAGAAACAAATAAACAAATCAAAAAATGGGCAGAAGATATGAACAGACACTTTTCCAATGAAGACATACAAATGGCTAACAGACACATGAAAAAATGTTCAAAATCATTAGCCATCAAGGAAATTCAAATTAAAACCACACTGAGATACCACCTTACGCCAGTTAGAATGGCAAAAATTGACAAGGCAAGACACAACAATTGCTGGAGAGGATGTGGAGAAAGGGGATCCCTCCTACATTGTTGGTGGGAATGCAAGTTGGTACAGCCACTCTGGAAAACAGTGTGGAGGTCCCTTAAAAAGTTAAAAATTGAGCTACCCTATGATCCAGCCATTGCACTACTGGGTATTTACCCCAAAGATACAGACGTAGTGAAGAGAAGGGCCATAGGCACCCCAATGTTCATAGCAGCAATGTCCACAACAGCTAAATTGTGGAAGGAGCCGAGATGCCCTTCAACAGATGACTGGATTAAGAAGTTGTGGTCCATATATACAATGGAATATTACTCAGCTATCAGAAAGAACGAGTTCTCAACATTTGCTACAACATGGACAGCACTGGAGGAGATAATGCTAAGTGAAATAAGTCAAGCAGAGAAAGACAACTATCATATGATTTCTCTCATCTATGGAACATAAGAACTAGGATGATCGGCAGGGGAAGAAAGGGATAAAGAAAGGGGGGGTAATCAGAAGGGGGAATGAAACATGAGAGACTATGGACTCAGAGAAACAAACTGAGGACTTCAGAGGGGAGGGGGGTGGGGGAATGGGATAGACCGGTGATGGGTAGTAAGGAGGGCACGTATTGCATGGTGCACTGGGTGTTATACGCAACTAATGAATCATCGAGCCTTACATCGGAAACCGGGGATGTACTGTACGGTGACTAACATAATATAATAAAAAATCATTAAAATAAAATAAAATAAAATAAAATAAAATATTAGAAAAAAAAAAAGGGAGGGAGGGAAAGAAAGAATCTCAAGCCGACTCCCCGCTGAGCACAGAGCTCAACACAGGCTCCATCTCAAAACCCTGAGATCATGACCTGAGGTGAATCCAAGAGTTGGCTGCTTAACTAACTGAGTCACCCAGGTGCCCCTAAATAAATTATAAAGGATATGGAATAAGGAATAATATGTTTCAGCTCTTTGGGATTTTCAATTTCTTATTCACATTTCTAGAATGTTAGGTTCACTTTCCACTTTATAACAAAATATAAATAATTGGAAATCTTAATTATCTCCTTATCTTATCCATATATTGATCAGAAAACTCATGAACCAAATGCACTATACTAATGAAAACTATATTTACTAGGGTGATGTTAAAATTTATTGGAAACTATTTGCAGGCTGACATTTAAACAGTCAGCCCGAATAGGTTTTCTCTTTGTTAGTACATCAACCTGCTGGAGGCATGCTCCAGGCCTGGATGTCTGTTTGAACCCACAGGGAACTGAACTTATCGGCTCATGCCACACAGCACGGTGGCTAGAAAAGGTCTTTATGTAGCAGGACAGTGATACTCATATCTGAACGTTTCTTTAAATAACTCTTTATGTTTCCCTGCATATATCTAGGTGAAAACGACATTTTCCCATAATTTCTCTGCTTCACTTAAGACCTTTTTTGTCTTCTTATCCTTAAAATGCTAGCATGCTTCCTACAGAGAACATTAGCATTGCTATTCCAAAACACACTTCATTAGTGGGGCCAAAGCACAGCCGCGGGCCACCGTGTCACTCTCTGTTCAGTGGTGCTGCAGTCTGTGCTGGTTTCAGCATGGAACCATCAGGACTCTGTAGTACCTACCCCAGAGGTATGGGCAGCATGTGCGGGATAATATGGGCTCCAAAACCTCATCGTCCTTACATCCCTTCCCATTGGTCTTCCATTATATTTGCACAGATTAATTTACCATGTCAATAATTATTATATTGGATAACTGAGATATTAAAAAAAGACTGAAAGATTGAGATATGCTGGATGGATTGTGTGTGTGTGTCTGTGTGCACATATATAGCACAGAGGCATAGAAGACAGCAACTCTGGAAGCAGTGTTGGCTCTTCCACTCTTCCTCTCTCCTTTTACCTAACTGTAATTTACTCTTAGCTGTTCCTCCTGGCATATCATAATATCCTATATTCCCAAGGTCATGACAATTAATTTTTATTATAATTATCCTTTACATATTGACCATATTGACAAAATCAACTAATCAACATATGAAGTAAAATATTTTGGAATAAAAAGGCATGGTAAAATGATTGTTGATGAACACTGATTCCATTAAAACAAATAATTGAGACTTAATGGACAGGAACTATATCTATCAAAAAACAAAATAAATGTAATAAATACTGATCATGTAAAAATAATAATATAACACAAAAAATTGGAAGGTGGCTGGAGAAAAGGTAAGGAATTCCATATTTTATACAACACAGAGCAGTTGGCGCCTTTCAAAATAGAAACATGTAGCTAAGACAAAAACAAAAAACAACTGTAATTACTCCAGCCTCTTAAGCTCGTTCAGTCTTTGTCTCCATATTTAAAAAGTCTTGTAGAAAATAATATCATTTATCATAAAGAAATCTATTGGAAGTTCATCAATTGCATATTTCCTTATCTTCTAAGGCATTCAGGTAGAATAATTATTAATTTCATATGTAAAAATGGCATTACTGTTTGAATTCAATTTTGTGAGATTATTTCCATTCTATTCTCCCTCTCAATATATAGATACATATATTTCATTATATTTTCAAAAATTAATTTACAAGGTTAATACTGAGTATCTTGAATAATTTAGATACTACAAAGAGATGGAAGGGCTGAGATACGGAATAGGAGTTTGAAAATATGTCTAAAAATTTATAGAAAATGTCTGTAAACCTATAGATATGTTTATAAATTGATCTGTATTTATCCAGAAATAGTTGAAATAATGCTCAGCAAATAACAACACCAGTTATTTTTTGGAAAATAACCCTGTTATAACTCAAGAATATTAAAGAGTGTCTGATACCTGTTAAGCTTTTAATAAATATTGTTGCATGAGTGATGGGAAAGAAGCACTCTGCTTAGAAATATGGGGTAAAGTAGTGAACAACTTCAGAATAAAGTTTCGATGGGGGAGTGCTAAAAAAAGGGTCTTGCTGAAAGATATGGGAATTTGATGGAAACACTATTGTTTAACCATTAAGAATATGTTCTATAATTACATAAATTTGGGAGGTGAAAAAACACTGAAAGGTGTTCTGTCAATAAAACACATGTTTGCTTTCCTGGTTTTAAGCTTTGTGCAAATGCATTCCTAAAGGCAGAGAGAACCAACTGATTTTCTTTGCGGTGTGGAAGAAAGTAACATATACTCTGAAATTCATGCGGCAGAAAGAGTGGAATGCGCAGCCACAAAAACACAGAAGGAGGGCAGATGTCAGCCACCCTAGAGTCCCAGCTGCTGCCACATCTTGCCAGGACCCTTCACTCCCAGTTTAGATAAGCTGGGGTCCGCGTGGACAAATGAACAGCAAGGGCTTGATCTTTAATGTAA
Source organism: Ursus americanus (assembly GCF_024610735.1). NCBI lineage: Eukaryota > Metazoa > Chordata > Mammalia > Carnivora > Ursidae > Ursus > Ursus americanus. The sequence goes on from NC_142142.1 coordinate 60,552,589, forward strand.
CCGAGCGGCTCAGTGGAAACAGACCTGCAGTAGGAGTCAGAGGACAGAGCTCTACTTGGGAGTGATCACTGCTCTTGGCTTCAGTTTGCTCATCTGCACAATGAAGGTACTAATACCTGCCCTGCGCACTTCAGAGGGGGATGGCAGAGAACAAATGAGATGAAGTGAATGTGCTCTATAAACTGTAAAGCACGACACGAGGTAAACTTATCATTATTTAAGGTCAGCCTTGATACTCTGCAGCAGGAGTAAAGTCAGAGAGAAAATGCAGCTTTACTGTGAATTATCCCCTTGTCTCTGGGAGACTCACAGAGCTTGTGTAAAGACAGTGATAGAAAGTTAATTGCCCCTGTTTTAAGTGGAGATTTTTATTTTTTTAGTGGCTTTTACTGATCTGCCTTATCCTAGCAGATACATGTCATGTTGTGGCAGCTTTCTGGCTGCTCCATCTCTGGATGCTTCACTGGCTCCCATCGCTCTGTCTTATACATTACAAGGTGATTGTTTCCGGCTCTTCCTCTTCTTTCCAAACCTGCTGTCCTTCAGTGCTCTCATCTATTTCCCTGTCTTACTCTACTCCCAGTGAACGTTTCCTACTATCCATCACACACTTTGACATGGATGTTGAACAGGCACCTCCAGCTCAGTGTAGCCAAAATGGAACTCATTATCTTCCCCTATTTCCCTTACACCATTTTCTCTTCTGATTTTTCTGTCTCAGTTAATTGCATTCATACAGTAGTCTCTGTGAATGGAGCCAATGTTGTGCGGTGTACAAGCTGCATAACCAAACATGGCGGCCCTCCCAATAGCCTGTTCCATTATTTCAATGGTCACTAACTCCTTGATTTTTCTACACCTGAATCTGTGGACAATTCTCAAATTATGAGAGCCTCCCTTAAACATTAATGCCACTTTATCATGGTTGTAACTTCAGTTGATAAGTTAGGGACAGTTTCTGAGTATGGATTGTTATGTGTGAAAATTATAATGCAGGAGATTTATGTTTAATTTAAACATATATGTTTTAACACTTTCTACACATGTATGTGCGTGTGTTCAGTAAGGAATCTCTAAAGGTAGCCCTCAGCAATCCTCTCTCTCCATAAGCTCATGCTGCTCCTCACAACGAGAGGTAGAACTTATTTGCCCTCCCCTTGAATTGGTGTGGATCTTGTGACTACTGTAGCCAATGGGATATTACCAAGAAATGCAACTGAAGACTTGCTAAGTCTTGAACACTGGGATTGGTTGGTCCTTTTGAAACACTTTCTTAAAACCCAGCTGCCATGTTTTAAGAAAGATACAAAGAGAAGAACTAAGGCATGTTGGTTAATGGACCCAGCCAAGATCCCAACTGACAGCTAGCATCAATTTGCTACCATGTGGATGAGCCACCTTGGACCTTCTAGCCCCGTCAAGTCACCAAATAACTATAGCCCCATCCATCATCACAGAGAGCAGAAGAATTGCCCAACTCAGCAAGTCACCACAAAAAGTCATTAACAATAATAAATGCTTCTTTTAAGTGACTAAGTTTGGGGTGGTTTGTTACCCAGTGACAGAGAAGCAAAATTGAGAGTGTGTGGGTACAGATGAATGTGCATTTAGCTAATCTCTTTAAAGAGCCCAAGATAAATGCAAAGAAGACTGTTAGATAAAAGTCGTATGTATACTTTTGGTTGAAATAGTTTCCAAGATAATTCTCTGCAATATTTAGTAAAACTATCTGTTAAGGCCATGGATAAATAATAGAAAAGAAGAAAAGAAGAGAATGCCCCAGAGATGAGGAAAACAGGATCTGATCCCGAGTAGAAAATGTAGACAATGGGTCTTATAAGCTTCTGGTTATCTTGTTATATGTTATACTCATGTCCAGCTGAGTTGATAAAACTTCAAGTGAACAACACTTAAGACTGTGGAGCTTCAAGCACTTCTTCTACCTTGAAATTCCACAGGAAGAGCCCCAATGCCTGATCACTTGTCTGTAAGGTCAGGAAACCTGCCGAGATGTAGCTCGTCATGTGTGACACTAGTCCTGCTACCAACTCTATGGGTGCTGTGAGCCAGGAGGGAGGAGTCTGCTTTTCTCTTTCCAAGTCCTCATCTCATGTGGGTTCTCCAGGTTTTATCTAGAGAGCCTTGAGACAAGTCATCCTGCATCTGAGAAAACTGTGGTAAGTCCTGGTCAGTCTTTTGAAAACCAAGCCCAACACAATTCCCATTCTCGCTTTATTTGAGCTCATATCCTCTTCATCTTTGAAACTGAACCACTACATACGTCTCCTTTATTGTGAACTCCTGTCTGGAGTTTTCATTTCTTTTCACACATGCTCCACCTGATCTCAGTGATATTTCTAAAACACCAATCTGTGCTCTCGCTGCCCAGTTAGAAAAGTTGCTGCTGAATTTCTCAACACACAGAATGGGGTAATCATTAAGAGTGTAGGGATGACAGAGCTTGGCTGTCAGGCTGAGGAGTTTGGATTTTACACAGTAGGAAACAGGGATTGTGTAAGGATCACTGAGGAGGGGAGAGGAATAAGCAAAGCAGTGTTTTGAAAATGTCTTTTCTACCCTCTCCACCAGATTCAGTTATTGCTTTTGGTTTTAACTAGGTCTACTAGTATGCTAGTTTTAGTTCATAGCAACTAAAATCATTTCTCGGGGCCTCTTTTTTGCTCTTCCTCCATTCTCACCGCACAGTCTCAGGCTCCAATTCACGTGCCTAGTCCTATCACTGACTCAGCCCTCCCTTACTTTTCCGTCTCTCTGAGTCCATAACTTGAAGCTTAGATGTACATATGGATAAAATAGCTTTCTGCTTCCCCCTCCAGTTTTTATTGAAAGAAAGTGGAACCAGTCCCAATGGATCAGATACATATTTCCCTTTCCTGCAAACATGTCCCCAAACAGACAGAAGCACCTCTGTGGGTACATGATGACATGGACTAGGGGAGTAGGTCTTCTAACTGGGCTCCTTGAAGTGGTCCCTCTGGCACTAGGACTCATTCTCTGTGGGTAGCTGATCATATTTCATTGTAAGCCGCCTGGCAAAATCCCTTCACTTTGCACACACAATTGCAGGGGCTGCTCATGGAAGCCAGCAGTCATTGCTACTTTTGTCACTGGCAGATGAGGCTGGTAATTAAAATCAGTCGATGGCCATCCTCTGAAGTCTTCTCAAGTTGTGGCAGATTGACTAAGAATATGAAACATTAGGAGACATTTCTCAACTCCGTGTAGCCCTGCTCAAGAGCTCATTATTGCTCTTCGTTACCAGAAGGCGGGACATCAGCTTACAAGGGACCTGGTGTTTCCGATCCTCGTTTAGACATACCATCAGCGTGAGTCTGTCTCCACCTCACTAACTAGATGGCCTTCCATACGTTACGAAGTCTTCAAGAGTTCCACTATTCTCATCTGTGAAAGGGTTATAATGGGATCTGCTGAGAATTAAGGATTAGCAGGATGTGCGTGCACGTGTGCATGTGTACGCAGGTGTGTGTGTGCCTGTGTATGTGTGTCAGCATCACCCGACATGGTGCACAGTAAATGGAGCTATTATGTTAGGCGGTTCTAGAACTCCGAGCCTATTGCAGATACAGCAGGGAATACTGGGAATGCCGTCTCTCCTCCTCATTCTCCAGTCTCAGTTTGCAGTATCAACAAGCCATTCTCTATGCTAAATCTGAAAACTGTCTCTGAACATTTGGAGGACTTTAAGTGGCTGAATATAAGCATCTCATGACAATCTCATGTCAAAAATCACATCCTGTGACCCCCAAAGATGGGAGGCTGTCATGCTCTCAGATAAACTGCTCCTCCAGAACTGTACTGTGGCCCTTTGAAAATTCTGTGACACCATGTGGGACAAGTCAGACCACAGAGCACAGAAAAACTGAAGACCTGAAAGACTTATATTCTCTTTATGAAGACACTGGGATTTGTCTTACCAGCCTTTCATCTTTTAGAAGGTCCGCTGACCAGCAAAATGTCATGTTTAACTCTCTCCTTATTTTGAATTGTGACTGGGAAGTAGTTTCTACTAACTACAGTTTTCATCCATTTTGGGAGCTTCAGATGGTACTCTGTATTGGTCGTCTCGGGCAGGAACTGCCAACAGCGCAGAGGGAGTATTTCCAACATATGGAACCACTTGGGTACGTACCACACACAGGGTCAGTGGGGGCTCCCTGTGCCAACCACAGCTTTTCATGCATAAGAAATGGATGCTTGGCTATGTCACTGGTCCACCTTTAAAAATCATTCTGGATTCACCGTGAATGCAGTGGCTCGCACATACAACAAAACAGGTGGGAAGATTTTATTTTCTCTCTACAGATGCCTACAGGCACTCCCTTAGCTAAGAAACAAATTAAGTTCTGCAGAGGAGGAAGAGAAATATATTTGAAATACCCAGAGTTGTTCCTTTTCACTTGTATTTAAAAACGAGTCATCTGATTTAATTCACATTTGTGATGTCAATTGTCTGAATGAAATAAAATCTTGCAGGTCTATTTTTAATGACTAAAAATAGTGTCGCAATACAAATTCTAACTAAAAACGCAGCTCTGTTCCACTGACAGTACCTTAACCAAGTACCAAATATGAGAAGCATTTGCCTCATGGTCTTTTAAAATGTGCACTAAAATTCTTCTTTATGCCTGAAACATACCAAGTTTGTTGGCATTATTAATCTCTGCATATGTAAGAAAGCAAATTTAGTTAATACTCTATTGATTTAACTAGGAATGTTGATTTAAAGATACTTATGAAGTATAATAAAAGGTAAGGAGGTTTTATAAATGCATATTTTTCCTTTTGGTATCACCATTAATTTCTTTTCTGTCCTTTGCATGAGGAAAATCATAAAATAATCAGCAGTAATATCATAAAGCTCGATCTCTTCTCTGGCTGTGAAGCACTGATGAATGGAAAAAATTTCAACAGTTTTTGTAGCTCCCATTACAGATCCCTTCTATGAAAGACAGCAGTACCAGAATAGCTACACCATTCTCTTCTCTATTATCCTCTGACTGTAAAGTAAAATTACAGAATATTTTAGTAAACTTACAAAATGAAGTAGATTGATTTTAAGACAAGTTGCTGTAACAGAAAAATTTCTGAAATAAAATTCAACTTCAGGGTAATTTTTCTGGCTTACTGTTTTTTTCTGCAAAATATTTTCTATTCTGCTTAATTAGGAATCAATCAGCAATGTAATTTAACAAACACCATTTAGACAAGGCCACTAGCATTGGTATCTTGTGTTGAAAGGCATTTCTAGGACCAAGATTGAGCCAAGTCTGCTGGGGCGCCAACTCTGCAAACTGAAACTCAGAACGTTCGTGTCTGTGTAAATGCTCCGCCGGACCCCACACGCAGTACAGCCAATCAGCCAGCCCTCAAACGCCAACCCACCTCTGGGCTCTACACTTATTTCCTTGGTCCTTACTCATTTTCTGTTTTTCTTTCCCTTGTGTGTTATTCTTTATCCTATAAAAGCTTCCTATCTTCTGCCCCACTGTGCAGTTCTCGGAAAGAGTGCCCACTTCACTAAGGGTTAAATAAAGTGTGTTTTCTCACCTAAATTGTATTCTTTAATTATCTTTAACACTTGTACATAACAAAATGTCCTTATTTTACTAAGGCTGTGTTTCATGAATTCTTGGTTTGAGTGAATGTTTTTGGAAACTGTTTGGATTTTAAGCAGACACTTTGGAACTATGGAAGCCCAAATGCTTTAGAGTGGCAGCCTAGTTATTCTGCTAGGTCATTTGAAAACAACTGCTGACCTTAAGAACTTCCTGACATCTCCGAAGCTTTAGCAATAATGATGCATGATTAACATAAGAAATTCGCATCTCACCTATGGGAAGTGAGAGTCCTTTCCTACCATGCTTCTTCGCATCTCTGTAAAAGTCTATCATAGTTAAATACGGTGGATTGGATACAAATGTATATTTTTGCTTCCTCTTGAAATGCAACTAAAATGACTCTGTAGTGAGATAAAACTAAGGTTACAAAGCCCACAAAAGCAAAGAAAGCTGGAGAAGATAGGAGAGCACGCTAGAGATATGGAGAAATGCTTGGAAGCTGGAAAGCAGATGGACAGGTGGTGATACTCATTCCAGCACAGAAAGCTGGAAGCTGTGTGTCTAAAATGGAAGAAACAAGAATTCAGACTAATGCCGCAAAATGCCAGAATGTCTCAGGCTTTAGAGGTGTCCAATACTTCTGCAGGCTGAAAATTGGTAGGGCTAAGGAACAGAAAGACAGTGTGTCAGGCAACCAGGTTCCCTCTTAATCCTGGCAAGAGACAGGTGGTTTACTGGCCAGAGGGGACACGAGCAGAGCTCTGGGTACGGGTACTGAACTGAACAGAGGGGGTAACATGAAAGTCTATGTGTTGAGAGGTAAAGAATTTCAGTCCCTTCATCTCCAAGAATTCTGGCAGTCAGGGTTATATACAATAAGCATGAGATTTATGATTTCTCTCTGGGGATATTGACCAATGCAAGAGGAAGGACCCAGAGAGCAGGAACAGCTACGTCTCTGCCCCATCATCCCACAGTGAGGTCAACCACTTGAAAAGCTCCAGCTATTCCAATAAGAGCTTCCAGGCTGATTTCTGGTGCTCTCAATCTCACAGAAGGCTGAATAGGGGAGGGACATCACAGATTTCAAGAAAGGGTTTATGATTATTAAAAATAGAGACTAAAACAAACCAACAGGAACTTAAAGGAAACATGACAATGCAGGGGACAGAAGAAGACTCGGAAGACAAAAAGCCATTACAACTGGTATGCTCAGAGAACTAGGAAAAAACACTGTACCCATGAAACAAAAAAGAGTAAGTTTTGAAAAGAACCATTCAGAAACTTAAAAGAAGTAACCTAAATTTAGAAAATTTAAAAATGATGGCAGAAATTAAAAATTTAGTAACTGAGTTGGAAGAGGAAGTTTAGAAAGTCTCTCATAAAATAGAATAAATAGAAAAGGAGAAAACAAGAGGAAATAGAAGAAAATGAGAAGATTAATCCTGAAAACTATGTCGAATAATCGGGGCTTTGGAAAGGGAGACAGAGAACTGAAGAAGAGGACATTACCAAAGAAACAATAAGGATGTCTCCAGGAAAGAAAGGCATAAATTTTAAAACAATTTACTTGGAATAATTAATTCTAGAACAATTGTTTACCTTGCACTGATTGCTGGGAGACAATTCTCCATGGTCTCTCACACTTATGCATGTCTTGTGAGATTAACCGTCTTTGTCCCAGACTATCTTTTCCTGGATATTTGTACAGCACACAGCCTTGGAAAACAGCATCTCCCTCTGAGGTAAAATCTGGGTTCGTATATAAAAATCAAGATAGTGTCTCCCTCTCGAGTATAAGGCAGGCACGCTTACTGCCCATGATAAAAAGACTCGGGATCCCAAAGTGCAGGGTTCCTTTCCTTAGATGCAAACTACCATCTATGCATGTGTCACCTGACTCTCGTTTCAACTTCTGGAAATTAGGGCTTGGGCAGATGACAGGAAATGATACTGTAGCTACTCTGGGGGCTGTGAGTAACACTGTCCTTCACCTTTGATCAAGAAACTTTTGCCTTCTTCCAGCATCCATGAAACCATGGCAGGATGACTGGTTAGCTGTAGATAGGGTGAAATCTCAGATCTGTTACAAGTGTTTACAGTTTTGGAGATGAGGATGGGATGCTGAGAGATATGGCTTTCTAGAAGCAGAAGGACAAGGGTCTCATAGGCTGACTGACAGGATGTGAAGGAAATCCATAGAAATCAGGAGCAAAGATGTCAACTGAACTGTATGGCCAAGCTGGCAGTAAATGATCCTCCACTTTAGGGGTAAGAGGAAGTAGGTTCAAAGGTAACTGCCTAATTAGTGCCCTAGTTGTCGCTAACCCTATTCCCGATGGGAGACTCCCTTGCCAGTCTGGTGTCCAGTCTCAGTCTGCCCAGTGTAACAAGCATTACTAATATTTTTTGTGCAGCAAGAAGTTTTTTCTGCCTTTCACATAGTGCTTTCAGAGTTGGGCACTCTCACTGAGGGAGAAAGCAGAGAAATCTGTGGCTGCTACAGGCAGAAACCAAATACATTATTACAAACTCGACTGGTTCCCTTGGAAGACTGAGGGAGGGCGTGTGATGCTTGTTAAGGAAGGACAGCCCATCATCGGGCTCACCCTTGTCTGTAGTTTATCATGACAAACTTAGATCCATTCAGAGAAGATTATAAAAGGTCAAAGACTGTTTTTTTTTTTTTTTTAACTTTTTTGTTTTGTTTTCTTTTTTTGTTTTGCAGTAGGTGCTGGCTGCTGAAAGGGAGCTTTGGACCTTTTGGGTAGATTTTCCTGAGATAGACAAACTCTAATCAGAAACCACAGATGATGCACTGACAGGTTTCTTTTTTTTTCTTTTCCTTGATCTTGGTGAATCATTTTCAAATGTGCTGTTGGATTTGGTTTGCTGATATTTTGTTAGGGACTTTTATATCTATGTTCATCAGAGATATTGGCCTATAATTCTCTTCTTTTGTAGTGTTTGATTTTGGTATCAGGGTAATGATGGCCTTGTAGAATGAATTTGAAGCTTTCCTCTCTCTCTCTTTTTTTTTTTTTGGAATAGTTTGAGAAGAATAGGTATTAAGTCTTCTTTAAAAGTTTGTTAGAATTTGCCTGTGAAGCCATCTGGTTCTGGACTTTAGTTTGTTGGGAGTTTTTGATTACTGATTCAATTTAATCACTAGTAATTGGTCTGTTCAAATTTTCTATTTTTTCTTGATTCAATTTTGGAAGGTTATTTCTAGGAATTTGTCCATTTCTTGTTAGAGTCTAACTTGTTGGCATATAATTTTTCTAATATTCTCTTGTAATCACTTGTATTTCTGTGCTCTTGGTTGTTATTTCTCCTTCATTTCTGATTTTACTTGTTTGAATCCTCTCTCTTTTTTTCTTGAGTCTGGTTAAAGGTTTATCAATTTTGTGGATCTTTTCAAAGAACCAGCTCCTGGTTTAATTGATCTGTTCTACTGTGTCTCTATTTCATTTATTTCTGCTCTAATCTTTATTATTTCCTTTCTACTGGCCTAGGTTTTGTTTGTTCTTTTTTTTCTAGTTCTTTTAGGTGTGAGGTTAGGTTGTTTGAGATTTTTCTTCTTTCTTGAGGTTGGCCTGTATTGCTATAATCTTCCCTCTTAGAACAGCTTTTACTGCATCTCGAAGATCTTGGACTGTTGTGTTTTCATTTTCATTTGTCTCCATATATTTTTTTTATTTCCAATTCACTGCAGTTCTTCTAAATGCCTGGGCCTCATTCACTGGTGGTTCAGTTAGATTGAAACCCAATCATGTCTGCTGCAATGCTGTATCCAGACAGACTCACTGCCACCAGGTAGGATTAAAATGGATGTGGTCACCTTGCTCGGTGGGCAGAATTCAAGTTCATTCTTGTGGCTCTGGTTAATGTTCCTCTTCATGAACTTTGTTACATTTTTACTGACTCATGGGCAGCTGTCAACGGCTTGGATTTTTGGTCTGACACTTGGAAAATTATAGACCTGCTAGATTAGTCATACTTCTCTTGGAGACCACAAATTCTGCTGACTGAACTATCTGAGTCACTCACTGGCCTCAATGACTAACAATGGATATAGCCCCATTCTCTGATAAGACTGGAATCCAAGGCTGATGGAGCCGTACCACTCAAAATGCCACTCTTGCTCCCTAGACACATCTGACCTTGGGATCACATCCACCATCACAAGACGGGGCATGAAATAAAGGGATCCAAGTGTTAGGAAACACTGGAAGTAGATCATGTAGACTTCAGACGACTGTAGAGATCTCTCCAAAATGAGGCTACCCTTGATTTATTGGAAGATGTTCCTGGGGAGATAACTAATTTGTTACTTGTACACAATCTGTGAGGCAATTATTAACTCCAGGGAAGAAAATATTGTACAATTATAACCACGGTGCTCCGCATGGTCAACTATGAATAATATTTCAATAAGCACAGACATCAAAACACCAAATATTGTGATGGGTGTATCTTGTGAAGATGGGGGTGACAGACAGATAGATAGATAGGGAGATGTGTTTGTGATACTGGAATAAGAAGTAGTAGGAAGTCATTAGATGTTGCCTAATGGAAAATTTAAGAGATAATATGAAATGCTACTTAAATATAAGGAGGTACATACCAGAAGCAACAATGGAAAGAGCTAAAAGTGGTTACCTTTGGGATATGGGACGTGGGATAAGCAGGGGTGGAGCAGAAGACTATGGGGAGTTTTTAAGCCTAACTAAACTGTTGGACTTTTTAAAACCACATGCATGCCCTAGTAATTTCCTAGGACTGCTGTAACAGAATACCACAGGCTGGATGGTTTAAACAACACAACTGTATTTTTCACAGTTTTGGAAGCTGGAAGTTTGGGATCAATATATCTACAGGTTTGGTTTCTTCTGAGGCTTCCTTCCCCAGCAAGCAGATGGGTGCTCTCCCTGTGTTATCATGTGCCCTTCCGTTTCTGCATCCCTGGTGTCTCTCTGTGTGTCCAAATCTCCTTAGAGGGATACCAGTCAGACTGGTTTAGGGCCCACCTTAGTGGTCTCATTTTAACTTAAGCACCTCTGAAACCACCCTACCTCTAAATACGGTTGCATTCTGAGGTTTGGTGGGCTAGAACTTCAACATATGAATTCTAGGGTGACAATTCCACCTGTAACTCATGTATTAGTTAAAATGATAAAAAAAAAAAAATCCTATGTCAGAAACACCCTTCAGAATTAAACCACGCAGGACTTCCCAGTTCCTGGAGCTTTAAACTGTTGTCAGCTCCAGCTGCAATATCCATAGGTTCCATTATATTTTGCACAATATGCCAGAACTTGGAGAAGAACATTTAATTTTAGATTCATTGATCAGGTTTCAAGCAAGATAGCAGTAATCACAATAATACTGGGAAAATGACACCCCTACTATTTCCATCAGCTGCTTCCACTCAATCTTGCAAAACACTTTCCGCCACCTGCTTTCTCAAGTTCACACTAGCAGTTCCTCAAGCTTCTTATCCATGTTTTTAAATTTTGTTTTGTCCTCTCTCCCCCACTTTTTTGACCTCTCCTCTTTCTAGCTTAGTATCTTATTTATTCACAAGAACCTAATAACCACAGAATTCTTGACTGTTCTTGTAGAAGAACTAGATGATTATAGCAAGAGGAAAAAAAAAGAAATCCCCCTCTATGGTCTGCAACTAATTACTTCTGCTATTTAAGATCTGTGCTATAATAAGTCAAAACTAGCGCTGGTTAAATCTGTTGGGAGGACATACAGGAATCTGCCAACAGACACTGTGATTCCAAATGAAGTTTTGTAAGCAGTGATAAGGATCCTGCTTTATCACAATGCCTTTGAGATGATTCTGACAGAAATCCTGAACAAGATTAATGGGGAAATATGAAATGGGGCTGAACTGAGAGAGAGTTAATATATTGCCCAGTGCCACTGTCATTCTGGAAGTACAGAAAATACTGGGGGCAGCCTATAAATACTAAAAAGCATGGAGTACTAAGAACACTATGGAAGTAGAAATGTTCAGGACCATCATTTGTAATTAAAGGTAGGAGAAAGGGATTGACCAATAAAACTATATTTATTCAACATTTATACTGTACACAGACCTTGCAAGTAATTTCCAAATATACACTTCCATAAAAACTCCATTTGGGTTACATACTTTTAGGACATAACAACTCCCTCTTCTTTTTTCAGATGGTTTCACCCTTTTCCCTACCATTATGCTATATTATTATATGAAGAAGATATTTTAAATTCCAGTTCATCACACCTCAGTTACTCAATTACCAAAACACAACAAAATGTACGTAAGCTTACAAAGGACAAAGAAAAACAATGTGAGCAAATAATGATGAAAAAAAGAAAAAAATCAACGCATTTCCTGAGCATCCTACTATTTGCCAACATTATGCTAAATGTTACACATGTGCGAAAGTGGTTAACACAGATTTCCTTCCCAAGAATTTAAAATCGGACCCTGATGTGCATAAGCATAAACACTTACAGTAAGAATCTAAGTTTCCCACACTGAGAAATAATCCTCTAAAATCAAACCAAAAGAAAACAGAAAGGTCAGTGAACTGCAGCTCTTTTTTCTCAAAGACCCACTCCGCTTTCCTCCGGAGGAGGCCTGAAGCAGCACTCGCAGCAAAGTCTTCTGTCTGGCATTTAAACTTTATCTTGGTTATTACTGCATACCAGTCATGAAAATATATTTATATTATTTGTCAAGTGCCTTATTACCTTGAAGAATGAAAGATGCTATAGGAGTTAAAATAACGTTATGTCTACAAAGGGATGGCTCAGGCTTAAAGCTAAGCATTTCCGTTCCACTTAAGCTCTAGGTATTACCGTCCCTTTGTAATGCAAATTGTTCTACAGCAGAGGATCTTCCCACTCTGGGAACCTCACAGCTAACAAAACTGAGACTAGCTCATCTGCAACACACCACAGTTCTGCTGCATTATATGGATGCCTCAGAGCAGCAGTAAAATCAGCCAGATTGTGCTTAATATGGTAAGTCATGGTTGTGCCAGCCATTGGCCTAATGTGGTGTGTTGGGTGCGCATGTGTGTGATTTCTTAACATAAATTTTATGAAGAAATCACATATAAGTAAAAATGTCAGAATTCAAATTAGTAAAACCCACCCCAAATTTCTTCAGGAGTGATACTTCTGAAATTAAATTGCTTCAAAACAATTTTAATTAAATCATTGACAATTTTTCCCCTTTGTTTTTCTAGCATATTATTTTCTGAAAACATTTTGTATAATGCAACTTTTGAGTCTAAGTTTCCATTTCACCATTTTATTGAGTATGGGGATGAAGTGAGCTCTCAGTTCAGGGCCTTCCAAAGAGTCAGTGAGATTTCAAATCGAACAGAAGGCCCAAGGTCGAAAAAGAGGGTTATTAAGAAAGGCCCAAGAGGGAAGAAGTGGGAAGAAGAAGTGGTATAAATGGAAAGCCAATTAAAACACAACAACAACAATAACAACAACAATGACTACTGGAAGTCCAGGCCTCATATAATATCTTGGACATCTTCCTTCCATCCCAATCAGTCTACTGATCAATTTCTGGGTTGGAGAATAGGCCAGAGATTTCATGTGGCATGAGCATATGTAGCAAAACTACGTTTCAGAATTGTGAGGTCTACATAAAATTTCCAATATATTAGTCTATTGTTCCTTAAAGGACTTATATTTATAGTCCTGACTCTAAGAAACTTAAACTTCAGCGAAGCTAACAGACTGTTCCGGGCTACTCATAACCTACAGACACAACTGAATGACATGAGGGCTAGATGGGATAAAGACTGATAGGATATGGGAATGAACAAGAAAGAAAGGAGTAATTCTGACAGGTAGATGAAACATGGATTTGGGGTGTTTGACTTGGCAGTTGAAAGATGAGGATTTTCATGAAGGGAAAAAGGAGGAGAACTTATTTCAGGTTGCAAGAACACTGCGTATGAACATTGCCCTGTGTGATGCCTGGCACAGAGGAACAGTCAACAAATACTGTTTCTTCCCTTGGATGGAAGACACAGCATGGGCACACCTGGCAGGGGTGAGGAAGGGTTAGCTGGAAGAGCACAGCTGGGTGGAAGGTACGTGAAGGAAGTAATGATAGAAAGAGACAATACATATTTTCCTTTGCCGACTAAATGTGTGATGTTGGATGAGTCTCTCAGTGCCTGGATTTCCTTATTTGCAAGATGGGGATTGCACTAGTTTCCCGAGGCTGTGATAATAAAATGCCACGAACTTGGTGGCTTAAAACAACAGAAATGTATTGTTCCACAATTCTGGAGCCTCAAAGTCTAAAATCAAGGTGTCTGCAGGGCTGTGCTGCCCCTGAAGCCTGGAGGGGAATCTTTCCTTACCTCTTCCTAGATTCTGCTGATTTGCTAACAACTTTTCGTGTCCCTTAGGTTGGAGTTGCATACCTTCAATCCCCGTCCTTGTTGTCACAGGACATTCTCCCTTCGTGTCTCTCTCTTTACGTGACTGTCATCTTTATAGGACCCTAGTCATATGGGATGAAGGGCACCCTAAGGACCTCATCTTAACTAACTGCATTCTCAATGACCCTATATCCAAATAAGGTCAAGTTCTGAGGGATATCAACATATCATTTCTTCTTAAGGAGACACAATTCAACCCATAAGAGGGAGAGTAATATATACTTACTTCATTATATTGTTGAGAGGCTTACATACGATGATATGTAATAATGTATGCATGTTATAAAATACAAAATAAATTGAGTGTGTATGTTCGCTAACTGGAATTTAAATAAAAACTTGGAAAAAATGAAAAAAATTAATTGAGGGCATGCTATATGCTGAGCACAGCTATGAGTTAATTGTAAGAATTAATTGTCACCCAAATAGGTCCACGATCATTCTCATTTCAACAGATGGTGAAAGTGGGTACAGAAATGTTAACTGCCTTGCACACAGTCACATAAATAGTAAGAGGGAAAGCCAGGATCCAACACCAGATAGTAGGACTTCAAACCAAAGGCTCTAGAATTCCACCCTATGTGACAATCAGAGGAAAGAGATAAATAAGTAATGACCCACCTTCTACTTTTTTACCCTTACTTGCCCTAGTTCTTCCTGAATGTTTCACCATACCTCAAGGGACAAATTATATACTAAAGTACACTGACGACATCCAAGCTTGAATGGCTACTTTTTAGGTCCTTAATACACGTACTTTAGAAAGATGGAGGGAAAGGTTTCTTCCATTGTCCTAATTTCCTTGTCTAAAATGCATGGTCATGAACTCTAACCTAATTCACATAGCTTGGCTCTCTTATAAAATCATAAAAAGTCAGATTAAAAGCAGAGGAAGAGTTTAGTTTTAAAAAATGGGACTTCTACAATCCCATATCAAACTTGTAGCAACACGTTGACATCAACGAGTAGAGGTCACTTATGTGGGGCTATTAGCACAAGCCCATCTCTGCTGCTTTTTCTGTCCTGCTGCTTGCCCTCTGGCCATTTGGTTTCCATTACGCCCTCTCCTGTGCACGTGAAGGGAAGATGTCAGTAGGTGAGAGTTGCATTTGTCGTGAAATTGCTCTCAGCAGGCGTTCTGTGCTCACGCAGAGAAGTTTGTGCCCACTCTGAGAATGTTATCCATCTGAACTATCTGTCACTATTATCATGTGTAATAAAATATCACATGAATATTTGGAGAAAAATAACATACACTCTTTACCTGTAAATATCAATGGTTATAACGGGTGGAAGCATCACCAACCAATGTGACACGCAGGTTATTGTCATGCAGTAGGTCATCCACGACACTCCACGAATGTGAAAACAGTGTAACCTGGAAGTTACATTCACCTCTCTCCTGAGTAAAAGACCAACACTTCCAACTCCCTAAGAGACGTCTCCTTATAAGGGTGGCACAGGCACTTCTAACTCATCAGGCTAATTATGCGTTTGGTGGATTTTCTGGGTCTGTCTTCTGTAACTGCAATTTGCTACCTAATTTCTTAAAAAGCTTTAGTTTAACCATTTTATTTTGCTCACTTGTGATGACCTGTACTGTACTTTAGCAATATCCAGTCTAATTTTTATTTCTGATTCATTCATTCATACATACATACATATATACATATATACACTACTTTCCTGAACTTTAGTCTTGAGAATCTATATCTCTGCTTTGTCCTCTTGCTTCATTTAAGTGCTTACATCAAGTTAAAATGTTTGCTAGAAGTTTTATGGGACTCAATTTGTTGTTGCATGTTTTTTAGTTGTTATTTGTTTCATCCATTTCTCCACCTCACCCCCAGGTACCCTTTTTGATTATTAACCTCTGTAGGAGGCCAGTTTTTCCAGAAGTAGTTATTCGTAGGCAATATATATTGGAAAGGGATGGGTGGAGCTCTTTTCTAGGAAAGCAGAAATTTTCCTTAATAGCTTGGGTTTTGCCTATGGGTTTCCTTACCTTGTACTTCTTCCCATTCAGTGGAGAAACAGATGCTAAATTAATGACAATGCAAAGACTCTTCTCCACCAGAACCCCTCCTCTGCTAGCTACGGGGATTGAACTCCTTGCAAATACAGACTGTGTCAGTCCTTACTTCGCAATGTCTCCTCGGTCCCAAAACAGTGCAGAGAAGCCCTCACGACCTTGATATATATGCTGTTCCAGTGTCACAGGCACAGAGTTTAGGTTACACCTCAAGCTGTGCCTCTCACTTTAAGAAACATGGTTTTCTAGTTCTGAAATCTGCAGCTTTGATGTCTTGTCTTTTTTTTTTTTTTAAAAGATTTTATTTATTTATTCGACAGAGATAGAGACAGCCAGCGAGAGAGGGAACACAAGCAGGGGGAGTGGGAGAGGAAAAAGCAGGCTCATAGCGGAGGAGCCTGATGTGGGGCTCGATCCCATAACGCCGGGATCACGCCCTGAGCCGAAGGCAGAAGCTTAACCGCTGTGCCACCCAGGCACCCCCTGATGTCTTTTCTACATTGTCTTCCACCACAACCCTGCTTGATACCACTTTGGGCAAACTTTTTATAAATAAATAATTATTGTTTTGTTTTAAGGTTTCTGTTCTTTTTTAGTTTCACCAATGATGGGCTTTATGATTGTTTCTAGTTTTGCTGTTTGTTATTGTGGGAAATTTTCAAGAGGAGAAGCAGCTATTTTTACTTCACTATATTTAAAAAGATTTTTTATTTATTCATTTGAGACAGAGAGAGAGACACACACACACACACACACACACACACACACACAGAGCGAGCATGAGCATGAACAGGGGAGAGAGACAGAGGGTGAGGAAGAAGCACACTCCTCACTGAGCTGGGAGCCTGACACGGGGCTGGATCCCAGGACCCTGGGATCGTGACCTGAGCTGAAGGCAGATGCTTAACTGATTGAGCCACCCAGGAACCCCTATTTCAGTATATTTAAAACGAATCTGAATGTGATACATGTTTTTAGGTAAAAATCTATAAATATTCCATAACATTTTGCTTATCCAAGCGATGTAGTGATGCTGCTTTTCTTGGACATGCTATCTTTTAAAAAACATTGAATATAATTCACATACTATAAGATTCACTCTTCCAAAATGTATAATTAATGGATTTTTAATACATTTACAATGTCATACAACTATCACCACTCTGTAATTCCAGAAAACACTCATCATTCCATAAAAAATTCAGTGATCAGTTCTTGTTCCTTCTTCTTCACAGCCCTTCTTTTCATCTCTATAGATTTGCCTATTCTGAACATTTACTATAAATGGAGTCATGCAATATGTCTCTGGCTTCTTTCACTTAGCATAATATTTTCAAAGTTCATCTATGTTATAGCAGGTGTCAGTATGTTGTATTTCATTCCTTCTGATGCTGAATACTATTTGGTTAGATAGACCATATTTTGTTTATCTACTCAGGAGTTGATGGGCTCTTAGTTTACATCCAAGAAAACTAGAACTGAGTAGAAAAAAAAAAAGTAGGTACATAACATTTACTGTATTTACTGATCACTTATAATATGTAAGACCCTATGAGAAACCACACATGTAGTATTTTTAAATATAAAATACCTTAAAGGGTATGTATTAGTTTCCTACATAGGAAAGTAAAGGTCAGAGAGGTGAAGTGCATAGCCCAATGTCATAGACCTAGGATGAGTGCACAGGGACTCTATGCATAGAACATCCAATATTTACACTTTCTTCATGATCCTATGATGACTCTTGCTACATCAGGCTGTCCACACAACATACCTAGAGTGGTATGTGTGGTATGGGGGTGGGCTATTGGGCATGAAGGAGGAGTAGTATCTTAAGTCATTCCTAGAAACATGGATAAATATCTTGGCACATTAGTAAACTCAATCAACTTCAAAGTGAGAGATTTCATAAGAAGGTATGACCTTTTCCCACTAAAATTATATGCTCCAAGAAGCCATCTGACTTCCTAAAATATTCACTAAAAAATTAATATAGCAGGAATGACTTCTAAACTCCCAACTCTGCCAAAGCTTTGGAAATAAGAAGTCTTCTTAGGACTCATCCATACAAGTTTTGTTTGGTGTTTTTGGTCGTTTTTCATTCATACAACCCTCTTAAATGTATCTGTTAGTGAATCTAAAAGTTTCTTAGTCAGCTTTCAGCAGTACCAGCATCACCAGCAGATGGGCTGGATGACAGCGAGCACCCAGAGTGCTCTCACAATGGAAGCGAGATGGTGTGAAGGAGGTCAGGAGTCAGGTGAGAGGACAGACGAAGAGTGGGAGGAGCAGAGCAGAGGGCTCTGGGAAAGAAAGGACATTTCCGTTTACCTTCCGATGAGATGAAAGAATCTTAATAGTGACACATCTTAGCTGATTATCTTTCTAAGGGCCTTTTGCAAACTGAGTAAAGGATTTGCTCTGGATAACAGAAAATTTGTGCCCAAAATGAATGCATATACTTCGAGAACTGATTTTAAATTGCACTGGTTTATTAGACAGGAGTCTTTGATTCATGACACCGGTTTAAGGCAAAAGGTGGAAAAGGGTTTGTTTATACATCCTTCTCAGCATTGAATTCCCTGTCTCTGGCAATAAGAATGTCTATTTTCTTTCATCCAGGTACAGGGAGGATACCTTTCACATGGGAGATTGAGAAGGGTCAGTCTTTCTACACCAGCTGTTTCTTAAATGATTCAAAATAATCACTATGCCAAAATGGCACATTTTGGGGTGTCATATTCTGTACCCCTTCAAACCAATTAAGATGTGAGAGAGAGTAAGGGTCCTGGAGGGGGGTTGGGCTGCTTTTAGACAGGTGGTCCTGGAAGCCTCACTGTGACCTGAATCATGAGAGAAACAGCCCCCCAAAAAAACAACTGAAACAAAGACGAAATCTTTCCAGAGGATGAAACAGCAAGTATGAATGTGCTGAAATGAGAAAGAGTTCAATGTGTTGCAAAATGGGCAAGAGGAGGGAGGGTGTGATCTGAGGTTAGTGAGGGAAGCAAAGCCTCTTAACCCATAGTAAGAAGTCTGGGTTTCATTTTAAGTGCAGAGTGAATAAATGAAGATTTTTAAATAGGGAATGACCTGATCTGATTTATAGTTAAAAAATAATCACGTGGCTGTTTTGAGAAAATGAATATTAGTGGCTGATACGCAGTAAGTGTCCAGTAAATGTTAGTAATTAATGTTATTATTACTTATTTCATAATACATCTGCTAATCATTATTGTTGACATTACTCTTGATGTGTGCTCAGAGTATTAACGACGGTATCATGCGTACAGTGACCATTTACAGAAATAAAAATGACATGGTCTGTACCATTAAGTAGGATAAATTCATTTGCAGCAATTGTTGCTTTCTGTGTAGCCTTGAGCAAATTAACCTCTCTGAAATTTAGTGACTTGATTTGTAAAATGGTAATAATGGTAAAGCGGTTGTAAGATTCAAACCAGAAAACAGATATAAAATTCCTAGTGGAGAGGCAGATAGTAGGCAAATAACAAATGCTACCCATTATTATCATTTTAAGTGTATACACAAAGGGAACAACAAAATTAGATACATTCTTCAGCCTTAGATCCTTCAGAATGCATGCAATATATAGAGAAATAAGTGCAGAGCAATTAGTGTGAACATCTATTGTCATATATTCTCGTCTAGCTCTTCCTCTTAATACTGCTATGGAAAATCTCTGCCAATTCATGGGGAGTCCCTACCAAGGATGGGGTAGATCTTGTTCACCATCAACCCCAGACCTGAACACGTGACCTAGGGTTGGATAAGCTACAGTATGCTCCCCCAGCCACAGTATCACTGTGAGATCAGCATGTGACCTGAGCTTGGCCAGTTAGGGACTTCTGTGCCCCAGCAATAATAAAAAACTTTTCGTTGGAATGAATAGGTAGATATGTTGAGTCTGGGGCCACCAACGATCCTTTTCGCTCACTGAGAAAGGGGGGAAGAGAGTTCTGATGACAGAGTTTCAGGCTCTAAGTCAAGCAATAGCTAAAGCCAGACCTTCCACTGGATAGCTCCAGTTACACGAGTCAGTTGTTACTTCCCCAAGCCCAAGGTTATTTCTTTTGTCCACTGTCTAAAAGGTATAAAGGCTATTTTCTTTGAGTCTCATATCTCCAGGAGCTCAGGTATGCTCACAATTAAAGTTTTTTTTCTCCTGTCAATGTTTTATGTCAATTTAGTTATTAGGGCAGTCAAGGAACCTGGAAGGGAAGGAGGGAAAATCTTCCTCCCATGCAGTTTCCTTCATGGTTCTTCTAGTCTATAAATGTCTACTTCGTGTTATTCATGTTTCCTCAACATTTTGAGCACAGGGCCAGGCACATACTAGGCACTCAGCACTTTCTGAAGAGAGAAGGGTTGTTCACAGTGTCTTTTTTAGTGAAGCAGACACTATTAGAATCTCCCTTCATACCGATAAGGAAACGAGGAGTTAGATGGGCTTAGGTAAAGTGTCCAAACACTACATAGCTAGTGAGTGGCAGGGTCTGCTTTCAAAGCCTTATAACCTGACTCCTGGTCCTACATGCTTACTGACCTTATTGGTTTGGAGCTTTCCTAGATCCCAACTAGAGCTGGAATTAAGTAAGTGTCCTCATATCATTTCTCCCCAGGGGAAAAATACTGCTTATCTACTTAGGGTCATTTGTAAAGTATAAAGCAGGAATGTTTCTCCTTCAACTCTTTCTAGAAATTTTCTTTATTTTGCATAACTATTCTTGGCACTTTAGTGATTCAGTATCAACAGCATGAATTTTATTACAACCAGTCAATTCCTGAAAGTACTTCAATCTCTGCATAGCATTGCTAAATATAAAAGAGATTATATAATGGATGAAATCTTCCTTATTGAGGACCTCCAATTAATCCATTATCTGAATATAATTAGGCCAGGTGTGGCTTTATGCTGCCCCTCCTTCCTCCCTTTCACGCTACCCTTATAAAAAATGGCATGTCTTCAGGCTAACTCTGGTATTTATTTTCTAGCCTACATGAAGAGACCAGCTAGTCATTTCTAACTTTTTTTGTGATCATCTTTTAAATAAGAACTAAAGTACTCTATGTCCCAAATCTAAGAAATTATCTGTATATGAGAAGAATGATTTTGAGAGAAAGTAAGAACTGGAAGCCTGGAGTTGTAACTTGTGTTGTAACATTATGTAGCTGTGACATGGTCCAATAAGGGAGAAGAAGTGGAAAGGAGGGAACACTGAGTCTCCACTCTGTATTAGTCACTTGATATCCATGTTCTTATGTAATTTACTCTAAAACCCAAGTAGGGTATTATTATCATTGCTTCAATAAGGAGGAAAAAGGTTCACACTGATTATATAAATTAAAAGGACAAAGGTAATGGTAGGTGGTATGTGCCTTTACATCACACTGGAAGAAGGCAGCAGGTAGTCGCAAGGACAAGTCAGAACTTGTCTGGGTCTCAGCGTTCCAATCTGGACAATGAGATGGCTGGAAAAGAGTTTCTAGAGGTCCTATTCAGTTAAACTTCATAATTCTTCGTGGCCAGTTGTTCACAACATATCCATGGAGTCTGGTTTATCTGAGTAGTAATCAAATACATCTGAAAGAATCCCTGTATGTTACATGGGGAAGGGCAGTGAAAACAAATGGGCAATAATATGGAGAAAACAAAGGAATCCTGGCTCACAACATACACTCAAAAGTGCTTACAACTAAATGAAAAAATTCTAATGTAATAGAGTTGATCCTTGGCAAAATAGTGAGATATTCCAAGTTTGCTTTGGCTGTTTTCCTTTCTCCTCCTCTACACTCTCCCAGCAGTCCCAGTGCCTGTTCTGGGTACACCAGTGGAACACCTTACTCTGAAACCCCAGCCCATAGTTTCCCTTTCTGGAAAGCGTGGGAGGCTCAGGGGAGGCAAAAGAATCTAGGGACAGAAGGCACGAATGGGTACCACAAGGAGGCTGGTCTTTACAAACTCTGGCCCAGCCGAGGCACTTACTGAGGGGAGTGAGTACAAACTCTGAATGTCGTTTACCTGCTCTGTCATGGCTTCACTTTGTAATGTGGTCTGAGGGCAAGGTTGTCACATATAGTAAGTAAAAATACAGGATGCTCAGCCAAATCTGAATTTCAGATAAACATCAAATAATTTTTTAGTATGTTCCATGCAACATTTGGAATATACTTTTCAAAAAACGTTATTCATTGTTTATCTGAAATTCAAATTTAACTGGGTGTCCTGTATTTTACCAGGCAACTGAATCTGTGTCTCTTAAAAAAAAAAAAAAAAAAAACAAATAAATAATAAAACATACCAATAATGTCACTGTCTCACTCACAGAGGGGAATTAAGAGAAACCTCCCCAGCGAAGGCAATTCCGGTCATCCCTTTGCTCACTGCCAGACGGAGGCCTGGAAGCCACTGTCACCACAGGCTGCCTCTGGACATGTGACATCTGGAACTTGATACAACAAAGAATGGGAGAGATGGGGAAGAGACAGAATTGCAAAGATGGATTAAAGGCCCCCTGCCTCTGCCTCCCAGATAGCTTGCAGTAAGACTGTTCATTCCTATCTCTGTTACAGGCTAAGACTCTTGAAGGAAATCTGGAAGTTGCAACATGTCTTTAATGCAATTCCCTCACCACTGACTCTCTCAGTGGTGCTGCTGCATTCCTTCTCAACCACCTGCCATGGTGGCCTCCATCCTCCTCTTACCACTTAGGAATCCCTGCATGGGTAATTTTATAGTTGCAAAAAGGGGTGACTGAACTCTAGTATAAATGCAACTCATCATTTCCAAATAACTCATTCTTCTCCCACCTCTTCTCAAATCTACAAGATCTCATCGTAATTTGCTAAAAGTTGTAGCATTGCGATCAGTATTCAGAAACAGCAGCCTTAAAAGAAAGCAAGCAGTAATCAAACATTTAAACATGCTTAAACATAGTTGTAGATATTGCACTTTCTTATAAAAATAATTCTGAAGAATGCAGCCCACAAACATTTGCTTTTTCCTTTCTGCGGTTTATGCAAAAAAGTTTGCTCATTCCTGTCTTCAGGTGTCAGGTGAAACTCTGAAAAGTGCTGGGAATATAGACCACATTTATAAGCTCTAACATTCATATGCAACCTCTTCTTCAGAGATTCAGCTGGACCTCAGGTAGGAGGTAGGAGACAGGTACATTTTGATAAAGTCCCTCAGGAAATTTCTTTCCGCCCTCACCTTGACCACCCATCCTCATGAGATGCTGTGGTTAAGTTATGACTTACAGGGGTGTTCACCCTTTTTAGCCCCAGGAAGAACTGATGCCTCTTGGACCCAATGGAATAGATTTCTAAACATGGGCTTTCACTTTGACACGCAGACTAAACTGATTTGCATGGCAGGTGTCACTACATGAGGTTCTTTGGAAATCACCTTCCACAGATGGCCGGATGGCCAGTGAGAGCAGCATAGACCTGGCTCTCAGTCAGGCTGAGACCCAGCTCCCTCCTCTTTCCCACCCCACCTCAGAGCAAAGAAAGAGGTTAACGACTGGCAAGCTGTTTTCCACGCAAAAGTCGTTATCTGACTGTAACTGCCCCCCCACAACACCGCTGTCCACATGGCTGGCGAACTCACTAGCCAACGGTGTCACAACAAATAGTATCTTCCTCTGCACAGAACAAAAATACTTCTCTTAAACTGCCTTTACATTTAAATTTTTAAAAGAAATGTATTAGTGGCAGTCACGTAATGCCTCACATTTCTTAAGCTCCTACATTTCTGAAGGAATTGATCTCCTTCCTGTAATACATGCGGTTTATTATTACTGCTTTTATTTCAGGTGGAAAATGAAGCATACCCAAGTTACGTGTTTGAATTTTGCTCTACCATGAAAGCCCCAACCCGAGCTCCAGGCTGGACCGATGAAGGCCACAATGCAAAGCAAAAGGAGAGCTGTCCTCACCCGTGCAGGTCAACGGTAAGGAGTCAGCGGAACAGACTGAGAAAATGTGGAAATCAGTGAGCTGAGTGCTCCCATAACAGGTAACAAAGCTTATCCTTAAATCCCTGCAACCGCTTTACAAACTATTAGAAATGATGCCTAATTGATCTAACATCACCTTTATTTGATCATTATCTGAAAGAAAAATTTAAATATGTGCATTTATGCCACGAATTTGTGAAGCTATTTTCCTCAGAATTCATTAAACTCCACGCCTGCTGTTATTTATGAATTAGCTGCACTTTTTGTTCCCCATTTATTATTAATATTTTATTTTCTATTAGTTAACATACTTTAAACTTAGCACTTATTTTAAATTCAGGGGATACAGACTGAATCTGTATTTTACTACTTGTGAGGCAGGCTACACACTAGCATTTATTCATATTTGGGGAGAAGATAGACTAAGATATACTTTTGATCAAAAATATCTATCAATTTAGTTTAAATTTGTATGTGTGTTGATCTGCCAGCTATCTGGTTTTGTTGTTTCTGAGGAAAGGAGAGAATTACAGGAATGAGAAGACTTGCCTCAATTTCTTTATCATAATTAAAATATTTTAGATCAAGTACAACAGAGAAGGATAGAGATTTTTACACATCCTGAATTTAGTACCATAACTTTTTCCAGTGAAAATGGATCTCTACTTGCATTTTTCCCCCAGTCTGCCTTCTGATCTTGGATCCAGAGAAAAAGGACTCTGAGCTCTTAGGCCATAGGGAAGAAACATAATTAAAAGTTGCCCCCCACCCTTTATTGTTTATCTTTTCCCCTTTGGTCCTAGACTTGGGTAGGATTTTTTTTTTTTAAGATTTATTTATTTATTTGAGAGAGAGAGCATGAGTGGGAGAGGCAGAAGAAGAAGAGAGAGAGAGAATTTCAAGCAGACTCCCTGCTCAGTGTGGAGCCTAACGAAGGGCTTGACCCCATGACCCTGAGATCATGACCTGAGATGAAACCAAGAGCTGGATGCTTAACTGACTGCCACCAGGTGGCCCCCCGGGTAGGAATTTCTATTTCAACCAGGATTAGCAGGTGAGTTTTATTTTTTATTTTTAATTTAAATTCAATTAATTTACATATAGTATATTATTAGTTTCAGAGGTAGAGTTCAGTGAGTCATCAATTGTATAAACACTCGGGGCGGTGGGGGGATGAGTTTTAAAGTAGCCTTTCAAATCCAGAACCAAGATCAACAAATTGAACTCATGGATCAATAAACAGAAAACAGTAATATTAGGTCCATGAAAATGCTTCTGGCACACACATATAAAGATGAACAACATTGCAGAAATGTAGAGAAGGATACATCTCCCTAATTACATTTAATAGATTTCAAAAAAAAATAATTTCTACAAATAGCTATTTTTTAAATTAAGTAGAAAAAGACAGTACCAATAGAAATGATCATGACATGAAACCTGAAACAGACCAAATAAAATTAACACTGAGAATAGTTAAAAAGTAACAGACAGATTATCTGAAGTTATATAGAAGATAACTGTGGATAAATACCCAGAAAATGAAGGAGGTAAGTAAAGAATCCAAAAAATGTGAGCAAAAAGCAATCAGAGTGGGGAAAGAATAAGGAGAGCTATTTTATAATTAACCAAAGTCTCTGAATAAGAATGAACATAGTTAGACTCAATAATTAGTATAGACTAGGACAAAAATCCTTTGAAAGCCCTGGTAACTCCTGACAGTTTTTGACTGAATTCTGAATATCTGAATATATATGTTCTGAATATCATACTTATACTCCTACTTTCTTGGCCTTTTTTGCAGTGTTAAATATTACCTACTGCCTTTTTGCCATGAAAGATGAAGACCGAGCTATCTTGATTCTGTTCAATACGCACCCACCTATCTTACCTCTATTTTCTTCCTTCTGATATAATTGCTATAATTAGGGTTAAGATCAATACACAGTGTTATTTTACTCCTGGTTATTTGTATTAGGCCACTTGATTACCCATTCTGGAAGCTGTTAACATCCACCCTTCATTCTCAGTGTTCTTAAGTCATATGAGGATATGAATAAGACTAGCATTTTTTCTGCCATTCACTGTAAACTGTCTGTGGATCTGCTCAGTCTGGAAACTCATCTATCTATCTATCTATCTATCTATCTATCTATCTATCTGGCTAGCATGAGCAGTGGGAAGGAGGAAAAGGAGGGCGAGAGAGACTCAAGCAGACTCCGCACTCAGTTCAGAGTCTGACATGGGGCTCGATCCCACAACCCCAAGATCATGACCTGAGCCAAAACCAAGAGTTGGATACTCAACTGACTAAGCCACCCAGGGGGTCCAGTTTGGAAATTCCTACAGTTGGAGTCTATAAAATTTTTAGTTTTCCCTGTTCCGTTTTAAGAATTCCTATTACTTGGACATTGGGAGTCATACACTGATTATGAATTTTTCTTAAGTTTTTCACTGCTATTTTTCTTTTCTTTGCCTTTTCGTTGCACCTTCTAAGAGATTTTGCCAAGTTATACTTCTTTTTTATGTTTTTTTGTGTTTTTGTCATTTTATTTTTACTTTTTAAGAGGTTTTTGTTGTTCTCTGAATATTCCTTTTCAGTAATCTGTTCTTGCTTCGTGCATACAGAGCACCCTTTCATCTCTGAACAAATGTGTTCTGACATACTCTTTGTCTTCTGAACTGAAATCTTTTTACTCCAAAATCATTTTCCTTTTTGCTGAATAATTTTCTAGTTGAGGCATTTCACAAACTTCTCATGGGGTACCTGCTAATATTTATAAGTAAGGTGCTAAACAACTGACTAGAAGGGGATTACCATTCAATATACAGCACTTCATTTCACAGCCTGTTTTCATCATGGCATATCTTCCCTAAACTCTGCTTCATGTCCTCAAGGCTAGGATATTTCTGCTTTATTCTCTTTAGAAAGTATACATCCAGATTTGCATGGGGTGAGAGATGGGCAAATGCCAGTTACCTGACTTGGGAAAGGAATGGGGAGTGTGAATTTTTATTTATCTATTTTTTTCTAAGTAGACTTTAGACCAATGTACCTATTTCCAGCCCCAGAGATATTCTCTTTTCAATAGAATTGGTGCCTTCATTCTTGAACCTTCTTAGTGGGGTCTGTGCTTCTGAATTGTCCCTCCTTTGGTCTGTCTTCCTCTTCCCACTGGGCACGAAGCTCCCTCTGTTCTGCTAAATCAAAGCCTTGGAATCTCCCCTCTTTACAGTCTCCCCAAATTCATTGCCCTCCCATTCCCACTGTTCAGTAGGTTGTTGGCCACACCTCACCATTTATCTTTTTGCCTGTAATTTTAAGGAGGCTATTAGAGACATGGTGGTAAATAAAGAAGTGCAGTTCTTCTTATTTAGCTAGAAGTTTCAATGTTTTAAATTAAAAAAATATAGAATCTCAGAATTATTGGTCTAAGGAGGGCAAGGAAAAAAGAAAGATGAGTTACTTTTATTGGATTAAAAAAATCAGGATAGCTTTGACTTCATCTTCTGCAATTACAAATTGCTTTGGTTCTGTACTATTTTAAGGCCTAATTCTTTCCTTCTTATCTTTGCTTCTTAGATAATGTCATTCCCCTCCCCCCCTAAATTTCTTGATTAAATGGAACTCTTAGGTCAGACCCCTGGTTTCCAGTTAGGCCACATTTATGAGTTACTAAAGAAGGCTCTCTGCCACAAAGTAACCTTAACATAGTCTGACATTCTGTCCTTTAATAATGGAATATACACTTTGAGTCTAGAAGGCTTTTAAAATTTCACAAATCCATATTGAAATGTAAATGTCTATAGATAGGTTAACCTCCCAAGCTATTAGCAATTACTATAGTCAAGAAACCCAGAGCCAGAGGGAAGTGCAGCTGCTCACATATACTGACCTTTAACATTCTAGAATTTTTTGTTTTTGACTTTTACATTGTATTCCTTTAATTGAGCCATTTATCTTATGACAATGCTCTGACTTTTTTTGCTTCCGTTATTCCGAAGTTTGACATCTGATATAGTTTCTTCTTCTTGTAGCCATTTTCCATTGCTTTTGTAATTTCTTCCTACCAACTTAACCTTCACAATACTTGGGCATTTTGAAGATTCAGACTGACTTGAAAGCCATTTTAGACTTAATTGTTCATGTGCTCCCTTTTAGCCATCAATTACAGGCAAGTGGGTCATCTTACAAGATCAGGAATGATCTATTCTCTGTTCCCTAATGACTTTTCACATATGAGTCACATTAAAACAGACTTTTTAATAATATACTACTCTGATTCCTTGTTGGCATTCTTACTCATTCCTAATGTGATAAATAGATATCACATTACAATAGCAGCATCACGGAAATAGAATGAGGAAAGACCAACTTAAAGTAATCAATGCAACAAAGTATTAAAGTATTAGCAACCAAATTCTCAATCTAATATAAAACTATTTCAAATTTAAAAATGCTGTGTCTGAAAGGAAAAAAAAATCTCTGAAATCAGTTGCTTTAGCTTAGGAGGATACAGATAACCTCCAAAGTGTATATTTCTATTATACACGCACATACATCAAAGTAGGTTTTTTTCCCCCCATAAAGTCATTTTTATGTTCTCCTTGAAAAAACACATACTGCTGTGTTCTAGCCATTTAACTGAAAATACCTTTGCAATGATCTTCGCGTCGAATACATTTCCCCAGTGGTTTTCATATAGGAAAGTAAAGCATACTTTCAGCCATTCAAAGAGGCAACTACTGGTTAAAAAATGAAGCCCATTAACTTACCACCAGCTACTAACATGCTCTTGGCATTTTAAAATTGTGCCATCATCCATGTAAAAATTATTTATTTTTATAATAGTTTTCTCCTTCTTCCAACCAATTACAGTTAGCTATGACTTAGTTACTCTCTTGATATCTCCAACAATCCTTATCAAGATCTCCTCGTGTCTACTGTCATTTTTCTGTATAGGAGTACACAACTAAAATACATTTAATCTATTTTACAATATAACTCATGGCCTAAAATAGCTGTTAAGAAGGCAATTCTGCTTTTTTCCTTTAAGGAAACGTGTCATTTCTTGAGAATGGTCTAGCGTGTGTGTGGTGGGGTATGTGTGTGTGTCTCTGTGTGTGTTTTAATTAAATGGAACCAAGAATACTTAACATCCAGAAAATTGTGTTTATTTATTAGGGAAAACTGAAGATGGCTTTATTACTTACTTACTTACTAATTAATTAATTTGAGAGAAAGAGCGTGTGCACACATGCGAGCAGGGGAGTAGCAGGAGAGGGACAAGCAGATTCCATGCTGACCACGGAGCCCAATGCAGAGCTTGATCCCACAACCCTTGGATCATGAGCTGAGCCAAAATCAAGAGTTGGATGCTCAGACAACGGAGCCACCCAGGCACCCTGAAAAACTGAAGACAGCTTTAAATCATAATATGCCTCTAATAATCAGGTTCATATTCTTCAAAGTCTTAGTGAAATTATTTTAAGAAGTTGTATCGTGTGGATTTACTAATTAGGATGTTTCATTAACACTTCCGGTGTGTGTAATGTATGAGCGAGTCACTAGATCACCAATCTACACCTTAAATAAACGTCACATCAAAAATGAGGAGGTAACAATGTCTCCTGCAATAAAGTCTCCAAATGTAGCAAATTAACAAGTTTGTTAATTTTTTATGCTCAAATTCCATATCCTTCTCATCTTCAGATATGCTTTTAGGCTTTTTTAAATCTAGAAATGTCAAACATACAAGAGAGAGGTATTCTCAATTGTAACCTTAAAGATATTAGTCACCATGGCTCTTTGCTCTTCTCTGGTATAGTGTCAGTCACAATCACCAACTTACTCCACCCACCAACTGTACTCTAACGTAAGCTTACCACAACTTCTACATTTTTGAAGCCTCAAACAAAGCTCATTAGGAACTCATAGACTATTCTTTATCTGAAAGGTATACAATGTGTGTTGCTTAACTAATTAACAATTATGATGGAGACAGCACTTCAATTTATTTAGCTGTTCATGAGCATTGATCTAAAATATTGCTCAGTAAAGCGTAGGTATTTAATTACCTCAAGCCTTAATTCAGTTAAAACAAATAATTAACTTTTCAGTATGGTTTTATTTTCACATTAGCATGTATTATAAATAACTTTTGTTACACTTTATGAAGTATAATTATGTCACCCATAAGATTCTCATATATAGAAGTACAGTATGTACACATCTATGCATATGTACTTGTGACAACACAGATGGACCCCGAAGGCCTCAGACTAAGTCAAACAAGTCAGAGAAAGACACAGTATGATATCTCTTACACATGAACTCTAAACGATCCAAAACAAACCCTAAAAAAACCCAATCTCATAGATAACAAGAACACATTGGTGGTTGCCAGAAGTGGGAGGTGAGGGAGAAGAAATGGGTGAGGGGGTCAGAATGAAAACAAACAAAACTGCAACACCTGAAGCTAGAGGAAGACAGTTGTTTTGAATATATTTGCATATACTGGAAGAAACGGAGAAACTCAGTTAAAAA
Source organism: Ursus americanus (assembly GCF_024610735.1). NCBI lineage: Eukaryota > Metazoa > Chordata > Mammalia > Carnivora > Ursidae > Ursus > Ursus americanus. The sequence continues at coordinate 60,583,224 of NC_142142.1, forward strand.
GGAAAAGATTCCTAGACCAGGAAGGTGATATATATTTAAATACTGAACAAGATGCATTAGCTATGGATTCTAACAACCCAATAAAGTAGGAGCCATTCATCCCATTTAACTGATGAGTAAGCTGAGTTTTAGCAAATGTACAGCTAGTAAATGACAGTGCCAAGATTCAGCCCTATTTTCTATCTGAAGTCCAAAGCCCAGGCTCTTTTGTTATGCTGACTCTAAAAATTTTTTTAAAAAATAAAATTATGCAGTGAATACTACTATTACAAGATTCTACTATATGTGCCTGTGTGTGTATATGTGTGGTGCTCATATAGCTACATAATATCTATAATATTTATATTATATTAACTTATGTTATATTATATTATTATGTTTATTATATATTATAATGATGTTATATTATTTTATGTTAACTTATGTTAATAAGATATAGCTATCAAATAATCTACTTTGAAGAAGTAAAGTAAAAATAATTTTTCAATGACATGAGTTTTAAAATCCAGTTAACGTGCTGGATGTAATTCAGTAAGAAAATTATATTTAATATGCTTGTAAAGAAAAACAATCTTGGTAAACATTAGAGAAATACCTAACATTTTCATTCATAAAAATTTCTTTAAATATTTTTTTATTCGAGTATAGTTGACACACAATGTTACACGATTTTCAGGTGTACAGAACAGTGATTCCACTTGTCTATATATTATGCTGTGCTCACCACGAGTGTAGCTCCCATGTGTGACCATATGACGCTATCACAGTATCACTGACTGTATTCCCTATGCTGTGCCTTCCATCCCCAAGTTACTCACCCCATAATTAGAAGCCTGTACCTCCCACAACCCTTCACCCCTCTTCCCTCAGACAACCACTCATTTGTTCACCACATTTATGGGTCCGATTCTGCTTTTCGTTTACTCGCTTCTTTTTTAGATTCCACATATGAGTGAAATCATACGGTAAAAATATCTTTTTTGATTTAATAAGTAATATCTAGAAAACCCTTCAAGAGCTTCACTAGTTGTTGAGTAGAAGAGAGAAAATATCTTACTATTGTAATAGACTGAAATATATTTATGGTTAAAAATTACCTTTATTGATGGGCTTGATATTATCTCAGACCATTTTACTTTCATTTTGGGCTCAAAGTCCCATTTGCTACTACTTTCTACCTCTTGACAGCTGGAGTCACTGATAAGAACTAAGTGCTTGGTTTTTGTTTGTTATTTATGTATGCCTGGAAGTACCTGGTTACGTCGGAGTGCTCTAAATCTAATGGAGATTGCCGCGGCTCTTAAATAGGATGCATCGAGAAGCTCCTTGTCCAGCACTCTGACATTCTGGCTTCACTCTTGCTGCTCTACCAGCAGACGGATTCTTGCTCTTGAACACCACCCTCTGTCTGGCTGCTTTCTGTTCCTCTGCTCCATTCTTCCACTTATAGTCTCTGGAACTCAGATGTCCTGTAAGTTTGTTTTGGGTCATTGACCAGACTGATGAATCTTCTTGATGGGGAAGCATCAGCCCATCTGGACCCAGGCAGGCTGTCTGCCCATCTGGGCCTTTGTTAAGTCATTCCCTTCCTTGGATCTCCACTAATTGCCTGCCTTGTTCTGCTCGAATTGGCACTCCAGATGCTGGCCTTCTCTTCAACCTTGCCTTACGAGACTGCTATTCTGCATGCCTCCTCCCCTGTGACTCATACCTAGGTATCACGCTTTTAGTATTACAGACTACTTTAGTTAGATATCATGAAATATTTCCTTGAACAACTCCGGTGATCAGAAGCACAATATCTGCCAACAAACTCAATTCCACTTTCATTACACTTATTGTCAGAAAGTTCTTTCTTATTCTGAATCAAAATCAACCTCCCAATAGTTTATTCCCTGGTTGGCCATGCTAATAATGGGCATCATGCTCGTGCATTGCAGTCAGTAAATAGTTGCACTTACTATTATTTAGAACTCAAAGTTTTCAACTGAAAGGTTTATCTCCCCATAGAGAATAACATAGCGAAAATAAAAAAACTGAGGCTCAGAAAGTGTAACTTGCTAAAAGTTACAGTTAGTAAACTGTGATCCCAAAATTAACATAGACTATCTTAATTTTATTAATTCTTTTTTCCCAGTGATCTTGACTTTACCCAATCACACTGTAGCCATTCACTCCAATGGTTATAGTCTTTTTTTTTTTTTTTAAAGATTTTATTTATTTATGTGACAGAGAGACAGCCAGCGAGAGAGGGAACACAGCAGGGGGAGTGGGAGAGGAAGAAGCAGGCTCATAGCAGAGGAGCCCGATGTGGGACTCGATCCCGGTACGCCGGGATCACGCCCTGAGCCGAAGGCAGACGCTTTAACGACTGCGCTACCCAGGCGCCCCCCAATGGTTATAGTCTTGACATTGATTAAAAACTGCAACCCTTAGATCATGTCAACATCAATCAGTCACTCTCTAAAGTTCACCTCCTATCTCTCCAACCAACTTCCTCTAGAGCCATACTCCCAACAATCTTTTGACCCCAACAGAGCCATCAATCCACTGTTCCTACTGCTTTTGCTCTATCCCTTATTGTTCTTATGTGTTTTCTTGCTTTATTGGGAGGAAATGAAGGCAGGACCACAGGAGGTGGGAAAAAAAGACCCAGCAGAACTGTGTGGGGCAGGTTCCAGTGAAAGGGGAGAGATAAGGAGCTAAGATCTGAGCTAGGGAAGATCATATCTAGCTAGACTTTAGAATCTAGAAATTCAGATATCATAATAACACATCTGAGCACAGGCTGTTCAGTCAGCCCTGGGTTTAAATTGCAGTTCCACCTTTTACTTGCTGGATGACTTTGGCCAGTTCACCAAATTTTTTGAGCTACAGTTTTTTTTTTTTTAATTAAGTTTTTGCTTTTAATTCCAGTTAGTTAACACACAGCGTAATATTAGTTTCAGGTTACAATATAGTGATTCAACACTTTCATACATCACCCAGTGCTCATCACAATAGGTGCCCTCCTTCATCCCCATCACCTTGCCTCCTCCCACCTCCCCTGTGATCACCATCAGTGTGTTCTTTGTAGTTCAGAGTCTGTTTCTTGGTTTGTCTCTCCTTTACCTTTGCTCATTGTTTTGCTTCTTAAATTGCACAACGAGTGAAATCATATGGTATTTGTCTTTCTCTGACTCATTTCACTTAGCATTATACTCTCTAGCTCCATCCATGTCACTGCAAATGGCAAGATTTCATTCTTTTTTATCACACCTGTATACACCCTCGACTCCTTTACCACTCTCTAGTTTATCATATTCATGTAACAAAATTCCAGCCCAGATGAAATATAATTCGTCATCACTCTGAGCCTACATCTATACGGCAGAATGTGGCTAGATAAAAACTCACAGCCATACCAACTCATCTCCCTTTAATGGTGTCTGAGAATCATACTCTATCTCCCTAATCTATTGTCTTTCATACTTAGATGGTTTTTAAATCTTTTCTTCTCTTTCCTCAAATATACCACCACTTTTCCATATTCTCAATTTCAGCAGATGACCATAACTTCAGTTTTATCTAAAATTAAATCTGTTAGAAAAGAACTTCCACAAGCCAGATAAATACCATTATACTACACATGCATCTGACTCTATGTGCAAATATTCTACTTAAGCCTCTTCTTACTATGGGTGAATGATCTGTGCTCCTAGGTAAGATTCAGTCCTCTATGCATACCCTAGATCCCTTCTGACCTTGCCTATTCAAGGACATCTACAGAAATGTTCTCCTTTGTCTCCAGCATCACCATTTTTTCCCTCTCTACCCATCATTTATCAGCTAATAGATATGCTATTTCTCCCATATCTTAATCCCACTTTCCCTCCAGCTACTGTCTCATTTCTATTCTTCCCTTCATAGCAAAACTTCTTGAGAAGGAGTCCTTTATTTTTGCTGTCTTCAATTTCTCTCTTTCTGTGCTTTCTTGATCATACTCAAATTAGGTTTTCACTCCTTCCAGTGAAACTGCTGTTCTGAAGGTCACCAACGACCACCATGTCGTTAAATCCAGTGGGAATATCTCAGACCTCATTTTACCCAGTTGATCACTCTTCTTCAGAACCACTTGATGCTTGGCATCTAGAACTATCACACCCACCTAGTTTTCTTTCCATCTTTCTAGCCACTCATTTCTCAGTCTCTTTGCATCTCATCTATCTCTATAGATCACAGTGCCTCAGGGCAGAGTTCATGACTTCAGTTTCTCTTTTATTTCTGTCCTCCTGGTCTAGGTGCTGATATTCTCTAGAGATGTCTTTAAATAGCATCTTAATACTACTAACTCCCAACTTTTTATCTTCATCCTGGTCCTCTCCTCTGAATCCTAGACTAACATATCTGTCTACTTCTCATCTCCACTTGGTGATTTAATAATAAGCACTGCAGAATTAATATGTCAGAATCTGAGCTCTCCTTCACTCCCTGCAATTGTTCTTCTGTCTATCCTCGTCTCAGTAATGACAATACCATCTTCTGGTTGCTACAGCCTAGAAGCTTGATGTCTTTGGTGGTGATTCTGCCCTTTCTCCCACAACCCATAATAGCAAGTCCTGTTGGCTCTACTTTCAAAATATATTCTGAATTTGACCACTTCTGACCACCCCCAGTGTCAGTCTGTGAATTTCTTGCCTGGATTATTGACATAATCTCCTATATGTCCTCATGTTTCTGCCCAGTCCCATTTTCAGTAATGAGAGATATCCTGTTAAAATGTAAGGCAGATTGTCATTCTATTTTCACTCAAAATGAAATCCATGCAAAGTCCCATGTAATAAAGCATCCATTATCTCTTTGAGCTGACTTCCTATTCTTCACCTTCTTGTTCTCGCTTTCCAGCCACTTTGCTTTGTCACTATTCCTTAAGAACTCAAAGGAAGATGCTTTCTCAGTCAGGTATGTACAACTGATGTTTTTCCCACCTGAAAACTTTCCCACAGATGTTCTCAGGGTAAACTCCCTCACTTCCTTCAACTCTTCCTCAAAGTTACTTCCACAGGTAACTCTATCCTCCTTCATATCTCTGTTCCCTGCTTTACTATTTTTTTTCTTTGCCAAGCTATTATCTGGCATACCATTTTTTTTTATTGTCACTAAATTTATTGAATAATAGAAAAATTAAAAAAAATTAAAGACTTTTAAGGAACCTTTGTTTTATTTTCAGGTAAGAGTACTCTGTAATTTTCTACTGCTACTTCTTAAATTTTTAAAAATTTTATTTATTTATTTATTTATTTATTTATTTATTTATTTATTTATTATGTTCAGGTAGTTGCATTGACATGGATGGAACTGGAGGGTATTATGCTAAGTGAAATAAGTCAAGCAGAGAAAGGCAATTATCCTATGGTTTCACTCATATGTGAAACATAAGAAATAGTGCAGAGGATCATTGGGGAAGGGAGAGAAAACTGAAGGGGGAGATAAACCATGAGAGACTCTGGGAAACAAACTGAGGGTTACAGAGGGGAGGATGGTGGGGTAATGGGATAACCAGGTGACGGGTATTAAGGAGGGCATGTGATGTGATGAGCACTGGGTATTATATGCAACTAATCAATCGTTGAACACTGGCATATCTTTTTAATCATCTGCTTCTTTTACATGAAAGCAAGTTCCATGGGTATAGAATGTGTTGTTGTTGTGTGTGTGATTTTGTGTGTATGTGGTTGTACTTATTTTGCTTTTGTTGCTAAATCTAGAATAGTTGCTGGGACACAGCAGGTTCTCTATAAATCCTGGTTAAACAAATCGATAGAGAAGAAAGAATTCAAACTTAGCATACCTCTGTTCCAAGAATTAAGGTAGTTTCTGTTGTTTGAATTTTAGTCAACAATCATCGAAATAAATGAACTGAGCTCTATGCTGTATGCTAGAAGGATTGGTGACATGGAAATTTACATTCTTTCTGGAAAGAAGATGAAGCCAGCAGTAAAGATCAGAACTTGGTCTATAATTAATTCTCATTGGTGTGGTGCTGATTACAAGTCCTAAGACAGGGAAATGAGCAAGATATAAAGGAATTCATTACAGTTTCAAAAACATGGTATAATTAAGGCGATTTAAGTGATGGGTGATATGTAGCCAGATTATGGGAACAAAGCATGAGTTAAGTTGGAAGGATGTTGGAGACCTGACTAATTAGAATGGATTAGGAGTGAACTTAGGAAATAAATTTTAATATGGTGGTGATATTCTAAGAAAAAAACCAGAAGAACTGAGACTCTATGCAGAGGTAAATTGAGAGTCAGAGTGTAATCACAGACCTAAAAGCTCACTATATAATCAAGTTATGTGATTACTCATATTTGGAGGAAAAAAAATTTTTGATTTTTTTTTTTTTAGGTACACATACATCATAATTATCTTCTAAAAGGTGCACACCGCTCATTAAGCCTTTATTTTGTAACCTTGCATTGATAGTGAACTCTATTTGTGTCCTGTTTCTCATCTAAACATATGTTCTTTAGTACATCTTATATGTCAGTGCTTCTAATGCAATGCCTTCTGCATCATTTCTGATTTACTTTAGGATTATTTCTTCCCATTATCAAAATAAGATATCAAAGTTTACATTGTATGGAAAAGAAAGGCAAATTATAAAAACTGGAAACCATTAACGAAACAGAAGGCAACCTACTGAGTGGCAGAAGATATGTGCAAACCGTATATTCAATAAGGGGCTAATATCCAAAGTACATAAAGAACTTCTACACCAGGAAAACAAATAATCTGATTAAAAAGTGGGTAGAGGACCCAAACAGATATTTTTCCAAAGAGGGCATCCAGCTGCCAACAGTCATACGAAAAGATGTTCACCATGACCACCAGGAAAATGCAAATCAAAACCACAATGAGATATCACCTCACACCTGTCAGAATGGCCAAAATCAAAAGGACAAGAAATATCAAGTGTTAAAAAGGATGTGGAGAGGGGCGCCTGGGTGGCACAGCGGTTATGCATCTGACTTCGGCTCAGGGCGTGATCCCAGGGTTTTGGGTTCGAGCCCCACATCAGGCTCCTCCGCTATGAGCCTGCTTCTTCCTCTCCCACTCCCCCTGCTTGTGTTCCCTCTCTCGCTAGCTGTCTCTCTCTGTGTCAAATAAATAAGTAAAATCTTTAAAAAAAAAAAAAAAAGGATGTGGAGAAAAAGGAACCTTCATGAATTGTGGGCAGGAATGTCAGCTGGCGCAGCTGCTGTGGAAAGCAGCATGGAGGTTCCTCAAAAAATGAAAAGTGGAAATACCATATGATCCAACAATTCCACTACCAGGCATTTACCCAAAGGAAACAAAATCACTGATTCAAAGAGATCCATGCACTGCTATGTGTACTGCAGCATTATTTACGAAAGCCAAGATATGGAAGCTGTTTGCGACAAGAACTGACCAAGAGGGTGTCACGCTTAGTGGAGTAAGTCAGAGAGAGAGACAGATACCATATGGTTCCCTCATATGTGGAATCAAAAAAACAAGTGAATAAACAAATGAAAAGCAGAATCAGACCCATAAATACAGAGAACAAACTGATGGTTTCCAGAAGGGAGGGCCGTGGGAGGATGAGCAAAATGGGTGAAGGGCAGTGGGAGGTACAGGCTTCCAGTTATGGAATGAGTAAGTCACGGGGCTGAGAGGTACAGCACAGGGAATGTAGTGGATGGTGCTGTAATAGTGTTGCGTGGTGACAGACAGGAGCTTCGCTTCTGGTGAGCACAGCATAAAGTAGAGATGCTGAATCCCTATGTTGTGCACGTGAAACTAATGTACAGTCTGTCAACTGTACTCAAAAAACAAAATAAAACTTCTATCAGCTCTTTATGCAACAAAAGCAAAGTAGCTTGGAAAGGATTAGCCCACTGCTCAGTGTAAGTTTGGTATAACAACTTTAAAAATTTCAGGGGCACCTGGGGGGCTTAGTTGGTTGAGGGTCCAATGCTTGATTTTGGCTCAGGTCATGATCTCAGGGTCGTGGGATTGAGCCCAGCATCGGGCTCTGGGCTCCGTGCACAGTCTGCTTGAGATTCTCTTTCTCTCCCTCTCTCTGCCCCTCCCCCTGCTCTATAAACAAACAAACAAACATCTTTAAAAAATGTTCAGAGGAAAATAGATTTTACTTGATTTACTTAAAGTCACTTTATTTTGTAAGAAAGATAATTTTTCTTTTTGTTATTTTCTTCGGTTCCCATGTGTTGGTACTTTAAGTAACTACGTACAATTTACTTGTCTTCTCTTATACCTCACAGGACGATGGAGGAATCAGAACCCTGATGGAAACTGCTTCACACAGGAGAGAATGGTTGCAGGTAAATGGGAGTAATTACAATGTTTACCAAGTTTTGGAAATGTAGGACTACAGTGAGGACTGATATTCGTGAAGTACCTTACAGTGGAATCTAGATGCTTTTAAGAGGCCAGCTTACAGTGTGCAGAGCTCATTCATTGTATCCAACATATATAATAAAAAAAAAAACATTATAAATGATGTATAAAAATCATATATAAAAATGATTCTATGTAAAAAAAAAGTTGTATTTAGCTTTGAAGGGTTTGGAAAGAATACAACAGTTTAACATTTAATCAACAGAAAGTACGCAAATAAGTGAACACATGGCTACAAAGAGCAAAATTTTGGACATGCTTGCCAAACAATGTACTCCATTTGATTTGAGGATAATGGATAAGTTGGATGGAATCAATGAAACTGCATCCTGAGGAACAAACAGTACAGAAAAGAGAAGATTTGGCTAAAGATAAAATTAAAATAGAAGCAGCTGATATAAATGTCCTTTAAAATGATATAGCTTATCAAGAAACCACTATGTCCAAATTGGAGGCTTAGAATAATGATTAGAAAAGGGTCCCACGGCAGGCAGTTGGCTGACCATCTTTCTTGCATGGACTCTCAGCTAAAATGCTATTTGTTGTTTGCTGAAGCTCCTACCTAAATTCCTCTAACTTACTTTGAATTACATGAGCCACTAAAAGATATGCAAATGGTTTGCATTAGGCCACAGCAGTAAAGCCTGTGCTGCTACCAATAATGACAGTAGGCAAGCTGGGTATGACAACAGAATAAGCTTTGGTGTTCTAGCACCATGTTGGTTTTCTTTACTTCCATAGTTTCCTAATGACAATGCAGGTCTCCCACAATCTCCCTGAATGATGGTAACTACACTGATTGCTCTCCCTGCTGAACGCTTCCCCCTCCTGGAATCACGGTCTCTGGAGTGATCTTCCTACGTTCAGTTTTTAAAACTCACAAGTAGCTTCTCATCATCCTTAGAATACAGTGCAAACTCTCTGGAGTCTTATTTAAGTTGGCCGCAGTTAAATACACTCTTCAAAAACCCCCGAACACCCACTTCCTCACACACTCAAACTCCAGTTCTTTTTTGACAAAGTTCCTCCAGTTCCTTGAACACATCAGACTCTCCTGCTACTTTTTCAGGGGGAGCAGAGGCATGCCTTCTCTGGCCACCCATACCAGACCGTGCGTGCAATGATAGCAGCTTATGCTTCCCTAGTCAGTGCATGGGCCGTATGTCTAAATAATAATGACTTCCCCAGACCTGGAGTTCTTAACAATTTTGGTGTCATAAACGTAGGTAGCATTCTGGTGAGGTCTGTAGTTCTGTTCTTAAAACACTGTTTTTGAATGTATAAATTACTTAGGATAACAAAGTAAAACAGTTATATTGAAATATAATTTCAAAGTATTAAAAACTAAATTGATATCATAATACACCTGCTTCTTTATTAATACAGTAAGTAATAAAACCTGGTGGTATGTCAATAGCAAACAACTTAAAAATCATGACAAGCTAGGGGTGTGTGGTTGGCTCAGTCAGTCAAGCATCTGTCTTTGGCTCAGGTCATGATCTCAGGATCCTGGGATTGAGCCCCATATCAGGCTCTCCGCTTAGCACAAATAAGTAAGTAAAATCTTTTTAAAAACATCATGACAAGCAAAAACTACATTTTCAGATATTTAAAATGCTAAAATGGGATATAAAATTATCTGTGATTTTTAATGGTGACAAAGTCACAGGTACTGTTAATACCTATATGGTTTGTGCCCTATATTTATAATTAAATTTAATACTAAATTTCAGTTACAGGTTAGGGAAAATAAAGATGCCATTTTTTTTTTCTCCATAAAAGTTGAGAATACCTCTCTGCCACCCTAGGTTGAAACCCCTATGCTAGTGTGCCAACCCCATCAGGACAGGCACCGGATCTGCTTTGTGGATCAATAATCCCTGTTATTTACTGTATCATCATATAACCATAACTATAACCATAACTGCATATATAAGACTTTCTGTTCTAGACGTTGAAGACAGAGCTGTGAACAAGACAAAAGCCCTGTGTCATGGAGCTTGCATTCTGGTGGGAGAGGAAAGCACTGCCCGGCACATCACAGATTCTCATATTGTTTGTGAAACTGAATGTTCCTCTTTTGCCTTGACCTCTTCTAAGATCAGTAAGTGCCTACAAACATCTACCCTAACAGTTTTTTAGTAGGTATTGAAGTTCTGAATTAATTGGCTGATAATAAAGAGATCATTTAAAAAACTGAGAGAGATTACTATTACCCTTTAAAATACACATTTTCATAACTGCCTGCTACACTTAGGGCTCCCTGATTTGCAGAATTATCATTCCTCTATCTCTGTGTCCTAGCTCATGAAATTCTCTCTTCCTTGATCCTCGTGTTCCTGCTGCTCCGGGTTAACAACTAACGCTTCAAGACTGGGGTATCACTTATTCTGGGAAGATTTCTCTCCACTTCTCCCTATGTGGCTTCACCACCCTGGGTAGGAATCCTTCTGTTGTGTTCAAATAGCACTTTGGGCATCTCTCTGTTTCTGGACAGCTGACAGACAGGAGTGAAGTTATCTGTGTCATATCCTCATTTTCCTTCCCCTAAACTACGGTACCTTCTGGTTCTGCTGGAGCTACGAAGCCTTCAGCAAAGCAGACACACTGCTCTCCTCACTGAAACACTGCTTCCAAATTCCCAAAGGGAAGGAAAACCTTACAGGAGGCTTTCAAATCTGGGAGCATCCATTCTGGCTTTATTAAGAATGTGTAAAGGTCAATTTCAAGAGAGGTAGCAGAGCATCTGTCTGCATTTTCGAGTTCTCAAAACCCTTTCAGAAGGGACATTATATGCACTTTCTGAGCTCCTTACTGTTGGCTTCTACGGCACCAGCTCCCTGCAGGAGACGGAATCCGCAGGACCATGTCTAGATATGGCGATTCTAATGCCTGACCTGTGCTATTCTTCCTCCTCTCTTTACACCTGAGGAAGTGGTAAAGCAGGGTCTGTGTGGCATCCTTGTTACTTGTGTTTACCTTTAAAAGTATGGGAAGTAGCACTGGCCTCAGGTATGCACTGGTGGGACTTGCTGGACCTCACTCACGTCTGCGTTGTCTAACCCCAGTACCCCAGGGGGTAGTATGGCCCACTCTCATCTTTATTTACATCTCCAGGAGTTAGCACAGTGCCCAGCATATGATAGTTCTCTATAAATGTTTCCTGAACTGAACTAAAGTGACTTTAATGAGATTATGAGATTTACTAGCCTGCTGGCACAAGAACGTGTTTTTCTGTGGATAATGTATGCTTTTCCTTAAATAAGGGAATAAAGGGAGTCTTGACAATCTGATATAAATTTGGCTCTATTGTTTAAAGTTGCAATAATTTAATTCCTGTATAAACAGGGATGATACGCAGCCTATCTTTGTATGTTGGACAAACTACAGTCGGTAAACTGGCATAGACCAAACCACATGCCTGGGGAGGACTTTAAATATCAGTTTCATGTCTATCTCCTGCTCCAGATGATAAACCACTTGAAGGCAGTGTCTTAACCCATTAAATCATATTTGCTGAACAGTTTAGATAAGGGTTTAATTAAAAATTAAAATTAAACTTATAGGTACCAGAAGAATAGTATGTATAGCCATTAAGTGTCTTCCTGCTTACTGATAATTATTGGAAAAACTAAAAAAATGCCTTCATGTATGTTAAAAATATGCATTCCTAATTTTAAATACTTATATTGTCAAAATACAGGTAATGAATGTAAAATTATATTGGGGTGACTGAGTATATATTAAAGTTATGATTAAGAGCTGTGTTAGTTTTCCATATTGAAAAGGACTTAATTTATTCTTGACGAGAAATCTCTAAAAGTGTTATGGTATAAATGTCCAAAAGTTTTACTTGTTAAGTGTGAGGATTTTATTTGCACTGTTAATCTCAAAATTTCTTCTTCTCATAGGAACTCTTCTGAATAAACTTGGGCAAAATAAATTGTGTATCTGACTATGGCCACTCCCCTTGCAAATTACTTTTTATATCTGAATGTATTTAAAATATTTTTAAAATAATTTAAGTTCTAGATTTTGATGCCAGTTTATTTATTGATGTGCGTTATGTCTACTTTTTCATATTCTACAGCCTGGTGTTGATTTCCTCCTACAGACAAAATAGTTCTATGAAGTTCTTTAGATGAGAAGAACCAAGGATAGTTACTCTTTGGCATCCTTAACATTTCTAGTGTCTTTAACATATGGCATTTACAAATCCTATTTTACAAGCATTCAGCACCTAAGGGGACATGACGGTGCTGCTCCTATTTCCCTTTCAGGCAACACTAGAGCAGTTGCATGGAACCAACTTTCCTACCTGATATATTCCCTGAGAATCTCTTCAGCCTTCTCTACATCTCTTCCTGATCACATGGGGATAAATCCTTTACTAAGCTTTAACGTTTCAGGACATTGATGACGTTGCCCAAGTGTAATTCGTTTTGGAATTAAATCTCTATAAATATTAATTTCAAATGGATAGTCAACCGATAGCCAAAATTCATATTGCTATGCATCTTTATACATTGGATGTGTCATTGTCCTGCACACTTTATGATGACAGACTCTCTATAAATGGAGCCAGGTCATTCCTTCTGAACATATGAAAAGATCCTTGAGTGGCTAATATTACTAGGAACGAGCTTTTGTGCAGACACATGTTCCGGGTAGGTGAGAAGACTGGACAGGTTTAGGGCTTGGCACTCCAGGGCACATTCGGTGACTGGGGAAGAAAAACCACCACGAAGAATTCAGAAGTGAAATGAGGGTACCCTCCCTTAACAACATGTGTATACTGAGTCTACTGTAATATTTTTAACTTTGAAGAAGTTAATTAGAAAACAATTCCAATGTCTTCTATAGAAAGGCACTGTGAATTAAATGAACAATCACTGTTTTTTTGAGACTGAGCAAAAAAACAGAACACATTGGACCTGTTAGTATTGATATATAGAAACACCACAATTTTTTCTCTTTAACACGGAGGAAAATACCTTTATTTCCATAACCGTCTTTGGTTTTTTAATTAATAATTTAACTTTATTATTATTTTTTGTTGGCTCACACCAAACTGCCTCAGATATATCCTATATTAAATGAGTCAACGTAAGGAAGAACAAAACAAGACAAAACAACCCTCAGGCAAAATCAGCAAGAAGGCCATCTGGGCTGGAAGCTCCCTCGGCACTTTCAGGGTCGAAACAGTGGGGCTCATCATCCACCCGGCTGGAGGACAACTCTCGCCAAGGCCCCTGGATCTGCGGACACAGACTCTGGGGGATGACAGGTAGGACAGAATGCTGTCAACACGAAGATGGTTTTGCAATGGACAGCCAAGGTTCTTTGGGGACACAGAAGCAGGCCATTGATCCAGCCACGTAAATACAAGTACACATGATTCCACAATGACTGCAATTTTAACTCTCCTTTTTAGGCCTTAGTTCTATTCGCCATTTTTTTTTTTAAATCTCACAAAACTTTTTTGATACATCAAAGCCTTAAATTTAAAGTATCAGTAGTAACATGGTAATTCTCCTGTATCTTGCAAACCTGGACTAAGGCCTCCATGGACTGTCACATTTTTCAATTTATAGCATTACATCTAATCCTTTTAGTGTCCTGGCTGGAGGCAGAAAGGTGAAAAGTAATGGGAGAATGGTGCACGGGGGCATTAGGGTTATATCATGGATGCTTCACATTTTTCCTTAATTCTCTGTGCTGACAGGGTAGCTGAAAAGCTGGCAAGGGAGCCACAGAGGTAGATGTCATTTTTTGCAGCATGGGAAAAGATAACTAGGCTCAGAGATCACCAGCTACCAGTGTCTGAAGCTGGTGGGTAACACACAGGCCCCTAGTGACTGACGGAGCTAAAGAGAGTTTCCAGACAAAGCTCAGTAAAAAGATTTGTCTCCGAATGCTGGCGCTGAGAAACCAAAGCGTGACACACACCAATGTGCATGGGCTTCTCTAAAGGTAGCAGATGTTGCTCTGACAGGTTAGCTAGAGAAAACGGTTTGTATAGCAAAAGGATGTAAAAGGGGAGACAGAATAAAGAAATTTGGAGAAGTTCCCATCCAGCCTGTGGTTCTTACCCATGCAGGTGGAAGGAAAGAATGGATGATCTTCTCTCAGATTTTAGTAGACAGTTTTGCATTTTGAATAGCTAACAGCATTTCGTAGCTGTGTGAGGGTGAGAGAAAAAAGATTCTGCATTTTCCTCCTCACTCGCAGAAGCATAAAGTCCCCTTGTGTGATTCAGACTGCCCCGACCATCCATCAATGTTGCTGTCCACTCTGTTTTAAATAGGAGTGCTTCAGAAGAAGCGGCCTATTCTTCAAAGTGACATTTAGGACCGTTAAGAATGCCACAATGACTTCACTTAGCAAATTTTTTGTGCTGTTTCTTTTGGTCAGTAAAGTCACCCTGAGCATCAATGGAATTAAAGACATTCATTTAGAGAATCTGCTTATGTAAGCTTACATTGTACTTCAACAGGTCAGAATATTATCTTTTGTATTTTCCTTTTAAGTAATGTCAACAGAAATACAGTAACAGTGCCTGAACTGTTGGGACTGTAATGAGCCAAGGGTAAGATGGGCACTAATAATTTTCTAGCCTAGACACCAAGGTCCAAAGAGGCCGAACTGTTAGGACCACAGGGCACCTCGGGGAACGGCCCTTCAGGCCGGGCTCTGAGGTGGGTGATGGCGCAAGAAGAAAGCAGGGCAGCAGGACACACACATCCTGTCTCCGAAGTCTCGCATCAGGTGCTTACATATGCCTTTAACTTGGCGTCCAGATGTGCTACACCTGCTGCTGTACTCTTCAGGTTCTAGGTGAGTTTAGAGAAAACAGACAGTCCCCGAGGGCTTGAGTTGTTATGGAAAGCTTCCTCAGCGGTCTGAGATCCCACATAAACCTTGTAGTATTGGGAAGATTCTACCCTCGGTGTCCTTTCATAGGTTCACTTCACCAGACTAGAAGCCTGTTACTGTTTTTGTACATCTGTACTTCATCACATCAAGGAATGAACATCTTAATTTGTCTTCGTGACTTTTATGTCTTTTTGGTCTGGATAAAAGTCGTATTTGTAAAGCTACAAAGTTTATGCTCTTTGTTTAAAAAAAAAAAAAAGCTTATTTACCCTTGGGTTAGATTTTACCCTCAGAATCAGGTTAGAACCCATTAAATGCTTTCATCTACTTCTGTGTGGCTAGAAATGTCTAACTCCCACATTTGACTGCAGACATTTTAGTCCTAAAGCCTAATTTCCTTTGGCTTGAGAATTCCAGCATTCATCATTCAAGTTTCTTAGCATAATCTTCATGTCACTGTCTAGTCTTTATTTGAACATATTTTATCAGAACTATAAGAATTTTCTAGGGCTTCAATAGAGTGCCCGTATGTCGGTAGCTGATTCCTAGTTTTTAATCCAACCAGTCACACAAATATTGACTAATGCTGGAAAGCCTTTCTTTTCCTACCATGTATTGCATGGATATTTGCAGCCTCTCACTGAAGGGAACAGTGATGCAGACCACCTTAATTCTACTAATTTTAGAACCATCACAAAGAGTTTTATGAGCTGGTTTAGAAGATTTTAATGCCATTTTAATATAGCACATTGCAATTTCTAAAATGATATTTGGGGGATGTAGTCGTTCCACTTTTTACTGAATGTTATTTTATTGTCAAGAATAGTATTTAGTATTAGTGTTACTGATCAAACATGGACTAATTCCATGTGCCTCTTTTTTTTTTTTTTTAAGATTTTATTTATTTATTCGACAGAGATAGAGACAGCCAGCGAGAGAGGGAACGCAAGCAGGGGGAGTGGGAGAGGAAGAAGCAGGCTCATAGCGGAAGAGCCTGATGTGGGGCTCGATCCCATAACGCCGGGATCACGCCCTGAGCCGAAGGCAGACGCTTAACCGCTGTGCCACCCAGGCGCCCCTCCATGTGCCTCTTTCTTTAATGTGCAGGGAGAATCTCTTCTTTGAGATGGATAATAAATCTATTCCTATTCATTAAATAGAAGCAGATTATGGCAAAGATATTATATTTCCAGTGCTAATGCTAGTAAAACAGATAATGAAACAAACAAAATCCCCAAGACTAGGGACACTGTCACAATCATCTTTTTATTCTACAAACAGTACCTAAGCAACATTTGAAAATACTCAACTTATGTGATATCAGTGATGCTGCATGATTGTCCTAGTCTTTATCAACTTTCCTCTTCCCTAACTTGTACGACAGCTTGATGTACAGAATTCTTCACCTCTTAACAGATTGGCTTATGTTGTTTACAAAATGTTTTCTTTGTTTTAAATTTCTCTAAACTCTCTGACTGCAGGAACAATGTTTTGTATTTTCTCAATCCTTCAGAGGGTCTAATACAGCCGACACAAACAATGAGGCTTTATGTACTTTTAATTGATTGGGGAAAAATAATCACCATTGCTCATTTACTATGTCTGCTCAAGTTTACATTACAAAGCTTTATACAATCATTTGCTAATGATTTTGAGTATGAGCTTATAGAGTTGAATGCCTTTATACTTCCTTAATATACAAAAAAATAGATTCAACAGTTCTGGAACTAAACTGAGGTCAGTATTCAATTAATTGTCTTTGGCTTGAACTACCTACCAGGTTAGAGTCTGTCTGTGCTTTTCACCAGAATGGCAGGAATGGAAATCACTGTGATGTTTACAATGCGCACTGAGAAAAAGAATGCTTTTTGGCTATTTTCTGAGAAGCTGGGAGAGTCAGAGAACAATGCATCTGTCTGCAAGGGGGTGAGTGTTGACTCTGATAGCTTTCTGTTTACCTCCTCACTGAAGACTTCTCTCTGTGTGAAGGAGCCCGTTTTTCTTTTCCGAAAGTCCATGATGTGCTGTAACAGCATGTTTATAGTCTGATTCACAGTGGAATTGCTAGTGGTTCAATTAAAACCACTGTTTTGTAGATTAAAGATTCTAACAGAGCTTCTCCTGCAGCGTAATAGCAACATTACTTTTAAGCTTACCTTACAAAAAAGCAGAAGAACCTCATTTAATAAAAGACCTTGCCCTTGGGCAAGACTTTTCCCCTACTGAATGAGAAGAAAAAGACGAGACTATGCACTATATCTTATTTATTGTTTAATCCCCAGAATCTAGCACACTACATAATACAGCCTCAGCACATGACAGTTTTTGGTTAAATGAATGAATTAATGAATTACTATACTCCATCTAACATGCTGTTTAGTATATTATCCTTAACACTTAAAAAAATCAGAGGAAGAAGTTAAACCATTATAAAGATAAATGTTTCACAAATCAATAATATGTTGAGAAGTAAAATCTACTATGCTCAAATGGTTAGATTTTGAAATTTGTTATAATGAATGAACCCAAAAAGAATTTACTGCCTCACTTCCGTCAGAACTTGAGATAATCTACTGTAATAAAAGATTCAACTCAGTAATGTCATAACAAGGGCATTGTTATTTTATAAAACATTGTCATTAGTTGCTGGTCAATAGCAAATATTTCATTCTAGGCATGAATGCCTGTATCCCAGTCAACAGACACCACTGACAAGAGTTCTACACTATTTCCTTCTGCTTTAGCTACTTGATTTTAGCATTAGATTAAAAAGCAGGCAAGAGCAGTTAAGAGAAGTCAGCTATCAGATGTTAAATGTGAAAGAAGCAATTTTTTGTTGCCATGTAACCTTAAAGATAGGAGCATGACTCGATTTATATTGCAAGTTTCCTATGGGAAGGACTATAGATTAGAAAAAAATACTGTAAGTGCAAGATACATCCACACATGATGAGGTCATGCTTCAGAAATGTCCAGTGGTGACCACTAGTCACAAATTCCCCAGAAGCAATTCACATCCCTTTGGTATTTTATAGCAATAAATTAAATAAATCCTAATTAACATCTATTTGTTTATCATTTTTTTCATTCTGTCCTTTTTATAATGTCTTCCTCATCCCCCATTTCATATTGAAAACAAAATGCACTGCCTTTCAAACTGATATCATTGACCCATCTAATTGCAATAATTAATAAATGCATACTTTTTACATGTATGCAAAACACTTTCAATATGTACTGGTAAACCTCACTTTATTTATTCCTTACCCCAAATGAATAAATTTTTAATTTTCAAAGGAAGAACCTGAAGTTCAGAGAGACTAGTTATCTGAGCCTCAGTACCTAATAGTAAGTATGCAACAGCAAGAACACAGGCTTCTGAAGCAGATGGCCTGGTCTGAATTCTGGCGCATGGGTATATTGAGGCATTAAATTACTTAACTATATAAAGCACTGAAACAATACCTAGCACATTAAGCATGGGTTCCATATATAAGAGATTTTATTATTATGTCTTCAGAGTCTCCCAGAGCATGGTATCCAGGATCATCTAGGATGCTTGAGACTGCAGATTTCTAGGGCCTACCCCATATGCACTGAATCATAATCTCTATTTGAGAATCACAACTGTAGTCCTTCAGAAAGCGATGTGACCTTTTTTTTTTTTTTTTTAGTATTTTTTCCTTGCAACAGAGGTTATATTTTGTTTTTATAGGTCTACTTTTATGCCAGCAAAATGATCATGGTTAGACCTTTAAGTACAAGAAATACTCGTAAGATTTAAACTTTGCCTTTTACTAATGGAAAATTGGTACTTTATTGTGGTACAGTGGAAAAGATGTTTTGCACAAAAAAAGCATAAGAAACTTCAAGAAGTCTAAGCCAATCCCCACTATTCAGTAAATGGCTCACTCATTCAACACACACTGACCAAGTACCCACACATGCCTAGCACTGTGCTCATTACCAGGACAACAGAGATGAGCAAAATGGGCCAGACTCCTGCACTCATGCCATTCAAACAGTGAGATACACATATTCAAGATTACTGAATGTTGAGTTAAATATTTAATTAACAAAAGTGAATTTTTAATAGCTATTTATCTAGGCTGTTACGTAAATTACAGAAATGTTGAGATGTCTACAGGACAGTCTTTGAAATTAATCCTGATTACAAGGTCACCAAACTGTACTATAATTAATTTGCTAAACCAATACAGAGGTAAATCTCTCTGATAACATTACTATACTAATAATGACAACTATAACTCAGTGTTAATGATGACTCAGGCACTTGTTCTAAGCACTTGCCATAGATGGACCCAATCTTCCCAAACAACTCCACGGGGAAGGTAGCATACGTGTTGTCTCCATCTGACATGTGAGGTTGAGGTACAGAGAGAGAAGCAACTCCAGGTCACATAGATACGGGAGGTAAAGTCAGTACATAGAGCCAGGTAGACTTGTATTCAAGTCAACTATGCTCTCATAATTTTGCTGCACCTAAATCAACATTTAAGTAAATAATCCATTTCAATGCAGTTTCACATAGTTCAGTAGTGTGAAGCTAGCTGCTGGTGCATTTTCTCAAATTAATTCTGTCTCTTGACCTTGTACCTTATTGTTTCAATTATATATAGACTGGAATGATTTTTACTCTTTTGTACACACACACACACACACACACACACACACACACACACACAACCCCAAGCTGTTTTATCTCTTCTTCTTTCAAGGCCTAGAATATTATGAATAGCACAACCGAGAAAGTATTTTAATTCTATGGCTGAATAAAAAGTATCCAATATAATCTGAAATTTGAACTGTCAGCAAGAAACATATGGATGATAAAGGAAGCTTTGCAGCGTTTCTGATGAGCAGCTGTTGGAGTTGGTTGAATCCTTCCTTAGGATGACCGTTATTGAGTCTTTATACTTCTGCACTGGCATTATGCTTCCTCTGAAAGGAATTCAGAATTATCCGAATGAATGGAAAGAGATCTATCTGTGTGCAATTGGATAATTCCCAGTGTAACAGCTGTGTGGAGCTAAGACTGAAAGTGACTCGAAACGAGAAGATTGTGTAACTTTATGTTCCCTTAATTTTGGATTTAAACTTTCCTGAGAGTTTGGGAACTGCTTACATTAAATTGTTCACAGTAGATGAGATCAAAATACCTTTTAGTTCATTGCGATGGTGAAGTCAGTATTAGTCATATATTTTCTTTTCTTCATTGAGAGTTAAATATTTGGGGGAAAAAAGAAAGACACATTGTAAAAGATAATCCTTGAGTTATTTTACTCTTGACTTTTTTTTCCAGGGCAGAATTATAAAGGTAAAAGCATAGAATTTGGTATCAGAAGCTCTCAGATTTAAGTTAACTTAATGAGTAAAATGTGCATAACTTTTATTAAGCAGCTACTATGGGCAAGGTATTGAGTACTGTTATAACTCTGTGTTTATTATTTCATTCAATCCCCAGCCCTACCTGAGGTTTAAGCAGCTAGTAAGTGCTGAATCCAGAACGCAAACCTGAGTCAGGGCTGTCTGAACCCAAAGTCCTAAACCTTTCCATAACACACTAGCACTGCCCTGCCCGTCTGTGAACAGTGAGGCTGTCTTACGTAGAGGAGGAGCGAGCCATTCATTGGTATGATCCGAGGACACAAAGATCTACTACAAGCTTGCCTAATCCACACTCTGCCCCTCTCCAGTCAATTCAGTCCTCAAGTTAAGGTCGTGATTCTTTCTCAAATTTCTCAAATTGAGAAACCACAGACCTGAAAGAGCACCTTCAGATCTCTAGGAATCTATGAATCCCAATGTGAGTGGTGCCACCTTAAACACTGAACCCTCAAAGTTTGATTTATAGTTTGATGCCAGGGTAACGGAAAATTCACATGTTGACAGAAACACTGAAATCACGTACCACTTGGTTATAAGGGGATATTCAATAAACCTTTACTAACTTTCTGTTATTATTATTGAAATGAAAGCACACATTTTGAAAAGTCTCAAAAACTTAGTAATTTCTTTGGGATATGGATTTTGTTTCTAAGATACTGTTAACATCAAATATGTATCTTGGCAGGTTGTATATTTACTCTGCCTCAGTCATTAAAAAGTCAGCACTGATATATTTATGGGACTATTTGTAAGTATCTACAATTTTCCTGATTATTTAGTAAGTATCTTCAAAACCCACCACAGGCCAGATACATTTCTCTGTGGGAAAGAAGTCTGAACTTTGTAGGTCGAGGGTAACTGATATGGAAGCTGATAAGGAAAGTCAGACCCAGGCCAAATGCACCATGTGTGATCTGATCATAACAGGTCTTAAATGCAGCAAGGGGAACAGTTTACAAGCTTTCACCTATGCTTTGAAAATACACTGAGTTTTTCTGGGCATCATCCTCTGCTTCAGATTTGTTTATTTTCCAATTAACAAAAGGGTACTGTCTCCTCTGAATCTTTAAGCAAAAATTTCTTAAAGGGTCTCATACCCTTTTGTTAGTTGTAAAATAAACCTGCAATAATAAATAAATTTATTTATTTTGGGGTTGGGTGGGTTCTTTTTCTAACATTCTTTCTAGGCCATCTGGGTACAACTTACCCTTGAGTTCACTAGAACTTCAACGGTAAAAAGTTCCTCTGTGCGTTATTCCCTATCTGATCCCTGTGGGGGTTATAAGTGATTTTTTTTTTAAGATTTTATTTATTTATTTGACAGAGATAGAAACAGCCAGCGAGAGAGGGAACACAAGCAGGGGGAGTGGGAGAAGAAGAAGCAGGCTCTCAGCAGAGGAGCCTGATGTGGGGCTCGATCCCATAACACCGGGATCACGCCCTGAGCCGAAGGCAGACGCTTAACCGCTGTGCCACCCAGGCGCCCCTATAAGTGATTTTTAAAAGAACTATGAGTTGAATTAAACACAGCTATAAATGAAAAGAACGCCAGTAAAGAACACAGTTGGTTTTTTTTCCTCTAGGAACTAACACTAATTCTATATAGAGTTATCGACATTTACTTTCCATAAGCAAAAAAAATAATCACCAATATAAAATGAGGTGTACCTCAGAAATTATAAAACAAAATAAAATTAGGTATGCAATTTGTTTATCCAGAAGCTTTATCTCTTATAAAACCAAAATTCGGACTCCAAATGTGGAAGAAAAAGCACAAGAGTGTGCACAGATGAGATGAATAAATGCAGGGGCAGAACTAGGGACCCACAGGTGAGAACTCCCTGCCAGAGTCCTTGCAGTGTCACACTCAGGAAAGGCAAATGCCAATTTTAAAATTCCTATAACGAAATCAGTACAAATAAAGATCAGCAGTTACCAGCTACTTGAACATAGAATCAATTTTGAGACTGATCTAGAAATCAGATCATTATTTTGGTCTAATAATCTATCAGATTAACAGATACCCTACGTTCCTGGAATAGTTCATGTTTGTTATTCTAGTCCGTTGCTGTTCTTTGTTCTTCAAACAACAGAGCCTCTGTCACACCTCAATTACAAAGGTATTCTACAAACATGGCTTTTTACCCCTCTGGTCTTGGTAGGTGGTAAAGTGTATATTCTCAATAATGAAATTTTAGGTAACAAAACCTAGAAGGCTTTTAGAGCATGGGGGAAGACCACATGGGAGGAGGCCACTGTAGCAGGCAGCGAGAGGGTACACACAGGGACCAGCCACAGCTGTGCAACGCCATTCTCCTAACACCTCACTGCTTTAAGAAACCACCTGAGTCAGTTGATGCCACACTTACAGAAGACATTCCACAGCTTTCTAATTACGACTGGATTTACATGCAAAATCTGTAAATGTGAGCTACTGCATGTAAATGTGAATATTATTCTTTTATAAACACATAGCTTACCATGATCTTATAAACAGAGCATGAGCTGAGCTCTATATTCTGTAACATTGATGGGATTTTTAATAATGTTTTCCTATGCTTGATTGGTGTCTTAAATATCTCTCCTTTTACTTAGTGTTTTAAAGATTTTATTTGCATCTGCTTAATAGAACCAGAAAGACATTTGTCAAGATGTGCATGCATCTTTGCAAAAAGTATCTTTAGGGATCTGCACACTGCACACAATGACCCCATTTTCTGAACATCCAACCTACAAGACAGAATCCCTGAATTTATAATGAAATGATGTCAGGTACCAAAAACTAGAAGGCTATTAAAAGCACGAGTGGAAACTACACATGCGGATACTACTGAATTTAGCTATTTGGACAAAGGGAATTCCTTCCCAAATCTGGGCCAAATGAATTCTCCTTTCTACAGATTTGGAATAAAAACTAAGAGGATCTAACCCAGTTCAGCCTGGCTTAGCCTCATGAATCAGTATCTGTGGAGTGACGGTCTTTGACCTACCCTTGAAACACAGCAACTGTGAAAATATGAACAAAGTAGAATCGGGTCATATAGCCTAGCCCTGTGGGTTTTCAGTTCTGGGTCCCTGTCCCTTCCCAAGGCCTGCTGCATTCCTGACCTCGGACCTACCAAACACCCCAGTCTGCTGGCTGTTATCACTTTTTATTACTTTCAAGTGAAGAGTCAGAACAAGTCATGCTTTTGGGACTGTTGCTGTATGTCCACTATTCCTGTGACTGACCCGAGGGGGTGAGTGGCTGTCATTATACAATGGGGAAAAAGTTCTAGAAATGGAACCTTCCTGGCTGTGCTCTAATACTCCCCTGAACGTAGGCTTCATCCTGATGATATCTGGGATCTTAAAAAAAAATCTGCATTATTTGAATAATGTGTTATTTTGGGCACTGTTCAAACAACTTTAAAGATTTTCCTGAATGGCTATGTATTAAAATGAATGGGGACTTATTTTAATGACATGAATATAGCTTTTATTTAAATAAAATATGGGAATGAAAGACAAGATCTATGAATTTAATAGAATGTTTCATCTCCATGGGGAGCTAAACATCTCATATTGTCATTTGCCTGCCACTATCGGGTTACTTCATAAATTATTCCATGTAAATAAAAAGTTCTAGCTAACTGAAGCGTATAACTGTCAATTAAAAACAAAACAAAATGTGTGCTCCAAATAAAATCTTCCTTAAATTTATTATGTATCATCTCTCTTTATTTCAAAACACTACTGGGGTGCCTGGATGGCTCAGTCCGTGAAGCACCTGCCTTCGGCTCAGGTCATGATCCCAGGGTCCTAGGATCAAGTCCTGCACGTATAACATTCTGTGTGGTGTGCGTGTGCTTACATGCTAGCTGCCAGCTGGCACTAAAGCCTCCGAGAAGGGGTCACACCGTTCTCCTCGGGTGAGACAAGGTGCCGTGTGGATGTAGGGCCAGGACCACCTGCTGCTAGTGTGGTGGTAGTAGAAAATTGTGCTATAGGTATGTCTAAAATATGATTTGAGATTAGCCATAATTATTATTTTAAACTGGTGGTACTTGGTGTTACCTCTCTCCACAACCCCAAGTATTTCAGTAAAGTCCATTCACAAACGTTTTGTGAGAGTGATTTCGCATCTGGCTCTCTGCCACATGGGAAGGGATGGCATGCTGAAAGCAGGAGTCAGGAAATTCTTAAGGTCCTGCGATCTGTTTGAAAATCATTGAGACTTTCCACACCAAGCAGCTTGACCTAGTCCTCAGAGACCAGGGACAGTGTAGCTGACATCTGAAATGTGTATGATTTTTGAACATTACTATGTGCTCTGTGTTTGAATGTGTCTGGCATTCTGTTAAGCAGTACACAAATTACCGCACTGAATTTCCCTAATCCCTATGAGGTTAGTGGGAGACCTAGAATTCAACTGTAGGCTATCTGGTATAGAGATCAATTTATCTATCATCTCTCTATCATCTCTCCATGTACCTACCTCACAAAGAATATACTGATTTTCCTACTAATTTTTCTTCCTGTTAATGTTGAGACAAGTTTGATATATTGTTACAATACAGTTATTCATTTCTACATAGTATATGGATTCAGTATGACTTTTGAAATCCTGGTGATGTATATTTAAGATATTTATATTTCTCTTGTCATAAGCAATGATGAGTATCTTAACATTGTGATTAAGTAAGCACATTTTATTGTCAGATTATACAATTCTTGGATCACTGATTCAACTCATATGATTTGGGACCTTCTTGGCCTCTCTAAATCTGTTTCTTCATTCTTAAATGGGAAAAATAATAATTTTATGATAGAACTGTGAGATACTAATCATTAAATGCTCACTTGGCATGCACTGCAAGATTCAATAAAGAATACCCATTTTCTTATTAAATAATTATAAACATTTATCTTACTTTTATTGCATTTTTAATATTAGTCTTCATGCAATTTTCAGATTATTTCCTTAGAAAAATTCTGACAAGTGAAGTCCTGAGTATAAGTTTTGATCTCTATTGCCACATTTTCTCAAGAAAATTGGCATGGACAGTACTACCAGGGACAGTAGTTAAGACAGCTAATTTCCTAAACCCTTGTTAAAACTAGGTATCATTATTGGCAGAAGATCTTTTCCAATTTGATATGTGTGGTATTTGAACTTAATTGATTAATGTGAAGTTGAAAATAATCCATAATATTGTTGTTGACCGGACACATAATATTCTCACTTACTGCTATGTCTATATATTTTGGCTCAGGGATGTGTGTATTCTGAGTATCTGAGCCTTACAAGTTTTCACATCTGGTAAGGAGACATCTACTTTCTGCCAACCTCTATTCTATCATCCAATGCAAGTTAAATTTTTTCATTAGCCTCAGACATTAATGCTATCTCCAAGTAAGAGTTAAAACATGTTTGTCTTTTTAAGAAAGCAGTTCTTGAAATTAATGGTTTTACGCTTTTCTACTCCTTCAATTTCTGCTTTTATCTTTGGTATGTTTCCAGTTTCTCTTCATTACCATTTTTGGGTATATGTAATAGGTTGTGTATGTGGTCAAGTTATTTTAATCTTTTACTGTTGAATAAAGTGTTTAAGGCTATAATTTACATCTCAGTATAGCTCTGGTTCATCTTTGTGGTTTTATTGTTTCTGTTTTCTTTTCATTATTTTTATTTTTTTTAAGATTTTATTTATTTGAGAGAGAGAGAGAGAATGAGCACAAGCAGGGGGAGGGGCAAAGGGAGAAGGAGAAGCAGACTCCCCGCTGAGCAGGGAGGCCTATGCAGATGGCAGGCTCCATCCCAGGACCCTGAGATCAGGACTTGAGCCAAAGTCAGATGTTTCACCAACTGAGCCACCCAGGCACCCCTCTTTTCATTATTTTTAATGGCTTGAGGTTGAATTTTTTATTTCCTCTTTGCCACAAGTTCTTTTTCCATATTTTTATTTTATAAATTTACATAAATTTTGATTTGTAGTAAGTTTTTGCTTCTTCTATATATTTATTTATCCTCTATAACAGCAAATATGGCTTTCCTTATTTTTAATTTTTTTGAATCTATTAGTTTTCATTGCATATATGGACTTATATATAGCCTATTTTCATAAATGTTCCATGAAAAATTCATAAAAGAAAATAAAAGTACATAATTTTCTCTTGTAATTTTGTTTCTTAAACAAACACACTAAATATATTATTCAAATCCCCCTATATATTTTTATTGTCTGTAAAAACCAAGAGTAATATTTTAAAAATTTTCTTTATTTTGATAGCTTTTTCATTATTCATTTAATGTACTATTTTATGGTTTAAACATCATGGTTTGAATTCAATTATGAATTTAATTATTATAGAATTGGTTAATTTTTTAGTATAATTACTTGCTTTATATGAAATTAATATACACCTGCTATTTCTCTGTTGCTTTCCTAAATGGTTACACAGTTTACTTTTTTTTGGACCACTGCTATTTTTCTTTTAGATTTATTTCTTCTTTCTCCCTCTGCCCCACCTACTTTGGACTTAATTTACTTTCTTGAGAATGTTCATTTTTCTTTCTTCTTGTTAAACCTTTATCCCTGCTTCTCCTCTACTTTTCTTGCACTTTCGCCTTGAGAATCTTTACTTATCCTTTAAATGATGGCTCCCACATCACCGCCTCAGAAAAGACTTTCTTCAATTTCCAAACTAGGTCATGTCTCTCCATTAGGTATCTTTTAATACCTTGCACTTTAAAGAAGGTGCAATTTCAAGAGCAAACTTGGGAGAAAAGCACGTTAAAAGCAGAAAGTTAATCAGAAGGAGAAAATAAAAGGATGAGAAGAAGAATAGGGGAAGAGGGGAGATAATGGGGACCTATTTAGTAATGAATAGCTAAGTGAGAAGTCGCTGCAGCTTTCTTAGTCGTGTATATTCACTTTTACCCTTGTCTGCATTATTTAATTTTTTCCAAATGTTTAATTTAGGCCTATAATGTGTATTTTAAATTGGAGAATGTTTTTAAACTATGTATTAAAATACTTACACACATCTCCCTCCTCTTCTGAAGTTGAAAACTTATTTGTATTTACTTCTCTTATTTTAGATAAATGTCTTCATAGCTATGAAATTTCCTCTCAGTGCAACTTTAGTTACATCCCACATATTTTTTACAATATTTTTTTGGAAATAATTTTAACTTATAAGAAAGCTGAAGAATAAAAATAATACAACAAAGACCCACACACATTTTACACAAATTTATGTGTGTGTATGTATGAATTCCATGTGTCATACACACTTTTTTCTTTTTTTTTTTTTTAAAGATTTTATTTATTTATTCGACAGAGATAGAGACAGCCAGTGAGAGAGGGAACACAAGCAGGGGGAGTGGGAGAGGAAGAAGCAGGCTCATAGCGGAGGAGCCTGATGTGGGGCTCGAACCCAGAACGCTGGGATCACGCCCTGAGCCGAAGGCAGACGCCCAACCGCTGTGCCACCCAGGCGCCCCATACACACTTTTTTCTGAAACATGAATTCGTCCTGAACCTTACTCTAAATGTATCAGTGCCTATTTTCTAAGAATTAGCTAATATATACAAGCTGTATAAATCAGTTTCTGTTTTATTTAAAAATGTTAATTATACCTTTTAGGGTATGATAACAACAGGGACCAAAGCTTTAGCAGGAGCTCATATTCAGATAGGGATCTGGGAATCATTCAGACCAAAGTTACAGTCAGAACAACAGCAGAAACAGCACATGGCTGTTGAGAATGCTGCGAGAGCAGAGCTGGGTAGTAAGGACCAAATGTGGAGGATAATTATGTTTAGCATCAGCAACATAAGGCAGGCAACACACAGTATTGAAGAGGATCATAAGAACACCGTGTTTCAAAAAATAGTGCAAAACAGTGTCAGGTACCAAAGAGCGACTTAAGAGAATAAAGGACAGAAAATATTTCAGGGTATGAACTATAAGGAACATCTTTGGGTTTGGAGAGCTGGTTTAATTTTTGAAATGGTTAAATTCTGTAGAGTAGGGTAGGGGTAGGCAGAACCCAAACTGCAACCAGCAGAGGAATGAAGATGTAGGGAGAACTTTGTGGACTGTGTTCCACGGAACGTGATGAAGACAGACTTTGCACAGAGGCTCCGGACAGTTCAGATTATAAAGGGGAGTGTTTGTTTATAGTTTGGGGAGACTTCGGTCATGTGTATAGACAGAGAGAAACTAATGGTCAAAGGAGCAGTGTAGATGATGGAAGAGAAACATCTTCAAGTATGAGGGAAAACATGGGCTCATGCACAGGGTTCTCCCCGAATGAAGGCAAGGATGATTTCTTGAAGGTAGAAAGACCAGAGAAAACGAACAAGTATCCAGATCGTTTCGATGCTGACGGAAAATTGAGAGAGCTCACGTTAACTGACCTCAATGTAAGTATCTTGATCTCCAGAAAATCAGGGAAAAGAAAAGTCCATCTTGATATTTCTGAAAATTGGAAAAACACCTGGAATAAGAGTTTTGGGGAAAGTAATAGGAATTTAAGGGATAAGGAGAAGAACTGCTCAGTACAGGGAGGGCCTAGGTCAGTCTGCAATGGAATGAAGTAACCCCATTTATGTCCTTCTCCGGGACTAGTTGGAATCCTGGAAACAGGAAAAATTTGGATAATTGGATTTATTTAAAAACTGATTTTAAATTAGAGAATATTTTTAAACCATGTATTAAAATACTAAAGATGGGGTGCCTGGGTGGCTTGGTCTTTAAGCGTCTGCCTTCCGCTCAGGGCGTGATCCCAGGATTCTGGGATCGAGCCCGACATCAGACTCCTCCGCTGGGAGCCCGCTTCTTCCTCTCCCACTCCTCCTGCTTGTGTTCCCTCTCTCACTGGCTGTCTCTCTCTCTGTCAAATAAATAAAATCTTAAAAAATAAAACAAAATACTTAAGATGAATTTTGGGCAGATGGAGGAAGGAGCTGAAAAAATCTGATCAACTACCTATGCTTATCTAACTTACACAAATATATTTATCTAGACAAACTAAGAGAGACGATATGTAAAATCTGACAAAAAATATCATCAGTAAATGGGAAGTGATATTGGTAAACACATTTCATACATTAAAGGTCTTGAGAAGGAATTAGTTTTTTTCCATAAAATTGCTAAATGGTCAAATCAGAAGAGTCACCTGTAACTGAAGTCTGTCTTTAAAGAGGGGACGTTAGGATGTAAGCAAGGTGTCATCTCAGATTAAACTCTCCCTGCATTAAGGGGCGCCTGGGTGGCGCAGTCGTTAAACATCTGCCTTCGGCTCAGGGTGTGATCTCGGCGTTATGGGATCGAGCCCCACATCAGGCTCCTCTGCTGGGAGCCTGCTTCTTCCTCTCCCACTCCCCCTGCTTGTGTTCCTTCTCTCGCTGGCTGTCTCTCTCTGTCAAATAAATAAATAAATTCTAAAAACAACAACAACAACAACAAAAAACCAAAAAAAAAACTCTCCCTGCATTGAGATACTAGATGTATTACAAGACTACAGCAAACTAGAACACTTTAGCATCCATGTAATAAATATGTATCATGTAGATACATCACATAGTAACATCAATGATGTATTATGATATAAAGAAAATGTATATATTGATATCAATATATTGATATTAGCATCTTTTGTATGTATTTTAATACATAGTAGGAATCCGTGAGATAAAGTAACTAGTAACCTATATCTTGTTTTTGTACTTTCAAGTTAAAACAGGGGTGAAAATCTTTAAAATAAAATCTGGCTCCAAATCCCAAATGATAAACTTCACTAAAGCCAGCCTACTCTGATGATTCACTTACTTGACATCTTTTTAGCATTTATGGATATAGGTTTTAGCGTGCTCATCTTCACTTGTTTGCGTGTCACACTGTAACTTTCTTGGTTGGTTTTTCTTGCCTGCATTTCTCACCACCCCCAGGTCATTCTCCATATTGGTTTAGTGTTACATTTCTGAAGCATAAACCTTTCACATGCCGCTACTCTCCTTTAAAATAAGTGCTGGCTCCCCTATACCCAGGACACAGGATCCAGGATCTCCGGTAGGGCGTCTACAGATGGCATGATCTGTTCTCGTCCATCCCAAGCACCCTTCTCTCCGCCAGTCATCTCCCGCTGACCCTCTTCTGGAGCCACACCGAGTTACTGACCATTTGCATGACAGATCATACTCTTGTACACACTGTTCCCTAAAGAAACACCCTTCTTCCCCACTTCATCTCAGTCTTTAGGATCTACTCAGCTCCAGCGTCAACCATCCTGAAGCCTCCCCAGACTCTCTAACAAAGTGACCTGCCTCTGCCGTCTCTGATGTGCCTCCCTTAGAGCATGGTCCACACTGTATAAGGGTTGTCTGCACATATACCATTATACATTTTGTTCCACCTATCAGTTCACCTACCTGCCATTTCCTTTCACCTAACATTAACCAAACACCTGCTACATGAGTCAGAACAAGAGCAAGTCCTTGTCCCTGGGCTCATAGCTCCCTTACTAGACTCTAAGCTTCTCAGGTTACTGAGCTTATACTCGAGAAAAAGTGGACAGCTCGACAATCATGTTGAAACTTACCTACCCATGTCTTCCCCTTTATCACTCAATTTCCTCTCCCTGAAATGCCTTCCCTCTCTTCTGGTTGAAAGCCTATGTTAACTTCTCAGACACCAATTCAAATCCTACCTTCTACTTAGGGCCCATCTTGGTCCCAAATCCAATAGAGAGTCTTCTTCCCTTGAATGCCAACATTGTCTTGGTGACTCTCTTGTGTTACTTACTGAGTGCACTTTCCACTACAGCGATCTATGTCTGTCCCCTCTCTGCTATCCAAATCTATAGTCTGCGCATATTCATCTTGCATGGTGCACGGAGCTGGCCATCCACAAGCATCTGTTCAGTTCAGCTGAATGACTCAACTCAAATAAGGAAGACTCTCGGCCCCTTTCACCAAAGCATCACAAATTAAGGTCACTGAAGCATCTATTCACAGAAAGCGCCAAGTATATTCTTTTTTTTTTTTTTTTTAAGGTTCTGGGTGTAGTTTCTTTGCTTTTCTTTTTTATGAAAAAATTTTTACATGAAAACTGAAGCACTCTGAGATCCCAAAACTGAACTATGTAGATTCTGATTATTGTTTACTTGGTATTCAAGTGGTCATTCCTTGACATAAGTGTCTGATTTCATCACTCTCAACTCCACTTTTTAAATCAAATTTTATTTTTTAAGCCTCCTAATGCCACTGTTTGTTATGCCAATATATCCTTTATCCATCCACAGATGATGTTTTTTAGAAGACAACTTTGTTTTTCTTCAATAAAAATGCATTTATAAGAAAATTGGCACGTGCATATGTTTGACTTTCAGTATTAAACTTGGCATTACCTCCTGGGGCTGGCAGTCCCACTATGCTCGCCTTGTCATCCTCCATTATGTGCTCTAGCAGTACAGCCAACACCTGTGACCACACAAAAGACCAAACACAGCAGCTGCGGGACTCAGATGTCCACGCTGAAATAAATTTCTAAAGCTGAGATATTTGGATCTGGGACTGGTTCTTTTTTTGAGCCTTTCAGGAACTGTTGGGATTGCCCAGTGCTACAGAATGATATACATCAAGTGTCTAGCACTTGTGTACTCTATCTTCTTTGGCTACCTCTGATTCAAATTAAAGGTGGAGGTCCTCATTGGCAGCGTAATATAGTAATGACAAGCACAGATTTTGAAATAAAACTGCCTGGATGTGAAGCCTAGATCTACTACTTACTCTATAATCTTGGACAAGTTATTACACCTCAGTAAGACTTTAATTTTCTCATCTATAAAACGGAAATAATAGCACATAGCTCAGAATGCTGTGAAGATGAAGTGAGTTTATATATATAAAGCTTTTAGAACCATGCCTGTCCATGGTAAGCACTATAGAAGTCCTTGCTATTATTATTAGATTATAAATTCTTGAAGAACCTCAGGTACAGTTTGAAAGCAACTTTTTCATACCATCTATAATCTATGAGCTTTTCTCCTTGTTCATAGTTTTCTTTTCCCATTTGCATTATTTTGTGGCATATGCTTCTTCTTTATCCAAAAAATGCACAAAGGTCATTAAAAACACATTGGGCTTAAGCCTAACCCTGGTGAAATTAGAACAAAATATGTTAGAGTTCCCCCCCTCCCTTTTTCTACAATTTTAAGAGCATACCACAACACTTCTTATTTATACAGTCAACACTTATTAAGTGGTAGAATTATTTTTAAAAAGCCCTAGTTCAAGTATAAACAACTTAATAAGTGATGGGGGTGTCAGATACTCCATGAATCCCACACATATCCTAGTACTCCTGATCATTCATTCCTGGGCCTAAGGAACTCCCGACCACCCTCTCCCATGACGGCTATTAGATCATTATGCATGCTCCAGTCCTTTCTTGTTTTCATTATTATTCTTGCCAATTTTTAAATTAATTTATCGAGTTTCATTTGATGCATATGTATGGAACATCTTCTATGTGAAGACCCTGGGAGTATAGCAGTGAATAAACAAAATGCCCTGCTACAATGGAGCCTATGTTAAGTAAAATGTATAGAATGTAGGGCAGTGGTATCTGCTGTAGAGAAAATTAAAGCAGAAAAGGAGAATGGGAATATTAGCATGGGGGATGGAAGTGGTCAGAGAGGGTCTCACTGCGAAGGTGACATGCAGCAAAACTTAAAGGAGAAGACGGATGAGGTCTTCTTACATCTGCAGAAAGAGTATTCCAGGTAGAAAAAACGGCATGTACAAAGGCCCTGAGGGATGTGACTGGCATGATGTCATGAGAACTTTGATGTGACACTGTGGGATTTGGAAGACACTAGATAGCTGTGAGCAGAGGGATGTGATCTGCTGGTTTTAAAACATTCACTCTGGTTATTGAACTTAAAAAAACACAGACTGGGGAAAGGATGGGAGCACGGAAATCAGTTAAGGGGCTACGGCAGACAATATAACAAGATGGTGGCAGAGTAGCTGAACCCTAGGCTCCTCTCGTCCCGCAAACACAAAGAGATAACTATCAAATCAACCTAAATACCCCAGAAATCAGCTTGAAGACTGACAGAATAAACTCCACAACTAAAGGGAGAGAAGAGGCCACATCAAAGAAGGTAGGAAGTATGGACACATGGTCTGGGGGAGAAATGTATTGTGGGTGCTGTGGAGGGGAGGGAGCTGTGGTTACAAAGAAGGGGGAGAGAGAGGAGCACACAAGGGAATGCACAAGGAGAATGTTTCCCTCAAGTCACTGGCTTGGAAAATGAGAGGGGCTGAATTTCTTGAGTTCTTGCAACCAGCCAGGATTAAAACCTGGTGTTTTCAAGGTCAGCTGGTATGGCTGGGATAGAACAGGGAGGGTGCTGCCCTACCGCCAGAGAGGAAGCAGGCAAATAACCCAACGGCAGACAGTGTGGAAACAGCAATCTGAGAAATTCCTGGGGCACTAGTGGGGAGATTATTTGCTCTTCTTGGAGTGCACCCCCGAGAGGGGGCATTCACAGAGACACCTCTCTGGGAACAAAGGAGCTGCCACTTCCCTCCTGCCCCTCAGCATAAACACCTACAAAACAGTGCAGTGCCCACACTGGCGGCTTAACTTGCTTACATCATATCCCACACCCCTGCGCTCTGCCAGGAAGGCCCATCGCAGGCAGGCTTGCCTCAGTCCCAGAGAGGCAAGCCCCTTCCCCAGAAGACAAACAGAAACCCCTGCCCACATGTCTCCCAACCAGGGAGTCCTGCAAGGCCTCAGTTCTGGTGGAGTTGGTGTCAGGTCTCATTTCACAAGCAGAGCAGAGCACAGCTCGTTAAAACTTGCCACATTCAGGCCAGGCACCAAACACTGTCCACAGCAGGCAAGGAGAGCCTCTGCAGACCACCTGCCCGAAGGACAGAGCAGCCAAACCACAACAGCAGGGGGCAGGCCGCACACACCTGAGACACTCCCTGAAGCTCCAGGCCCTGGGCACTCCAGGACCTCTTCCCCGTAAGGCCATTATTTTCAGGAGCAGGAGACATAACAGGCTTTCGTTACACAGAGAAGAAGGCAGAGACTCAGACAAAATGTCAAGATGGAGGAATTTCTCCCAAATCAGAGAACAAGATAAGGCCTTGGCCAGGGACCTAAGTGAAACAGAAAGAAGTAACATGCCTGATGGAGAATTTAAAGCAACGATCGTAAGGATACTACTCGCTGGGCTTGAGAAATGAGTGGAAGACTTCAGGGAGGCCCTTACTGCAGAGATGAGAATACTACAGAATTAGTCAGAGATGAAGAATGCAATAACTGATCATGGAAACAGGCCTTACTCAAGGAACAGCAGGCTGCAATGTCAGGAACAAATTAGTGACCCAGAAGACAGAGTAATGGAAGATAATGACACTGAACAAAAGAGAAAGAAGAGTTATGGTGGGGTGCCTGTGTGGCTCAGTCAGTTAAGCACCTGCCTTCAGCTTGGATTATGATCTCAGGGTCCGGGGATCAAGTCCCACATCAGGCTCCCTGCTCAGTGAGAGGTCTGCTTCTTCCTCTGCCTCTGCCCCCACCCCCTGCCACACTGTCTCTCTCAAATAAATAAATAAAATCTTTGAAAAAAAAAAAAAAGAAAGAATTATGGAACACGAGAATACACTTGGAGAACCCAGTGACTCCATCAAACATCATGATGTTGGTATGATAGGAGTCCCAGAAGAAGAAGAGAAAAGGGGGCAGAAGGTTTATATGAGGAACTAATAGCAGAAAACTTCCCTAATCTGAGGAAGAAAACAGACAAACTAGACTTTTTTGTTCTCATATTGTTTTTAATCCTGCTTTGGTATCAGGGTAATAATGGCCTCATGGAATCTGTAAGATTTTGATAAAGATTGTCATTATTTTTTTTTATATGTTTGGTAGAATTCACCAATGAAACCATGTGGTCTTGGGATTTTCTGTACTATGAGATTTCTGATTCCTAATTCACCTTTCATTCTTGTTATTGGTCTAAGATGATTTCGTATTTCTTGGATTCACAATCGAAGCATGGTAACTTGTGCCTTTTTAGGAACTATCTTTTTTTCCCCTAAATTATCTGATTTATTAGTATATAATGGTTTATAGTAATGTTATCACACTCTGTATTTCTGTGGTTATCTGTTGTACTCTTTCCCGTTTCTCATTTTGTTTTGGCTTCTCTCTGTTTTTTCTTATTTAATGTTAGACCACTGCCAATATCGCTTTTTTGTTTTTGTTTTTGTTTTTTTGGAAAAACTGGTCACTACTTTCAATGCTGTTATTGTTTATTCTGGTCTACTTTGTTTATCTGACTTTGTTACTTCTTTCCTCCACTAAATTTCAGCTAAGTTTCTTCTTTTTCTAGTTTCTTGTGCTGTAACGTTAAGTTGTTTATTTGCACTTTTTTCTTAACAAAAGCTTTATAACATGAATTTCACTCTAACTTCTGCTTTTGCTGCATCCCATAGGTTATGGAATATTGTTTTCTTTTGCTTTGAGACATACCTGATTTGCCATTTTATTTTTTAATTGGTCCATTGCTTGTGCAGTAGTGTGTTGTTTAATATTTACTTATTATGCAGGGATTTAATATTTAAAAAGAGGCCATGATAACAGTCCAGCTTAGAGATGCCTTTGATCTACTTTTTATTTGAGTCAGTATGCAAGTTATCAAACAAAATTAAGCCATATACACAGATCTAATTAGGATTTTGGAAATAAGACTAAATTCAAGTTAAAAGTGCTGTTACTACACTGCAGCGGTTCCAAGGTTAATTTCCAAAGTCCTTATCTATTACCTAGTTAACATAAATTGTAAGGTGGGATTGAAACAAACAGAAAACTAAACATGATGTGAGGTAAGTGAAAACTCATTTTATGTAGTTTTACTTCAAATACTACATATATAAATATATATTTTTTACTGTTTATACATATATACGCATATATATACATATATAAATGGTGGACTCTATGTTAATGTTAATATATACATATATATAAACACTAAAAACTTCTAAATGCTTGGGAAATAGTTTTGTTTTATTTTTCCATAGACACATCTGTGCATAAAGGCAAATGAACAGTTAGCATTTTGCATAATCCCTATTTTGATACTTTATGTCAGAGGCTTTGATCAGGCCTATGATTCTAGGGTATCCTCAAGAGAGAGAAATATCATTCTTTAAAAACAAAAGCTTTGGTTCTATTTATCCAGTAACTGAAAGGAACAATTCATCATTATTGCGAAAGATATGAAAACTAAGACTTTGTTAGTTCAGGAATGTAATATACCAGGAGAAAGCACCTATGTTCATGATATTATGGATTTATAACACTATTTCCATGGTACTCATATTCACATTCTTGCGCAGATCTTCAAATCAACTTGACAAATATTTACTGAGTTACTTTTATGAATAATTTTTAAGAGATATTTTTGTATTCTGCAAATTTGGTTTACTTAGCAATGAAAGCATACACAGAACAAACTTAAATATCTTTTTTATGTACGATAATTCTATTGAAGTAATCAATTTTCAATGAAGGTTCTAAGTCAGGGGTTGGCAAGATTCTGTGAAGGGTCAGGTGGTAAGTATTTTAGGCTTTGCAGGCCATACAGTCTCTGTGCAAGTGTACAACTCTGCCCTTGCAGGGTGAAAGCAGCCACAGAGGATGTATAATGAGTGAGTGTGGCTGTGTGTACTTGCAGTAAAAGGCTGTCCACCTGATTCAGTCCACCAGCCATAGTTTGCGGACTCTTCTTCTACAAGTTAGGAATGAAAAGCGTCAAACCTCTGGTATCTGTGCTAACTGGTAAGTTCTAGTGATTATGCATGCCCAACGGCAGTAACTTCAGACTGGGTCCTAACTACACTCCTCAGCTCCATCCATTCCACACTGATTTCCACTAAGCAGCTCATGTTCTCAGCAGTAATTTCTTCAGCAATATGCTGGTCCCAGTGCTCATTCTGATTTGTCTCATGTACATTAATTATCAGCACCTGAACTCTTGCTATTGTTGTTGATACAATTCTACTGCAATTAAAAAAAAAAGTTATGCTTTTTATTTTACTATTATTTTTTAAAAAATTTTATTTATTTATTTGACAGAGAGAGAGACAGCCAGCAAGAGAGGGAACACAAGCAGGGGGAGTGGGAGAGGGAGAAGCAGGCTCCCAGCGGAGTAGGGAGCCTGATGTGGGGCTCGATCCCAGGACCCTGGAATCACGCCCTGAGCTGAAGGCAGACGCTTAAAGACTGAGCCACCCAGGTGCTCCAAGTTGCGCTTTTTAATTTAAACATCTGTATACACAATTACAGCACTGAACAGGAGTACTGTTCGATGTTGGATCAGAAAAATTTTGACTATTCCACGATCTGTTCTACTTTGCACCCCATGTTAATGTTGATCTGTACTGAATTCAGGTGTATCGTGGCCAATGTGGGATGGTCTCTGAATCCACTTTTGAGGGTTGTACTGCTCTAATGGTCTTCTCCCTCAAAGGGCATATCTTAGACTCTATAGTCTAAAGGCTGAGGCACCATTGGTCACACACTTCTTGGGGCTGAACTCCTTGGCTATTAACATCTGGCCCAATAGGGAGTATTGCCTCATTCTGACAACTGCGTGTCTTTTACACTCTCTTGGATCTAGGGGTGCCTGGACGGCAAAGTCGGTTGAACACCTGATTCTTGCTTTTGGCTCAGGTCATGATCTCAGGGTTGTAGGATCGAGCCCCACATCAGGCTCTGTGCTCAGTGGGGAATCTGCTTGGGATTCTCTCTCCCTCTCCTTCTGCCCCTCCCACTCGTGCCCTGTCTCTAAAAATAAATAAATAAATCTTTTAAAAAATAGTCTCTTGGATCTAGTAAGAATAAATCTACCTTGTTCTCATGTTTTTAGATAAGAAACAATAATTTGCAGTCCAGGTGCTAAGACTGCTTCTTAAGAAACTAAGAATTCCCTTTAAATCTTTTTTCCCCTGTTCTTCTTTTAAAAACAACCTGCCTTTCCCCAACTATAGTAACATGAAGGCAACATACGGTTAATATGGAAGAACACAACTCTCTCAAACTTACCTGTAGTTGAACAGCCATTTTCACTGTTTAAAATATGCTAACTCCTTAATACACAATCTATGGTTCCTATCTAAACCAATTTTTTTAGACTTAATGGGCATGTGGACACTGATTCCATATACCATTTATTTCCTAAATAATTGAGTGAAAACAGATAATGTAACA
Source organism: Ursus americanus (assembly GCF_024610735.1). Classification (NCBI taxonomy): domain Eukaryota; kingdom Metazoa; phylum Chordata; class Mammalia; order Carnivora; family Ursidae; genus Ursus; species Ursus americanus. The sequence continues at coordinate 60,622,221 of NC_142142.1, forward strand.
CAGATAATACAAAATTCACAAAATGAAGTATTTGAAATGCTTCAGCTAACACACGTTTCAGGTAAAAAATGTACACAGCAATTAACATAAATCATCAAGTTTAATATGAGACTACAGAAAAATAATCTGTTTAGAATATATGAGAGATAAAACGTTAGTTTTAACTTCATACTCTGATCGTCTATTTCTGAATTGGCCTCTTAAGGCTGTGTTTGGGGGCATTTTAAGATATGTTACAAGTGGGGGCACCTGGCTGGTTCAGTAGGTTAAGCATCTGACTCTTGATCTCAGCTCAGGTCTTGATCTCAGGGTCATGAGTTCAAGCCCCACCTTGGGCTCCACTCTGGGCATGGAGCCTACTTAAAAAATAGTATTTTACAAGTAGACAAATTTTCAAGGTGAGTCATAGTTCAAATCTTCCCTAAGTTAGAATTGGAAGAAATGTATCTCTTAAGCATCTTTTTCTAAAATTCCCAAGAAAAGAGCTAACAGATACCCAATGAAGTGAGAAAGAGAGTAATGTGCACTCACCTAATATACACATGACATGGAATCCTCTTGGGCAGAGTAGAGGTAGGAAAAATGTAAAAGGCCCACAGAGCAGTCTCCCTCACAAAATTATTCTCTCCACTTTCCAAATTAAAGCCACAGACTGTTATAAAGATGAATGTTTATGCCGTTTTCCTGCATTACAGGAAGAACACTTGTTTGTTATGCTCTTAATCAGGCATCTATCAAAACAGAATAAAAACCTTAAAATAAACCCTGGAATACACTCAGAGTGTAATCTCCTACAGGATGATAACTACTGTGTTTAGATACTAACATCTGCTGGTGTTATTTCCTTCACTCAGTAGATCTCATCCAGTCTGCCATGGATTAATCTTTCTAGCTACGTTCCAAACTGTCTTAGGAGTTCTGGAAGGTAGTTTAAGTAAACAGACAGTGGCACGAGGCCAACGTGTAACCCTCGTGGACTCTGAAACATGCTCATTACAACCACCGCTGGCCTCTACTTCCCCTCTCCTTGTGCCAAAGGTCTGAGTCACAAAAGACTTCACAGCACCTGCAAAACTTCATGCAAAACTCTTCACCTCCAAGTCTTGGTCTGTGCTGCCTGCTGTACTTGTAGTGCTCTCTTCTCTCTCTCGTTTCTTCTAAAAAACCCCTATTTCTTCACATTCTTTTTGTTCTCCCACAAAGAGTATTAGAATCTTCTACTACTTTCAACCTGACATTTACCCATGCCCTTCTTTTAGTTTGTATTTCTACTCCCTGCTCAATGTAGCACAGCACCATGCCTATACCACATGATGGAACATGATCCCTAAATGCATTTCAACAATTGGTCCTGTGACCGTGACCGCAAATACTTCTCTTTATGCCATTTTGTTCGTTATTCTACAGTCTGTTAGCAGGTAGCATACAGGTAGAGCCAGGCTATAAAAAATGCTCAAAGCAAACGAAAATACCTGTGGCACACCCATATTTCCAAAATAAACAAGTGCAGTACAGGATGGAAATGTGGCCAATGTTGCAATAGATCAGAAGGTTATTCGAGCCATTATCAAATTAGAGACAAAATCACATAGAAAATAACTGTCAGAAAAATTATTACTTTGATTTTAAACAAAAATTTATCAGAGCAGGTCTGGTTCATGTCCTACAGACTTTAAATTACAGTATTTCCCAAAGGAATATGAGTAAGGGCTATCTCGGGAAGCGGTGCGTACTCACGTGCCGTAATGCTGCATTTACCCACACACCTGGACAACTGCTTCCAACACACTAATGCGTTTTTACCTTACCCCCGGTTAACCCTATTAAACAACAATACAATGTTCAAAAATTGTATTTTTTAAAAGAAAAAATACATAAATCTGTACATATATTGCAAACTACAGCCCACAGGCCAAATCTGGCCTGCCATCTGCCTTTGTATAGCTTGTAAGGTATGAATGGTTTTTACGTTTTTAAATGTTTGGAAGGAGAGAGGGAAATAAAAATAGGATTTTGTGACACATGAAAATGTGAAATTCAAATTTCAGTGTCCACAGAATTTTATTAGGACACAGGCATGCTCCTTCACTTCTGTATTATCGATGGCTGGTTTTCACTACCACATCAGAGTTGAGTAGTTGTGACAGAAACCATATCGTCTGCAAAGCCTAAAGTGTCCTCTATCTGGCTCTTTACAAAAAGTTTGCTGACCCTCAGTAGAGATCATCCTCCCTCATAATGAATGTAATGTAAACTTTTCCTGGCACGTAGTGTAACACAGTGGCTAAAGGCAAGACTTTGTTGACTAACAGAAGTAGTTGAGTCCTAGCTCTGTTACTGGCTGCTAGGTAACTTCGGGTAAATTAATTAATTCTCTAAATCTAAACTGTCTTGGGAATAAAACAGGATAACAATTCTACTTACCTATTGGGTTTGGGAAGAATTAAATATGCAACACACATAGAAAATTACCCCATGCATAATGACAGTTATGCTGCCAAAAATATATGCCTAAAATGTAGGGACGCAGGAAAGTTGAAAATAAAAACATGGTAAAAGATATACTTGACAAATATGAGCCAAAAGAAAGCTTGGGTAGCTATATAGTGTTCGAAAAACAGACCTCAAGACAAAAAGCATCGTTAAGGAGAGTGAGGTTTATTATATGGTATAAAAAGTTTATGAGGAAAACACTAAATATTCTAAAGAATTTTATAAGAAAATGTGTCACAAATAAAGCAAAAATCTAGAGAAATACAATAAGAAATTGATAAATCTATGACCAAAGTGGGAGATTTACATGTACATCTTTCAATTAGGTCAGAAATTTAGTAAAGACACAGAAGAGTCGAACGACAACATATAATGATTATTTAGAATGCTGGCGGGGCCCCCACCCACCCCAGAAGAAAAAGAAAGTAAATGCTCTTGCTGAGACTGCATGAAATGTTATTAAAATTGAACGTGTACCAGAAAATGAAGAAAGTTCTAAGAAGTTTCAAAGGGCTGGTATCACAGAGAATATACTTCCTGGCAGAACCCATTAAGTTCCTCATGCCAGTGTGTGTTTTGTGTATCTCAACAAACGTACCACAAGGATAAATGAAAAATCTGAATAGCATTCTGAATCAGGAAAGAAATTGAAGCATGGTTGAAAAAGTTCTTCAGACTTCATGCCCAAATATGTTAAGGCATGTTTTATCCAACTTTTGAGTAAATAGCATTTTATAGACTCAACCAGAAAACAAGAAAAACAAAAGTAATATTCTGCAGCATACTCCAAGCCAATAGAACCTTGTCACGAAATTGCACGTCTGATCACACGTAATTACATGTGTAAAATGACATGTATGGTAAAAGGAGGTGGTGTGGTTTTATTTCCCCTCCACCCCTTCTGGCCGACTGGAATGTGGACATGACTGGAACTTCAGGGGCCACTGTGGACCTTAGAGTGAAGCCAGATGTTGAGGCCGATGTACCAACAACGGAAGTCTGACTTCAGGGAGATAAGGAACCTGCCACAGCAGTTATAGTAACAGCTCCGTATCATGTGTGCATCATGCGTACACAGATATTCATACTGATACATATGTACATATATACTGTTCCTTTGTTTTTGTTATTATCTGAAGTCTAAACTCTTCCTGTTGATACACAACCCAAGATGGAAATCAGCTTCTATGGTATTTTCCTTAGAAATATGACATCACACAATATCTTCTGAAGTCATTCTTTCCAAATACACAGAGAAGTCTTCCTGACAAGTATTCGGTAAGTAAAATGTACAATTTCTGGGTCCCTTTGAAGATGTTAAGACACAGAAGTGACACATGTGAGGTCTCGGTTGCAGATCGTTCAGCCCGGCAAGTCCATGGAAGCCGGATTGAAGAGGCTTCCGGTGAAGCTCAGGAAGCAGGCTGGCTGATGCAGGAGAATGAAGGTCTGAGCAGAGGCGCCAGTGCGATCCCCCTCACGTCTGTCTTCCACGCACTTACATGGAGGAGGGGATGCTTCTGGCATATTTCTGTGAGGCACACATTTATCAAAGCTGATGATTTGTTGGCTAGGACTGCATGAGGAAGACCAAGGAGTAAGGAAGCTTCTTCCTTTTCTAGTATGCAAGGCAGAGTACACTTCTAAGGCAGAAATGTATGAAAAGGAGCAAGTTCAGGGGGCAGGTGATAGATTCACTCTTGGAATGTTGAGATGTTAGGTACAATGGGACTTCCAATGGTTACCATGAAAATGAGTCTGGTTCAACAATGAGCACTGAGCTCTATCTAAATACAGTGAAGATGAGACCTTAAGATTCATATTTATGGAGTGTGACTGAACGGCAGGTCCAATCCTTGTTCAGGGAATCTCAATGAGCAAGTCCCTGCTATTACAGACCTCAAAGAGTCTGGTGACAAAAGCACAGAATTAAACAAAGAGAATCCTGTGTTTGATACAAGTAACAAAAAATGCAATAGGAGCACGTGGAAGGGGGTTTATCACTCAAGGGCAGATGCACAGAAAAAACTTCTTGAAAGACATTATGCTCAGACCCGAAGGATGAGTAGTAGGAGTCACACCAGGAAACAGAGATGTGCACTAAATGTTTGAGGCTGAAGCAATGGCATGTGCAGAGCGTCAAGGAGAGCTGAAAGTATAGTGTGCTCAGCATCTTGAAAAGGCCATTTTCAGTGGGGCTGGGTGTTCCAGCAGAAGTGGATGACCCAGCGAGATGGGAGAAGTAATCAAGAGATGGGCTGGGCAGCATTGTTGAAGGAATTTGGACCTTAGATGAAGAGTAATGCAAGTCATCAGATCATCCTAATTAGGAATGTGCTACAGGGAGCTTCGGAGTCAGGTTTACAGAGGCAACATGGCTGAGGACAGAACTGAGGGGGAATGCCAGCATTTTAAGAGAAGTCAGAGTAAGAGAAGTCTATGAAGGAAATGAACTACAAGAAACCACAAATTTATGCTTGTTTGTGTCCTCATCAATTCCGCATTTATACTCAGACATGTCCCCGTAATAAAAAGGTGTATGTCTCATAATACATTAACCAAATATCTTTGATTCGTGATTCACAATAACAAAATGATAAATATTTATTGGAGTTTAAGCATAAACTGTTATGGCATTAGTACAGTAATAATGCTGCTGATAATAATAATAAGTAATACAGCAGCTGTAACATATGCAGTTTGTCGTACGTCAGGAGCCGTGTGAGCACTTTATAAACAACTCATAGCGACCTGGTAGATCGCAGACATCCAGCGATTTTAGGAAACCTACGCAAGGTCAAACATGTAATCAGCGGTGCACTGGGATCTGATTCCAGGTCCCTTTCCGTTGTGCTCCACTATCCTCCATGGACGGCATCTGGGTTACAGGACTGGACTAATGCTGGAACTACTTCTGTTTGGACAGGCAAAGGACTGGCAGAACTGCCACAGCCTCAACTCATATCTAAGGACAGTCTCCATCGTATGACAAAGTAACCTTCTGCTTTCCACAGCCCTGACACCACGTGTTATAATTGGTGTAAACTATAAAGCATATCACCTGAGTGAACCTTACCCCTGAGAAGTTTTGCACTACAAGAATTTAACCTTGATTGTGCATTGTCATTACACACACGTTTGTCCCATTTTCATAAGAGAAGGAACAGTTTGTAGAGACAACATACGTTATCTTGAGGCAATGTGTTCGGTCAGAGCTCGAAAAGAAAGATCTTCCCCAGATCTTCAGATAAGCAACTTTTTTTTTTTTTAATAAAGAAGTTGTCAGAAAATTACAGTTATTTTCAAACTTACTGCTTTAGAAAGGTATGGGTCACTGAAAAGATGGAGACAGTGAGAAACCCTTGCCATTTGTTTTTGGGGGGTAAGAAAACTGCTCAAATATTATATCCACATTCCCTCGATCTAAGGATCCTCAAGGAACATGTCCCTTCCCCGTCCCCCCTCCCACTCCCTCCCCCGGAGTCCGCAGGTCTGACTCAATAACTCAACTGACAGGTTGACTCTACGCTCAGGCCTCTATCATGACAAAATTTTATTTTTCTTTTAAAGATTTTATTTATTTGACAGAGAGAGAGACAGCCAGTGAGAGAGGGAACACAAGCAGGGGGAGTGGGAGAGGAAGAAGCAGGCTCCCAGCGGAGGAGCCTGATGTGGGGCTCGATCCCAGAACCCTGGGATCACGCCCTGATGCTTAACGACTGAGACACCCGGGTGCCCCAATCATGACAAAATTTTCTAAACAAATTTAATATTTCAATAAAAGCATTAATATGGTCACCCATGGGGGAAAAACAGAACTCTGATGGATGCCATACAACTGTTTATAATTTGTTTGAATTTTGAATTTCAATGGGGGGGCACAATCTCACCTTTCCAGTGAGTAGGGCCTCTAAAGGTCTTACCCAGATCTGCTCTCTGCTCTTCCATTCAGATGGAACCCCAACAATGGGAAGCAAATGGGAAAGGAGGAACATCCAGATAGTCAACGATGCATCTAGTGCCTCCCAGCTGACAGCTGAACCGACCCGGCACAAATATTCATAGAAGGCTGCATGTCTACTTGCCCTGCCATTCCACTCAGGCCTCCTTAACCTTTCAAATGAATGTTTGGAAGGCTGCTGACACCACGGAAGCAACCGTAGGCTTCTGTCCTTCTCCAGACTTTCTCCAATCTGTTCACACACTGCTTACTTTCCTGCTCTTTGCTCGGATCCCTTCTCTGACTACCCTCCTTGCAGCTTTACTTCATTGCTCTTTGGTAATCCCCTTGTCTGGCAGTGCAGCTCAATGCATTCTCCTTGTTGGATTTTAGCACACCTTTAGGATATGACTTTCAGCATTTGCCCTCAACCCCTCCATTCTGTAACGAGGGAAAGTGGGAGGTAATGGACATGTGCCTCCCTCTGCCTCCTTTCACCAAGGAAAAGCGACTGGACACATAACCCTCTTTGTGAGAACATCCACTGGTGCTCCTTCATCCATTCACTTGCCCCTTAGTCCACTGCTCCCCTTCCCAACCCACAGTGGAAACAGCCTGTGGAATCTGGGCTAATGAGGGCAGAAAATAAACATTGCAGGTGATACTAAAAGAGATGGTGTGAAGGGAGCAGGGGCTGCTTTGCCGGCTTCTGATTACTTTTTCTCCCTCAACTACAAGTCAGAACCTCCATAGGAAGCTCCATTGTTATTTTTATACAGGTTTTTTTTCTTTGCTCTCCTACTGGCTTGGTTCCAGCAGGAAGGCAGTGATACATTCTTGAAAGATACAGATAAGTGTTGTTCTCCTCCTGGTAGAATGGGTTATCCTCATACTTGGCAACTGGCAACAAGTAAATATTTGGCATTGTCAGCCTGACTAGAAATGTAATGAAAATCAGTAACCAAAAGTATTGGGATGAGCTATAGTCTAAATCCTAATGAGTTCACGATAAACACAGGTAATTGCCTGAGGTTCCTCACAGGATGTTTATAGAAAGGGAATTCACAAAAATTAACAAAACAGGAAACAACAAATGTTGGCCAGGATGTGGAGAAAGGGGATCCCTCTTACACTGTTGGTGGGAATGCAAACTGGTGCAGCCACTCTAGAAAACAGTGCAGAGGTTCCTCAAAAAGTTAAAAATAGAGCTACCCTATGACCCAGCAATTGCACTACTGGGTATTTACCCCAAAGATACAGATGTAGTGAAAAGAAGGAGCACATGCACCCCACTGTTCATAGCAGGATTGTCCACAATAGCCAAACTGTGGAAGGAGCCAGGATGTCCTTCAACAAACGAACGGATAAAGAAGATGTGGTCCATACATACAATGGAATATTACTCAGCCATCAGAAAGGATAAATACCCACCATTTGTACCGAGGTGGATGGAACTGGAGGGGATTATGCTAAGTGAAGTAAGTCAAGCAGACAAAGACAACTATCATATGGTTTCACTCGTATGTGGAACATAAGCAATAGCACGGAGGACCATAGGGGAGGGGAGGGAAATCTAAAGGGTGAGAAATCAGAGAGGGAGACGAACCATGAGAGACTATGGACCCTGGGAAACAAACTGAGGGTTTCGGAGGGTGGGAAGGGGGTAAAAGGGTGATGGGTACTAAGGAGGGCACGTGTTGTGATAAGCACCGGGTGTTATATGCAACTAATGGATCATTGAACACTACATCCAAAATTAATGATACAGTGGCTAACTGAACATAATTAAAAAAAAGGAAATTCCTCTTCATCCTCATGTGGGTTTTAGACTCAAAGGTTTTTCCCCCGGGGTTAGGAAATAAATGGAAAATGGGGCTTAATATATCAAGAATTAAAGATAAATTTTTTATCCCTTCTTGGATAACACCTGGTTACGATCTGAAAGATCCTTACTTCTCCTGAATTCATGCATCAATTATCTCTGTTTTGCTATCGTGTTTCTAATTTTGTTTTTAATAAGAAAAATGGACCATACGCATGTTAAGTGGCACAACTAATGGCAGATGTGTGCGGGTGGAACATTAGCCCGTATGGGAACTGAAGACTGGAAATGGGTGCTTGTAAGCACCACTCCACACTGACTATTCCTCTGAATGGCACCGAGTCCAGCTGACAGGTGCACAGTTACCCCTGAAAATCTTCCCCAACTCACACCTCTCTGAAACGAATTTCAAAGAGGGAGCAGAACCAGGAGTAGTATTTTGGTGTGAACTGAAGTCATTATGCCATATTCCTTGGAGGTATCTGCTTGGTCGTCCCCCTACATTATTTCTGCCTGAGTTTACCAGAAGTCCATGACGGTTAATGACTGACAGAGGGTTGAGGCTCCCAGTTCCCTGGAATCGTGCTGCCTATCCACACTAGGTTCGGAGGGCAGGAAGAGAAGGAAGCAAAGAGTAAAAGAACAACAATATGAGAAGAAATACAGAAGTGGAGTTGAGAACCCAAAGGGAAGACAGGAGAGTTCTCTGGAGCATTTCATTCAGGCTTACTTACTGGGAAGCAATAGAGGTATCATTGGAAGGTATTCCATGACTCTTCACTTGTTCCTATTTCTGTTATTTAGATCTTGACTTTTTGCAAAAGGATTTAAGGTCATTTATAAAGAAAAGGCATGTATGTAGCAAAACCCAAAAAATAGAAATGAAACAGCAAGATCCTTGCCCTCCCACGCAAAGTTGTCTTTCCATCCACCTTCCCTCCTTGCTCTGGCTTCAGCACAGGGGAAGCACATGTACATTATGTAGCCCCCAACACTGTTTCCTAGGTTTTTCAAAGTATGTTATGCTATGTGTAGAATATATTTTTGTAAAAAGAAAAAAAAAGCTAAAAAAACAGGCCAAAAGAAATAAGCCAAAACAAACCAAAGTAAAGTTTTCTACTCTATGCCTTGCCAAATGTATCTCTCCTAGGAACAATTTACATAATGCTATAATACTAATTCAGATACTGAATACAAGATATTCCGCGACCTGTGAAATAATACTGCTAGCTGGAAAGTACTGATGTGATAAAACATTGAACATTAAGCCTTAAAGAGAAGCAGGAAGAAGTAAAACATGGTCAGTGTCAGCCATTGCTTACTCCGGACATGAGATCAAAAGGGCTGACCTTCATACCAGTTCTGTGGAAAACACTGACAGTGATCATTAGAATTTTAAAAATGTTAGGTTTACATCTCCTCAACTCTCCCTTGATCATAAATTCACCTTGTGACCAGTGGTGTTGGAAATGGCCAAAAAGGCATCATAAATATGTACAATTCTGGGCAATAGGCACAAGTAAAAAAATATTTCCCTTTAAAAAGATGTATTTCAAATGGGAAAATAACCACTGCTTATATTACTTAAATTAACGTCTTTTTCACTCAAGGAAAATTACTTCCCTTTAAGTAGATTTGAAAAGATTTTCAAGGTTTTATATTACCAAAAATATAGATTACTTTAAAATGCTATAAATACTTAGCTTAATTATGTCTAAATCAAGAACATTATTTTTCAGGCTTCTCCACATTTTTTCATGATAAGAAAACTGCATTTCATTCAAGGGCTATCCTTATAGGAAGAATTTTTCATTTTGACCAGTCTATGAGCTCTCTGAGACACTAAAATATGGTATCATCAAAAACTAAACAAAACAAAATATGGTATCATTAATAAAATATGAATTACATGATTAGTTATTAAAGCACTAAAATTTTTTGGTACCAGTTGTCAAGGACTTCACTTGATTAATTCATGAGTCCATTTCATGTTTATAGCATGCTTCTCAGGGGTTACTACACTATACACAAAATGTATAAAGGTAATATGATATAATAATTACTGGTGAAAGACCTATTTCTGGGGGAAAGAAAGATATGTAAATGTATACACAATGCAATGTGAAAATTACTATAAAAAGGATCTGTACAGGGTGTTCTCTAAGTTCTTTTCCTACATGAATCTAGAAAAGATTTAGATGTTTCATTCACAGTGCAATCTGTTATTCCAAATGAGCCTGTTGTTTAGATACACTGTGTTGTCCCGTACGGTAGCCATTAGGCAAATGCGGCTACTTAAATTAACCAATTAAAACTTAAATTTAAAATTCAGATCCTCAAGTTCATAAGCCACATTTCAAGCACTTAGTAGCCTTAAATTTATCAACTCAAAAATCTTACCGAAGTTTTGTTCTAAGTTAAAATCGTAAAAACATCAAGTTATGTATCAAAGGCAAGCTCCTGGCTGTCACGTGGAATCTTGTGTACTGTTTCCTAATGACTCCATAGCAAGTGAGTTAACTTACTTTCGGTACTGTCCTACTCATCACTGCCTTCTTAATACCTATCAAAGTACCTGATACAGACAAACTGAACAGTAAATTTTTATTGAATGACAAATGGATAGATTAAATGAATAAATGAATGAACACGTTTGTTTTCTTCTTTGAGAGGCAGTCAAATGAAAAGGAGCAGGGAGTCACCTGGTAAAGAGACTGCTGATGCCACCTCCTATCTTTCTTTTTCTGCCCACTGTTTCCAGGTTAGGAATAGACGGTTTACAATATAAAATATAAAGAAACCTTACAGAAGGGTGAATGGGCCTTCAAGACAATGCACTATAACTTCCCACCTTCTCTGTCTGTATTTCTGTCTCCCTAAGAGATGTGGACAAAAATACTGGTAGGTTCATGCAGCTCCTCAAGAGCAAAACGGAACTTGAACACAGGTCTTATAGAGGAAAGAAAGCATCATTCCGTTTACTGACCATGATTCAACATGAAAACACTACTCTAAGTTATGACAGAGTGAAGCCCTTGCATTTTATGAGATCATTATTATCACTACAAGGATTAAGATTTCAGGAGTATTGAGTGGATCAATGAAATAACATATTCCAAAATAAGAATTTCTGGGGCGCCTGGGTGGCTCAGTTGTTAAGCGTCTGCCTTCGACTCAGGGCGTGATCCCAGAGTCCTGGGATCGAGCCGCACATCAAGCTCCTCCGCTATGGGCCTGCTTCTTCCTCTCCCACTCCCCCTGCTTGTGTTCCCTCTCTCGCTGCCTGTCTCTCTCTCTGTCAAACAAATAAATAAAATCTTTAAAAAAATAAATAAATAAAAATTAAAAAAAAAGAATTTCTGATGCATCAGAAAGCCATATTCTACTCAAGTTTGTGGAGAAATTCAGGGTCATATTAAGGCAGTTACTTACAACATGAAAACAAAAATTTTAAGATTTTATTTATTTATTTGACAGAGAGAGAGACAGCCAATGAGAGAGGGAACACAAGCAGGGGGAGTGGGAGAGGAAGAAGCAGGCTCCCAGCGGAGCAGGGAGCCTGGTGTGGGGCTTGATCCCAGCACCCTGGGATCACATCCTGAGCCAAAGGCAGATGCTTTAACATGAAAAATTTTTAAATAAACAGTTTATGATAACAGAAGATCAGAGAAAAGTACCAAAATGGACTAAACCATCTTATTTCTTTACATTTGGTTTTGTACATTAAAAAAAAATTCTTGTCTTTAATGCTTTAATGTTGATATATTCTCTTTTTTTCTGCACGATGTGAAAATACGGATGACTTAGCCAACTATGTTTATGACAGAAAGTAATCATGTTCACAGCTGAGGTTCATGCCAAAGTTGGTGACAGTGACACATAATCCTAAGCCCAGTATCTTAGAGGAAATAAATTGGTCTTGTGATTCTAAAATTATAAAATAAGCACAACAGTTTCAAAGGGAGAAAAAGTTATTACTGTCTTTTGTGAGTACTTAATTAAGACCCAGAATATCAGGAAGCAGTGTCATGCCATGGTAGGGTGAACCATCTCAACATTCAGAAAAGGCCACACACTTCCATATCTAAAATAAGCCAGTCACACTGATGAAAAATACCGCATAGAAAGGAGAGTCAACACTGTAATAACATGGTATGGTGACAGATGGTGACAACACTTATCATGGCGAGCACTGAGGAATGCACAGAACTGCTGAATCACTATGTGTCGTACACCTGAAATTAATATAACATTGTACATCAAATACACTTCAGTCAAATAAATAAATAAATAGCCATCTTCCTGATATGTTATTTTTTCATTCATGCAATTACCACTTGGTATAGAAGTGTCTGTTTTGAAGATGGCTTGGGTTACTATAATAGAAGGCCATACAAAGGACTAGCTGTTGATCCTGCAGTAACTACTGGAGAGAACTAAGAAATTCAAGAGTCACTGACATCAACTGGTTAAAAACTGGACAGTTACACGGGGCACCTGGGTGGTTCAGCTGGTTAAGCATCCAACTCTTCATTTTGGCTCAGGTCATGACCTCAGAGTCATGGGATTGAGGCCTGCAGCAAGGTCTGCACTCAGCAGGGAGTCTGCTTGAGATTCTCTCTCTCTCCCTCTGCCCCTCCCCCTCTTGAGTGCTCTCTAAATAAATAAATAAAATCCTTAAAAAATATTTTAAAACACAACACAACAAAACAGGACAATTACATTCCAGGGAGACAACAAGGAAAAAGCAGGCTTTGTGCAACAAGCCAGTAAGTAAGTTAAAGATGACAAGATGCCATATTAGAAGAAACAGTGCTTGTACCATGAAGGGTTTAAGCCTTTGGAGGCAGAAGTTTAGCCAAGAAAAAGATACTTTAAATAACGAAGTATGTGTGTTTATACTAGACAGATTCCTGGAAAGAGGTGATGGGAGGTGGCTCAGGGTTGGAGCCCCTGATATGCCATGCAAGAGTGAGGATCCTGGAAATTACCAACGAGTACAAAAGCAAAGCACCAATTTAATCCCTGTTTGGTGGGAAAGCCAACACATAAATGCCTGTAACCTTCTCCTTGCCAGAGACTGACTTACTCAGGCACAGAGGCAAAAAGTAAGGTATAGATCCTACCAATATTTCTGTGAGATCAAGATGTCATGAAATAAGGATCTTCTGCCCAAAGTGGTGAACTGGGCTGTGTCGTTAAGAACTATCTCATCTAGATTCCAGTACATATTTCTTGACATTATGATTCAATTTTTCAACACATTAAGTTAATTTTATTGAAGTGTAATTTTTTTCACATTTGACATTCATGTTTTACAACTGATAAACCTACACTGGCACATAATTATCACCTATAGTCCATGGTTTATACTAGGCTTCATCCTTGGTTTTGGACATACCATGTGTTTGAGCAAATGTATAATGATGTATCTACCATTACAGTATCACAGTGAACAGTTTCACTGCCTGAAAATCTTCTGTGCTTCATCTATTCATCCCTCCTTTCCCTTAACCTCTGGCAAATACTAATCTTTTTACTATCTCCATAGTTTTGCCTTTTACAGAATGTCATATAGTTGGAATCATACTGCATGTAGCCTTTTCAGATCGGCTTCTTTCACCTAGTAGGAATATGTATTTAAGGTCCCTCCATGTTTTTTATGCATTGATAGCTCATTTCCTTTTAGCTCCAAACAATATTCTACTGTTTGGATGACCCACAGTTTATCCATTCACCTACTGAAGGGCATTTTGTTTGCTTTCTAGTTTTGGCAATTATGAATAAAGGTGCTCTACACATCTATGTGCGGGTTTTTTGTGTGGACATAAGTTTTCAACTCCGGGGAGTAAAATACCAAGGAGTGTGACTGCTGGATCACAGGATGAGAGTGTAGTTTTATAAGGAACTGCCAAATTGTCTTCCAAAGCGGCTGCACCATTTTGCATTCCGCCAACAACGAATGAGAGCTCCTGTTGCTCCACATCCTCGTCATCATTTGCTGCTGTCAGTGATCTGGATTTTGACCATTCTAATAGATACGTAATGGTATCTCATTGTTGTTTTCAGTTGTATTATGATTCAATATTCAGTGTCCTCTTGCTTAAGGATTTTTCCAAAAGTTAGAAATGCACAAAATGATCATTTCTCTATGTAAAATATATTCTCCAGAATGTTTTGGATTATTAGCTATTGGAAAATGTTATCATGAGATATGGGTAGGTTCCATATTTCTAAATGAGAATTACTGCATGCTGCAACCATGCAAAAAATACAGTGATGATATTAAATTTTCTGAATGTGTTACAGAAAGAATGCTAATATAAGCAATGTACTAGGACCACCACTGGTGTGACATCTTATATGATATATGCCATCTCTGAATATAGGAAATTATGCTTTGGACTTTTGAAGGTAATCATATCTTCAAAAGATTTATTTTGCTAGTTTATTGTTTTATATTTATTATCTTACCCATCTTACAGATAGAATTCCATTGAAGGATATTCTTAAAATGTTGCCAGTTTCAACTTTTATTCCAACTTTTAGTCAGAAATCAAAGTCTTTAAGGAAAAAAGATCGAAGACAAAACCCCACAGGAGGTTTCCTGCTGTTTATTTTGGAATATAATGCGTTGCTGCAATTCTAATCACTAAGCTTTAAAAAAAGAACTAAAAAAAAAAAAAAGATTATAGAACTTCTTAAGTTAATTCTCACACTGAAAAGTCAAAGTATCTCAAACATGTACACAAATGAATGGATTGTCAATAATCTAACATTCTTTACTTTGTTTTTCCAATATATGAGATGTATAATATCACTTATTAATCTTCACAGACTGATAAAGTGAAAGGCTGCCATCAAGCAAAAGCCTTAGCGCCAAAGCTGTGCTGCCTTGAGACCATGCTTCAAGTACTCAACATTTTACATTTCAAACACTACATTTGAAATTAATGATGTACTATATGTTGTCTAATTGAATTTAAACTAAAAGAATTCTCAATTCTATGGTTCAACCTGCCTTTTCTTTTTCTTTTTTTAAATAAAATTAGAGATATATAGATGTAGACATAAAAATCAACCTGCTACTTTCTAAAGACATTCCAAGACATTAAATCATCTGCACTTGAGGTAAAAGACATATTTATTTCCTGATTGTACCTGAAATATCGTGGAAATTTTCATAGAATTATTTGATTTTGGCTAAGTAACAGAGCACGGTTTGCTCGTGAATAACCTCGTACATTTGAAGCTTTTTTAATTACAATTTTTCGCCCAGAGTCAAGATAAAATTACTAATAATTCGCATCGACCATTTTTTGATGCTAGCCACATTAGGGCTCAAAATATTTCCGTAAATCACAAAAGTAATACAAGACCATTTCGAGTTAAAAATGAGAGTTTCACTTACGTAACTATGAACGTGCCACTTACCCCTGTCGGTGTCGTATAGGAAGACAAAACAGTTCCACTCGTAGTGATCCAGCAGGCTCAGGAGCGCCCCCCGCAGGGAGGGCCTCAACTGCAGCACGAACTGGCTCTCCCCCTCCGTGGGGAAACTGGGCGTGATGAGCGAGATGTGTAAGGCGCTGCAGAATGAGGTCAGGGTATGTACCGACCTCTTATCATAGAGTCCGAAAATGGCAAAAACTCCTCTAGAATACTGGGAACAGACTGAAAAAAAGAAAAAAAAAAAAAAAAACCACGCAAACTATTAGCACACTCTCAAACTGTGGACTTCCACATCAACAGTCTATGAACCAAAAAATAAGTATGACTCACAGAAACCTCAAGGAATGTAATGTAAGGAAAGAGTAAGAGTGAAGCGTATAATTAATTGTGTGCTCAATTAACGCATCCGTGCGTGTGCACCCAGGGCCCCACACTGGGCGAGACAACGAGGAGCCACAGGCTTCCTTTCTCAAGGAACCAATTTGGCTTCCGGTGCAAGATGGCGCCGCCGGAAGAGGCCGCGCTCGCCGCTCCAGCGGAGTCTACGCCGACCCGGGGAGCAGCTTCTCCCATAGAACTGAGGGCCCATGGAGCCGCTCTTACGAGAACCGAGGGCCCGCGGAGCCGCTCCCCCGGGACAACCGGAGGCGCTGACACAGGGAAGCGTCCGCTGTGCTAGGACGGAGGCACCCGGATTAGATCCGCCTGCCCTGGGGCGCGGGAGAAAGCCCGGGTGTAAAGGAGCAAGCAGAACAGACAGGCCTCAGCCCTAGAACCCTGCCAAGCGGCGGGGGAGCTGCTGGCACCGCTCCAGCTGCAGAGGCTGGCGAGCGCCACTGTTTACACTGGCCTCCACCTTGCGAGCGCCTGGTGCTGACGGGAACAGGGTTCCGGGCGCCACGGCCGGCCTGCTGCCTCCGCGAGCCCTGGCTCTAGCCCCAGATGCCCTCGGGCACAGGAAAAAAAAAAACCCGCAGTTTAAAAGAGCAACTAGAATACAAACGATCCAGCCTTAGAGCTCCACTGAGCAGCGGGGAAGCTGCTGGAAGAACTCTTGAGTCCAAGGGGCTGGCGAGCCCAAGCTCTCTGTGCCCCTCCACCTTGATCCCACGGAGCAGGGTCTGGGCAGCCGAGTTGGCCTGCCGCCTCAGTGCGCCCCGGCCCCGAGCCCACACCATTTTCAGGCGTCCCCCCAAGGTGGGCCCAGCATGGCGCACCGCGGGGCACCCCAGCCAGCGGGGTATGATGAAACAGGCGCCCAGCACTCCAGCTCGAGACAGCTGTGCAGGCTTCAGCTCCACCTGCCAGCCAGGGCACGCCCTGCACCGAGCTCCCGGGGACACCCCGCTTCACCAGCTTCGGCTTCTGCCGTCCTCCCGGGGCACTCTCAGTGCAGGGAGGCGGGGGACCGCTGCAGCCCGTGCCCACTTCACCTTCAGCCATCCCTCCGGGGACCCCCTGCCCACCGCAGCCACCAGGCACACAGGATCTACACCGGGGATGACCATCCATGGGGTCATTCCTTCAACTTCAGGAACGGTAGCTGTTCGCCTAACTCACTGAAACACAGTAAGTCGAGCAAAATGAGAAGACAGAGGAATATGCTCCAAACAGAAGAACAAGACAAAACCCCATAAAAAGAACTAAAATAAAACGGAGATAAATAATCTACCTAAATTCGTTACTTTGTGGCTTTTTTGTTTGTTTTTTGCAGTGGCAGTTACTCCCCCCCCCCTTAGAGTTTTCTTGAACCATGTTTTGAAAACAAGCTGTCTGGAAAATCACTACTGTGGTGCCCTCGATGCTTGGAATTGTGACGAACTGTGCAGATTCTAGGTAAAGCGAAGACAAAGCCATTTCAAAACCCAGTAGAACCAAGTCCTCTTGCAGTAAGAGGACCTGCAGTGAACAGGTGCACAGCCTCCCCGTCTTCCTTGTTGCAAATACATAAAAAGAAAAAATAAAAACAAAAAAACAACCTCTTTTCAAGGTTCTTGTCTAGCTTCATTTTGATCCCTTCTTTGGCATGACTGAATCCTAGTCCAAATTTGGGTGACTTTTTCTAATTTATCTTTTAGAGGATACAAACTTGCATTAAAAAATACTTTTTCTGTTTATGAAGGAAAGCATGGATGTTTGAATTACAAATTCTTATAGTCTAATAGATGCGGTGAAAGGTCCCATTTCTCCTTGGCTTATATAGCTAGTTTAAGAAGTCTTTAGTTCTCTAAAATGTTGATGTTTTCTGATTTTGGTTACTACTTTTAATTGCTAAATTTATTAAGAAGCCTAGAATACTGGATAATCTAGAGGTATTTATCTTAGGAGTAGTTCATTGTGATACAAAGAAATTAGATTTTGCTTTGTTGAAGTAGTAATAGGATCTTGGAAAAAAAATTAATTATCCTAATAACATTTATATCCATATTCTACAATATCCGGGTTTTAGGAAATTATGAGGCATAATTAAATAAGATAAATTAATAAAACCTGGCAGTGTTTTTTCTGTTCTTGTTTATTATGCCTGTGGAATTGGGGATAGAGTCTGAGCAATGTAATTATAGCAGAAGGTACCAATTAACAGAAAATGGATGTTATTGGTCTTCTGTAGACAATATGCTCTAAGAGATACTGTATATGTTCTGGAAAAAGTAACACCTAACTAAGGGACCAGCATCTATATTCAAATGGACAAGACTAGGATAAACTAGACTTTAAAACATAGGGAAGACTATAAACTTAGCAAACCAGTTCAAATCCTAGTGCCTTTACTTGTTAGGTGACTTTGGCTAAGTTATTTAATCTTACTTGTCTCAATTATAAATATATATATCATGCCAAGGACTAAATAAAATAATGTATATAAAACTATGATCCTACACAGGAGATAATTAGTAAGTGGTAGTTTTTGTTTTTTTGGTTTTTTTTTTTTTTAGATTTTATTTATTTATTTGAGACAGAGAGATAGTGAGAGAGAGCACAAGCAGGGAGCCCAATGAGGGGCTTGATCCCAGGGCCCTGAGATCATGACCTGAACCAAAGGCAGACGCTCAACTGACTGAGCCACCCAGGAGCCCCATAAGTGGTAGATTTTATAAAGAAATTCCATGAAGGAAGAACATCCAATTCTAAGTCTGTGCTCGCCCAGGAACTACAATTTTATCACCTGAGTAGACTGACCAACCTGGAAAGCTTATTCTGACAGTGTGACTGGCTGAAATTTTCTTGCAAGGTATAAGAATCATCATGATGTAACATTTGGGTATCTGGGGTTTCAATCCAATTCATTTCTATAACTTAAGAAACATTTCCTGATAAATCAAGTTGCTGGATCGGATGTGAACCTTGTGAATGTTACACCAAGCCTTTGGATATATCTATGTAAGTGCTGTACATTTAGCGTATAACCAGGAGTCCCCTGGCTCCCTTGTAAAGTTTTCATATTGTCCTGTTCTCTCGATTTTCATGCAAATTGAGGGCCCACTCTCAATCTTTAATCAGTAAATAATCTGGTTCAAATACTTTTTATTTTACTTTATTGAAAGAAGAAGTTGAAGAGCTTCAGAACTCTAAGATACTGGCTTTCAGTTTGGTGCTGAAAGTACACACAGATTTCAGTGGCTGTTCAAGAAGATGTAAGCAAACAGGGGGCACCTGGGTGGCACAGCTGGGTGGGTGTCCAACTCTGGCTTAAGGCTCAGGTCGTGGGATCAAGCCCCTCATCAGGCTCGGGGCTCAGCAGGGAGCCTGCTGGGGTTTCTCTCTTTGCCCCTCTCTCTAGTGTGAGCACACACACTCTCTCTCTTTAAAATAAACAAATCTTAGAAAAAGAAAAGAAAATGTAAGCAAGTCATGTACTTTAAGATACTCATGCATATATTGAACATTTATATAATTCTTTGCTATGGCATTTTAAAACCATACCTTTGTTAAGTTTTGGTTTCCAAACTCTTTTTCTAGGAACCCCATGAGTTCCCTAAGAGGACTTCATTGGCTTTGCAGGAGAACCTCTGATGAGAGAGGAATTGGTGGCACCCCTTTCCCCCAAAAAGCCCAATAGCACTTCTGATTTCATCTATTTCAAATACTGAGCTGCTGCCGACATCAAATTTTATGTACAAATAGTATTACACTACTAAAAAAAAGCCAAAAACAATTAATATACTCTGTACAAAGTTCCTTGATTGTTTTTTCTTTCTTACTGTGTTGTTTTCAATGTAATCATTATGACTTTCCACTACTCTGGTGCTTGCTATAGTACTTAACTTCATTTATTCCATTTGCTCCTCAACAAACAGTATCTTCTGATATTTAATCATCTCTGTCTGCTTTCATTCATTTGTGACATCATAAATATCTATCTAACCTGCTCTTTTTCACAGCCATTTGTCATTCTCCTTCTAATAAGTTTATTTGGAAACTATAGTAAGTTTTAGACTAATAACTGCTTTTGGCTGTATTTTGTCACTCACATTTTAGCTTCCCTTTGCAAATGTCCAGTTTTAGTAGCACTCATTTGAATTTTTTTTTTGGTCCATTTAATCTAGAATTATATGTTTGGCAGATGAGAGTTATTGGGTTTCCTATGTACGTGGATAGATTGTCAGCCAAATATTCAATGTTATTACTCAATGTGATACCCTAGATAGTATTTTATTTGATCCAACAGATTCAAAATTTAAAATATAATTATTTCCATCTTTAGTACTATAATCTGGCTTTGCAAACACTCAAATCAAAATTTACTTGGTTATTTCTTATGACATCTATTGTTGCTTAGTATACAGATAATTATTCAAACAATGGAACTTCTTAAGCTATCTAAATGCATACACAAATTAATGAAAGTAAAATAAGCTATCGATGTGTTCAGAAATGCATACATAAGAGGGGAGCAAACTGAATTTTAATGTAATGCTTAGTCACTAAATAGATGTGATGATATTAGATGGATACGTATTTTGGGATACAAACACTAATCAGGATAAGACTTCCAATGAAATAATCCAATCATAATTTTAAGCCCATATTCTATATTTTGCCTCACTAATAAGATCACTTAGATCATGTTATTATGTAAATAAACACATAATATAAACAGTCGTAATAATCCATTCATCTTTTACCTCATGGTGTCAATTGATTATATCTGCCTTTTCATCAGGTAGTCACCCCGTTCCATTCCAGATGCCAAGCCAAGTCAATCTGTCATGTAATTTGTGATGATTTATAGCCCTCTATCGCATGTAAATCAAACGATGTAGTTTTAGCTCAGTGTTTCTCAAGTTGTGGGACATAAATCCAAGTGATATGCTGGATTTTGCATGACCACCGCTGTGCGGGGAAGAAGAGCACAGGCCAGTGCTCCATCTGCTGCCCTTCCATTTCTCGTGCCTCTGCAATTTTCCTCTGCTCTACAGGACTTCCATAAACAAGCCCAGCTGTCCTTCATTTTATAAAACACAGAACCTTCTACACTTACCACTTCTTACCCTCCCACTCTTCCCCAGGCACTTCTGTTGACGGGGTTTTGCACTTACACTGTTTTCCAACTCATTTCATTTGGCTCGTCTACTTCCCAGCCACCAGAACCACTCTCATCAAGAGTGCCGATGTCCAATGACATCCTAAATCCCCCACCTCACTGGAGTTCTCTGCTGGGTTTGGAACTTTGGACACCTGCTGGGCTGCAAACCCAACCACTTCCTATGACCACTGTGCCACTTCAGGTAGTTCTGTTAACAGTCCAGCCTTGTGGGGGCGCCTGGCCAGCTCAGTCATGGGGCATGTGACTCTCAATCTCAGGGTCCGGAGTCCAAGCCCCATGTTGGGCGCGGAGTCTTAAAAAATAAAAATCCAGCCTTGTAGATACTTGGATCTGCATGATTAAGCTATTCATTTTTCAACATAAACAGAACTGTTTCTTGGTTTGGGTAAACTGTATAAAGCAGGTAAAAAGTGTTTGTTGGTGTTTAATCCATCTGTAATAGAAAGAATGTACTGCAAAAAAAAAAAAAAGTAGATATACTACTACCACTCATTGTTTCATTCAACAAATGCTTATATACTGCCTAATTTATTCCAGTCATTGTGTTAAGCATTTCTAACAAAATACAATTAATACAGTGTTTTCCACTGAGAAGAGAGTCACACTCTACGTGGTCAGACAGATACAAATTGATACTTCAAGATGGTGAATGGAGTGATAGGTAGAGGTCATTAGGAAGCACTGAGGAGTCCTTAGCTCAGCCCACAGGCCATAGGGCGGGCTGACTGAAGGAAATGCTACTTGTCTATGGAGCTCAGGTTTGAATGATAGTGATTAAAGATATAGAAGCCAACAAGTAGGTTGCCTATCGTCATATTCCTGATTAAAGTTCATATTTAAACTACCTCAGAGACAAATAATATTTAGAAATGTTAGGGAAACAAATATACGCCAGTTGCTTGAATATAAACCTAGTGGTGGGAGAACGGAGTCATCATATGGCATTCGGTTATTAGGCACTTAAAAACCTGTCACCAAAACATCAAAACTGTACGCCCTGTGTAAATATATACTACAGAGATCCTGTCATTGGACATAACAACTTCTTTTTAAAAAAAAAAAAGATTTTATGTATTTATTTATTTGAGAGAGAGAGAGAGAAAGAGAGCTTGTGAGCCAGGGGAAGGGCAGAGGGAGAGGGAGAAACGGGTTAGACATACCAACTTCTAAGAAATAATCCTAGAATTTGATAATAGAAAATTCCCAGTAATACATTTTTAGGTTCATGATTCCAGCAACAACTGGATTAGATACCAATAAGATGTGGTCTCCATTAATGATGTAATGCTAAATTTGTTTTCAAGGAAATGTGACTACAGAGTATCAAGTGCGATCGATCTATCTATCTATCTATCTATCTATCTATCTATCTATCTATATCTATCTATCATCATCTATCTATCTGAGTGAGAGACAGAGAGGATAGGAGAGACAGAGAGAGAGGATAGGAGAAATTTGAGCATATTTACTGGTTGAGGGAATGGAGAGGGAGATAGGATACAGAAGAGAAAGGCGAACTAATTAAGGAAGGCCCCAGAAAGACAGAATGTATAGGGTCAAAGACACATATGAAGTTGGCCTTGAATGAGATGGGCAGGTTTGTGGAGGGTACTTCATTCCATAGAGTCCACAGATTAAAAGATAAGCTAAGATGTGTGTAGGCTGATATTTCCTACTTGCACTGATATGAGAGGCAAGACTGCAGCCATGAGATTCGATAAAGCTGTCTAAAAGTGACACAAGTTACAAATAATTGCAGAGGGTAGGAGAGGAACCTAAGAGCACATAAAATATCTTATAAACTGCATGATGATAAGAAACCCTTCCTATTTTAGCCACAACTATACCCAGCGTAACACATACAACACAGCACCTAGGCCATGGTAAGTGCCCTGTAAAATCTTACTGAATGAATGACAGAACAAAATGAAAGATTAAATGGATATTGGCAGAAGATAAGAATGAAAATATGAATTAGAGGTGGCAACAATATAGAAATTCACAATTTCCTTTGGGCACAGCATGAAGAGAGTAACCAAAGGGAATAATAATGAGGCGTTTACAACTTTCCTACTTGAAACAGAATTTTCTCTTGGCTTACCCAACAGCACATTTTCCTGTACTTCCTCTTGTCTGAACGTTTGTTCTCAGTTTCCTGGCTTGCATCTCCTCGTCTGACCAATCTTTAAATAATGGAAGAGCACTTCTTCTACACTCTTTCTTTAGATAATGTCATCTATTTCTGGGACTTCAAATATCATTCCTGTGCCAATATTTCCCTGACGAATATCTTTAGTTTTGTTCTTTCCTATGAGTTCAGACTCAAACATCAATACTTCGCATCTCCATTTTGTTGTCTTTTTGGCACCTGAGACCCAGCTGGGCCAAAACAGGACTCTTCATTTTTCTTTCAGAATCTTGTCTCTGTTTTCCCCCATCCCAAATAAAAGCATGACCATCTATGAAAATATTCTTTATTCTTACCTTCCTTCTATTCCCACATTGAAATCATGAGCAAATCTTGAAGGTTTTATCTCCAAAATATCTAAAATATGTCAAAATCTACTTACTCCTCTGTGTCCCCATTATGCCGTCACTGTCCTGTCAAGTCTACTAGAAAAGTCCCCAAACTATACTTCCTGTTCCCAGTTTTCTTCCTTCCTAATTATTCCCCACTTGGCAGAGAGTGTGGTAAGAAAGCACCTCATCCCCACTTAAGTCCCAGTGGTTTTTCATCCTATTTAACTAATATCCACATGGCCTAAAAAGCTCTAATGATTTTGTCTTCACTAAACTCATCGACCATTGTCCCTCGCCCACTAGACTAAAAGACTCTCCCTTTTCGTGTTACTTAAATACCTTCTCATCCATTCTAGGGCATTGGCACTAACCGCTCCCTCTGGCCTGACTGTCCCTTGGCTGTACTACTCACAGTTCCTGTCTCAGTGAAAATGTCAACTCCTCCAACAGCCTCTGCCTGACTCCTCCAGGAAAAGGGGTTCTCACAGCTCTAGTCACTCTCTTCCACATGACCTTGTTTTATTTTGTGCTTAGCCCTTGCCACTACTTGAAATTACCTTACTTATTTGAGGGCTTATTTCTCTCTTTTTTTCCAGGACAACATGAGTTCCACAAGAAGAGGGAATCTGACTGCCCTTCCACTGATGCAACCTCAGGCTCTGAAACTGGCATATGGAAAGTGCTCCCTGAATGTTTGTTGGATGAACGAAATCATGGTTTCTGGTAAAGGCAATAAGGACAGAGGAGAGACTAGGAGAGTGTGGAATGACTGTCCGAAAACCACAAAAATCTACTTTCCTGTCGCCGAGCTGACTCTGGCAGTTAAGTGTTCCCTGCTCCCCACCCCGAGGTCTAGGCAACTCACTCTCTGTCTCCAGGGGCATCCTCCTTCCCTTTTGACTGTGCATCCACTGACCATTTGTTTTTAACTAAAGCTTAGTTACTGAAAACTTCCTGCTATTATGACATAGACATTTCATGATTCCTTATAAGGAAAATAATTATTATTTTAAGTATGTATTAATTTTTTTAACAATTTAACATTTGGGTAATGAGACAATTCTCTCACCATTGACAAAAACATCTATATTTTATGCTTTTATCAGGGAGATATTCTATTATCATTTCTACACACTTAATTTTAACTTATATGGCATATGGTGAGGCGAGGAGTCCGTCCATCATGGCGGAGCCTGAGCTGCATGTGAAAAGCTCCCCTGCCTCCCACCGCACAGCAGCCTGGTCCTCAACTGTCCTAGTATTGTTGTCACCCTGTATTTACCTAATTTCTATCTACTATTTTTTAGAATCCTGCCATTTATATTTCTTCAAAAAGAAATCTTGTCCCACATCTGGATTTTTAAAAGAATGTGTCTTAAAACACCAACAATCTATTGGAAAACTTTACAAAGTCAGGACATACTAGTTAAGCATCTTCCCTCTTTCTCTTATTATTTGATGTGAAAATGATGAGCTCCTCATATTCAGATTTGAAAAGGCTCAATCAGATGGTGGATGGAGCATGCTGGGCCCAGAATTCATTAATTTATGCCCTTAAGGCATTATCATGGATTATTAATATGTAAAAGCTAATTTTCTTAGACTTGTAAGTGGTGGTTAGCTAGAGTACTTAAAGTTACTGAAGCTAATCACCATAAATGACAAGTTGAAATGCAAATAACACAAAAATCTTTCACTTTAGTTCTATCACAATTAAGTACTTCCAGTTTCTCAGATGTCTTCTCTGAAGATGATTCTGGACAATGCCGTCCAAGACCACAATGAGATATAATCACTTGCACAGCCCTCACAAACTCCCCTTCAGCTTTATGACATCTCAGCCAGAAAGCATATTTCAATGCTAAATTAAACTAATTGAGAGCTCAGTAAAAATATACAGGCTTGTTTGCACATTTCTTTCCAGAGTCAGGCCATCATAATGGAAACACATGGCTCATTTTGCTTCCAAGGCCTATAAAGGAATAAGCAGAAGGCTATTTGCAAGACTCAGCACAAGAAGCAAGACTACATTCTGTGTAAAAATGGCTGCCCTAGCAGTAATCTGGGTGCTGTGAAGATCTTATGATTCTTTTATACTCCTGACATACAACCATAAGGACTCCAACAAGTAAGTCTTTAGAAGGAAAGAAGTTGAGAGGAGAGGAAGAAACCAATTCTAAATCATTACAGGTGTGTTTGGGTTCTTCACTTGTCAACTTCCAGCCATAAAGAAGACTACGGGGGCCAAGGCAACCAACCCAGTGATACACTGTTAGGCATTCAAGGATTTGGAACATAGTTTCACCTTTAAGTGGCTCCTTAATGGAAATATCCAATTCATCATCTATATTTTATACTATATAACTGAGAGGCATAATTGCAGCAGAGTTCTTTGTATGCTTGAGAAACTTCTTCAAGGGTCTAAATAAGATGTTGAAAGCCTTTCTTCATCAGAGAAGCAGCTGTCTTCCTGAAAAATCATTTAAATACATCATGGAAGTGGATAACCTCAATTAAAAATGGAATGGAATAATATTTGACAGATATTGGAGTGGGGTTCAGAAACAACAATTCTCATGAATATCGTGCTTCCCGAATAGAACTGAAGTGCCATTCCTTGTTCTGGGTGCAGAATTTGTGACATTTGTTTAATGTCTGTCCATACTACCAGGACGTAATGGCAAGGACTGACTGCTTCTGTCACCCTGCTTTTCCCTCCCCAGCATTCAGCATAATGCTTGGCACAGAGCTGGTGGTCAAAAAATATCTGCTGAATGAATAGCCAAAGGAACAGAGGCAAAGAGGAGTCACCTGTGAAAGGTATTCGAGATCTGTGAAGATATTTGGCTTAATCTTTGAAGAGGAACAAATAGCCATTGAATGCAAATCTAACATGTAAACTTGTGTTTTGATAAAAGATAACAATGCCTCATTGTATTTAAGAGGGCACAATTTAGCAAAGCGAATTTACATTCAACTTATTTGGAAATTCATAGCTTACACGCTTTTAATGGGACTACCTGCTCTATGCTTTGGGCTAAAGCTCCAGACCGCAAGGCTCTAGTGCCACATCTGGGGCATGAAGGAGGCATCCAGGTGGCCAGCTGGGGAAGGGGACGGGAAGAAAACCCAGCAAGTATTAAGTACCTACTGTGTGTCTGGTTCTGCAGTAGTCATTTTGTATGCATTACCTCACTCAAACTTCATGACAGTCTTACATGGTAGGTATTATTCTCCCATATTTCTTTTTCATTATTAAAGATGAAATTTGGTGAAGTTATGCAACTTGTATAAGTTTATACACCTAAGTGGGGAAAGGGCAATTTTTAACCCAAGTCTGATTCCAAAGTTGATACTCATTCTACTCTACCCCCTGAAAGAGAAAATGATTGGTTAAGCTTTTTTTCCATCTTGCTCTGCTGAGGACATTTGGGCCATTACACCTTGATTGCTACTGGAAGAGGCAATATAAGAATATGTACACTTCATGGAAATAGGAGGTCTTAAAAGATTATAGAAAATTGGTTTCTCTTGAAAAGCCACCTCTTAAAGCAAACCAAATTTTAGCTGTCAATTTAAAAAGGACACACACATATATAACTCAGACAAATAAGATTACAATATCTGATGGTTTTTTTTTTTTTTTTGGGTAATTGTGCCTTTCTAAAATGCACTGCACAAAATCTTGGAAGAGAATTTACAGGTAACCATGACTAGATGGAAATACTGAACACTTGCACGGTATAGTTTCTGTGTATATAAAAATAGATACTAAATGTTTTCCCATTCTAGAATATAATATTAGAACCAGAAGTCAGATGTTAGTAAAAATCATAAAATGGCTGGTTTAATTGTATGTTGTGATATATTATTTTGCTTATATTCAAATTTCGAAAAAAAAACAATTGTCCAACCTCAGGGCCGTACATGAAGAAGGAAAACACAGAACAGAAATAATAGGCCACTCTGGCTATTTTGTCAAAGTTACATTTTTAAGCTTTTTGAATGCTCAGAATGTTTTCCAGAGATTTCATTGTTAAATAAACCCTGGTTTATAAAGCCCTTTACTTCTTCCTTCTAAATTATTAGGGCAGTATAGAACAGAATGATGTCTAATAAAAATACTATTTCATTCCCTATGCTGTTAAACCATGATTCACTATTCAAAGAACACTATTAATTTGTTCTCCGTGTGTGTGTGTGTGTTGAAAACAGAATATGCTTTTGGATTTTGAGAAATAATAGAATATGACTTGGTGCAGTAATCACTATAATCACAATCCTTTTAAAAGCATTAATACTTGAAGTATATATTTCCCTGTCTTTACACTAAAATAGCATTTTTTCCTACTAACTTTTCTTAGAATAGCTAAAATCC
This sequence comes from Ursus americanus, assembly GCF_024610735.1. Lineage (NCBI taxonomy): Eukaryota > Metazoa > Chordata > Mammalia > Carnivora > Ursidae > Ursus > Ursus americanus. The sequence goes on from NC_142142.1 coordinate 60,650,374, forward strand.
CATATGACCAAAAAAACAGATCTTATATTAGAACACAGACTTTTGAAAAAAAAAGAAATTTATGTACATCTGTTTCTTAGCAAATAACATGAAGAGTTCATTCACTCTATCCAAGGGAAAAGCAATTATGCAATACAAATTTTCATTATGTGTATAAATTAATTAATGCCAAGTGTTGAAGAGATTGTTGGAGAAAGTCATCAAGAGGGTGTGATCAGTGGATGACCCATGAGCTGGTCCTGGGCGGGAATCAGAGATTCCTCACTCCCTCCTTGTCCTTGAAATATGTGTTCCACTTGCCTTCCCTGCTCCCTGCAGCTGCCCCAAGGACGTGACCTTTAGACAGTGATGTGGTGTCGACACATCTGAATGGTATATGTGACTGAATGCTCTACAAAAACCTTTAAGATTCTGGCGGGCAGGTGGGACTATCAACTCATCTTGTGGCCACCCAAGACAAGCCTCGTAGGTGCGTTCCCTCACTCATTAACCTGCCACCTACCAATCTGGAATGGTCTGCCCCTTTCTTTTCTTTCTTCTTTTTTTCCTTGTATTATTTCTTTGGTTTCTTTTTAAAAAAATTTTATTATTGAAGTCTGCCTCTTTCTTCTGTCTCTCCCTGCCCTCCACATCCAAGGGCTGGCTGCAGATGACACCTAAGATGCTCCCAAGGGGTCTGCAAACCAACAGAGATCAATGGACAGAGAGACTATGGAATTTCACGCTGTCTATCTAGGTGGAATAGCTCATTTTACAGAGGAGGAAAGTGAATCCTCAAGGCACATGGTCACTGCCCAAGACCTTGAGACACTAAATAAGGCAGACCTCCTTGGCTTAGACAGAAAGTAAAGATAAAAAGCCCGTTCAAATAAGAGGAACAACCCAATAGCAAGATCCTACCTGTAAATTAATAGATATTTAAAATTTACAGAGCAAGGATGAGATCTGTGAGCAAGGAAAGTATATGCTATGCTGTGTCCTGGTAGCATTTAAACCGTATTTCATGAAATCGTTCTGCTCAGGGAGTATGACAAATACTTAAGGAGATTTTCATTATGGGTCTGAGCACATTTTAATTACTCAAATATTTAATCAGTAGTGCTTTCATGCTATATAAACTGTCCTCCTTTTTCCTCTACCGATTAAGACGAACAAGTTGTTTATTTCATCTGTTCACTTACAGGCAGATAAACATACAAGCCATGGTACACTATATATTGCATCTTTAGGCAGAATTTTGTTTCACAAGTTGGTTTTTCTTTTCATTTTTTCTTTCTTTTTTTATGCAATACTCACAAATATTATGGGATAAAGGTTCTAAGGATTTAATCTAAAAGCTAGTTGTTTTGAATACTATTTTGTGTTTGAGTAGACATATATTTAGTTAGCATATAATTACTGATTTGTATCGTGTGTTCCAGGTCCTGTGTTAAAAGCTGAGACAATAAAACTAAGTAAAATAGATTCCATAATTTAGGGAATATGCAAATTAAAACTTTATGTGATAGTAATGAACCCCTTCAAGGCTAGAATATTTATTTGAACAATATTGAGCATCAACTCTGAGTTGGGCAACATGCTAAGTGATGGGGGTGCCCCAGTAAAGAATTCACATGTGATTTCTACTCTTACATAGAACAAATGATGACAAGTGGAAGAAGTGCTTATAAAAGGGGAGGAGGAGTAAGGATGCTATGAGGATATGTATTTAATCTGAGTGTTAACTAGGAGTACAGGTCTCACAAGCGGGGAAACACATTTTCAGATACAACAGTTGGAAACCGCAAAGAGCTATAAAGAAATTGAAGGTGATTTTGTTTGGTGCCTTGAGAGGGACGGGATATGGCGAGTGAGTGATGAGGCTGAAGAGGAAGTCCAGAGCTGGGTCTTAGAGAGCACTGTAAGAACTGTGGATTTGGGACCTCATTCTAAGGCTGATGGGATGTCACCTTCCTGTTCTGAAGCATACAAGGAGAATAATCTAATTTGTGATTTTAGAAGGCTAGCTGCTGTGTGGACTAGTAATAGATCCTGGTGAACTTGAGAGTCAGTATTGTAGTAATAAGGCAGGCAAAAACTGTTGCTAGGTTAGAATTCTGGGTTCATGAGGATAGAGAGAAATACATGGACTCAAGGCATATGCAGCAAGTAGAACTGATAGGCTTTGTTGATTAATTACCTACAAATATGAGGCAAAATTCACGTCTCAGTATCTCACTAAAGCAACCGGCTGAATACCAGCTAATGTGTTCACCATTCACTGAGATGGAGTAAAGCTATGGAAGGGTTAGAGTCCAGCTTTGGACATACTGAGTTAGAGATGCCTGCAGAAAATTTGTATCTCCAACTTCGGATATACATACCCAATTAGGCAGTTCAGTATGTACATTCAAAGTTGGAGACAGAAATTTTGGATTTATAAAAAAACAAATGACCTCGGAATTCAGAGGAACAGACACCAACATTTAGGAGAAACATACAGAGGGTGGCTAGCAAAGTAACCGTAGCAAGAAAGGCATGAGAATAAGGACAAAACCAATACAATGCCATATCATGGGATCCAAAAGAGAAACAGCACTTCAAAAACAGAGAGGGTGTCCCTAGAATCAAATGCTGCTGGGGGCATCAAGCAGGAGAAAAACAGGTCATGGGAAACCACGAAAAACCAAGTAATGGGAAGAAAAAATTCTTAAAGATACATAGAATAGATCGATTCCATATTATGTAGGGTCTATTAATGTCTATTTGCAAATAAATGTCAGTTTCATACATGCGTCATATACACTAGTGGTCTTCTCACTTCCATCTACCTGTGTACCATATATTGATACAGTATCTTACCTAAAGCAGTGTCCCATCCAATAGTGTGATGCTGAAGACACCATGGGTTATGGTTATTTTTTGAGACATTGACAACTCTGTAACAATGAGGTACAAATGTATGGAGCTGTATGAACTCTCTCAAACACACAATATGCTACCCTTCAGGGTGGTTTGCCCATGTTCTGAATTTACTCTTAGACACTGATTTAGGCTCAAGAAAGAAGATGATATGAAACATAAGATATAAAGAAGATGTTTAAGTGTGGAATACACAATTTGGACATTTAGACACATTAGCCAAGAACAAATGTGAACGCAACACATAAACTATAGAGTACTATGTGATTGATAGTGAGAATGAGGCAGACGTTAGTCATTCTTTTCGGCTGCCTGATCTCTGAAATGCTTGCTGTGTTCAGGGAATTCACCACCTCATGAGTCCTGGAGCCTGAAAATGCCACATATTGTTTTCCCAGCATCCCTGGCAACGAAGCTGTGGACTCATGTGCCAGGGATCAACTTATTTCCCTCAGCTCCAAACCTACTTTTCTTTTGTGTAATATTGGCTCTGTATCCTGTTTTGTGATGCTGGATCCTGGTAACATTCTCCTTTGCCGGATGGTGGGATGCAAGCCTTCATCCACAGAGGGCACTAGGATTAACCTGCCAAGAGATGACAAGCAAACATTCCTTTGGCCTGTGGTCCTCCTTTGTTATTTTTCTATGCTAGGGTCCTGAGAAGCTCCAGCAGCACCCCTGGCCACACTCTCCCCACCAGAGGCTTCCAAGCATCTCCAGACCACCAGAACCCTCCAGCAACACATGGCTACTTCTATAGACCTGCACCCCCCCACACACAGCGGCAGCTTTGAAGGCTTCCAGAGATCTGGTTTGCTGATGCGCACCCTCCACTCACAGATGGGTTCTGGCCACTTATGGAAACCAGCAGTGACCTGAGACCCCTGGCAAGTTTCTTTGCCACCTGCAGGCTGCAATTTCCCATGGTAGGTATACTCCCTTTGAAGACGTCAATTTCAACCTTGGCAGGGCACCTTCTCCTACTCTCTAACTCTTATTGTTCACTCTTCCTCAGCCTTGGGATTGCAGCTGTTCTGTACTTGATAATTCTGGATACCTTAGAGTCCTCTTGCACGCCTTTTAGGACTTAACTTCCTTCTCCTAACAATTCTTTATATTAATTCCCCCCAGCAAATAAACTGTGTGTTTGACTCACGATTAAATAATATAGGTCAGGACCTGGATCCTGCCAATCCAAGTAGGCACTAATGACGTGTGGAAGCAGCAACCATAGGACGCTGTCCATGGTGACGGGTTTTAGCCCCAGCAAGTTTCTGTTCCAAGAGGCTATATGCTGTGTGCAGGGATGAAGCCAGGCAATGGTACATCTGTCCTCATTGGACCATTCTGTGGTCCATGTGGGCAAAGTTGATGTCTTATTGTCCTAGGTCTAGTTAATCAGGCCTCCTGGCATTCCTGGAAAGTACTTACTAATCTTTCAAGGAATTATTCTTTGACTTAAATGAGCTGGGATTTCTGTTTCAGTTGCTTGTTACTAAGAAGACTGTTAAAAAGTAGCTATTATTTGAGTGCTTAAATTGTTCTAATCACTCTGCATATATTACTACATTTAATCTTCATACATATCCTGCAAAGAATCAATTATTCACATTTTATAAATGAGGAAACTATAGCTCAGAAAGAAAAGATCTATCCAAATTTGCAGAAATGAGTAGGAGAGGATAGTCAAATCCAGACACTGTTTTCCAAATCTAGTGCTCTTAATTCCACCTGCAGAAATCCTCTTTATTATTTTTGTGACAACAGTGTGATCAAATACAGAGTTTTATTTTTTGACTGTCAAGCTAGGCAGAAAAATCTACTTCTGTATCATTAGTGTTCAGACCCAGAGCTCAAATTTTATTGAGTTTTGGGGCTAAACTTGGTCAATTATTTTCCTGAGTATCTTTTTCACTCATTTCCTATTTGTCATAGTTCTATAAAAAACTGATATTATTGGTAAGTCTGAGTGAGATAATTATTAGTTTTCTGTCCAGTGAATGGTCTAGATTAGGGAGGAGGAGGGAGTTGGGGTTGAGGTTAATCTCTACTAAAATTAAGGGAAATAAAGGTAGTAGGGAGTAAGAAACCCGTAACCTGCCTTTCTCATGGTGTGTATAATTTCCCTTCTTAGAATTTACACATCCTAACTTTCTCATTTGTCCTTTGGAACATCATGTTATTAACTTACTACAAATGCTGACCAATCACTAGTTACCATTAGATATGTTGATATCTTTCATTCTTGAAAAATAGCAAAATTTATGTTTTCATTTTAAAAGTGTAATGATGTAATTCAGTACGTCATTCTTTAAGGATATTAGTTCACAAGGCAGCTTAAGGGAGCTAAATGCTCAGTCTCTGGACCATTTTAGAAAAAGCATGGTTTAAACAATTTAAAGAGCCCATTACACTCAACCACATTTTAAAAATTGCATAATTTGATTAAATTGACATTTAAATGTCAAGTACTTTTTCAGCATTTCCTTTCTCATGATTGCTCACTGCTGAGACGTGTGTGGGTAATTAGGAGGATTTTCTCCCCCTCTTTCTTTTTTCATCCTTCTTTCTGTTCAACCTTATTCATTGACAGATCCCAGTGTCCAATTTTTTTTCCCCTGGAATTGAATTGTGGAGTCACTAAAACTGATCTGTTATAGTTCTAAAAGTTTCAATGTTTAAGTGAAAAATCATTTAAAATATTCATTTAAATAAGTTGATTTATAGAAGTGACAAATCTAACTGTGTGACTATATGTTTGGTGGTGATATGATTTCATTATAAAAACAGGTTAAAAAAAGAATGCAAATTTGGTTGAAAAGTTTAAATTTTTAAATATTTACTTAAATTTTTACTTTTCCATGTGTGTCATTTAATGGACATGTAGTATAGTTATGATATCCTCATAAAACACATAGACTGTAAGCAGCTATAGCTAAATTAACATACAATTGCAAGGAAATACAAAATAAATGATACCATTTTAACGTCTGAGATTAGAGAAGATTTTAAAGAAATAATAGTCAATACTGGTAAAGGCATGAAGAGACAGGAACTTGTGTTTACTGCTGATGGAAACACAAATTCATATAACCTATAAGGAATACAAGATATTCTGGCGTGCCTGGGTGGCTCAGTTGGTTAGGTGTCTGACTTTGGCTCAGGTTATGATCTCAGGGTTCTGGGATCCAGCCCTGAGTTGGGTTCCCTGCTCAGTGGGGAGTCTGCTTCTCCCTCTCCCTCTGCCCCTCCTCCTGCTGGCTTTCTCTCTCTCTCAAATAAATAAATTCATCTTCTTAAAAAAAGGGACACAGGATATAAATACCTATGAACAGTCTTAAAATCTTTTATACCAGGTAGCTTCTAGGAAGTGATCTGTAAAGGCTAGTACACAGAGGTGTCTCATCTCAATAATACAGCAGCAGAAGGAAACCGGAAACTTCCTAACATCACAATATTGAACGATTTCACAGTACTGTTTCAAATTAGGAAAGACAGTAGAAGAATATGTGCCAAGACATCAAGACAAGTTGTCTTTGAGCAATAAGTAGAGGAAATTTTTATGTATTCTTTTGTAATTTCAAGCTTTTAGCAAGTTTACTAGAATTGACATTTGTTACCTTGAAAATTAGGAAAAAGTAAGTTTTATTTTGAATGCAGGAAGATAACAGCTGATTCTTCCCCAACGGGAAGTGGTCTTTCAGCACAAGACCAAGTGCTCCCCAACATCTTAGCTACAGCGTGTCCTGAGCCATGTCAGCTCTTCACGTCCAATACTGATGATGGGGAGGCTGAGATTCAGCTCACTGTGCTAATAGCTGAGGCAGAATGTCCCAGGCAGAAGAGGGAAAAATATAAAGGTCAGGATCGATAATTGCACAAGTAGTTTGTGCAAGCACTTGTTTAATTAAGTTTTTATTTTCTGTTTGGTTGTAAACCCCACTAGGGCGGGGCTTTCTGCAGGGATCTGTCTGCAGCAATTTGCACAGCGCTTTTCACCATTAATAAATATTTGTAGAATCAATGAAAGAAATCCAATTATAGAATATTCCTTAATGTGCCTGTTTGAGTCAAGGTTCATAGATTATTTTTGTAAACAACAAAACACATGTTCCCGGATGTTATGCTAAGAATAGAAATTAAACTACGCGAGTCCTTGAATCTGTTGATTTCCTCGCCTGTTTGTGAGCAGGGAAGAGAGAAATGAAAATTCAGGCAGCGGGGAAGAGGAGGGGACAGGGGCATTCCTGCTTGTTAGTGGTGCTCAGAAATAAGTCTAATCCACTAACAGAAAAAACAGAAGAAATTTTCCCCCTCTTTAAATCATTCTACCTTCTGTAGTGATCTGTCCCTACAAAGGTTATTTTTGCATTGAACCTCAAGGGGTCCCTTAATTAGCAAAGACATTACCTAGAGGTAAAAAGGCCCTAAACATAGGGCCCAAATCACAGTGTAATCAGTTGGAGGAAAAGCAGGGAGTGGGCTCCAATGTCAAGACGAAGGACCCATACCAGGCAGTACCGCCTGTGGAAATGTGTTCTTCAAGTCAGCCTGCCCCATTGCCGCTTGACTTCTGGAAACCAGCATCTCCTTGTGTTTGAAACCGTAGGCTAGCGAGCCAGGGGGTAGCTACTACGCAGCCGATCCCCAGATACACTGCATTCCTGATATCCCCAGAGGGATTCGCACAACACCCCAGAGAAGCAGGCGGGTGTTTCGCAGCCCAAACTGGTGATGTGGCACCATCCTACAGGACACAGGCTGGACATTTATCTACCCAACCTTTCTGTACACTGCTCAGAGATGTGCATGGCCGTGTGACAATATAGGAACCATGACATGCACTCATGCTGGTTCAAAACACAAATGCCTTAGGGACCTCACATGTAAAGTGTGAGTCATGCAACTTGGTTTTAAGTCAAGACTAGCCACCTCTTATTCTGCTTGGTCCTGAAACCCAGCATTCAGTGTGCTCTCGAGACACGGGCATATATTGTTTACACATCCCTCACTTTTACCAAGACACACACCTTTCTATGTTTTTTGAAAAACCCCAAATTTACTAGGCCTAATATTTTCTTTTTTCCTGTGGATGTAATCAGGGGCACAAGCAACATTTCACTTTCCCTGTAGGTCTACTTTATGAAAAGACGGCTCAAGGATGGTGCAGGGTGGCACGACGCTCCAGGCGAGCTGAAAAGTTCCTGGCCGTGTGAGGCCAGCAGCTTGCTCTCAGAAACCACTGCTGTGCAGACATGTAGGCCCAGCAAGGTGGCATCTCAGAGAGTTCTGGGAAAAGACAGAAGCTTGACATTTTATGAGCAAGCTCACAACTTCAAAATATTAGCCCGTAATTAAAATGAAATAATGGCTGCTGGCAGAAGAAAAAGCTCGTCTGGAGGCATGATGCGGCCCAGTGACACAACTGTGCACCACTGGTGTAGAAAATCAGAAGAGGCGCTTCTCACAGATGGCGAGTGAGTGTATTTTGCAACACATTAAAGAATAAAGTACGATTGTTAGCTCTGCTTATGAACAATCTTAAAATGAAAGGCGCTGAGCGAAAGACTGATCGGCAGATTTTTACAGCGATGTGAGCAAATGCAGTTTAAAGGATGGTAGTTGCCGTGAACAATCCAGTATGGAATAAGAAACCCTTCACATGTTCAGTTTCAATAGTCATTGTCTGGAATGTCATCCAGGCCAAGTCAGGCTCTTTTTGTCCATCAATAATTCTCTCCCTCCCACTTAGCCAGAGCTCATCTGAGTCGCTGGTGAGGAACAACTTTATGGTATGCATTTACTCCCTTTACTCAAGTCCCTCAAGGCAAAAACTGCCATGAGTAATGAGGGCTTCCTCATTACTTTTCAGAACAAACTGGTCATGTGTGCTTAGTTTTAAAAGAAAGTCCGTCTTGAGTGCTGGGTTATGTGCCTGCTGCCCACTATACCACGTCCTGAGAATTACATAAGCTCAGTTATTGCTCTAAATGGTTGACAATTATACACGCATTTCTGCCTGCTCAGAATTCTCCAATGAACAGCTGCGAATATCTACCAAACCAAACTCAGGAGCACACATATGCACAAAAGCGAGTTGCTGGTTTGCTGAGGATATATGCAGATCAGGAATCCTAAACTCCCAAAACATCATGGCTCATGGGAAAGTTTCTAGTTACCTCCTCGTTCTGATAATTCCTAATGCCGATCACAATTCTCTCCAGCAGACATGATGAGTGACAGGGAATATATATACAGTCATCACTACCCTTTGGGTTAAAACTGAACTCTTTGCAACACTTTCTAAACATAGCTTAATAAGTGAGTACCAAGACCAGGTACGATGCCTGAAGAGGTTCAGCTCACCTGTTGTAGAAATCAATACCACTGACTGTCATTAGCCAACCTCCTAAAAATGACTTAGAAAGAATTCCTCTGATCTTGTAAGGAGCACTGGGTGTTGTATGTAAGTGATGAATCACTAAAGCCTACACCTGAAACTAATATTACACTGCATGTTAGCTAACTGCAATTTAAATGAAACCTTGGGGGGAAAAAAGAAAGAGAGAGAGGAGGGAGGAAAAAGAGAGAAGACAGATTACCTGCTTAAGAATTAGGGCTGCAACTCTGTTAATACCTCAAATATGGAGCTCAATGACATGCCTGTGATGTAAGCTCATTCATGTGTAACTCCTCACCTTGTGTCCCCTTGCTGGTTCCAAACTCCTAAGTAGGCAGTTGATTGAAATTGACAAGAATTCTGCTCTAGAAGCTTCAGCAAACACAAATCTTTTCCATTTCAATACCCTAGTAGCTCAAAGGGAAGAGCTGCCAACAGAGCAGTGGAATGGAAAGGCACGTATGCATTCCGTCCCTTTCCATCAAGCCTCTGTGAACAGCAAACTCAGCCCTTCGTATTAGCTCCTTTCAAGACGCATGAGTTCAAAATATAGCCACTACCACCAAAACTGAAGAAGACCGTACTAGGGTCCTGAATATGCATATGATTTGGTAAGAAAATAATCAACTCTATTTTAGGTGTGTGGTCTTTTTAACCCCCTGCTTTTCAAATTTCTTTCAATGAATTGCTTTCTCACTGCAGTGAAGAGTATGCAAAAGATATATACAAATATATCTATATATAGAGAGAGAGACAGAGACAGAGGCAGAGAGACCTGCATGCACATTTTAATATTTACAATCCTTCAAAGAAATAAATATGTTCTCTCTGAAGAGAGAACTCTCTCTTCTGAGAGAACTATATCTGTAAGTCTTTATGAATAACGACATTCTGTCATATCACAACCTGTGACATCTCCCGTGCTTTTTTAAAAGAACGGTGATACTGACAGTTAGTACTTGCACTGCATCACCAGCCTTAAAAAGCATGTTTGCACGTGTGACATCACTGCTCCATCTGCAGTGGGCTAAACACAGTTTCCTCATTGTTTTCTACATGTGTTATCATGGTTCAGTGATAGTTTTTTTCTTGTTATTTACTTTGGCTTCAAAATCTTTGAAATCTTCTTAACCTGCCACAAACATCCATTTGCCCATCCATCCATCCAACCATCCAACCAAGTTTGTTGACATGTACTTTATGCAAAGCATTGTAACGGAGGTGGGAGAGAGGCTGTCCTTATGGTACCGCGTGGTTGGTACTTCCCCATGGACACTCATACTGCTATTGGTAATCTGCGAATTACACCATTGATCTAATCGTGCCCATTTAAACAATTACACTCTTGAAATCTTCTCCCTCAGCCAGTGCCACACATGTATTCTACATGCTTGTGTGATGACAGTGAATTATATACATTAGTTTCAATATTCAAAATATTTTAAGACTACATTTACTTTGTTCACATATGGGCTATATATCTGAGGTGAACCATAGTACATAACTTCGGTTTTCACTTTAGTACACGCCTAAGCAATAATCCACCTCTTTTTTTCAGGAGAGCAATGCCTGCATTTGAATATTTTTATCTGTCTGACTCAGTTTTATACCCACTCTTTCTTGCTGGTCTTACCAAGATGACCTGCAAGAAGAGAAAACACACTATCACTGGCATTTCTATTTCTTTTCCCCGGGATGACTACTCCTCCTGTCCAAGAGAAGAGACTAATTCACGATGATGTCTTTTTAGGAATTCAGAAACATACATTATTGGATTAATTAGAGAGAGTCTATCTTGGGTAGAATCTTACTTTAGAAGAGAGTGAAGATTAGTTTTATTTCATATTCTTTAAGGATTTGTAATGAAGAGTTCTTTAAGAGGGTAACTGTGAAAGTATCTTGGGTAAAAGCAAGATTCCCACTTAACATTTTTTTTTCTTTTTACGTTTTGTTAAATAAATAGGCTGTGTTTATGGTCACACAGAAAACTTACCTGTCATGAAGCTTCCCGTGGTCTGGCAGGGAAAAATTAATTTTAAAAATGTGGCTAGGAGACTGCATAGCCTCATTCTATGAGGTTAAAGATAAAATGCCAAGCTCGTTTTCAAAATAAGGGGGAAAATATTCACTTGTCTTGGATATTCCACAGATTAGTGAATAAATTATCATGGAGAATTTTGCTAAAATAAATATCTATATAAAACTGAATGATAAGGATTACAGAGAGCAGGGAAAGGCAAAGATTCAGTTTCTTATTTCATGGATTAGAACAACTGCCTATCAAGTGGTAAAAAGTGAGAACAATTTGCTTTTTTGAAAGAAATGCATCAAGGTAATTTACATTATAATGCAGTATCTTCCCTAGTTCAGTACTGAATTACAGTCCGAGTGTGAATTTTTCAATCATTCCCCATTTTTACATAATTTTTGCTCTCTGCTTCATACAGATATTTCCGCTGAGTTATGAAACGTCATAATATGACATGTATGGAGAAAGTGGTATTGATGTTAAATACAAGGATTCTTCTCTAGGGGACTGCCGTGGGGTGCACCTATATGCTGGTAACACCATCCTGCCAGAATACACACATGTAGACATTACCGAGGTCTCTGGGAAACTGACCACCAATTCTATCCTAACCAGAATCCTTGTACATCACATTCCAGTACAGTATAGATGTTTTAGGTTTTCAGTGACTGCAATGAATTTTAATTGAGGAAACTAAATTTTCCATTCTGGGTGTTTTGTTTTTGAGAGAGAGATAGAGCACAAGTGATGGTGGCAGGGTGGCAGTGGGGCAGGGGCAGGGGCAGGGAGAATTGCAGGTAGGCTCCCTGCCTAGGGCAGAGCCCAACACAGGGCTCTATCTCACAACCGTGAGATCATGACCTGAGCTGAAATCACGAGTCCAACACTTAACTGACTGAGCCAGGCACCCCTAAATTTTCCATCCTGTTTTAACCACTGTATGATCATTTAAAATTATTGAAATTAGGGAAGTTGAGAATCTAGCTATAATTACAACTTCTGAAAGTCACTTAAAGGATACACCCCACCAAAGCACTGTGTAAGTAAGTACATTATTTTACTCTATTACATATGTAGGAGTATTTTCATTGTCTTTCTTCTATGCCCTCACTGAAATATACATTTATTTATTTATTTTGGGGGGGGAGGAGAGGGAGAGACTGTGCACAAGTGGGGGGAGGGGCAGAGGGAGAGAGAATCTCAAGCAGACTCCCTGCTAAGCGTAGAGCCCAATGTGGGGCTCAATCTCACAACCCAGAAATCATGACCCAAGCCTAAACCAAGAGTCAGACACTCAACTGACTGAGCCCTTGAGAATACAAAGCTGAAGTTCTTGCATAAAAGGAAAAAGAGATCATTGTAATGGATAAGAAATTTACAAGAAATTTCAGTTACTGTCTAATAGAAAAATGCTGCTTTTTACTATGTGCAAGATCACTTGTGTTTTAAGTTGAATTCCTTATTTTTAATATCTATGGCACAGTCACTAACACCTATCCTCCTCTTCCTCCTGGAACTGAGGTGTGCTACGCTTCTGGGCCTCACTTGGTTACTAGTGACTGAGTGAGCAAGACCTTGAAATGATGTGAGTCACTTGCAGGCTTGACCGCACCCTTCAGGTGTACTTTGCGCTTTTTCCCTGCCAGCTAAGGGCAGATGACCAGGATGCTTTACAAGGTGCTACCACAAGATGAAAGGATCCTGCATCCCCAAAAACCAAGTTGAGGAAAGCCTGTCCCCCACTGTGGAGTTACGGCTTCTCTTTTATCGATCCTTAGATCCTTGAATATTTGAGTGTTTTTATTACTACAGCTTGACCTCTTCTAACTAGAATGGGATTATACTGAATCCTTTGTGCCTGTCTAATGTCCAAATATGTTCCATGTTCTAAGGCCTGGCTCAAGTCCAGTATCAAGGCTCTCCTTGATTCTTTCATCTTGACGTGAATGATCTCTTCCTGATTGGATTTCTCATACTAATCCGCTATTACTGCAAGTAAAACATCTATCTGTAGGCTCGTTGGCCATCAAAACAAAAAGGGAACATGGACAGTTACATATTCTTACTTCCAGTGGGACAGAACGTACCATTTCATGGGTGGAAGGAAAGCTTTCCCTAATGTTAAGTTCTTAAAAAAGATGATGCAAACATTGGACGGCAGTGATATAAAAGAAGGCAGTGATATAAAAGAAATATACTGGGGACGCCTGGGAGGCTCAGCCGGTTAAACGTCTGCCTTTAGCTCAGGTCATGATCCCCGGGTCCTGGGATGGAGTCCCTCATCAGGCTTCTTGCTCAATGGGGAGCCAGCCTGCTTCTCCCTCTGCCTGCTGCTCCCCCTGCTTGTGTGCGTGCTCTCTCTCTGACAAATAAATAAATAAAATCTTAAAATGAATAAATAAATAAAAGAAATATCCTCAACAACATGCCTAAAGTGAGTGTAACTAACTGATCTAATGGTATGGTAAGTTATAGCACCATTTAATTATAACCATTGCCATGGCTGGCAGCCCTGAAGGGTGCCAAGGTAAGACTTAGTTAACACGTAATATGTAACTGCCATATTTCTTTCAGCCTCAATCCAAAGATGAGACTTGTTTGACAGAGCACTCTTTAAAAATTCTCTGTGAAATACAGTATCTGTATATCAGATTTTTAAAAAATAAGAACAGTACAGCAATCGATTGTGATTGTGATTGTCATCAAGTCTGCCCTTGATTTCAGTAAGTTCTCCTTGGTTGATGGTGAATCCATTACATGAGAAAGCAAAAAAGCAGTAGGTTTGACTGTTAACCCTTTGTGTCCAGTAGGGAACCTGATCTGGACTCTACTAATAGAAGGCTCTCAAAGACACCTGTTGAATGTGTCAGAATACCCCCCCCCACCACACACACACACACACACACACACACACACACACACACTAATAGAAGGCTCTCAAAGACACCTGTTGAACGTGTCAGAATACCCCCCCCCGCCACACACACACACACACACACACACACACACACACACACAGAGATCTGGGTCTGTTTCAACTTAAAACCTAAAACTTGCTTAGGGTTGTGGCAGGTACAGGCTTCCGGTAATGCAATGAGTAAGTTGTGGGAATAAAAGATACAATAGAGGGAGTACAGTCAGTGGTGTGGTAGTAGCGTTGCATGGAGACAGATGGGCGCTACGCTTGGGTCAGCACAGCATAACATACAGAGATTCTGAAACACTACGTTGTACACCTGAAACTAATGTAACATTGTGTGTCAACTATACTCAAATAAAAAGTAAAAAAAAGTAAAATAAAAACACTTAAGAGACTTATTCACCCCCAAAAATAACAATAAAAATTAATTTTAGTTTTTATCAAATGTCGCCCCTAAATAAGAATGTTTCTGTAAATTTAACTTTCGAAGTTGAGACATAATTTCTACAATTCTCACCTATAAGAAGTTCGAATAATATTTTATAACTCCTAAATCTTGTGGTGTTTGTCCCCAGGACTTTCTGAGGTTAGTGGTTTCTATACTGTGATGGTAACAAACAAAATGAGCTTAGCACGGCTGTGTGCAGAGAAGTATGAGGCTCGGTGCAAAGCCTGCCAGCGCCCACATAATTCTTTCTTGTAGCTTACTCACTATCCGTCCTCTGGGTCAGTTCTAGTAATTTTTAAGTTGTCCTTTTGTTACTTCAATGGCCTCAAGCTACTTTTAATTTTATTCTGGTTCTGTTTGTGCATCTTTAAAATATTTTATGCTTTTAATTAGCATAAATTAATTAATAATTCCTGAACTATTTTCCCTGAGTAATTTAACAACAACCTTAAATTAAAAAGCTTCTTGTATGAGGCAGAGAAGCAGGTTGTTGAAAATTTATTGAAAGATTCTATCCCCCACAGATCATGCAGGGAAGAATGAACACTTGCAGGTAAAATTGGAATGTATAATATGTGATGGCATTTTTGTAAACTAAGCATGAATTTTATTTTTAAAAGCATTAGAGAAAAATTTGAAGAAGATCCCATAGCCCTATCATCTTAACAAATGATCTCATTTTGTAAATTTCCTTTGAGTGTGTGTCTATATGCACACAATTAAATGTGTTCAGAATATTTTTCTATGTTATATTGCAATAGCAACCTATTACTTACAAGAGCTTTACTTAGATTTCTAAAGATAAATACTTCTTTTTACATCTCCATCATGAAACTCAACAGCTCATCATATATTGAAAAAGACAGTAATATTTACCTTTCTAAAATATTTTTAAATTTAATGTATGATTTCTCTTTATGAAGTCATTTCTCCAGTGCTCTTTTTTTAAAAAAATATTTTTATTTCCTTTTTATTACACTATGTTCACATTTTATGAGCACTCCCTAGTTATGAGGAATGGCCTGAGGCCAAACATACTTTTAAATCTGGACTACAATGATTTATTTATAGATAACTCACTCAAAGCTTCCTCTATGATAAAAAAGAAAAGAAAAAGAAAACTCACCTAAAAGAAAATATAGGCAATAAACTCTTGGACATTGGTCTTTGCAATATTTTCTTAAATCTGTCTCTTTAGGCAAGAGTAACAAAAATAAACGAACAATTGTGACTATATCAAACTAAAAAGCTTTTGTACAGTGAAGGAACCATCAACAAAATGAAAAGGAACCTACTGAATGGGAAAAGATATTTGCAAATGATATATCTGGTAAGGGGTTAATATCCTAAATATATTAAAAACTCATACAACTCAACATCATAAAAACAATCAGATTAAAAAATGGGCAGAAGACCTGAATAGAGATTTTTCCAAAGAAGACCTACAGATGGCCACAGACACATGAAAAGATGCCCAACATCACTACTCTTGAAGGCAATGCAAATCAAAGCCACAATGAGCTATCCCTCATATCTGTCAGGATGGCTGGTATCAAAAAGACAAGAAACAACAAGTGTCAGCAAGGATGTGGAGGAAGGGAACCCTTGTGCCCTGCTGCTGGGAATGTCAACTGAGGCAGACAATGTGGAAAATAGTACGGAGGTTCCTCAAAAATTAAAAATAGAAAGAGCTTCCAATCTAGCAATTCCACTTCTGGGTATTTATCCAGAATAACCTAAAAAATGCTAATTCTTAGAGACACATGCACCGTATGTTCACTGAAGTATTATTTACAATAGCCAAGATATGGAAGCAACCTGTGTCCATTGATAGATGACTGGATAAAAAAGATGTGGTGTACATAAACAATGGAATATTACTCAACTATAAAAAAGAAATGAGATCTTGTCATTTGTGGATAAAGCTAGAGGGTATTATGCTAAGTGAAATAAGTCAGACAAAGAAAGATAAATACCATATGATTTCACTTATATGTGGAATCTAAAAAACACAACAAACAAAACAGCATAGAAAGAGACTCATAAATACAGAGGACAAACTGGTGGTTGCCAGAGGGGAGGTGGGTGGGGGGATGGAGGAAGGAGGTGAAGGGGATTAAGAGGTACAAGCTTCTGCTTATAAAATAAGTAAGACATAGAGAACAGCATAGAGAATACCGTCAATAAGACTGGAACACTTTATATGGTGGCAGATGGATCATTGTGGTGAGCATTTTGTAACATGTAAAATGCTGAATTACTATGTTATACATCTGATATTAATATACCATGTATGTCAGCTATATTTCAAAAAAAGAAAAAAATCATAACCCTTTGAAAATAAAAGGAAAAAAGTCTATATTAAAAAGATCCATTATGTATGGTAAAGGGTACAAATAATGTGATTTTTTAAAATTATGGTCAACAAATAGGACTGGCTAAAGTGTTGGGATAATCTTTTCATTGGGAAGTAAATATGAATTGACTTTGTAATTTTCATGCATGTAGGTGCAACTTCTGCATTATTTATCCCTTTTCCACTTCTATGATACTTTCTCATTCCAAATAAGATTAAAACACCAGTAAATTAAAGAGATGAGAAAGCACGAATAAGAATATAGCTACGGATCTTTTCACTTCCCTTGAGTTTATCTTCACTATCTGAAAATTTTTCTTTTTATATCTAGAGAATCCACTTTGCACAGTTTAACATGAATTAGATTGCCAGTTTTTATCATGGCAGGAAAAATCCATTCTGCTTTCCAATGTCTTATAGGATGCTGGCCATGGAGGTACACAGACCAAAATATGTATTTATTTAGTGAGGTTGGCTTTCTTGATAAGTGGGAGTAAACTGAACCCATTTTTCTAATTACTCATGATAACAATTATTTATATCTATGTTATGATATATAACCTCTAACTGACATATTTTAAAACTGAATCTTCTCAAACACTGGGACAGATGTGAGCACAGCATAACGGACATGAAAGTGGAATCACTCTGTTGTACACCCGGAACTAATGTAACATTGTGGGTCAACTATATGCAAATAAGTAATTAAGAAGTAATAAAATAAAAGATAATAAATTAAAAATGCTGTGATAAAGAGAAAGAAGCACCGACATTTATTTCCTGACAATTATTTTCGCAACATTTTACATTTATTTTTCACAACTCTGGAAAGTAAGTATCCTGGTATCTCCATTTTCAGATGGTGAGACAGACGTTTACAGAGGTCTTCATAACCTGCCCAACATCCCAGGTTTTGGTAAACTGCCTCACCAGACCTTCCTGGTTCCAAATCCTAAGGACAGGTGTCACATCTTTAAAATGTAGCAACAAGATTGCCTATAACGTCTGAATCATGAAAAATGCTTAACCAATGTTTACTTCTCTGAAATAACCTTTTTTTCACTTCCCTTTATCACCATCCATGTAATAGTGCTTGCAGTGAAAGAAGAGTATTTTATTTTCAAAGAGTGGCTGTTATTTTGTTCACTGTCATATTATTTCCCAATGGGAATATATAGGTAAACTCCACATAAATTAAGTTCTATAATATGAGCAAAACTCTGGGCAAACTACAACATGTGTATGCTATATCACATGAAGAAACAATTTCTCCTCCTCTTCATAATTTTATCTTTGGAACACAGCTTTGAACCAAATGAGGTGAATACATTTGAGTCACACAAATGAGATGTATTGTGTAACTTTTAGGATGATTCTGTCTGCCTCAGCAATGATTCCCTATATTGGGATTTATGATCTTCAAATAAATAGATTAATTGATGTTTGCTTAATAATGTGGCCAAGAAAAAGACATTTTATTACAAATAATTCTGACATTTCAGTACTTTTGACTTTACTTAGTTTTTCCTTCCCTAAAAACAATGGTAAAGAAAAATGAAAATATAGCCCTATTATGTGTTCACTATCAGCTAAACTTAATTCATTTGCTTTTTTAAAAAAATCCACATACGCTGTATACAGTATACGGTACTCAGAATTGCAACTCTTTCAAATAATTCTCCATGAATCCTGTGAGGTGAGTCCTTTACTCCATTTTTTTTTCGGAAAATGAGCCTTATATTTGTGCCCATGGTCAAGGCTCACAGACCTGTTACTGGCTAACTGGTTACCCTGGAATTCAAACCCACATCTAATGGGTCCAAGTCCTATTTTCTCCCTCCAGACGCTTTAGAGTAGTGTCACATGAGAGGTACCTGTAAATATTTCCTGTGTGCATAAAAGAAAAAGTAATCTAACTTTTGATTAGTTGACATCATGAGTTTAGTTTTCATTATCTTACATGAGGACGTTATAATTATATGTAAACTTTGCTAAATAAGATGTAGATGGACCTCTTCATAATTTAACCCATTATTTCATGGACCCAAATATTAAAGAATCAGACTTTAGCAAAAGCATTCTAGCTGGAATAAAACTCTATTTGTTTTATCTTCTGCAATGGGGTATCTTTGCCATGATTATGCCTTTTTTTATTATAGAAAATAAAAGCAGTAAAAACTGTGATTAGAAAAGACTTCTTGTATACCCATAAGATGCTTTCTGATTTAAACAGTTGAATCATTTCTGATTTTTTTCAGAATTTCAAAATGTTGCTCTTGGAGGTTTTTTTTTTTTTGTTCGTTTTTTGTTTTGTTTTTGTTTTTTTTTTTTTTTTTTTTTTTTTTTTTGGTTAGAATTTTGGTCTTTATCCCAAGAGCAATTAGAAGCTATTGAAAGTTTCAAAGTCGGCCTTTTTTTTTGGACAGTATTATTTTTTATTTCTTTCTTTTTAAATTCTGTGCTGGGTTTTTGTTGTTGTTGTTTTTTAGATTATTATTGTTTTTATTATGTTCAGTTAGCCAACATATTTAACATCATTAGTTTTTGCTTCCTCAATGCCCATCCCCTAGTTACCCCATCCCCCCCCTTCTGTACTCTACCATTTGCATCCACATGGGTGGAGCTGGAGGGGATTATGCTAAGTGAAATAAGTCAAACATAGAAAGACAATTATCACATGGTTTCACTCATATGTGGAACATTAGGAATAGTGTGGAGAACCATAGGGGAAGGGAGGGAAAACTGAAGGGGGGGAAATCAGAGAGGGAGACAAACCATGAAAGACTCTGGACTCTGGAGTATTTTTTATCTTGTACCACTTTCCTTTTACGTGTTTCAAAGAGAAAGCTTCCTGAGGTAGTAGGCTCAGGGGTCAGAGATTTTTCTGATATTAATACTGTGAGGACCACAACTCATTTTAGAGCCTTCGTCCATAACCGAGGCTAGCATTGCTTCCTACAGATCACGCAGGCTACAAAGAGCAAGCCAATGAAGTAGAAAAAGAGCTTCTTTTTACTACAAAGAATAAACCAGGGAGAACAGGACTCTTCACCCGTTGGCCCCAGGTCTCATGAAGAAAAGTATCCAAGGTGAGCTGGTCTGCCAACTGTGAAATTTTGTCAGTCAAAAACTAGCTTCCCCATGGATGCATTTGATAAATAATAAAATAAAATAATACCAAACCAAACCAAACCAAACAAAACAACATCAGTGAAGATATGCCACCTGTTTGGGATGACAGTATTAATAAATTGACAGTCTTTCCAAGTTAGAGGATAATTCTCACTAAAACGTGGTCTCCTGGTCTGGTTAATCCAGGAATACCCACCCACCTGTTGTGCAGCCCACAAATCTGGGCATCTGCCTGACTTTCTTTTTCTTTCTTTTCTTTTCTTTTCTTTTTTTCTTTTCTTTTCTTTTTTTTTTCTTCCTTCCTTCCTTCCTTCCTTCCTTCCTTCCTTCCTTCCTTCCTCCTTTCTTTCTTTCTTTCTTTCTTTCTTTCTTTCTTTCTTTCTTTCTTTCTTTCTTTCTTTCTTTCTTTCTTTCTTCTCCTGTGACACATAATACTTTAACAATTACAATGTCAAACGATGACCTTATACCAGAACATATTAAAACTTCAGGAATTTCACATGATTTCTAGAACAGAGAATTTACCCAAGCAACATAATCTAAGGCTTATCATTATTTGTTTGACAGTGCTCCCCAAGTAACTTAACATACCAAATAAAAAGGTCTAATTAGTCAAAAAGACTTCATTTACAATTCAAATCTCGGGGAAGTTTGTTAAAACCCTCAGAAAGTTATAAAGCACATGCCTAAATAGGATTACAGAGCATTACAATGGGTGTCTTTCTTTAAACCTCCTTCTGCTCTCTGTAGAATACACCCCCTTACATTCTATGTTGATTATCAAGTTTTGTTTTACTATTTTTCTTACTGTTCACTTCCACTTCTGTCTACAATGTTGACCTCTTAATCCAAACCACCCTGCAAAGCTATCCTTTTCCTGTCTCCTCTCTTCTGCAATGTTTCCTAATTTAGTGGTCTGACATCTTCACATGTGGCAGAAATACTGCAGACACTTCTCCGGTGGAGGTGCACGATGCTGGTAAGTCTTATTAACTGGGGGTGTCAACTTCAGTCATTTGGTAAGGACGGTGATGGCCAGGTTTCTCCACTGGAAAGTTACAATTTTTTCCTTAATAATTAAGAAGTATTTTGTGGAGAAATACCCAGAGACGATTAAAATATCCTGTTTCTCATCATAATTTTACCTATTAATTTTAGCATCATCAGTAATTCTTTCCTGCAACAATTATTACTGTGTCATCTGCCTGATGGTGATTTTCTATTTGCATCCTTCCTCCTCCATTATTCATTGCAACTGTATTGTAAAGAAGAGCTGTCTCTTCACCCCCATTTATTTATGTATTCAATTGTTTATTGATACCACTTGGGACTAATGGACATTTATTGTATTCGATGGTTGTCTTACATTATGACCATTATTTGTTGTTTTGCTCACATCGCTCCAGATTTGGCCATCGGTTGCTTCTTCAAGCTGGCTCCTAAATCCTTGCATGCCTCACCCAGTCATTCTATAAGCACTCCCTTGCTTTCTGACACCACAAGATGATGCTGTCTCATCCTATATTTTCTCTGTATTAACCCTGTAATCACCCTTTTTCTAAAAGTCATTTTCCTTTAATTATAGAACGGTATTCAGAAATTAAGATCTGGACGCCAGGAGTGTTCACTGTTACTGGAATGTTTTCGCCTCTAAGTGCTCTCAGGAAACACATGTATGGACACACACACATGCATGTTTGTATTTCTTTCTATACCTAAGACTGTCTATATATTAAAGTCGTGGGTCCATACTTACTCTTCTGATTTCAGTCCAACAACAGAGGGCTCCTTCCAGCTTTTCCCCTTTTCTTGTTTGTAAGCTGGCTCTTCTTTTTTTTTTTTTTTTTAAATTTTTTATTATGTTATGTTAGTCACCATACAGTACATCATTAGTTTTTGATGTCGTGTTCCATGATCGTTGTTTGCGTATAACACCCAGTGCTCCATGCAATACGTGCCCTCCTTAATGCCCATCACCAGCCTGTCCCAATCCCCCACCCCTCTCCCTTTGAACCCTCAGTTTGTTTCCCAGGGTCCACAGTCTCTTATTTCTTATAATACATTTACCTGTCTGCTAAATCTTAGTCTGCACAGAAACTACTTCAGAATCTCTGGTTAATACACTTGTTAAAAACAAATTTACAAAATACAGTACAGGGCTGGTGTAGGGTGTATATCTGCTTATGGTATGCAATCAAAATATTGTTTTCCCGCATTACTCAAGTTAATTCTTTTCTTCTCTACCTCCTTCCATAAGATTATGTCATTCATTTATAACACAGTTAGGTACATTTGTTATTTTTTGGTGTCCTATTTTGGGTTCCCCTACATCCTGGTTGGTTTTATTTATTTGTGTTTTGGTGTATGTCCTAAAAGACTGTGTTACACAGAAAACTAAGAGAAGTTTCACTCCTTTCACATTCTTCAATCGCCACTCCTAACCAACTTATGTTGGCAAACAATCTCATTAGTTCATGGTTTTTCTATATTTCTTTTGCAGAGGTTAGTGGGTAAGTGTGTATTTTCACATTCCCCCTTCCTTAATACTTAAAGAATAGCAAACTATAGACACTTCCACAGTGTGTTTTTGTTGGTTTGTTTTTTGGTGAATGTACAAATAACCTTGTATTCAAAAATACAAAATAAATTAAATTATCTGTAGGATAATGAGGACAATGACAGTGGTAAATCACGATATGTTGTCAACTGAAACTAGAAACTGATGATTATAGTGACTTTCTTAACATCAGCCAGCCTTTTCATTTACTTTAACTGACTTCTCTGAAATTATTGGTGAGAAACATTGCCCTGAGCATCCTGTCAGAGTTTATTAGCAATGGTGAAGCACTACTCTAGAAAGCAGAACATATTCCTCCCTGACCATTCCACCTACCAATAAAACAGTTCTTAAAATCTTAGTTGGATCGATGACTCCTTTCTCCACCACATTCACAGAATCTCCAAGCAGAGCATCACAACCAGCTTTGGAGAAACTTAGCATAATTATCTCAACTATCAATGATCCTTCAACACCTACATTCTTAGCGATGATCTTTGCAAGAATTTTGAGTGTTCTTTTAATAATTTCTGTATCATTAAAAAATATCTTCATTGCTGGAATTAGCGAGTCTCAGACTGGAATGCACGGAAGCAGAACACAACCCCCTCCCAGAACAATGCCTTCTTCACGGCATCCCATGTAGCATTGAGGGCACCTGCAGCTCCTTCTTCCCATGCACTTTCACATCACTTGACCCACCAACCTCCAGTAGAGCTACTCCATCTGGAAGTTTTTCAAGGTATTCATTCAGTGCTTCCTTTTCATAATTGCTAGTTATGATATGCCACTGCTCAGCGATTTCCTGCATAGGTTTTTTAATTTGAGCCTATTATCTTTTCCTTTCCAGGACATGGTTTCATCTTTGGTCACAGTGACATCTCCAACTTTTCCTAAGTCAGAAAGCTGAGCATCATCAAGATTTGGGGTCAACCTCTTTTCTCTGAACATTGAACCATGAGCACCAATAGCCATGTGTTAAAGTAGGTTTTCCTATTGTCATCAAATCCTGGAGATCTGACTGCTCTAATCTGAAGATCAGCTTTTAGCCTATTCAAAATGAGTGTATTTAGAGCTTGTTCATTAACATCTTCAGCAATTATGACCAAGGACTTACAATGAGCATTGGCAATTTCAAGGGCAAGTGTAATGGACCAGACACAAGACATCTTCTTTTCACTCAATATAACATAGGCATTCACATTTCTGATGTACACAAAGTACGGAGAAACAATCATACTTCAATTTAATAATTTATAATTCATCATTCAGGTTTCCCAACTTTTGATGGGATTACATTCTTCCTTTCAATCTTTTCCACCATATCAGACATGATATTGCCAATTTCTTTGTTTGCAGACAGAAATCACAACAACCTAAGCAATCTCTTTGGGGCTCAACACAGTTTTGGACTGGTTCTTAAATTCAGCAATTACAGCATCTACAGCTAACATCACACCTTTTCCAATTTCCACTGGATGAGCACCTTTGCTCACCTTCTCCAAGCCTTCCTTGGCAAGTAGTATACTGATACGGTAGCAGTGGTGGTGAATCTTTGGCCTTTTCACTTGTGTTACTGGCAATATCTTGAGCAAGCATAGTCCACATATTGTTACATCTACCCTTTAAGTCAACTGACTTTGGAATGGTCACACCATACTCTAGGACTTCTCATTCACTAATAATCACTAGTAATCGCTCCAGCATCTGCTCAAAGGTCTACTACACTTTGAAGCTTTAAGGCTCACACAACTGCACCAAATTTTACATCTTTGGCATAAGCCTGAGTGAGACGAGGAACCAGTGCCCTGGACAGTGGCCTCATGTGGTAGAAGACAGCAGGTCATCAAAGCATTTCTGCAAGGGGGCTGTGCGCGAGAACCCGGAGAGGCAAGGGAGAAAATCATGGCACACATAGCAATAAACATGTCCCCTCTCTGCACCACTCTCTCTGTGTGGGACACTGTCTGTGCAGCACAGCAGCTTCCACGCCCTTCCTGGTGGCCCAGGCCTGGCAATCTGCATGCACCAGGCTGATTTTTTTTTTTTAACATTAACAATATGTCTTGGAAATTACCATGTATTATTTCACTGAGGTCTTCCTCATTCTTTTTCCACAGTTTCTTAGTACTCTACTGAGTGGATGCACCATACAACACTCTCCTGTGTACAAGCAGTTAAGATGTTTCCAATATTTTACAAATCAAATAATGCAGTAGGGAAGAACCTTGTGCAAATCTACTGTTGGAGGTGTATCTTTCAGAATAGATTCCCAGAAGTGGAACTGTTGGATAAATGATAAGAACATGTATGGTCCTGTTATGAACTGTTAAATCTCCGACCAGAAGGACTATGCCGGTTTGCATTCTCATTAACAATCCAGTAGAGTCCCTGTTTACCCACAGCCTTACCAAGAGGGTATGTTGTCATGCTTTTTAATTTTCACCCATCTGATAGCTTAGAAATGACATTATTTTAATTTGTATTTCTCTAATTATGTTTGAAATTTTATTTTATTAATTAATTTTTTTAAAGATTTTATTTATTTGACAGAGAGAGAGACAGCTAGAGAGAGAGGGAACACAAGCAGGGGGAGTGGGAGAGGAAGAAGCAGGCTCCCAGTGGAGGAGTCTGATGAGGGGCTCCATGCCAGGACTCTGGGATCACTCCCTGAGCCGAAGGCAGATGCTTAATGACTGAGCCACCCAGGCGCCCCATGTTTGAACTTTTAAAAAAACATATACGTAAGGGTCACTTTTATCTTTTTTAAAAAAATATATGTGAGTTTCTGCTCATGTCTATTTCATATTTTACCATTGGGTTTTCAATCTCATTTTCTTTGGTTTTCAGAGTTCTTTATATATTAAGAATATTAGCCCTTTGTGTCACATGTTGCAAATATTTTCTTCCAGTTTGTCAATTGTCTATGATATTGCGTATTTTTTTTTTTTAAACTTTCACGTAGTCCAATTTATCAATGTCTCCTTTTATTTCTTCTGGAGTTTGAAAAATAGAAAGTATTTTCCCAAACAGAGAATAAAGAGAAACATCTCTTTATTCTTCTAGTTCTTACATGTTTTCATTTTTTTTCTGTTTAAATTCCTGATCTATTTGGAGTTGACTCGGTATAAGGTATGAGAAATGTGCCAAATTTTATTTTTTTTCAAATCGTACCCAGATGCTCCACAACCATTAAAGTCCAGCTTTGTCCCAGTAATACCCCAAAGATATTACCCATATCATAGAATACACTTCCTTATGTACTTAGATCTATTTCTGGGTCTTCCATTCTGTTCCCTGGTCTCACTGTGTACTAACATGCCAGCGCGAGACTAATTTAATTATGGATACTTTGACGTACCCGTTTATGCCTTTATATCTGGGTGCTACTATCCCCTCATAGATTTTCTTTTTCAGTGTTCTCCTGCTTCTTCTCGGATGTTTGTTTTTTTCATATGAACTTCATCATCAGTTTGTCTCATATAACAATAACAAAAAAGGAAACCTGCTGGTATTTTGATAAGGATTGCATTAAGTTTATAAATTAATTAGGGAGAACTGACATTTTTATAATATCATATAATCTAATACAAGAGAAAGGGGTGTCTTTCCACTTGTTCAAGCCCCTTTCTGTGTCTTTCTGCTATGTTTTAAAGTTTTCTTTATAAAGTTCCTTATCACACATTTCTTTTTAACTCCTTCGTCTTGTTTGTTGTAGCTGCGAAAGGGGCTTTGCCCCACTCATCCACATCTTTCTTAGGCTACTTGAGAAACTCTCAGCAAACATCCATGTCCTCCTCCAGTCCTTTCCTCTCCATTCTATCCAGAGTGATCTTTTATAAATGTAAATTCGTTTATTTTCTTTCAAAGTGTTTGAAAAGCTTCTACATTTATTAAGATGAAGACTGAGTTCCTAATTAGGCCCCACAGATCCCCCATCTTCTCGCCACTTTGTGGGTTTTAAGCACACTGGCCACTTTTCTGTCTATGGGGCCTTTGCCCCCTCCCCACTCAGGCCCTAGAGCTGGCGGAACAGCACACCGACCCAATCCCTCTAGCCAACATCAGAACGAGACCTGGGGAGCACTGACCTGGGCAGCCATGGGTGAGAGAGACATCTCAGAAGTCTAGCTTCTCAAGGGGAGGTCCTCTCATGCCATTGGAGAAAACCATATATATATGAGTGTGGATGCAGTGGAAATGGTAAGAATAACCTTACCAGTGTTGACCCCTGCCACTGCAACAAGGCACAGAGCTAAACAAGCTGGTGTTGGTGACCAATTCCATCAAAAATAGGACAGCAGTGAGAGATGGCCCATTCTCTCCAGCAGAGCCTAGAGTACTGGGGCAGGACCTCTATGACTGGGAGCAGGGAGGAGATTGACCAAGAGGCAGATAAGAATATCAAAGAGCATTACAGGGATGCAGTTCCTGCTGTTTGCACTCAGGACTTCTGCAGGAAGTCCTCCCATGAGCCCCTGGAAGTCCCTCCCTGAGGATCTCCCTACCTGGTCTGCAGTCACCATCAATGCCCCAAGTGCTAAACACACACTGACTGGGCCTCTTGGGTGAGCTCCTAAGTGCAGTGGCTAAGTGGCAGGGAGAGGACTCAAGTCAGCCAGGGCCTGTGGGCAGGGGAGAAACCATAAATTTGAGCTATAGTGCCACCTTCTGGAAAATAAAAGACAGGTTTCTAGTGGCCAGACTGATGAGTTGTAAGGACCGGAGAAGACATTAGAACTTAACAATTCTGCCACAAGAGGGAGCAAGAAGAGAGATGTGTTCCCATACAAAGACAGAGAAAACCCCAGATAATGACAGCACCAAGGAACAGAATACCCCTACCTTAAGGCAACTAGTAGAGACTTTTGCTATTTCAAATGCAAAAGCAGTAGTGTTAAAGATACCAGGAACATGAAAAATCAAGGAACCATATTATCACCGAAAGATAATAATTTTCTCCAATAACCAAGCTCAAAGTAGTGAAATTTTATGAGCTAGCTGATGAGGAATTCAGAATAGCTGTCTCTGAAAAACTCAATGAGCTACAAGAAAACTCAGAAATACAACTGAACAAAATCATGAAAAAAATCTTCAGAAATTCTGGAGCTGAAGAATTCAATGAATGAAATGAAAAATGCAACAGAACACATCTGCAGTGAGTAGAGCAAATGGAAGACAGAATAGGTGATTTAGAGGATAGGAATTTTGAAACAACCCATTTAGAGGAGAGCAAAGAAAAAAAGTGCAGAAAAGAGAATGTCTATGTGATCTATGGAATTCCATCAAAAGAACAAATATTAGAATAATCAAGGATCCAGAACAAGAGATGGTAAAGGGGGCAGAATGTTTATTTAAAGAAATAATAGCTGACAACTTCCCAAATCTCGGGACAGAATGGGACATCCAAGTTCAGGAAGCTAACAGATTACTCTATTTTAATCTCAGTGCAAAAAACCCTTCTCTAGGACACATGATAACAAAACTGTCAAGAATCAAAGACAGAGAATTCCAAAAGCAGTCAGAGATTAAAAGATTATAACCTACAAAAGAACTCCCATTAAGCTTCCAATATAAAGGTATAAGTATCATATATAAAATAAACATACAGAAATCAATAGCACTAACAATTACACACTAACAACAAAACATCTGCAAAAGAAATTTTAAAACTGCAACATTCATGGAATGCTTGGGTGGCTCAGTCAGTTAAGTGTCTAGCTCTTGATTTTGGTCATGATCCCAGGGTCATGAGATTGAGCCCCATTGTCAGGCTTCATGCTGGGCATGGAGTCTGCTTAAGATCCTCTCTCCCTTTGCCCCTCCCCCACTCCCCCCCCCAAAACCAAACCAAACCAAACCAAACCAAACCAAACACTACGACATTCATAATAGCATCAAAAACAATAAAATATTTAGGAATAAATTTAACCAAGGAAGGGAAAGAGCTGTACAATGAAAATGACAAGACTTGGAAGAAAGAAACTAAAGAAGACACAAATAAATGGAAGGAGATCCTCTGTTTGTGGATTAGAAAAAAATGATATTGTTAAAAACCACATATTACTCAAAGGCATCTATAGATTCCATGCAATTTCTATCAAAATTTCAATGGTATTTTACATAGACAAAGAAATAAAACTATCCTAAAATTTCTATGAATCCACAAAAGACCCCAAATCACCAAAACAATCATGAGAAAAAACAAAGCTGGAGGCATCACACCTCCTGATTTCATATTATACTACTAAATAGCTAAAGTAATTTCAAGAGTATGATGCTGCCATACGTTAGACACATAGACCAATGGAACAGAATTAAGAGCCTAGAAATAAACTCGCACATTTATGGTCAGCTAACATTTGACAAGGGAGGCAGGAACACTCAATGGATAAAGGATAATCTCTTTAACACATGGTGTTGGGAAAACTCATAACCACATGCAAAAGCATGAAGCTGAATCCTGATGTCACATCACATTGAAAAAGTTACTCAAAATGGATTAAAGATGTAAAGATAAGATCCGATACTGTAAAACTCCTAGAAGAAAAAACAGGAAAAAAGCTCCTTGACATTGGTCTTGGCTCCTTGACATTGGTGTTGATTGCTCTACCAACTGGTCCTTCCCCCACTTTTCTCTCTCTCCTCAGGCCTTCCTATTCCCTGGGACACAATATTGGAATTAGGCCAATTAATAACCCTACAATGGCCTCTAAGTGTTCAAGTGAAAGGAAGAGTTGCATATCTCTCACTTTCAATCGAAAGCTAGAAATTATTTAGCTGAGTGATGAGGGCATTTTGAAAGCCAAGATAAGCCAAAATCTAGGCCTCTTGTGCCAAACAGTTAGCTAAGTTGTGAATGCCAAGGGGAAGTTCTTGAAGGAAATTTAAAGTGCTAGCTAGTCCAATGAACACACAAATGATAAAAATCCATATCAGTCTTATTGCTGATCCGGAGAAAGTTCCAGTGGTCTGGACAGAAGAACAACCAACCACAACATCCCCTTAAACCAAACCCTAATCCAGAGAAAACCTCTAACTCTCTTCAGTCTTGTGAAGGCTGAGAAAGAAGAAGCTGCAGAAGAACAGTGTGAAGTGAGCAGAGGTTGGTTCACGAGGTTTAAGGAAAGAAGCTGCCTTTATAACATAAAAGTGCAAAGTGAAGCAGCAAATGCTGATGTAGAAGCTACAGTGAGTTCTCCAGGTCTAGCTAAGAGAAGCAATGAAAGTGGCTACACTAGACAAGAGATTCTTGAAGTAGATGGAAAAGACTTCTACAGGGAGAAGGTGCCATGTAGCACTTTCTCAGCAAGAGAGAAGTCAATGCCTCGCTTCAGCGATTCACAGGACAGGCTGACTCTCTTGTGAGGGGCTCATGCAGCTGGTGACTCTGTGCTGAAGCCAATGCTCACATACCACTCTGAAAATCCTTGGGCCCTTAAGAATTATGCTCAATCTATTCTACCTGTATTCTATAAATGAAGCCAAGAGCATGGATAACAGCTCATTTGTTTACAACATCATTTACTGAATATTTTAAGGCCATTACTGAGACCTATTGCTCAGAAAAAAGATACCTTTCAAAACGTTATTGCTCAATGACAATGCATCTGGCCACCCAAGAGCTCTGATGGAGATGGACAATGAGATTAATGTTGTTCTCTATGCCTGCTAATACAACAGCCATTCTGTAGTCCATGGATGGAGAAGTAATTTCAACTTTGAAGTCTTACTGTTTAAGAAATACGTTTCATAAGGCTATAGCTGTCATAGACCATGATTCCTCTGATGTGTCTGGGCAAAGTAAAATAAAAACCTTCTGGAAAGAATCCACTTGTCTGGATGTCAGTAAAAACATTCACGATTCGTGGGCAACATATCAACACCAACATGAGTTTGGAAGAAGTTGATTCCAACCCTCAGCGATGACTTTAAGGGTTAAGCAGCTAAGATGTGGTGTAAATGGCAAGGGAACCAGAATCAGAAAGGGAGACTGAAGGTGGGGCTGATCTGCTGCGATCTTGTGATCAAACCTGAACCGATAAGGAGTTGCTTCTCATGGATGAGCAGAGACAGTGGTTTCTTGAAATGGAATCTACTTCTTGTAAAAATACTATGAGAGTTGTTGAAATGACAACAAAGGATTTAGAATACAACATAAACTAAGTAGATAAAAAAGAATCAGAGTTTGAGAAGACTCTAATGCTGAAAGAAGTTCTGTTGTGGGTAAAATAATATCAGCCAGACTTGCATTCTATAAAAAGATGTTCATAAAAGGAATAGCCAATCAATGGGGCAAGCTTCATTGTTGTCTTGTTTAAAGAAATTGCCACGGCCACCTCAGCCTTCAGCAGCCACCACCATGATCAGTCAGCAGCCCTCAACATCAGGTAACATCCTCCACCAGCAAAAAGATCCCAACTCACTGAAAGCTCAGATGATGGTTAGCATTTTTAGGAATAAAGTCTTTTAAAATTAAGATACACACGTTGTTTTTCAGACATAATGCTATTGAACATTTAATAGACTGTGGTATAGAAGAAACATAACTTTTATATGCATTGGGAAACCAAAACAGTAATTTTACTTGCTTTATAGCAGTGGTCTGGAAATGAACCCTCGATACCTCCGAGGTATGCCTGTATATGGAAAGGAAATGAAAACAGGACAGAGAAGAGATATCTGCATTCCTGTTTTTGCAGCATTATTCATAATACCTAAGATATGGAAAGAACCTAAGTATCCACCAGCAGATAAATGGATAAAGAAGAGGCGGTATGTTTACACACACACACACACATACACATTTATATATTTAATATACACATAATATACACATACACAGTGGAATAATACTCAGCCAAGAAAAAAGAAATCCTACCATTGGAACAACATGGATGGACTTTGAAAGCATTATACTAAATGAGAGTAGCCAGAGAAAGACAAATGCTGTATGGTATCACATTTAGGTGCAATCTAAAAAGCCCCCAAACTCATGAACACAGAGAATAAAATGGTGGTTACCAGGAGTGAGGGTGGAAAAATTGGGGAGATGCGGTTTAAGGATACAAATTTGCAGCCAGCAGATACACAATTCCTAGAAATACAACACACGGAATATGGATTATAGACAACAATTGAGTATTGTAAACTTCAAAGCTGCTAAGAGACTTGACTTAGTTGTTCCCATCATAAAGAAGAAATGGTGATGATGGGACATCATAGAGGTGTTAGTGAATGCTATGGTGGTAATCATATTGCAATATACAAGTGTCTTAAACCAACAGGTGGAACATCTTACACTTACACAATGTGATATGTCAATTATATCTCAATAACATTTTAAAAACCACTGTGTATATGTTATTTATTATTACTGATTTGTTAAAACATAAAAAATATTTCATCATGTGAGTTTATTTCCATTCCCTTTTCCATCAGCCATTAGTTGTATGTGTTTCTCATTCTTTGGTTTTCCTATTATCTTAATTATTACTATTATCATTTGTTTTCTTTTCTGATTAAATATACATATGAATTTAAAATATCTAATAATTATATTTATCCACGTATCTTTGTATGTTCTTGTTTTGCTCCAGAATCATCTCAATATTGGATATTCAATTCTATTTGCAATTGTCTTATTTTATATATAATGAATTGGAACTTGTGGTTTATCTTCAAGGTGTAGACAGTGATAAGTTAACTTGTCTTCAATGACTAGAAAAAGTATTCATATAAGAATGCAAGTGGCTAGATAAAAATTAATATATTTCTGTGATCAGTTATTTACTTTTCAGTAAAAATATAAACAAAAGAATTTTTAAGTCACACCTAACTTTAGGGGAAGTCATCTTAAAATTCCATAGTATCGGGTCTGAATGTGTCTTATACTTATTAATTTCTTCATTTTCAGGTGCTGTCACGCATCCAACAATTAACACTTTTCAGGTGGAAGAGGCTAAGTGAAGGTGTAATCTTAATCAATGATTTCCCCCGCACTATTTAATTGCATTCAAGGAGGTTAAAAATTATGTTTGCCTCACACCTGCTGAAAGTACCAGCCACTACCTTAAATAAACCTCATTTCATATTCATATGAACACACACACTCTCTTTTTTATAATGGAATGGAATTCTTGATCAACATGTAATGGATACACTCTGCTTTGAAATAAAGAAATGTTTTACTGTAAAATCACACAGGTACATATTCTAAAGTCTCTAATTGTCTCGAAGGACCTGTGAACTTCCAAAAGTGACTTCTAAGCAGATATAATACGGACACTTATCCTGCATCGTCTCCATGCATATAAACACACTTGCATTGCAGTTAAGAATGAACTCATTCAACAAATAATGCTAACATCTACTGTGTACCAAGCAGAGTAGGTGTATTTGTAGGCCAGTGGGGAAGAGAAAAGGAAGAAAAACATTTCAGCACTCTGTGTTTTAAACCCTAAGACAGGGATGACCACAGTATGACAAATATGCACAGAAAAAAAGATGCCTAATTCAGTCTCAGGGGATCAGGAAAACTCTCTGGCTACGACAGTCTTCAAAATGAAACCAGAAATGGGACTAAACCCCACTAAAAGCGGGAGAGAAATTTTATAAAGTATTGAGAATAACGTGGGCAAAGTTCAGAGTCAAGAAAGAATGTAACTTCTTCAGGGATTTTCTAGGTAACCCAAAATGACTGGAACTCAAGAGGATTGGGAGTAGTCAGGAAGCTGGGAAATGAGCAGGTGTCTATTCATGAATGTTGTCTCATGCCATGCTGAAGAATTTGACTTTGCTCTGGAGATAAAGAGAAGCTGATACAGATTTGCATTTATTTTTGTGTTGTTTGGAGAATGCTCTGGAGAGGAGCCAGATCAGAGGCAGGAAACCCAGAGAGGAGGTAACGCACTGGTCTCCACGAGAGGTGATGGTGGCTTAAACTTATGTCAGTGGGAATTAAAAGAAGAGGACAGTTTCAGGACAGAGCTGACTTATCTTTTTTTTTTTTTAAGATTTTATTTATTTATTTGACAGAGAGAGAGACAGCCAGCGAGAGAGGGAACACAAGCAGGGGGAGTGGGAGAGGAAGAAGCAGGCTCCCAGCAGAGAAGCCTGATGTGGGGTTCGATCCCAGAACGCTGGGATCACGTCCTGAGCCAAAGGCAGATGCTTAACGACTGCGCCACCCAGGTACCCCTGACTTATCATTTTAAATACTTAGATTTTGGAGGTGAGGAGGACAGAGGAGTTGAGGATCGTCCCCTAGCTATGACCTTGGGGGTAAACATATTCATTGAAAATTTGCCAGCATCTAACTAATGGTCACATGGGATTTGAGCACCTTTGTTGGCAGTGAGGCTTAAATATGGAGGGAAGTAATTGGGCCACCTGGGAGTGGAACTAGTAATGATTTACTCTGGCTTAGCAAGACGTGCCTGGCATCAGCCTGCAAGTGCCAAAGCAACTGTCTCACTAAGTAAAGAAGAGGAAGACAATACGGTAAAATTCTGGAACCTACCAAAGGTTCAAGTGTTATACCAGAAATGAGCTGATTCATTTCTCTGTCTGCAGTTATATAATTAATGCATCACATCAGGTCAGTGGTTGTCAGAAATGTTTTTGCCACCGTGAGCTGTGTCATCCTCTTGGAGGCACACTTCTAGGAGCGGCCTACCTGCACTCCTCCCTATAATAGACATCACATCTCTATGTTTTGTTAGGCAGAGTATCATATGCATGGATTTATAACATGTATCCATTCATTCCCTCAGCAAAGATTGAGTGTCCCGCTAGGTCCTAGGCACTGTTCCAGGCATGGGGAATAAAGCAGTGACTAAAACAGTTCCCACCTTCACAGAGCTTTTGGTGGTTGAAGACCGACGATAAACAAATATGCCAGATGGTGAAAAATGTTATGAAGAATGATAAATCAGGGTAGGAAGAACAGGAAGTGTGGGCAGTGGTGGAGAGCTGTGCAATTTCTAATGCAAGCAGGGTGGTTATGATGTGCCTCTCCGATGAGATGATCTTCCAACCGAGGGGAGGGCCGAGGGAGTGGGGCACGTGGATTCCCTGGGACAAGTGTCTCCCATGTGGATTCCACGGGACAAGTGCGGTGGCTTTGCAGGGTTAAGGCAGGCACACACTCCTAAACTCATGGGACGGCAAGACATCGTATTGTGCACCTACTATATATATGCGAGGGTCTGTGCAAGGTTTAGCAAGGAAAACAGAGATACACAAACACAGCCCTTGCCCTCCAGAAACATATACTTTAATAAAGGCGATAAAAGAGGTAGAAAGTAGAGGGGGGTCAATATAAAGGAAACGTTACGGTATCACTTCTGGCAGAATGGACTGGGAAACAAACACCACTTAAAAACTGCAGTAGCAAAAGCTCAATGCTGTATCTACACCCAGACAACGGAGAAGGTGGGTTGTTTCATACCCGAAGTTAGGGTCATGCTCAAATGGTGTTATGATCATGTGATACGATCTTGTCCCAGAGAGCACCGCTTGTTTTCTGAGTGACTCTACCCACCTGCCTTGTACGTTATCTTTAACATCAAATAGCAGGGTCTTGGGGTGGCTGGGTGGCTCAGTCGGTTGAGCACCAACTCTTGGTTTTGGCTCAGGTCATGATCTCAGGCTTGTGGGATCTCCCTGCTCAACACAGAGTCTGCTTGTCCCTCTCCCTCTGTTCCTCCCCCCGCCCCCTGCTCTCTCTTCTCTCTCTCCTTAGTGAATAATAAAAACCCTTTAAAAAACAGTAGAATCAAATAGCAAGTTTGGAGTGCCCAACAACAGGGTGCAGGGAAGCTGTTGGCCTTCTTCCTGCTCAGTCCCTCACACGCAGCACGTGGAAAGAGAGACGGTCTTCAGTAAAGGTTTTCTGAATAAATGGATTACTGAAGAGAAAATAAATGCCCAGAGTTTAAATGATATTCCTGAAAACACGAGTCTTGACTGGCAGTAACGAAGGGTAGAAAGGAAGACAGGCGGACTCGGGGGAAGCTCTGTGTACACTGGCAAACAATACGACACAGCCGTGAGGAAGTCAGGCGCAGCCGACACACACAGACCGGCTGATGCAGCAAACGCAGGCGCTGGGCGCTCTTCTGGGCAAAGCCTGGGCACTGACTCGCGTGGACACGGACGCCCTTTGATCAGCAGCCTGTTCTGCACGCAGCAGTTGCAGCTGCAAAGCCAAAGAGTCCCTGCGGCGTGTGCAGGGTGAAAGGGCCCGTTGTTCACAAATCAGACTGCCAGCCACACCTGCACGTGGGCCAGAGCGCACGTCCAGGGTCCCCGCCAAGTACGATGGCTGAGGACATTGTATGGACACAGTGCTGCAGCCTCATTTCCAAGGTGGCCGTTTATGCACATTCGCTCTGCTTTTCTGACAGACGATACACAAAAAAGTTTTCCTGGTCTCGCTGCAGTTTACTCGAGGCCACAATTACATCCACGCTGATTTGATCAAAGTCTCCCCTTGGTGTCGCATTGTGAAGCATTTCCACGTTACTAGG
The DNA here is from genome assembly GCF_024610735.1 of Ursus americanus. Lineage (NCBI taxonomy): Eukaryota > Metazoa > Chordata > Mammalia > Carnivora > Ursidae > Ursus > Ursus americanus. The sequence continues at coordinate 60,686,649 of NC_142142.1, forward strand.
GAAACAGACTCAAGTCTCAGTCTTGGTGAATGGCATAAAGGGTGAAAATTACCTCTAACCCCACCTGAGCTCTCCTGGAGCTCACACACAAGACTTTAACTTAATTTGAGGCTTCCCTATGCATATAAATACAATTGCAGGTAAATGAAGGGATGCCACCGTTTTCATTAAGTTTCTATAAAAATATTCATCCTATTTGGGGCACTGTTATGATACTTTAAACCATAACCTTACACTATTATTGCACTGATTATACGTCCTGTTAATAATTTTCATTATAGTCACCTAACAGTCATATAATTCAATTATATTTTATGGTTCTAAAGTTCATCAAAAACTTCATTTATTTGCCCATAGTATCAACAGGAATGATAAATGAAAAATGGCTGTGGGGTATAAAATCAGTGCCATGTTAGCAGAAACTTCGACACAGAAGGATTCATTTTCCTTATTTCTAGAATGCTACATGATTTCTAGAATGGTATTTCCTTCTTTTTGGAACATGAGATATGCAAGGCCCTGGCTTGTCTACAACAATAACGCAGCCACAGCCGCCCCTCTCCCCAGCTCTCAGTCCCTAGCAGAGCGGAGAGCTGAATGTGTGGATGAATGAATGAGCAAGAGTGTTTGGATTCCAAACAATTGAAACCATCATGTTAGGGAGCTTTCAAGGTAGGGAGTATTTCACAGAGGTTCATAGAGCACCGTGCATTCTGCTTTTCTGATGCACAGGCTTCCTGACCATCTTGAATATGTGGTCCCTCCACCTTCGTCCTACCTCTCGGCTGGCTGAGTCCATACTCTTGTCAGGCTGACCTTGGCTTAGGGTTTCTTAACCTATTTTCCTTGAGTGAAACACAAGAGTCCTAAAATGGTAAGCAAAATTGGTGAGCATATGTGCATTTGGGCATTTTCCTGGAGCAAAGAGAGAGAGCCCACAGCTTTTATCAGCTTTTCAAAGGGATGCTGTCTTTTAACACGGGTTAATAACTACCTTTAGGTGCCTTTTCACACATCACCAAAAAGTCCCTCACTGTGTTCTATGGGCTTGTTTTTATTTTTTTTTCCAGAAAATAATAAAGTAATAAGTACGCTAGAAACTATAATTGATAGTTATTCTAGAATATGAACTATGTTAGCAGGAAAATGCTATTCTTTTATCTCTCGGGTACTGCATTTTATGTAGAATAAAATAAACTTTAAAAGTCCTTATCAGATCTGAGCATTTCAATAAATGAAATTTTAGTAAGAAGTAGTATCTTGCAAACTATAGAGTGCTTACATTATCAAATTTTAAATACATTTAATACACGAAATTCATTTTGATACATTCTGAGTGCATCTGGGAAGCCCACAAGTATGGTTTAATGACCATATACAACAGAAGTATTTGCACATTGAAGACAATCATACGTATTTACTGCGGTCCTGCCTTGCGGTCAGGCTTGGGGGAGGCCTACATGAAACTAGAGGCGCAGTGAGAATCAGACATGCCCTTGCCCTTCGGGCTGTAGTCCAGCCAGTGGAGAAAGGCAATGATAATGGGAAGTGAAAGGTCTTACTAGGAGGGCGCACCGGGGGCCCTGGATGAACCAAGGTCAAGGGCCTAACTTGTCTCTGGGGCTTGGAGGCAGTCTCACAGATGAAGTAACTCCTGAGTAGCTGGTGTGAGTAAACCAAGAGAGTCGGGATGGGGAAGAGATACTGAAAAATTGGTGACCAGGAGGCAGGGGCAGCCAATATAAACATCCAGACACGTCGGGGAAACTGGCTTCTTTGGGGAACTAGAGATTTCACCAAAAGAACTGAAATGCCAAAGGGTTCAGTCTTCCAGGTCATTTTTTAAAAGCGTTTGCTTGCCCCTCATGCAGAGGGCAATGGCAGTTACTAAAGACTTCAAACCAGAAGATGAAAAATTGGCGACAAGAACCAACGCTATCTGACGTTTAAAGTGTTTACAAGTTAACAGCTGAGTGAAATTAGTTTGAATACTTCAGGCCTCTAGAATTTGGTTTCCAAAATCTTCAAGTTTAAGTAATGGCTCCTAGCCAAAAAATAATTTTAAAAAATCTAAATTCTCATTTCCTGACAAAGAAATAGCCATTCTTTGTCAGGAAATAAAAACAAATCAGTAAAACTATAAAGAATAGAGGACTTTAAGAGTGTGCTCCAAACAGTCATGGTTGGTTTGCTCCAGGTTAGGAAAGAAACACGGATTAACAGGCACTGTTTTGGAAAGGCCAGGCTTTTCAAACTAAGGTAAGAAAAATGGGAGAAGCAAGATAAGAAAGATACCCCCACTCCTCGGTGAGGACAGACACAGAAGCTGCTCAACAAGAAGAGGGAAGAAGGCAATGCAGGGGAGCAGCAGTGACGGCGGCCACGGAGCCACCACATGGACTGAGGGAGACTCATAGAACAGACGAGCAGGCACTGTCAGAGCAGAGATGACAATGGCTGGAAATACATGGCAGACATACAAAGTCTGTAACTGGGCTTTTCACGGATTCATTTTTTTTTTAAAAGATTTTATTTATTTATTTGAGAGAGAGAGAGAGAGAGAGCAGAAGCAGGGGGGAGGGGCAGAAGCAGAGGGAGAAGCAGATTCCCCGCTGAGCAGGGACTCGATCCCAGACCCCAATACCATGACCTGAGCTGAAGGCAGACACTTAACCAATTGAGCCACCCAGGAGCCCCTGTAACTGGGCTTTTTAAAAACAAAACAGAACAAAACCAAACCGAAAAACCTAAGATGCCAATACAGTGTTTTGCAAGGTAATACCTAAGTGGGAAATCTGTACAATTTTAAAAAAGATTTTTCAATCCAAATGAAATGAATAGACAGCATTTTAGCATGTAAAAGTTAAAGCAGCCGTCAGAGTTTGATTGTTGGAGGCAAGGTGTGATAGAGCAAGACGCTGAGTTCAGAGCTGCCGCTTGCCAGCCAGGCGCCGTTGCGCAAGTTACTTTGTTAACTTCAGTCCTTAGATTCTGTATCTGTTTAGAGTTTCGGGAGTAGTAAGTGGCAGGTTACTGGGCATTTTTCATATGATATTTCTGATCATCGCAATAGAACTGTTAAACAGAGCCTATCATCCACATTTTCAGATACGAAAATTAAATTTAGTAAATGTTAAATAATATACCCAAGGTTACACACTTAGAAGTAAAAAAAAAAAACTTAGCATAAAATTGTTTTTAAATACATAAACATACACAGACACACACACACAGAGTATCTTATTTACTTCTGAGATTACAGCATTCTATTTAAGACATGGTTAATATAATTCCTCAGTTTTATTAATTTAATTGACAGAGCATAAAGATAAAAGTAGTTTCTGAAGTACACGGGCGCTACAACTTAAAAATACTTCAAAATTTTTAAAAGTGCTCTAAGTTGAACCCAGAAACAAACACCATGGACAATACAAATAAGACTTGGCTCCAAGTCTGACTCCTTTTAAGCAACTGAATCAAATATAAACTCCAGGAGACAGGGATTCCTGTCTTGTCCATGCTGTATCATTAGTACCTTGAAGAATATTTGGCACAGAGTTGGCTCTCAATAAACGTTTTCTGAGTAAAGTTGTTTTCTACAGGCAGTTAAATTTTAGATTCTTAGATTGTAGGACCCTACATTCAGACATTGGATCAGCCTAGAGTTAGAGTCTTTCACTGGAAGAAGGAATGGGCAAAAAGAAGTGAATGCACAACAAAGAGGATTATATAGCAGTTAGGAATAAGGGACTAGAGGTCCGGGTTAGAGGTCAACAAGAACATGCTTCTGGTGGGAGGGAGGGAGGGAAGGAAGGGAGGGAGGGAAGAAAGGAGGGAAAAAAGAGGGAGGGAGGAAAGCAGGGGAAAAAGAGGGAGGGAGGAAGGAAGAGAGGGAAGAAGGAGGGAGGGAGGAAGGAGGAAGGAAGGAGGGAGGGAGGAAGGAAAGAAGGAAGTACTGTGCACTGTATTAGGGTTTACAATGAACAAACAGGTAAGCCAGAACTTATAAAACAGAAGGGTGTTTTGCTAAAAAGAACACCTGCAGAGTCTTCTGAGTGGGAGCCATCAACACACAGAAGAAATGCCAGATTCTCTGGCCATCAGGGAAATTATGTCTCTAGGAATATTTACATCCTCTCTCTTTTTTTTTCCTTTTTTTAAATTTTTTTTTATTTATTTGACAGAGAGAGAGACCCAGCCAGTGAGAGAGGGAACACAAGCAGGGGGAGTGGGAGAGGAAGAAGCAGGCTCCCAGTAGACGAGTCTGATGTGGGGCTCGATCCCAGGACTCCGGGATCATGCCCTGAGCTGAAGGAAGACGCTTAACGACTGAGCCACCCAGGCGCCCCAACATCCCCTCTTTTTTATGTTCTAGAGTTTAAAACATAGACTGCTCTACTATCGATCAAACACTTAAGGAGGCCACTTGTGATGAGCACTGGGTGTTAAACTGAATCACTAACTTCTGTTCCTGAGACCAATATTACCCTATATGTTGACTAATTAGAATTTAAATAAAAAACTTGACACAATGAAAAACATTTAAAAATTTTGTTCTATTTTTAAAATCAAAACCACTAATTGAGTTTTTTTAATAGCTATTTTTAGAAATTCTAAACCCCAAGAAATATTTTTCTTTTCCCTTGGTCAGATGTCATCTGCCACTTCTTTGGATAAACTGCATATTGATCAGATGCAAGAATATAGTCATAAGTAATATTTTCATAACATACATAAGTAGTTCAGTTTGGAGGAGAATAAGTAGCGAACTTTATTATAAGTTATATTTTTACACTTTTCAAATGATGATTTGATTCCGGTCCTTTATTTAGTTATGACTTTTAATCACTGGCTGATTGAAAATATTAAGAAAGCAAACCCAACCTATTAATAACATAAAATGGTATAGAAACAGCTTAAGCTTTAAAATCCATGCCCTCAGTGAAGTCTGAGGCAGATAATGACCAAGCTATTTAATAGCAGAATATTATGAATCCAGAATCTAGGGTATGTCTTATTATTTTTTTTCCAAGAAGCACAATATACACTAAAAATGCTGTAATCTTTTGCATGTTTCATGTATATTTATACTTCAGCAATCCTCAAGACTACATTATTTAGCTAAAAGAAAAAATACTGTATATTAGCTTAGTGATTTATATTAAATTATTTACATTATTTTAGAAATGAGAAATTACTCTTAATACATTACAGGTGAGAATTACACTGCATTTTTGGACGATGGCCATGTGCACTGACTTATGGAATGCAAAGCCTCCAGTTTCAGAATTCCGTCTCTCCTGGGGTTAAAATTTAAAGCTGAAATAATGAGTTAGCAAAATATTATGTAAAAGCATAAACAAATGGCTCTTTTGAGTTTAGCAGTTAAATGGGTGTGAGATTCTATCCTTTTGATTTAGATTTCAAAAAGGGACATGTTAAGACAGGTTTTTTTTCCTGGGTTGATCTTATATGTTATTTACATTTGAAAACAGTCAAAGGGAGGGGGCTACAGAAGTTTAGAGCTGCTGCAAATGTTTCCCTGAATATTTCACTTGTCCCTGTCCATATTGTCCATATTCTATCTCCCCAATAGCACTGGGTGCCTTGAGGGTAGAGGCTTCACTGGAGTTGAAGTGTTTCCAATAATAATGTTTAAAATGGTGTTTTAGACCTAGAAATCACTCAACAAATTCCATCTACAGTGGGGTGCTTCATGTGTGATTTTTTTTTTTTTTTTTTTTTTGGTCTAGTGATCATATATATAGTGTTCCTGGCACAGACAGAACCCACAAGAGGAACTCAATGATGACTATCATTCTAGCTCTCATCATCGTCAATATCATCAACACCATCAAATTTAGACCTTCCTGAGATTCTGTTACATCTTAGGGTTGGGGTATCTTTCAATTAGGTCAGCACCAAGTTACCTAGTAACTCAGTTTGTGTTGATTTCAGATACTCTCTTTAATGTGTGGTTTTATAAGCTAGTGATATTATGTTTATTTATCTATTATTTAACATTATGTGCTGGAATTTTGAAATATGTTTCAATAAAAAATAATTCATTTGCTCATCTACATAGTTATATGATGTAATACTATTATTTTCTTCATTTTACAGATGACGGAATTGAAGCACGGTGTTTTAGAGCTAACTTTTAATTAAATCAAGCAAAGTGTTTATTATCCAGACATCTTTGTAGAACTCAACTTTGGTTTTCATATGAAAATTTAATTTCTCCTTCTAGCTAACATAAACAAAGGAAATAGACTATATTTCTTATTTCTTTGCAAGAAATCTCTTATTCTGCATTGTTTTTATTTTCCGTATTTAAACTTCACTACCTGGAAATTTGCTTTATTTATTGATTTTTGATTGCTGTTTTGTCACCCTCAGCAGGCATACTGATGCTCTAACTGGTCTGCTGTGACTTACAAAACTCTGTACCCCCGATCATGCCTGTCCGCGCTTCTCTGAAGACTAAGCTGACGTTAAAGAGCTAACTAGTGAACTAACCGACTAATTAAATAGAGAAATAAAAACTCTCAACAATCAGGGAGTAGGCGATTTTCCTGTCATCTTTGTCTTAGCCTCACGACTGTTCACTCCTGAGTCAGTACACACTGTCCAGGAAGCACGTGATTTTGCTCACTCCGCTCAGGGTTTTACCACCTTGCTTCTTGACCTCCCACTCCCTGCCCTGGGCTGTCCAAGGGCAGCAGTAACACACGGTGATGCTGACGTCATCACACTGCCCCCAGGAAAAGTATCTATTTATATAATTTAAGGCTGATTTTAAAAAGTCCTTAACACTGAAGAGAACCGATACGATCAGGCATGTGTGTCTAAGAGAAGGGTAACAATGATTCCTTCCCGACACGCACACACCTACACACATCCACACAGCCTCATCACAGAGCCAGTTCCGACTGGTTAATCTCCATATAAACCTCAGGATTCAAAGGCAAGTTCAACATTCTCATTTCAAAGACGAGGAAATAAAAACTGAAAGTAAAACACACACGTTTGCAGAGAGAAAGAGGAGGACTGATGGGAAAATTAATTAACCCACATAGTTTAAATATTTAATCTTGAAGTTGATTATGATTCTTTAATAACTTTGCCTTTATTAAAAACGACTGGTTTTCTTTGTGAATTTTTTTATATCTCTGGAAAAGGTCACCTGGATCAATCTCGGGCCTTGCCAGGGAAGTGAGAGCCATGGTGGGCGGGTAGATAGTCTCAAAGTTCTGGGTAGCGCATTCACAGATCTCTTTGAGATACCTACATACTGCTGTTATTTTAAGCATCTTGACCACAGAGGTTGTGAGAATATTGTGGAGGAAGCTTTTTGTTCCCCACCAGTCCCTTCACTTCGAACCCTTTAATATGTTAACCCACACAGAGCAAATTTTACCACATAAACATTGCAGATCAGTCAAATGTTAAAGCCTTCCAAAAACCGTTAGATCCTTAAAAAAGAGGGGGGGGGGTAGTTTCTGTCAGCAAGTGAACGCGAGCCGGGTTAAGAAAAATAATGTCAACACTATTAAATATAAGGGAAAGCTAAGTGTAAACTTGCTAAGGGCACGAGCAATGGGGTTGCCATGGAAATCAGGGTATACGCTCCTGCTGATAGGTCAGAAAAACCATGGATCAAGGGGCATGGAGACACTGCATTTCTTCCTTTCTCTCAATCCTCCGCTCCCTCTCTCTGACTTTGAAGAAAAAAAAAAAAAAAAACGGTACAAGGATAGGCACTAGGGGAAAACGCCAGTACAATGATTCTCCTGCCAGGGCCAGCAGAAGGCTGCTCTAGATAAGAGGGTTAGCCGAGGTGTAGGGATAAGCACTAATTACAGACTTTAGCCCAGGAGCCACCAGCAGAAACGTGATGGCTCTTCAGTGAGGACCCACTAAGCTTCAAAGTTAAGAAATAATCTTGCTTCCTGGAGAGGCTACCTAGTGAGGTCCGACTCTGCAAAAGGTTAGTTGCTAGAGAGGCTGGACTTGGAAGCACACACTCCTGGGCTGACTGCATGAAGGGGTTGTATCATAGGACTGGCTGACACTTAGGAGAAGGAGAGACAATAAAATCATAATAAAGGTGCAACCAGATCACTACTTTTTAATTAGAAAACTAAGTGTTCTGGTTCAATGTTTTTGGAAAAAAAAACCTAAAAAACAAAAAACTCACTCTTGAAGGTGATATTCTTTTGGTATCTATTATGATTTACTTTTGCAAATTTTAGGGTGATATTGGCAATACAACTTAAACATGCTTAAGAAAGTAATTACGACACAGAATTTTAGAGGCTTATTTACAGAACAAAATTCAGTTTAGTTCACAATCGTGTGGTTTTACAGGAGAACTGAGACACCAAGTACTATGTGTTAAGTTAGGTCAAGAAGGAAGGATACAACTCAAATACCTTCCTGGGGCATTTGCTTTTTGGTAGGGGGCAGAGCCCTGATTTTTTGCATCAGAAAGCAGGTAGGGGCGGTGGGGACATTTTTGTTCTCTTAAATGCATAAGTGTTGTTTCATAGATTCCTACTTTGGCTCAATGAAAATGTCTCCAATTTAACCAAATCCCACCCCCCTTTGTGCCCTCGCCCAAATAACCACGGTCATGAGTAATGGCTGAAACTTCATATTCTTACCATAAAATACATTTATCAACTTAAAATAGCAAATAATCTTGTATTTTGTTGAATGTAACTTATAAGGGAGAACCTAAACGTCTGTTCTCTATCTCCTTACCTAACACACACACTCTCTCTCTCTGGTGCTTGCTGTTCATCTGCCTCAAATATTCTTGCCACAATTAATCTACTGCATAAGTCATTCTTCGGGTGTCAGCTTGCATTGCCCCTCATTGGAAACACCTTCCATGACCACCTAGACTAGGTCAGATCCCCCGGCAGAAACAGCATCTGAGCCTTCTTCTTCCTAGCACCACTGTCTTCGCTAACGATGCATCATGTGTGTGTCATGTTTACTATCTACCTCTCTGCTAACAGACAGCCTTGCTCATAGCAGATGCGTAGAATGCAACTCTGTTGAAGGACTAATGAATGAAATGTAAGCACCATGAGAACACAACTCTCTCTTCCATTAACCACCGTGTCCCCAGCACTCGGCACAATCCTGTTGCATATTCGTGGATCGATGCATATTGTTGAACATATGGATTTCCTATTCCACTTTATTTTCATCGTATTTTTCTCATTCCTCTGGACCCTGAAGATTTATGAAATGTGCCAGTTACCATACCATGATATTACATACCACATATACACATATATGCCACATATATCTATATACACACATACCATATATATATATAATATGTTAAATATATTATATAATATATTTATGGGAGAGAGAGAGAAAGAGATTTGAAATAGAAACAAACATAAGGAAACTACCTAGTTTCTTCATAAGGATTATTCTCTACTTAGTGCTGCATATGAAATCATTCTTGGATGGTGATTAAAAACTTCACTTATTTAAAAACAAATGCTTCATTGGTGCTGCTGATGAAAGTGAAGAGAAAACGAAGAGAACTACAGAACTGATAAAGATGACTTTATAAACACAGGTAGGAACATTAAGGATCTGCTGTACTGAACAGCAGTTTAAGGGGAAACGTGGGCACGACAGAGATAGTGAGCATCTCGCTACCTGACTCTGAGCCTCTCAATACCCACAACCCTGCTTCTGTGCTGGTGTCTCTCACCTGCCACACGGCTGTCCCAGAAGTCACCATCATCCCTGAAAACTGGGGCACCTTCTGAGAGGTCTTTATTTCCTGAGATCACGGTCATTCTCCAGGTCTGGAAACTTAGTTATCATTGACTCTTCTTCAGTTGATAAGTCTCCCATAATGAATTAATCGCATGTCACCCTGATGTGTCAAGATCTAAAAATCTTTGAAGACCTGGGTACTATTTCCCCTTCTTCACGCTGCCTTCTGTTTCTTCCCCAGGAGCAGCTCCCCTCGTACTGTCTCTCCAGTAATTTAGGCATACCTCACGGATGTGGCAGGCTTGGCTCCAGACCACCACAGTAAAGCGAATGTTGCAATAAAGCAAGTCAAATGAATGTGTCAGTTTCCCAGAGCTGTATGTTCTGTCTACCTTATACTGTAGTCTAATAAGTGTGCAACAGTATTACCTTAAAAAAACCACAATGTACACACTTTGCTAATAAAGACTAACCATCATCTGAGCTTGCAGTGAGTCCTCATCCCTTTGCTGGATGAGGGTCCTGCCTGGGTGCCAAGGGCTGCCGACTGGTCAGGGTAGCAGCTGCTGGAGGCTGGGGTGGCCGTGGCAAGGTCTCAAGACCAGACAACAATGCAGTTTGCTGCCCTGATCCACTCTCCCCGTCAGCAACGATTTCTCTGTAGCACAAGAGGCTGTTTGACAACATTTTACCCACAGCAGAACTTCTTTCAAAACTGGAGTCCGTCCTCTCAAACCCTCTGCTGCTTTATCAACAAGCTGACGTAATATTCCAAGTCCTTTGTTGTCATTTCAACCTTCGCAGCACCTTCACCAGTAGATTCCATTCCAAGAAACCACTGTCTGTGCTCATCCGTGAGAGGCACATCCTCATCGGTTCAGGTTCGATCACGAGATCGCAGCAGATCAGCCCCGTCTTCAGGCTCCACCTCTGACCCGGCTCTCCTGCTGTTTCCACCCCGTCTGCAGCGACTTCCCCCACTGAGGTCCCGAACCCCTCACAGTTGTCCCTGAGGGTGGGAATCCACTGCTGTGAAACCCTTTTTCATGTTGATATTTTGACCTCCTCCCATGGATCATGAATGTTTTTACTGGCATCTGGACAGGTGAATCCTTTCTAGAAGGTTTTCTATTTTCTTTGCCCAGACACATCAGAGGAATCACAGACTACAGCAGCTATAGCCTTATGGAATGTATTTCTTAAACAATAAGACTTGAAAATTGAAATGACTCCTTGATCCATGGACTGCAGAATGGATGTTGTATTAGCAGGCATGAGAACAACGTTATTCTCATTGTCTGTCTCCATTAGAGCTCTTGGGTGGCCAGATGCATTGTCCATGAGTGATAATGTTTTGAAAGGTATCTTTTTTTGAGTAGTAGGTCTGAACAGTGGACTTACAATATTCAGTAATACTCATGTTGTAAACAGTGTGCTGTCACCCAGGCTTTGTTGCTGCATTTATAGAATACAGGCAGAGATTGAGCATAATTCTTAATGGCCCTAGGATTTTCAGAATGTTACGTGAGCATTGGCTCAACTTAAAGTCACCAGCTACATTAGTCCCTAACGAGGGAGTCTGCCTGTCCTTTGAAGCCAGGCATAAACTTCTCTCTAGCTAGGAGAGTTCTAGATAGCAACTTCTCCCTATAGAAGGCTGCTCCATCTACATAAACATCTTTTGTCTAGCGTAATGCTTTCATTAATGATCTTAGCTAGACCTTCTGGAGAACTTGCTGCTTCACCTTGCATTTTTATGTTATAAAGATGGCTTCTTTCCTTAAACCTCATGAACGAACCTCTGCTCACTTCAAACAGTTATGCAGCTTCTTTGTCTTTCTCAGCCTTTGCGACACTGAAGAGTTAGAGTCTTGCTCTGGATCAGGCTTTGGCTTAAGGGAATGTTGTGGCTGGTGATCTTCTATCCAGACCACTAGAACTTTCTCCCTATCAGCAGTAAGTCTGTTTGGCTGTCTTTTTTCCTTCTTTCCTTCTTTCCTTCCTTCCTTCCTTCCTTCCTTCCTTCCTTCCTTTCTCTCTCTCTCTCTCTTTTTTTTTTTTTTTTGAGAAAGAGAGAGTGCAAGTGGGGATGGGGAGGGGCAGAGGGAGAGAGAATCCGAAGCAGACTCCACACTGATCTCATGACCCTGACATCATGACCGAGTAGAAATCAAGAGTTGGACACTTAAGTGACTGAACCACCCAGGTGCCCTAAGGCTGTTTGGCTTGCTTATCATTCGTGCATTCACTGGAGTAGCACCTTTAATTTCCTCAAGAACTTTCTCTTTGTGTTCACAACTTGTCTAACTATGTGGGCAAGGGGCCTGTTTTCAGAATGTCTCCACTATCAGCATGCCCTCCTCACTGGGCTTAATCATTTCTACCTTTTGTTGGAAGTGAGAAATGTGCCATTCTTCCTTTCACTGGAACATTTAAAGGCCACTGTAGGGTTATAAACTGGTCCAATTTCAATATTGTTCTGTCTCGGGGAAGAGGGAGGCCCAAAGAAAGGTAGTGAAGTGGGCTAACTGAGGGCTGGTGGAGCAGTCAGAACACACACAGCATTTACAGATTAGTTTGATGTCTCATACGGTGCAGTCTGCAGCACCCCAAAATAATTACTATAGTAACACCAACACTGACTGATCACAGATCCATAACAAATACGATAAAATAAAAAAGTTTGAAGTATTGAAAGAATTACCAAAATATAATGCACAAAGTGAGTAAGTGCTGTTGGAAAAATGGAGCTAATAGACTTGCTGATTGTAGAGTTGCCACCAACCTTTAATTTGTAAAAAAAAAAAAAAAAAAAAAAAGAAAAATCTCACTATGGATGAGGTGCAATCAAGCAAAGCACAACGGAACAAGGCCGCTCTCTGTCTTCCACCTGGAGCACACGCAGAGTTGTGGGTGCACAGAAGGACCCAGCACGTTAGCACCACTACGATAGACATGCGTTGCCTTCTCTACTATGCTCCACAGCCACGGGGCCCACATCTAGATCTTACTTGAATATTTATTTCCCAGCACTTAACAGCGCCTTGTCCATAGAGGACAGCAACAGATATGCTGATTCTTATACACTGACTCCTCACACGGCTTCTCAAAACCCTCTTTCTGCCTTTCCTTGCTGCTTTCTACCTAAGATTCCTACGATCGCCTTGTTCATTTTAAAAAAAAAACTTCAGCATATGTGACATTTCTGAATGAAAACCCTTTATTTTCTATTGTGCTAGATTTGCATTCATTTAACCCTCAAGAGTCTTCACAATCTGGCCACCGTTGACCCGTAAACCAGGCCTTTCTGCTTTTTCACCTGTAACCTGTAGCAGGCTACGTCTTCTTTCCCGGCTCTCCCGACGCACACGGTGCTTTCCTGCTCTCACACAGTTGCTCGCACTTCTCTGTCAGCCTACCCCCACTCTCAATCCGATCTAATCCACCTTGAGACTTTTCTGATAGTTTTCTATACGTCACATCTCTCTTCTGTAATTAGGAATTATTGGCAGACACACTTATAGCTTGTCTTTGGGTACTCTGCAGTTACTAGACTCTTCTGTTGGGTTGGACCACAGGTGACACAGGTAGGCAGGCTGGATGTAGCTGCCACTCGACAGTGTCGACCCTAAAAATAGCAAGTCCATACGGTTTACCATCATACTCTGGTGCCGTCAGAGAGCCGATCTGGTGGTGACTCAAGCCGGGGCTAAGTCTGGTAAGTTTGATCACAAATGCATTTCAAGTTTGTATTTTATTTTGAAAATCAGAGCTTTGGCTGTGAACCTCACTTTAATGATGTGTCATCACATTTCTGAGGATAGACAGACTGTAGCATATTTCAACATTCTGGCTGAGTAAAGAAAAGGAACCCTCTTTAATTTTTTCTTTTTCTTTTTTTCCCCTCTCCCTCTTTCCCTTCCTTCCCTTTCTCCCTCTCTTCTTTCCTTCCTTCTTTCCTTTCTTCTTTTGTAGCCAGGACTTTGGTGACAAAACCACAGACTCAAAGAATCTAAGTGGCAGGTAATCCATACAGAGATCATAAATGCCGCACACAGATGCCCCAGAATATCGTCCTTTTTTAAGCCAGGTGATCTTTCATATTATTGTTTTTTTTTAGTCACAAGAGGAATCAATGCAAATAGTCATTCAAAACTCCAAGTCTTTAAATAACTAATGGGAAAAAATGCATACATCAAATATCAAGCAATCCTTATAATGAAAGTTACTAAGATAGAGAATTTTTTAAAAAAATAAACTTTCCTTATGAGAACATCAGTGAATGCATTGTTTTCTGGTGCATTAAAAATACTGATACAATGAATCATGGAACACTACATCAAAAACTAATGATGTACTGTATGCTAACATAACAAAATAAAAAATTAAAAAAATATATTAATACATCAGGACGCCTGGGTGGCTCAGTCAGTTAAGCATCTGCCTTCAGCTCAGGTCATGATCCCAAGGAGCCTGGGATCAAATCCCGCACTGGGCTCCCTGCTCAGTGGGGAGTCTGCTTCTCCCTCTCTGTCTGCTGTTCCCCCTGCTTGTGCTCTCTGTCTCTCTGACAAGTAAATAAAATCTTTTAAAAAATAGTGATATATCAATTTAAACAATATTAACAATTCTAAACCACGTTCATGCTATCTCCAAAGTGCTCACCTTCAGAATGACAGGATTTAGGTAAGTCACATTCTTTTCCTTCGTCCCTGAAATCAAATTGAGGAATATAGACTTTCGTTTCTATGTTAAGTTATTTGCCTTTTTTTTTTTTTTCACTCAGGAAAGGAATCACCTAAGGGTTTTTTACCTTTGTTTTGTTTTCTCTATCACTGTGGTCACTCTAAGCCGACATAATCGTCATATAATTTTGTCTTAGTAACTGAAATGAAAGTGACTCCTTCATCCCAATAAATGACCGAGACACAGAACATCAGGACTGTGTACAGCTGTAACTGATTCAAGGTGAACAACTTATGCAACCCCTATGCTTCCTAACTGCAAAATATCTTCAATACAATTCTTTAGCTAAGAATACTGTGAGACACAAGATGCATCATACTTCTGACACTAGGCTTCCCTTGAAACATTCTGCGTGACAAACTCCCATTCTAAGAATATGCATTTATTCTCATTTTTTCCAATATCTTCTGCCTTCCCCGTTAGGTCTTGAAGGCTCTAATTTTTCTCTGCCCTGTTTTCAAAGAATATTGTATTGAACAACTTTGCATCATCCAAAATTATGCTCAAATCATTAAATCAAAGTATTGTATATTATGTGATAAAGATGGTGGTAATCAAGCAAGGGTTTTCTTTTATATTTTACTTTCCATACCAGAGAAATAGTAGAAAAGAGTAACAAATATTCCGATGAAGAACACATTTTATATATATAAACTGATGAAGATATTTCATAATTGATTCACAAATTAAACTTAAGAAGTTTCTAGAAAGTGGGTTATCTATTATTTTATAAAGAATATTCATTTGGCCTTCAGAAGCCTTGGTTTTAAGATCAATTCCAAGTCTGAGTATGTTTTCTCTGTTATCACACATTTTCCATTCAAAATATACATTTTTAAAGTACCAAATAAACTAGTTATTTGGTGTTTCACATTAATTACGAGTAGGGATTGAGGAAACAATTAATTAATAAATATTAACAAATGTCTTTTTATTTTAGGAGCCATGTGATTCATTTCCAAAATGAATAACATTTATATATTAAATTTGCATTAAATATCATTGAATGAAAGGCCTAAAGAATTAATACACATTTTAATGGACACAGAGAAAAATAGGGCTTTTCTTAGTTCTTATACTTACACTCCATCTTTAATGTTTTAATATTAGCTTGTTAATTATTTCCTTAGAATTCTAAGACTAGAAAAATCTAAGACCTACCATTATTATAAATGGCTCATGGGTTTCAGGGGTACAATTAATATTAGATGATAGATTTTTTTCCCCCTCTGAATAGGATGTATCTGACCTATCAAAAATAATGGATGGCTTCTGGGATATTTTTATACGAGGGGTGAGGGTTTTGTCGTTCCTCACACCAAGAGCATGCATCATCAGTTGAAGCATACAATTTTTGCTAAAGACAACTACATAGCTGGTCCAAATCATTCATTACTGAGAAGATGACATTCATTTCCTAGAGATTAGTGTTAGGGTACCAAGTTGTAGTGTTAGTTAATTAATCATCTGAGCCAACAACAGCACTGAGTTAAAAGAAAAGCGTGAGACATGGGGCGCCTGGGTGGCACAGCGGTTAAGCGTCTGCCTTCGGCTCAGGGCGTGATCCCAGCGTTATGGGATCGAGCCCCACATCAGGCTCCTCTGCTATGAGCCTGCTTCTTCCTCTCCCACTCCCCCTGCTTGTGTTCCCTCTCTCGCTGGCTGTTTCTATCTCTGTCGAATAAATAAATAAAATCTTTAAAAAAAAAAAAAGAAAAGCGTGAGACAGAAAATAATGTGAGCATAACTGCTTTTTGAGCACAGGATTAGGTAATGTTCAAAGCTGGAATTGTAAGTGGGAGCAGGGCTGACCACAATGCTATCCAAGAAGTGAGTTGGTTACTGTCTGCTTAAATCCCACTGCTAAGTAGTTAGATCTTAACTGCTGCCTTCTGAGCACGTTGCTTATACTGGAGTTTCCAGCAAGACCAGAATTACTTAGATCATGTGATGAAACGAGTAGCATATGATCCATGAAGTGTTCATTTTACTCAATAGAAAGTAATTAAAAAGCACTATTATTTAAAGCACATAAAATTTTATGGCGGTTTTTGTATGCACTTGTTGCTAAAATTAGAGATTTCAAAGAAATGTTCTGTTCTGGCCACTGAGGGGTTCCAACATGGAAAGAGATGAACGGAATAATCCAATCTGTTTACTGTTTTCTGCCTTTAATGGTACTTCCTTTTTAATATATTGGAAGCAGCATTTAAGTCAAGAAGAAATTTGGCTTCAGTTAGAAGCTCCTATAAAACTTGAATGGGTGTATCCCACAATACCCAGATATCTATGTCTCAGGAAGGAAGGTCTGGGTTACCGCCCCAGGTGAAGAACCACGACCAGCTGAGGTGTGGGTTGAGGTAAGATACTAACTATGACCACATGACCAGTTAGAAAAACAAGGAGTTGTCATGAGCACTTTCTTTATTTTGTTATGAATATATTTGTGTCTGTGTTTATATATAATATCTTTGTTTGCTGTCCTGTCCTATCCTATTGTGTAACATAAGATATACAGACCTTTTATTGGAGCATTTCAGTATTATTCACTTTACACCACAGTATCTCAATTACAGGATGTCAAGGAGAAGAGTAGACATCACTCAAGGACTTTGCATTATTTCTTGGCAAAATGTTCATCGTTCGCAGTTGTATGCAGGATAGCTGTATCGTGTTAGGCAGAAGTATGAGCTTGTTTTTATCTTTAGTCGAAGATTAAGTATGATTTAGGGATGCATATAGATGCCAAATGGCCATGGGGTGGATTCGTGATGGTTCATTTTCTGTGTCAGCTTGGCTGGGCCATGGCTGCCAGATATTGGATTAAAAATTATTCCAGATGTTTCTGTGAGGGTGTTTTTTGAATAAGATTAACATTTAAATCAATGGACTTTGAATAAAGCAGATTACTTCTGCTGTATGTGAGTGGGCCTTGTCCAATCAGTTGAAGGCCTTAATAGAACAAAGACTGACATCCCTCAGTGAAGAGGAACTTCTGCAAATGAACTGCAGCACGGCTCTCCCCTGGGTCTCCAGCCTGCCTGTCCAGCCTGCAGATTTTGGCTTTGCTGGGCTCCATAATCATGTGAGCCAACTCCTTAAAATAAATCTCTTTCTCTATATATAACACACATTCATTTGATTCTGTTTCTTTGGAGAGCTGTGACTAATACATCAGCTAAATCAGAATTTCCTTAGTGGAGTCTCCAAATCTCTCTCACTCTCTCCTTTTAAAAAAAATATTCTCCAAGGCATTCTGATGATTCAGGGTTGGAATCTCGTCAAGTGGGAAAATTAACTACAATTTTCCACTCACTTATGACCCCTCCATTCCTCCAAAACCTTCTATCTTACCCTTCATGATTAAATATTAGCTCCATTTTATTTATTTCTGCAAATAAAATGCTCTTAGCCTGAAGATATTTGAGAAAATTATCCCAGAATGGCTCATTCAGAGTCTTGTCGAGCCATAATCTCTCCATGTGTTTCACTGACATCAGTCTGAATGGCAAATTCAACAAGGAGCTTCTGTGGAAAAACACTCGGAGATTAATTTCGAAAGGTGGAATTCAGAGGTGAACTTTGGAGACAACACGTAGAACCTAGTCACACAGCAACAGGTTGTGAGAGTTGCTTAAATAAACGCAGAGTACAAAGTCAGTGTTGTTTACGTCAAGTGTCAAAATCCACACTGCCTTCACACGGCAACAATTATGAACAGAAAACTGAAAGGACGCATCAGCTTCCCCAATTAAGTACAGAATTGGAGTGAATAAAACAAGCAAGGACAATTTTCAACTATTACCGCTCTCTTTAATCTTATGAAATGCTTGCTCACTAATGATCAAGATAATGGGCGAAGCCCATTACAGTTCTAAGTGAAAAGGGAAACATCATAATCAATGCTGAGATAGATTTATCTAAAAGTGTGGGCATAATTGGGCCCCCGCCTGAATTTTACATTAACTCATTGAGGACTTTCTTATTAGTGTTAGTGACCCAAATCCTGGCTTAAAGTGAGCTTGCTCCCAGGCTATGAAATACATGTGCTACCGCTGTTTTCAAACTGAATGCTTGAATACGAATTGCATGTGGAAGTGCCAAATTAAATAAAACAGGTTGCTCATCTATCATTTGATTCAACAAACATTTATTTACTGGCTACTCTGTGCCAGGCTCAGCGTGAAGCATCGGTGACAGACCGACGACATAGTCTCTGCACTCACCCAACATAAAGACAGGCTGGCGAGAGGCGCAAATAGGGGATGGCAGTGTAGCAAATCCAGATTTCTCCGCACGATGCGCAAATACTTCCACCGTCTACCTGCTTCTGTGACCTGACCGCTCAGGAATATCCCCGGTGTTCATGCACACTGGCCACAGTGGCCTTTGCAACAGCCGATTCCTGAACCCGGAATTCTTGCTGAACATCTTCGCTTGCTAGTCCCTTCCTCTCATTTCAGGACTCAACTCAAATGGTATCTTCTTTTCACACTGAAATCCCCACATGGCTGTGCTTTTTTTTTTTTTTTTTTTTAAGTTCAAAGGGAAAACTTTCAAGGGAAAGACGAGGACTCTGATGGGTGGCAAACTAGATTACATTAAAAAAAAAAAAACAGTTCTAATATCCAGCACATTCTCCAGGTTCTAAATTGAAGTTTTGCTTCATTTTCGTTTAGGGATGGAATACCTGGATAAACTGCTTCTTTGTTTGAATTTGCACATTCCTTTAGAAAAAAATTGCTAGATCTATTGTACTAATTGCTTCCTGTTCTTGAGATCTTCTTAATTTGATGGTATTTTATAAACTGGTCATGAAGTTCATTAGGAATGTTTCCTGCTACAGGAAAATTAGGAGAATGCCACCTCAATTTACTTTTGCCCAGTTAACCACTTGCTCAGTTAATACGAGAAATATCAAGAGTGCGTGGCTTGACTGTGGTTATCACTTTGCCCTTCTCCATAATTCACCAGAGGGCACACCAGAGAGTTAAACTGATTGCTGAAAAGCACTTTGTCTTTAAGGTTTTATAGCTTGGTTATTAACTTAGCAACTATTCTAAAGATAAATAAAAATCGGAAAGATTGGATCACTCATTTGCCACTCATCTGCAAATAGTGAAAGTAAGAATTTTATCTTAACCCAATGATTTTTCACATATATTTATTTTCCAGTAACATTACATAGAGCTACTTTTGTGCTTTATAAATTCTGTGGTTAGAATAACTGAATTTAAAAGCTAAATGCATGTTTTTCTTATTAAAAACACGTGACCTATGCAATTTATTTATATTCATATGTAATGACCAAATATTCAACAACAGATATGCAAAGGGAAAAGTTCACTTCTACTTCTCCCCAAAACTTCTTTTCGCTAGCAATACTGAAGTATTCAACATTCCTCTGGTTTTTAAAATATACTCTCTTGAGCTAAACCACTTAGCTCCTCCTTCAGGGCCTAGAAAAAACATTACTTGCTCTTTTAAAATGAATACTTAAAATGTCATCTTCTCGGATAAAAAATCATATCATCTCAATAGATGTAGAAAAAGCATTCGACAAAATTCAACATCTGTTCATGGTAAAAACTCTCAACAAAGGGGACTTAGAGGGAACATACCTCAACATAATAAGAGCCATATATCAAAACCCCTGCTAACATCGTACTCAATGGTGAAAAACTGAGAGCTTTTCCTCTAAACTCAGGAACAAGACAAGGATGCCCACTCTCACCACTTTTATTCACCATAGTACTGGAAGTCCTACCAGAGGAATCAGACAACAGAAATAAAAGGTATCCATAAAGAAGTTAAACTATCACTATTTGCAGATTATATGATATTTTATTTATAAAATCCTAAATATCCCACCCAAAACAAACCCCTACTAGAACTTATAAATGAACTCAGTAAAGCCACAGGATACAAAAGTAATACCCAGAAATTAGTAGTGTTTCTACACACCAATAATGAAAAACCAGAAAGAAAAATTTAAAAAAATGATTCCATTTACAATTGCACCAAAGAATAAAAATACTTAGATAAAAACTTAACCAAGGAGGTAAAAAACCTGTACTCGGAAAACTATGAAACACTGATGAAAGAAACTGAAGAGGATACAAACAAATGGAAAGATATTCCATGTTCATGGACTGGAAAAACAAATATTATTAAAATGTCTATTATTAAAATGTCTACCCAGAGCAAGATTTAATGCAATCCCTATCAAAATACCAATAATACTTCTCACAGAACAAGAACAAATAATCCTAAAATTTGTATAGTACTAAAAAAGACCCCAAATACCAAAGCTTTCCTTTGGTACCAAAGTTCTGGATTTCAAGATATATTACAAAGCCACAGTAATTAAAACTGTATGGTACTAAAAAACAAACAAAAAAACAAAAAAACCAGATGGTACCAGCACAAAAATAGACACACAGATCAATGGAAGAGGACAGACAGCCCAGAAATAAACCCATGCTTATATGGTCAATTACTGTATGACAAATGAGGCAAGAAAAAAATAAAAAATAAATAAAAAATAAAAAAATAAAACATGAGTTGTTACACTAAATAAATAAATAAATAAATAAATAAATAAATAAATAAATAAAATACAATGGGCGAAAAGACAGTCTCTCCACAAATGGTGTTGGAAAAACTGGACAGCAACATGCAAAAGAATGAAACTGGACCACTTTCTAACATCATACACAAAAATAAACTCAAACTGGATTAAAGACCTAAATGTGAAACCCGAAACCATAAAAATCCTAGAAGACAGCACAGGCAGTAATCTCTGACATCAGCTATAGCCACATTTTTCTAGATATGTCTCCTGAGGCAAGGGAAACAAAAGCAAAAATAAACTATTGGGACTTCATCAGGATAAAAAGCTTTTGCAAAATGAAGGAAACGATCAGCAAAACAAAAGGGCAACCTACTGAATGGGTGAAGATATTTGCAAATGATATATCTGATAAAGGGTTAATATTCAAAATACATAAAGAACTCATAAACTCAACACCAAAAAAACAAACAACCAGATTAAAAAATGGGCAGAGGACCTGAAGAGACATTCTTCCAAAGAAGACCTACAGATGGCCAACAGACACACAAAAAGATGCTCAACATCACTTATCATCAGGGAAATACAAATCAAAACCACAATATCACCTTACTCTACCACCTTACACCTGTCAGAATGGCTACAATAAAAAAGAGAAGGAATAACAAGTGTTGGTGAGCATGCAGAGAAAGGGGAGCCCTCTTGCACCACTGATGGGAGTGCAAACTGGTGCAGCCACTGTGGAGAACAGTATGGAGGTTCCTCTAAAAATTAAAAATACAGCTACCATATGATCCAGGAATTTTATTCCTGAGTATTAATCCAAAGAAAATAAAAACACTAATTCAAAAAGATATATGCACCCCTACATTTATTGCAGCAATAGCCAAGATATGGAAGCAACCCAAGGATCATCAATAGACAAATGGATAAGGAAGATGTGGTTATGCATTCAACAAAATATGAGCAGCCTTAAAAAGAATAAGATTGTGCTTTGTGACAATGTGGATGGACCTAGAAGGCATTATGCTAAGTTAAATAAGTCTGACTGAGAAAGCCAAACACCGTATGATTTTACTCATGTGGAGTCTATAAAATAGCAACCGAATAAACAAACAAAAAGCAGAATCAGACCTATAAATACAGAGAACAGACTGATAGTTGCCAGATGGAAGAGGGGTGAGGGATGGGCAAAATGGGTGAAGGGCAGTGGGAGACAAAGGCTTTCAGTTATGTAAGAATAAGTCACAGGAATAAAAGGCATAACAAAGGAAATAAAGTCAATGATATTTTAATAGCATTATATGGTGACATATTGTAGATACACACAGACGGAGTAAAGGATAATGTATAGAGAAGCTAAACCCCCATGTTGTACACCTGAAATTAATGTAACATTGAATGTCAACTATACTCAAATTAAAAAAAATTAATATTGCCTTCTCTATGAATCTTTTTCCATCCTTGCTGCTTAAATTTAACCATATCCCACGTGGTCAAGTCTTCCTTACGTACTTCTATCTCTACATTTACACAGTGCTGGCACACCTTGGTCTGTCTCTTCCCCTCTCCTAGAAATGAAGCCTCTGAAGATGGGATTGTATCTGACTCATTTGGTATGCACAGAACCTAGTACAATGTTTTGCAGACACAATGCAAAACCAGGTCGAGAGTTTCAGTGGCCAGCATTCCAGGAAGCTTTTCTCAGAAGACAAGCAGCCTAGGGGAAAGGTTACTCGAACTCCCATATGACACTGCGGTAGAAAGATCATGTGGGACACCTAGAAGCTTGTGACAAGAGAGGGCTGCATGAGATTCACAGGACCAGAAAGGAGGATGCCAAAGAGGAAGGAGGATGGCCTGTGAGAGGTTCGTGGAGAGGGAGAGGGAGAGATTTCCAGCAGCTGCTCACTGGGAGACTTCGGGGCGAACAGTATCTAAAGGGCAATGTCAGAAATCCTGCTGCGGGAAAAACTTCACAAACCCTCTATCATATCTCCAGGAAAACCCTAATTAAGATATAAATTGGTAACATATTTCAGAAGGTAACGCACACAAGGATGTATATAAGCTTCACGAATGTCTGTTGACCCCAGTAATGTGAACTATTTTTCTGCTCTAAAGCTATCCCAAATTAGTCACTTCCTGTTTTTCACTGACCTTGAACATGCACCATCCCATAATTACGTTCATCATGCTAAACTTTATTTTTACTATTTTTTTAATTCACAAATATTATATTAACATACAGGAGAGAGTGCTAAGGTCCACTTTTACCATTACGCACACGACCCATTCTTTCCCCACAAGTAACCATGATTATCAGTTCATGGATACATTATCTGACATCTTCCTGTGCATATATGTATCCATAAATCCTATAATTACCTTGATTTGTTTTTTATAGATATTTTTAACATATAAGCTATCTAATGAACATATTCTATAAACCAACAGAAACTTTAATTCTACTCTCATATTGTTGCAAAGTATTACAATGAGTATGAAATGGTTTATTCAGCCATGATTGATGGAAGGACATTTGCTTTGCCCCTTTGTTTTCTTTACAAACAAGTCTGCAGTGAAATACTGAAACTGCCTTCCATGTACTTGCACAGTTATTCTTCTAGAGTAGACCTCAAGAGCTGATTCCTAAGGAATACTACATAGACTCTTAATCATGTCATTCAGTACAAAAAGTCCTTATACACTGGCTGTAATGATTTTTATATCCATCAGTGGTGTAAGCATGTACCTACTTCCTTTTATTTTTTTCCAATACTTAATATTCTTATTATATATTTTCTAAGAATTTTAAAAGAATTTTAAGGATTTTAAATTTTAAAAGATTTTAAAAGAATATTCTCTATTTTATTTATGAATACATCCCTTATGCGAAACATATTTTACTTGGTTCATTGGTGTTCATTCAATACTTGTTGCATAAATTAATAAATTTATACATGTTAGAAGGCTGATGTGAGAGGATCAGACTGCACTCATACGGTTTTGCATATATGCTGTAATTCTATCCTTACAATCACTACATCAGCCTAGGAACACATGAAATATGTGTAATATCTGGAATGTATCTACATTTTTCATTTTTTAAATTGGATAATTGAAATGCTATTAGTATCAGGATATGTAAATGCTCATATTTCCCCAAAACTGTGATTTCCCCAAATTAAAAAAAAAAATTAGATTTGGAAGGAATAAAAGACAGGACACGGTAAGCCATTCCTACCATCATAGGCCATCAAACATTACAGAGATGGGTTTTCCAAGTTCAAGATCTTAGGAAACACTGAAACTAATTGGGTATAGAATCTACTGTTTGATGATCCTTGTTCTTAAGAAAACAGTTCAAAGATAAAAATCGAATTCCAATTGGGGAAGAGTATGACCCTTAAGACAGAATTTTTAAGTGTCAAGTTATGTTACCTCAAAGTCTTCTACTAAAAATTAAGCAACAGAGAAACTGCAGAGATTAGTTAAATCTACTTATTGGTCAAGAGACTGTGCTTTGAATCCTAAATATTGGAACCGCTATTCTTTGACCATGTCAATAAGCAGATGACTCCAGTAATTACATTTTTGTGGAATTCAAAATGTGCAGATTTCTGTTAAGAATTAAAACTGGGTCACAAAAATCACACAACATTTCCTGTTTTTTTCGTATTAATAAATGGCAGGTAGCTTCTTACAAAGACAGCAACAGCACAAGGGGAAAGCAATTACTCTTGAGAATCTGCCCTACGTGGCCATCAATTCATACCTAATTACTCGAAAGTAGAAACCAACCCAAAGCCTGTGCCATTAATTGACTCGATTTCCTGAGTTCCAGCTATAATGAAAATCTTGAAAAGAACATGAACCCTGTGCCTGTCAGCTACTGTAAGAACGTGTCCCCCAAGGAGCTCTTTTCGTATTTTAAAAACGGTCTCCATACAGACATTTCCTTTTTTACATAGGCACTTATATCTTCAATTCTTTACAAGTCTCTGAGGATTAAGAAGAGAAGGTTGGTACTTTCATCTGTAAGATGATGGCCTAGCACTACTGGGGTTTTGATTTTATAACTGAGCTTGCCTGAATCAGTGTTTGTTTTATTTCATGGAGTAAAAGATTTGTTTTACATTGCCAGGTAGTGATGCTAAACTTTCCTTTTTTTCTCCCAATGCCCCTTTTGTAAATGTGGAAAGTAGCTTTTCCTTCTGATGCACATTTTTAATCCACAACAGTAATAACAATGCATACAAGCATCTCAGGTATAACGTGGAACTTAATGGAAATGCTAGAATAATGGGATTCACTGCTTATGCAGACAACTTCAAATTTGCTGTCACATTGAAGCCATGTGGTCCAACTGCATAGAAATTCATAATTTCTTTCCGTGACTGAATTATAGCTTATATTTGGCCACAGGGTTACTACAATCTTCAGAGGTTATCTGCTCCATCCTCTTCCTTTCAACTAAGCCAATACAGAAATCATCCTGGGCAGGTGGGTTTCTAAATCATCTCATAGCCATAAAGCTATAGAGCTGTGAGCTTGACTACTTTAAATAAATTTGAAAGCCATCCCCTCCCCCGCCACACACTCATACACACATATTCTCGACTTTGCTAAACTTATCCTAATGAACGTTGCTAAAATTAATTGTAAAATTGATTTACTTCATGATAAAACATTAAAACAACCTAGAATATATAGCTTATCTATCATCTATCTATCTATCTATCTATCTATCTATCTATCTATCTATCATCTATCATCTATCTCTCCATCCATCTAGCCACATTCCATAAACATGATTGCAATGCACTGGTAGAATATTTCACTATTAAATAAAGGAAATAAATATTTAAAGCGCTAATTCTCCATTTCTACATATATTTTCACTTTCTCCATGTTTATACATATTTCAGGTAAGTAACACATTATACTTCAAATATAAAATGTAACATATAATATTTGATTGCATAAGCAGATGACTGTTAAAAGTTTCTTTCTTTGAATGTCAGCACATCAAAAAAATCCAGAAACACATAAAAATCCACTTAAATTTTAAAATATTAGATATAAATCTCCTATCTAAAATATTTAAGGGGCGCCTCGGTGGCTCGGTTGGTTAAGCATCTGCCTTTAGCTCAGGTCATAATCTCAGGGTCCTGGGATCGAGTCCTGCATGGGGCTCCACGCTCAGTGGGGAATCTGCTTCTCCCTCTGCCTCTGTTCCTCCCTCCTGCTTGTGCTCTCTCTCTAATAAACAAAAAAATCTTTAAAAATAAATAAATAAATAAAAGGTCAAGCCTTTAAAACTATATTTAATGGATCTGGTAATTTGATGTATATAAATTTAAGGAACAGTCTCATCAGTGACAAAAATTCTCAATATAATAATATCTCATTCATGCGTTTTGAATATCTTTTTATCTTTAATTAATTAAACAAATGTGTCCAAATTTATTTTTAAGTAAAATGGGGGACTTCAAAATAAACAGTCATTTCCTGTGAGATGAATGTGGAAAAAAAATGGAAGTGGTAAATTAGGAGCTGCTATCTTGTTATGATTCATAAAACTCCTAGAAAGGAGGAGTGAAGAGTAAAACTGCTATTTTTCATATAGAAGAAGACGCTCCTCTTTTTCAAATCATTTTAAAAAGGGGTTCCTTCCGTTTTACATTTTCCAACTTCAATGCAAGGGGCAGGGCACGTGTCTCTGTGCACGCTGATTTATGTATGTATAGTTCTCTACTAATGTCACTGCCTTACAACCTTCAATCTGTGTTTACGTGTTATTTTTTTTTAAAGATTTTATTTATTTATTTGACAGAGAGAAAGACAGGCAGCGAGAGAGGGAACTGAAGACAGCTGCTTAATGACTGAGCCACCCAGGCGCCCCTACACGTTATTTTTGTATGTGATTTTGTGAGTTACTTGGAGTCTGGCCTCCTGTCTTAGTTACCTGTATGGTTTCAGCACATAGGACAGCACTTTTAATTATTCTTGGGTGCTCCCTTCCACAAGCTTCTGGTGGAGGGACAACGTAGGCCAATACAGTCAAGTGAGATGGGTTAGAGGATAAGGGATGTTGAGAACATGGGAAAATGTAGGCAAGGCCCTAATCTAGACGTGGTGTGTCATGGAGGGCTTCCTACAGGAAACATTTGAGAGCTGAAGACAGGTGGTAGAGGTGTCCAGGCAAGATGTGGAGAAAGAGTGGAGTGTTCTTGGCATAGAAAGCATGCACACAGGTCCAGAGGGGGTACAGACAATGTGGCTTCACCCACTGAATTCTATCAGCTAGAACTTGGGTGGGTGCAGGGAAGTGGTATGCAGCAAGGCTGGGGAGTTGAGCAGGAGGCAGATGGTACATATCTTCTCAGCCACATTCAAGTCGAGAGTGAAGGGGCATATGAGAATACAGGCAACTTGAGTGAACTATCCGATTTGTTTACAATTAGGAAAGTTCAGTTTGGCTATAAGGAAATGATGTGACCTATTCTAAAAATAAATTGTTGAATAAATTCTGGTATTTAATAAAAACATATCTGTACTATGTGTGTGTTATGAAAAACTGGTAAGTAAAATATAGCAGTAGAAAACACAAATTTTACATTAATGAAAGTAATAAAAAATTGGAAAAAGTAATTTCATTTTCCTAGTAATTAATCCTTCAATTAATGTGCATATTGTTTCTTACAGTATTTGTAGGTGAAATAACTCATGGGGATGGCTGCAACTCTGAGTTAAAATAACAGGTGGTAATTCAGTAAAATAAAACCATAACTAACTGTTTGACTTTGACGATACCAATATCATCACCATTACAGATCAATATTGAGGTCTGTATTAGAAAGTTCTGAATTCTATGTTAAGAAGTCAAACTATTTCTGCTGGAACCACTGGACTTGTCCACCTGGGAGAGTTTCATAGCTGGGCTCTAGCATTAGAAAATGTCCTTCAGGGGACACCTGGGTGGCTCAGGTGGTTAAGCGTCTGCCTTTGGCTCAGGTCGTGATCTCAGGGTCCTGGGATCCATGGGCTCCTTGCTCAGTGGGGAGCCTGCTTCTCCCTCTCCTGCTCCCCCTGCTCATACTCTCTCTCTCTCTGTGTCAAATAAGTAAAACCTTTAAAAAAAAGTGTCCTTCAATTTATATTTATAGCAAACTGAATATAGTAATACTAAAACATAATTTGTTTAGTAACTTATGAGCTCTATTTAAACTTCATTTTTCTATTAACATAGAGAACTGCCTTCCTGCTTAGCTTTGAAGCAGAATGGACAAGATCAAATACGCTTTCCAAAGGTGAGGCCTATGAGAATTCTCCTGTGATCTTCCTATAGCACTTGGCCCTGTTTTATGTGTAGACCGGACAATGGATGACTGTATTTTGAATAAAAGGCAAAATTTATGATTATACAACTTATTCTAATTGTACACAATCCTTAAATGACAAAAAAATTGTAGTAAAGGATTAAAAAATTATATTGTTCAGAAGCCCCAATCATTCTATTTACATTAGCTTAAAATTCTGTTTTGTGCTATCTCATACTAAATGTCATTTTTGAATAATATATGTTCTCCAGAGGAAGAGCTTCAAATTCCAGGTAGAGTGATTCAGCTGTTTCAGCTCCAGTGGTAAAGAAATAAACACTACGGCTGCATTTCTTAGAGGGCGGCAGTCAACGGACACAGTCATCAGAATTACCCGATGTGTTTGTTAAAAAGCAGAAATCTGAGCCCCAACAAAAGCCTCCTGATTCAGCAGCCATGGTGGGTAGAGTCCGGGGATGTACAGCTGTGGCTGAGCCTCTACCTATCAACCGTAATAATGGAACAGAACTTTACTAATGTTAATAGACATTTCCTTAAAGGTAGGTGATGTTACAATGATTATCTTGTCCACCTTTTCTTCCTCTGAAATTGACAGCAACTATACAATTAAGTCCAAAATTATTTAAATTCTTTTTTTGAAGCTCATTTGGTCTATTAGCAAAGTAAAAAAAAAAAAAAGAAAAAAGAAAAAAAAAAAGAAACCTCTGTTCACTGTCTCCTTTATATGTTGTTTTTAATGTCTTCCCATCCTTCCCTAAGCCAGTTCTCTGTTTTGATAAGAGGCACCATGGTAGGCAAAAAAAACAGTTTCACAAAGATGTTTATATTTTGATCCCTGGAAACTGTGACAATGTTATCTTCTTACAGCACAAAAATGGCCTTGCACAAATGACAAACGCTGAAGACTTTGGGACAGGAGATTACCTTGCATTACCCAGGTGGGCCTAATCTAATCACACAAATGCATAAATACAAGGAACCTGTACCAGCTGTGGTCAGGGAGAGACACGTGACTATTAGCAAAAGACACAAGAGATGCACCGTTGGTGTCTCTGAAGCTGGAAGAACAGGACCACAAGCCAAGGAATGCAGGTGGCCTCTAAAAGCTGGAAAAGGCAGGGAACGGAATCTCCCCTATGGCTTCCAGAAAGGGATGAAGGCCTACGGACATTGTTAGCCCAGTGAGATGCCTACCAGACTTCCGATCTCTGGACTTGTAAGAGAATGAGTTTTTGCTTTTTAAGCCACTGAATTTGTGGTAATCTGTTACGGCAGAAACAGAAAACAAATACAGAAGGCATTGGCTTTGATCCCAGCTATGTTTGTCTATTTAGAACAGAAGTACTGATATGACTGGTAGGTTCCATCAGAAAAAGACATTCTGATTATTACAAATTCAGCTTTTTGAGTGTTAGCTAAGGTTGTTAGAGATTTATAATAAATAATACTAATGCATGTAACACACAAAGGTATTTAGAACTGAAGTTTTTATCACCAAAATTATGTTTGTTGTATATACTTAAAACTGCTCAGAGCTGAAATTGTTTAATAGAAGTACAACTAATCTAGGAGTCAAACTAGATCATCTTGACACCTCTTAGCTCTGCTGGTCTTCGACAAACACTTCCCCTTTCTGTGTACACCATTCCTCATCTGGAAATCAGTCTGATAATGCATAGGGTCACAATTTGTTTAAAATGAGGCAATATATGCACAGGCAATGGATGAACTTTACAATATTCTGAAAATGTAGGATATTTAAAAAGATTACAGTGAAGTATCCATGGGAATTAAATTACCTTAAAATAAATCAACATAAAAGGAAACAGCAGAAGGATTTTATGTGCATGCTCTAATGGAATACAGAGGCACAATGTATCTTAAGGTTCTTGGTCACTTTCCCAGAATCTAGAAGCAAATTTACTCAATAAATGGTACATTCTAATTGCTTATTTTTTTTTCTTGAGGTTATCTTAAATTTTTATTATGCTTTATATTGACTATACCCATCTAATATAAAGATGGCTTGGGAGTCCACAGGGTGTTTTTTGAACAATTCTCCCATTGGGTATAGAAACATAGACATCTATTTAAAATCCATAAAACAGATACAGTCATCCAGGATCAGCAGCCTACAGAAACAACTCCACAAAATGTATACCTTTGGTCCCACAAGAGACAGTTCTTCAAAAATGAGGAAAGAACTGACAATACAGAATCATGTGGCATACAAAACATTTTGACACATGTTTACTCACTCTAGTATCTACCTAATTGGAGCCAGCAGCCAGTGGGATACCTGATACAGAGAAGAATGTACACATACACAAAGTCTCTGATCTCCAAGTTTGATAAAAGAATATAGTTGGGGAGACCAACAAGTTAACCATGAAGTACAATGCATTGTGGTTAGTCCTGGTATACTTAAAAGCCACTTCATACATGTAAGAATATATATTATGTATGTAATTATTTTGTTTTTAATTCCAATATGGTTAACATACATACAGTGTGGTATTAGTTTCAGGTATTAGATTCAACACTTTCACACAACACCCAGTGCTCATCACAACAAGTGCCCTCCTTCATCCTCATCACCTATTTTACCCACCCCTACACACCTTCCCTCCGGTCACCATGAGTGTGTTTTCTGTAGTTAAGGGTCTGTATCTTGGTTTGTCTTGCTCTCACTTTTTAATTTTTCCTTTGCTCATTTGTTTTGTTTCTTAAATTCCACATATGAGTGAGATCTTATATATTTTTCTCTGACTGACTTATCTTACTTAGCATTGCACTCTCTAGATCCATCCATGTTGTTGCAAATGGCAAGATTTCATTTTTATGGCTGAGTAACCCCATTGTATTTACACACCACTTCTTTGTCCGTTCATCTGTCGATGGACGCTTCGCTGCTTCCATATCTTGGTTATTGTAAACAATGCTGCAATAAACATAGGGGTGAATGTATCTCTTTGAATTAGTTTTTTTTTTTTTTAATTTATTTTTTTGGGTAAATACCTAGGAGTGCAAATACTGGATGGTAGGGTAGTTCTATTTTTAACTTTTTGAGTAACCTCCATACCGTTTTCCACAGTGGCTGCACCAGTTTGCATTCCTGCCGACAGTGCAAGAGTGTTTCTTTTTCTCTACATCCTTGCTAATACCCATTTCTTGTGTTTTTGATTTTAGCCGTTCTGACAGGTATGAGGTAATATCTCATTGTGGTTTTGATGAGTTTGTTCCCTCTAAGTCTACTTTGTTGAGAGCTTTTATCATGAATGGACATTGTACTTTGTCAAATGCTTTTTCTGCATCTATTGAAATGACCATATGGTTTTTATCACTTTTCTTATTGATGTGATGTTTCACACAGACTGACTTGTGAATACTGAACCACCTTTGCATCCTGGAAATAAATGCCACTTGATCAGGGTGAATGCTTTTCTTAATGTACTGTTGGTTTCTCCTTGCTAGTATTTTGTTGTGGAGTTTTGCATCGTGTCTATCAGGGATATTGGCCTGTAGTTCTTTTTTAGTGAGTCTTTATCTACATTTGGTAACAAGGTAATCCTGGCCTCACAGAATGAAAGTCGAAGTTTTCCTTCCTCTTCTAGTTTTTGGAATACTTTGAGAAGAACAGCATTAACCCTTCTTGTAATGTTTGGTAGAATTTGCCTATAAAGCGTTCTGGTCCTGGACTTTTGTTTGTTGGAAGTTTTCTGATTACTGAATCAGTCCTTTTGCTGGTAATTGGTCTGTTCAATTTTTTATTTCTTCCTGCTTTAGTTTTGGTATGTTATATCATTCTAGGAATTTATCCATTTCTTCTCGGTTATCCAGTTTGTTGGCATATAATTTTTCATAACAATATCTTATAATTGAATTTTGTGGTGTTGGTTATTTCTCCTCTTTCATTTGTGATTTTGAGTCCTCTCTCTCTCTCTCTCTTTTTTTTGATGGGTCTAGTTAGAATTTTTTCAGTTATGTTGATCTTTCCAAAGAGCCAGCTCCTGCTTTCATTGATCTGTTCTACTAATGATTATATATGTATTATTATTATATAATTACAAATACATATACAATAATATAATAAAATATATATAATTAGTATTTTAACTCTGGTGTGGAGTATACACTGAATTCCAGAGAAATTAATGTAAAGCTGGTACACATAAAAAGATCATTGTAACAGTCCAGGGTGTAGATTATAGTCTAAATCAGAACAGAATCTGTAAGAGTGGAAAAGAAGAGAGAGAAAAAGAGAGAAACTGTGGGATATCATAACAGGAATAATCTGGATTTGGTGACTGATTAAATGTAGCAAGGGTGGGAAACAAAAATGACTCCCAAGTTTTCTGGTATACATGACTGAAAAGTACATTCTCCAAGAAAAACAGCAAATGAAGGTGGGCTGAATTTTTTCTGGACACTGTGGTGCCTGGGACACGTAGTTGGTGACACCCATTGGAAGGTTAGAAACAGATGAATGACGCTCAGGAAAGATGATGGGATTAAGAACTCGTGGTCTTATTCACCTTTTTAACCACATTGGCTAGGCAAAAAAAAAAAAAAAAAGGTGAAGAACTGATCAATGAGCTACACATAAATTGTTGATTAATGAGAACAATAGTTTTACTGGGGTTGTTTATAAACTCTTTTTTACTTGAAAATTAAAACAAACTGTGGGTGACCTAGAGAAAACCAGAATAAGGCAGAGCTCAAAAGCTCTAATTTTGAGACTTTTAATTCTCCTTTAATATTTTCAGATCTTAACAGAATTATTTGTATAATTAAAATAGTAAAAAAACAAACAAAAAACTCAGGCGGCCATTTCTTCCCAAAATGATAGGGATTTCGGCCAGTCTTTACACCTTCGTCTCCATCCACCACGGCCCTTTTCAGTTATCAACGCTGTGTTTCTCACCGCAGCAGTTTGCATCACACCCTCCGTAAAACATTAAATCCAGAGACGGTAAGTACAGGGTGTCTTCATAAGTGGTGCTTTGCCATAAAATTAGTTTCTCTTTTGGAGGCAAATAAAATCCAGCACAATGTACATAAGCTTTTGGGCTTTGCTTAATAGAAAATATTATAAATTTGAATTACCTTGTCTGCGGTATGTGTGCTCAGAGTGGCTGTGAAGACGTGTGGTTACGTTATGTGGCTTTGGAAGGATTTGCGCTATAGCTAGGGAAGCCCATTGCAGGAAACTCCTCCTGTCTTCTGCTTCATGCTCTCACATGAACAAATGAAGAGACTGACTGATCTTGAGACCATGTGTTTCAATACTTCGTGGAGACAGCACGTAATTAATTGAGGAAGATGTTTAAGAACTTGACAATTTAAGCATGACCAAAAAAAGCGTGATTTCTTTTAAAAGTCAAAAGAGATGTTCAAAAGCAAAATCAAACAAAGGAGGAAACTGAACAATGTTTTACATAAGGCAGAAAGATGATCAGGTTAAGGGATTTAAAAAATTGATTTAATTTTAGGTAATTAGGTAAGGTAACCACAACATTTACCATACATAACATAGCTATTCTTCCATGAATAACTAATTAAAAAATGATCAAAACAACACATATTAGATTTTAAGGAATTCTCTTCAGTTATTTAATTATACAATTGGAAAGATACCAAGAAAAAATAGCAGTAAACATTTATCGAGAGCTTACTCTATACCAAGCACTGCCTCAATTAGATATATGCATATCTCATTTTTTTTAAAAGATTAGGTTTTCTACTATATCTGTCTTATAACCAGTTAATTCATAAATCATGAAGGAATACACTCAGGTTAAAATCTGCTTCATGGAATCGCTGATAAAATACAGTTTATTTCTGGCCACCTGTCCCCCCAGTTCTCCACAGACGGGAAAGAACATCATAGAACTTTATGGAAATCTACTTTAGCACTAACATAGTGGCTAGCACATAAAAATATTCAATAAATATTGCTTGAATGGATTACTGAAAAATAAGGTATAATTGATGGAAATTAATTGTTCTCTGAGACTTATATTCAACTAAAATGGTTTCTTTCACTTGTTGTCCTTTGACGGAAAGACACAATGGTTATTAATACATTGTTATTAGTGCCCAGATTTTAAAAACTCTCCAGTCATGGTCCAAAGTTACTTAGCTAGGTTCACAGCCTCACCTTTTCATAGCTATCATTTTGCCTCATTAAAATCGTGCATTGCATTAAAATAGTACAGATTCAAAAATAAGACAGAGTGGCACTAGATTTCAGTGAATAACTGAATTTCACTCGACTGATGACAAGTTGTTATTTCTTGTCCAAGTGGAAGCTATGACTAAGATCCTTCCTGGCCAACAGCATCCATCCATCACATACCTGCATGCAAGCAAGCATAAATGCTCTTCAATAAATGGCACAGAGAACAAGTCTGGCATACTTTCTGTGAAAATGTTTTATAAGCATTAAATCCATTGTAGGAAGCATCTCACAAATGGATGTGATGTTAGTAACATATCCCTAATTTTGTCTGAATGCTCATGGAGTCATTTTGACATAAACTGTTTTCCAGAGAGGATTTTTAAAATCCACGTGAGAAATCAAGAAAATTAGCAGGACTTCATATATTTTGTTTTGGCTCTATTAAAAACAGGAGTTAATGACTGATTTGCTGAGATGTTACACTCAGCCAAATGCTTTCACTTCGTGCTGTGCTTCCTCCTTCCTGGGCTCCTTCCATTTCCAGCCCCCAGGGCCTTGTGCTCTGTGTGGGCTTCTTGCAGCGTCCCACCTGCTCTTCACCACTGGCCATCCTCCATGGCCAAGCCACCTCCAGGATGGAGTGATGGTTAAACCCTGGAATCAGAGCCAGCCTGGCTAAGTCCAAATCATGGCTCTGCCATTTAATACTGTACAATTAGGACAGGTAATTGAAGCTCTCAGGGGCTCAGTGTATGTCAAATGGGAACAAAAGGATCTTAGAAGATAGTGAGTCTTAGGTTTATCTGTGTAAAGCACTTAAAATGGTGCTTGGAACACAGGAAGGGCCGTATAATGGTTACTCCATGATTATCATCCCACAATCAAATCTTTTATTCTTTTTATGCCACCGAAGAACTTCCAAAGTAGTCAGATAGATAATTCAAACTAAAATATTTTACTAATTCAAAGATATAAAAGAATTTTCAATGATTCATTCCTTAAGCTAAAGGAAGACATTTCTAGAAAAGTTCATGACTCACAGGAGGCCAAGAGGCCTTCTTTCTAAGTACTGACAAATCACTCTGCAAAGGTCAGCACCTACTTCCCCTCCTGGGGGGCCCATGCTACTAACATTTGATCTTTTATTTATGCTAAAACCAAAGATTACTACAACAATGCATCCGTTTGTAATACTGATGCATTAGAAAGGAACAGATAAATACTGAACTACCAAAAGAGGTCATCATCTGTATTCATACCAAGGTAGTACTTTTTGATCTCGAGCAAAGGACTGAGAAGAGAATAAACTGGTTATATTATAATCTGCCTCTCATAAGATCAATTTTTTACCTTAATTCTAACTAATGAAAAAGAGGACAAGCCAATTTTAAAACTATCTCTTCATAAAAGTCAGACTATATTTTTCTTTTTAGAGGTTGCTAGTTAAAGTTTAAAGTATTTGGTAAATTAAATTATGGGCAGGTACCCTTTGTCGTTACCTCAAATTAATTCCTTTTGAATTATCTCCCAAATATTTTCAAATTATCTCTCAAATGGTGCCAGTGTAAATTTGAATACATTAATTGAGAGCGCTTCTTGTAATTGCTTATCCTTTTTGAAAAGGAATCAAACATTTGGATCCTTGGGGCATCATTAAACAAAATGAGAATCACCCAATTGATTCTGTTGTGGGGTGCATATTAAAAAAAAGATTAAAATTAAGCTTATTTCTGAACTCACAAAATAATTGTATTTGAGATCCTTTGACACCTTATCTGATTTAACCACTTGGTTCTGCAATGATTTCTTTTCTGAAGATTGGCCAGAATACTGCTGTCTTGTACAGAGGGCTAATTGAATCACACTCGCTTCACAAAATAAGATTGTTAATTGCTTGTTTTAGCAGGTTACTTTACAAACAGAAGACTGCTTCTGCCACAGAAGAAAGTGCCAGACAGTATTAGTGGCGATGTGTACAAAATGTATACGCCATAGCTAACGTATTCATTTTAATGTATACATCAAATTATGTTGCTTTCCTGCTCATATCCCAACTTGGGATACAAATCAAAACTCCTCAGTCTGGTTTTGAGAGTTCCTACATGCTCCCACCTCCTGGATCTCTCACATGGGACCACTTTCTCTGCTTGCCACCCTGCCTTCCAGCTGGAAACACTCGTTTCCGCCCAGTTTCAAAATCAACAGGCTCATTTCGATCCCAGGGTCTTTGGTGTACGGACTTTCTCTTTCCTATTCCATTCACATCTTGGCTGAAAATGGACTTAAACGAGAGACCTCCCCTAACCACTCATGTTAGTAGACTCTCGGCTCTAAGAACTCTCAGTTGCCTTGTTCTCTCTGGTTTCCCCAACACCTTTTTTTGGGTTTTTTTGTTTTTTGTTTTTAAGATTTTATTTTTTTATTTGACAGAGACAGCCAGCAAGAGAGGGAACACAGGCAGGGGGAGTGGGAGAGGAAGAAGCAGGATCCCAGCGGAGGAGCCTGATGTGGGGCTCGATCCCAGAACGCCAGGATCACACCCCGAACTGAAGGCAGACGCTTAACGACTGAACCACCCAGGTGCCCCATGGTTTCCCCAACACCTTGACGAGTTCATCACACATGCTACTCACTCACTACATTATTTGCTGAGCGTGGAATAAGTTAAGCACTGTCTCCCCAATGGGCTCTGTACTGCTAGCAATACCGCATTTCCTTCAGTCTTCCTAACAGCACTGCAAGGTACATGGTATCATGGTGTTATAATAAGTAACCACCAAATTCACCACCTGGTGTGTCTGGCTTCAAAACCGTTATTTTCCCACTAACCTACCAGCAGAGACAAAGGAGCACTTAAGCTCTGTGAGTCCTGTCATCCTGTTTGCTTGAATGCCACGTCACAAAGACGTCTCCTGAAGGACATGTCCCTTTAAAACATATTTACATGTTGATTTTCCACAAGAAACCATGAGTTCCTTGAGAATAACGACTGTGCCTTATTCATCTGTAGAGCTCCAGTGCCTGAAACATAGATTTGCTATAAATATTTGTTGAAGAAATCGAGGAAGAATCCCAATTATGAGTCACTAAAATGAGATCTCAATGTTGAATGGATGTGGAGAGCTTCACAATTAATTTTCTTAGCCAAGTAACCTTTGAAATGGAAAACTGTGCAGTGGGAATATATAAACTTCTCTATATTAAAAATTGGTTGAGTCAATTGATGAACTTGATATGAAGAGTTTATGTGTTTTTTTAAACAGCTAATTTTTTTTTTTTTAAATTTCATTCTCAAACGCGTGAGTTTATAATAATTACTGGCATTCAATGTTTCTTTATCGAGGTATAAGAGAATTTTAAATTATCTGCTATGTAAATATTTTTGGCAAAATTGCTTTTGTTCACTCATTTTTTGATACTACTTTATCACGTATTTCGCTGTCTGTGTCACAGGCTGTCAGGCAGCAGGCAGTCAAGCATGAAGGACGTGAGCGCTGCTGCACACAGGGATCTCCTCAGCTGGAGTTTAAGAACGTGGGAGGCTCGCCCATCATTTCTCCCACTGACTGCGGGAGAACCTGAGGCTCAGCCCGGAACTCCTGTTATCTGCTTCCTAACCATTGTCTTTTCTGAAATATTTAGCTTTCTCCCATCTTGCTTGCTTTTATCAATATATCTTTCTACAGTGGATCCCTTTGTTATGTGGCATTTGGTTTGTTATGTAATATTTTCCATTTCTTTAAAAAATCTACTTCAGAATGGGTAAAGAGTAAAACTTTTTCCTCCCTAAAAATTCACGACTTCCTCATGACTGTGGCTTCATCCTCTCCTTCCCTCCCAAACTTGAACTCTTCCCGCAGTCTGCTGGCGGTCTCACTTCCAGCCTACCCCGCCCTCACAGCCACACTTCTGTCACTGCACCTGTGTCCACACCTTTCTTCTCCATGAAACGCCACCCATGCCTTTATTTCTCACCTGCATTGTTTCAGGAGTGGGAAAAGCATGGGGTTAGAGATAGGCAGATCTGGGTCTGACTTTTAGTTCTGACATTTAGAAATCTGTGAACTTGGGCAAGTTAACGCAACTTAACCAGACTCAGTCTTCATCCATAAAACTGGTATTTTATAACAGAGAAGATAATATATTCGATTGCCAAATTTCTAATCAATCTCTAGTCAGTATGTACACGACCCATTATTTCTTTGGGACTCGAATAAAATCTCATCTGCTTGGGTATGTCTTGCCTGATTTACCACATTACATTCTTTTACCCTTTTCAACTAGACTGAGTTCATATTTTTAATATTCATTTGGCACACGTGAGTGCACATACACACACACACACACTCTTTGCGTGGTTGGCAATCTCATTACCTCAGCCTCACAGTTCCTTAATGGCTGTGCTAGAACAATGAATTCATTAGGATTTCTTTTTCATAGAAATATATGATTTAAAAAAATCAAATAGTATAGAAAGCCCTTAAATGACAAGAAAATGTCTTCACTCTTTTCTGAACCTCCTCAGCCATTTTCCCTAGGAGCAACTATGTTGTAAAAAATTTTATTATAACTCCCATATTCCATCACCCAAATTTAACAGTTATCAAGAATTTACAATACTACTTATCTACTCCCCTTCTTTTTCTCACCCTGTCTCAGCTGCATAATATTGAAAAGCAAAGTCCAGACATAATGTTCTTTTATCAATTTATACATCAGTCTGTACAAGGAATTAAGCATTAATTTCCTTAAAATATGGACATTTTCAGCATGTAACATGATGCCCTTATCTTGCCTAACACAATTAATTCCCTGATTTCATCTAATTATCTAGCACATATTCATGTTTTCCTGTTTATCTCAACATGATTTTCTCCCTCAAAAGGCTATTTGGATCAGAATCCAAACAAGATGTACACATCACATATTATATTTAGTTGTTTGTGTTTTTAGTCTCTTAATTTAGATGAGTTCTGAGGGGCAATTAATTTTCTGAGGATACTAATTAGAGGTTTTAGTTTTATTTTTTTAATTAAAGATTTTTATTTATTTATTCATTTGATAGAAAGAGAGCGAGCTAGGGGTGGGGAGAGGGGCAGAGGGAGAAGCAGGCTCCCTGCCGATCAGGGAGCCCGATGTGGGACTCGATCCCAGGACTCTGGGATCATGACCTGAGCCAAAGGCAGACGCTTAACCAACTGAGCCACCCAGGTGCCCTCAAGGTTTTTGTTGTAAATTTATGTTCTTTGTACTGAATTATATCTTTTTCTTCTGTGGTAATTTTTCTGATATTCTTACAATCCTGTTAGGCCTTCCTCTAACCCTGGTGGCCCTTCTCCTATTTGTTCATATTTTAGAATTGGGCAATACAAATAAGCCTGGGGCTCAGTGGACGGTAGGAGCTCATCTGCTGACAGGCTTTATTTGACGCTATCTGTCTGGAGACTTTGGGCCTCAAGTAACAGAGTATTTAAATAAAGTGGCTTTAACGGTGTAGAACATCTGGAGATGGATGTACGTTATTCCCGGGTTAATTAATAATTTCGATGATGCCATGTAGGGCAAAGGCTCACAGACTTGTCCCTTAGTCACAAATGGCTGTACAATTCCACGTATCCTAAGTGGAAGCAATGAACGTGGTGCATAGGAAGGGTTACTTCTCCTAGTTCTCTCTTTACCTTCAGTGAGAAAACCTTCCCCAGAGGTCTCTCCAGAGGTTATCATATCTGATTGTTCAGGTTGGGTCAAATGTTCACTCCCGAGAAGTGAAGGAGTCTTCCTATGTGAGAATCTGACACTTCCAGCCTCGATGGTGACAGGTAGGACCTGCCAACAAGGAAACACCTGGAGGGTGACGTAGATGCCATTTGGGTAAAAAGCCCACTGCAGCAGTCACACGGGGTTTGGGAAGGAGCCAATGACTGTTGTGGGACCCCAGACAGTTTTGCTTCATGGATCTCCTTGGAATTCGGCCAAGTTCATTGGCTCCCTCTTGGCTTTCTGTCTGTGAACATTCTAGCATCCACTGATGGCCTTTGCCCACTGTCTTCATCAAGGTGGACTTATGTCTTTTTATTATTTGAATATCATTTTGTAAGGCTTCTGGGAGGAGAAATTAACATATGAATTCAGTCTATCATCTTGACATGGAAGAATTCCATTTCGGCAGCAGTTGTGATGACCTACCGATCTTTTCAATTCACATTTAAGGAGAAAATGATGAGTTCATTACATTGTGCTACCTTTCCATAGAAAACCTCTCTTAGAAACTTCTAAGGACTTTTTTTTTTTTTTTCACTTCAGACTGGAATCCTATATCCCTATAAATTTCTTGTACAATGTCAAATGACACTGCCAAAATAATTTCTTTGACTTGTTGTTTTATTTATGAATAATTTTTCCCTTCTCACCCTCATTTCTTTCTGCATGAAATTACTCATAGTGGATTCACAGACCTCCACCAGTTGGTCCCACAGAAGTCAACTCTGTTATTCTCATGTCTATTTCTCTTTATCTAGAATACTGAACTTTTCTTTTCTTTTTCTAGACAAGCTCCAGATTTTCCTTTCTAACACAATAGATCATTTTATAAATTCCAGATCATTTAAAATACTCTGTTTAAAGAGCAGTTGCTTGTTATTCTGAACCTCATTTTTGCATTGCAGGTGAGTTTTAGAAGAAAAAAATCTACAGGACGAAATGCAAAAATCCAGTTCTTTCATCGTTTTTTAGCCTATAAACTCATGGCAAGTAGCAAACTCATCTAAAGACATATTTCATCCCTCTCAGTGTGACTTGAACCTAAAAAAAAAAAGTACTTAAATATTTATTCAGCTAAAATATTTGTAATTTATTAAAATATCTTATTGCATTAATGGTACCCTCTGTGAAAAATCATGATGCTCTTTACAAAGGACAAACCCAGCATCCTCCCTCAACACAAATGCTTCTGGTTTCTAGATACACGCACAGCACAAAATATAATTTTCAAAACATTTCTATTCCCAAAAGTCAACACTAAAAATAATAAATTCAACATACTTTTTAAAAAATTAGAAAATGCCATCTCTATGTTATAACACTAGGTGTGCTGATTTTCTTCTAAAGGCTAAAAAATGTTTTCATCACTGGAAATATTTCTATTAATGATAAATTGAAAGTTTATATTGATATGTTATAAATTGTGTAATATGTTTAAATCTTTCTGGGACATGATGATAATGTCTGCCACATAGTTTGAACATTGAAATATACATATCTTATCAATTTCTACACAAATTCAGTAATACTACTGATGACTGGGAAACTAGGAAGGACCAGATACTCAAACATTTTGTAAGTTGAGACTATATGATATTCATACCAATCCTTTTTTTATTCTATTTATGAAATCTGCTAGCTAGCATTCTCTAAAAATAATATTTAAAAGTGAGAAATGTATTCAATGATAAAATTAATTAACTTAAAAGATATAATAAAATCTAAAATTATTTTTCAAGACAAAAAATACTTCCATATGTATTTTCTTTAAATATCTGAATCTTATTTTTCCTTTTCATGCTTAACTTCCTCTAATTTTGCATCTACAACTAAAATTCCTTTCAGATAGACTTTGATTTAGACTTTTTTTTTTAAAGATTTTATTTATTTATTCGACAGAGATAGAGACAGCCAGTGAGAGAGGGAACACAAGCAGGGGGAGTGGGAGAGGAGGAAACAGGCTCAGAGCAGAGGAGCCCGATGTGGGGCTCGATCCCGTAACGCCGGGATCACGCCCTGAGCCGAAGGCAGACGCTTAACCACTGTGCCACCCAGGCGCCCCTGATTTAGACTCTTAAATAAATTGCTGCTTGTGCACTTATGAAATAGAATGAGAAATTTATTTCAAATCTCAGTCAGAGAGTCTAATATGCGGTTGCGCATTTTTACGAGTTGTTCCCATCCCACAGTGTATATGCCAGGATTTACTCACTGATTGTGTAACTGTTGCTTTAAGTTGTAAGCTTTGAAGATAAAAGTTCCCTACAGAGGAAGAGTTTTAGAACAGCAAACGATAAATAGATTCTAAGAATAAAATCCACATTTCCTCTACGTCCTGTGATCCGTCGTGTCTTCCTCGCCCCTGGCCTCTACTTCGTGGTTGTGTCCAAACACACTGAAGTGTATGATTCTGATGTGATCTAGATACTCTTTTGAAATTCAGCACACCATCTAAACACAGATTTTACAAAACAGAATGACTAGGAAGCAACTCTATGTGATAAAATGCCAGTATTTACAAACTATATACAGATAAAGGAACTATTTTGCTCTTCAAATATAAAAATAAAGCCAGGAGAAACTTGCTGTGTAGAGAAGGACATAAATATTCAAAGAAAAATTTTCTCTTTCCTGAAGAAGACAGCCTTCTCTTTGATACTCAACATGAGACGCCTGTTCCCTAATTCTACTTCTCAGTTCACACGGCCATT
The DNA here is from genome assembly GCF_024610735.1 of Ursus americanus. NCBI lineage: Eukaryota > Metazoa > Chordata > Mammalia > Carnivora > Ursidae > Ursus > Ursus americanus. The sequence goes on from NC_142142.1 coordinate 60,729,717, forward strand.
TAGTGACTTGGATGGCAATACTCCATTGGTTCCAAGGAAAGATAAAATGGTTATTGACTGATCTCCACATGCTGATTTTATGGAAATCAGAATTACTATTTATTGGAATGTCTCAAGAATATGTCAAAGTTGTAACAAGCAGATACTTAGGAAGATGAACAGTACTTGAAAACTGGAAGGGGACAATGGGATGCAGGTCTACTTACTCTGAAGGATCACCTTAGTCATGCAAATTGTCAAGGTCCAAATGTGAAGACTCCTGACTCTTACAAGTTCACAAGAAAGATGTCATGTCAAATTGATTGACAACATCAATAAAGCCACAGTGAAAATGCACTAGATATCTCCTAGGTAAATAAACTCAATTTTTAAGATTTCATTCTTAAAGTACTGGGATCTATTTGTTGTTATTTATTCACTTGGTATTTATTTTTATGATGGTCTTCTAGTTTTTGTTGTTTTTGGTTTTCGTTTTTTTCCATGACCTGTAGTGGCCCTGAGCTTCAAAGTTCTACATAAAAAAGAAGTCCTGTTCTATTCCTTGACTCGATTTCTGATTGCTGTGTCCACTCTGCAAATTTCTGAGCAGTATGTGGTCACGGAGTTTGTGTCTCCGGCAACCTGAGAGTTGAATACACTATCATGATCAGATGAAAATGAGAAATACTGGTGGTTGCCATTAGTGGGTGGCTGACTCTGAACCTGGAAGGTGTTCTAGCAGTCGGGATCCTCTGAGGCACAGCTGAGCTGATTTTCCAAGGGATTGGGAAAGATGGTTTAGTAGTGACAAATGACAGAGGCCTCAGCAATGGCCTTCACTGTCACGGTGCACCCAATCTCTAGGTTTTGTAATCTTTTCTAACAGTAAGGCTAGTAGTTCTCCTCCAATAATACTAAGGACAAATCAATGGAAGACCAATAATACATCTAAGAATCATGCTATTTCCTTTGTTAACTAAGGAAAAGAAAAAAAAATTTGTAAAAATGTTTTTGAAGAGTATGAGTACTTTTTACAAAGCTTGACTATTACAGATAAATGGGGTGGGGAAAACTTAAGCTTGTATCAACTAACAGTAACCATTGCTCCAGCACAGACATGTTTATGCTGGAGTCAGCTTGAGCTCTCTACACATTTTCTGTGGCCTCTATTAGCTTTCCAGGTTCAAAGCCTGCACGTCATTCATGTATACTGTGCTTGCTTCCTGGAGAGATAAGCCCATCTTCTTAAACAGTATGAACTCAGGACTCTAAACCACTGCACTCAGTTATCACGTACTCTCAGTGTACGCTCACCTGTCTGCTCACTACTGACTTAGGAAGTACTTATCTTCTGAGGGAGGCTCTTCCATTTGCCATTTGAGTCCAGATATTGTTTTTTCCTTTGTTAGATCAAAGTTGCTTCCTCTTAGGATGATTATGCATGTAAAACACATACTAATACTTTTTTTTTAACTTTTTTTAAACGTCACCATAAAGCAGTAAACACACAAATATTTCTGATAAACTAATCGCAGTGAGGGATCTCAATACCTACATTAATTAGAAATGCTGTGACTTTGATGGAAAGAACTTCAAAAATCTGAAAGCATCAGAGAAACTATCTCTTACTACACAAAAAGAACAGATGTAACTCTGAAAAGTTTTAGCAATGCAGAAATCATTCCATTGTCACAATGTTATTTACACAATGTTACGTCTATTAAGTGGTATTATCCAAAGAATCAAGAGAAGAAACCTATTGTATTAAGGTAACAATAACAGTCCTGTGTATAAAGGAGAAGTATCTTGTAAATTATAATTCTATTATTTAAAAAAAAAAAACTATGTAGAAAGGGAAAAGAGAGTATTGGTGATAATGTTGTGGACAGAATACTTGGACAATGATGTGATGTGGATTTTGTCCTGTTTGCCAACTGAAAAAAAGGTCTCTATGAAGTTTTAGTTGCACAATCCCCTTGCTGGTTGCCACACTCAAGCACCCACCGTTTTATTGGTAACATTAGAAAAAGAAAAGCCATATGCAAATTACGTAAATAGAAATTATGGGTAGAAGTATAAATTATCCAGGTAGTTCTCCCTTGGAGAACTCTCAAAGGAGGACTTTAAAAGGGCTTTGTGAGAGTGGGACAAAGGACCAGGATGAAGATCTGGGGCCATAAGCTTGTATTTAGGGGTCTGTGTATGGAGCCTTGTGGTTTGGGGACTTCCTAGGTACTCAGACCTGTCACTTCCCCTGCAGACTTTCTCAGTCATTGTAAGAAAGGTGTGCATGTTACTTCAGCTGCTCTCTAACTTGTGCATGGAAGAAAAGCCTGCACGGGGACATTCTTCTGGTGGTGTGGCTGTTTGTGAGTCAGGTGACAAGCAATTTTACCAGACTGACAGTGGGACTGTTGGTCCTCCCCTGTAGTAAACACTCAGAAGCCAGGATCAGTAGACAAGGAGGTTAACACTATGAACTAGATAGTTCATAATGTTAACAGGATGTTAACACACCTTATATTATGCATATAACGTTATTGTTCTTACTGTTCAGGCCATCATTTGTCCCTCAAAGTGGAAATGAGCAAGTGAAACCAGAACAAAGACAGAGCCCACACCACCTTTCCAATCCACCTGGCTTGGCTCATTCTTTAAGACGTCCATATGCGTTACTTCTACAAAGCTTTTCTTCACTTCCTGCTTCCTGACTTTTCTTCCTCTACCCAAGTATTCTCACTTTCTGGGTGCATTTCTATGCTAGCATTGACCCTACCAGGTTCACTCAGGAAGAGGGTTTTTCTGGAAAATACTCACAAACATTGCAGTGACTGTGGTCAGTGAACATAGCACAATACCAGACTCATCGGCAATACGCAGACATGTATGAATGAGCATGACCCCATGCTGTCACCAAAAAAGCTGACTTTCCTAGGGGAGGAAAGGCCAGAACGTCTCCAAAATGAGGAGGTAGAAACAAGCTGTTAGCTTCACATCATCTGGAAAACCAAGTCTATTCCTCTTCTCATTCAGATTAAACACAAATAAAGGAATATCTATTTAACAAAAAAGAAATCGGAGTTAGGAGTGGGTGTCGTAGTATTAGTTACACTGGAAGCCCATATTAAATAGAAACTTCTAGACATGTGTTAAGTCCTTGGGCAGCCAGGCTGATGTTGGTCAGCTTAGACAGACAACTTGATGAGGGTCTGGTGAGATTCTCCCAGGTGTCTTTCTTCCCCGGTATTCTCTCAATCTATTTTCCCTCCTTCTGTTATCCTCCTGTATTTCAACTTAGAATGATTTAGAGCCTGATTAGGGTTTATATGCTCATTATTTATTGATTTAAAAAAAATCACTGACTTCTTTTTTCAATGCAACGAGAACGAGAATATTTCTGTTGAGAAAGAGAAATTCAACCCCCATCCCTTTTTATGGGCACAGGGTTTTTCATTAACTGCCTTAGCAGCCCTTATGGAAGAGAGGTCCTTATGTCCAATAATAATTTTAAAATATCAAGAAAATTAGCTCAAGAAAGTTATTCCCCTCCTTTGTGGAACACACAAGTCTGGCATCAATGTTCTAGAAAGCTCCAAATTAAGTTAAAAGTCTGTAAAATGGCCCACACTGCATGTGAAATCTGGACTTGTTTTATCAGCAACATTTAATTACTAGATTGGACATAAAGTGACAAGAGTCCCATTAATTAGCCCAGGGACTAGCATTATTCATTCTTTTGGCATTGAAGCAATTCTCATTACAGTGAAGCTGATAGGGGAATGACAAATGACAATAGGCTACTGAAATTGTTCCCAAACAGAAGTGTGCAGAAGAAAACACTGCAGTGATGTGCAGACAATGTGGAGTGTTATTAAAGTGTCATAAGCCATTTGGGTGGATTTGAGAAACTCCCTTCCGTATCTAATGAAGCCAAAATATAGGTCTTTATTAGGGAAGAACATCCCAGCCAGCTATTTAGAATAGTGGTCCTCAAACATGACTGGCCATCAAAATTATGTGGAATTTTTTCTAAAAAAAGAGATCCTTGTGTGTTTCTCTCTCCAGCTTTCCAATTCCTCACCAAAGTTTCTGAGTTCTACTTAGCTGTGTATTTCCATATGAATCTCAGATGACTGTGATGCAGACTAGGGAACCATAGATTCAGAAATAAGTGCATACATGCTTCAGTTCACTCAGTGTAGCTCTCTGTTGCAAAGACATTGGTTCCAAGTCAAGGTGTGACATTATTTGAGGAAAATAGTATTGACTGTCATTTTAGAATAGTATTTTCACTGACTATTAATTAGGCATAAACATTCATCTTTTTCAAATTTCTGTATTTACCAAAGTTAACTGGAATCACTTTTTTCTTCTTAATTAGTTGCTTGGAAATTCATAAGAAAATTTCATTATGAAATGCTCAGCTGCCTATTTAGTTTTTTAAATATAAAAGTTTTAAGATTTGGATTTTTTATACATTTCTGAGTTCAACTGATTAAGCTGCAAAATGTTCAATCAAATGTCCGACTAACATATAATAAAAATAAAAATAAATAAATAAGATCCTTAAAATGCAAAAAAAAAAAAAAACCCAAAAAACTAAAAAAAAACAGAAAACAAACATGTTAATAGACTAGGTCTACCCAAATCTGCCTGATAGGATTTTGTGGTAAGAGGGGCCTGCTGAAGATTGTATACTATTCACGCACTGTCTAATTTAGGTGGGAATATTCACGAATGATTTTTTTTCTGAGATTTCTACAGAGAAAGCCAGCTTGTAATATGAAAGTTTAGCTTACTAAGGATTTTGATTAGGAAATGTTGGCCCAAGTCAAATGATTTTTCTGCATATATTGAGATGATCATATGATTTTTCTTTTTCACCTGCTAATGTGGCAAATTACATTGCTTAATTTTCAAATGTTAAGCCAAACTTGCATTTTTCATTTTATGTATTGTTATATATGATTTTCTAAAAGTGTGATAAACTTTGCATTGGTATTTGGCATTGGTCTGTAATTTTAATTTACTATAATTGCTTATTTTGGTATCAGAGTAATGTCAGCATTTTTGAATGGGTTGGTAAATACTTCCGCCTCTTTAATTTTCTAGAAGAATTTGTATAAAATTGGCACTATTTCTTCCTACGTGTTTAGTAGAATTTACCAGGAAACCATAGGGATGGAGGATTCCTGGTAGGAAGATTTTAACTAAAATTCAGTTCTGTTAGCAGATATTGAGTTATTCAGGTTTTCTATTTTTTCTTGAGTGACTACGATGGCTAAGTTTATGTGTGACCTTAACTACGCTATAGGATGTCCAGATAGCCGATCAAACATTTCTGGGTGTTTCTGTAAGGACATTTTGGGAGGAGATTAATAATTAAATTGGCAGAATAGTTAAACCAACTTTAAAAAGAATAAAGATGTACATTTTAAGGTTATTACAAGTCTATAGTCAAGAGACTATGGAATTCTTTAAAATCAAGGGTCATGAGAAAATTTTTGCTGGTGATATGTTGTTTGTCTTTAAGATGGAGATCGTTTCATGGGTGTTTATGTATGTGCACACCTGAATACATGTGATTCATTGTATGTCAATCATACCTCAATAAAACTGCAAAGAAATTATGATCATACAAACGCGAAAGAGAAAGAAAAGAGAAGAAAAGAAAGAAAAGAAAAAAGAAAAGAAAAGTAAAAAGGAAAAAGAAAAGAAAAAAAGTTAGTCTAATGTGACTGTGCTTCATGGATCATCTGAATAAACTGCCTGAGAATACTCATAAAAATTCTAGCTTCTGTGCCCTACCCCAGACCAACTGGATCAAAATTTCAGAGGCTAAGTCCTTGAATTCATAATTTTTTCAAAGTGACTCTCCACTCCATCCAGAGATTCTTATTTACTAAATGTTGAAACTTGCTGGTCAAATTCTAAAGTTTTTTTGATGTTTAAGAGATTTCTTTTGTGGTCAAGATGGTTTCAATAATGGAAACATGTTTTTCAAATTCATGGTTGTTCCAAAATAAAATGTTTAAATCTTGGACAATGTCATAACTGGCATCCTATTTTCCGTACTCAGGATTTTGCTCTGAGTGTAGACTCTAGGAATTCCCGTGACATGAAAACAGGGAAAGCTGTTTTATTTCATCTGAGAGTCCCTCTCTTCTGAAAATATACTCTTTTTGAGATCTGTACTTTCCAAGGCCTCCATCATGAAAAGGAAGAATGGATAATCCCCCAAAGAGAAAAGACTTACAAAAATAAGTAAAAGGAAGTATTTCCACTATTTTCCAATTATAAGTTTGGAACACTTGTTAATGTACAACTGCTAAGTGAAACATGATTCATTTATCCTCCCCAAAACTCAGGAAGACTCAGGGAATACAAGATTTTGGCTTTTTTCCCCCCTAAATGTTTTCTCTTCATATAATTGTTTATATGGTTGAGATCATTTTATATACATGTTTTTGAGATTCTGATCTTCTTTCTTACTATCTTCTCTCACAGCTATTTCTTTAGATAATTCAAAACTATTAGCATCATCCTTTTAATGTCTCCATTTGAGTCAACTGTATGAGGGATTGATAATTTCAGTAATCACTATATTGCTACATTTAGAATGTATTCGAATTTTCAATATTATAAATAATGTTGAAATCTACTGTGTTGCTGAAATAATTTATTAACTTACAGGTCAAAGGTTATGAAAATTAAAAGTTCTTGATGAATATAATAAGATCGCTTTCGGAAAGATTAAACCAATTTAAATTTCCATTACCAGGGTCTGATAGAACCTATGTATGAAAACTCACAAGGCTAAAATTTTATCCTTTTTTGAATTTGGCTAATTTGCTATGAATAGGCATGTTGCTTTTGCATAAGCTATTTTTAGTTATTAGACAAGGAAAAAAAGGGTCACATTCATGGGCCAATGCTAATGCATAACAAAAAGAAAGCCGAAGTGCTTGATTTCTATCTTTAACCTTGTCTGTCAAATAGCAGAACTATCAGACCAATGGAATGATTAATAAACATTATTAAGATATAATCTAAGGCCAAGAACTGGATGAAATAATTTTAGTAACACACATTATTTTCTAAAAGATTTCAAGTTCTGTATTGAAAGACTCAAAGACTTTATAAATGAAAATGCAGAAACATTCGTAGGGATGTTTAACTGAGATAAACTGAAAAATTAATTACATTTTTAAATACATTGTTGCTTTATTTCTTTCTGCCTGATCTACTGTTACTACTAATGCATTTATATTGATTTCTTCCTCAACTATCTTATAGTTTTTGCTTTCTGTATGTCAATAATATGTGTGATGTCTGAAGATTTATGAGAACTTCTTTGTGAGTTATAATTTCCACAGTTGTGAGCAGCAAGTGACCTTTCTTACCCTATTGAATGTTTTACTGCACTGGCATCCACTTTGGGGAGCACTACAGCGTGATCAGGGCACTGACTGTAGGCTTCCCCCCACCCCTGCTGGCTCAGCCACCCAGCGCCAGCTCTCACACCCTGGGCAAAGCCCTTAGCTCTCTCTGCCAGTGGCTGGCTGTGCCCCCAGCAAGAACAATAGTACCTATTTGTCTGGGTGTTGAGAAGATGAAATGAGCTATCAGGTGCGGGCTGAAAGCTTTGGAAAGTAGTGCATCTATGTTAGCTTTTCTTATTGCAATTTTCTCTCCTTTTCCCCTTTCTACTCTCCCTCCTTCTCTCTCTCCTGTCTCTCTTCCTCTTCCTCCCTCCTTTCCTGGCTAGTTTTTGCATTCCCTGATATCTTTGCAAATATTTAATTTTAAATTCTCTTTAAGAAGACCATTTGTCCTATTTAGGGCACAAAATATTATTTTTATACAATATAAGAAATATTTTTAAGAATTGAGAATAACAAATTTTATTTATTATTAGAACAGAAATGTCCAATTTTTCATCGTACTTTATATTTTTTAAATTTCTTCAATTTCCTTAATATATCCTTTATGTTCTGTCACTTGTGATATGGCTTATATCTGCTTTAGCCTTTTTCCCACTAGTGATGGGGAAGGGAAATGAAGTAGTGGTCATCTTTCTGCCTCTAAATCACATGGCTGTTTCTCAATGCATGGATTTCAGCCATTCACACTGTCTGTGAGCACACCTCACTCCAGTGTCTGCTTACTCTCTAGTGTTTTTTTTTTTTTTTTTGGTAATGTATTGTTTTGTTTTGTTTTGTTATAACAGTGAATTACATTCAATGCAACATTATTTTTCTACTTTCCTTCAAGAATTACACCTGCTTCCATATCTCAATAATAATCGTTAGAGCTTCATGACTGACTAATCATTATTTAAATAATTATATTTACCTCCAAAATTTTTCAATAACATGTTTCCTGCCAAGTTTATGGATTTGATAAAACTTTGTTTATTGAAATATGTTTTCTTAGAATATAACAAGCTCTATCTGTACAGACCTTCATGTGAATGTTATTCCAGATAAGCCTTCTTGGATTCATTTTTCATTTTTTTCTGCTCCAATTTTCCGTTCTTCAGAAGTGGTAATTATTTATATATTTGACCAACATTATGTTCAACAGCTAGACTATCCAGTCTCTCCATATCTGGGTTCTGGTTCTGTAGCTCTATACTGCGTGCTACCTTCTCCATTCTAGCCTCCTGATATCTTACTTGGCTTTTTAAAAAATGCTAATTCTACTCATTGCTGTTGCTAATGCAGGTTTAGATTTTGAAATAGTTTCACTTTTTTCATCAAATGCCTTCCTCGATTTTGCCAGCTCCCTGTCATCTCTTGAGGTTTCTTCTTTCTTTATTCCTGTGATTCATTTCATAGAACTCATGGTCTCTTTAATTTTCTTACAAGTTCAAAAACCTGCTTCCTCCCCCCCCCCCCAGTTTCTTAGGCTATACATTTAAATGCATACTCCTTACTAGTCTTTGTCATGCTATATTCCTTTTCATCATTTTAAAAGAAATTCCACAGCATCACCATGATATTCTTCGTTGTTGGTTTTTGTTTTGTTTTGTTTTGTTTTATGCTCTTCACCTCTGAATCGAGGCAGTTCCATCCATTCCTGTCAATTGTCCCAAAACGATGTTGTCTTTTGTTTCCCTACCCTGTTTAAATGGATGCTGTTGCCACCTTCTTCTTCGTACTGGGAGCTTCTGTGTGTTACTCAGGTGCTGAAACAAGCCTGTGAGTTGGGCTTGCAGCAAGGGCCAGCTGCAGCCCGGGTTCTTCCAATCTGCTCGCTCTCCTTCCAAATCAGTTGACTCCCGGCCAATGGACCGATCTGCATCCTGTCATTCTTCAGTTTTGGCACAAGTAACCTGCCCTAGCAAGGTATGTCACGAAATTTTTTTTTTTAAGATTTTATTTATTTGAGAGAGAAAGAGAGAGCATCTGAAGCAGACTCCATGCTGAGCACAGAGCCCAATGCAGGCCTGATCCTCCAACAGCGAGATCATGCCCTGAACGGAAACCAAGAGTTGGACGCTTCACCAGCTGAGCCACCCAGGTGTCTCACCAAATCCTTTTTTTTTTTTTTTTTTAAAGATTTTATTTATTTATTTGACAGAGACAGCCAGCGAGATAGGGAACACAAGCAGGGGGAGTGGGAGAGGAAGAAGCAGGCTCCCAGGAGAAGAGCCTGATGTGGGGCTCGATCCCAGAACGCTGGGATCATGCCCTGAGCCGAAGGCAGACGCTTAACGACTGCGCCACCCAGGCGCCCCTCACCAAATCCTTTTTAATTAGACTTGTACAAAGTCTTCTTGTTGCAGCTACAAAGTTTATTTCTTCGCCTATATTTCTCTGTATCTTTCCTGGCTCTGCTTTGCCTTCCTGCCACCCTTCCTGACCAGGAAGCAGGATTTGCAAACAAAAGTAGCGTAGCTCCAGTGCTCCCCGTCAGCCATGCTGCAGCAGAAATTCTCTGGCTGGTGATGGGGCATCCGTCTTCAGCTGGGAGTTTGTTTCCCCTGGGGGCCACCACGGCTTAAGCCTCGTGCCACCGCACATCTACTTAGAGCTTGTTAAGAAGGCCTCTAAGAACGACGACCCGCTTCTCATATACCACACCTTGTTACCAATTCACTAGGACAGAGACCGAGGGCCAGCGTTCATTCTCTTGGCCTAGGGAAATTACTGCCTGTAACATATGATTCAGGGCTCAGGGCTGCCAGTGTCCAACAGTCTTGATAAATAAGATAAATAAAATGTCTTTATCTTAAATTTATCTTATCCCAATGTGCTCTTAACATATTTCCTGGAAATAGCCTTTTCAATTATGTGAATAAGATTTTGATTTTCTAAAAAGATAAGAAGTTAGATTCAACCATTAGAGACCAGCAAGCTTGATGGAGCTCTGAGGGAGAAGAGGCAGACGTGGGATCTCGCAGTAAGGCAGTCATGTCCTCCAAAACAAACTTAGGAATCTCTTCTCATCATACTCTTCTTCCCTCCCCTTGAAGTAGGTGAGTAGTTTTAAAACCAGTTGCTCAGTAATTTCCTTTGAAAATCTTTATTGCAGCGCTCGTCATATACTTACTTCTGTATCTGATACAACCGTACTGGTGACTCAGTAGATGGTGGCAGCAACAGTTGCATCGAACATACTGTTGTTTCCACTCCGACGGCTGCCATGAGCACGTGCACTGCTATGAGGAGGATGACTCCCGCCGCTATTACTGGAGGAAATCAGGTCAATGAGCAGCACCTAGGGCATCAGCATCTCAGTAAAGCCTATGGTAGCATGCCTTGAAAATCCCGGAATCAATCATAAAGAAACATGGAATCAAAACAGAAGAGACCAGAGCTCTCTAACTGGTGAAATAATTGCCTAGAGATGCTGGCAGTTGAAAGAGGTCAACTTTCCTAAAGGGAAGAGTTTGTCGAGAATCCTACAGGATCTTACCTTTTTCATGTTTCTGTTCAACATGGATATAACTACCCTGGATATTGACCCCCACGTTCTCAGAAAGCAAGAAGCAGATAACACGGTAATGATGACAAGCATATTGTATTGAACCATGACATATATATCCAAAAAAATTAGGGGAAGAAACATATGATGTTGTACTTTAATTCAAACAAATCACCCGAATAGTTACAGAATGTGTGGCTCTGCATCAGAATTAGATGTAGGATATTAAGCTAGATGTGTCTTATTCAACATCATACAGACAGTATGTCCAACAGAAAGCCCAACCTCAACACCTAGGACATAGAGTCTTGATCAATTTAGACACATCTGGGATTCTGTGACTTTTTTTTCTGGAACTTTGGAAAGGGGTAAACAGGCACAAAGGGCTTCAGGGGCCATACATTTTGGAAATTTTGCATAAAAATTGAGAAGCTGATAGTACATACTACATAAATACCTTTGAGGCTTCACATGAATCAAGATTTAGGCTCCTACTCAGGAACCAAGGTCACCCTTTAACCTTGCAAGGAGTGTTGGATGTGACCCAACTACACGGATAAAAGTCACTCTAATGTTTAACAGAGCTGGAGTGTACAAGGCTGTTTCATGCATAACGGGTTTCCATCAAGAGCGACGGGTGACTTAGTTTAATGCAATTGTCTTCTCAGCTTGCCTGCTGCTACTCCTCCTCGCTCAAATGTGGGCTTCTGTGAAAGCACAGAAGGCTGTGAAGAGCAGTTTTCTGTCTTGAGATAAAGAGACTACAGGCAACACTGCTTAGTGGGCTAGTAACACAACATGGATTGGAGAACATTTTTCCTGCCACAAGGTACTGAAGGATGGACAGGTGACTAACTTGACATGGGCTGGAATTGAAACTGGTGAATGACATCATCACGGGGCCCTCACGAATCACACGACCAAAGCAGGAGCGATACAGAATGATATTATACGGTAGCACCTATGTTTGTGAGATATGATCGATCTTGTTATACTCAAGGATTCTTTGGAGATTAAAAAAAAAAAACAAACCCAAATCAGAGATGTCTTACCTGCCAAGTCTGTTTGCTATCTAAATGCTCTCTAAACCAGTCTTAGCTAAGTCATTAAGCAGAAAAATTCTTCTCAATTTTCTGCTCAAGTAACTGCTATAATGAACATCAGTGACCAGACTGAGCTGGAAAGTAACATCAGAAGGGAGAATAATGGCTAAGGTGAGTTAAGAGAAACAGGCTAATATCATAGAACAATTTAGGTTAAACTGTTAGATCTAAATTCTATAACTCTCAGGTAGAAAGTTAATATAGTTACTAATTTCAGAATTGTATTAAACACAGGGAATAATTATTCTTATTTCACTTACTCATTAAATGCTAATAAAGTTCTAGACTTAAATGATAAATCAAAGTTCTATTTTATTCTACTTTTACTTTTGTCAATGTTATCATGACAGATAATGGATAAATACTCTTGTAAACTTTCATAAGTGCTTATTAAAAACTTGTAAGGCAATGCTCCATGATTCTAAACATAGTGATTTGACATAAAAATAATAATTACAATAAGAATAATGTCATAAAACATGCTCTGTTTGAAGCTTCAAAACATCAATTTAATCTAATTTATTTTTATATGTTAAATGAATAGAAAAGTAAAAATTAAGCAAAAGAAATGTAATTTTAAGAACTATATTAACAGAGAAAGTAAAACAAAATAAAAATAATTAGCTATCACTAGCCATATACCTAATTGAGAAAAAATCAATATACATTGTGATGAAAAGGGCATCAGCACTACTGAGAGCCATGTACATCTATGCAGAATGCAATTTCACAGTGTATACTGAGAACCTTTACAATACACATGCTCCAACAGCATGGAGGTTTCTCAAAAAATTAAAAATAGAAATACCACACAATCTAGTAATTCTACTAGGTATTTACCCAAAGGAAACAAAAACACTAGTTTGAAAAGATACATGCACTCCTATGTCTATTGCAGCATTATTTACAATAGCTAGGAAATGTTAGCAGCCCAGGTGTCCAACAATTGATGAATGGATAAAGAAGATGTGGCGTACACACACACACGCACACACACGCAATGGATTATTATTCAGTCATAAAAAGAATGAGATCTTGCCATTTGTAACAACATGGATGGACCTAGAGGGTATTATGCTAAGTAAAATAAGTCATATAGAGAAAGACAAATGCCATATTGTTTCACTTATATGTGGAATTTTAAAAAAGCAAAACAAATGAACAAACAAAAAGCAGAATCAGACCCATAAATACAGAGAACAAAGTGATGGTTACCAGAAGGGAGGGCAGTGGGAGGATGAGCAAAATGGGTGAAGGGCAGTAGAGGTACAGGCTTCCAGTTATAGAATGAGTAAGTCACGGGCTGAGAGGTACAGCACAGGGAATGTAGTGGATGGTGCTGTAATAGTGTTGCGTGGTGACAGACGGGAGCTTCGCTTGTGGTGAGCACAGCATAAAGCAGAGATGCTGAATCCCTATGTTGTGCACGTGAAACTAATGTAACACTGTGCATCAACTCCACTTCAATACAAAAAAATAATTTATTTATTTATTTGTAATATTTTTAAATTATATTGTTAGTCACCATACAGTACATCCTTAGTTTTTGATGTAAAGTTCCATGATTCATTACTTGCATATAATGCCCAGTGCACCACAAAAAAATAATTTAAAAAATGTGCATGCTCCTTCATCCAGTAATTCTTCTTGTGTTAACACATCCAAAGGAAATAAGTAGAAATATGGTCAAAGTGTAACTATAATTGTTAAGTACCAGAAGAAAATTAAACATTTAAAAACAAAATCATTAAATAAATGATCATCCATAAACTAAATTATTATGTGGTCATTAAAACAGTATCTTTGAATAATATTTATTGGAATAAAGCCTAAAATAAAATGTTAATCTGAAATAACACAATAAATATTATAAATATTTTTAAAATAAGTAAAACCAGTATGTACATTTTTATTATTTGGTAGAAGGATTACTGTGATTTTAATTGTTTTGTTTGTTATAATTGCAGTTTTCAAATTGCCTGCTACAGGCATATTACCATGGTAATTAAAAAGATTTGTCAAAATAAAGCAACACGTGTAAACATGTTGCTAAGGAATTCACAGAATACAAGGGAAACTTTTTTTTTCATTTTTGTGGGTTTGAAATTGTTATGAAACACCCAACGTCTTAAGTCAGAAAATGTCTTCTCTTTACTTTTCCTTTTCTTAATGTTAGGGAAACATCTGCATCAGACTCTTGTTCAGAAATAAATACCAGATTATTTCTGAAAAGCTAAAATGTAGTTATTGATTAATATAAAAGTTGATGCTCTCAAAATAATAAAAAAAATCTACCTATATTCTTCATTAATCATTTATTGCAATAATTCTAATGATTTTTTTAAAGAATTTATTTATTTATTTGAGACAGAGACAGAGATAGTGACAGAGAGCACAAGCAGGGAGGACAGGGAGAAGCAGGCTCCCCCGCAGAGCAGGGAGTCTGACGCAGGACCCTGAGATCATGACTTGAGCTGAGGCAGACACTTAACCCACAGAGCCACACAGGAGCCCCTGATTTTTTTTTTTTTAAATCTCTGTGAAACGTTAAACATTTTTAATACCCGTTGTACCTGGTAATGGAATTTAGCGAGTGATGGCACCTGCCCTGTGAGATGTAAGTAGTATGAGGACGTAGGAAAGGAGCACTCGTTTTCTTTTTTGTATTTAAGTGAAAATTAAGATATAGTCTGTAAATTGAAGATTATGTGGAAAATATCATCTTGACTGCTTTCCTCAAACTCTATGATCCTTCACTCTCTTTGTATTAGCAAGGTTACTATGCAACAGTAGAAGGTTAGCTTCGGGTAAGGAGACCTGGATTCATGGCCCCAGCTCTATTGGAAGGGCACGGTATAATTTAGGAGAGCCATTGAGGTGACAGGAACTATGTGATTTAACAGGTACCTTTCAGTTTAACAGCCTGTGATGATCAGGGTCATAGTTGAAGCGTCAATAATAATATGATGGCATTAGCACTATAAACTCAAAACATACACTACGATTTTGAAGTAAAATATTATGTTGAATGTTTAAGATGTCCTCAACTTTTCTAAGGTAAGACTCTTTGAATGTACTATCATAAACACCACAAAGCCCAGAAAAGACTGACACTGGCCCCACACGAGGCGCAGGACTGTGGTGCTGAAATCCTCATGCAGCCAGAGGGCGCGGGTCCCTACACAACTACTGTTCAAGCAGTGCCGTGAGTACACTCCACCCACAAAATCAATAACGTCTGCTTCAATCGAATTTTGAAAACATATTCTGCACTTGTTTAGGTGCTCGTCCCCTTAGCAAACTTTTTTTTTTTTTTTAACTTTTCTTCAAAAGCGAAATCAGTGGACTTAATGCATGCTCAAGTGCTCGATTCAGGAGTGAGGAGAGAATGAACGCTGAATTAGGTCTGGCGTAGCATAAATATTCCCTCCTCCCCACAGAGTTAATGTGATTAAGTAAGTTCTCCCTTTCCAAGTAAGAGGGAGCTAAGATGCATTTCCTGCTTTATTTATGGTGATTTGTTTGATTTCTCGCTGGTTTATTGTTTTCAGAGAAAATGCAGACACATTAGTGAAATATTGGGTATTTATGTAAATACTCGCTGATTAACCACTAAGTGCACTACACTGATTTGCAAACTGAGAACAGGTAACAGAAAGGATATGTGGGCCACTTCACTAATAAATAAGGTAAAAGGTGATCGAGAAGGGAAAGGAATGATGAATGTTATCCTTGGAATGTCAGAGAGTGAAAGAGAAGGGAGTGAGTTTTAATAATCCACAGAAAGATGGGAAAAGAGAGAAAGCAAACCCCTCACGGGGCAGAGGTACAGTGACAGAAGGACATGAACTTAAGAGATCCAACAGAGGTGAAAGTCAGAGATCAACAAAGAGGGTCTGAAGTAATAGGGTAAAGGAAGAGTGAGTGATGTTTAATAAAAAGACAGGCTAAATAATCCAGATACTATTTAAAAAGGGGTACAGATGATATGCACCAAGAAAATACGGAGAAAAAACCCATCCTCTAAAGTACAGATTCCTGAAAAACTCTTTATATATCATACTCAGAACTTATCATATATGTTTAAAAATGACCATGTGTTATTTATGGAATAAAATAGTATGATTTAGAGCAACAGGTGTTCGGCCGATTCAGAGTAGCCGCACATAGTCTGCGGCTTGGGGGTGTGTGTGGACAGCCCCGGCCCTGAGCCCACAGTGCTCACATGGTTCCTGACCGGCTCTTCCTTCATATCTCCCACTGTCCCTGCCAGCATGAGCCCTCTGCTACCTCTGGTGTCATATCCATCACCACCAATACTTCGTTCCTGCTCCGACGGAAGCCTCAGGATTGCTTTGGGGAAGAGCTTCACACTTTCGCTCTTGCATAAGGACTACTCTAGCTCTTTTAGGAACAAGCAACCTATATCATCTATCGGGTGACTCAGGGAAATGAGGTCAAACTCACGTGACATCTGGGTAGCAAAAATACACCATCGTACACACTCAGAATCTCAGATAATCCGCGTGAATTGCAACTAGTACTTCATTGGTGATGAACCATCTTCCTTCATGATCATTCTCATATGGGTTAGGTTTTTTTTTTTAATATATTATTTATTTGAGAGAGTGAGAGAGCGAGAGTTGGGGGAAAGGCAGAAGGAGAGGGAGAAACAGACTCCCTATTCAGCAGGGAGCCCAGTGCGGGGCTCTAGCCAGGATCCAGAGATACGGGACACTTAACCAACTGAGCCACCCAGGTGCCCCATCATGTGGGTTAGGTTTTAAGAATCATCATGTTCACGTTGCAGTTTTTTACCTACCTTCTAGAATAACAATATGCTATAAGGACTATCGAATACAAATTATTACGACATCCACCTAGGTTTAAGATGCGATGCCACATATTCCTGGCTAGGAACTTTTCCATCCTTAGGGTCTGCAGAGCACATGGAGGCATCCATCACTATCTAGTAGAATGGTCATCTATGCACATGCATTTCTCCTTGTAGACTTAAAACCTGATGAGGGCAGAGCATTTATCTGGCTTTTCTTTGAATCCTCGATAGTGCCTAGGACAGTATGATGCACTGGGTAGACATTCAGTAAATATTTATAAATAATTGTGTTAACAAATGTAAATGTTTTCTGATATGATTCATACCACATAATATCCTAGTCCCCAGAGAAATTCAATCCAATTTAAAAGCATTACTTTTAAAATAGAAATTTCAATAAAATTTTATATAATACTGTTGTAAACAAAAGGATTGTTTAAAGGTGAGAGGCGTAATATTCTATTGTTAATATCATGAAATGCACTAAAATTAATTATTTATTTCCATTTCTGGTGTTAAGGGCCACAAAGCTTCTATTCATACCTCATACCATCAAGATGATCTAGTTTCATGGGAAATATTTCCAATGGTTGATTATATTCTCAACAATAATGAGCACAAATATCAAAATCAAACAGCATTTTGTAGAGTTTAAATCCTAAAAATGTTCTAAATTCTCTGTCTCTATACTTAAGATTTTAGATTTAAAAAAACCACACACCATCATTTTATAGTAAATACATGCCGAGGCCACTGTCGTATGATAACCAACTAAAAATTCAAGAAACCAAATGACTGTGTGGTCAAATCCAAACACATCACACTGAGGGGAACCACGAGGCTTCACAGTTATGACAGGGCACTGATTCAGTTCTAGACAAGTGCACTTAGACCTGAGCATCTCGGTGGTTTACTTGAAACGAATCACTGTTGAGAGATACTGTCATCCCGTGTCATTGTTTTAAGACTTCTCTTTACAAAGAGTTCATGGATTAAATAAGTATCCTTTTCCAAGGCATATGTTTACAATGACATTGTCACAACAGTGGAGAAGCATCACCATATGGCGCGTACTAAATGAGGCTAGACTTTACAGACTATGGGC
Source organism: Ursus americanus (assembly GCF_024610735.1). Classification (NCBI taxonomy): domain Eukaryota; kingdom Metazoa; phylum Chordata; class Mammalia; order Carnivora; family Ursidae; genus Ursus; species Ursus americanus. The sequence goes on from NC_142142.1 coordinate 60,747,673, forward strand.
TCGGGAAGCCTGGGGCCGCTAGGGAAAGTGGAGTGGACAGTCTGTGCCAAGTCAGCCCTGAGTGTGTACAGGCTACCTGTGCATTATATCTAAGGGAAAGGATGAACATAGAGGTTTGGACGTGGTATGTGTGTCAGGTGGGGTAAAGAAAGTAAATGAGACTCTGAATAAAAAGTCACCTAAAGTTGAAAAGAGGCTGATCTTGAACAAAATGAAAAATGGCAAAATATTCTTCAGGGATAAAATGAAAAGAGCAAGAAATTATATGGGAAACAGGAAATTATACCATCCACATGTTCACAAATTGTGTTCCTCGTTGCCTTAAAATGTCCATTTCATGAACATTATCCGCTTTTAATAAACATGAAAATTCTACACTACTAGACATTCCATGAGGGGGTCACCTAATAACAACTGAACTAATGAAAAGCAAGAAGGCATCTGTCTTTCATTTTCTTCACTTGGAAAGCTGCTCTGTTTGTATTCTTAAACTGTCTGCTATGAATTTAATGGATTACAAATATACTTGGTCGTTAAAAGCCAGTGTTTGGAGTTTCCCTGCACACACACGTGAGGCAGAGCTGCCCAGGGATCTGCGGACAATGTTCCCAGTCAGCACCACAAACACCTTCGCCTACACCTTCCTTCTGACCCACCCTGAGTATACGCTAGGTTTTGGTTTTTTTCCTCAAGATTTGAGTTTATGGAGAATAGTTCGTATAAATAGGGTTAGTTTACTGTGACAGCTAAGTTGTAACTGAAAGTGTGAGAATTAGTTCGTAAGTGTTCAAAGGCAAGGCCAAAGCCTCCCGGTGACCACTGACACGGTCTCCTGTGCAGTGATGGTGAGGGTCCTTCGAGGGGACCAGCCTCTGACGGCAATGCCATGCAGCCTGGGCAGGCGAGAGGGTACAGCCTCTGCTCATGACGCCAGTCATCTGTGAAATGGCATGAAGCCAGGACAAGACTCACTCCTGTGATTCCCACAGAAATTTTAAAATGTCCTTCACAGTATCTTCCTTTGTCAAAAATGTAATTTCCACAATTCCTATTTCAATTTTACCTAGCCTTTCCTCCTAAAGTAAGATCAATGAAATTTTTAATGTATATTCTTGCACTTGACACTGACTGTGGGGCCGTCATTTATCAGCATGACGACAGGTCTTCACACTGCCTTTCGCCTTCAAATACTGGCTTTTCCTTCCAAGTCACAGACTGTATATTTATAATTAAACTTTCTTTGCATGGTTATAATTCAAATACTGACATTTTATTTTACTTTTAAGCAGTTAGTTTCCTAGAGAGACGTTAATTCCCCCATTTCTACTTTGGGTTCCAAAGAAAATTAAAGATAATTTATTTTCTAGGTCTTTGATATCATTGTTTTAGAGAATATTTAAATATAAGACTCCTATATTTGTGGATATTTAAGAAAAAGATGCGAGTTGCAGTTTTAACTGTCAATATACTTGTCAGAAGCTCTGCATATCAACTAATTTCTCAATGCCTCATCCTACACACACACACACACACACACACACACAGTGAGACAGTGAGCGTGAACAGGGGAAGGGGCAGAGGAAGGGAGGAGAGAGGCCCCATGCCCAGCAGCGCAGAGCTCTACGTGGGACTTGATCTCACGACCCTGAGATACTGACCTGAACCGAAACCAAGAGTCCAATGACAAAAGGACGTGCCCCACAGGAGAACCCCTCAAGGAGCTGAGGTGTTGGGAGAGATTGCCTGAGCACATGATCTGTCAGCAGAAAAGTCTCCCCCTCGTCTAGGACACTTCCCACCCTTATCTGAACCATATGCCATGGACCTGTATCGTTTCGTGGCGTCTGAGAAACTGCTCTTTGCTTCTTTGTTCTTCTTCTCAGGGGCCACAAACTCAAATGTCTGCAAGGCCTAGATGGGATATAAAAATATGGGAAGTAGGTCTCAGGGTTTCTGAGACCCAACTAGAGAGAACAGAGCTTATCACTGGGGGCCACTTCCTAAGCTCCAGTCAACGGCTGCCATTAGGAAATTCTGATTCATTGTAATTAGGGTTTTGTAATTTTCCAGAGAGGTCAGAAATCCAAAAATTTATGTACAATCTACTGATTTTCAGTTGGAAACAAATTAATTTGTTAAAATTTTGTGGACCAAATAGATACAGTTTGTATCTTTCTTCTTGTGTTGTTGATCTTCCTCAGAAATCCTGATTTTGTTTAATGCTAACTGGGTACATTTCAGCAATCTCCTTGTTTATGGTTTTAACTCTCACCTACATGCAGGTAATTCTAAAACCCATATCTTTATCCCAGATCTTTCAATAGCTACTTGAAGATTCAACTATGTACGGAACTCCTCCATCAGAAATTTCTAACTCAATTAGCTCCCAAATGAACGCATAAAATTGCTCTGGGCCTTTTATTCCACCTGCATTTCATATGCTACTTAACACCTTCCAACCTCTTCTCAGTCATGATTCGGTCACGATCCTGAAGACCCTTCTCCTTCACCACCTTTAACCACTGGTCTGCTTGTCTTGTGCACAGGAGGCTGAGTGAATGATACACAGTATTGCTTCAGGGATGACTGTGGTTACACTAATCCTCAGATGACATAAACACTTTATATAATGCATTTTAATGCATTGTTTTTATGTTTCTAATTAAAAACAAGATAAGAGTTTTTCCCCGACTTGATTTATAATTTAGACTCCTGAAACACAACGACGTTGATGAACCTTTAAAAAATTCACATAGTTTTTGAGAACACTGTGGGCACTGAATCCAGGCTGAGCCCCAGAGCCGATGGAAGCTCTCTCCCTACACTGATGGAAGGCTGCAAGTGTTTCTCCAGACGGAAAGAGTTTTGAAGCAGTGTTGTAGTCTTTGAAACTGAGTAGAAGTGAAAGAGCACAGGCTGGAGAGTTAGAGGCAAAAATAGAGAGACTCTGGAGATCTTTTGAGAAGAGAAAATGGGACGTCGTTAAAAACTACAGACTGAAGAGAATCCAGAACAGTGAGGGCTGATGAGTGATGAGTGAGCCTTTAATCTGGTTCATTTTACATTCTTGTGTCTACCCTCTTTATCTTCTCAGTTGATGCCGTGTGCCCATGCCCGAGTGACAGTCCAGGCACTCCCCTCTCTGTAATGCCAGTCCCCTGCCCAAACCTTCCCTGTTGTCTGATTCTTGTCCTGAATTTATAAGGGCCCCCCTCCCCTGCCTCCCTTCCCTCGGTCTCCACTCAGATGCAGCAAGAGACTGACCTGTGCCATCCCGCACTCCTGCGGCTTAGCCTGTGCTCCCTCCCTTCAGTCCTCTTTTATGCCTCTCCTCTTCTTCCTCATTCCTTTCATGACAAGAGTAAATCCCACTTTACTAAGGTTTACTGTTTATAAAGTCTGGTCTCTCCCGATCTTCCTTCCTCTGCAATTATGCTATACACAGTGCCTTCTAATGTAACGCCTACTTATTCCCTTGTTTCATATTAAGTTACTTCTGCCTTTCCAGAATATTATCAGCTTTTTACAGTCCAATATCACATCTAATATTTCTTTCCAATAATATGTGCGGAACAATGGAGGAGGCAAGACAGGTGTCAAAAAACATTCAATTAAGGTGACAAGTGGACACTTACAAAGCTGCATATTAAAAGGGCAGAAGGACTTGGTAGCAAACACATACAGATGCCAAAGGAATATAGAACATGGCAGTGATAAGTAGCTGAGCTCTCTGATACAGCAGGGGTGGTGCACGCTCATGGACTTGCTTGTTTTTAAAGATTTTATTTATCTATTTATTTGAGAGAGAGAGTGAGAGAGCATGAGCAAGGGGAGGGGCAGAGGGAGAGACAAAATCCCAAGCAGACTCCCCACTGAGTGCACAGCCAGATGGAGGGCTTGATCCCACAATCCTAAGATCATGACCTGAGCTGAAATCAAGAGTCAGATGCTTAAACCAACTGAGCCAACCAGGCGCACCAACAGACTCATAGGTTTTGCGTATACCTGGAATAGACAAAGAGTTGGTTTTATTCTTTCCATATAAATTCCGGCATCTAAGTAAATCGATCTAATCAAATAAGTCTGGATAACAGAGCTCTTTTCTTTAGTCTGTTATCTTGGCCCTGTAAGAGTTGTTCGAACTACCCTTCTGATCCATGAGGAGAGAAAAGAAGAAATGCCTTCCGAAGTACATTATATGCAGGCAGGGCTCCAGTGTAATGACAGCATTTGTCACACTGCACTGAGATTTTCGGTGGTCATCACTGGACTTCATGCTACTTAGAAGCAAAGAGGCCTCTGTCCCCGGAGGGGAATACTGCTTGGCCCACTAGACACACAAAAATTGCCTTTGAAACTGAGCAGAAGTGAGAGGACATTAGTGGATGTAGGTGCAAAGAAGGAGGTTAGGGGTAGAAAGCAGAATGCACTGCTGTTGCTTGGGTCAGAATTTTCAGGGAGAGCTGGGCTGGCCCTGTCCATGGGCAACATCCTGGCTTGGTCAGTGGTCCAGTGAAGCACTCCTTGGGAGACACGTGAACTCAGAAGGGGGAGCAGAGCCACTTGTACTTGTCCATTCTCACTTGGAGACTCTCATTCCGGGACTCAGCCTCTACCTCCTGAACACAATGTGTTTTAATGAGCAATAATCCTTACAATCCTTGACCAGTCACCTATTCGTATGGAAAAGTCCATAAAGAACTGTTTTTCATTTTTTATAGTCCCCACAGTTATTAACACAGAGTCTGCCATAATTCCTTATATGGATCTCAAAATACTGAATTAAAATGCTAATATCAAACCATCAATTAAAAATCCCTCCATTCTCCTAATATAACATTGTATGTTAACTACACTGTAATTAAATTTTAAAAAAATAAGAGTACATTTATCTTGATGAGCTTTGAGTAATACATAGGATTGTTGAATCACTATATTGCACACTTGAAGCTAAGATAACATTTTGCATTAATTACACTGAAATTAAAAATGTTAAAAATCAAAATAAAGAAAATTGCTCCAGGGCTGCCTGGGTGGCTCAGTTGGTTAAGTATCCTCCTTCAGCTCAGACTGTGATCCTGGGGTCCTGGGATCAAGCCCAGCGCTGGGCTCCCTGCTCAGAGGGCAGCCTGCTTCTCCCTTTCCCTCTGCTCTTCCCCTCACTTCCACTCATGCTCTCTCTCTCTCAAATAAATAAAATCTTAAAAAAAAAAAAAAAAAAGAACGAAAGAAAGAAAGAAAATCTGGGTAAAGAATGAGTCATTGTTCCCAGGCTAATGGTTCAGTCTTATTAAATGGCTAATCAAGTATTTACTGAATTAACCATGCGCAAATTCATAAAAAGAAATGAAAAGCAGCATATAAAAATGTTTAAAAAGACTTATTTTGGGGGAGCTCCTGGGTGTCCCAGTTGGTTAAGCATCTGCTCAGGTCATGATCCCAGGACCCTGGGGTCAGGCTGCCTCCTCCGCATGGAGTCTTCTTCTCCCTCTGCTCCCCCCCTTCATGTTCTCTCTCTCTCTTTTTCTCTCTCTCTCAAGTAAATATATAAAATCTTTCAAAAAACCCCTCCATCCTCATATCCATATATTCAGTGGGTGTCACTATAGTGCTTCTACGTGCCAGGCATTGTGCCGTAAGCCAAGCACTAGGGATTCGTTCACAAATACAGTGGCATCTCAGGACTCAGGACGTCACACTCCAGAGGAAGCATGATTATATAACACAGCAAGGTAAGCTCAGGATGCCAGGGGGGTCACAGCTAAGTGGAGCTAAACGAGCCTAAGGTAGTCGGAAAGGACTGACCTGAGAAAGTGACCAGCTATCCGAGAGTCATCCGCTCACACATGTAGCTACTGTCCTCTCCATGGAATTGAGCTTAATATATGAGATCAGACTTGTAAGTTTCATATTTCAATTGGTAATGAAACATGTTCGTAGTGACCAATTGTTCCCCTGACTCTTTCAAATGTGCTATGGTAGGTAAATACAATAACTTAATACTTTTAATTAATTGAAGCTGATGTTTTCATTTAAAAATAATCAAAGGGTGTAAGCAAAGAGATCAAACACAGCAACTGCTAAGTGGACATGATATTCTGAAAAGGCCTGTATTGGCTAAAATGTCTACAGATCTCCCTGGATTGTCTGTCCCTTTGGACAGAGCAAGGCAAACTCAATACTTGATGGAAAGACCACTACATTTTCTTCTATTTAGATATTATTAACCAGAGAACCATAAATGTATATACTTTTTGTAAACATATAGAAAACTAAATTAAAAATAATAATTCTGTATATTAACACCAAAGAAAAATAATCACTAACTGCGCTTTGGCATTGTGTCCTTCAAGGTCTTCTGTACGTGGTGGTTCTCCTGAGATTGTAACCATGGTCCCCATTCTATTGTACAAATGGCCACATACTGAAAGTCTCCAAATCATGTTGTTCAGTACTTATACCCTCTTCTGCCTCACAGACAGCACACTGGTTTCAGTCCAATGACTTAACAGACTCTTACTAACACTAAGTGAAAATTTTCCCTTTGAAATAAAACAAACCATAAAGTGTAACAGAGGTGAAGACATTGCTGTTTTGAAAATTAAAAAAAAAAAATTAGCAACAGTTGCCTCTGAACAAAATATCCACACTTGGGTTTCTAATCTGTGATTTTATCACTTCTATAAAATGAGGTTTATTTGCACAGTCACTTATGTTTTCATGACATATACTCATTATCAGATTTTGTGACAAGAAGCATCAAATGCTAAGAGCGTGTGTTTATTATATATGCATACAGCAGATTCTAATGTATATGCTGTACGTATATATAACAAGACGGAAAGTCATTTACAAAGTTGTTCTGTTATGAAGAATACACACACTGTATCCTTATTTTTGCTGTATTTTATTTTCAAAAAAGAAATAGATTCATAGGTAGTATTGGGCAAAAATATGTACCTGAAAGTTTATCATTTCTTACTTTGTAATGAAAAACAACATTGCGTTACAAAGTATACACGCTACTGTGTCACCCTATTTTCCCTTTGTTAAGCTCTGTGTGTGTCTGTACCTGTACATGTTGTCCGTATGCACACACGTGGTGGCACTTGTACTAATTGTTACTCTAGTCTTCAAATTGTTCAACTCACTTTTTAATTTTTTGATTTTAATTTTTAATTTTTTAGGTTTATATATTTACTTTGGGGGGGAGGGAGCAGGGAGAGAGGGAGAGGGAGAATCTCAAGCAGACTCTCTGCTGAGCACAGAGCCTGACTCAGGACTGGATCCCACGGCCCCCTTCCCCCCCCCAAGATCATGACCTGAACTGAAACCAATCCTAATGGACTGAACTGCCCAGGTGCCTCTCAACTCACTTTTTTAAAACCAGTTGTTGCTACTCTGCATTATGTGACTGGGCGGCAAGTCACAATGTGAGTAGAGATGGTTATTTGGGCCAACTAAACTAAATAAACCTCTACCAAGAGCAGTAACAAAAGAAGTGCAATAACAAGGGGGATAGTCTGAAATTCAGTGTAGAGTGGGATATGCATGGTCCTGTCAGCAGCTACACTGATCTCTCAGGAAATTTTAATCACCTTTATACATATCATAAATGATGTTTGTTCATTCTTTTTCTTCCCAGAAACACCAGCTCTTTTCCAACCTGCCTATTGTCAAAAGACTTGGTCTGCAGTCTGAAAATACATGGTTGAGATGATAAGTTGAGTATTTTTTGCTGGAAGTAAGAGTTCTCGATGGAAAATAGTGAGCAAAATTACATACAATAATGGGTTCTATGAACAGCAACTCAAGTAGCAATACAGCATTTCCTGTCTAGGAAATGGTTTCTTAGTGTGTTGGGTGTGGGAAAGGAACTGCATTTCGCTATATACATGAATGATTAACAGTGCTGCTAGAATTCTTTCTAAAACATAAATATAATTATGCCATAAACTGCTTAAAATGGTTCTTGCTGTCTTCTTGCCCAGAATAAAAACCACAGTCTTCATCCTAGCTCACCAGGCAGTCTGAAGTCTCCTCCCTGCTTCTGCACAGCCATCTGCACCTCCCCTCAATCTCCCACTCTACTGACCCCCTCACCCCCAGCTCTGCCCCCACGTTCCTGCCTCATTACTACTCCCCAGAGATGCCCATACACATTTACACCTTTTCCTATGATGCTCTTTTGTCTGCCTGGAATACTTCGGTCTCTCTTTACAGTATGGTAAAATCTCATGCATCTTTCAAGACCCAAGTGGATTATCGCATAATTTCTGAATCTTCCTGCAACACCTTCTGTGGTGGGGAGGATGAAAGGAAAGAGGAAGGGAATAGGGAAGGGGTTCGTACAAAAACAGTGATTTCCCATATCATTCCTTGACTAGAACTTCCAAATATCTGCACAGAGCCTGGAGGTACACTCCTCCAGGACAAACACGGTACCTACCTTACCATGGCTATCAGCCAGGACTGGTAGATCTAGGCTCCTCTAAACAACTGATTATTTCAAAAAATCACTCAGCTAGTTCCATCAATTCCATAAATAAGTCATTATTGGAGGTTGAGGACATCTTTTTTTACATCTAACTAGAATACTTTTTTTTTTCCCCCTACTATGACGCTGGGTCTTGTGTAAGAAAACAAAATAACATAAACAAACAAACAAACAAAAAAACAGAGAGACTTTCTACGTACATAGAGAAAAATTCTTGAACTCAGAACTGTTGGCTCAAGTCAGACAGAGGCCTGTCGTAATTGACATTCTGCCTTAAACAGTCTGCCTAGACTTCAATTAATTTAATTTCTCAACTAAATATTACTAAATAATGCTTTAAGGAGCATTTTTCATGACTAGAGATTTTCCTATATTCATGAATTCAAAATATTCACAACTTTTATTTTTATTTATTTACTTATTTATTTATCATTATTGTTTAGAGAGAGACAGAGAGGACACAGTAGGGAGAGGCAGACAGAAAAGGAGAGAGAGAATCTTAAGTAGGCCCCAGCTCAGTACAGAGTCCAGCACAGGGCTTGATCTCCTGACCCTGAGATCATGACCTGAGCTGAAATCAAGAGTCTTAACCAACTAAGCCACCACGGTGCCCCTGATTCACAATTTTTAAAGTTTTTTGATAAACTGTGATAAATAGATTTTCAAATTATACCAATTTAAAAGGCCTCAGACACCCTGAATGACTTAAAACTCTCTTCATCTTTTTTTTCTTAATAATATCTTTTTATTATGTTAGTCACCATACAGTACATCCCTAGTTTCTCTTCATCTTTACCACCAAAATTAGCTAATTTATTATGTAAAACTGTACAGCTCACTTTAATTTGGCTTTCTTTGATTAGATATATTTTATATTTTGTTTACTCAATTTATTTATTCCAATGTGAATTATCTGTCATATAGTTCTCATCAGTTCTTTTCAATGTGAATGAAAGACGTGTTTATCTTTGTGTCTACACGTATCTACCATGCCTTATCCAACATGACTGTACGAGGTATTTCCCTAATATTTGTGTTTGTTTTAATGTGTATTTGTTCTAATGTTTAAAAAATTACAAATGAGGGGCGCCTGGGTGGCACAGCGGTTAAGCGTCTGCCTTCGGCTCAGGCGTGATCCCAGCGTATGGGATCGAGCCCCACATCAGGCTCCTCCGCTGGGAGCCTGCTTCTTCCTCTCCCACTCCCCCTGCTTGTGTGTCTTCTCTCGTTGGCTGTCTCTATCTCTGTCGAATAAATAAATAAAATCTTAAAAAAAAAATTGCAAATGAAGTGAAATGACAATCTTCATGGACAAAGTGGATAAATTTGATCAAATGAATTATTTTAAGAGCATTCACTTTTCATTGACCACACAAAGCAGAAGGTACTGGTTCATGACCTGGCACCATCCTACATCTATCTGGTATCACAGTCTGCTCTTAATTTTAATCATCATTATGGATACAGAATTTTAGTTTACAGCAAACTGAATTAAGATTCAAGATGGTCTTGATGTTTCCAAACAAGTTAAAATTTAAGAGTATATTTGTAAAATCTTTCATTTAGAAGTTTTATTTTTTTTAAAGATTTATTTATTTGAGAGAAAGAGAGAGAGAGAGCGCTTGAGGAGGGAGAGGCAGAGGGAGAGAAACTCAAGCAGATGCCTCGCTATGCATGGAGCCCGACTCCGGGTTCCATCTCAGGACCCTGAGATCATGAACTGAGCAGAAACCAAGAGATGCTTAACCAACTGAACCATCCAGGCACCCCTAATTTAGAATTTTTAAAAATGCATTATGGAGAGGCTGGTTTATAGCAATTCATGTGAAAAAAAGGAAAAAACAGAGTGTTAAGTTTTAACTGACTGTGAACTTAACATGAATAGACTAGCTAATGTTGTAACTGACTAAAACCCAAAGAATTTGGGGCTATACTTTATATGAAGAATGTCTAAATAACTAGAATTAATATTCTCTCTGAGCTCATGTCAGATCATGACCATGAATGCCAAAAATGTAGAGTTTAGTTCTGGACAGATCATAACAGGAGAATGGGGTTAATTCAGGCCAATATATTTTAATGAAATTATGATAAATCCAGAGGCTATTCAGAATGCCAGAGCTTAGATGTTAAAGGTCTTAGAAATCAAGTTATATAAGGAAATGATATTTAGCTTGGAAAAGTGTGAAGGGGACGTGTGATAAGTTTTTCAAAAATGTGAAGGGTTTGAGTCACACAGCAAAGCTAGACTTGTGTCGTGTTATTCAATTCTGGCTAAGAATCAGTTGTCGTAAATATGCAAACAAGAAATAAGCTCCTGGGACCTCTGGGTGGCTCAGCCGGTGAAGCATCTGCTTTCTGCTCAGGTCATGATCTCAGGGTCGTGGGATCGAGTGCCGCATTGGGCTCCCTGCTCAGTGGTAATTATGCTTCTCCCTCTCCCTCTGCCCTTTCCCCCTGACCGTGCTCTCACTCTCTCTGTCTCTCTCAAATGAATAAATAAAAAATCTTAAAAAAAAAAAAAAGAAGAAGAAAGAAGCTCCTCCCTCTCTTGTTTCCTTCCTATCACAACCCATCAGCAAACAATTATAGAGTAGGGAACAGAAATGTTCCAGGCACTGTGACAGGCCCCCAGAGCAGAGGCATAATAAGTTATCATCCTTGATCTCAAGGAACCTACAGTCTACTGGAGTCAACAGATCATCTATCCACCTACTTAGCTACCTACCCACCTGGTATAAATCATTTTCCAAAGCATACACAAAATACAGAAAGTACTAAACAGGAAATGTGAGTATTCAGGGAGCCTGGGTGGCTCAGTCATTAAGCATCTGCCTTCGGCTCAGGGCATGATCCCAGAGTCCGGGATTCGAGCCCCACATCAGGCTCCTCCATTGGGAGCCTGCTTCTTCCTCTCCCACACCCGCTGCCTGTGTTTCCTCTTTTGCTGGCTGTCTCTCTCTCTATCAAATAAATAAATAAAATCTTGAAAAAAAAAAAAAAGGAAATGTGAGTATTCAAGCAAAAGCTGACCAACATCTGCACTGAATGGGACATTGACTAGATTTTTAAATTAATGGCCCCTATGTCTTTATGCTCCTCTCCTAAAATGATGTGTATAGTCTTACAAGGTATATTTACCCAAAACATGTTTATGCCATATTTAATATATGCCTATCATATATTATTTATATCATATATATGATTTCAGAAAAATCAAGGATATAAAAACAAATCAAAACGTTTAAAATGCGGAGTAATGTAACTGAACAGTAAAAATGAAACTGAGCTCCCTAGTTATCAGAGGAAAAAGACAAACATTTCGATGTATAAATTTTCCATTAAGAAAGGAAGAAGAAAAAGAATCTCTTAATTTAAATCTCTGGAGCAGAGAAGTGGTAAAATGCCCTTCAGTCTTGCCTGGCAAAGACTGTGTATGTAGTTGAAAATTCAATAATTTAACCAAGGGTATATTTCCAAAGAGGGAGGGCTGCAGGGTTCCAGCAACAAGCAAATTGTGAAATTTACTGCTGAAGGTACAATGGAGACAATCAAAAACTGGCAGGAGCAACATTATACAGTTGACTCCAGCCTCCTGTTTTCACAAGTTTTCTGGTTTCATGAACCTGGAGAAGTGGAAAGAAGCAGTGTCTGAACAGATGGGATTCTCCCGAGTACGCTTACTAGTCCACCTGGAATCCCAAATGGGTTTTATTCTGCTTTGAAAGTGGATTGTATCGGCATTTCCCAGGTACTCTGTCAGCAGAAACGACATGGCATAAGAACCTAGAAGTTCTCTTCTACCAGATTCGCATTTATCCAAGTGCTATCTGGCCAGCACCATGTATGCTAATTTGCATGAACAGTCCCACTTTCTTCCTCACAGGACTGTCTCCCTCTTACTTACGCCGTCCCATACTTGAATCTAATGGAAACAAACAGGGAAAACACGTGCCTAGGATAAGGAAAATATGTAACATTTAATTTTGGATCTTTTACCTCATTGCCTGCATATCCTCTCCTTGATTTTCTCTAAAGTAACACATAAAATAGTCTTAGCTATCCTAAGGATTCCCCAAACATGAGCAAAGGGAATATTCATCACATACTGCTCATTCATTTATTCAAAGACATTTATTGACTTACTTTGTGCCAGGCATTGGGAAGGTTATCAGGATGTATCACTGAAGGCAGATGAAGCCCTTGGTTTTAGGAGTTGATCTTCAAGCAGGGAATGTAGATGACAAATAAGTAAACAAGTGGAAATACTGATTATAGATTGTGATAAAAGCAAAGATGATCATAAGGTTGGTAATGCAACACAGAGTAGCTAAAATTTGGGAAGGAAAGGGTTTACTCTAGAGAGGCTGGTCAGGAAGGCTTCTCTGAAGTGGTGATTTTGACTTGAGTCCTGAAGGTTCAGAAAAAGCCAGTGAAGCAAATAACCGGATTGGAGGATTCCGAAAAAAAAAAAAGAAAAACAAAAAAAAAGAAAGAAAGAAACAACAAGTACAAGACATAGAGAAAAGAAAGGGTTAAAGCATGTTAGAGAACCAAAAAGAAGACGGAGGGGACTCTGGTGGTGGACAAGGCAAAGAGGTGAGTGAGAGGCAGATCACGCAGGAGCGTGGGAGAGTCCCGATTTTCTTCTAAGAGAATAAACACCTTGGGAAGGCTCCAAGTAAGGAAGAGATGGTCTCTGAGTCTTAAGTTCCGAGGAGCCACACTGGCTCCAGGATGTCAAGTGGATGGAGAGAAGGCGAGTCGGAGCAGGAGGATAATTCTGAAACCACCAGAAAAGGACCACTGACTAGAGTAAAATGCTGGGACAGAAACAGAGGAAGTGAAAATACTTGTAACACATGGCGGTGATGTCCTTCGGTCAGATGGTGAGTGATAAACAGGAAAAAAAATACGTAGAAAGTAAGAGGAGCAAGAAAGCAGATGACAAAAATATAAGAACTAGTGGTCTGACCACTAGGGACTGACAGGAAAGGTAGGTGAGGACAACAAATGGGAGAACTTGGAAAGAGAGAAAATGCAGACCTCCTGTCCAAGCTCAAATTCGGTCCAGGAAGAGCAAAAGATTTGAGCCAATGTATCCACGCAAAGCAGCTGTCAAAGAATAACTCGTTCAAATAAACAGTACCGAAAAAAAAAATAAATAGAAGTTCCTAACAGACATAAGAAAATAAATCCCCAAAGAGTTAGTGTTATGACTATAATGTCTAAAATCAAAAAGGTACTAGAAAAAATGTGGGATAATATATTTATACTTTTAAGGTTAGGAATACCTTTGTAAGTATAGTCAAAAACCTAGAAGCCATAAAGAAAATAACTCACGGATCTGACTACATAAAAATTTAACATGTCTGTATGATAAAAGGCATTGTAATGGGGCTGGAAGCCAAAGGCACAATAGGAAAATAATCTGTAAGGCAGACAACAAAGGGTTAACTTTTACCGTGCATAAAGCACTTCCACAAATGAAGAAGAAAATGCTGGCAAAGGAGGAGAACACAAAAGAAGGACACAGATCCTATAAATATAAGAAAATATTCTCAGGCTCACTATTAATAAGAATTATGCAAATTAAAGGAGCAATTAGATGTCATTTCCACCCATCAAGACAAGTGAAGATTCAATGGACATAATGGCTTAGTGTCGGCGGGTCACAGAAAAACAATTATTCTCACATTTTGGTGGTTGTAAATTTAAGTAACATTTTGTTTTTGAGGAGAAGAAATTGACAGTATCTATTAAAAACAAAAACCCACATTATTTGATAGAGTAAATTTCATTACCAGGAATTAGTCCCACAGGAATGTTCACACAGGTACACAAATAGTTTTTCTGCTATTCTGTTTGTCATATCAAAAATGTGGAAACAACATAAATGTTGATCCAGACGGTACTAAGTACGTTTATCACAGTAACTGCACGGTGACATATCATGTAGCAGTGAAAGAAAATGAGACAGCTCTTATGCACTGATTTGTTACGGTATGTGAGATAAACCGTTAATAAGATGTAAGCATAGAGTGATCATTCGTATTAAGCACTTTTATTTTTAGATCTATATTAGCATCATATGTTTTTGATACTCTTTTGTCTCCCTACTGGGGTCTGCACTGTTATTACCTCTAAGTGGTAGGATTACAAAATACTTTGGCTTTTTAAGATTTTTGAATTATTTGAAATTTTTACAAGCACATGTTCGTGAAAAAAAGACAAAAACAGGAAAAATGGGAAGAACACAAGGGCATAATATATTTGAAGTTACTGGTGAAAAACTGCTTATTTTAGAAGAAGCATATAAGCAACAAAAGTAAGACAACGCTACCTCCAGCCGATTGTGTACTTTCTCCTGCATCTGGAGAAATACAGTCGTTTATTCAAGGAAAGTACTCAATCTCACATTTTCTTTTTTTACCATTTATTTCTAAGATAACTTTTTATTTGTGATTCTAGTAGTTTTATTAAGTCAGAGACAAGTGATGGCTCTATGAAGATGGAGCAACTGTGACTGGGGCGATGTTCCTTAGGAAAACAGTCAACACTGTGTTTCTTTGGAACCCAAAAACATGTCAAAGAAAACCTGAAAGAAAATGCCTCAGAGCTAAGCCAATCTTACAGTGAAGCACTTGGGAAAATATGTTTTGAACAGGTTATTCTGAAATCAAACACTACTCCTATAAAAAGAAGTAAAATACGTAGGTTGGCCAACTGATGAAGGAACTGACACTGTTTGCATAACACTTGAAAGAGTCATTTAATCATTTTTACACCTGGTGGTATTCACGACGCGGCTTCGGCAGTAGAAAGTAATGGGGGTGCCATCAATTAGGATGAGAATTCTCTCATTTCTGTGCTGCACTGCAAATTGCACAGAAGAATCCACACCATCCAATGTGAAATGCAATACATATCCGCGGGGGTGAATCACAGTTGTTAAAGTAGAGAGGTGGCTTTGAGAAAAACATCTTTCTATTCAAATGAAGAGCTGCCTGGCTGCTGTCACACTGAGTGATGGGTATCTCGCGGATACTGTGCGTGCAAGCTGCTACGGTATGAATGGCAGGTAAAACTGACTTTAATATCTGATGGCCTGGGTACTTTACGGTTAGGCAAATCCTCATAACTACAAATCTTCTGTTTCTCCACATATAAAATGATGATGATAATAGTAACACCTGCTTTTCAGAGTTGTGTTAGACTTCCTGTAACTCCCAGGAGACTGGGGTACACAGACAGCCCCCTCCTGGAGTCACTACTATCACCAGAGAAGCAATGAGCCTCCAAGACCAGGAAGTTGGCAGCAAAGCCAACTATTAAAGAGACAATGAAGACTGAGGAGTAACAATTGGATTTGCAAATTTGTAAGTCACTGATGACCTTCAAGAACAGTGTTCCAGGAGTGGGGATAGTGAGGGAAAAGATAAATCATGATAAAAATAGAAGGAGCTGATGTGAAATGTGTGGAAGTCAGATAGTAAGAGAAGTTATAAAAATAATAGGAGGACAGTCTAAGAGGCAGAGGACCAAGCCAAGCACTTTTCCAGCCAGGACACACTGATTATTTTCTACGTCAAGAGACAAGCTAATGGAGATGGATTTTATGGAAAGATTCCTGGTTCCAAGGACAAAATCCAACCGGCTTCTAAAATGATGAAAGTAGGGAATGAAGTACTGTTTGTTTGTTTCTAATTTATGTGTAGCTCTTTTCAGGCTGTGGTCCTGGGCCTTTTTTCGTGACTGGGATTCACTGAGAAGTTGTCCAGAAGTTTAGACTGTCTCTTTGTAAACACACACACACACACACACACACACACACACACACTGCTTAACAACACAAAATTTTGCTTTTAATTAAGAGAATTTATCAACCTCTTTAATCCAACCATCCATGAACAAATTCTCTCTGAATCGTCCACAAATCCTAGATACAGTTATCCTCTCTTAGGACTTGGAACTACTTCTGAAAAATACAATTTAGACTTGTGTATATAAATTTAAATTAGCAATGAGAGGTCAATGAGAGTCAATTTCAATGAGAGGTCAAAAATATTCCTGTGAAATATCTACAGAGGTGTTCAACACATAAACTGCTTTCTTAAAATATAAACAGAAAATATAACTCTTCCAAAATTAAGATCAACTCAAAAATAAATGCTCCATATGACACAAAAAATGTTAACACAACTAAATTTAATTGAATTCTAACTGCATTGTGCATATTTTCCAAACACTTTTCTAATATTCATAAAATTCACGTGTGGTACATGTTATTTTCCTATGTTATCAGATTTAGAAACTGAGTGTTAAGTATCTTACCCACTATCAGATTGAAAATTCAGGTCCATCTGGTTCAAAGTCCAGAGAAGAGTCTTTCTCCACCTCTAAGTAAAACATAAAAATATTCTAGGCCACTATATACAAAAGAGTATCATCAATAGAATCTACATGGGGTTAATAAAAGCTGCGTGTCTTAAAAATCTGGTCAAAATGCAAAAGAACACTCTAAAGAGAAGAAAAGCCTGATGTTAAAGATCAATTATCCTTGCAATTCATTATTTAAATTCTGCAGGCTTTGACAAGGTTTTCCACTATTTACTTGAAATGCTCCTCACCTCTTGACTCCTGTGAAATTACTCTTGTCTCATTTTCCTCTGAATTTCCTGACCCATCGTCCTTGTCTCCTCTCTCTCCCTGCTCCTCTAAGTACAGGTACTTCCTAGGATGTTGTCCTCAGCATCTCCTCACTGTTCTTGCTTTCTTGGGTGGTCTCAACACCTCCATGGCTTCAGGCACCACCAAATGCTTGCCTTCGTTGCACAATGAGCTCAGCAGCTGCAAACACACCTGCCCCGCTGTCTACAGCAGAGCTCCATCTGGGCATCTCTTCAACCCTCAAAATCCGTATTTCCGCTAATCTCACCTCCCACATTCAGAGCTGCTTCTCCTCCTGGAGGTCCCGTCAGTGGTACCAATACCAAGTCATTTGCCCAGGCCAGAAATCAGAGAACTCATCTTGAATTCTTAGCACACTTCCTTTCTCCTCACCCACAAAAACATCCAACCCACCGCTAAGTTCTGTTTTTTTTTTTTTTTTTTTTAAGATTCTATTTATTTATTTGCCAGAGAGAGAGAGAGCACAAGCAGGGGAAGCAGCAGAAGCAGAGGGAGAAGCAGACTCCCTGCTGAGCAGGGAGCTCAATGTGGGACTTGATCCCAGGACCCTGAGATCATGACCTGAGCCGAAGGCAGACGCTTCACCGACTGAGCCCCCCAGCTGTCCCCACCTAGGTGTACTAAGTTCTGTCAACAATTCTGTATTCTTGGATCTGTACGCTTTTCTCTCCTCAGGGCATCTACTTTTCTTTAAGTGTGTATCATCCTAAACTGTATGACTTCAAGACTCCACTGACTTGCCTTTTCTTCCATGTCATCCCCTTCCAATTTGTTCTCCTTTCAGCAACCAGCCTATTCTTCGTAAAATATAAACCTGATTATGTCATTGTTGTAAGTCCCCTTTTTATTCAGAAGAGTCCCCTTACAGCAACTACAAGATCCTCTGTGGATCGGCAGACCTTCCCCCCGGCACACCTCTCCTTCCCCTCGCACTCGATGCTACAGCCAGACGAAACCCTCTTCAGGGGCTCAAATACACCTGGCTCTCCCACACCTTAGGGCCGTGTCCCGTGTGGCTCCCCAGCCAGGCATGCTTCCCTTCCTTCCTCTTTTTCAAATGACTCAACTAGAGCCTTAACACCCAGATCCACCTCACCTGGGATGCCAGGCCACATCTGGCGCTATTCCTGTGTTCATCTCTGTCCTAGCACTCTGCTTCTTTGTCAGGGTCCTTTGTCTCACTGCCACTTAGTAAACCAACTCATCTGTCTTTCCACTGGGCAATCAGCTCCTTGAGGGCAGCAACTATCCCTACATGTTCTCGTACCCTCATTTCTAACACAGGGTCATTTTTAAATGCAGTTGCCCTTGATAAATAGGTTTAATGAATAAATGGTTACATTCATTACCTAATCTAGTGAATGGATGGAAAAATTCATTACATAATATGACTTCAGCCTTTGCTATATCACTCACTGTCATATGATTAATGAATAAGTTGCCCAGAAATGTCTTGCCCTATTTTCTTCAAAACACTGCAAGTAAATTAGGAAAAAAGATAAATGGTAATTTTTTCTTCTTCCTTAAGTAGCCTCAGTTTGGGTGTATTTTTCACACCCAATGGACTCCTCATAAAACAACTTAGGATAGTGGTTAGAAGACCAGAGGTCAAACCCTGGCTTGCAGCTTAGCAGCTACCTGGTCTCTGGCAGGTCAAGTGACTCCTTTGAGCTGAAGCCGGCTTAACTACCAAATACAGATGGTCTTTTCAGAGTCTCCTTCTCAGACCAGTTTGAGGTCGAATAAAATCATGTATATGAAAGCAGTGTAAAAACTAGGTGTCATCATAAAATGTAAGGTGTGTTGTATTTATTCTTCATTTTAAATTTCCAAACAATAATAAAATTATGTAAATAAGATCTCTAAGTATTTTTTAATGCCACAAAGTAAAAATCTCCCTCTTTGGGAAATAAACAATACTTGGAATAATATGGTTGAAAACAAGGTTTAAGGAATTTTTCTA
The DNA here is from genome assembly GCF_024610735.1 of Ursus americanus. NCBI lineage: Eukaryota > Metazoa > Chordata > Mammalia > Carnivora > Ursidae > Ursus > Ursus americanus. The sequence goes on from NC_142142.1 coordinate 60,766,824, forward strand.
ATAGTTTTATAAAAGCTTAATCCTGTGAAAATGTTGAAATACAGCAATGGAAATTACGAACCATCCTATCACTTAAGATAGGGTCAAACTATAGGAATATGATTCATCTTCGTCAATAATCTCAAGATGGAAAATTAAGAGGGAGAGAGAAAGATCATCAAAGAATTATTTCAAATCAACAGAGATTTTTGCTAACAACTCAAAATAAAAAAACCTAAGGACAATCAGGTAGGGTCGTATCATTCATTTCCATAAGAAATAATCCAAAGTCAAACAGTATTTAATTCTTATATTCTTCTAACAACTCTGCAGGTCAAACTATCAGAAATTTATTTCTAGCATGTTTAAGATTATTATAGCAGCCCAACGTAAACTCTTAGAATGTCTTTTCAGGGCTAAGAGACAGTATCATTTAACACCCTTAAATTCAATGAATTTTTATTAAGTACCTACTGTATAAGTGGAAATGCCTACAGAGCCTACTGGATATAGTGGCCCATTTTCAATATATTTAGATTAACTAAACATGTATATCTTACAGACCAGCCTACTTTTACAAGTAGCACTCATCTTGGATATTTAGAATTGACAAAGAAACCGGCCACAAACAGAACTATTATTTAACTCTAAAAAGAACACCTTTTTCACCATCATGAGGGTATAATACATGTTCTATTTGGGATTGTTACAACTTTCCAATCCACCATTTTTTAAACCGCTAAATAGACAGGCTTAAGACAGAAAAAAGAGAGTAAGATTAAGACATCATTAAAAAAAAAAAGTATTAACCGAATGGTCCTTCCTATGGAAGTTAAAAAAGTTGAAAATATGTCATAAGGTTCTTTTATTATTTCACCAAAGTTATAATACAGTACTTGATCTGTTTTATTATGCATTTCCTATTGCCCGTCTGAAATTTAAGAGTCATTTCAGAAACTGAATATTTGTGGATTACGTTGCAAAGGTACTGTCTTACCGAAGGAAGGATTTCTGATGCAACTGGACTAAACTAATAATTGTAATGATGCAAATATTTTTATCTTTGAAAACATTTGGTGACAGACTACTTTAGTATTTTGGTTATTATTTATGGTCAAATTTAATATACAACATCATCCAAAACAGAATATCTCCATTCATTAACTACTGAAAATATAAGAAAACAGCACGTTTTCAGATTGCCTCAAATGTTTTGCAAAGGACATATCCAATTTAAATAGCATGTGTGTTTGTAAGGATAGCTAATTTGGTCAATTGTATGGCCTTTTATTAAAGAGCACTGCCATATTGAATTTATTTATAAAATATCCATTTTGCTATACCCCATCCTTTGGATGAACCACAACAAAGGAAGGTATACTTTTAATTACATTTTGAAATTTGAACACATAGGCTATTTATTACACCTAACTTTTTACCATTATTTTAATAGATCATAATTTTATATTATCTGTATTTCTTATAATTTCAATTTTATATTGAGCCAAGTGTGACTTTCCAATAATGTGAACAGTTTAAAAGGAAAGCAGTATTAATAGTACACAAATATCATTAAAGATAAGACAAAACATAAGCTGAAATTATTTTTCCTCTCTCAGGAAGTTGGGATTTATACCGAAAGTGGTAAGTTCGAGTAAATCAGGTCTAGACTTACATCATATGCAAACTGTATACACAGAACGTTTAGATTGCCCGAAGTATTCTTAGAGTGCTAAATTGATTCTGAGGCAAAAGAAGCAGCAGGAAACTACATCTGTCCAACAGATGACCAGTGCTCGTCATTCTTCAATCTGCTTTCTGTCTTGTGAGCGTACACAGCCTGCCTCATGGCCCTTATTCCCAGACAGACTGGATCCTGCACTCTGACTGGGACCCACTGCAGGTCAGTCACAGTTACAATAAACCTAGCCAGTCATAGCTTATGTCTTTATATTTCATCTAACGTGAAAAATTTAAAAATCCAGTCTGTATCACCCTGAGGAATAAGTTCCATGTTAATTTTCCAGAATACTATTTTTATTCTTTTGTACCCAAAGGCAGAGAGCTTGATAGATGAGTTTGCCTCATACTTAGTGCTTACATTTCACCTTTAATGGGACTGGAAAATCACACATGTATACGCTCCCAGTCAGTCCACTCAACAAACACCAATTCCCTGACCCACGCTCTCGGACAGTTCATTTTTTTCCCCCAATTCTGCTCAGAATTGTCTTAAGGATATTTGGCATACTCATTTGTCAAAAACAAAACAAAACAAAACAATACAAAACAAAACAAAAGTCCTTTTCTTCACTAGAAAACATTTTTCCTCATTTACAATTTATGTTTCTTTAAAAAATATTTTAAATGTATACAAAGTCAATTACTTGTGATTATGGAAAAATATGATATTGCGAACACTGTATTAATGCTTGGGTTCAAAATCAGTAGTCTCAAAGTTTACCTAGTTTCAACTTCCTCAATCCTAACGTGTTAAAGAATAACATATTATCTACATTTTGTACCTTCTACTTTTTCATTCTGTGTGCAGCTTCCTGTCAATTTCCCATGTGTACAGGTACTTTACCACTAACACTTTATATAATATTTTCATCACATAAATAAAATAATGTTCATTAACATTATCCTGAAGGAGATTAATAAATGATATGGAGGAAGAAAAGATCAGTGCTTTATAGTTTCTATAGCTGGGTCACAATATAAACTTTAGAATACCTAAGAATTTAATTTGTAAACACGAGATAACATAAAACTAATATATCTGCCACTTTCAAGAAAGCCTTTCAAAATTTAGTAATAAAAATTAATATTTAAATAGTAGTTTACTGTTGACAAAGTACCATCACATATATTTGGATCATGAGTTATTTTTAAACTTAGTAATGTTTTGTTGATAAAATCTCAGGAGAGACATGAAAAAACTACTTAAAAAATAAATATATTCAGGTACTAAGCAGAGTACTCTGCATCTAGAACTACTTGCAATATTGACATCCCTTTCAAAACTTGAAACACAAAACTAATAGCTGATAAAATCTGCAAAAATAACTATCCACAAAGGTAGCTCTAATTCATGTATGTTTCTGCTTAAAAGTAACTCCCTTCTGCTACAATGTAGATTTTATCATTAAATACAACAAATGATTTTTCCTAATTAAATAGTGCTCATAGTAACTACAGAATTCCCGCAAAGTACTACAATTGTGGTAGTTTACAAAATGTCAAATGCTTGGACCATCTTATGAAACCAAATTCTAAAATAAAGTAAAGTTGGATGCCAAAAATTTAGGGAAAGCAATCATGCTGTTAGATGACTTACTGGCAAATAAACATGAATTAAAATAATTAAATCAATGGAGCAGATTTCCTCCAAATATTTTAAAACTCCTTGTTTTCAATATCACTTACTTGCTCACTATACTTTCTTGTACTGACAGGACTTTTAAAATTAAAATAGACTCTACTTGATATCATAAAAATGCAATTCAAATTAAACATTTTATTACTGCTATGCAAAATTTTATATAGAAACTATTCCTATATATCTTACATACTCTATGGCCATTATCTTAACACAAAAATTTTTGAACAGTAGTAAATTAGCATGTAAAGCTGAGGAGATATTTGAAACACGTATTTCAAGAGTGAAAATGCTACGTGAATGCTATTTGACTGATTACATTTTAGAGAGTTTCAAATTAATCTACCATTGATTATATTTTTTTACAGGAAGTTATCAGTATTTTGGTGAGGGAGCACGGCTCCGCTGCCTCATCACAGCATAGGTGAGGTCACCCATTCAGTTTCTGCGTGGGGGATGACAAATCAAGCTGGGCTGGTTCGTGAATTCAGGTGGATTGTGGACTAATGTGATTTGGCACCAAGGTAAGGATTCATGGAGTTCTATCCACAGGATATATGCATTACGTGATAGTAAGAGACATTTACAACCCAGAATATAAGAGCAGGGCAGCCTCAAGTGACATCACCAGATCATCTGCAGCGTCAACCAACCGTCTAGAATATATATCCTCCACACCAGCGCTCCCCTCTGCCTCACTCCCAGCAAGGCTCCCTGCACCTTCCCCAGTGTAGGAGAGCAAGTCTCCTCCTTAAAACCAAGACATATGCTTCCTCAAGTGAAAAGCAAATATGAAGAAACAAAGGAACAGAATAAAAAACTAGACAGAGTACAATTTGCACTAACTTGACATTCAGGTAACAGGAATACCACTGAAATGTTGCAGGAGAAATCAACCTGAATGATCCAGCCAAGAAATGAAAATAAATAAATAAATAAATAAATAAATAAATAAATAAGGAAGGAAGGAAGAAGAGAAGGGAGAAAGACCAGCTGAATATTCCCGACACTAAATCTTGATTGTTTTTTTTTAAACTCTGACTTGCTCTGGAACCAGTCAACTGTGGGAATCTTGCATTTCTTTTAAAAACCATTTTTGAAATAATATAATAAAGGGAGGAGGGGAACTCTATTGTTTCATTTTAATTCTCTTCTAATTTATCCACAACTTATGTTTTACTTACAAGCATTTGTCACAGCAAAACTGTTGGCTGTCTCAATGTTGTCCACATGAGGTACCAAATTAAACGGAGCTTCCGACGCATTGGGGCTGGTGTTATGAAGAAAAATTGCTAATCGAAAAGCCGTGTATTCCTGATCTGTGTTTCGGATGAAGAGACCACCTATTAAAAACAGCAGGAAAAGCACATTCAGTGTTTCCTCTTGGAAATGCAATACCCACCCCCAAGCACTGTCAAATCCACTGCCATTCAGCAACACACACAATTAGGAAGCTCTCCCTGCCACATCTTGAGACTGCCCTTTGTCCCTAAGGTGCATGTTTAGTATTTTAGTCTTAGGACAGCTCAGCGCTTCCCTGTCCCAATTTGTCATGATCACAATGACCTCTGAGACCATTGAGCGTGTTTTCCTCCCTCTCTTGCCCTCTCCATGATTTCCCAGCACACTGCTACATCAGCCAAGCTTGGGGCATTTCTAAGAGACATGCAGATGAACAGAAGAGAGGGTTTGCATTAAAATGCAGAAATAAAGGGATGTGGTGACACGCAGGGAAGAGGGGAATCGTAAAGGAGACATGAACTTTGTTTTCCTGCAGCTCCTGGCCTCAGCCTAATTAGCCCCGTTTTGTGCACAGTCCGCGAGAAACGATGCAGTGTTGAGGCTGGGCTGAGCTGGAAGAAATTCAATAGCTGCGTCCCATAAAAAGACAGGAGAGGAGAACAGCAAGGGAAACCAGGGATGGGTAGGGTCGCTGGCAGTGGAGTCCAACGGGAGGAATGCGGGCAAAAGACTCAAGAGGAAAACAAAATAAAAGGAGAGAAGGTTTTCGGGAAAGCGATCTAACTTTGGAATCGGTTAACCGGCAGCGAGCAAAGGCAGGGGGGTGTGGGTGGAAACGCTTTTTGCCCAGTGTCTTTCTGGAATGGTCAGAAAGCCGAGGAGTCCAGCATGGTTAGAAGTCTGTTTAAAATACAGAATAATAATTTTAAAGACCTCAACAAACTCGACATCTCTTCATGCTCTAGAGAAAGGAATGAGAGGAAATAGCACATTCAGTGTAATCAAACCTCACGGAGGTTTTTTTCCAACTTATTCCAACCCTACTTAAGTCGACTTGAACCAAAGGTGGCAGTGGGAACATGGGCAAGGAGGGACGGGTGGGCAGGGTGTGCATGCTTCAACTGAACCAGCACCAAAGAGGCAGTCATTGCACAGGGGCGAGGAGGAGGGAGAGGCAGAGGGGAAGGGAGCCGCCGAAGGTCTCCCCGAATTGCTCACTGGCAACTCATTTAACTCACTTTAGGATACCTGCCACAGACATCCACATGCACACCCCACCGGGCTGAGCTTACCTATCTGCACGCTGCTCGGAAAGGCTCCCATGGCGAGTCCCCAAAATCCAGAAAACAACAAGACAATCTGTCTGCAAATAATCCTCATCTTCTTTTCTCCTCTCCCTGGCGCGCGCTCTCTTTCTCTCACACTCTTCCTAAGGCTATTCAGAGAGGCATTGACGACGATGGCGCTAAAATTAAAAACCAAAAAAAAAAAAAAAAAAAAAAAAGAAAGAAAGAAAGAAAGAAAAGAAAAGGAAAAAAAAGAAAAAAGGAAAGGAGAGAGGTGTGAGTGGTTGGTTATGACTGCTCCCCTTCAGCAATCCATCGCGAGCTGCCAGATTTTTCCCGCAGTCTCCATAGCCCTGAGAGCGGTTTCCTGTCCGGCTGCAAATGTTGCACATGCAGAAGATGGTGGTGGCGCGTCTAGTGGCTGCTCGCGGGGACGAGACATGCGCCCTGTCCTCGCCTCCCTCGCGCCCGGCCCGCCGCTCGCCTTCGCGCACACACACCAACACTGCGCCGCGGCCGCCGCACGCGCGCCCGGCCCGCACGCCCGCACCCGCGCACCCCTCCCCGAGCGCAGCGCTGCCTCGGCGCGCCCCTCGCCCCCCGCTCGCTTGGCTGTACCCCGCCGGCGCTCCCCGCGCGCCCCGCTCTCCCCACGCTCTGCCGCCGGGCTGGAGCCGGGCTTTCCCTGCTCACCACTCGCCCACTCCCTCCTCTCTTCTTCCCCGGCTCGCGGAGGGACCTACTCTGGGGATGGGCACCCCTGCGCCCCTCTCTCCGCTTCTGCAGGCGCCTCCGCTTCTCCGCTGCACTTGGCAGGAAATTGGCCCTGCAGGCGGGGTGTACAAGACAGGATCAGGGGCTCAGGGAGTTAGTGGCTCCCCAGGCCCCCGGCCCCCTGCCGCATTCTTGCAGGCTCACGGGGAGGACCGGCTGCCTCCCTCCCCGACAGCCTTCGCCCTTCTCCCAGCCTCGCCCTCTTCTGCCACTGGGCTGCGCGCGGGGGACTCCGGTCCTCGCTGCAGCAAAGATTTCTCACCAGCAAACGGCCCGGGAATCTGGAGAGCCTGAGACAGGAATGGATGAGGTGAAGGGGCCCAGGGAGGGAGAGGAGGAGACAAGAAGGCAAAGGGCAGCCCGAGCAGGTTTAAGAAGCTGGGGCCAAGGAGGAAAGAATTGGAGGAGGGAAGCCTGGGGAAGAGACCCGGGGCAGAGGTAACATCCTAAGAAAGAGAGGGAGGACCGAAAAGTTCATTTAAATAGCAAAGTTTAGGGTAATGAGCAGGATGGCGAACAGCCTGAGAAATGAGGACTCTGGGATGGGGGGGCGGGGGGGGCTCCAGGACGTGGTTTGAAAGGCACGAGGCAGGGTAGGAGTAAGAACTGCGTGGAGTGCAAAGCAGTAAGAGTGATTGAAGCCTCCTTTCTTTCCAGCAGCCCATTCTGGAAGACACTTTTCCTCTGTGCTGTGGCCCACTTCTGGAGAATGGCGACACCAGTCAGGGACTGACGAAGGAGGATGGCAAGGACAGTGCTTGGGGCAGTGGGCACAAGTGTCTGAGAGGAAAATGGGGTCCTCTTCAGGCACATCTTTTCTTAGTCCGGCTCCGTGTCACCGCCAGGAGACTGAAGCGTGACACGGATGGTGTCGATGGTTGTGTTGACTGGTAGAAGAACACCGATTATCCTGGAACGTGTCAGGGCTCTTGTGTCCCTTCCTCCCCAGGGGCACCAGGGCACCATTAAGACTTCATCTCACCCGCCTGTGTGGATGGAGTCTGTACCACACCCGGGAGAGTGATGGTGGTAGCCATGAAGGATAGGTTTCTGATTTCCTCTGCATGGCTTGAGGTCTATGATCTACACAGTAGCTGCAATCCCCTAACTCATTAAACTGTGAAAGAAAGCATTTTAAATCTTTACGGTTCTGGTTCTTTGGGTGGTATTGGTTGGATCCTACTGTTTGAGAGCCTGGAAAGTAGGGTCACATGAGTCCATACCAAACTTCTGAGAAATCATTACAGGGAAAGATTCTCCTTAAAGGTTAAGGAACCTCATGAAGTAGTGTTTCCCATTACATTTTACAAAAGAATACAGCAAGTGTCCATGTTTACCCTATGTAACATCTGGGAAAAAAGCAAAATAGCTTACATTAAGTGGAATTATTACAAGGTCCCACCTGGTCAGATTTTTTTTTTTTTTTAATATGTACTACCTTTACCCCTTCAAGCCTCCTTATACAACAACATACCACCAATTACCTGTGCTTGTAATTTGTAAAGGACATTTCATCATCCCTGCTAAAACTTCAGTGCTTTTCTTCAGAGTGTTTTCTTTTGAAGTTCTGAGTTTCGCTTTTAATGTTGCGTCTTTCTGTGGTTGTTGGTATTTATCCACTTTCTGTTATATTGCACCGCAGAGTGTTATGACAAAAAACAACCTAATCGTGAGTAATTGGATTACACAAATCATACATTTGTCATTTCGGTGTAGAAGACTTTGGTCTTGCAAGTCAAGTGGGATTTGAAATGTTTTTCTTTTTGTCTTTTCTGTCAGTGTAAAAACCAAGGCTGTAAATAACATCATTCTGTTTCTCTTATAAGATAGTAAAATAGGCCACATAAAATTCAAGTTGAATTTAAATTAAATTAAAATTTCAAAACCCACCAAATCATGAAACTCATCACCTCGTTGGGCAACTTATGAAGTTCTGCCTGATGCACAGAAGGATTTAGCAATGTTTATTTTTCTCCAAATGGAAAGATTTGAGCTCATCTGAGGTAATGCTACCCTCAGTTTAAATGCAGGAAAAGTTTTCTGGTTCGTCTCACCACCATGATGACACCTTGGCTAACAGGACCACAGATAACATAATTGTATTTTTCCAAGATAGGAATCTGGGTATTTTTTTTTTAATTTCTATTTTTTCCAGTTAATAACCCCCCCAATTTACTTTATAAATCTAAATGATCTTTCTCTGTGTATCTCTATCCCTCTATGTAGATATCTCCTCCTGTTACACCTGTCTTTAAGATGCACCAAAACAGAAAGCATTTTGGAGTTGGTTAGAAGGAAGGCAGGGGGTGCTGCAGCAGATAGTATGTATTCATAAATAACAAATGACAATCAGTGCTGAAGACAGAACTGCCAAGAGTCAAAGTGTGGCTGGGGCGCCTGGGTTGCTCAGCTGGTTTAGCATCCAACTCGATTTCAGCTCAGGTCATGATTTCGGGGTCCTGGGATTGAGCTGTGTGTGGAGCTCAGTGCTGAGCATGGAGCCTGCTTGAGATTCTCTTTCTCCCTCTCCCTTTTTTCCTCCCCCCTGCTCTTGCTCCCTCTCTCTCTAAAAAAAATAAATAAAAAATAAAAATAAAAATGTGGCTAATAATGGTAGAGCTGGCACCTTCACTTTTAATCCTGAGTGTCTGGTCCTCTGAACCATTGTACAGTTATGACTTGTGATATACCCCCTATTGTAGGAAACAATCACTGGAGCCTCTCTTTGGAGCATTTGTAAAGGCAGAGGTAAAAGATCCTGCTACAACAGAATGAAAAAATTCAAAAGGTTATTACTAGCTGAGAAGACCAAAGATACACACACACACACACACACACACACACACACACACACACTTGATTTTATTGCTTTTGGGCTATTTTAAGTAAATATTTTCACAGTTTTCTGAACTGCAATTTACTAATACATTAAATGCAGGTATCATACCAGAAGATTTCTAAGATTCCTCACAACTTCCCAAATCTCTAACCCTGTGAGGTCAACTCAGTTCTGCTATGGGAAAGGCCCTGGTGCTGTGGGGAATCCCCAGATGAAGGAGCCACACAACCTTGTACTCAGAACACTCACACAGTGTGTCATAATATGGCCACAGACAGTCAATGAATCAAGGAACAAAGGGGGCTTTGTGGAGATTTTTCAATGAGAAGAGATAAATATAGGTAGATATAGCTTAGTAGGTAGAAAAATGGTGTCCAAGAGTCTGAGGGTATAAAGCACACACTGCTGAGCCGTTTTGGGGTACAAACTTGGAGTGGAGAGGTAGATAAGAATGGAAGTCAGGTTGGGGCATATCAAATAAAGTGCTTGGGATAGCAAATGTGTATATATATATATATATATATATATATATATATATACACACAATTACAGTGACTTTTTTTTTTAAAACTCATCACAGATGTATAATCTGTAATAGTATCATCAGGTATGACACTTTTAGAAAGGGAGTGGGAGTCAGGGGGTGGTCTGTTGCTGTGGACCAGGAAAGGCAGGAACTAAGGCTAATTTAAAGACTAGCCTTTCAAAAAGTCAGGTGAGATGGAATTGGACTGCAGTGGGGTCATAGAGAAGACAGAGGAGGAGCAAGGGAGAGAGCCACTGCTGGGGCAAAACTGACTGGGCACGGGCACACTCTCCAGCTGCCTGGGGGGCATGGGGAGTGTGGCACATATTTCAGGTCAAGGGTATCCCCAAGTTCGACACCTGAAGGCTCTAAAAAGAAGCTGGAGTCTTCAGAAGGTTGGTAATGCTTCCAATTGAGAAAAGGAACTTGAGAAGAGTAAGTTTGCTCAGGAATGGGCTCTTCAAGAGATTACTCATACTCAAATAGTTATATAATGAGCACCTACCATGTGTGTTCACTGTCTAAGTGCTGAAAAATAAAAGTGAGCAAAAGCAAATCCCTGCTGTCCTGGAAGAGTCCTCACATTTATGAATCCTCACTAAGGTGCCAGGAATTGTGTGAAAGCCCTATGTAGACATCACCTGATCTACAGAAAATTGGAGATATATTAAGAAACTCATCTAAAGGTTAAATTCTTACTCAAGGTTATATTCTCAGTAAATGTTAAAGCCAAGAGCTAAGGCTAAAACTCAGGTCTGGCTGATTTCAGAGACTACATTGTCTTCATTAAAATCTACTGAGTCGATGAACTTAAGGTGCAATGAGAGGTCTGGAAGCAGAAAAGTAAACTGGAAGAATCCACAATATTTAGAAAAGTAGTGCAGTATAGTTTTAAAAGACCTCAGACTTTTAGATGACAGGCCCTTCGCTTCCTGGCTGCATTACCCTGGACACGTACTTCTGTTCTGATAGAGTCTCTGTAACCTTTCAGCACAGTTTTGGCACATCATAGGAAATTCTAATTAATAAAGAGTTGCCAAAAAATGCAATCAAGGTTCCAATAGAGGGAAGCACTAAATGCCATGGGGGAAAAATGGGAAGTCTAATTCTTTTAAGAGGGAAATTTAGGAAAAACTCACTGAGACAGAGAAGTTGAAACAAATGTTTATGGATGTGGAGAGATTATCAGGAGAAGAAAAAATTATGTGCAACACATGAGGGGACATATGTCTTTCTGGCAACTTCTAAAAGTTCGCTATGACTGGATGGGTTGCACTGGGGCATGTGTTGGAAGTGAGGCCAGAAAGCGGTGAAATGACCTGATTTACATTTTAGATCGAAAATCCTGGCATGAGTGTGGAGGCCGGAGTCAGGGAGAGAATTCTGGGACCCAGAGAAACAGTCTAGGTGAAAAATGACCATGTGAACAAAGTAGCAGCAATGAAATTTACCATTTGACCCTGAAGTCGTACTTTTAGTTTCCTAACCTAAAAATGTCCATGACCAGAATTACCAAAGGTGCATGCACAAAGCTTGTCCTTACAGTCTATTTATCACCGCAAGTCACAAAACAGCCCAAATGTCCATCAAGGGGAGGCGATCTTACTCACTATGGTCGATCTACACAATGGGGTGCTGTAGGGCTATTCAAGTAGAGAGGAGTACCTTTATGTACCAGCATGGAGTGATCACCATGGATATACTACATGAGAAAAAGCACAGTAGGGACAAGTGTGCAGCACACGAGCATTTATCTAGAAGGAGGAGTATTTCCTCTAGGGACAGAAAATCAGGATGGAGAGAAAGAAGCAAATAAATCTACTCAGAATTGCATTATTTCAATTTATTTTAAAACAGATAATTCTGGCTTATCCTCTCCAGTGGGATATCTCCTAAAGACAAAAATAATTGCAAAAAACAGCCTGCACTGCCTTCACTAATCACACTGTTGATGCTAGTATTGATGTTGCTATTCTGAGAATGTTGTGTATATACTGTTGCATGAAGCAAATGAATGATTATGCTGGTGTTGTTGGGAAAGCACTGAAGAAAAGAGATACATGTTTAAAATCAGAGGATAAGTAAAAACCTAATGGTTCTCAATTTGAATTGGAAGTTGTATTGTGATTTATTTTATTTTATATTTTCCATAAAATATGTATTTTTTCCAGTTCTATGCACTAATGGCTTAGAAATAATAACTAATCTATTGAAAGTCAGCACACTCCCCCCATGTACACCGTTTGTAGTACCTAATTTCGTTTTCTACTAAAAGACACCCATGCTCTTTGAAAAAATGACTTATTCCAAGCCTAGGAAAGATGCCCCTGGAACACGGTGTTATAACAGAAAGCAAGGAAGCTATTATAATTACTGAGATCAAGTCAAAAGTTTTCAGAAATCAACTGGAGGATATTCACATTGCCTGAAAATGGGAAAACTTAGGTATCAGAAAGAATAATGCCTGAAATACATGACACATCACTGTTAAATCCATGACATAATTTAAAAACTGCAGATAGAAGCTTCATTGGTCTCTTTATACATTAGGAAATCAAATCAGATTTTTTTCCAAGTAAATTCCATTTGGAATAGTTTGTGATTTGCCTAAGAGTCTCCGAGATACTACAGTTTCCCTGTATCCCTAACCTTGGTTCTCCTTAATGTTACCATCTTGCGTTACTCTGGTCCATTTGTCAAAACTAAGAAACAAGTGCTAGCATGTTAATGTTAACTAAACCCCAGATTTTGTTTGGATTTTACCAATTTTTCCATTAATATATTTTCCTATTTTAGGGTCTAATTCTGGATATTTTATTGCATTTAGTTGTCATATCGCCTTGGTCTCTTCTCTTCTATGAGTTCCATCTTTGTTTTTCATGACCTTGAGAGTTTGATGAGTACTTTCAGGTCTTTTGTAGAAACTCCCTCAATTTGGATTTGTCTGATGCTTTCCTTCTGATTAGACTGGGGTTATGGATTCTTGGTAAGAATACCACAGAGGTTAATGTCCTCATCACCTCATATTCAAGGGATCCATGCTACTACCAGTGATATTGCTTGTGTACCTTTCATTAGTTGGATAAGTGTGTTTGCAAGGTTTCTCCACTGTAAAGTTACTATTTTCCCATTCCATATTCTATTCCTTGGAAGTGAGTCACATAGTGTGACCCAAGATCATCTTATGTATTTCCTGCCTCAGCCACAGCATGATACATTTCTTCAAGTCCTGTTTCCTTTAATTGGAGAATGATGTTTAAAAATCAAAATCTTGGGGTGCCTGGGTAGCTCAGTCGATGAAGCATCTGCCTTTGGCTCAGGTCATGATCCCAGGGTCCTGGGATTGAGCCTGTGTTGGGCTCCGCAATCAGTGGGAGTCTGTTTCTCCCTTTCTCTCTGACCCTCCCCCTGCTTGTACACTTGCTCTCTTTCTCAAATAAGTAAAATAAAATCTTTAAAAATCAAAATCTTGATGATGGGTTTGCTCACTGTTACTGGGCTGTCATTGCTCACAGGTTCTCACATACAACGCAGCCAGTATGCTAACCCATGTATCGATAAATATCTGTCATTGCTTCTTTATCTATCCATCTATACATGTATTAAGCTAATCATGAGTTCACACCGATCACTCCAACTCAAATCCAGCACTACAGAGTTCATTCTAATCTACTTTCTATCATATCTTGTGTAGATATCAAGGATATCTATATACCTATAATATATTATAACACATCACTGTTGAGGCCATGACATCATAAAGATGATTTTAAAAATATAGGTAGAAGCCTTATTGGTTTACTTTATACAATATGGAATCAGCTCATAATTTCTCTCCAATCGTGAGAAATCTGGCTTCCAGGATCAAGAAAAATTTATTTACAGTATCAATCTGAACTTAAGTTTTCCAAAAACAATTGATTTTTTTTACATTGGTGATTACTGAAAACCCATACCTATTATTGCTAGTTATCCACGTGCCCGGAAAACACTCAATTCCATAGACATTACTATAAATAGATGACACCGTCTATGGCATTCTGTCTTACAAGAAGCTGTTGCATTATCCAGAATAATGCCAACAACTTAATACGTTTATGTATGTATTTATTAGCTAAATCATTTCTTAACAGGGCCTAGTTTTTGGTGTTTTTTTTTTAAGGTTGTATATATTTTCCCCCAATTAACTGATAGCTTTTTATTTTCATATATGTTGCTACAGTCACTTTCCAGCAACAGGAATAATAGCCTTGTGCCTCATGGAGTGCATTGCTTTACCTTTTTATCTACCTGTCAACCTGGCTTGAAATCAGCACACTAATCTTGCCCTATAGCAGTTGCTTGATTAATCTTTTGTCATCTATCTACCTCACATGGTCTCTCCACGAAACTGACTGACATTGTGCGTGACTTTAATGCTGATAAATTATCTCTCTTCCAGAACCACAGAATCCTCATTACACCAAAAAGATTACTTTCCTTGTTTTATGTTCCTCATTCCTCTCTGGAGTCACTGTAATTGAAAGAGGTCACCAAGTAGGACTGGGCAGTCTTTCCCTCATTCCCTCATTCACTCATCATGTATTTCTAGAACATTTACTATGAATCATGGTATCAGGAGGGAACGGAAGAGTGTTTTGTCCATTAAGGCATTTGTTCCTCACAATGAAAGGATCCCCAAAACAGACACATACACAAGTGAGTACAAAGAAATATGCTGTAAACCCTACAGTGCTGGTAGAAACTTGATGTGGTCTCCATTAAGGCAGGAATATTGTTATATTAAACATCAATCTACCTTTATCTACCCTAGTGCTATCCCTTCATTTTACTACCGATTCTAGGATCGGAATGACCAAGTCAAACATCATGAGAAAGTAAACATTTGAGCTTGACTATAAAGCACTGACAGGTTTTCATTAGTTAAAAAATGGGGGAGCATTCCAGACAGAGGGTAGAGGTGAGTGCGCCTGAGGAGCCCAGAGGTAGGACTCATGAAAGGGACTAGTAGCCAGGGAGGCTCAGAAGTTTGAATAAAGTCAGACTCTAAGAGCCTGACATATGTAAATATTAAATAAATATCTCGAAAATAAATTTGCAAGTGACTCAAAATGGGGTTTTGAGCTACACATTTCTCCCCTACCTTGTTTATTAACAGATACTACAGTATTTTTTCTAATGGTGAAGGCACAGGCCATTTTGCTTGGCTTGACTGATCTACAAAGAGTTGGTGGGGAATCGATAAAAGTTACTAGGATAACCAAACTTTCCCAAAAATGATTCAGATTTTTATTTTATTTATTGATTTTTTAAAAATATTTTATTTATTTAGTTAAAAATTGAGCTACCCTATGATCCAGCCATTGCACTACTGGGTATTTACCCCAAAGATACAGACATAGTGAAGAGAAGGGCCATAGGCACCCCAATGTTCATAGCAGCATTGTCCACAATAGCTAAATCGTGGAAGGAGCTGAGATACCCTTCAACAGATGACTGGATTAAGAAGATGTGGTCCATATATACAATGGAATATTACTCAGCCATGAAAAAGAACGATTTCTCAACATTTGCTGCAACATGGACGGGACTGGAGGAGATAATGCTAAGTGAAATAAGTCAAGCAGAGAAAGACAATTATCATATGGTTTCACTCATTTATGGAACATAAGAAGTAGGAAGATCAGTAGGAGAAGAAGGGGAAGAAGAAAGGGGGGTAAACAGAAGGGGGAATGAACCATGAGAGACTATGGACTCTGGGAAACAAACTGAGGGCTTCAGAGGGGAGGAGGGTGGGGAAATGGGACAGGCTGGTTTTGAGTAGTAAGGAGGGCATGTATTGCATGGTGCACTGGGTGTTATACGCAAGTAATGAAGCATGGAACTTTACATCGAAAACTAGGGATGTACTGTATGGTGACTAACATAATATAATAAAAGAAAATATTTTATTTATTTATTATTTATTTAGAGCATGTGTGAGCAGGGGGAGGGGCAGAGGGACAGGGAGCAAGAAAATCTCAAGCTGACTCTGTGCTGAGCGTGGAGCCCAATGCGGGGCTCCATCTCACGACCCTGAGATCATGACCTGAGCTGAAATCAAGAGTTAGACACTTCACCAACTGACCCAGACATCCCATGATTCACGTTTTTAAAAGCAAACGTTAGATTGTTTTCCAATTTAAACATCTACACTGGACACATTTACAAAATACATGTTCATTATTTTTAAATTTAATTTTACTTTGGACAATTTAATAATGATAATTGTAACTGTCCTTTACTAAGCAACTGCTGATTGAAGTGTAATTTTTAGGTCTTAAAACAATCTTTCAGTTTAGGTAGTCCCAGCTTTGTTTGGGAGATGAGAAAATTAACACTTTGAGGAGTTAGGTAACCAGCCCAATGTTGCACAGCTAGTCATCGCACAGCCTTGGCAGGATTCCAAGCAACATCTTGCTGGCCAAAAGGCTGTGCTCACTTGACTCTTCCATTTCTCACCTATATTTAAGAGAAAATTCAAGTGTTTGGTT
Organism: Ursus americanus; assembly: GCF_024610735.1. NCBI lineage: Eukaryota > Metazoa > Chordata > Mammalia > Carnivora > Ursidae > Ursus > Ursus americanus. Next base: position 60,783,385 of record NC_142142.1, read on the forward strand.
TGTACCAATTATCTTTCCCTTGGCTCTGACTTAAGATGAAGAGTAATAAAAGAAAAATTAATGAAAGAAAAAGTATGTACACTCGCATTTTTGTAGAAATCTCACTGAGTCATTTAACACAAATACCATAGTAGCAAAGTCAGATCAGTTACATTTATTACTTCCATTAAAAAAAAAAAACAGAAATACTTGCTTGGTTAGGAGAGAGAAAGTCTAAAAAATGGGAAATAAAGAGACACTCTAGTTATATAGCCATCTGGTACTTCAAATAACTCATGTGATTTTTACTAGAGTTACCCTCTTCCTCATTATTAATCATATGCATCCCGGTTTGTTGAGTTAAAGTCATAAACTGAACATTCTCTCTCCTGTTTTCTTTTCCTCCTTTTTTTTTAGCACCTAAGAAGATTGAGTTGTGTGTACTTAGTCACACCCCATCCAACTGCCTTCCCTTGAAAATATCCTTGGCTGAGACTGAATATATTTTGCACAGCATTTTTAACAAAAATAACATGGAGCATAATGACTTCACTTTCAAGATGATCCTCTTCACAAACCTGCCTGCTTTTCTGACTGTTCTTGTGCGATGTGTATTTGCCAAGCACACCTCTTAGTCCAATGAGGGGATTATAGATAAATTATTTATGAAAGTGTTCAGTTACTACCATTTCCAGATACACTGCTGAAACCTGATTATTTCTGTATCTTTATTTTATTCTAGAAGAATACAAAAAATATGGTGAAAGTAAGAAAGCATATATAGTTATATCATGTGATATAATTTTGCATATAAAATCAGATGTATATTAAATAAGATGTTATTAGTGGTTATTTGGGAAATGTGGGATCATGGGTAATTTGTATCCTCTTTTGCATATTTTTATGTACTTTCAGACTTTTCTAAAATTGATCTGTGTGTTGCTTCTATAAACATAAAACATCATTTTCAAATTAGGGGGGGGGGAAGCTTTGCTTTAGCTGAATGTTTCCTAAAGAACAACATTCAAAGTAAAGTTTCTTGTTACTGTGGTGGTGATGCTAGTTTATGTGGCCTTTAAAATCTTTATGACACCTAAGGAATATAGATTTTTAAAAAACTAGTACATTTTAATCTGTTGCACATTAATACCACCTCGGATTTGTTACACTTCTATGTAATGTCATTAGAGAGATTGATAATATCTATAGCTCCCTTACTGTCTGTGAAATAGTGGGGCACAGCCACAAAATAAATTGATCACTGGGTTCCTCACAGGGATTTAATGGGGGGGCATATGTACTGCACAAAAAGTAAAATCTGTGATTGTTCTGTATACACGTAAAATTCTACTTGAGAGATCTTTTTGGAAAGCCACAAGTAAGTGAGGATAAAATACACCCTAAGAAAATAAAAACGATGTTTGTAATACAGGAGATTACTTTCACGCCCAATATAAAGGTTCACGGATTGGTGGAGAAGAGTGAAGCGTGCTTTGTCATTGCAGGCAATAAAATGCACAAAACCAAACAAACCCAAACACTTCTAGAACAAGCACAAATGCATTCAGACTATCTTGGCTGGAGTAGAATCCGTATCAAATACATGATATCCCTGGTAAGACAGAGAAAGAACAAACCAAATGGGTAGAGACATTTGAGGATCAGACAGGATATAAGAATGTGGTGAGGAGTGGTTGTATGTCCTAATGATAGACTTGATGTCTACTCTTAGGTTATTTATTCTGTATGTACAGAGGAAGCTAGGCTTGGTGAGCTAGATTATAGGGAAAGAAGCCACAAGGTATCCAATCTTATGAAGGACTTTGAACATTTCACAGAGAGGATAGTGGCATCCAAATTTTTCTGCACCCTATTAGTACAATAAAAATGAGTATAGGCTCCAATATATATTTAGTGTAATTCAGAGATGATTTATATTTATTATAATCCCAACATAGTAATATATTTGGATACCATACCACATAAATATGTAAATTAAAAAGTAGTAAATAAGGAATATTTCAACTATATTTTATTTTGATAAGATACTTATGAATATGGAAATTTAAAAAGTGAGAAATAAAGAATATCTCAACTATATTTTATTTTGATAAAATATTTTTACTTTCCCTAAAATATTTTTTATAATCTGTTAATAAAATCCAGTAAGATTATGTGCTTTATGTTGCTGCATATTTTTATTTATTGATATTCTTGGGAGGGCAATGTAATCAAATATGCTTTATTAGCTTTGAAATTTTGCCTTAATACTTTATGAGACAGATGTTTGAAGATGTAGTTATAATGTCAGTTTGTTTTGGTACTGCTTTTAGTGCCTATCGAGGTTGAAAACACCAAAAACAGACACAGATCCAATGAAAGAGGCTCACCACATTTATGTTTCAATCCAATACACTAATTATTTAACGTTTATGTGTTGAAACTTTTTATTCAATTATACCCTGATCAGAAAGTCTTACTTTAGTAATAGCTTTAAAATGGGGACTGTTAATTTGACTATGATATTCCTGAGTTTTTCAAGCCTGCGGACCGGGTACATAGGACCCATGCATTTTTTTTTTAGCCCAGTTCCCACGTGATGAGAAAACACTCTCAAGCATACATTGTCAAAACAATACTTCTATAACATGAGTGGTTCAACTGTTTAAATAAGTAATTTTTCAAGTGCTAAAATGTCATCTGTACCTTAATGGGGCAAATTAGTTGTGTCTAAACACCTGCTACAAAAATATATTTTAAAAATCTGCTGCATAATTTACCTAACATTTACCTGCTGACAATAATTTACCTAACAGGTCAGCAATTTAGAACACTGCATTGTTTTTTTTTAAGATTCATTTATTTATTTTAGAGAGAGAGCGTCATGCACAAGCAGGGGGAGGGGCATAAGGAGAGACTGAATCTGAGGCGAAACCAAGAGTCAGATACTTAACCGACTAAGCTACCCAGATGCCCCAGGAACACTGCATTTTTAAAAAAAGTTTTCCAACTCTTTCAAGTAATTTGCCTTAGTTAAATAGCAAACCTCTGTGTCATACAGAAGATTTTAATAAGCTGCCCACTTTCCATTACAAAAACTGCAAATATTTTTGGATTTGAAGAACAATTTTTATAAAATTGACCACACTGAAGGCATCTTGGAGCATGTAAGCTGCTCAGAAATACTGAGAGGAAAGCGATGATTTAAGGCATCATTATCAACCCTTTGAGATTATGTAAATCCCATTATTTTCTATGAAAACTCAGGTACTACAGACATATGGCCAGCTAACATATGGTCTGGGTTCCCCCCTCTAATGTAAGTCCATATATTAAATTTTCATGAATTGTATCTTTCTCATTTTTAGATTAAAAAAAAAAAAGGGGGCATGGGGAAGCAGAGAGACCTCAGAGATCACACTGGCATGAATGCATGACCGGCTGGACCGAGGGAACAGTATTAAGAGATCAAGGGAAGGAAAGATGTCTGCAGGATTTCTAGCTTCAGTAGATGATTACATGTTATAATATAGGAATTATGAATTTGTAACTTGATTGCCTTGAGTATGCATAATGGAGATATCCACTCAGCGATAGAATGCATGGATCCAAAGTTTAGCTGAGAGATGTGCATTGGACATGTGACTCAGTAGAAGGCAGCCTGTCATATTTCACACCATGAAAGAGACAAGGAAGCTCAAGGGGAGGGTGTACATAGGGAAAAGAGGAGGACCTCCTCGGACTCAGCCTGGAGAAACAGAGTGGGCCGCAAAAATAAGCCCATAAAGGATGGAGACAGGTCAGACTAGGAGGACAGCCAGGAGAAAATGCTGTCACGGATTTCAAGCGAAAAGACAGAATAGTCCCTGTGTTGCCTGCCCCAGAGATCAAGAATGTGGTCTGCAGGTTGCTCATTAGAAATGAAAAGCTACTGAAAAAGTTCCAAAAGCACTTTCAGTGTATGAGTGAGGGATAGAAATCAGTTTTAGGGGGTGAGGGGAAATGGAAGATGAAGACATGAAAAATCAATCAAAATGGACAAAGTTAATGTCTGCTCCTATGTTTCTCTCTCTCTCTCTCTTTTTTTTTTTTTAAAGATTTTATTTATTTATTCGACAGAGATAGAGACAGCCAGCGAGAGAGGGAACACAAGCAGGGGGAGTGGGAGAGGAAGAAGCAGGCTCACAGCGGAGGAGCCTGACGTGGGGCTCGATCCCATAACGCCGGGATCACGCCCTGAGCCGAAGGCAGACGCCCAACCGATGTGCCACCCAGGTGCCCCTCTCTCTCTCTTTTTTTAAGATTTTATTTATTTATTTGACAGAGAGAGACAGCCAGCGAGAGAGGGAACACAAGCAGGGGGAGCGGGAGAGGAAGAAGCAGGCTCCTAGCGGAGGAGCCTGATGTGGGACTCGATCCCAGAGCACCGGGATTACGCCCTGAGCCAAAGGCAGACGCTTAATGACTGTGCCACCCAGGCGCCTCTGCTCCTATGTTTCTGAATATACCATAGTTTCTATTTAAAGCAGGCTTTTCCCCCTCTCTTTTCTATTTGTCTTTTCCTTTAATTTCTTTCCCCTTCATCGTCATGCTCTTCCTGATTCCCCAGCTAAATGCAGCTGCTCAACCATCTGCATCTCTATAACACCTAGATGCTTCCATCATGTACTCTTCTGCAGACATTTCTGTTTATGTTCACCCAACTAAGGGAGGTGAAGTTCTCTCAAACCTAGTGGTGCACCTGTGACTGACCCAGAGTCACTGAAGCAGGGCTACCCGCCATATTGGGTTTGGAGAAAAGACCAACCGACTGTAGAATAATTAAATAATTATGATAAGAATAATTAGCTCTCTAGAGTCATAAGGAAAATAGTAAATGATGAATTAGTATCAACCTACAAAATAATTTTTTTAAGGTTTTAAGGAGAAACTTGAGCTCCTTGTAAACATTTTTTTAAATTAGGCTTTATACATTGAACGTCTAAATTAATTTTTCACAACTTTTTAGTTGTGATCTCTTCGCATTTTTGTTGGTTCTCATCTATTATAAACTTTTTTCAGAGGCTGGTGATAAAAATATGAGCTATTTACTTAATTATCATATAATACATTTCTACATGTAAGTCTTCTTTAATTAATGACTTTGTGTTGCACTTTCTTGTAACAGGGGGCATGGATTAGGATATCGTCAAAGTTTTTCTTATTAAGTATTTCCAAAGAGCGATCCTGATCTACAGAACACACACGCGTTGCAGGAGCAGCCACTGCACAGCCAGCTTCGTGAAGCCAGTCAACTGCCAAGGAACAGAAGTGCTCAGTATGTGTGAAGACGAAACTCGGCAGTGGCCACCTCAAGAGTTATCTGTCAGGAGCCCCACTCAACTTCCCTGTTCCGTGGCACCCAGTTTGCCTCACCCTGGCCTGAGTGACAAGCTCCATGGGCCCTGGGAAGAGGAATTCCTTCAGAAATTCCTGGGGCCCCTTCTGTAATGGACAGTGTACACTCTGCTGCTGGCTGCCAAGGTAGACGGCCACGTGGTCGAGCACTTTGTGGTCACCCTCAGCACCCTGTAGATGATCAGCGACTGCTCCTTATCACCAACGTGCTCACTGTCTACAAACACTAGAATTTAGCTCCATCTCATCCCCGTCTTCCTCAGAGGAGCCAGCGACAAGCCGACTTTAATCTGGAAGTGACTGGTCAAAGAGTCTCTGGAAGCTCTAAGCCCCACCTGTCCACCCCAAGGACCAAGGTCAGTATATTCTGACTTCATCTGTAAGCCTTACACAGTGCACCACTGAGCTACTGGGAAGCTGCTCCACAGCACATAGCAACATATCTTATTCCTAGAAGATAAAAAGGAAGGGAAGGGAAGGGGAAGGGAGGAGATAGGAAGGGAGGGGAGTGGAGAGAAAGGAAAATTCAGGAGCCTCTCTATAGAGAGATCTAAAGAAGAAAGAGTGAGAGCCACCATTAAACGTAGTTGAGAGGTACAGTAGTTTTTATCATGAGTAAGTATCTACAATGTCAGGATGCTGTATTTGAGGGGAAGACTCCAAAATGTATAAAAATGCCCTGCCTGGAGACCAGCATGTCTCAAGTAACTATAGTACAGGATGGAATGCAGTAAACACAACAAGGGTCAAAACTCAATGCAGTTAAAATTGATTAGTCTACATGCACAGGAATTAGTTACATCAAATATGTAATAAACACAAAGAATGAAATAAGGGTTCCAAACTTGATCATATTTTACACAGCGATAACACAGCAATCTGAAAATTTTCAAAAAGCCAACAATTTTGTTTATGAGAGATAAATGACAACAAAGCAATGCCTGAAAATAAAAATATAATGAATCTTTCTGATTCAGAAAAGAAGAGTGTTTTGATAATATTCACTAATTTGGTTACCCTCTGGGAATAACAGTTGTATGTGTCTGATCTATGAAACAATTGTTAATTCTTGTACTAGAGATTGTAAAAACATGCAAAGATTGAGATTTTTCAACAACTCATATACTCCAAGTATTCTAAGTAGACTTACATTGTATTTCAAAGATAAAATATTCTCCCAGAATACTAAATGTTAAATTATTTTTGCAGAAGGGTAATACTAATTTGTGTTCTCTGCATGGAGGAGTGTGAACTTTACCAAAAGCTCTTCATATTCAAAGCAGGAAAATGTGAAGCCATAGATCCCCTTGAACGTGGCTCTGAGGATGTGCTGCACTGACATCATCATTCGTCAGCAGGAGACCACTGACTTTTGTCATGAAATATTTATAATTCCCATTACATAAAACAGTTTATTGACTGGTTTCTTAATGGCTTGCAACTAATAATAATTTGAAATGTTAAGTGACATTTCATGCAATAATTTTTTTCTGTTGTTGAATGCATTCTACCAATTCACATTAAATCCTTCATAATCCTTCATAGTTCCATTTGATATTCATGAAACTGCCTGTTACTATTAATGAACACTGATATTAATCTTTAAATTCTTGGGTTAAGGAAAGCATCAAAAGAAAATTAAGAAACATAGTAGAAGTATCAAAAATATTTTCTCAGATTATTCATTTCATTTATAGTTGAAATAATAAAGTGAAATATATTTCATAATAATTAACAACACTTGATGCAGGCAAATCTATCTGCTTTGTCAGTTAAAGGATATAATTGCTAATGTAAGAAAATAACATTTTATATCTTGTAACTTAATTACATTTCTTCCTAAATATTTAACACATTCAAATTTTAACTTAAGTTTTGTACATTTAAAAAAAATTTAAATCTAGTATTATGATTTTTCTATGTGCAATGTATCTAAATATGAATATTAAAAATCCTAAATATACTTTTAAATTCTCATAATTTTAATATAATTTTTGATTTTAGAATAGCTTTAGATTAATGAAAAATTGTAAACATATTATGGGGACAATTCCTATAAACCCCACACACCCAGTTCCCTATGTTAATATTGCATACTAGTATGATCATTTGGGGTTTATGCTGGTTTATGGTCCAGGTAATCCTGGGAAGAATGTGTATTCTGCTTTTATTGATATTATTATTAATGTGAATATCAATTAGGTTAAGTTGTTGATAGTGCTGATCAGGTCATCTTTATCGTTACTAATTTTATTCCTGCTGGATCTTTAGTTGCCAACAGAGAGATGTTGATGTAATAGTGGATTTGTCTATTTCTCCTTCCAATTCTATACATTTTTGCCTCATGTATTTTTATGATTTGTTAGGCACATAACATACACCATTTTTATGTTTTTTTACAGAATTGCTTCCTTCTTCATTATGCAATTCCCTTTATTACCCCTGATAACTGTCCTTGCTCTGAATTCAGTTTTGTTTGATATCAATACATCAACCCCTGCTTTCTTTGGATTAATGTTAGCATGGTATATTTCTGCATTTCTTTACTTTTAACCTATCAGGGTCTTTATATTTAAACTGGGTTCTTGAGGACAGCATAGTATGTAGTTGGGTCTTCCTCTTCTTCTTTTTTAAAATCCATTCTGACAAAATCCATCTATAATTGGTATATTTAGAACACTTAAAATAAAATACCACCTATGGTTTAGAAAGAACTTCCAACTGAGCTATAGCTGATATTAAAAAGATGGATGTTTCCACAAATATCAAATGTTTATGATAGCAAAAATACTATAAACAAAGTGAAACTATGTAACTTTGAGAAAAATGATTATTTGTGTCATTTAAAGGATTTGTATCTATAACATTTAAAAAGTTCTTATAATTGATAATTCTAACAGAGTAATAAGAAAATGATAAGAATAGATAATTCAGAAGAGCAAGCAACATGGCCCATTATATATAGTGAGGTGTTCTTCTTCTGGAGCAAATACAAATTAAAGTAACAAATGGACTTCCAGGAAGATGGCAAAGAAGGATATGGAGCTCACCCTGTCCCAAGGACACACTGACATAACTGCTATATATGTGCAGTTAACTCTGAAAACAACCCAAAGACTAGCAGAATAGCCTTTCCACAGGTGATCATAGACAGGAAGCCACACTGAGAAGGGTAGGAGGGGCAGACACACCCTGGGAAACAATCTGGTAAGACCAACCACAAATGGGGAGGACACCACAAGCAGAGAAGGGACAGAAACAGACCCCATAACAGGAACCCCAGAAAAGGGGGTCCTACACCGGCAAGAGGAGCCCTCTTAACATTTGGCTTTGAAAACCACTGGGACTTAAAGTTTGTATAATCAGCAGGGCTTAACTCCAGGTTCTCTTTTCCTTTCCTTTCCTTTCCTTTCCTTTCCTTTCCTTTCCTTTCCTTTCCTTTCCTTTCCTTTCCTCCCCCTCCCCTTCCTTTCCCTTTCCCTCTTTCCCTCTTTCTTTAAGATTTTATTTATTTGAGAAAGAGAGAGAGCACAGGGGTGGAGGGGAGGGAGAGAGACAAGCAAACTCCATACTGAGCATGGAGCCTGACACAGGGCTGGATTTCATGACCCTGAGATCATGACCCATACTGAAACCTAGAGTCAGACACTTAACCAACTGAACCACCCAGGTGCCCCTAAACTCCAGGTACTTTAAACATTAGTGTGCTTAGCTTTGGGTGAGCCTGAGGGCAATAGAAAACTGAGTCCCTGCCCTTAAAAAGACAGCATAAAAAACAACTGTGTGAGACACGGCACAGAAGCAGCATTTGGAAAAGCTCCTGGGGCATACGTGGAGGAGATTTATTTACTAATTTATTTACTAATCTCAGAACATGCACTAGAAGGGCAGGGATCTTTAGGGGACTTCTCCAAGAACAAAAGAGCTGACAGGCACCCTCCCACAGTGTAGACAGTCAAACCCTTGGGGGAACCAGAGTGAATACTCTCCACTTATTTTGCTAACACTGCATGCCCCACCCCTGTATTTCCCAGTGGATCTGCTTCATCTAACCCACCCCACATAGCAGGCATTTCTCCAAAGCAGCTCCTGCCCCAACATACCCTGCAAGCAACCCCAGCAGGGGCTGATGCCACTCCAGTAGGACTCCTATCCTGGGAAGAGGGAAAGATAAGCACACACACCGGTGTGCCTGCAGTCTCAGCAGCCAAATCTTACAAATACAATGCAGCGAGATCACCCTCCCAATCAGTGTGACTGCAGCCCTGGCAGGTAGACTGAGGGCAGGCATCTGGTCTGACTACTGACACTGACCAATGACAAGCCCACTGCAGCCCCAGAAAGGCCCCTTAACAGGATCAAACCCTGCTGGTACCCCCACAAAAGGCAAAGTGGATCATTACAGTGATTGGACTGAAGGCAAATGAGGCTCAGCCACAATAGTAGGATGCACACAGCCCACACAGGAGACACCCCTCTAATGTCTGGTTCCGCTGAACAGGGGACATCGTATTACAGGGCACCACAGGACCTCTTCTTCATAAGGCCAAGATCAGGAGATATTGCTGACCTTTCTCATACATAGAAACAAACACAGAGAGTTAGCTAAAATGAGGAGACAGAGGCATATGTCCCAAATGAAAGGACAAAGTCATAGTAAAAGAACTAAGAGAAATGGAGATAGGCAGTATGCCTGATAAAGAATTCAAAGTAATGGTCAAAAATATACTGGACTTGAGAAAAGAGTGGAGGATCTCAGTGAGACCCTTAACAAAGAGACAGAAACTAAAACACACACACACACACACACACACACACACACACACACACACACACAAACAGTCAGGGATGAAGAACTCAATAACTGAAATTAAAAAAAAAATACACTAGAGAGAATCAACAGCAGATTAGAAGAGGCAGAAGAACAGACTGACAATACGGAAGACAAGGTAATGGAAAGCAGCCAAGCCCAACAGTAAAAAGAAAAAAGCATAGTAAGAAATAAGAATAGGTTAGGGAAATTAATGACACCATAAACATAACATTCATATTATAGAGGTCCCAATTGGAGAAGATAGAGAAAAGGGAACAGAAATTTATGTGAAGAAATTATAGCTGAAAACTCCTCAAATCTGGGGAAGGAAACAGACATCCCAATCAAGGAGACACAGAGAACCCCCAATAAAATTAATTCAAGGAAGCCTGCTCCACATAATATTGAAATGGTAAAAAACAGTGATGAAGAGAAATTTTAAAGCAGTGAGAGAAAAGAAAAACAGTTATACATGAAGGAAACCTCATAAGGCTATTAGCTAATTTTTCAGCAGAAACTTTGTAGGCAAGGAGAAAGAGGAATGATGTATCCAGTCCTGAAAACAAACAAACAAACAAAACAAACCAAAAAACCCTGCAACTAAGAATACTTTAATGGCAAGATTATCATTCAGAATAGGAGAGACAGAGTTTCCCAAACAAACAGAAGTTAATGGAATTCATAACCACTAAGCCAGCCTTACAAGAAACATTAAAGGGAATATTCTACATGAGGGGAAAAAAAGGTCATAATTAGAAATTTAAAAAATTATAAAAGAAAAAAATTAACAAGTAAATGCAAATATATAATAAAGGTAGTAGATGAATCACTTATAAAACTAATATGAAAGTCAAAGTACAAAAGCAAAATAATCAATTGTATCTACAAAAATCAGTCAAGGATTCACAAAATAAAAAGATGTAAAGTCTGACACCATATACATAAAAAAATGGGGCACGGTCAAAATTTAGTACTTTTAGAATCAGTTCAAACTGAAGTGACCATCAACTTAATATAGAGAGCTATAACAATGTTATATATGAACCTAATGGTAACCACAAGTCAAAACCTATAATAGATCTGGAAAAAATAAAGAGAAAGGAATCTAAGCATAATACTAAAGAAAGCCATTAAAGGGGCGCCTGGGTGGCAAAGCGGTTAAGCGTCTGCCTTTGGCTCAGGGCGTAATCCCGGTGCTCTGGGATCAAGTCCCACATCAGGCTCCTCCGCTATGAGCCTCCTTCTTCCTCTCCCACTCCCCCTGCTTGTGTTCCCTCTCTCGCTGGCTGTCTCTATCTCTGTAGAATAAATAAATAAAATCTTTAAAAAAAAAAAAAAAAAAAGAAAGCCATCAAAGTACAAGGGAAGAAAACAAGAGAAGAAAGAAACAGAGAAGAGCTACAAGAACAACCGTAAAAAGTAACAAAATGGCAAAAAGTACATACCCATCAATAATTACTTTGAATGTAAATGGACTAAATTCTCCAATCAAAAGACATAGATGGGTCTATAGGTCGCCTATAAGAGATTCACTTTAGACCTAAAAACACCTCCCGATTGAAAGTGAAGGGATCAAAAAAACATTTACCATGCAAATGGAAGTGAAAAGAAAGCTGGGGTAGTGATACTTACATTGGAAAAAATGACTTTATAACAAAGACTGTAGCAAGAGACAAAGAAAGGCACTACATAATGATAAAGGGAACAATCCAACAAGAGGATATAACAATTTTAAGTATCTATGCATCCAACATGGGAGGACCTAATACATAAAGCAATTATTGACAGACACAAAGGGAGAAATAGACAGTTATACAATAATAGTAGGGCACTTTAACACCCCACTTGCATCCATGGATAAATCATCCAGGCAGAAAATCAATGAGGAAACAGCGGCTTTGAATGATACACTAGACCAGATGGACCCAGCAGATATAGCCAGAACATTGCATCCAAAAAAGTAGAACACATATTATTTTCAAGTACATATGGAAATTCTCCAGGATAGATCAGATGTTAGTCCACAAAACAAGTCTCCACAGATTCAAAAAGACTGGAATCATATCATGCATCTCTTCTAACCACAATGATATGAAGTTAGAATTCAATCATAAGAAGAAAATCTAGAAAGAAAACAAATATATGGAGGCTAAATAATATGCTACTAAACATTAAATGTGTCAACCAAGAAATGAGAGAGGAAATTAAAAATACGTGGAGACAAATGAAAAAGAAAACACAATCATTTAAACTCTTTGGGATTCAGTAAAAGCTATTCCAAGAGAAAAGGTTATAGTAATACAGGCCTAACTCAAGAAACAGTAAAAATCTCATATAAACAGGGGTGCCTGGGTGGCGCAGCGGTTAAGCGTCTGCCTTTGGCTCAGGGCGTGATCCCGGTGTTGTGGGATCGAGCCCCACATCGGGCTCCTCTGCTGGGAGCCTGCTTCTTTCTCTCCCACTCCCCCTGCTTGTGTTCCCTCTCTCGCTGGCTGTCTCTATTTCTGTCAACTAAATAAATAAAATCTTAAAAAAAAAAAATCTCATATAAACAATCTAACCTTACATCTAAAGGAGAACAGACAAAAACTCAAGCCAGAAGAAGGAAGAGGATAATAAAGATTAGAGCAGAAATAAATGAAGCAGAAATTTAAAAAACATAAAACAGATCAATGATAACCAGGAGCTGGTTCTTTGAAAAGATCAAAAAAATTGATAAAACTTTACCCAGACTCATCAAGAAAATAAGAGAGAGAACTCAAATAAATAAAATCAGAAATGAATGAGGAGAAATAACAACCAACAATACAGGCATAGAAAGGATTATAAGAGAATACTATGAAAAAAAATTGTATGCTAACAAATTGGACGACTTAAAAGAAATTGATAAATTATTAGAAACATATAACCTTCCAAAACTAAACAAAAAAGAAATAGAAAAATCAAACAGATCACTTACCAACAATGAAATTGAATCAGTAATCAAAAAACTTTCAACAAAGTCCAGCAACAGATGGCTTCACAGGTGAATTCTACCAAACATTTAAAAAGAGTTAATAGTGAAAAAATAAAAAAATAACGATTAAAAAATAAAAAGACTTAGTACCAATAATTCCAAAAAACAGAAGAGAAAGGAACGCTTCCAAATTCTTTCTTCAAGACCAGCATTACCCTGATACCAAAACCAAACAAAGACACTACAAAAAAAAACTACACGCCAATATCTCTGAAGACTATAGATGCAAAAATTCAGAATATTAGCAAACAGAATTCAACAATACATTTAAAAAAATCTTTCACCGCTATCAAGTGGGAGTTATTCCTGGGATATAACAGTGGTTCAATATTTGCAAATCAATCAACACAATACATTAATGAAAGAAAGGATAAAAGCCATATTATCTCAATAGATACAAGAAAAACATTTGACAATGTATAACATCCATTCATGATAAAAACTCTCAACAAAGTAGGTTTAGAGGGAACATATTTCAACATAATAAAGAACATATATGGAAAAGCCACAGCTACCGTAATACTCAATGATTAGATACTGAGAATTTTCCCTCTAAGATTAGGAAAAAGAGAAAGATGTGCACTCTCACCACTTCTATTCAACATATCACTGGAAATCCTAGCCACAGTGATCAGACAAGAAAAAGAAATAAAAGGTATCTGAATTGGTAAGGAAAAAGTAAAACTTTCACTATTTGCAGATGACATGATACTATATATAGAAAACACTAAAGACACCACCAGAAAACTACTAAAACTGATAAATGAATTCAGTAAAGTCAAAGGATATAAAATTAATATACAGAAATCCACTGCATTTCTATATACAAATAATGAAGGGGCAGAAGGAAAAATTAATAAAACAATTTCACTTACAAGTGCACCAAAAACCAAAAAACCAAAAACCTAAGGAATAAACTTAGCCAAGGAGGTGAAAGACCTGTACTCTGAAAACTATAAAACACTGATAAAAGAAACTGAAGACCACAAAAACAAATGGAAAGGTATTCTATGCTCATAGATTATAAGAACAAATATTGTTAAAATGTATGTGCTTCCCAAAGCAACCTACAGATTTAATGCAACCCTTATCAAAAAAGCAGCAGCCTTTTTCACTGAGGTAGAACAGATAATACTAAAATTTGCATGGAACCATGAAAGACTCCAAATACCCAAAACAATTTTGAGAAAGAACAAAGCTGGTGATACCACATCCCAGATTTCAAGAGGTACTACAAAGCTGAAGCAATCAGAACATTATCATACTGGCACAAAAACAGACACATAGGGGCACCTGGGTGGCTCAGTCCATTAAGCGTCTGTCTTTGGCTAGGTCATGATCCCAGGGTCCTGGGATTGAGTCCTACGTCGGGCTCCGTGCTCAGCGGGAAGCCTGCTTCTCCCTCTGCCTATCTCTGTCTCTCATGAATAAATAAATAAAATCTTTAAAAAAATAGACATAGATCAAGAGAATAAAATGCACAGCCCAGAAATAAATCCACACTTATATGATCAATTAGTGTATGACAAATGAGGCAAGAAAATACAAAGGGGAAAAGATAATCCCTTCAATGAATAGTGCTGGGAGAACTGGACAGCTACATGCAAAAGAATGAAATGACCACTTTCATACACCATACACAAAATAAACTTAAAATGGACTGAAGATCTAAATGTGAGACCTGAAACTATAAAACTCCTAGAAGAACCACAGGCAGTAATCTCTTTGACATCAGCCATGTAAACATTTTTCTAGGTATGTCTTCTCAGGCAATGGAAACAAAAACAAAGATCAACTATTGGGACTATACCAAAATTTAAAGCTTCTGCACAGGGAAGGAAACCAATGAAAAAACAAGGCCACCTGCTGAATGTGAGAAGATATTTATAAATGATTTATCCAGTAAGAAGTTAATATCAAAAATATATAAAGGACTTATACAACTCAACACCAAAATCCCACAAATAATCCAATTAAAAAATGTGCAGAGGACATGAATAAATATTTCTCCAAAGAAGACATACAGATGGCTACCAGACACATGAAAAGATGCTCATCAGCACTCATCATCAAGGAAATGCTAATCAATACTGCAATGAGGTAGCACTCAGCACCTCTCCTAACTGATAGAGTGAAAAAGGGAAGAAGTAACAAGGGTGGGAGAAGATGTGGAGAAAAAGGAACATTTGTACACTTTTTGGTGAGAATGTAAATAGGTGCAGCCACTGTGGAAAACAGTATGACGGTTCCACAAAAAATTAAAAATAGAAATACCATATGATCCAGTAATTTTACTACTGGGTATGTACCCAAAGGAAATGAAAGCATTATGTACAATAGCCAAGATATGGAAGCAATCCAATTACCCATCAATAGATGACTGGAGAAAGAAGATGTGGTATACATATATACAATATACTACTCAGCCATAACAACAAATGAGATTTTATCATTTGCTACAACATAGATGGACCTAGAGGATATAATGCTAAGTGAAATAAGTCAGACAGAGAAAGACAATACTATATGATTTCACTCATATATGGAATTTAAGAAACAAAAACAAATGAACAAAAAAACCCCAAACAAATAAAGAAAGCCCAGACTCTTGAACAAACCGGTGGTTGCCAAATGGGATGTAGTTGGGTGAAACAGGCGAAGAGGACTGAGGTCACTTATTATGATGAGCACTGAGTAACGTATAGAATTGTTGAGTCAATTATATTATATATTGTATTGTATGCCTGAAACTAATCTAACACTGTATGTTAATTATACTTCAATAAAAAAAGTAACAAATAGATATGACCTTAAAGAATAACATTTACACTTAGTTTGACAGAATTTTAGAGGAGCTCATGAAGTGGACATGACTGCTGACTGACCCTTAAGCTGGCCCTGGGCAATGGGAAGCTTCTGACCCCCTCTGTTCTTGGAGAGCCCCTTCTGCCTATCATTCCCACAGCCAGAGCTGTTTTCAGGGACACAGTCTTGAGAGTAAGGTGTTGCTGAGACCATCTGGATGGAACCCAGTTATGACTACTCTATAAAATTTTAGGTTTCTGGCAGGCAGGTGCAGAGCTCTACTCCTCTAGTGTTCACCTAAAACAAGCCTCTTAAGTGTCCTTGCTTATTAAACCTGCCACCCACAATCTGGAGTGCCCCCCCACCTCTGTTTCCTGTTTCTTCTTGTCCTCCAGGTATGGGGGCACTTTCACATTTCACCCAAGAAGCTCCCAAGTCTGTGAGCCAACACAAAAATGAAAGGATGCTAACACTTTGTACTACTGAAATTAGAGAGTACTAGCACTCTGTGCTGACAACGATACAGGGCTCTTACAGAGTGCTGCTGCCACTGTCTTCAACAGCATTCTGGTCACATCTGTTCGAGGCAGACAGGTAATCTGATGGAGCGATCCAAAACCCACAGAGGTGCCCATCGGGAAAAGTGCATCAATACATCAGACTGTATACAGGAGGATACCAATTGCAACATTTTTAGTATTAAAAAAAGGAAGAAGGAAGGAAGGAAGATGAATGTTTGTGTAAATTTTGGTACATACATACCATGGAATATCATGCAGTCACTAGAAAGGCCTGGAGGGGTTTCTACTCTGTTTTGTAAAGTGAGGAAAGACTCAGAGATGTTTATATATAATATTCCATTTCTGTAAATGGGATACAAATTCTGGAAACAAACTCTGAAGAAGGTCTATGTGTATGTATGTGTATAAACACATATATTAGGCCTGTATATGCATATGTGTATATATATTATATACTGTGCATGTATAAACACACGCACACATATATATACACAGTATGTTTATATACATGTATGATATATATGTGATATATATAACACCAGGTTATTAACCTTGTTACCCTGAGAGAAGAAAGCTGGAGGTAGCTGGCAAGAAAGCTGGGCAAGAGGGAAGAAGGGAGCAAAAAAGCAAAATATAATTGTCCATGATAAAAACAGCACATATGATACATCTTTACTTTATTTATTTGACAGAGAGAAAGAGAGACAGAGACAGAGCATGAGCAGGGGGAGGGGCACAGAGAGAGGGAGAAGCAGACTCCCCGCTGAGCAGGGAGCCCAACATGGAGCTCAATCGTAGGACCCTGAGATCATGACCTGAGCCAAAGGCAGATGGTTAACTGACTGAGCCACCCAGGCGCCCCATATCCTTACTTTAAATTATGCATTTATATATAATTCACATAGTGATTTGTGAAAGGATATTCAGCAAAGTATTGATTTTTATCTCAGGAATAGTCTAATTTTAGGTGATTTTTAAAAATTTTTTCTCATGCTTTTATATATTGTTTAAATTCTTCACAAAATTTACTTGGTAATCTTTAAAATTTAATTTTAATTATAAAGTAACAAAGAAATGTAAGAACTATTATTTAATCAATTTGTAATTAATTTAATACCATTCATTCTGGATTGTATCTTGATTTCTCTGATTATTATGGACGATATTTTTAACTTTTAGGTTATATGGCCAATTTTTCATTATTGTTCTTTATTCATTAGTAGTAATAGATGTTCTATGATTAATTTTTTTTTTAAGATTTTATGTATTTATTTGACAGAGAGAGAAAGTACATGCAAGGGGAATGGCAGGCAGAGGGAGAGGGAGAAGCAGGCTCCCGGCTGAGCAGGGAGCCTGATGCAGGACTCGATCCCAGGACCCTGGGTTCATGACCTGAGACGAAGGCAGACACTTAACCAACTGAGCCACCCAGGCATCCAAAATTTTTTTTAACCAAATCTTTCTGTTTACTTTCTATTTGGATTCCACTATCCATAATTCAGTGACATTGAAACATTCTGATATAGATTTTCTGGATTTAAAGAGTTAGTTTCTACTTCTTATAATGTAGTAGATATTTCCATAGTGTAGACTTCTTATTAAGCTTTGCCTTAATAACTACATATGTTAAACAGTCAAGAAACAAAATTAGCCAAATTAATAATTTTCCCCAAAGCTTCAAACAGGTGAAATAATTCTACCTGGCTTAAGTTCATTACCATTAGCAAGTCAACTCCATACTCAACAGTATACTTCAACTTTATAACTTTTTGTTCCACAGAGAAAATAGGTAAACAAATATTTTAAACCTTTGTTATCTCTAACCAGGGCCCCAGGCTGTACAGTATCTCAGAGACACTATCTCTGAGCATAGAAGTGCATGTGAAAATACGACTGGGTCTTTCTCTTGTTCTGGTCTTGTTCTGGTTCTCTACTTTTGCCTGGTGTGGTGTTTAATCCTAACACACAAATGCCATCACCAGACTCTTGATTCTGATTACTAATATTTATCTGTTACCTTTAAAATTTCAATCACTGATCATCCCATTGGCAATAATACATTTAAAAACACTCCATCTAGGGACGCCTGGGTGACTCAGTTGGTTGAGTGTCAGACTCCTGGTTTTGACTCAGGTCATGATCTCAGCGTGGTGGGATCGAGCCCTATGTCAGGCTCCAAGCTCAGCGCGGAGTCTGCTTAGGATTCTCTCTCTTTCCCCCTCTGCCCCTTCCCTCCCCGCATCCTCTCTCTCTCTCTCAAATAAATAAATAAATAAATAAATCTTAAAAAAAATACTCCATCTATTTTAGTTGCATAATATTATTTAAAGGGTTAAAGTGACCGTTTCCATATCTGGGGAGGTAGAAAGAATTATCACTACAACAACAGATCAGATCCATGTTAGGTTTTAATGCCTATGTTATCATAACCGGCACTGGAGTACAAAACACTGCAGTATAAAAATGATTTAAAGTAATTAAGTGAGAGGAGGCTATGGTGTCAATGCTGTGCCATTCTATCTTAAAATGTGACATCTTTACGTGAATGCGATGATCAGTTCAGTTTACTAAGCTGTCTCAGTCCCATAGTGACCAAAGCTCAAGCATTGGGGAGAAAAATGTTTTCAATTATTCAAGCATTTGCTGGAGACCCTGGGGAGCAGAGAACAATTAAGAAACAGATAAACCTAAGGCATAGAATAAAGAGCATTAGTCCTCAAGGGTAAAGATGACAAGGTGTTATAAATGTCAAGCACTGAAAACCTCTCCATTTTATCCCAGCCTGGTTATCTGTCTTCCTTAAAATGTGCTCTACTAATTTCTATTTATGGACTTCGAAGTCACCAACTAGTGCTGCTAAGCGTTCACTACTTTTATTGATTCCTGGATGCTAGAGATGTCTACACTAAATTCTCCAAACCAGTGAAACCCTATGAATACCCAAAAAATGGTGGATTGGCACAGTGATTTTGCTTATGTATGCTGAAACTGTAATCTTACAATATTTTACTCTGGAAATGGAAAAGAGCCACCCATATATTACCATCGTGATAGAGAAATACTTCTCACTCTTATACATTATTTTTTTAATCTTTCTATAATTTTGTGTAACCACAATCATTGTAACCACCTTCACTTTTAAATATTCTACTGTCAAAATTCTGAATTTCTGTGGAGTTCTGTTTGGGTTGGTATTGGTTACACCTACTGAACTTGGTCAAAATAAGGAAATCCTACAGAGAGGAGGAACTTAAGGGGGTAGAATAGCAACAAGAAACAATAGCACAGAGAGCTGCTACTGCACATCTGACCAAGCTCCTTATTCAATTCTTTTCTCACAGTACTTGATTTATACGTACTTGAATAAGACCATTTTCTGGCTAATGAAATGGCTTAGGAAGCTCTTCCCTTCCAGTGAAGCAGCAAAACATGTGATCAATGTTCACATATCCATCCTGAGCACCTTCTCTGTTCATTTTGCATTGGTTTTCTCCAACCAATGTTAAAAAAATTATATCACCAGTGAGATGATTAAGTGAAATTAAATAGAAATAACACTATATAAATTTATGAAAACATACAAATATAATTTTCTAGTGATAACTTTAGAGATCTGTAACTTTGGAGGTGCTTGTAGGGAAAGGGGAAGAGCACAGGACTGTTTGTTTTCATAGTTTAGAACTACAGATCTTACCATGTCTACCCATTACTTCCAAATGCAAACCCCGGGTCTACTCCTAGATGATGTCATGGTTGTTATTTTGATGAAGAGTGATTTCCAACCATAGATAGAAAATTGACCATATCATTATCAATAACCACAATTGTCAAAATCCACATCTTGCCTTTGGTGTGTTCTTCATATGCACACAAATGTTTTCTATGAGCGCCTATAACTCACTAAATTCCTTCCCTTTCCTCCATTCCTTTTATACAAGTACAACTTTCAAATTCTAACACTTATTCATGCTTTTCATAATTTTCTAGAATAAATTTAATTGGTCTTGTTTAACATGGCCCAATATAACATTTACTTAGATTGCATAAGTCCACCAGGGATCCAATTTTTAAGAAAACTCTCTTATTTAATAAAATATCATAATAAAACTCTAAAATCCAGAGAAAAATCACTGTCTTAACACTTCATCTTGATATAAGAAATATCATTTCCTTTCATTCTTTTTCTTTTTAAGATATTTATTTATTTTAGAGAGAGAGAGAGAGAGAGACAGCAAGAGAGCACAAGAGTGCAGGGGGTGGGGCAGAGGGGGAAGAGAGTCTCAAGCAGACAGCTAGCCGAGCAGGGAGCCCTATGGGGGGCTTAATCTCATGATCCCAAGATCACCACCAGAGCTGAAAACGAAGAGTCAGTCACTCAACCAACTGTGCCACCTAGGCACCCCATTTCCTTTCCATTCTCAAAAAAAAAAAAAAAATGTTCCCAAAGTTGGCATTTCCATCTTAACTTTTAGTGTGCTTTTAAAACACCATACTGTCATGATATAGTGCATTTTCTTTAACTGCCAAAAGAGTTATAAACATTGTAAATAGTTTATTCTTGTGACTACATTTTTATAAAGTAATTTGAGAAATACAATTTTACAAGGGCAACTATTATTAACATACAATATTCCCTACAAAACACAATGTGTTGTCTGCACTCTTGTACCCTATATGTCCTTCCAACATAGTGACTAGAAATAGATTTATCCTGGACCTTATAGAGTCATCTGAGAAGAAGCTCAAAGACTTTATAGTCTGTCTCCCCAAAGCATCTTTAGATGATTACTTCATAAAGGTGAGAAGAAGAGGTGAAATAGGAACTTTAAATTATAGCTCTATAGAATAAGCAATAGAAAAAGTATTAAATAAATTTCACTTTTATAGATTATCAGATTTATTTGCTGCATGTCCCAAATCAGCCTTTGGATCCTTAGTATTTTTAAAGTTTACACTATTATTTTAAATGTTCAATATTCTATATTTGTGAAACATAACCATGACATTTTTATTGTGCTATGTAAAAAACTGTAAATGCAGAATACTCATTTTGTTTACAGAAAAAGAAAAACTTTTTGAGGTTATGGTGTATAACAGTTAAACTAATAGCCCTGAGAAGTTAGCATTATTTGGATAATCTAGTCAATATAATTTCATTTCCAGATTTATTAGAAGTTATTTTATATATTTAAAAAGTTTTTTTTTATTTATGATATATAAATGTTCTTATATCTTACCTAAAATATTCTGGACACCACTAAATGTATAATGTTTGCAAAATGAAAAAACAAACAGGCAATCAGAGGTAACAGCAAGTGCTAAGAGCTTGAGTTGGAAGGAACGGGGTAACTGTGAAGCTAAGCTAATAAGACCCTTTTAGTTAACCCCCCCCCCCCCCACACACACACAAATAGTAAAATGATTAAGGTCTGGAGACACAGCATGTAAGATGTGGTATGCCACATGGTAGCTTTATCCTGAGGTCAACAAAGAATTTCTAAAAGGCATTACGCAAGGACCTAATAGAATCCAATTTGCATTTAAAAAAAAAAATCACTGTGGCTGCAAAGTGGAAAATGTATTAGATTTGGGGGGTAGGCATGGGTGTGTGGGGAGACCAGTTACAGGGCTACTGCATTTGTCCAAGTGAGAAAGAGATGTTTTTGGAGTGGGTACTGCTCCACCTGATATTCAGAGGACAAAGTCATCGGGCAGGGGGATGGATTGGACATGGCAACTGCAACAGAGGTATTGTAAGAACCTCCTGCATCACTTGTGTCAACCTGGATGGGTGTTTGGTGCCAAACCCTGAGTGCACATGTTAGGAACTGCATTGTGAATCATGTTTTCCTGTGTCTGTTGACTGCTCCAATACTGAGGGCAAATTGTGGCCTGGCTCCAACAAGTATCTAAGACTTGAAGGTATGCATATTGTGTGACCTCATTCCTGGCTCCATCTGCTTTTGCAAATTTTGTTTTCACTTTGTCTCATTTTTCTCAATTTAAATGTATATTATGTCCTTCTGAGTTATTTGCATTCTTATAAGCTGTCTTAAATATTTTTCAAATACTATGTGACACAAACTAAATAACAGATATAGTTATATATAAAATTTTTAATATAATTCACTGAATTTTATTTATTTTTTAATTTTTTAATTTGATTTTTAAAATTTTTATTTAAATTCAATTTAGTTAATATACAGTATATTATTAGTTTCAGGGATAGAATTCAGTGATTCATCAGTTGCATACAACACCCAGCACTCAATACATCAAGTACCCTCCTCAATGCCCATCATGCAAATCACCCCAACTCCCCACCTACCTCCCCCCCAGCAACCCCCAGCCTGCCTGAATTTTAAATAATATGGTAGCATGCAAAATAGAATACTTATTGGAATATTAGCTAGACTGGGAAATAAAAGTGCTAACTCAAAACACTTATATGAAAGTTGGCACTTCTACCACTATCCCAGTTATTATTATTATTAAATTATTATTAATGGCTATCTTTCATCATTAAATAGTGACTCCTCCAATTGGCTTACTACTGCAATATCACTAGAGAGGTCCAGTAAGTATTTTAGTTTAAAAACAGTTAATGAGCTCCTATTATATGTCATGGACTTTCTCGACACTGGAAATTTAAGAGTGAACAAATTACGGTTTTATTTTTCAGATGTTTTAACACCCATAGGGAAACGTTGGAAGGGTATTCTACAATGAGTGATGGCAATCATCATAGTAGCAGCAGCATCTCTCTACAGGACACACACTGATAAGACACTCTAAAATTGGCTAAAAAAATTTTGAAGGCCTACCGATCACAAAAATCTTCTTGGATACTTATAATTAAGAAACTGGTTTATTAAAATTTGTGCCTATTTGATGGAAACTTTTTACTCATATTTCAGAAAGCTCTGTTCTCAAGTTTATTGAACATGTTTACCAATGACTTGGATGAAAAGCAAAAAGATGCTCATTAGCTGTGGATGACATAAAGATACAAGAAATACCAACATGCAGGGTGATAGGTCAGTACTCAAAGCTTTTCATAGAAAATAAACAAATATCAATCTAGTACAGAACAGACACAGCTTAGTAGTAACATGTGTGCAACAGGCTTGAAGGTTTTATGTGATAGTTAATTTGATAAAATTACTATATAATACAATTACCGAAAATTGAGCGTATTTTTTGGGTACCTTAGGTGAAATAAAACAGAGTATTGTCTTAGTCTGTGTAGCTTGCCAGAACAAAATAAAAGACTGGGTGGCTTAGACAACAGAATTTTTTTTTTTTTTTCACAGTTCTGGAGATTGAAAAGTTCAAGTATCAAGGTGCTGATCAATTTAGTTTTTGGTGTGGGCTCTTCCTGGCTGGGAGATACTTATGTCCTCACGTGTGGGAGAGAGACAAAGCAAGCTCTCTCCGTCTGGTCTCATAAGGACACTAATCCTATTGGATCAGTGCCTAACTCTTATGACCTCATTTAACCTAATTACCTTTATAAAGGGACTGCCTTCAAATACAGCCACATTGGGGGCTGGGCTTCAACATGTGTATTTTGGAGGGATATAAACATTCAGTCCATAACAAGTATACTGCCTGAGGGATGTAACAATCTATGCACAGGAGACATTGTTTCTAGTTTTGGATCTCCCATTTTAAGAAGTATGTAGATAAGCTACCTGTGTTAAGAAGAGAACAACTGAGATGGACATTTGTTTTTAAATAGGAGCAAATGTGGAACAGATGCAGACTAAGTGATGTTTAGTCCAGAAAAATGGTGACTGTTGAAGATGAGAAGCACATGATTTGGATGGGCTGTCATGAGAAAGAAAGTTTTACTGAATGTCCCCACCAAGTTCTAGGAAAAAGATCAGTGTGCCAAATGTGTCAGGGAGACAGTTGTCACTATGTATAGAAGTTAATTTCTACACATGGAGCCATCCAAGAAAAAGTGTGCTACCTTGAGAAGTACTGCCTTTCAGTAATTTGAGATATTTGAAAATAAGCTGGATAATTATTTTGCCAAGATGAGTTAGTAGATTTAATCAAAGAGGAAATTTTAAAAAATGGAGACAAATGAAAATGAAACCACAATGGTCCGAAATGTTTGGGATGTAGCAAAAGCAGCTCTAAGAGGGAAGTTTATAAATATATGCCTACCTCAAGAAGCAAGAAAAATCTCAAACAACCTAACCTCATACCTAAAGGAGCTAGAAAAAGAAGAACGAACAAAATTCTGAACAGATCAATGAAACCAGGAGCTGGTTCTTTGAAAAGATCAACAAAATTGATAAACCTTTAGCCAGACTCACCCAAAAAAAGGAAAACAAACAAACAAACAAACAAATGTCACAGGATATAAAATCAATATACAGAAATCCACTGCATTTCTATACACTAATAATGAAATAGCAGAAATGACATTAAGAAAACAATCCCATCTATAAATGCGCCAAAAATAATAAAATACCTAAATAATGAACAACCAAGGTGGTGAAATCTTGTACTGTGAAAACTATAAAATACTGATGAAAGAAATCTAAAACCACAGGAAGAAATGGGAAGATATTCCATGCTCATGGATTGGAAGAAAAAATATTGTTAAAATGTCTATACTACCCAAAGCAATCTACAGATTTAATGCAATCCCAATCAAAATACCAACAGAATTTTCACAGAACTGGAACAAACAATCCTAAAATGTATATGGAACCTCGAAAGACTCTGAATAGCCAAAGCAATCTCGAAAAAGAAGAATAAAACTGGAGGTATCGTAGTTCCAGACTTCAAGTTATATTACAAAGCTATAATAATCAAAACAGTCTGCACAAAACTACATACACAGATCCATGGTACTGAATAGAAATCCCAGAAGCAAACCCACAATTATGCATGTATGTATGTATTATGTATGTATGCATGTATGTAATCAATTAATCTTCAACAAAAGAGGCAAATATGCAGTGGCAAAAAGTCTCTCCAACAAACTGTGTTTGAAAACTGGAAAGCTACATGAAAAAAAATGAAAATGGACCACTTTCTTACACCATACACAAAAAATAAACTAAAAATAGTTTAAAGACATAAATTTGAGACCTGAAACAATAAAAATCCTCAAAGAGAGAATAGACAGCAACTTCTCTTGACATTGGCCATAGCAACATTTTTCTACATATGTGTCCTGAGGCAGGGGAAATAAAAGCAAAAATGAACTATTGGGACTACATCAAAATAAAAACCTCCCCAGTCAAGGAAATAAATGATCAACAAAACTAAAAAATCTATTGAATGGGAGAAGATATTTTCAAATGACATATATGATAAGGGGCTAGTATCCAAAATACATAAAGAATTTATACAACTCAACCCAAATAATCCAATTAAAAATGGGCAGAAGACATGAGCAGACATTTCTCCAAAGAAGAAAACCAGATAGCCAAGAGACACATGAGAAGATGCTCAGCATTACTGATCATCATGGAAATGCAAATCAAAACCACAATGAGATATTACCTAGTGCCTGTCAGAATGGCTAAAATAAAAAACGCAAGAAACAAGTATTGGTGAGGATGAACCCTGGTGCACTGTTGGTGAGAATCCAAAAGCTGTAGCCACTTTAGAAAATAGTATGAAGTTACCTCACAGTTAAAAAGTGAACTAACCTATGATCCAGTAATTTCACTACTGGGTATTTTTTTTTTTTTTAAGATTTTATTTATTTATTTGACAGAGATAGAGACAGCCAGCAAGAGAGGGAACACAAGCAGGGGGAGTGGGAGAGGAAGAAGCAGGCTGATAGCAGAGGAGCCTGATGTGGGGCTCGATCCCATAACGCCGGGTTCACGCCCTGAGCCGAAGGCAGACGCTTAACCGCTGTGCCACCCAGGCGCCCCTACTGGGTATTTTTTTAAATTATTATTATGATATGTTAGTCACCATACAGTACATCATTAGTTCTTGATGTAGTGCTCCCTTATTCATCGTTTGTGTAAAACACCCAGTGTTCCATGCAATACGTGCCCTCCTTAATACCCATCACCAGGCTATCACTACTGGGTATTTACCCAAAAAATACGAAAAGACTAATTTAAAGAAATATATGCACCCCTATGTTTATTGTACAACTATTTACAATAGCCAAATTATGGAAGCAACCCAAGTGTCCATGGATAGGTGAATGAATATATATATATATACATATATATATATATATATATATATATATATATATATATATATATATATATATATATACATTGGGGGCTGGGCATCAACATATGTATTTTAGGGGGATATAAACATATATATATATATATATATCTCCCAAATGATATATTATTCACTCATAAAAAAGAATGAAATCTTGCCATTCGACCTAGAGAATATATGCTAAGTGAAGTAAGTCAGAGAATGACAAATACCATGATTTCACTCATATGCAGAATTTAAGAAATAAAACAAAAGAACAAAGAAAACATAAAGTAACAAAAAAAAAACCCCAGACTTCTTCACTATAGAGAACATATTGATGGTTACCAGAAGGAGGTTGGGGGGGTGCCTGGTGAACTAGGTGAAGGGGATTAAGAGTATACTTATTGTGAAGAGCTCAGAGTAATGGGTAAAATTGCTGAATCACTATATCATACACCTGAAACTAATAAAATAGTGTATGTTAATTCTATTGGAATTTAAGAAAAGATGATCAAAGAAGTTTCCAATCTTTTGAGGTTTATTTTTTGATGCTGGCTTTATCATTATTAATATTTTAAACATTTTCTCTGACTTATCTGCTCTCCTTAAAATTTTAAACTTTTAGAGGTCAATAATGATATTTACAATTAAAATTTTACACCTATCTAGGATGCATTATAATGTTAAGTATATCTCTATATGCATATTTCATTCAAAAACTCAGCTGCAGATAAACTGAGTTGAATGCTTAATTGATGAATTAAATAAAAAATACTGAGAATTGATCCAATTTGAAAAGTTCTATTTATGTTATGACCACTTCATTAAGATTATTAAACTATTTTTAAAAATTTCCTTTAAAAATCTTTATAGGATGATTAGGATCAGATTCCTCACAAAATCTGAAGTTCTTTCTTCCAATCCAGCTACTCACAAAGTTGAGAGTTACAACCTTCTTCCTTTTTTTTTTTAGAGAAAGAGAGAGCATGAGTCGGGAGGGGGAGGGGCAGTGAAAGAGAGAAAGAGGGAGAGAGAGTTAGTCTTAAGCAGGCTCCATGTCCAGCGCTCAGCTCAACTCGGGACTCACTCTCACAACCCTGAGAGATCATGACCAAAGCAGAAATCAAGAGATGCCTAACCAACTAAGCCACCCAGGCACCTGATAGTTGCAGCCTTCTTGACTGGTATTTCATTTTCAGACATTTTGCAACAAAGTGATTCAATAAATTAAACATTTTTATAAATTTGATGTAGAAATAGATTAATGGCTAGGATGCTTATTTTCTGTAGTTTAAGTTTCTCTGCTTAATAAGGCAACCGAAACAAGGCTGCTGATAATAAAGAGTTAGATATTTAAGGGTCTAAGACTTGAGATTCACTGAATGAACATGAGAGATGATTTCACTAAGGAGTCATAAGACTTAACCAGTCCTAAGACAATTAATTTAAATGTTCATATATAAAAGCTTTTATTATATATGCTATATTTTATTTATTTGAGGAATAACTGACTAATATAATTTTATGTATAAAATAGAATGATTGAGAAGATCAAAATAATTAATGCATCCATCACCTCACGCAGTTAACTCTTTTGCGTGTGAGAATGCTTAAGATCTCCTCTAAGCAACTGTCAAATACATGGTACTGTATTACTAACTATATTCTTCATCCTTTATCTCAGATCACCTGAATTCATTCTTCTTATAATTGAAAGTGTGTACCATTTGACCTATATCTTCCTGTTTCCCCCTTCCCCTGCCCTTGGAAACCACCAAAAATTTGGTTTCTACAAAACGTGTTTTTTGTGTTTTGGGTTTTTTAACATTCCACATACAAGTGATACCATACAGCATTTGTCTTCCTCCATCTGGTTTAATTCACTTAGCATAATACCTCCCAAGTTCATTCATGTTGTCACAAATGGCCAAATTTTCTTTTCTTTTCTTTTCTTTTTAATGACTGAATAACATACTGCACTGTTTTTATCCATTCATCCACTTGAAAGACGATTAAGTCTACACCTTGGTTATGGTGACTAATGCTGCACTGAACATGAGTGTGCAGATATTTCAGAACAGTGATTTAATTTCCTTTGTATGTATATACCCAGAAGTGGGATTGCTGGATCATATGGTATTTCTATTTTTTAAATTTTTTGAGGATATGCCATACTGTTTTTTATAATGTCTATACCAATTTATATTCCCTCCAACAGTTTATAAGGGTTCATCCTCACCTTGTCTTTTTGATAATAGCCATCCTAACATGTGAGAGGAGATATCTTATTGTGATTTTGATTTGCATTTTCCTAGTGATTGATACTGAGCACATTTTCATATAGCTATTGCCTATTTGTATGCCTTCTTTAGAAAAAATGTCTAACCTTTGCCCATTTTTAACTGCACTATTTGCTTTTTTTTTTGCTATTGACTTATATGGTGTGTGTGTGTGGGGATGTGTGTATATATGACATATAATATATATATATATATATATATTTATATATATTTATATATATATAAATGTATATATATATGACATCAACCCCTTCTAAGATATATATGGTTTACAAATATTTTCTTCCATTCTGTAGGATGTCATTTCAATTTATTGATTGTTTCCCTTGCAGTACAGAAGCTTTTTAGTTTGATGTAGACCCAATTGTTTATTTTAGCTTTTCTTTTGTTGCCTCTACTTGTGTGTCTTATCCAAGAAATCATTGCCAAGACCAATGTCAGGAGCTATTTTCCCAGGTTCTCTTCCAGGATTTTACAGTGTTGGGTCTTACATTTAAGTTTTTGATCCATTTTAAATTCATTTTTGTAAGTGGTATAAGGCAGAGGTCCAATTTCATTCTTTTGTATGTGGATCTTCAGTTTTCCCAGCACCACTTATTGAAGAGACTACCTTTTCCCCATTTTGTATTCTTGGCATCCTTGTTAAAAACAGGTTGACTGTAATACTTGGATTTATATCTGGTCTCTCTATTCTGTGCTACTGGTCTATGTTTGTTTTTAATAATAACATACTATTTTAATTGCTATAACTTTGTAATATAGCTTAAAATGAGAAGGTGTGATGCCTTAAGCTTTGTTCTTCTTTCTCATGATTCTTTGGCTCTTCAGGGTCTTTTGTGGTTCCACACAAATTTTAGAATAGTTTCTTTTTTTTCTATTTCTGAAATTTTGATAGGAATTGCACTGAATCTGTAAATTGCTCTGGGTGGTACAACATTTTCACAGTTTTAATTTTTTCAAACCAAGAACATGGGATATGTTTTTATTTATTTGAGTCTTCTATAATTTCTTAAATCAATACCTTATAGTTTTTAGTGAATAGGTCTTTTGCTTTGGTTAAAAATATTCCTAAATATTTCATTGTTTTTTAAAGCAATTATAAATGGGACTGCTTTCTTAATTTCTCTTTCAGATAGTTCTTTTGAGTGTATAGGAACAAAAATGATTTTTGCATGTTGATGTATCTTGAAATTTTATTGAACTCATTCATTAGTTTTAACACATTTTTGTTGGAGTCTTTAGAGTTTTCTATATAGAAGACAATGCCATCTGCAAACAGAGGTAAGTTTACTTCTTTCTTTCCAATTTGGATACATTTTATTTATTTATTTTTCTTTCCTATTTGCTGTGGATAGAACTTCCAGTACTATGTTCAATAGAAACGGTAAAAATGGGCATCCTTGTCTTATTCCTGCCTCAGGGAAAAAGTTTTTAACTTTTCACTGTTGCGTATGATGTTAGCTATGGGCTGGCCATATATGACCTTTACTATGTTGAGGTACATTCCTTCTATAGCCAATTTGTTTTTGTTTTTGTTGTTTGTTTGTTTGTTTATCATGAAAGGATGCTGTATTTTGTCAAATGCTTTTTCTACACCTACTGAGATAATGATTGTTATCCTCCATTTTGTTAATGTGATGATTGATTTGCTTATATTGACTAATCCCTGAATTTTGGCATGAATCCCACATGATCATTGCATATTATCCTTTTAATGTGCTCTTGAATTCAATTTGCTAGTATTTTCTTAAGGATTTTTGCATCTAGGTTCATCAGAGATATTGGCCTATAATTTTTTTCTTCTAGTGCCCTTATGTGGTTTCACTATCAAGGTACTATTGGCCTCAAAAAATAAGTAGATCTGAAGTCAAAAATAGACAGTAATGCAATAATATTAAGGGGCATCAATACCCCACTGTCAACAATGGATGGATTATTCAGACAGAAAATCAATAAGGAAATAATGGACTTGAACTATACTTTAGACCAAATTGACCTAACTGTGCCAGTTATATAGAAAATTCCATCCAACAGCAGCAAAATATACATTCTCCTCAAGTGCACATGGAATATTCTCCAGCATATAAATTTAGATCACAAAATAAGTCTTTTAACAAATTTAAGGAGACTGAAATATCAAGTATCTTTTCCAACCACAACTGCCTGAAATCAATCAGGAAGAAAGCTGAAAAATTCACAAATATATGGAAATTTTACAACACACTTCTGAACAACAATAGATCATAGAAGAAAACAAAAGGAAAATTAAAAAAAAATCTGGGACAAACAAAATTAAAACACAATATACCAAAACTTATAGGATGCAGCAAAAACAGTTTTAAGAAGGGAGTTTATAACACCAAATGCCGTCATTTAGGAAAAAACAAGCATATCAAATAAACAACATAACTTTATACCTCAAGGAAGGCATAAATGAAGAACGAACTAAGCCAAAGGTTTGCAGAAAGCAAGGAAATAATAAAGATTAGCGCAGAAATAAAGGGAGACCAGAGGACAATAGAAAAAAAATCAACAAAAGTGAGAGCTCTTTTTTTTGAAAAGAAACAAAATTGACAAAGCTTTAGCTAGACAAAAACAAAACATTTAAAAAAGGAGAGAGGACTCTAATTAATAAAATTGTAAAGAAATGAAGAGACATTACAACTGATAGCAGAAATCCAAAGCATCTTAAGAGACTATTATAAACAATTATACGCTTACAAATTAGATGACTTAGAAAGTGGTAAGTTCCTGAACATATACAATGTACCAAGACTGAATCATGAAGTAAAAGAAAATCTGGACATACCAATAATGAACAAAGGAGATTGAATCAGTAATCAAAAAACTCCCCCAAACAACAACAACAACAAAAATCCAGGACCAAATGGCTTCACATGTGAATTCTACCAAACATTTATTTTTATTTTTAATTTTATTTTTAATTTTGTTTTTTAGAGAGAGAGCACAAGTAAGCGGGGAGTGGCAGAGGGAGACGGAAAGAGAGAATCTCCAGCAGGCTCCATGCTCAGCATGGAGCCCAATGTGGGGCTTGATCCTACAACCCTGAGATCCTGACCTAAGCTGAAATCAAGAGTCAGACACTCAACTGACTGAGCCGCCCAGGTACCCTAAATTCTACCAAACACTTAAAGAAGAATTAATCAATTCTTCTCAGACTCCTCCAAAAAGCTGAAGAGGTGAAATACACACAAAGTCATTTATGTGGTATGCTATATTTACATATGTGTCACACTATATTTAGATATATTTGCATATGTGACATACTATATTTACATATAGGATTAGAAGAAGCATAGTGTATAATCTTCACGTACACAGGCTATGTGCAAAAATTGTCACCCACAGATAGTAAATTGAAACATATTTATGTCATTCTAATTCTTGGCTCCTATTATTTGTATCTTACTTTATAGATACTAGCCTAATTCTGTTTATCAGAAAATGTAATTAATAAATTTATCTTATGTTGTTAGTAAGAAGATACAGTGTAGTGATTGTGGCCCCTTTGTTATGACATATATGTAAGACAGTGTTAGAGTCTGATTGTGATGAAGGCATACGATTTCATTAAATTGCAAAGAGAATCATTTTAATGTTTCAATAAGTCAAACAAAATATTAGGAGTCTATTATAATTAGTTCTTAGAATACTATAATCCATTTTCTAACAGTGCTATTTCATTTTGGAAATATGTTCAGGAAACATCACTGCATAAATTATGGAAGATCAACATCTTCCATATCATCAGCATAATACAGATGAGATCAATTAATTACATAAAGCAATCCTCTTAAGAAATAGTTTCTCTGGGGGCGCCTGGGTGGCACAGCGGTTAAGCGTCTGCCTTCGGCTCAGGGCGTGATCCCGGCGTTATGGGATCGAGTCCCACATCAGGCTCCTCTGCTATGAGCCTGCTTCTTCCTCTCCCACTCCCCCTGCTTGTGTTCCCTCTCTCGCTGGCTGTCTCTCTCTGTCGAATAAATAAATAAAATCTTAAAAAAAAAAAAAAAAAAAAAGAAATAGTTTCTCTGGGGTAAATGTTTGCAAACTCTAGGATAGGAAATTGAAATATATAGAAAACCCATAGAGATACTAAAACGATATTGCCCCAGATGTGTGTGTGTGTGTATTTAACACAAGAGTATATACAGATACATATTTACATATTTAAAAGTTTCAATTCACTAGTAATAGAATAATTGCAAACCAAACTCACAAAGTTGTTTTCATACTCATAAAACTAGCACATTTTTTAAATTTAATATTCAATACTGGTGATTTTATGATGAGATAAATATATCACAAGGGAATAAAGTCAGTATAATTTTCTTAATCATTCTGTTGGTTATTCTTTGTGTGATCCCCTTACCACGTATAGTAGATAAACACTCAGAACACTTACATTTGGAAGTGCTTTTCTGTTTTGTGATTAAAAATATTGGAAAAAATCACCCAAGTGTTTAATGGTTAGGGAAATAATTATATGTCAGTTCAAGTCAATATTATGAAGTCTTTAAAATTATATTTATGAAGATCTTTAGTGATGAAAAGTGTTTGTGATATAATGTGGAGTTTTTTTTGAAAAGAGAATTTGACAGGTCACAAAAATAAAGCACATTAAAAAAGGAGATAGGAAATAAAGGTGCCAAAGTTCGAAAACAGGTTGGTCTATGTGACAAAGTTATGTGTGTTTACTTTTTTCTGAGTCTGTAAATTTTTTAATCTTTTGCAACATTCTAAGATGACCACTACTTTATCAATCAGAAAAAAAAAAAAAAAGAAACCTATGAAATAAACAGATATTTATACCGGGCTTATACTTGATAAGAAGCCACCATTAAGAACAAGGTGATTTCTAACTTTAATCTGAAGACTAAAGTATTTCTTGGTCTAATCCAAATAGCAAAATTTCTTAATCTAATTTAATGGCTATGTGTAAAGAAATGGGATAGAACATGTGAAAAAAACAAACTTCTCTAAATGCATAAGTTGTGAATAAATTCTTGAGATAATACTTTGTTAACCTACTGAAGGGATCAGAATAGTCTTGAAAATTATGACCTACTGGATTAAGAACTGTCCCAATTTATTCAACTTGTCAGAAAGAAATTTTCTGATTCTGGATGACCAGTTCAAGGCTTGGGACAGGAATGTCTTTCTTGAGGAGACTCCAGCTTTTCTTCTTTCCTCAAGAAAGAACCTCCTGATTTACAATTGCTTATCCTGAGATGCCTTACTCACCAGAAAGATGTGAGGCCCAGCATTCTTATGGAACGTAGGTTAACGTTTAGAGATACACAGAGGAAAACGACATAGTCCGAAGCTGCTCGTAGTCTTAGAGAGGATACAGATGTGTAAAGTTATAAAATACAGCACAGAATGATGAATACAACATTGGATGCATCGGCAACACGAGGACGGTGAAGAGGGAGAGTAATCAAATGTGTTACGAGGACATTCCAAGGGAATTTTCCAGAAGAGATGATTCTTAAGTTGAATTTTAAAAGGAAATTGGAAATTTATCACATGGTGAGTGGTGTGAATGGCATTCTCTGCCAACAAAACTGATGTTTATAGACCTGTTTAATATGCAGATATTTCAGAGCTGAAAGAAAGAGAGTCCTTCTGACAGAGTCATTCTATACAAATGCCTACTGGTAATAAAATAGTGATGAGAAATATCAGGTTATACAAGGTTACCTGGGTAGCCAATTGATAATCTTAAGAAAAGTGTAGAAATATAGATCAAATACATACTCAGAGATAATTTCGTTTTCTTTTACCTGAAGTGACTTCTGAGGAGGAGGTCAGAGGGAATATTTTCTTCATTTACTTGACTAGACAACATGAATTATTTAATGTCATAGACAATATCAGGGGGCATGAAGGTTCATGTCAGTTTATAATATTGATATTGTATTCAAGAATATTATAATTAATTAATAATAGAAAGAACAGGATTTTGATCAGAGGTATTCACGATTTCATACTTCTAAATTAATAATAGACTCTAGACACAAAGGGACATATTGAAGAGAATAAAATTGTGGTAAATTTATGTAACTTTTTTCATTTTCTAAAACAGTTCTAGATTTTATTCTGAGTTGTCCCTTCTTTTAATAAGAATGAGACTCCTATAATGAGGCCCTATAATGTTTATAACACTATTACTTTGGATTGTTCAACTATGAAGTTTAAGTTATTCCTTTCACATTTTAATTTGTCAACATATTATACATTTTGTTTTATGATTCAAATACCATACATATAAAAATATTCCAATTTTCTGCATTAACTTGCATATCAGTTCCATTTATATGTATAGAATTACTTATGTAAATATGTTTTAAATATTTTCAACATTAATTTTTATTTTTTTTAAGATTTTATTTATTTGAGAGAAAGACAGTGAGAGAGAGAGCATGAGCCGGGTGAGAGTCAGAGGGAGAAACAGACTCCCCGCCGAGCAGGGAGCCCAACTCAGGACTCAATCCCCAGACTCCGGGATCATGACCTGAGCTGAAGGCAGATGTTTAACTGACTAAGTCACCCAGCTTCCCCAATATTTTGAACATTTAATATGGACTTCTGAATTGATTTTATTGGATTTTCCCTCATTTTTCTTTCTGATTAATAGTTCATATAAGAGGAGGATATCAAATGTAACGTTACATCAGATTTTAGAGCAGTCTGTCATTTATCCAAACCAAACAGAATTCCCACTAAACAGAGAGCAGATGGGATCCTCAGTTAGGATGGGGAGTCCCAATAGGAAGATGAAAAGACTGGAGTCTGTGACTGAACATGCAGACAATCTGTTTCCTAGGACCAAACTACCAGTCATGCAGAAGTAGGACAAAATCAAAGAGAGGAATGCTTTGTGAGAAGGTCCCAGGAAACAAAATTTAAGGCTGGGAGGATTCTACAAGTTTGAAATCTAGTTTTAGAATTTCAGGTCAGTGGCTAAAAGTCATATAAAGAAGAACTTGAGTTGATGGGACTGGAGCAGTATCTGCTCATTCTGTCTTGAAGAAACGATTGCATGAAATGGCTAAAACTAATGGGTAGATAAGAAAAAGAACCAATGGAGAATTTGATGCAAATTCTTGAGGCAAATTCTTCACTAAGATCAGGGAATTTCCAATTTCTAGATGAATTAGTATTCCCAATCTCTCAACTCAAATTTCGTTAGTCCTTTGCTTCTCTTTCTTACAAGGATAATCTAAATTCTTGAGCTTCAAGAAAAAAACTTCTCCCAAAAAACTGGTTCAACTTTTATGAATGATGATAGCCCAACGAAAGTCATTCATGTAAGTTTATGATTTTCTCCTGAACCTTTTCCTCCACTCAACATTCAGTCAGTTTGTAAAAACTGCCACATGAGTAGCTTTATCTAGATCCTCTGAGCAAAGGAAATAAAGCTACATAAAACATTAGTCTCTACTCTCCAGGTACTTAGCGGAACTTAAATGTAATTTAGAGCTTTCATATAACCAAATCGCTAAGCAAAAAAGAAAAAGAACAAATGACAAACAGAAAATTGGTGAGACAGAAAACTATAAGTGCATATTTATGACAACTTTGGATCAGAAAACAACTAGGTCAACATAAAATTAGTGGATATGGTAGCAGTGAAAAACATTGTCAGATGTGACTATTTTCAAATATAATACTAAATAAATTTAATAGAAAAAATATGATAGAATGTTAGAAATAAACATGAATTTCAAGGTCTTTAGTACATAACTGATTATTAAAACCCAAAAGTGGAGCGCCTGGATGGCTCAGTTGGTAGAGCATGAAACTCCTGATGTCAGGGTTGTGAGATCAAGTCGCACACTGGCTACAGAGATTACTTAAAAATAAAATCTTAAAAAAACGAAACAAAAGAAAAATGCCAATTTCCAGTTAAAAACAGAAAGAAAAAAGAAACAAAAAACCAAAGTATTTGTATAGCTAGTTTCCATGGGGGAAGTAAAAAAAAAAAAAATAATGCAGGAAAGAAACAGCAACATTACTAATAATCAAAGAAAAAATAAACCTATGCAATGTCATTATTTAACTATCCCACTAGCAAAAAGTAAAAAAAAAATAAGGACACAGAGCTCATAACTGTAAGAGAAAATGGAGAAATAAACCTTCTGGAAAGCAAGCTGGCAATGGCTATCCAACATCTAAGCACTTTTATTACTCTTTGATATAGTAACCCACTGTCATAATCGTACTGAAGAACTAATGGTAGATTAGGTAAGCATCTATGTACTAGAATAACAATTATCGTCCCTCAAAATTAATCAAAATTAGAAATCTCTCTCTTGCCTGATAGTGTTTTAAAAAATAAATTAATTAAACTCATGAACCCAATTCAATGTTACACAGTTACTAAGATGATGTGTTAGAGACCATGCGATGGCATAATAAAATACTTACAATACAAGGTTAAGTATAAAAGCAAGATGTCCAAACAGCATTAAGTATTGTTTGGAGATCCAGATTTAAAAATAAAAGAATGTGAAAGGAACACATAACTTTTATTTTTTTTAGAGCAGTTTAAATTTACAGAAAAATTGACAAGACTGGATAGAATGTTTCCCTATGTCATGCATGCAATTTGTCCTACAGTAGTAGGTTAAATTTGTTTCAATTTATGAACCAATATCGATACCTTATTAATTTAGATCTATAACTCATTCAGATATCATTAGTTCCCCCCCCCCCAACCTTTCCTGTTCCAGGATGCTACCGTATCCATTCTTTTTAAAGCTCCTCTTAGCTGTGACATTTTTTCAGACTGTTTTTGATGACCTTGACAACTTTCAGAAGTATTGGCCAACTTTTTTGTAGCACGCTCTCCATTGAGAACTGTCTTTTTTTTTTTTTTTTGATTAGGGTATATACTATCATATATACTATCAAGGGTAATGGACTATCAAGGATATGTACTACTGGGGTGCCGGGGTGGCAGGGTTGTTAAGCGTCTGCCTTCGGCTCGGCTCATGATCCCTGGGTCCTGGGATCGAGCCCCGTGTCAGGCTCTCTGCTCCGCTGGGAGTGCTGAGAGCCTGCTTCTTCCTCTCCCACTCCCCCTGCTTGTGTTCCCTCTCTCACTGGCTGTCTCTATCAAATCGATAAATAAAATCTTTAACAACAACAACAACAAAAGGATATGTACTATCAACATGATTTCCATCTTTTGATGTTAACCTTGATCACCTGGGTGAGTTAGTGTTTGCCAGGTTTCTCCTGCTAAGTTACTTCCCCTCATCCCACCTTTCCATACTTGCACTCTTTGGAAGGAATTCTCTAGGCATGGCCCACTCTAAAGAAGTACGGAGTTACAATGTTCTACCTTTTTGAGGGCAGCGTATCTACGTAAAGTATTTAGAACTTTTCTGCATAGGAAATCTGTTTCTTTGTGTGTAACTTTTTAAACACAAAATAAAATCTGTTAATTCAATACTAAAATAATCTAACACTGAAGAATTTGCTATAAAATTTTCTTATAATTTGTTAAGATCAGTTGTGTAAAGTACAATTTCAAGTACAAACACATATTTGTTAGAATTTCTTTTTCTTTCTTGGGGAAAGCAGAAAAGAAAAATATTGTGTAATATTAAAAAATAAGTACCAAATAAAACATAATTAGGTAAGAAAATAATTTTCCTATTTTTATTTATCTTTCTTAGAATTTCCTTAGAAGGATGGTATCAGTCTCATATTCAAAATAAATCATGGATTTCAAAAAAGACTTGAAATCAGATATAATAAATTGGATATTTAGGAGCTAATTTTGATGATTCTATATTAGACTTAATAGATTGACATTTTGTCTTATATTTTTCAAAACATAAAATTTTGGTAACTCATGATGTATCTAAGCAGCAATGAAAATATGCTATTAAAGACTGTATTAAGATTATACATAATGAAAAACTATATTATTATCTCACTATTTGTAAGAAGATGCATTCAAAAACTAGAGAAAAAAAGATTGCTTTAGATACATACATCTCTTATTTTACTAAGCCCATCCCCAGGTGATAAGGATTTTGTTTTTATACTATCAATAAAATAAAAAAAAAATTGGTAGTCTAGTTGTTAGAGGTCACATTATTATCATTAGCTTTCTTTAAGTATTTTTCTCTTTATTAAAATCTCTCTCCTTTGATGGCTTATTTGCTGGAGCACAAAACCTGGACACCAGACTGTGTGAGTTAAAATCTCAGCTTCCCTTCTTACTGTGTACTCATGGGCAGGATTACTTAATCAACACCGGCTTCCTTCTCATTTATAACATGAGTAACAGTAACTGTCAAAGACTTATAGTCAGAACTTATTTAAAGGGAATAAAACAGTTTCTGGCATACAGCAATCACTCAAACAGTAAATGTTAAGTAATTAATTATAATTACGATTGTTCCTGTTATTATGTAATAACCTACAATCCAAAGGTAGGAGAGAGGAGAATGAAGAAAAGATTTTTTTAAGAAAAATACTGCAGTTATATGTATTTTATTATAATTGTGCCTAGTTTTATAAATATACACACATGTATATAGTATATATTCATATGTAGAGTTTCTGTAATATAGTATTCTAATGTTATAAAAATTCATTGGGATCAAACCCTGAGTATTTGTATCAAGGGTTCCAGAGACCTCACTGGAAATAGTTAGCATACTTTGAATGACATTCTGTCATAAATATGATGTATTTTAAAGACAGCATATATTTTGAATCCTAAAGTATTTCACATCCATATATATTTAATATACTCATCTAGACATTTACTCTTACTAGCAGTATTCAGGAAATTAAATAGTAACTATGAAACTGATTCAAGGTACTTATTTTTTAATAATCCAGACTTAATCAAAGAGCTATTTTTATCAATGTTTAAGGATATTATAAAATATTTTCTGAAGTAACTTCTGTCATATTTTATTCACTGGCAATCTTTCTTTTATTCTTATAGAGAGTCTATCTCCTCACATTTCCTTTGAATAAATGGAAAACGAAGATTGGCTGTTATTCATGAGTCATTTTCAAATCACTGAAATCCCATGGGCTTCTCTTCATTTACAGTTCATTCAGAAGACAAAACATTCTAGTAGGAAAATCAGATAATAAGAAACTACTATCTGTATCTGTATTATCTACCTATCTATCTCCATATCTATCTATCTATCTATCTATCTATCTATCCATCCATCCATCATCATCGTCATCACCACCATCTATAACCATCTATCTATGTAAATAGATCTGTATTTTCCTATTGTATTATTTCAGGGAAAGACGAATACAAAAAAACAACAACAGACTGATGTGAGAATGCTATTTTAATGCAGTATCCTTTGGTTAAACTACTCTTTGCAAATTTGATGTCAGTATCTACCTTCTTTCATACACTCCTAATCCAGTACCTTTGAACATTAATTTTGTTCCAGCTATATGATAGGGGTACAAGGTGAAGCGTACAGACAAGATCCCTGCTTACAAGTTTCTTAAAGTCAAGTTAAAAATAAAGTAATTAAAAATATTGTTGCACGGCTAACATGCCACAAATATTACATACATATGTAAAATACAATAATAAAAGATCATGTAATTCTATAAGAAGGTATGAAATATTAGGTTCAAAAAATAGATGGGCTGATAAAAGGAAATAATCCCCCAATTTGTAAAAAGAGAGCGCTTCAAGGATCCAAAGGGCAGAAGGCCTAAAACTTTCCTAATCCTTATTGAGGGATCCACAGATTAAAACATCTCCCTATTTAGCTGAACCCTGATTGTATTTTCCTTGGGGAAGCATCTCATCTAAATGTTCAGGGGATCTGTAATAGATAACAGTTAAAGTGATCACAAGTAATAATCTAAACTGAAAATTCTTGTCACTATACACTCCTAACAGCTTCTAAAATTAGTTAAAATTAAGATTGGTTCTGGGTGCCTGGGTGGTTCATTTGGTTAAGCATCAGCCTTGGGCTCAGGTCCTGATCCAGGGGTCCTGCTGGGCTCCCTGCTAGGTGGGGAATCTATTTCTCCTCCTTCCTTTGCACCTCCCCCTGCTCATGCTCTTTCTCTTGCTCTCTCAAATAAACAAAATCTTAAAAAAAAAAAAAAAAAAAGACTGGTTCCAAGTTCTGCCTA
Source organism: Ursus americanus (assembly GCF_024610735.1). Classification (NCBI taxonomy): domain Eukaryota; kingdom Metazoa; phylum Chordata; class Mammalia; order Carnivora; family Ursidae; genus Ursus; species Ursus americanus. The sequence continues at coordinate 60,824,599 of NC_142142.1, forward strand.
TTTTGAGTAATTCTGCTATGAATATTTTCATACCGGTCTTCAACTGGACATATATTTTCATTTTTATCAAAAGTATACCTAACATGGAAGTTGCTAGATCATGTTAGGTTCAAGTTTTTAAGAAGTTGCCAAGCTGTTTTCAAAAGTGGATGTATCAACTAATGAATCATTGAGCCTTACATCGGAAACCGGGGATGTACTGTATGGTGACTAACATAATATAATAAAAAATCATTAAAAAAAAAAAAAAAGTGGATGTACATTTTCCCATTCCCACCAGCAGAGGAAGAACATTTGTTTCCCTATATCCTGGATAACGTTTGATATTATTAGACTTTTGATTGTACCCATCAAGTGGTTAAGGCATTACAGTTTCAATTTCTATTCATCATATGACTTATGATGGTGAGTGTCTTCTCATGTGCTTATTAGCTATTTGTATATACCTTTTTTTTGGTAAACTATTCAAAACTTTTGCCAATTAAAAAAAATTGCAAATGAAAAACCCCAAAAAGAACAAAAAAATTTAAAAAATTGCATTGTCTTCTTATTGAGATGTATTCTGAATACAAGTATTTAAAAAATATATAACTTGCAAACATTCTCTCCTACTCCATAATTTATCCTTTCATGTTTTTAATGGTGTCTTTTGAGAATAAAACTTTTTAACCTGATGTACAATTAATCATATTCTTTGATAAACTGCTTTTGAAGTTACCTCTAATAAATCATTGCTGAACCTAATGTCATCAAGATTTTCTCCTGTATTTTTTTTTGAAAATTTTATGTATCCCCTGTAATGAGCTCTCTGCTCCATTTTAAGTTAATTTCTGTGTATGATGTAAGGTAATTTTTTAAAAGTTTGAAATGCACATGGGGATTTTTATAGGTTGACATATTTTTTTCAGCAAAAAATTATGTAAATAGAAATGTTTTAAGATTTTTTCTAAAACTCCTTTAAAAAAGTATGTGCTCAAATATATTTTAAAAGCAATATTTATTTAAACTAGTATTTATGTAATTGTTCGATTTTCTGAAACAACCAAGTACCAAACTATTTATAATCACTGATTATCATGAAAAAAGCTAAAATATCTTATACTTTTTGAAGAAGGCAAATATTTAACTACCAACTGTAAATATTTACCACAGATAACCAACAAATCTTATCATCAGTATTTATGTCATCACAAATATTTGTTATAATTCTCCTGTGTGTTAAATTGTATTTTTTAAAAAGTCAGAATGTCTTAATAGACAACACAATAACTAAATCATTCATTTTCAAAGGATTGCTGCAGAGGTTGAAATGAAAAATGTATATAGGTGCAAAGTTTCTCACTTTGGCCATTTTTTTTGGAAAGATTTTATTTATTTATTTAAGAGGGAACACAAGGGAGGGAGGGGCAGAGGGAGAGGGAGAGGGAGAGAGTCTCAGCAGTTTTTTTGATGTGGGACTCCATCCCAGGACCCTGAGATCATGACCTGAGCCGAAATCAAGAGTCCAGTGTTCAACTGACTAAGCCATTCAGGTGCCCGTGACCATTTTTAATTCAGTTAAAAGGAGTGAAGCCATCAATGCAGAAAATAAACATTTCATCATAAAATATTTCCCCTTAAATTAAGGTGGTAATTTACTGTTGAGTAAATATTTTCCCTGTACAATTTTCTTCTTGTTTCTCTGAGAGGTTAACTTGTCTAAGATCGATGCCCTCCCATAGAAGGAGTCTGCCTCCTCTTTAGTAGGACCCTTTATAAGCTAAAACTATCTTCCTTTGGGACGCCTGGGTGGCTCAGTCATTAAACGTCTGCCTTTGGCTTGGGTCATGATCCTGGGGTCCTGGGATCGAGCCAGGGATCGAGCCAGGGATCGATCCAGGCATCGGGTTTCCCTGCTCAGCGGGGAGCCTGCTTCTCCCTCCCCCTCTGCAGCTCTCCCTCCTTGTGCTCTCTCTCTGTCAAATAAATAAATATATAAAATCTTTAAACAAACAAAAAACGTCTTCATTAAAACTGGTCACAACCAATGCCTGAGATCACCTGTCCTAACAGAATGATGAGGTGAAAATACTGGCTCACTATTACACAGATTCATCCAGAAGGCTTGGGACATAGTCTTTGATTGTATCTACGAGATGGGCAGAGGCATCCCTGAGAATTCTGACGTGGCAAACAGCCAGTGACCTCACCAGTCTGCTTCATTCCACGCAACGCATTTGTGATGGCTTCCAGTTCCCAGGCATTGCCGGAGGAGGGCCTGGCGCTTCTCTAACCATGTGTATAAGCTTCATAGTCCAAAGACGAGATCCCTCCGCAAAAATCGGACATCAACTTTGCTGGACCTCATTTCATCGCCACAGAGTGAAACGGTCAACAAGGGAACCGTGCACTTGCTACCGCTCCTGCCTTCAACATTGCTCTCAGGAACAGCCTCTCAGAAACTAGGGTGCGCACCACACACACCGTGTCATTGACCTGACTTACTCAGCATGTGCACAAGCACATGGAATTTGTTCCTACTCTCATTGCTGAATCGAAGTCTAGTAAATACAACAAGCAAAGAGGTGTTACAAATTCCTCTTTGTTCATCCAATTCTACATCAAAATTTCACATTGCATGTTTTTTTCTAATACTTGTTTTTCACACCTTTAGTAATATTTTCTACGAGATTTCTGCCCTTCTTGGCTGAGAAAGGAAGGCATTATGGTTTCAGTCTATTCTTTCAGTCACTTTTACTTCAACAGGAAAGAAAAAGTATTTCTCTAACAGTAGATGGCTTTTCTCCGTTCACTACTAGTAATAAGCCTGAAACAAGGTTTCTAAACACATCTCATTAAGGGCTTTGAAACTGTGTAAAACACTGAGGTGAGTAGTGCACGACTTTAAGCACGAAGAAAACAATGACATTTGTATCATTCTGAATTATTTTTACTTACTGATAATATTATGAGTAACTAACAATTTGGGACACAACATATGCAGTGGCCACTGTTACTGATGAGCACTGGATCCTTCTTTCACACAAATACGCGAAGGTCCTGAAACACGGGTGTGGGTCTACCATTCCTTCCCACAGCACGGCTCATACTGGCCTGTCCCGGCTACAGTGGATCTTACTCTCATTGAGGCTAATCCTGAAGAGATTCAACATGTTGTAGGAGAAAAAAGCCCCAAGTGAATTCACCGCCAAGTTTTATAAGGGAAGATTAATTACTTCAGGGTAGGGAGGGGTTGCTTCTCCTGGCAAAGTGGGTTCTAGGAGACTTGTGGACTTCCAGGATTTTAGGATCATCTATGTCTACACAAGTGTCTCTGCCTGAAGCCTCGAGGCCTCCCTCAGTCCTCGTGAGTGCTCGTGACCCAAGACAGCTGGCAGGAAGCTACACTCTACTGGGGTTGTAACCTCGACGTTTTAAAATAATATTTTGATCTCAGGGTGCCTAGATGGTGCAGTCGTTAAGCGTCTGCCTTCGGCTCAGGGCGTGATCGCAGCGTTCTGGGATCAAGCCCCACATCAGGCTCCTCCGCTGGGAGCCTGCTTCTTCCTCTCCCACTCCCCCTGCTGTGTTCCCTCTCTTGCTGGCTGTCTCTCTCTCTGTGTCAAATAAATAAATAAAATCTTTAAAAAAAAAAAAAAAAAAGAAGAGTTAGTCTCACTGTTTAAAAAATCAATCAATAAATAAAAATAAAATAAAATAAGAATTTGATCTCATCTTCAGCTGTGTCTCCCCAGACAGGTGGTGGCCATAGGAAGTCTCAAGAATCAGTACGAATGGCCAGGATAATTTCCATCCTAAATTTGAGCAGTATTTGATATAACTGGCTCGGCGCCATTGTTCTCATCATCAAATGACACTACAGTTTGTAATTTGTGACAGGTTGGGTAGAACTCCAGGGTTTGAAGGGAGATAGGTGTTATTTTAAATATAATTGTAACAATTATGGTATTACCTTATGTAATATTTTTTAAAATTAAAAGATGGGTTCACATCTATCACCTTACCTAACCCTCATAAATGTTCAGTGTTCAATGACATAGATATTGTCATTTCATTTTTATAGATAAGGGAATTTTGGCTCAAGAAGGTTATATTCTTGTCCAAGATCCCAATAGCTCAAAGGCAGGCCTCTAGACTGCTTGCTTTCATACATTGTTTCATAGTTGCTTAATTGTTTTTAAATAAGGATCAAATGATGCTTCCATTTTGTGGGAAATATATTCATGTGTGTCCCTGGGAGTACTGCTTCAATGTCCACAGTGATTATTCCAAATAAACAGCTGCAGAGAAGGTAAGTGTATATTCTTTTGAATATGGAAGTGATTGATACAGAAATTATGCATTTTGTTGCTGCAGCATAATGTACAGTGTCGTGTCCCAAAGTAGATTATGCAAGGCATCAATGACTCAGCTTTCTCCTGAGTTATATACTTTTTTGTAGGTCAAGCACTTTTAATATGCATATGCACTGTTATATTTTACATATCTGTGATTCTTGGGTCTTAGAGAGTATTCCGTGTTGTGACCTGAGCCTTCCAGAGCTGATGTGCCATAGGCCTGTGAAATAATCACTCTATGATTTTAGAGATTAATTGTTTAAATGAATGAGTTATAGCTTCTTTTGTTAAAAAGCAATATAAACAAGAAATCTGTTATTTTAATGTATTTAGATTTTTATCAGTTAAGAAAAGCATTAACATCTGATTTTTCCCCCCTTAGTTAACTAAATGTTCCTACAACAATCTTTTTAGATTCAGAGAAAGACTTTTGGTGCAGTATTTGTCATTATATTTAAGTATGATAATTAGTTTACCTAATTTGTTGGCAGATTTGTCTCTTAGGAAATCATTTATTTATTTGGCTAGTAGTTTTGTAAACATTGCTTAAAAAGTAAGTAACACTTAAAAAGATTGATTAATACATAATTTCAAAAACACACAGAGATATATCTGAAATCTAATTTTAAGGTATTTATGTCCTAGTACAACTAGGTTGTTATAGTAATTATTTACCCTTTTTGTATGTGTTCCACCTCATAAATTTTCTCTAAGTTTCCAGGAAAGGAATGCCATACACTGAAGAGCAGTGAGGGAAAAAAAAGTAGTTAGAAGTGAACTCTGACATATTTTCTCTTCGAAGAGTTCCTTTCCTAAGGTGGTGTATCCTCAAGTCTCCAAACCATAATGGAAAGTGAAAGTTTTGTGAAAAATTTGTACTGATCACCCAAGTTGTTCCTCAAGTTTTAGAAACCTGAAAGCTATTAAAAAAAAAAAAAAAAGAAGAAGAAGAAGAAGCAACTTGATCTGCTTCTACTGCTTCTCCAGAAAATCCCAAGTCCAGACATTCAGAGATCCCTAATGGGGTTGAAAGCTCTAAATCTGCCCATTGAATCCATTTGTTCAAGATCAATTAATTGCTTTGCAAAATTGATTAATTACCACTAGGGTTCAGTTTTCAAGAGCTCAGGTTTTTCACTCTTAATGAATTTCAGGAGAGCATGAATAATTCTTATATTTAGGAAAGAGAGGGTGAGGGTTTTAAAATATTCTAGGCTGTCACTGAAAATAGAAGGAGTGATAAAAAGTTTTCAGGACAAACAGAAACTAACAGAATTTGGGATCACCAAACCAGCCCTACAAAAAGTATTGAAAGGGGTCCTCTAAGCAAAGAGAGAGCCCAAAGGTAACATAGACCAGAAAGGAGCAGAAACAATACAGAATAACAGTCACCTTGCAGACAATACAATGGCACTAAATTCCTATCTTTCAATAGTTACCCTGAATGTAAATGGGCTAACCGCCCCAATCAAAAGACACAGGGTATCAGATCAGATAAAAAAGCAAGACCCATCAATATGCTGTGTGCAAGAGACTCATTTTAGACCCAAAGACACCTCCAGATTTAAAGTGAGGGGTGGAAAACCGTTTATCATGCTAAAGGACATCAAAAGAGAGCTGGGGTGGCAATCCTTATATCTGACAAATTAGATTTTAAACCAAGACTATAATAAGAGATAAGGAAGGACACTATATCATGCTCAAAGGGTCTACCCAACAAGAAGATCTAATAATTGTAAATATGTATGCCCCTAAAATGGGAGCAGCCAATTATATAAGCCAATTAATAAAAAAAACAAAGAAACACATAGACAATAATTCAATAAAAGTAGGGGACTTTAACACCTCCCTCACTGCAATGGACAGATCATCTAAGCAGAAGATCAACAAGGAAATAAGCACTTTAAATGACACACTGGACCAGATGGACTTCACAGGTATATTCAGAACATTCCATCCCAAAGCAACAGAACACACATTCTTCTTGAGTGCACATGGAACATTCTCCAGAGTAGATCACATCCTGGGTCACAAATCAGGTCTTAACTGGTACCAAAAGATTGGGAGCATTCCCTGCATATTTTCAGACCACAATGCTTTGAAACCCGAACTCAGTCACAGGAGGAAAGTTGGAAAGAACTCAAATACATGGAGGCTAAAGAGCATCCTACTAAAGAATGAATGGGTCAACCAGGAAATTGAAGAATTAGAATATTCCTACTGGAAAATTTAAAATGGGAATGCACATGGGCCTCATTATAAAAGTTTGTCTTTGGGGTACAAGATTTCATGTTATGTCACCAGTTATATAAATTTATATCCAAAGGTTGTTCTCTTCAGGAAAGTGTGCCGCTTATAAAAGAAACAGTTGCTGTTTGAGATAAAGCGAATGCTGCCATTCGTGGGTGGGTTCTCTTTTGGTAGCTCATTACTAGGCCACTGTGCTGTGCCTTTGGGGCTGGCCTTGCTCTTCACCTGCTCTATGGGAGCTTCCTTGGCGGTTTTATTTCTTTACTACAAACTCCACCATTTCCAATGGCTACACTTAAATTAATTTTAGCGTTACAGGGGAAGAACCATTAGATCAGATTTCTCCCCCACACACCATTGTCACAATGCTACTGAACTTTTTGAGGTCACTGTACATATTTGAGTTCCAAATATAACTTCAGAAAATCAGAAATGGGAAATACCCTACCCCAGCTCCCTGTTCACAGCCCTGCACTAGTTTCTATTTGCGGCCCTCTATCTTTATTTGTTTTGAATTAAAAAAAAAAAAAGAGTTTAGCTTTTTTAATCACCAATACAACTTAGATTAGATACTGCTTAACATCAATTAATTACCTCAACTGTGGATATTAAGATGTTTCTTAAAAGAAAAAAAAATAACCCTGTATCTTTTCAGGGCAGAGGAAATTAATGGTCTATGTTGTATTGTACTTGGATATGGAATATCAAAACACTGACGTGCCTTAATAGTTAACATTCCAGTTTTTTATTTTTATCTATAAAAATATTATCATAAGGAGATAATTTTACCAAAAGTCTCAATTTTCAGATTTCATATTCTTAAGACAAAAACAAATTTAAAAATTATTATAAAATGTCCTTCAATTGATTGTTATTTTAGACACATTCTTATTAAATATGAGCTGATATGAAGATAGTCTCTGAATACAAGTATAGACATATGGTATGGTTTTATAGAATTCTTAGAAGTAGGTTATATATTTTAAGTTTTAAATATCTACAGAAACCTTGTGCCCTGTAAAAAGCAAATTTTCATCAAGAGCACTTAAGACTGGAAGGAAAAGTAAAGCTGTTTGTGGTAAATTGCATGATTTTAGATTTTTACTCATGGAGCACAGTCAGCAGAGAAGAGATTAAGATGGAGAAGGCTCACTGGCAGAAGAAACCAGCGAATATCACAGGTTCCTCGACCACCAAACTAATCTAAGTTCACCAAAATGACATCATGATAACAGCAGAACCCGTATGCTGTAAAGGAGGGAGGTTGCCAGTCGCTTAAAAGAGGCTTAAAAACTGCTGAAAACAACTCTCTCTGGTAACACATCAGAAATAAATATGCTCTTGCTCTGATTAGGGGTGAGATATAATCAAGCACAAATGTTCAGCGGCAGGTTCCAAAACTCAGGGATCTGACTTCATGGAGTTTCCTGCTGTCATGGGTAGAATTCTAGAATGCCGGGTTGGGTGTAGTTGTTCAACGGTACAAAGGTACAGTTATAGGACACTAATAAATCCTAGAGATCTGCTGTACAACACAGTACTAGAGTTAATAGTGCAAAGTTGCACGCTGAAAAACTTAAGAGGGTAAATCTCCTATTAAGTGTTCTCACCACTACCAAAAAGAAAAAAAAAAAAAAAAAGCCGGGGGACACAAGAAATCTTTTGAAGGTGATACAGGTGATAGATACACTTATTACCTTAATTCGGGTGATGGTATGGGTGTATGCATATGTTCAAATTCATCAAAATGTATACATGAAATATGTGTATATTTAATAATGAATATATAATGGCAATCATATTTTGTAATATATAAATGCATCAAATTAACATGTACATCTTAAGTTTACACAATGTTATACGTCAAATATATTTCAATAAATTAAAATCTGTATTTAAAATCATAGTAAAGTATACCTAAATAAGCTGAAAACTTAAAAAAAAAAGAATGGGAATTGGGAGGAACGTAGTAACTATAGTAGTATTTCTCAAAGCATATTCTACTAAGTCCCAATTTTGGAGCTTATTAATATATTCTGGAGAAAGGTTTCATGTTACATCAATTTGAGGAAACTGTTTAAATTATTACTTAAATACCTGTTAAATAAGTTTTTTCTGTATGACAAAACGGTTTTTTTTTAATGTTTAGTATCCTATTGTATACAGATTGATTCAAATTGCATTTGACCTTCACCTGCATCTCTCCTATATCCCTTTTATTTATATGTAGCATTCTTAATATTAGTGATCTGGGAAATACTCATTTAGAGAGACATTTTCTTATCCTCTCGATGCTACCTATTATAACCACACAGGACAACAGCCTCCTACTGCAAATACCATGTAGAATCCAGGCTGCTTTAGTCCACTGGAATTCCCTCTCCCTTCTTCCATGATAAGAGAATAATAAACATTTATCAAAATCCTCCAGAGCTAGATGTGGTGATGTAACTACATTTTCTGACCAATGGAACATGAATGGAAGCGTTATGAGCCTTCCAATGACGAGCTTCCAGGCCGGCAGTCGTCTGTGCATTCTTGTCTTCCAATCAGACAGAGGAGCATGGCCATGTCTGTGACCTTGTTTGACCTTGCTGACAAAAATAAGGCACTCAAGGTGGCAGAGCAATGGTGAAGAGAACCTGGGTCCCTGAATATTCTGACCAGATGGAATCACTCACTTTGAAAGAGAATTCAATTTTATGTTTTCTAAGACACTTTATCATTGAGTCTCTTCATTTAAGCAGCTTTGTGTTTATTCCAATGAGTCCACCCAACGGCAACTACCCAGCATTTATTGAGTAACTGCTGCTTATGAGGCAGAACTGTCATGGTGCACTATTGTACTGTGAGGGATGTAGAGGTATTAGATTATCTAATCTTCACAACAGAAGTCTGAAGTAGGTACCATGACGGGGAGTTTAAGTTACTCATCCAATGTCCTACGGTGAAGAGGTAGCATGGGTAGGATTTGAACCACCTCAGTCTGGCTTCAAATCTATAAAACTCTTTATCTGCATACTGTATTGCTATTTACTTGCAATATTCAAACAGAAAGACAATTATCTCCTGCTTCTAGAGAGCACTTACAGACCAAGAATTCATTCTTATAATTGTATGTATATAAATTAAGGCATAAGATTATAAATATTTAAATTTATCAATAAATTCACAAACATGTATTGACCACCTAACATTTCATTCAGCATATTAATAGCAAGAATTTTCCAGATTACTCATATGTGAGAGATACAACTAATAAATTCACAGAATTAGTAGTGCAAAGAAAACAGTGATGATTGATTTTTGAGTATAAACAAAAATTAAAATATATCTCGGGAGGTTAAAATAATGCCCAAAGAATACAACTAAGCAAATGATTACTACCATGGACATACTACACTTGGGCCTAAAAAGAAAAGCTTTCCCACAGAGAAACAGAGGAAAAAATTGTCATTATGTTGCAGTTCAGGTAAAACTCAAGTATCTTTAAGTAACTGCAAAGTTTGAAATGATAGGTTGGCTGCTTTAAAATCAAATAAATTTTAGTAGGAATTAATACAAGGACAGTATCCAAAATAATGGAAATAATAGTCACAGTAAAATGGATAGATCGTAAAGGAAGTCTAAGATTTTTGTATGACACTTACAAAAATAAACTCATTTTATTTAAGGCTTTATTTGAGAAAGTGTTAGCAAGAAGGAGCAGAGGTGGAGGGAGAGAGACAAGTAGACTCTGTGCTGAGCACAGAGTCTGATGTGGGGCTTAATCCCAGGACCCTGAGATCATGACCTGAGCTGAAACCAAGGGTCAGATCCTCAACCAACTGAGACACCCCGGCGCCCCTACAAAAATAAACTCTTATTGAAGTATGACATACACATGAAAAAATGACCAATAATGGGGAAAGCTGAATTAGTTTTTGCAAGATAAGCCATGTAACCAGCAGCTGCATCAGCTGCTCAGTCCTGGGGCTGATGCATGCTGTAATCATCTGGTAGCTCAGCTGGTGCTGGAGGGTCTCTGGCAGCACTGACCTGTCTGGTGGTTGGTGCTGGTTGTTAGCGAGGACTCTCTCAAAGGAGCCAGTGTGGGCTTTTCACTAGAACTCCTTCGATGTGGCTCCTGTTGCTTTTGTCTGCTCCAGTTACAGTCCCACTAGATGCGAGGTGATGCGGAGGAAGCGGTACTATCTCTCGACGGCAGGGCAAAGTCATACATTTAATCAGATGTGGGTACGGGGTGGAGAAGCATTTCTTAAAAATCTACCAGAGTGATCCTATAATTTATTATCTGAATCAGGACACTTGTGAGAATGAAAGGGTCGGTAACTGGAAGCAATGACAGGAAACCTAGATCAGCGCTGTCCCAGGAAAGCTGAAATGTGTGGGCTCCTGATTGTTACCCATCTGAAAATAGTTTGTGAAGTCTTTGGTCCATCTTTCTGAAGGTTTTTTTTTTAAAACTAATTTAGATGAATTTTTAAAATTTATCTTCTTGATAAGGGTTCTTCATTCTATAAATGGCAAATACCTTTTCCCAATCTGTGTTCTTCATCTTCACTTTGTTATTTAAGTTCTTAATGCTGATCCATTTACCCAACTTTTCCTTATGGTTGGAGTTTCCTGCATCCTGTTTATGAAATACGTGCCTACCTTGAAGAACTGACTGTATTTTCCTCTTCTATCTTTTACCCTTTACCCTTAACATTCTAACGCTTACCTTTAACATTCACCCTTAACCTCAACACTCAGATCTGCAGTTACCCTAGAACTGACTACTCTGTGTAGGGTGAAATACTGGAAAAGATGAATGTGTTCCATCACGGATAGCACACGAACCCCACACGTCATTCGAAAGACCAACCTTTAATCACCCCTCGAGAGTAACATTTTTGTCCTATGTGCAGTGCCTGTACATGCACCCCTATTAGCACTGGTTTCTGAATTCTCCTCTGTTCCACTGCTTTCCTCTGTTTGTCGCACTCTGTGCCAATACCACACCACTTTAATTACTGTAGTTTTAGAGAGAATGCTGACATTCAGTATTGCAAGTACCCATTTTCTTCAAGAATTTTTTTGGCTACTCTTAGGCTATATGTTTTCTAGGTAAAATTTAATCATTTTGTCAATTTTCACACATGCCACACACACACACACAAGCGTACTAGGTATTGGATTATGACTGCCTTGAAATGAGGTACACTTGGCAGAATATCTTTATACTATTGTTTGTGCCAATCAATAAACGTGGTAGACTGGATGTAGTTCACTGATTCAACAAAATAATAAAATGTTGATTTTACTGTTCCTTGAGTCATCTTTTGTTATGTTTTGCTGTTTTGACTCTTAACTATAGAGACTCTATATTTTCTGTTTTGACTCTTAACTACAGAGAACATACTGATGGTGACCAGAGAGGAGGTGAGTGGAGGGATGGGGGAACAGGTGATGGGAATGAAGGAGGGCACCTGTCCTGATGAGCACTGGGTGATGTATGGAATTACTGAATCACTACATTGTGCACCTGAAACTAATATTACACTGTATGTTAACTAAATTAAAACTTTAAAAAATTGCTGTTTTTAGTGTTATAGTTGTTAAACATCATTAAAAAATATATTTTAAAAATATAGTTATATGTAAATTAAATTGGATAGCTATTGTGTGCAATAAACTTGCTAAATTTACCTATTCATTTGAGTTTAATTGTAAATTATTTGGATTTTCTACATTTAAAATAAAATTGTGAATACTGATGATTTTACTTTTCTTATATTTACACCTCTTTGCATTTTCCCTCACCTCATTTCACTCACCAGAGACCTGCAGGATAATAATTAGTATAAGCTGTGTTAATGGATCTTATCTTTTTTCCTCATCTGTGATTGAAAGCTTTCAATATTTCATCAATGAAAATATAATAATTACTGTAGGTCTTTTACTGTAGGTTCCTTTTAAGAGAATGAAAAATTTTCCATTTCTATTTTGCAAAGAGTTTTCTAGAACTAATAAAAGGGTGATGAAAGTCATTAAAACTGTCATTTTGCATCTACTGAATATAGTTTTCTACTTTATTCAGTGAATGTGGTGATTTGTATGGAGCTACTTTTCTAATGGATTATATTTCTGAAATATACCTATTTTAGATGCGACATATTATCCATTTCGTACTTTGCTGAATTGGGGTTGCTACTCTTTTGTTTGGGATGATAACATCTCTGTTTGTGAGAGAGACTGCCTGGTACTTTTCCCTTTCTTACACCGAGAGTCACTGTCAGATTGTAATCAAATTGTAACGTGCTCATGAAGCAACATAAGGATTACTTCGTCTTTTTTATTCTCTGGAAGAGTTTAGGTAATATTCTTCCTATCAATATTTATTCCTATCAATGTTTGGAAGAATTAATGATTAATGTCATCTGGATCTAAAGTTTACTTTATGAGAAGGTTGAAATTGCAGATTTACTTCCTTAATGGAATTAAGACTTCAGATATTTTTCAGGGTTTCCTGTGTTCATCTTTGTAAGTAATACTACCCTAACAGGTTGTTCATTTCAATTTTCAAATTTTAACATGCATTTGTTTATAGTATCCTCTTATAAACATTTAAAAATCTGTGAGGTCTGTACAGTTCCATATATATATATATATAGATATATATATATATATATCTATATATATATATATATGAAATACATCTATATATATAGGCGATTTATTTTTTCTCATTTTTTTCTGAATTACTTTGTCAGAAGGTCATCAGTTTTAATTACCTTTCAAAGGACAATATTGTGACTTTCTCGATTCTTTTACATTTCATTTCTGTCATTAGTGACATTGTGTTGAGTTTGCTGCTCTTTTCTTAACTTCTTTTTTTTTTAAGATTTATTCGAGCCGGGGGGGGGGGGTGTGTGGCAAATGGAAGAGGGGGAGAGAGAATTCCAAGCTGACTCCCTGCTGAGTATGGAGCTCCATCTCACGACCCTGAGATCATGACCTGAACTGAAATAAAGAGTCTGACTTTCAATCGACTGAGCTACCCAGGCACCCCTCTTTTCTTAACTTCTTAAGGTGGAAATTAAATCACTAATTTTCAGCTTTTTTTTTTTTTTTAACGTATACTTTCAGGCAAAAAATATTCCTCTATGAAGAGTATTAGCTGCATCCTACAAGTTTAAATACATTGTATTTTTATTCGGTCTACCCAAAATATTCACTATATTTTCTGTGATTTCTTATTTGATTCACGAGCTATATAAAAGTTACTGCTTATATTTTTAAAGAGGTTTTTCAGTTTTCTTTTTGCTATTGATTTCTAAAATAATTCTTTTGTGGTCAAAGAACACATTCTATGTCATTTCATAACATTCCCGGAAACACTTTTTATGGCAGCATTCAGTAATTTTTCATAAATTTTCCATGTGCATTTGAAAAAAATGTTTCCTATGGTTGATTTATGTAGTATTTTATACATGTCAATTATGTTACATTGTTTAATCATGTCATATTTGACATTCTTGCTTACTTTTTTGTTTACCTGGTCTGTTAGTTATTGCAAATTACATGCTAAAATATCCAGTGATGACTGTAAGTTAGTTATTTCTTATAGTATTATAATTTTTGCTTAGTGTATTTTGAGGCTAAATTAATAGACTCATGCACAATTAGAAAGGCCATCTTTTTGTGTTGAACCCTGTTTATCTCAGGTAATGTCTCATATGTTAAATTATATTTTTATTTACATATATATTTTTAAGATTTATCTTTTTATTTGACAGAGAGAAAGACAGCCAGCAAGAGAGGGAACACAAGCAGGGGGAGTGGGAGAGGAAGAAGCAGGCTCCCAACGGAGGAGCCTGATGTGGGACTCGATCCCGGAACGCCGGGGTCATGCCCTGAGCCGAAGGGAGATGCTTAACGACTGCACCACCCAGGCGCCCCTAAAAGTTATTTCTTATATTCATTATCCAGTCTGAAAATCTTTGTTAATTGGATTAGTGAATTTATGGTTAATACAATTATTGATGTATTTGTATTCAAATCTTCCATCTTGTTATTTGCTTTTAATTTGACCTGTCTCTTGTACATTCTATTTTCGGGTTTAATAGCTATATTGACATATAATTCAATTACTGTGAAGTTCACAAATTTAACATGTACAGTTGAGCAGTATATTCACTGATCTGTGCATCTATCACCCTGTCTAATTGTAGGACATTTTTATTCTCCCCAAAAGAAGCCTGAGTCCATTAGCAGTCACTCCAGAATCCCACCTAACAAACCTAGACAAGTGGTAACCTATTTTTCCTCTCTATTGCCTATTCCAGACATTTCGTATAAATGGAATCTAACAATATGCTGTCTTTTCTGACTGCCCTTTCACTTAGCATAATGTTTTTAAGGTTCATCCAAGTTGCAACATGTGTTATTTTTTAAAATTTCTTTGTATGATTTGATTGTTTTGTATGACTGAATAACATTCCACTACATGGTTAATGTCCTGGCTTGTCAATCCATTCATCAGTTAATGGACATTTGGGTTGTTTCCACTTTTTTTTTTTGGCTATTGTGAATAATGTTGCTGTGAACATTCATGTATAAATTTCATGTGTAGAAAGTTCACATAAAGAAAACACCTTTATTTTTTACTTCAATTTTGAAGAATAGCTTTACTAGGCAGAGAAGTCTAGATTGGCAAGGGATTTTTTGTTGCTGTTGTTTTCAGTTCTGTAAAGATGCTATTCAATTCAAACGATTCCATAATTTCACTGAGAAGTATGTTTCATACTTGCTGTTTCTCTTTTGAAGGTAACATATCCTTTTGCTCTAGGTACTTAAAAATTTTTCTCTTCGCTTTTCTCTTTGAACATAATATATGTTGGTGTGGTTTTATTTGTACTTATTCTTTGGATTTTGCAGAACTTAATAACACTTTAAAATACTGCTATAACTCCATCTGCTTTCCTTTAACCCTGAGACTCCCAATTACACACATATCAGGACTTTTCATTTTATTAATATTTTTTACATTATTCTCTGAATTATCTGTTCCCCCATCTAGCCTTCTAACTTGATATTTTCTATTATTTTATTTTCCAACTTACTAATCTTTCTCCTTCTGTGCCCTGTATTCAGTTAAAGATGTATTAATTTCAGTTATTCAAAACATAATTTTATAATTCTGAGTTGACTGTTTTCTGTAGATACCATTTCTCTGCCTAAATCCTTCACGTTGTAATACATCTTCTGAAACTGATCAAAATTATTTTAAAGTCCATTTATGGGTAAATAAATATCTTTTATCTCATGTGTATTAATTTCTATTTTATATTTTTTTCCTCTTGGTCTTCCATCATTTGATCTTCCGGTGCGCTTGATTTTTTTTTATAAAATGCCAGACGTTGGGTATGAAAATCTAGCTTTAACCTAACCTAGAGTTAGTTTTACTGTTAGTTTAGTCTTGCTGACGTTATTTTTATTTAAGGATTATTATTATTTTTAAATTTTGTTTTTTCTTCTTGCAAGTCAGTTAAGGCAGAGTCAGATCACGAGAATATGTGCTTAGATTGAGGTTATTCGTTTCAGTTTTTCTGAGAGTTGTATTTATTGCTGCTGGTAGACCTTTAAGGGTCTCGGTTGGAAGATGGGGGTTTTGCCAGGACCTCTCTTAACTGGCTAGTTCTTAATTCCAATTTTTCTCATGAGCCCCAGGTGGCTGCTTAATGCACTATACAACTTGCCAGTTTCCTAGAATCCTTCCCCACCCTCCTCGCCCCTCTCAGCTTATGGCTTCTTGGTTAAGGCTCAATAGTTCTATTTCCTTTCACTCTTTGATCTATTCCCTTACATCCACTGCTTTTATAGCTCACAGAAGTTTTCAAATAGGTGGTAAACTATTAGGTTTTCCTAGTCATCATGTTTGGAATAGTTGAGACAATACAATTTCATCTGCCATAGCCAAGAGCAGATGTCTTGGACAATATTTTTATTTCAGAAAAAAATGTTAATGATTGAATAATGAATTCCTACTACAATAGTAAAATGGTGAAGTCTAGAAAGAATGCCATTTGAGAAACAAATCTGTTATTGATAGCTGGCCTAGAAGAGAGAAAATATAGGGAAGTCATAATATTTTCAAATATTTAAATTATTATTATATACAAGAAAAATTATTTAATTGTTCTTTGTAAGATTCAACTTAAACTAAGAGAGAAAAGTAAAATTTGGTTCCATGTAAACAAGTCCGTGGATAATTCAATATGTTTATAAAAAGAACACGCTGTTCTCTAAAAGGCAATACTCTCTAGTACAGGGATAGCTAGGAAGATGCTTGTTGAGTCCATTTTGAGAATGTTATAAGAGCTTATAAAATTCTTATAAAATGAGTATAAGCCATAAGTAAGGTCTGAAAACTATTTACAGATTAATGAATGAATTGGGTGGAGGGAATTTTCCAGAGAGGAGAAATGTCCTATGGAAAGGTGTGGTGATGAAGTGAACTCTCTTCTTCGGGTAGAGAGGGTTAATGAATAGTTTTCTCTGGATGAAGAGTTTATATTGGTCAATCACAAAGCTACTTTCTACTTGGAGCAAACTTCTATCATACACTCTTCCATAACCTTCTTGTACTTAGGTTTGTGTTTTTCTGTAATTTCCTACCAGACTGTAAGGACTTTAATAGAAAGCTTTTTGTCTCTATATCCTTTCCCACAGGTGACAGGGATTCATAGGAAGGTTTTTTTTTTTTTTTTAAATACTTTATTTATCTGTAGAAGAGAGAGAGAGAGAGAGGAAGAGAGAGTGCACATCAGGCAGAGGGAGAAGCAGGCTCCCTGCTGAGCAAGGAGCCTGATGTGGGACTCAATCCCAAGACCCCAAGATCTTTTTTTTTTTTTTAAAGATTTTATTTATTTATTTGACAGAGATTGAGACAGCCAGTGAGAGAGGGAACACAAGCAGGGGGTGTGGGAGAGGAAGAAGCAGGCTCATAGCAGAAGAGCCTGATGTGGGGCTCGATCCCATAACGCCGGGATCACGTCCTGAGCCGAAGGCAGACGCTTAACCGCTGTGCCACCCAGGCGCCCCCCAAGACCCCAAGATCTTGACCTGAGCCGAAGGCAGATGTTTAACTGACTGAGCCACCCAGGTGTCCCTCAAAGGATGTTTTGAGAAGGAATAAAAGAAACTGAAGTCAGTATTTAAAAAAACATTACTGTGTGGGGCACCTGGGTGGCTCAATTGGTTAAGCCTGGGACTCTTGGTTTTGGCTCAGGTCATGAGATCAAGGCCCACAAGGCTCCGTGCTCAGTGTCGAGTGTGTGTGAAATTCTTTCCCCTCTCTCCGCCTTCCCCTCTGCTCCTACCCCCACTCCACCTGCTCATCCACACTCTCTCTCCCAAATAAATAAATAATAAATAAATAAATAAATAAATAAATAAATAAATAAATAAATAAAATCCTTAAAAAAACATTATTGTGAAGATTACCAGGACAGAAAAGCCACACAAGACTGGAGACAGCAAGTCTAGTTGGAAGCTTTATGCAGTGGAAACATTTTCTGCAGGTGAAAGAAGAAGGAGAATGAAACACAGCATGGCGGAAGAAGTGTCAACACCTGGTAACCTGACTGTGGGAGACCACAGAGGGAGAGAAGGGACTCCAGTCTGTGTGACTGGGAGGATACTGATTCAATTTGTAGAGACTGACCAGAAGCACTCCCGCAACATGAGATCGTTCTGTCACAGCCTTCTGATGTTTCCACCTCCATATCACATAGTACAAATACTAGTCAGTTCTCCACATCCCATCGTCTCATCGTCTCATGCCCAGCCTTGCCATGGCACCTTCACAGACTTCTGCATTTCTCGATACTCCTGTCTCCCACAGTGCTTACAGTTGTCGACACACCTGAGAGATTACTACCTGATGGCACTGTGTTTGTTACTGTGTTAAATTAATGGCTCATGTTTTCCAGCTAGACTATTAGTTCCCGAACACTTGAAACATATTGTCCAAATTCTCAGTGCTAAATCCTATCTTATTTAATCTCAAATATACTCTATTGAACTAGAGGTGGGCTATAATGAACCCTGGTTAATGAACAGAAATAAAGAATTTTGGGGCACCTGGGTGGCTCAGTCTGTTAAGTGCCTGCCTTTAGCTCAGGTCAAGATCTCCTGGTCCTGAAATTGAGCCCCGTGTTGGGATCCCTGGTCAACGGGGAGTCTGCTTCTTCCTATTCTTTAGCCCCTCCCCCATCAAGATCTCTTTCAAATAAATAAATAAATATCTTAAAAAAAAGAAATAAAGTATTTTTTACCATCACCATGCCACAATATAGGTGCCCCTGGATATTCTTAACTTTTAACTTGAAACCAAAGTGACATAAACACTTAGAAGTGTCAGCTTTTAGAATTTGTCAAGTGTGCTCTGAGTTCCTAATTATAGTGAATGTTCGTTTCCTTCATCCAATTTGTTTTCTGCTACAGCTAACCTAAATGTAATCTCTTGAGTGTTTGCAATTTGGGTAGCCTTTCACTGAATTATAAAGGCCAAAGAATTCGATTTTTAAGGTATAATAAAGGCCTATCTGGAATTGGTTTAAATAATGCAGGAATTTTTTACCTCATATAAGAAAATATGTGAAGGTTGATTAGGACCCAGGTCCCACATCTCTAGGAGATGGCTTTACCCTTAACTGATTTCTGCACTTTCAGGTCTCCCATCTAAACAGGACAATAGCCAAAGTACAAAGAAGGGTTGTCTCTTACTCTATCTCTTCATTAAGAGTGAGAGATAGGGCACCTGGGTGGTACAGTCAGTTAAGCGTCTGACTCTTAGTTTCAGCTCAGGTATGATCTCAGGGCCGTGATCTCAAGGTCATGAGATTGAGCCCTCCATTAGGCTCCATGCTGAGCATGGAGTCTGCTTAAGATTCTCTCTCTCTCCGCAAATAATGAATCATGGAACACTACATCAAAAACTAAGGATGTACTGTATGGTGACTAACATAATAAAAAATTATTATTAAAAAAAAAAGATTCTCTCTCTCTCTCCCTCTGCCCTTCCCCACTGTGCGCTCGCTCGCTCTCTAAAATAAATAAATAAATCTTTAAAAAAAAGAGTGAGGGACTCCTTTTAGTAGTCTATCAGCTTTGTCTCTATTTCTCATTGGTTAGAATCACATAACCAACCCTATATCATTTATTACAAAGTGCAGTGGGGTGACCATGATTGTCTTAGGCTCACGATCCACTCCCTATCTATTGTTTTAAATGGAATCCTTACTCATGGAAGAGAGGGCGAATCAGTGAAAAAACCTGGGTGATTTTAGCAAGCTGAGGGAAAACATGGATTTGTGATACGTAACCAAGAGGGTGAACTCTAGAAGGTCTACAATGTTGATTGTTCAAAAGGAAGACGTTTCTTTGGGAAAAAGTATCAACTAATTTTGTTCCCAAAAAATGGGTTTATTGCTTCTATGATATCATGTGTCATACGAATTTGTATTATAACATTAAGAAACAATATAATTATTAAACCTCCCTGAAGGACAACAGTCAGATCCCAAAAGGCCAATTATCACATAAAATAAACACAGAGCCATGTTAGAGTATCCACAGAATTCCACAGCATTCGCTGAAGGACTGAATTTTGCACACATTATTCATAATGTTATCTACTGACAGTTGTGGGAATGTTGTGGGAAGATCTGAGAGATTCCAGGTTAGTACTAACTTACACAATGGTTTTAAGCTTGTTCACGAAGAGTGTCATTTGGCACTTGAAAAAATAATAGTAATTACACTCAACATGCAAATTTATATTTAAAAAAAAATTTTTTGTTTGTTCATTTGTTTTTTTTTTTGGTTCAACATATAAGTGAAATTCTATAGTATCTGTCTTTCTTTGACTTATTTCTTTCAGTATAATACTCTCTAGGTCCATCCATATTGTTGAAAATGGCAAGATCTGATCCTTTTTATGGCCGAGTAATATTCTGTTGTATATATACACCACATCTTTAACCATTCATCAATCAATGGGCTGCTTCCATATCTTGACCATTGAAAATAATGCTACATAAACATAAGGGTTCATATATCTTTTCAAATTAGTGTTGTTGTTGTTGTTGTTGTTTCCCTTTGGGTAATACCCAGGAGTGGGATTATTGGATCCTAGGGTAGTTCTATTTTTAACTTTTTGAGGAATCTCTATACTGTCTTCCAAGTGGCTGCATCAGTTTGCTTTCCCACCAACAGTGCATAAAGACTCCTTTTTCTTCACATCTTCCCCAACAGGCATTATTTCTTGTCTTTTTTTATTCTAGTCACTCCAACAGGTATAGGATATCTCATATGATGTATCTATCATCGTATCTATGTATCAATCCTGTAACCCTAACCAATACATGTAGTAATTTTAGGATCTAAACCCAATGCATCTTTTCCACTCAATCTTGTTTCTCCTAGTCTTCTGTGACATTGAATTTCATAGAGAAGACAAACATTCTTGAATTCTTGAATCTCGGCAGTGTCTTGGGAAATACTCTAGTTGACAGAGAAAAGCAGCACATTAATCCCTCACACAATCCTCCATTCAGCAACATGCACCCTCTGAATTGGGATCCACTTAGTAGCTCTTTGACCTTAATTAAAGTTTTTAAATCCTCATTTAGATGTCATCACAGTTTTAGGTAAGACAAGACCAAAAAAAAGTTATGGAAGAAGGAAATCTTGGAGCTAGGTCATGTGATAAACATCTATTCTTCTTTATATTAGAATGAGGCACCAAGTGGGTACACATAGAAAGTGGCTTCTTGGGGTGCCTGGGTGGCATAGTTGTTAAGCGTCTGCCTTTGGCTCAGGGCGTGATCCCAGCATTCTGGGATCAAGCCCCGCATCAGGCTCCTCCACTGGGAGCCTGCTTCTTCCTCTCCCACTCCCCCTGCTTGTGTTCCCTCTCTCGCGGGCTGTGTCTCTCTGTGTCAAATAAATAAATAAAAATCTTAAAAAAAAAAAAAAAAGAAAGTGGCTTCTTAGTTTTCCTGATTTCTTTGGAAGTCAGCACCAATCTCGATGATGGGAATGGCCCTAGGTTCATGAGACATGACAGGAAACCCTCCTGGGAAACCGCCAAGTTTTGCATTCACTTATGGGGTTGGTCTTTCTGAATGACTTGGATGGGATTTGCATCAGCAAATGATATGGATTTCCATCCCATTTACAGATGGGCAAATAAGAACCTTCATTTTAGGTTGCTTCAATTTCTGTATTTCTTCTCTTGACACGGCAGGAGTGGTAGCAGTTTGTGGTAGTGGTATTGGGTGTGTGTGTGTGTGTGTTGGTAGGGGCTATCGAGAATCTGCAGTTGTAAAGTTTGGACACAACTCTTTGAAGCTAGCCAAGATGGTAAATGTCCAAGCATTGGGAAAATGCTCACTAGAAATTCCCAGGGGTAACATGGTCCCCACGTCTGGACAGTTGGATGAAACAAACATAATGTCCTATCAGAGGATGACTGGAATTGCCATGATGTCTGAGTATTCTCTGTGTGAGGATTAGCAAGTCATCTTAATATCTAAACTCCTGGTGAGGGAAGGAGCTCCAATGTAGGCACCGAGAGCTGGATTAGATTGCTTAAGTAAAATCAGACCATGACTGCTTTGGAACAGATGGTCCTTCATCATAAATAATGAGAAAAAATGTTTATTATTCCATTGTATGAGGAAATGCTGTGGATACTCCTGCTTCAAAACCTCACCTCCATCACATCCACAAAGTCCCGACAGAGGAGTCAGTATGGAAGGAAGAAGAGAGAGAGAACCACTGCTGATGGAATAGGGGATTCAGAAGCCAGGCACAAAATATGTGCTTGTAAGTTCAAAAATATATATTTTATTCCAAGCCAGGATTCAAATCCACCGAGATAAATTTTAACAGAGAAGAATTTAAAATTTAACAGTATTTATTGAGTCAGTAATGTATAGCATTGAACTAGGAAATCTGGAACATCCTGCTTATCCTTGACTGGATAATAATAGTAGCTACAATTCACTGAGGAGTTACTATCTCACAGTCACGAGGCTGAGTGATGGACATTTTGCTTAAGCTTTAAACAGCCCTAGGAGGTAGATACTTTATCCCCATTTTACATATAGAAAAACCAAGGCTCAGATGGCTAAAGAATCTTGTCTAAGATCACACAAGCTTGCCAAAATCCATAGCTAGAATTCTTATCTGACACATTTAACTAGTTTGCAACACTGCTCAAGTTCGTTGGAAATAATGTGAAAATCCAGTCGGGTCTGCTTCTCTCCAACACAAACTATCTTCTCTTTCAGCTCCCATACAAATTCTCTAATAGGCTCCTAAATATCTCCATTTACATGGAATTCAGATTCCAATGTAATGCAGTGGTCATGCTGCTTGACAGCAATCTTGCCAATTAAGCAGCAATCCTAATTGAAAGAATTTTGTACTGTGCATACACATTTGCTGTATTCTCAGCAAGCTTACAGCTGCTGGCATAGACATCATTAGAATCTAGGAAAACAACTATTTCCAAGTGAACATCAACATAATGCAAAACATGATATGTCAGGAAGTGAAGAAACTTGAATAAAAGTTAGTGAATGGGGAAGCCAGCTGTAATAAGCCAAGTGGAATCCTGCCTGAGGTCCCGAGTCAAAGGTGCTTCCGAAAAAGAAGTCGGGACCTTAATGAAAATGAATGGTCAGAAGTTTTGTTTTGCAATTTGTATGACGGATGTTGCAAATGTGATGCCCATTTTACTCTGGTCTCTTCCTTGTTTTATTTATGGTGTGTGTGTGTGTGTGTGTGTGTGTGTGTGTGTGTGTGTGTTTCAGAATTCAGACAATAAAATTCTCTCTTATACTTCACACCTTTCTAATTTCTCTTAGATAATATATCATTTGGCAGGCAGTGGGCCCAAACTTTTATTTTTCCCAACGCAATGCTATATTAGTTCTTCCTCAGATGACAGTGTTGTTTGTTTTATTACCTGTGTTGAGTAAAAAAGAAAAAAATTATATTGGAACATTTTAAAAAATTAGTGTTCATTTAAACTTAAATACCTCCCTTTCTGTTTCTTGACTTTTGCTGTGAACACTAAATGACTTTAATACAGTTTATATTTACACATAATCTCTGTGCATATCACATTCTTTTTGCTGATACTTACTCCAGCAAAGAAAACATGCTACGTCCCTCTCTCTCTCTCTCCCTATTCATCTTCCTATACCCTCCCCCTACAGTGATTCACCCAACAAAATTCTGCTGTTTCTTGGGATTGGTGGTAAAGTTCGGACTCACTTCCTACTTAATGAATTAATGAAACTTAATGCAGACTGAAAAGAACCCCATATTCACTCTTCACGTCATTCCTTCTAAACATTCTCAGCTCCGTCTACGATGATGTGTTTTTGGGCCACGCCTCTGTGTCAACCTCCTGGCTCTCCTTCCACCTTTCACACAGCTTCCGTTAATTACCTTCTCTGTCTTCTACTGTCGGCCAGAGTCTTAAACAGCAGTACAAACTCACTGTCTCCACTCACTCAACCTCCTTGGTCTGACGACTCCCAGCCAGGCTCGAGAAGCTGCTCTTACAAAGCTTGACAATGGCCTCCAGCCAATGGAAAATTTTCACTATTTATAATTTCAGGTTTCTATAAAATTAGACTCTGTGGATGACTCTTCATTCTCAGGTATTTTGTATTTACTTGCTTTCTATATTCTTGTACCCTCTTGGGCATATGGCTCTATACTTCCAGCCACTTACTGTTTGTTTTCTTGGTGAGATTTTCTTGCCCTCCCACTGTAAAAATGTGATGATACCATCTAACCTTAATTTAATTTTCTCTCTACATATTCCCTTTGCATAATGTTATCCATTTTCATGATTTTCTTTCTTTTTTTTTTTTAAAGATTTTATTTATTTATTTGATAGAGAGAGACAGCCAGCGAGAGGGGGAACACAAGCAGGGGGAGTGGGAGAGGAAGAAGCAGGCTCCCAGCGGAGGAGTCTAATGTGGGGCTCGATCCCAGGACTCTGGGATCACGCCCTGGGCCAAAGGCAGACGCTTAACGACTGAGCCACCTAGGCAACCCCCATTTTCATGATTTTCAATTACCTAACATAATAGAAAAAATATATAATGATGTCTCACTATCCACAGTATCATCCCCCCATCAAGCACGTCACACATATTCAGCTCTTGTTATGTGCAGAGTATATACTTGGCTCCAAGAAAGTTCATATTTTTTTAATGCTTATTATTTGTTATAAGCTGTATTAATTTCTTCAAGTCTTTACAACTGCTTTCCCAGAAAGTGTCCCTTATTCCCAACGTTATAAAGAAACCAAATCTCGAAGAATGCAAGTAAAATTTCCACACAATGTTGTTGGCTATTGCAAATGCAGGACTGAGAATGAGGGTCTGCTGACTCCAAATGCTGTCATTTTTCCATCAAATTTGCCTTCCTAGTCCTTCTGCTCAAGCGGCTTACATTCTTGATGGGTAGCTGGGACATATGAAAACCTGCCATTCAAAGGCTTCTCTAAATGACAAACGACCCCTTCAATGTTCCCAGCGCAGTAGTGTTCATTCCAACTTTCAAACTTTTTCTTTTTTGCCATGGAAATGGTGAAGAATTTTTCAGCATCTATCAATTCTTCAGTCAGCTCATGTGTCCATCTCTGTCATAAAGCCTACTCTGGATCTTCCTATGAATTCTGAGTGGCCCCTCCTAGCTCTGAGCTCTTAAACGATTTTCTTTCAGCCCCAATTCTATAGCAGTCTGTTCTGTTATTCTTTCATTTCTTATTTTGCTGGGGGGAGACTCCAAGGAAAACTAGAAGCTTGTGGTGGCTAAGGCCTTTGGCTTTGCCACAGTACCTAGAAGAGGGTGAGCAGAGTACTGCTCAATAAATATATTCTTCATTTTATTGAACTGAAAATTGAACTGAATTTCTTTGTGACCTCCTTTAATGCTGGAAAATGGGGGAAAAAGGCTTAGTAATGTAAAACTAATGCTGATGTGCAAAGGAAAGCAAGAAATGATTGATTATACAAGTCTGTAAGAGGAAGTGTGTTTGCAGCTATTCCTAGCTCAGTAAATCAAAAATAGCTTGCCAGATGTGACTCCCAGTTTTCTATAAAATTCATCATTTTCTATATGCATTTACAAAGCAAAGAAAGGATTTTATAGATAGCAACACCCAAAGAAAATTAGGCCTGCCTTGCTCCCTTTCCTCCCTTCTTCCCATCTTTCTCCTTCCCTCCCTCTCTTTCCCTCCCCCCATCCACTCTCCTCTATTTTTACTTGTATAAAACACACTAAAGAACGGACATTGAACTGAGTTGGGCAAGTCTTCAATTTCCGAGCAGATACACTTTAATATAACGAGGATGTGACGCCGATTCAAAAACAATAAAGTGTTGAACTTGGTGACTTTTGCGGTCTCTCACAGTTCTAGGATTCTGTAATTGTGTTAATGCAGCATTTTTAACAACTTAATGCTAAATATTCAACAACACTGAAATTCCAGTTTAAGCCTGGTGGCTCCCGGAAGCTGTGAGCTCCACTGTGTGCCTTGCCTGCCTCTTCATGATGCTCACGCTAATTAATGTTGACTCAGGCCTCAGGTGAAAGCCCCTCTCCCCGTGCACTGTCCCTTGCTCAAATGTCTACTTTGCTTCTGCCATAGGAGCACATTCCATCAAATAATATTTTCAGTTCAGAATCATGAATACAGCTATTTTAGTTACTTACATTGCCTTAGAAACATGGCCCTATGAATTGGGGTCTGTTTGCTTATGTTCTGTGTTGTCCACAGCTAAATTTTGTTACATTGCATTTCAAAACTTTGGTTTTGTAAGATTCATGAGGGGTGTTTGTAGAAATATAGGTCCCTAGTCTCTACCAAACCCTAATAGTTTTTTTTGGGGGGAACCATGATGTTTGAAATTTTATTAAGCACTCTGTAATTCTGACATGGATGGTATGGTTTTCTCTGGATCAAACATTGAGAAACTCTGTCCCTTATTGTTTACTCTTGATTCTTTTCATGCTCATAGTGAAGAATTTAACTTTAAATACCACAAAATATCAAATATCACAGTAAAAATTACCACTCTGTAGCAATTGTTTTACGTGTGGTAACCTGATATTCTTACGATAAAGTTTCTTTTTTCAAACCCAAATTATATGTTGAGCGTCATACTGAGAAATCATATTGACATACTGATAAAATTGTTTATAAGCTTATATAGTATTTTTTCAATGTTAAGGACTTAATCGATAAGCTAGCTGTAATCACTGTATTGCATAATTATGAATTAATATGCTTATTAACAACAGACCTCTTTTGGACCCTGATGTCAACAGACAAGAAAACACAATCTGGAATATCACCTTACAAGATAAAGTGGCTTTGAACTAGGTCCTTGTGGTAATTTAGGATATGAATGCTGGTGACTGACTCCTGCCTTATTGCAAACTGTGGCTCATAGAAAATCATATTACAGCATGTTTCTGGTTTACTTTAATGCATTTAGTTCAAATAGCTCAATACATCAAATGACCAAAATCCAGAGAAAAAGGGATAAAAAAATACCTCCCATCAGGAAACATTAGATTAATGTAATCCTCAGAATAGAAATAACCAGTCTCATCTGTTTCACAAGTAGGAATTTCCTTTTTTAAATTATCCATTCTATCATTGGCCAGCTAGGAAGGGATCTACTTTTTTTTAGAGGTGGTTCCTTCCCCCAGTGGACAGCAATAATTATAACTATCCTCCTCACATTTAACCCAAATCAACATTTTAATAATTTCCTAGCTTGAGTTTACCATGCAATAATTTTGCTTCCTATTTCATATGACAGCAGGGGAAGAAGTAGGGTTTTGTAGGGTTGGTTGAGCTATTCTGTCTTCTGTGCTGGATGTTTGAAATGTGTTAGCAATTTTTCTCCTAATTCAATCCCCATGAGGTAGGCGGTATTCCCCTTCCTCTCTCATGTTATAGATGCGGAGAATGAGACAGGGAGAAGTTGAGCAGCTTGTCTCTGGTCATAGTTTATAGGGACTGGAGTCAGACTGGAACCTGGACTTTCTACCCAGTTCATCCTTTTTTTAAATGAAGGTTTCTTAAAGTGGTTTAATGAAAAATTGCATACCTGAAAACTACGAACATAACGAACCATCACTATACCATCACTATACCATCAGTATAATGAACCCATTGCCAGCATCAAAAATTATCTATTTATGGCCAGTCTTGCTTCATTGATATCCACCCAGCCCTCCACCTTAGGTATTTTAAGCAAACCCCAGATATCATATCATCATATCCATACTTATGGCAGTATGTATCTCTAAAAGGTACTCTTTAAAGAAATACAAACAAAATACCATTATCCAACCTAAACGTTTTTTCAATAATTAAGTCTTAACAAAATAGGAGTGTTCATAATATAATATGAATTGATAAAGAATACTGTAAAAATATATATGCTATCATCTTAGTTGAAGAAAGAAGGAGAGGGAGGGAGGGAAGAAAGAAAAGGAGGGAGGGAGGGAGGGAGGTGGAGGAAGGAAGGGGAGGGAGGAAGGAAGGGAAAAGACAAGACAAGAAAGAAGAGAGAGAGCAAGAAGGGAGGGTGAGGAAGGAAGGGAGGGAGGGAAAAAATGCTTATTCACAGAGAAAAATGACTACAAGGAAATAAAGCTAAATATTATCAACAGTCTGTAGTTAACCCTGTGTCATGATATTAAAGAAGAGTTTTGTTTACTTTTGTATTTTTGTGTGTATTTTTACTAACAGGAATCTACTGGGTTAGGTAACAATTCATCCTTATTTAACACTGTTAAGATTTCTAAAGTGTTGAGCATTGTCATTCAGCCTTCACTTCTTGCACATCTACTGTGTCAGATATGCTAAGGACTGAATACGCACTGAATGAATAAGGAATGAATGAATGAATGAATGAATGAGTACTGAAGAAATCACATGGTTTCTGATCTCAAAAAGAAAAACAACCTCATATTTAAGGTGACTATTTGATTTCATTCATTTTTACATAAATTATGGTAGATTTCAGGAGATTTTTTTTTTTGGCAGCCTAATGGCTATAATGTCTGCATACAGTGGGCTGGGTGCTTGGCTCATGGCACTGAACATAAGAGGTGTAGTTCATGCTCTCGTGTAGCTAAGAGAGTCGGGTAGAAGATACAAGCTCAACAAGTCATTGTAGGAGTATACTGCAATACAAGATCATGTGACGCAGGGGATTTACCTAATTTTGGAAGGTAGGGAAAGCCTCCTGAAGAAGCAGGCTCAGCCCTAAAGAATGCATGAGATAGAAAGAGCATTCCAGGCAAAAATCCTAGGATATGTGAAGACTGGAGAATAAGAAGAACTTGGGATAGTGAAGAAATAAGAGCCCAGTGTGGCTGAAGCAGATACAGTTGAAGAGAAAGAGATGGGGTCAAGGTAAGACTGGAGAGGCTGTTAAGATGGAAATCAAGCAGGGCCAATGGGAAGACCGTGAAAGGCGTTAAACACAAATTATTTCTTCATTTATAGACCTGCTTATTTTCTAGAGCCAGTGAAGACATAAAGATGCAGAATCCTTGCAGTGCAGATGGAGCCTTTCTACAAAGGGCTTAAAGGAGGAGCTGGCCTACTCGGGCTACACACACAGTGGGAGATGGTAAGCGGTTATGTTTCCTCATTGAACACTAGGATTGCCACTTCCTTGAGAGGCATAAAGTGGTTCTAGCACACAGATTTCACTCTCTGGCTGCATAAATCCTCCCCCCACTGCATACACACTTTCTCAGTCTGCGAGATGTTTGTCTTAACGAACTGCTGCTCTTCCAACAGCTCTGGTTTCTCAGCAATTATTTCCCTCAACAACTGGCTTTTAAAGTTCAATAATTCTTGTTTCCACAGCATGAGTTTGGGGAAGACAAAACACTCTCACACCACATCTCTCTAGCAGCACTGTACCAGTCAGCAATCTCGGTCAGCACATATGTTAGACGTTAGTCTGGCAGAGGACACAACCACAGCATCATCATACGCTGAACTATCACCTGCTCTGGTAGGCAGTTCACAATACATTCCACACTCCCAATGCCGTTTTGCTCGCTGATGGTCCTACTGGAACACAAGTTCTACCAACTACCTGAGATACAATGCATTTCAGCATAACCATGAAAATCAAGGAACAGATTTTGATATGTAAGTTTCCACTTAAATGCAAACTGAGGAAGTTATGGCTTAATCTTGAATTTGAAATACATTTAGGGATAAAATGTCACTGATTTATAAGAGAAATGGATATTATTTCTCACTTGTACACAGTGTAGACTTGGATAAATTACTTAGCCTTTTGGGGCATCACTTTCCTTATCTATAAAATAAGAATTCAGGAAAAGTTTGCCTAGAATTAAAAAAAAAAAAGTTGTTTTAGAATTAAAAGTCCACATATAGTGGTGGCTGGGTGGCTCATTTGGCTGAGCATCCAACTCTTAATTTGACTCAGGTCATGATCTCAGGGCCCTGGGGATCAAGCCCTGCTTGATCAGGCTCCATGCTCAGCAGACAGTCTGCTTGAAGATTCTCTCCCTCTGCCCCTCCCCCAACTTGCACTCCCCCAACCCGCTCACTCAAATAAATAAATCTTTAAAAAAAGTCCATGTATAGGTTACAGATTTCATCTAAGATATTCCAAATGCTATACACACACACACACACACACACACACACACACACATATGCATACATTTTGCACTGAAATTGTATAATCAATATTATTAAGTAATTTCAGATTGTGAGCTTTTTCTAATATCAAATAAAGTAAAAAGACAGATGCTTTCTAGTAAAGTATTGCAATGGCTATTTATATATTTTTGTGAGTATAATAATGACAGTAAATATTTACATAGCACTTACTATGTCCTAGGCATTGCTTTAAGTTCTTTCCATGTACTTTAAATTCTCACATCCCATTAAAAAGTTACTAATATTAACCCTATATAATAATGAAGAAACTGAAGCACAGAGAGCCAAGGTAACTTTCCCATAATCACAACCAGAATTATGAACCTAAATACTTGGGCTCCTGAGTCTACACTTAACCACTATATTGTGTTGCATTGTTGCAAAATTTACTAATAAAGTAGCAGAGAGAGGAGCGTAGTTTGATTAGGAATCAATCTAGGCATTAGGAGGTCTATCCTCTAGACCAGAGATGACCTTGGATAAGTCATGTCAGCCGTCAGGGCCTCAGATACCTCAAAGCCAAGATTTAATAATTAAAATAATCCATCGGTTTTCCTTCTATGCTTTCAGAAGATGGCTGCCATTCTGACAGTTGGGGTCCTTAAGGCTCAATTAAGTAATTAAGATCAGTTTTATAAAAATAAGTGAATGTATGAAACACCCTTATCTCTTATTTCTGTCATTATACACACTAGAATATAAGATCAAGTGAAATATCACTGAATTCATTAACACATAATTATTATTTTAATGTAAAGTACTGATATTTTTGATATTATACAAGATGTTCAAAACTTTCATTTACTGGTATCTAACAAGACTGAAAACAGAACTAGGTGGCTTTTAAGATGCTTCTGCTTTTCAATAGTGGGGCTTCAAACATGGCTCCTGAGTAAACTATCTACACCTCTTCCACTTAATTCTGAGCTGGTCACTTTTGACAAATTAAATGTGGCCCAAGCCAGGTGGTATGACTTCTGAGACTGGGACAGAAGTCCTGCAGCTTTGGCTTCGGTCTCTTGGAAGACTCGTTCTGGGAGCCTGGGCCATCGTGGAAGAAGCCCAACCACTCTGCTAAACTAAACAGAACTGTGGAGACCAGAAGGCAAAGGTCTGAGCTCATCCTTCCAGTTGTCCCCATTCAGATCCTAGACATGCAAAGGAAGGCTTCGTGGACCCTCCAGCCCAGACCAACTGTCAGCTAAATACAGTAAGTGAATCCAGTGGATGTCACGTGCGACAGACTAACCAGCCATCTGACAGCGTTCATGTCACCAGGTATAATAAGATGGTTGTGACTTTAAGCATCTAGATTTCATAGCAGTGACACAGAAATAGGTAACTGACAATTCTAAAAGTCAATAATTCAGTACATCATGGAGTCATTGTTTTGTTTTTTAGATTGTATTCCATCTGTTCAAGGATGGGACCTGGTCACAATGGTGATCCCACTGAAGTTCAGCAAAGCATCCAGTGGTATAAGGGAAAGCCAGCAATGAGTCTGGAGCCGGAAGTAACTTTAACCTCAGCAGAACAAACTCTGGCAAATTACTCTTTGAGCCTCATCTGCAGAATGGGAATAATATTTGCTATCTCATAAAGGATTAAACACACTATTAAACATATAAGAGATAATTATTAGTAGTTGTTATGAGTTTAACTGTGCCCCCCCTTCATAAATTCATAAGGTGAATCCTTAACCCCCAGTACCTTAGTATATGACTTTATTTGGAAAGAGGATTATTACAGATCCAATTAGTTAACAGCAGGTCACACTGGATTGGGTAGGCCCCTAATCCAATAGGGCAGATGTCCTTAAAAAAGGAGAACGTTGGAGAAAGACACCACACAGAGACAATGGAGACAGGCATAAAGAAAAGAGGGCCATCGCTAAGCCAGGGAGAGAGACCCAGAACACGTTCTTCCATCAAAGGCCTCAAAAACAGCCAATCTCGCCAATATCTTGTTTGGACTTCTAGCTCTCAGAATTGTGTGACAATATTTCTGGTTTTTAAGTCACCCAGTTTGCGTACTTTGTTTTGGAAGCTCTAGCAAACTAACATAGTATCACTGTTTCTACTTCTAAACCTAGTGACCGTCTTTCCCACAGTTATCCGATGATTCATGCAGCATGAAGCCTCACTTCACTTCATGTTCTATAAGCTACTAATGTATACCCAGATGCAACCTATTTTAGGGAATTTTGCATTTAGAAAAGATCATCTGGAAAATCTTATTTTTAAGAACCATCAACATTAGAAGACTATCAGGATGCTTGTTTGGAAGAGAAATTCCTGGTATTGCTCAGTCAATTCAAGTCACAATTTATGGTCAATACTGAGGTTTTGATCAGCACCTCAATTTTTGGAGGAATATTCCAGGGCTAAGTTTGCAGGGCAAAGCAATCTCTTTTTAATACATAATTGATGCCACATGTTTCTATAAAACATGTCCAGTTGGAACAGACCAGGGAACAAATTAATTCCAACCAAAAAAATAATCCAATTTGTCACTAATTGTAAAAACAGTTGACAAAAAGATTGTCCAGCTTGCTGCTCTCATATGAGCAGTGAAATTACTATGGCTGTGACAATCAAACACTATGAAAACAGTAGCTGTAATTAGCACTTTGACATCGATGCACTATGGAAAACCCTGCGATAACAGAATGCTTTAGTAAGGTGAATTTTGGTTTACTCTTGTTTGAAGTTATCAAGCACTGTATTTGTATCTAATAGCTTCATTGTCTATCACACTTACGGGAAACAGTCAAAATATGTAATACCAAATTAACAGCACGTCACAGGACTCTGAAAAAAACCATCTGATCAGCTAGTAGGAAGCACACAGGTAGAATTCTGATTTATGCACACTCATTTGCACAGACAGAGATGGCATGGTGGCTCTCAGTAACCAGTTTTGGTGGGAGTGATTTTGAAGGTTAACCAATGATAATCTACTAGATCTGAACCCAAATACCTTTCGTTTCCTTGTCCTTTTAGGTGGAAACAGCTAACTAAATGTATAACACAAAATCATCACCCTTTGCCAGAAAATAAATTTAAAAAAATCTCAAAACCTTTATTCATTTGTAAAAGTGACCAGTTCCATTTAATTCATTTATTCAATACGTGGTTATTCAGGTCTGAAACATGTGAGGCACTGTTCCAAGTGCTAGAAATACGGAAGTGAAGAGGTGAAGTCCTTCCATTAATGGAACTTATGTTCTAGTAAGAGAGAGAAAGACAGTACAGAAAAACCTCACAAAATTAAAAAAAAGAACAAACTTCAGATAAATGATAAGTTCTATGAAGAAAATTATTGGAGGTTGAAGGGATAAAAGGGATAAGGAGTGGGATGGGATGGCGAGGGATTGAGACTGAGTTCAGAAGTTGGGAAGGCCTGTGAGAGGGCATATGAACGAAGCATATGAACGAAGTGAGCACACCATGTACGGTTCTGGGCAGCGATCTTTCCAGGTGGAGGGAGTGTTAAACACAAAGTCTCTGAGGATGAATGTGCTCAGATGCCAAGACGTGAACAAGAGACCAAGGTGAGTGGGGGATGGCTGAGGGGAGAACGTCACCGGAGGAGGTCAGGGGTGGACAGAGGACAGAGCACACTACCTGACCCCACCCTGGTGTATTTGGCCTAACTATTCTCTTTCATCAATGGCTAGGATAACGGCACTTCATAATATGATTAGGAAATGTTAACATTCCAGAAGATAGGACACATTCCATCTACTCTGATGGACCAAACAATAATTTATTATGATTGGATGAGAAACTTGTTACAATATTCTCCCAGCTGTGCCACTAACTAATCTCACACTGGTGGACAGAAGCCCATTTCACATATGCAGACCTCAGGTTCTCTACCATCTTTAACAAGGGGATTAGATTAGATTTTGCACTTCTTTTTTTCACTCTGAAAATGGATGAATTTAGATCATTTTCCTTCTATAGGTTGAAAGAGTAATTCAAATCTAGCAAGAAAAAATATAGCAGGAATAAATGGAACCACCGTGGTCTTGACATTTTAAAATTATATATCAGGTGAGGGAGTCCTGAAATACTCCAGACCTCCCTAGGAAGCCACAACTACTTGTAGGTTTCAGGAAATATGATTATAAAGAAGAAAGGATATCACACAAGTCTAGCACATTATGATTTA
The DNA here is from genome assembly GCF_024610735.1 of Ursus americanus. Lineage (NCBI taxonomy): Eukaryota > Metazoa > Chordata > Mammalia > Carnivora > Ursidae > Ursus > Ursus americanus. Next base: position 60,859,177 of record NC_142142.1, read on the forward strand.
AGGTTTTAGGGTTCAATTTGTCGCTAATCTTTCAGACTCTCTAATCTAGTGAATTTCTTTATGATATTCCCAAATATTTCATTTATCACATTGCATCCTGCCCCTATTCTGGTTTATTAATTTTTTGAAAGATAATTCACCTTTTTAAAGTATAAAATTCAGAGGTTTATAGCACATTTACAAAGTTTTGTGATCATCACCACTAATTCCAGAATACTTTCATAGACCCAAAACGATACTTCATGTCCATTAGCCTTCACTCCTATCCCTCTTTCCACCCCCCTCCCTAGAGAAGAAAATAATCTGCTTTCTGTTTCTGTGGGTTTGCCTATTTTGCACATTTCATGTAAGTGGAATCATACAATATGTGATTTTTTTTTTTTTTTTTTTTTGGTGTGGCTTCTCTCACCTAGCATGACGTTGCAGGACGGATCAATACTCCAGTCCATGGATATGGCATACTGTATGCATTCATTCAACAGTTGATGGATGTTTGCATTGCTTCCCCTCTTTGGCTATTATAAATAATGCTGCTATGAATACTTATATACAAGTTTTTGTGTAAACATGTGTTTTATAGAAGTAGAATTGCTGGATCATATGGTAATTCTATGTTTAACTTTTGGAGAAACTGCCAAACTATTTTCCACACAGCTGCACCATTTTAATCCCCACCAGCACTGTCTGAGCATTCCAATGTCTCCACATCCTTGCCAACACTAGTGAATTTTTTTGGACTAATCAATAGATTCATTTTGGAAGAGATGGCAGATAGAACATTTTTTTCCCAGACTGTATATGATAGTGGAATTCAACTTTAAAGAAATTTAAAATGAACTATTTTGCAAACATTCGTTCTTTACTGTAGCTGTTTATAGTTAGTCTCTTTTAAGATAAGTGCTGAGAAGCAAAGCATGCTGTTATTGATACTTACCATAGTAATTTTTATCTGTAGTATATTCAGAATAGCACTTTATACTTTTAAAAATAATTCAGAGCTAGTTTATGTATGTGATATCCTATCTCAGGGAAAGGAGAGTTTATAGATGACTGGCGTCACATCGCAGAGTGAATTGACAGGGTGTGACTGTGTGGTCACAAGATGAAACACAACAAGATATGGGCCAAGTGCTCAGCTGTTAGGGAAGGACTAACATAGGTTAGGCTTGGTTGCAGATGGACTGTGTCACTAGAGTATTCTAACCTCAAATTATTTCTCAGGTATATGATCAGCCTGAGTCAGTGAAAATGGATCAAGATGTTCCCACGGGAGAGAACGATCCATGAGAATGACAATCAGAAGATATTCAGAACGTGGATAGTTCTGGGGACCCACGAAACACAGGTAACTAGAGTCCTGTCCTGGGATGAGAACGGCTGTGAAGTGTTTTAGTTCCCAGGCTGTATGGCTGGCAGAAGTGTGGTCATCTTAGGACAGCCCTGAAATACTCAGGTCACAAAAACAAGCACACGGAGAAAGAAGCCAGAACCCAAGCCGGGACTTCTTCATGGACTTCAGCTCCGGATCTTAGGCACAGGAGCTCCGTTACCTGCGTAAGACCATGAGTATGAAGGATGTGCCCCGGGAGAAGCCCTCGGCCAGCAGTGCCTTTGCTCCAGGTGAGAGCAAGCTGTAGTCCAGGGCCTCTCTGGCAGGCCGAACAGGTTTTGACTCATAAAAACAGCAGGTCTGCGGGTACCAGGCGTGTTAAATCCACCTGCATTCTCTATGTGTGGGAAAGTGACTTAATTCCAAGCCTCAAGTTATTTCCTTTCTCATTTTTTTTTCCTGAAAATTGGGGAACTATTGAAACTCTGGTCAGGAAAATGGGGTTTAATCATTAGAGGGGAAAAAAAAAGACACATTAAAAATAAGGCCAGGGTTGCTCATATTTAAGGAGGAGTACAAGGTTATGGGTATGGTGGACGTAGATGCCCTTCCACAAAACAGGACTCACCCTTGTTTTTTTCCACATCTCACGTGCTCACACCACACCCACCCAGCCACCAGGTCTGATGGGCTCACTCGTGTTAATGGGGCTCTTGCATCGCCCTCTTTTCTATCTTCCCTTTGCAGTGCCTCGCCCCATCTTGCTGGTTCTTCTGCAGAAATTCCACAGGTTACTAATCATTCTCCCTGATGCCAGCTTTCCCCATACTTCACTCCCCTCCTCATCAATGTCCACAACATTGTGAAAGATGTTGTAAAACCTTGCAGTCCTCAGGTCCTTGGGGGATTCCCAGGAGAAAAACCCTGCAGCTCTCCAGCACTTTCAGGGTAGAGTTCAGAACTCAGGAGCATTATGTCTACGTTTGACCCCCACTTACCTTTCCAGACTCATTACCTGTGAAGGCCCTTTTTCTCACTCCATGTTTTTGTTTGTTTTTCTTACACAAAACTAATTTAAAACTTACCTAAAATCAGAGAGTTCTTTTGCTAGATTCTGAATGTTTGCATTTCATGTTTTTGTTTCTTTTTTTTTTTTAAGATTTATTTATTTGAGAGAGAGAGAGAGAGACAACATGCACGTGCATGGGAGCGGGGGGGGGGGGGGACAAAGGGAGAGGGAGAGAGAGAATTCCAAACAGACACCCTGTTGAGCACAAGCCAGATGGGGGGTTGGATCTCACAATCCAGAGGTCATGACCCTGAGATCCAACCCTGAGATCACCACCTGAGACAAAATTAAGAGTCCGAGGCTTAACTAACTGAGCCACCCAAGCGCCCCTCATATTTTTGTTTCTTAGAGAGACTTTACTTCCTGACCCTTCATGACAATTAACTCTTTCCATTATTCTACAAGAATCCATCACAGCACACAACAGTTTTTCTCTGTCCTACTGGCTCAGCTGAATTAATATCACCACCACCGTTGGGATGCAAGTTCCATGGAAGAACAGATGATGTCTTGCTCGTCTTTATTTATTGAAGTACTTGACCCACAGTAAAGGGCTCCATAACTCTTGGATTAAATGCAAGCAAGAATGCCCAAATGCAGGAATGGTAGAGCACAAATTGAGAGATTTCTTTTCTTCACCAGGGTCTTGGAGACTGTACTATACAGCTGTACCTCATCGTCCACTGTGTCAACAAGGACATGGCAAGTTATTAACCATTCTGTGCCTTACATTCCTCATATGTAAAAGGGAGTTAATACATAAAAGTGCCACATGGACTACTACATATTGATACCAATGGCCACCATAACAAATGTCTGTGATAATGACAATGATGACGATATTGCTGACAATGAGGCTAGCTGTGACGGTGGTGATGGGGATGATGTTTGCTGTTTCAGGAAGCTGGCCCTGCATTTCTGTGTCTTGTTGGGAAGTGTGGAAAGGGGGAATGAAGCTACCATGTGTTATGCACTGTTACCTTCATAATGTTACTTCCCCGAATCCACTCTCCCACTTGCTTAGAAAGGAGGCGGAGGCTTAAAGACGGGAACACATTTCTCTAGTTCACACGGCTGGCATGTGACACACACGTTAGCTCTCAGGAATTCTGTCTGGGACTCCAACATGGGCTATCTTGGATCATCTCATTTAATTCCAATCACAACTCCTTTGCACAACTGAGGATTCAATATTTCCAGGCTCCATCATAAATGCTGAAATGGTGCCTGCCTAAGCTCTTACAAGAACTTGATCTTAAACAAAGTCTATCAGAACAAACAAAAAAGGTAATTTCTTTCCTTCTAGTTCTTGGAAATCTCTGGTGGAATGAAAGGAACTTGAGGTTTGCGAAAAGATAAATGAAGTGTTCCTGATCTACTTTGCTTTTTAGGTAACACCTAAGTATGACCGTTCTTTAAAGGAGATCTAAACAAACTGAAGCAGTCAGAGGGCAAACACGAGGATGACGAAGTGACTCAAAAATCAGGTAATATTAAAAGCAGACAGAGGAAACCAGAAGACAGCAAACTTAAGACATTTTTTTAAGTGGGTTTCTTTGAATATTTGATGTTCTCTCAGTTTTGTTTTTGTTTGTTTTGTTTTGTTTTTTTTCTCATATGCCCATAAACAGGAAGAACTGGAACCACTGGGCATAAGGCACAAGAAAAAAAGTGTATTTTGCTTCAATATAAGAGAAGTTTTTCTAATAAAGAAAGTTGTAAAAGGAAGGGCTAGCTCATGAGAAGCCAAGTTCCCAGACTCTGAAGGTGATTTCAAAGGGAATCCAAAGATGGTAAACTTGAAATTAGACATGATTTACAGCCCTGTTTGTCACTTACTATTTTGAGGACATTATGCAGTTTCTCGACCTCAGTACTTTTATTTCCAAGATGGAAATGCTATTCATTTCATAGCAAGATTCAATAAAACGACATATAGGAAGTCCCTACCACATGGTGGTAGTCAACAAATAAAGCCATCAGTACCATCTGATGAAGACTCGTGACATGAATGACTACAAAAGAAAATATTTAATTGATTTTCCAGGAAAGTTTTCTGTTAAAGTTGAATATACACAGAAGTGGTCAAAGTATAATTGGGTTGCCTGGATAAATTTTCTTCAAGTAAATTGTTTTTTGTCTGTATGTTTTTGTTTTTAACAAATAAATTTTATCAAGCATGTACAAGGATGATGTTCAATTTAAGGCAGAAAACCACACATTATTGGGTATGCAGTATAAAAAGAAATGAGCCAGGACGGGGGCACTAGATTTTTAAACTATTATAATATACATATGTATAAAAATGGACAAATTATAAATGCATAGATTTATGAATTATGTCAAGGTAAATACCTTGTTGCCAGTATCTAAATAGGAAATTACCCTAGAAGCTCCCTCACACTTTTTCACTCTGTAACCATACATTATTCATGGTGTGACGTATAGCAAATTTCCTTTTCATGTATTCATTTTTGCATATACTGGTTTTCTTTCTTTCTTTCCTTTTTTTTTTTTTTTTTTTTTCATACAGAGCAACGTTTTTCAACCTAAATGAGATGGTATGAATTTCTGGGACAGTCAAAAATGTATTTATTTGCCTAAAGGTGGGCAAGTGCTGATTTACATCTGATTTATCTCCACTTCCAGCAGGCAATCCTTCATACAGTAAGAGGGTCATGCTCCTGCCCTTGCCAGTTTGTAGAGTCCAAGCGTTGTTTCCAAGACCTGAGAGCCTGTCAAAAGTCTGCTTGGTCTGTGTCAAACGTTCCTAGAGGAAAGCATTTCGAAACACAGAGTTCATTCTGAGAAGTTCAGAACTTCTCCCAGACCTCATTATTTACTATTTTATTAGTACTCTGCCTTCAAGATGACTTTTAAAAGTATTTTCTCTTGCTACGTTAGTTTTCCTCAATGAGATTCCTAGTCGAATGTCGTTCATCTATTATTGCTGGAAGCAGACGTCCTACAGCACCCTCCTTTCAATAATTATTTTTTCCTTCATTATTTCTATTTTATCTCACGGAAACTCCTATTAGACACAGGCTGGAACTTCTCTGTCTTCAAAGATTCATAACCTTCCTTTCATATGATCAATATTTTTATCTCTTTTCTCTCAGTTTTGTTCATCAGTCTACACCCAGTGTGAGCAAAGTATCTAGCACACAGATGATCATTACGTTTCCTACGTATTGATAGCAATACATACCATAGTAATAACACATATTGACAGCTACTCACTGATGGCGCTGAATTGTTTCTCCCTCAGATTCATGTTGAAGCCCTAATCCCCAAAGTGATGGTACTTGGAGATGAGGCCTTAGGGAGATAGGTGTAGATGAAGTTGTGAGGGTGGGGCCTTCAGGATGGGATTAATGTCCCTATGGAAAGAGATGCCAGAGATCTTGCTCTCTCGCTCACTCTTTCTCTCGGGGTCTCTCTCTCTCTCTCTCTCTGCCGTGTGAGGACAAAGGGAGACATCTTCATTCTACAACCCAGAAGAGGGTTCTCACCAGAACAGGACAATGTTGTCACCTGATTTTAGATTACTAGTCTCCAGAACTGTGAGAAAATAAATTTCTACAGTTTAAGCCACCCAGCCAATGGTGTTCTGCTATGGCAGTCTCAGCTGATTGATAAAATTACTAAACAAATAAATGAATGACTGAAAGATTGTTTGATAAAATTTATCTTAGGATCCTAGGATATTTTAGTGTCTTAGTTGGCCTGGGACCTTGGAGCTTATTGATATTATATTTTCTCAAATTTTTAAGAAAAGATTTATTTATTTGTTTTAGAGAGAGATAAAGAGCATGAGCGGGAGGGGAAAGGGAGAAGGAGAGAGAATCCTAAGCAGACTCCATGCTGAGCTCGATCCCAGGACCCTGAGATCACTACCTGAGTTGAAACCAAGAGTAAGATGCTCAATCAACTAAGCCACCCCAGGTGCCCCTATATTTTCTCAAATTTTAAAATGTTTTTGCATGGACCTTTTTGTAAACAATATGATATAATGACTCTTGGCTCCAGGTCTCCTATTTCACAACAAGGCTATTGTTATGTTAGGAAAGCATTTCTAAGCTTGATTTAGAAGGACTATTGTTATGTTAGGAAGGTATTTCTAAGCTTGATTTAGAAAGGACTATGTGTCTGGCTGTAAAAATAGTGGTAGTACCAAACTTAGCATATTCCTACTCTTGACTATTTATAAACCACTGCTACAATCGTACCAGTTATATTAAAATTCATCTCTAGCTAGGAAAGAAACTGATACAAAGGGATTAATAAGTAGCTTACATACATAAAATAAAGTCATGGAAGAAGCAGAGCAGTTACACCGGATTCAGCAACAACGTAAATATATTTGTGGGAAAATAAATGCAGAGAATTTTTTTGTTCTTGTTGGGTTTTGAGAAAGAAGAAGTCTCATGAAGGAAAATCCATCTTTTTTTTCTGTGTATTTAGAAATGACTTCCTCAAGGAATTATGCTTCTGTAGTTGAGATATCTACGCTTCCTAAGACCTAAGGTTTGGTCACACTGTAAATGGCAATTTACTAATTCATTTCAACTCTGAGCTTTGCTTTTTTCCTGTTCAAATACATATTTCCACAAGACAGATTTTGCTGTAGTAACAAACAACCTTGCTTTCTCAGCTCGAGCAAGTAATCTAGACTTTTCTGGTCTTATCTGAGATTGGTGGGGCTTTGCTCCATGACACGTGCCACCTCTTTCTGGAAGGCAGGCACAAGAGGCATCATGTCTAGAGCATACTCTTCTCATTTGGGTGAGAGAAGCTCCAGGGGAAAGCTGAAACATGCAATGCTCTGAAAGCCTCTATTCAGAGTTGACACACTGACCCATGTATATACTCTCCGTTCATCAAGGTAAGTTACATGGTCCAACTAAATTTCTGAGATTGGTTATAGACTTCTATTCTGGCTGCTAGAAGGAGGGAAGTGATAGAAACAATAATTCAACATACCACACTACCTCATCAAGTTTGGGAGAGAATTAAATGTGTATATTACATATATTTTTTGTAGACAACAATGACAAGTATAATTATTAGCATGGGAAATAAAAGGAAGGAACTTTAGGGGAGGAGTTAAGATGGGCTTAATTTTGGCCTTGAACAAAGCTAGATCAACATCAAATCATTTTGAACAAGTAGGAAATCAATCTGAGGATTAAGAAAACAATATGCAGAACTCTAGGCAGGTACAAGGTTCGAAGACGTGAATTGGGGGAGAGAAAAGCCACGGTGCCACGGAGGGGAGGGAGCCCTTTTCTTGGAGCATAGTCAGGGAGAGAGGGAGACAGCGGTGAGTAGTGTTTGCACAAGATGCCATGGTGTGGGGATATCCTTGGTCACACTGGGAGAGAACGCTCCCCTTTCCAGAGTACATTTGCATGATGGTATAAGAATGAAACTAGGAGCTGGATCTTTGAAAGAACTAACAAAATTGATAAACCCCCAGCCAGACTTATCAAGAAGAAAAGAGAAAGGACCAAAATAAATAAAATCACAAATGAAAGCGGAGAGATCACAACCAATACCACAGAAATGCAAACAATTATAAGAGAATATTATGAGCAATTATGGCAACAAATTAGGGAATCTGGAAGAAATGGATAAATACCTGGAAACATAAACTACCAAAACTGGAACAGGAAGAAATAGAAAATTTGAACAGATCCAAAACCAACAAAGAAACTGAGTCAAAAATCAAAAATCTCCCAATAAACAAGGGTCCAGATGGCTTCCCAGGGGAATTCTACCAAACATTTAAAGAATTAATACCTATTCTTCTGAAGCTATTCCTAAAAATAGGCATGGAAGGAAAACTTCCAAATTCATTCTGTGAGGACTGCATTACCTTGATTCCAGAACCGGACAAAGACTCCAGTAAAAAGAATTACAGACCAATATCCCTGATGAATGTGGATGCAAAAATTCTCAACAAGATACTAGCTAATGGAAACCAACAGTACATTAAAAGGATTATTCACCATAATCAAGTGGGATTTATTCCTGAGCTGCAAGGGTGGTTCAATATCCACAAATCAATCAGCACGATACACCACATCAATAAAAGAAAGGGTAAGAACCATATGATCATTTCAACAGATGCAGAAAAAGCATTTGACAAAATACAGCATCTTTTCTGAATAAAAACCCTCACGGAAGTAGGGATAGAATGAACATACCTCAACATCATAAAGGCCATACATGAAAGATTCACAGCTAATAATCATCCTCAATGGGGAAAAACTGAGAGTTCCTTAAGGTCAGGAATACAACAGGGATGTCTATTCTCACCACTGTTGTTCAACATAGTACTAGAAGTCCGAGCCTCAGCAATCAGACAATGAAAAGAAATAAGAGGCATCCAAACTGGCAAGAAAGAAGTCAAACATTCACTCTTTGAAAAAGACTTGATATTCTATGTAGAAAACCTGTAAGGCTCCACCAAAAAATTACTATAACTGATACATGAATTCAGCAAAGTCGCAGAATATAAAATCAACGTACAGAAATCTTTTGCATTTCTATATACCAATAATGAAGCAGCAGAAAGAGAAATCAAAGAAATGATCCCATTTACAATTGCACCAAGAAAAACCATGAGATACCTAGGAATTAATCTAACCAAAGAGGTAAAAGATCTGCACTCTGAAAACTGCAGAATGCTTAAGAAAGAAATTGAAGAAGACAAAAGGAAATGGAAAGATATTCCATGCTCATGGATTAGAAGAACAAATATTGTTAAAATGTCTATACACCCAAATCAATCCACACATTCAATGCAATCCTTATCAAAATAACATCAGCATTTTTCACAGAGCTGGAACAAACAATCCTAAAATTTGTATGGAACCAGAAAAGACCCTGAAGAGTCAAAGTAATATTGAAAAAGAAAAGCAAAGCAGGAGACATCACAATCCCAGACTTCAAGCTATAATGCAAACCTGAAGTCATCAGGACAGTATGGTTCTGGCACAAAAACAGACACACAGATCAGTGGAACAGAATAGAGAACCCAGAAATGGACCCTCAACTCTATGGTCAACTAATCTTTGACAAAGCAGGAAAGAATATCCAATGGAAAAAAGACAGTCTCTTCAACAAATGGTGTTGGGAAAACTGGATAGAAACATGTAGAAGAATGAAACTGGACCGCTTTCTTAAACCATACACAAAATTAAATTCATAATGGATAAAAGACCTAAATGTAAGACAAGAAACTATCAAAATCCTAGAGGGGAACACAGGCAGCAACCTCTTTGACCTCGGCTGCAGCAACTTCTTACTACACATGTCTCTGGAGGCAAAAGCAAAAATGAACTACTGAGATTTAATCAAGATAAAAAGCTACACAACAAAGGAAAGAATCAACAAAACTAAAACACAACCTACTGAATGGGAGAAGATACTTGCAAGACATATCTGATAAAGGGTTAGTAATAAAGAGCTCATCAAATGCAATACCCCAAAAATAAATAATCCGGTTAAGAAATGGGCAGAAGGCATGAATAGAGATTTCTCCAAAGAAGACATACAGATGGCTACCAGACACATGAAAGATGCTCAACATCACTAGGCATCAGGGAAATACAAATCAAACCATAATGAGATACACTTACACCTGTCAGAATGGCTAAAATAACCAACTCAGGAAACAACAAATGTTGGTGAGCATGCAGAGAAAGGGGAAACCTCTTATACTGTTGGTGGGAATGCAAACTGGTGCAGTCACTCTGGAAAACCAGTATGGAGGTTCCTCAAAAAGTTAAAAAATAGAACCATCATATGACCCAGCAATTGCACTACTAGTTATTTACCCAGAGGATAAAAAATGCTGATCCAAAGGGGCACATTCACCCCAATGTTTATTGCAGCATTATCAACAATAGACAAATTACGGGAAGAGCCCAAATGTCCACTGACTGATGAATGGATAAAGAGGTGGTACACGCACACACACACACACACACACACACACACACACACACACAGAGGAATATTACTTAGCCATCAAAAAGAATGAAATCTTGCCATTTACAACATGGATGAAACTAGAGGGTATTATGCTAAGCAAAATAAGCCAGTCACAGAGAAAGACAAGTACCATATGGTTTCACTCACATGTGGAATTTAAGAAACAGATGAATATAGGGGGAGGGAAGGAAAATAAAATAAGATAAAAACAGAGACAGAGGCAAAGCATAAGAGACTCCTAACTATAGTGAACAAACGGGCTTGCTGGAGGGGAGGTGGGTAGGGAATAGGCTACATAGGCATTAAGGAGGTACTTGTTGGGCTGACCACTGGGTGTTTATAAGTATGTGATGAAGCACTAACTACTACTCCTGAAACCAATACTACAGTGTATGTTAACTTGAATTTAAATTTAAAAAAATTAAAAATTTTAAAAATAAGAAGAAACTTTAGCCAGTAGGATATTATTATAGACCTTGTTAATGAGTAGAACTCTGAGAGGCAGGAAAAGAATTCAAAACAATATAATTAAACTTACAGACTGAGAAGGATAAAAGATGGAAGAAATAGCAGAGTTTGCAGAAGCTTGGTGCAGAATTTTAAATAAGAGGGAGAGGCATTGTCATAATCATTATCTAGTACGGTCTAGGTTGGCACAGAGTTTTATTAAAGTAATGCTTACTTGTAAATAATTTCTTCCCAGGAAAAATTAGGCAATATATTCCAATAGTTAACCTTTTGAAGATTTTTTGATCAAACTTTGGATGACTGTTAGGTTTAATAATGCTTCTTTTTGAATTAGCGGAGAGCACACACTGTGTGATTTTGTGCCTATTCAACACTGCAATTTGACCTGATCTTCTCTGACCCCTGCCTTGAGGCAAATAGCGAGGCTCATGACAATGTATTCATGTTCTAGCACCAGGAAGCCCTAAATCCTCATACCATCCTTTATCATTCCACATATTTTCTGGTAGTTTTCTTTATCTGGGAATGTAGAAAGGATCAGGACTTCACTACTAATAAAGGGGAAGGGAAAAACCCTCTCTCAACTCTGTGTTCTTTCTACCTAACACTGTATAATTCTTGACTGATCAGTCTGGAACTTTGTCAGCTCTACTTTTTAAAAATTTTTTTAAATTTTTTATCTCCCATTCCTTTCTTAATCCTTTGCAGTCTATTTTTGCCTCTGTCTATCCACTTAAATTATTAGGATAATGCTGTTAATTACCTCCTAATACCAAATTCAATGGATAATTTTTAGTTCTTACTTTATTTTAACCTCTCTGATATTCGATACTTTGAGAAACCCACCTCCGAAGTCTCCCTCCCTTTGGCTGTTGTGATGTCTAACCACTGGTGCTGCTTCCCCCTCAAAAACCACTCTGTCTTTTTCTTTATTGATTGTTTTCTGTCATCCTTTTATGATGTGCTACTCTACAACGATTCGTTCTCAGATCTGTGTAAATTTTGTGCACCCTCATCCATATCCCAGATCTGACCACCATCTTCCAGCTGATGTACCTGGTGTAGCTGATCAATCTCATCTGAACCTGCTCCTGAGGTCCAGATCCATCCATTTATTGATCTGCCATCTTCACTTGGCTGAGAAGAACCTCAAACATGATGAATCCGAAATGAAATCAATATTCTCAATCTCACTCTTTCCTCCTTCTCCATTTTATACCTCAGTCAATGATGATGTTTAAAAGCTCAGTCCTATACATTAAATAGGAGCAGTGTATAATTTTGGCCTTAACATACAGTAATGGCAAAGACTGTTTTTCATTATATTTTAAAGCCAAGGAAGTAGAGTTAAATTGGCATAATTTTTGCTTAACAAATATTAATTTCCCATCTGAATGAAATGCTTAAAACTTGTGAAAGTGATTATGTGCCTTTTTTGAGATGACTTTATATCAACATGACAACAAAAACCTTGTTTACGTATTTTTTTAAGGATTTATCTAATTTTTTTGTGAGAAAGGGAGAGCATGAGTGGGAGGGGTAGAGGGAGATACAGAATCTAAAGCACTAAGTGTGGAGCCTGATGTGGGGCTCCATCTCACGACCCCGAGATCATGACCTGAGCCAAACCAAGAGTCAGAAGCTGAACCAACCCAGGTGCCCCTGTTTCTGTATTTCTGAATATATACTGAATATATATTTTATCACCTGATGCACTGCCATTTACAATGGCTGCTAATGGAATTAAGCTGACACAGTAAATTTTAGCATCACTACAAGATGTATTTATTGTACCTTATATGGTACAAAACAACTTTGGTGATATATGCTTTTTTGAACCTTAAATTATTAAATAGAATTATACCTAAAAAATATAAAAGAACAAATAAAAATGAGGAAAAAAACAATTAAATATTCTTTCAGCTTTCAGAGAATTTGTATGGCAGAACAGACTTTCAGGAGTTGGATCAGAATAGGGTAAGCTGGTCCTGGCTGTGGCCTAAGACTCTGATAATCGGTTATGGGGGTAATGGATGACACTGTTGATCACTAAGGTGATTTAATAAAATTAATGGGAATGAGGAGATATGATTAACTAGAAATGGGCAGGAGAAAAGAAAAGGAGATTCACTGAAATCCTTAAAATACAGAAAAAACTATTTTAAGACTTTATGAAATAAGAATTATCTAAAATACTCTAAAAGGGAGAGAATGACCTTTGCATGCTAAAATTTTATTTTTTAACTTGTTCCTGTTTCTAGAAACATGTTATTTTAAATTGAATTCTACTTGCCCACAGAATACAGAACACATACTAATAGTCTACTAAATTGTGCCTTATAAAATAAATGTACCTTAGCTTCTTGGACAAAACTGAATTAGTAAAATCACTTAAAACTAGAAAACACATGGACTGTGAAGCTTCTGGTAGAACAGCATTTTGACTTCATAAATTCTAAGGTAGGAGGAAAAAAAAACTATGTAGACCCTATAATATTATCAGAATTATTCCTCCAGTATAACATAGTATAGAAGAACTATGTACTAGAATATAGTTGTCCACTTGAAAAGTATATGAGAAAAACATGCCATTATCCTGTGGGCTCCCTAGAATTCACTGGCTACCCGCTTGACTCTACAGAAGGTAATTGTTTTCAACAGCCTGTACATTGCTCCTGATCTCCAGAAAACAGGCTGTCCTGTAATGGGGCAGTTAATGACGGTCATTTCTCTCCCCATGAGGATAACTCTGAAATGGCCAGGGGGGCCAAGAATGCAAGGCCAGAGTGGAATTTCATGAGCAGTTGGATGACTTTATTTCCTAATAGTCTCCCAGGACTTAATTCTCAGCTCAGGAGAGTATCCTCAGGTTTTGTTTTGTTTTTTTGTTTTTTTTTTGTTTTTTTTTTTAAATCTCTGAATTGTAACCTGCAGAGTGTGTCTCAGTTTAAGGCTGCAGTTCACAAAAGCAAACTAAAAATGAGGTCTCTCTCTGGATTGTCTGACGAGTACACTTCCAAATGATTAAAAATAGTTGTAGCTGTATGCAGGCACTTTCCCAAAACCTGTGGTCTGCAGAAGTATTTCACAAACAAGTAATAAAGCAGAAGAGAAAATAGCAGTGTTTAATTTTTTCATTAGAAAGATTTTTGATAATTCATTATATTACCTTATTCATATGTTATTTCTGTTGTTCTATTAACTTTTTTTCCCTCTCACTCTAAAAGTAGTCCATAATTAATGGTGTCCTGGAAACTCAAAAACAGTCACTCACACAAATTAGTTGATCTTTTGATCAAGTTCATCTTAGGTTCTCTCTCTCCCTGTACACACACACACATACACACAAGCACACACTACACCCACATTTACATCTATATCTTAATTGTAATTATTGACATATTATAAATAAGAACACAAGTATTTTTATACTAAATGTGCAATACTATGTCCTGTACTCTGTATTTAGCATTATATCTGCATAGCCTCTGTATTATTATATATAAAAAATGATATATCTAATATTCCTCCGAATTGGTACAATCTAGATTTCTTAACATTCCAATTGGATACATCCAGATTGGATATCTACATTCTTTTCAGCTTTTCGTGATATATGTACTGTTTCTATTCCTAATGCCTTCTTAGGGACTATTCTCACAAATGGGAATTTCTGTATGATAGTTTGTGACTATCATATGGCTACTGATAATATCTGATATTAAATTTATATTTCTGCAATACATGAGAGTATCTTCTTAATTACCCTTTTAGCAGTACTGGGTGTCTTAAAAATATCTCCTAATATAAATGGTGAAAACAATGCATTAATATTTAAATTTCATAATGCTGGTATTACCAAAGGTAATGCATACTTTTCTACAGTTTTCAATCTGTTGTATTTATCCTTAAAATCTGAATTTATTCTTGTTGCCCTCTACACACTAGAGTTTGAGCATTTCTCTTAAAATTTGGGTGCTCTCTCTGTTCCGTCTGCAATAGATAAAAGTACTAATCATTTACATCAATGGATTGAACCTATGAAAATTATGTGTTAACGGTAACTTTTGATTTTTGCATTTATTGCAAAAATATTCCTAATTTGTTTTTGTTCATATAAACATCCTTTTTGTCATCTACTGGAGAAGATTTTTGTTTTTTATGATGGTGAGATATGTTCCTCTCATTCTTTCTAGTTTCCTTTGCTTCTAAATTTAGAAACCGTTCCCTTCTTCACAGGTTTGGTGACTACCACTACATAGTTCTATATCTCCATTATATATTTAGGGCTTGATTTGCGTATGTATTTTCACAACATTTAACTTTCCAATTTACTTGAGATTTATTTTGCCTTTATATTGATAAAACATTTTGAAGTGTTTTCATTGTACGATTGACTAATTGTCTCCACAACAGGGTGATTCATTTTAAATTTAATAGTTACATGAAGTGCGTTTTACAGAGCAAGCTCTGAGGAAACCTTGACTGAGTTCAAATCTCTTCTCCATTACTCTCTAGTTGGGAGTCCTTTCTATAAACTCTGTGCCTAGTTCCTCCTCTAACAGGGGAGGATGACAAACAGTTCTCTGAAGGAAGAGGTTAATTCATGTTTAACAATCAACTGTGATTAAGCTGTTCTTATTATTTATAATGCTTTGTTGAAACATTTTACTAGTTTTGGGGGAGGGGTCAGCAAAATTATAAGGACTTTTTATAGTTTTGTCTGAGACATTAAATTTAGTTTAAAATATTTGCAAAATGACAACCCTTCCCACTAAATATTTCGATTCCACAGTACTAGATACAAAACAGATGCTCAATAAATACCAACTAAATATCCATTAACTTAAAATGCAGAAATGTCAAAAGTTTATTGCATTCTGGTCCCATTTGGCTACAAAGGAGGAGAAACCCAGTTCCTAAAGACAGGGTATCAGAGAACAGGATTGCAGGTGATTAATTGTTCTGGTCTCACTGATTATACACTCCCTTGTCATAATTACTTCTTTTGCTAAAAGTACTGCCTTAACAGGGAAGTCTCTCTGTCTCTGTTAGTCTGTCCCTCCTCCAACCCCTCCCCCACACCATTTATTTATATTATTACTACGTAAACCTATATCCTTAGCTCCAGTTGATTTAATCAGGACTGTATAGTTTGCTTGAGCTGGGCCAATTATGTTTTCTGTTCTGGGACTTAGAATTTGGGCAGATTATTATTTCTGGCTCTGAAGACAGGGAGAGGCAGAAAGGATTAATCAATACTGAGAGCTAACGTGTATCAGTCAAGTTCTCTGAGCTGTCCAATTAAAGGGCTGAAGTGATATTCTAGTGATCAAGAAAAAAAGCACCTTCTTAGTTGTATGTAATTTCAGTATGAAGAGAATAGAGGGAGTTATATAGTTTTAATAGCAAATACTATGACAAAAAGTTTTGTGTGTAATAAATAAATAAAACTGAATATAATTGTCTTTTGATGAGACCGTAAGACTTCTTAAGTTGTCATTTCTTGTAACTCTTTTCCCCCACATTAATGGCACAATTATTAATTAACACATAGAACAGGCTTAGAAATAAAAATTGCAACCCTCAATGTAATGATTGGGGAGATAATTGCCAATGATCACTGGGGTATGTATGTCTATGGGGAAATTACTGAAGTATATTTTTTAAGGTAACCATATAAAAATGGAATAGGAAAACTTGTTATGATAACAAAAAGCTAAAATTTTTTCTTTCCACTCAGTGTAATTTGTTGTTATAAAGGTTTGCAAATACCAAATACTGATTGACACTTTACTCTTTCTGCAAGCCCACTAATTACTAAAAATATATGTATAAGGTTATAGGTATAGGTAGAGAAATAAAATGGGAATGGAAAAATATAAGCCTCAGAATTGTCTGAAATAGTAGTATGTGTGACTCTAATAATGTGTGCAAACGTTTCTCCTCCCTTTGCTTCTAATGCATCTTTGTAGCCATACAAACAGCACAATGCCTGGCTCAGATCAGGGCTCAATAATCAATACACTGTATGAGGCATATTCTGTCACTTTCATTCTATCTGTTTAAAGACAAATTTTAAGAAATTTCCATATATATATATATATATATATATATATATACATATATATATATATATATATTCAGGCACATGTATGGAGGACTCATTTGTGCTTTTGTACTGTGTCCTACGAACGTGAGGGACCAGACAGCTCCTCACACACAACTACTGTCCATTCCTCTTACCTCCTAGCCCCAGTGAATGGCACCCAGCAGATGCCTGGTTTAACCTGCCGTCTTGGATTCCTTCTTTCTCTCGTTCCTCATATTCACTGAATCAACAATTATTGTCAGTTACACCTCCCAAATACCCTTGCATCTCTGCCTACCTCTCCCATCCTCATAAACACCGCTCCGGTCCAACTCACTCTCTCACTTGGACACCCACCTTCAGTCTTGCTCAAAGTGTATCCATTTTCCGGGATCAAAGCTAATGTGAGCTCTCAGAGTGAACAAACAAGTGAACGAACCTGATCTTGAGCTCCCTGGCCTCAGACCTCTTACCAGGGTGTTATTCCCTGCAGGCTCAAGTCCTCACTGGCATCTGTTATGATATGGCCCGAACGTCCTCTTCCAATCCTCTCCTTACTCATATTACACAGATCCATGGATTTCTTTTAGTTCTTGGAATTTGTCTTTTTTCCTCTAAACTTCATGATTTTTCAGAGGTTGTTCCACTTGTCCGGCTAATCCCTATTTATCCTACATGTCCCAACTTAAAATCACTTTCTCCGGGAAGATTTTTTTGAGCTCTCCCACCCCCATCGATTGCCTCTTGAGGCCTACAATCCATCAGAATGCTTATTACACATTAATAATCTACTCCCTCCACAATGGTTGAGGTTGTACCTACTTGTTCAATTTTATATACACAGTGGTTGGCACAGTGCTTGGCACACAGCCAAAGAAACAGAAATAACAATTATATGAAACTGAAAGTGGAATTTTTTTCCATTTTGATATTCCTAAACCTACAAGACACTGGCATCATATAAAATTCATATGTATTTTACATTGAAAATATAATTGAAATATTATTTTGACATTCCCAGATTCAGTTCAAACTCAGTAAAAATGATGTTGTACAGTTTTTAAGTATTTATTCAAAAGGCCTGCCTGACTGATTATGGAAAGCAGGACTTCCCACACAGATCTACACAGGAGAGGTGCCTGCAGTGAGCAGCTTTTTCTGGTCATGATCTTGAGTTTCCCATCCCATGGGCTGGCGGTTTATGGGACCGAGAGGTGGAAGCAGGCTGTCTCTCCCCTTGGCACAATATTCTGGGTGCCTGGAGGCATGGAATTCCCTGTTTGAACAGCCCTGAGCTCCTTCTAGAACCTGTTTGGGACACTTCCTAGCTTATTCTCCTGACAGTAGACTGAGAGCCACTGTACTCAATCCTAAGCTTGCAGGGAAAGGGGCCAATGGGTGACTCTTTAGGGGAACATGAAACCAATGAATCTAGCAGTGTGCACATGTGTAGTTAAAGTCTCCTGCAAGGTGGTGGGGAAAGAAGTTGGGGGGGGGGGGAGCAGAGCAAGGGCCCAGGGGCTGGTATAGCGGATCTCCCTCTATCAATGTGTTGCAGATCATTACAAAGTTATGTTTGTCAGGATAGGAGATTAGAACACATTTTATCTAATGATTTTTAAAAGACATTTTAGCAATTTAAAGAACTGATTTATGAATTTTAAATACTGTGACATATGGTATATGGACTCCACTGGTACTAGTGCCACGGGCTCTGCAAACGTTAGAGGAGCTTTGAGATTAAACAATCAAACTCGCGGTCATGCATGTGTATGGTTAGGTGTAATCATTCTCTGACATCAGGGAGAGCTCCAGCAAAGATCACCACAACTATGCTAATTTCACTGTACCTCTCACATGAGTGCAACTAGAGACCCTCTTCCAAACTTTGGCCGTGGCTTAAAATACATTTAACACTTCTTTGGGCCTGATACTATTTTTGCAATCTTAGAATATCAGATCCATTTGTACATTTAGCCTTAGTGTCATCCATTTTAAGATCTGTTACAGATTTCTTTTATCATCTCAAAATCACTTTAATTAACAGAAAGATAAAATGCCCCTCTCAAGAAAGAGGAAGAATTACCCCTTTGAGATCCATGTTCTTTGAGCTTATCAAGTCAGACCTATCGCTCTGTATTATATATCTCAAATGATACCTTCAGTTAGGGGAGTGTGGGTGCTTTAGTTAAAAATGAAACTGATTAGCCTTTCAGATGACAATGGCCAAAAATAAAGCATAATCTTGTAGTTATTCACGTCTTAGTTGCACATACTCAAGAATATCCCCTCAGAAAAGGCTTAATGGATATGCAATAATTTACATTTCTAAAATATATAATAAGATCCTTGCATAGGCACAAAGTTGCCAACAGCTTTACTTCTTTGTAGAACCAATTCTTCAAATACTTTACCCCATAATTTAGAGACAAAATGTAATAAGAACAAAAATTCATTTAAATATATACCTTTACATTCAACATATACCTTTAATCTTCATGGAAATCATCTCTTTTACATTAACCTACATAGTAAAATTCTTAAGGGGAAGAGATATCCCCAAATCATAAAGTCCATTTACAGACCTCAAACGTAGGTGGAACAGGGGATTTGGATGCGCCCTTTACCTTTATATTTTTCATACTTTTTTTTCACCTTTTCCACATCCTAGGAAGCACACTTCTACTCCATCCTCACCTCAATGTAAAAATATAATTCATTTTACTACTCCACTCCCTTAACAAGTGTAGGACCTTGAATAACTTTTAATAGCTTAAAAATAAAGAATTTTTTTTCCTTTAGGTATTCCAGGACCCACATTTATAATTGTTCACAAAATCTTATTAGTTTGTGATCAAAATTTATAAAGTGGTACTTAATGGTTAACTGAAACAACAGGAGACAACCCTCTATGGACTTCTTTTTGATGACAGAACCAATGATTGGCTGCCAAGATGATTTATGGTTTTCTTTTTAAAACGAATGGAAAAAAGATGACAGAAATACTTTCCAGCAGTAACCTGAAATCTTCCTGACTTAAATAGCTATTACTTTTCTTTCTCAGAATGAATAAAAATATCAAATATTCAAACACAGAGTTTTATATTGGGGATAATAAGAATAAAGTATATTACTAGACAAATTTAAAAACCAATGAATGTTGCATCTCTCCACCTCACCCAAATGGATATTTCACCTGGATTTACAAGTTAAATATAAAAAAAAAAATCAAACAGTTGAAAAGCTTGAAAATGGGATTAGTATTCATGAAACCCTTAATATGGGAAGGTTTACCAAGCTTTAAAGTAGTCAAAGTGATTACAAACATGTCACTCATGTACGTATATAAACTTGTAATTTTACATATCAGGAAAAAAGAATGAAACCCAAATTTTATGTTAATAAAACATATTTTGGAATATAGCATTATTATGTATTAGAAGTGGAAATGACCTAAATTTTAAACTAAAAACCTCCTGTGTTCAAAAAAAATAAAAATAAAAAATTAGAAAATCAAAAACCAAAACCCAAACCTCCTGTGTTCTCTGGTCTCTTCAACAAATGTTATTGAATATCTGAAAGCACAAGGTGTTCACACATTCATACCATGAGCATTTTTAGTAAGAATAAGAATTTAGTAAGCGTCTATTTTATGGAATATTATTCAGCCTTAAAAAAATTCTGTCATTTGTGATAACATAGATGACCCTGGTTGCATTATGCAAAGGGAAATAAGCCAAACACAAGGACACACTGCATGATGTCACTTATAGGCAGAACCTTAAAAAAATAAAGTTAAACCCATATTAACAGAGGGTAGAATGGTGGTTACTAAAGGCTGAGGGGTGGGAGAAAAAGGGATAATACTGATCAAAAGATACAAACTTGCAGACATAAGATGATATAAGTTCTGGAGATCTAATACACAGTATGGTGATTAAAGTTTATAACATATTGTGAATTTGAAATTTGCTAAGAGAACTTGAAATTTGCTAAGAGAGTAGATCTCAACTGTTCTTAACTCCTGCCCCCATCCCTCCCCACCACACAGATGGTAACTGTATGGGGTGGGAGATGTGTTATTTGTTATTGTTACTGATACTTGTATCAAAACATCATGTTGTATACCTTAACTATATAAAATGTTAATCCATCAATCATACCTCAATAAAGCTGGAAAAAATCACACAAAAAAGGGAAGTAAGATGTATACACATTCTAAGAGAAGAAATAACACTGCCTTTAGTTACAGATGACATGATTGTCTATGTAGAAAATCCCAAATAATTGACAAGTCTTGTAACTTATAAGTGACTCTAACAAAGTTGCAGGACATCCAAGGTTAATATACAAGAGTACTTTCCTATATATTAGCAATAAACAATTAGTATTTTAAATGAAAAAAGTTAAATAGGTTAAAAATAATATATATAGGTGTAAATCAAAGAAAATATGTATAGGATACATACACATGGATATATATATATGTGTGTGTATATATATATATATATATATATATATATAGAGAGAGAGAGAGAGAGAGAGAGAGAGAGAGAGAGAAAGGGAGGAACTACAGAACTCTGATGAAAGAAATTAAAGACCAAAAACAATGGAGAGACAGTCTATGTTCATAGGTTAGAAGACTTAATATTTTTTAAATGTCAATTCTTAACTTGATACATTTCAATTCAATTCCTATGAAAATCCTGCCAAGCAATTTTTTAGATATCAAAATGTTGATTCTAAATTTATATAAGAAGGCAAAGTCCGAGGATAGCTAATACAATACTAAAGCACAAAGTTGGATGATTCACCTATCTGCTTTTAAGAATTATTATCAATCCATGATAATCAAGAGAGTATAGAATTGTACTCTTGGAAAAGAACAGAGAACCCCAAAATAGGTGCACACAATATAGTTTTATGATATTTGATAAAGGAGTAAAGATTATTCAGTGAAGAAAGGGCAGTCTTTTCAATAAGTGGAACAGAAACAATTAGACTCCATATACAAAAACAAAAACGTACCTAAATACCGATCTTATACCTTTCATAAAAATTACTCAAAATGGACTATAGACCTAAAAATAGACCTAGATCAAAATGCAAAGCTATAAAACTTCTAGAAGAAAATACAGGGCGAAGTCTATGTAGTTTTGTGTTGGTAATCAGTTTTTACATACAAAACCCAAAGCATAATCCATGAAAGAAAACTGATATTTTGGGTGTGCCTGGCTGGCTCAGTCAGAACATGCAACTCCTGATGTCAGGGTTGTGAGTTCGAGCCCCACAATGGGCGTAGAGATTAGTTAAAAATAAAATCTTTTTAAAAAAAGGAAAGGAAACTGATATTTTGGATTTATTACAATTAAAAACTTCCGTGGAAGACACTGTTAGGAAAGTGAAAAGATCAGTCATATCTGCAAAGAAAATATCGGCAAAGCACATATCTGAAAAAGGACTTGTATCCAGAGTATACAAATAACACTTAATGCTCAAGAATAAGAAAACAAAGGCCAAATTAAAAATGGGCAAAAAATCTAAACAGACATCTCACCAAAAAAGACCTAGAGATATCAAATAAGCATGCAACAGATGCTCAACATTATTTATCATCAGGCAACTGCAAATTAAAATAATAGTGAGATACCCATTCATTGCTAGTTGAAATGTAAAGCAATATAACCACTTTGAAAACAGATTGGTGGTTTCTTAAAAAGCTAAATATAGTTTTACCATAGGATCCAGCAATTGTATTCCTTGGCATTTCCTCAACTAATTTTAAAATTTATGTCTACACAAAAACCTGCAAATAAATGATTATAGAAGCTTTATTCATAATTGCCCCAAACTGGAAGCAAGCAATTTGTGCTCAATAAGTGAATGGATAAAAACACTTTGGAACATCTGTACAATAGAAGATATTTAGTTATGGAAAAACACGGAAGAAATTTAAATGCATACTGCTAAGTGAAAAAAGCCAGTTTAAAGGTTACATCATGTATGATTTTACAAAAATTACTTGGGAGTTTGGGATGTTAGGATAGAATGCAGACTCTACAAGAAAATGTCACTATATTACAAATATATGAAAGAACTTCACTGAAGAGGGGTAGAATTAAAAGATGATGACCTAAGGGTTTTTGGAAATGGCTGGAATCTATCCAACTAAAGGCAAAATAAACTGTCCAAAGGGCTGTACTCTAGTTTGATAAAGCTATTTTCCAGGGGGGTACAGGTTTAAAATACGGATACTGTTGTACATGTATACTGGAAATGAACAACTAAGTAAATGATTGGCAGAAGGTGGGAGCCAGATTTCTCACTGTTGGATTGGGAGGTTACAGAAAAGCAAGAGGAGGAGACTCCCATGATCCATGGGGTAGTAGATTAGAGTGGAAGACACTGTATGAACTCATATTTAGTTTACTCTAGATACAAATGTTTACATTTAAAAATATTTATAGATATGGATAAATATATAGGTTAATATATACACATATAAAATCTAGCTTTGCCATTGAGAGATCCTAGAAGCAATAACACTCCAGTAGCAATGCACACACCTAGTACCTAGATACTGGTTTCTAACAGCATGCTCAGTAAAAGAACTAAGGTTCTGTAGAAAAAATAGCTCATTTTAAGGCTGGGGGAGAAAATATGAACAATGGTTTTGGAGCACGCCAGAGAGTAGACAAATGCTAAAAAAGAAAAAAGCAACGATAAGCATATCAAAGGTACACAGCAGTCAACTGAAATCACCCAATGGTCTAACCTGAAATCTTGGAGCAACAAAATAAATAATGTATCATTGGATCATAATCTGAAGTAAAAAATAAATGTCCCTAAGTACATACTGATAGAAATAAATGCCTGCATAAATAAATCAAATGAGGGAGAAGAATCAAATCTTCCATGAAGAAAAATTCCAAATTACTTATGTACATACTCTACTCTCTAGGAGGTGGGGCATAACTCTCCACTCCTTCAGTGTGGGCTGTGCAAACAGACCTTCCCACAAAGAGTACATGTGTGTGTTGGGGGGGTGGGACTGAGAAACCTGAGACACTGGTTCATCCTCAACTGGGTGGACAAGGTCAACATTAACAGTTGTAAGTCATGTTAGAATGTAACCTTGATATATGTGATGAAAACAGTACTTTATTTCTGTTGTCCTCCTCCCCCAAGCCCATAACCTCAGTCAAATCATGAGAAATATATCAGACGAGTACCAGGTGAAGACATTTTACAAGTACTTACTCAGTCCTCCCCAGAACTGTCCAGATTATTACAAACACAGCCAGTCTGGGAAACTGGCAGTCAAGAGGAGCTTAAGATGATATAACAAAATGTAATCTTGGAACAGAAAAATGACATTAGGTAAAAACAAAAGAAATCAGAAAAACTATGGCCTTCAGTTAATAATAATGCATCCAACTGGTTTGTTAATTTTAACAAATATAATATGCCAATGTAAGATGTGACTTATAGGGGAAATGATACTGTCTTAGCAATTTTTCTGTAAATACAAAACTGTTGTAAACTACAAAGTTTATGTAAAAATTATCTATGGACTTTCTGATTATGGCAAAATGCACAGCACTAAAAATTAATGTAAAACTCAATTCTTGTTTGCTTTATGAAGACCTGAATCAAGTTGCTGATATTCTGTACTCAGAGCATACTTTATAATAAGGAACATGTGAGAGAAAACAGAACACTGGCTTAAAACAACCTGAATGAAGGGCACTTGAGGGGCTCAGTTGGTTAAGCGTCTGACTCTTGATTTCAGCTCAGGTCATGATCTCACAGGGTTGTGAGATTGAGCCTCATGTCAGGCTCTGTGCTGGGTATGGAGTCTGGTTAAGATTCTCTCTCCCCCTCTCCATCTACCCCTCCCTTTCCCCCACCTTGCACATGCTCTCTCTCTAAAAAATTAAAATAAAAACAAAATATCTTGAATTACAGACCTTTAAATTTTCTCTAATTTTGTTGTCAAGATATTTTCAAGTCTTCTTTCAAGGACAAGTAACAATAGACTTTATGTATAAGATTTTTCAATATTTTCAATGTAACCAAGAAGAGTGACATTGCCATACTAGAAATATGTCACTTTGAAAAGAAAAAGGATAGAAATTTATGAAGGATGTGAATTCCCTTCAATTTAAAATTCTAGCTTCTTCTATGCATATACATTCTAAGAACTAAGAGTTTGGATCTCTCATATGACTTTATATTAGTTTCTCATCTAAAGATTTTTATCTTCAAATAATTTGCTTATAACTTACTGAAACTAATTAGTTCTTTGCCTAACACTAGCAAAATCCAGATAAGTTGGAATTATAAGTGCTTTTAAAAATGTTACAGAGTTGTATAGCCTTTATAAGTGAAGTTCCATAGGAGTAGGAAATGAATAGCAAGCATTGAACTCTGAGAAACAGAAGTAATCTTATCACTTATAAATAAGAGTAAGAATTATTGTAATCTAAGAAGTTTCAGAATAAAATACATTACTCTTTTACTTCTGGGAAACAAAATTGTCAGAAAATAGGCAAAAAACATGTTTTTTTTCAGGAAGTAACTGACAACACATTGAAAGATGATTTCATTAACACAAAAGTAAATACACTATTTACAAAGGATATTCCAGGCAGAATGAATGGCAGTAGCAAAATCACAGAAAAAGAAAAAGTTTAGGCTATGGAGAACAGTTGATCTTGATCTCAGAGCACTTGATCTTAGAAATAGTGAGGAGCAGAGCTGATGAAAAATCAAAGACCTTGATCTGCGTAATCTTATTGCTCATTAAATAAGGATTAACATTGAAGTTCTTGAACAAAGACATTATTGTGAAATAAAAATATGGCAAAGAAGTGTGGGAAAAATTGAAGTTAGAAAAAAGAAAAGTGTGGAGATACCGTTAAGAAATATGCCAAGTGAAATAAGCCAAACAGAAGAAAACTGCATGACCTTACTTACACAGGGAAATTAAAAAAAAAAAAAAAATGAACATCTAGAAGCAGAGAGGGGAAGCATGGCTTCCAGGGGTGGGGAAGTGGGGGACGTGAGGATATGGTCAAAGGGTACAAAGTTGCAGTTATGCAGGGTATATGTTTAGATATTCAATGTATACCATGATAACTATAGTTAATAATACTGTATTGAATATTGGAAATTTGCTAAGGGAGTAGATTTGAGGTGCTCTCATCACAATGTTAACTATGTGAGGAGATGGTATGTTAATTACCTTGAGTGTAGTAATCATTTCACTATGGAAATATATTTCAAATCATCATGTTGTACACCTTAAATGTATATAAGTCTAATTAAAAAAAAAGAAATACACATGTAATTATGCAATTTCCTTGGTTAAAACTTAATACTGCTTTCCCATTGTCCTTGAGTCCAAAATTTATTCATCCATCCACCTGCCCACTTGGCCATTCATCTATCCATTCGGTTTTATTCAACTTTTTTTTTTTTAAAGATTTTATTTATTTATTTGAGAGAAAACACAGAGGGAGAGTGAGAGGGAGAGGCAGGCTCCCCACAGAGCAGGGAGCCTGACTCGGGGCTCATTCCCAGGACCCTGAGGTCATGACCTGAGCCAAAGGCAGATGCTTACCTGACTGAGCCACCCAGGTGTCCCAACAAATCTTTATATAAACAGAAGAGAGATGGAAATGGAGAGAAAGACAAGACAATCAAAAACATGTGACCAGGGAAAGAAAAAAAGAGAGAAGAGAGTGGATATATTAAGGTCCTGGAGCAGAGACAGTGTGAGGGAGGCGCCAATCAAAATCATGCACCAAGTCACTGAGTTAAAGAAGACTGAGGTTAAGAATGGGACTCTCATGGGGCACCTGGGTGGCCCAGTCGTTAAGCGTCTGCCTTCGGCTCAGGGCGTGATCCCAGCGTTCTGGGATTGAGCCCCATAACAGGCTTCTACGCTAGGAGCCTGCTTCTTCCCCTCCCTCTCCCCCTGCTTGTGTTCCCTCTTTTGCTGGCTGTCTCTCTGTCAAATAAATAAATAAAATAAAATCTTAAAAAAAAAAAAAGAATGGAACTCTCGGTTTAGAGATTTTAAAGTCACATAAAGGCAGTCTTCTTTTGATTATCACAGTGAGAATGTTACAGAAAAAGATAGGAAAAAAATATGGGTAAGGAGTCAGTAGGTGATAAGAAAATGGAAATAGTGAGCATAAAGTAGCATTTTAACAAAAACTTTTTTTTTTAGCATTTTTTAATTTTTTTTTTTTTTTGAGAGAGAGAGATCAAGCGAGCAGGGGGAGGGGCAGAGAGAGAAAGAGTGAGAAAGAGAATCTCAAGCAGGCTCCATGCTAAGCACGGAGCCTGATGTGGGCTCTATCTCAGGACCCCGAGATTACAACGTGAGCCGAAATCAAGAGTCAGATGCTTAAATGAGTGAGTCACCCAGGTGCCCCAAGAAAGAACTTTTAAGTGGTTATAATACAACTATGATCACTTAAAAAATATTACCTTACTCAGTAGTCTCCATTCTCTTTCAGAACCAATACTATTTGTTTTTTTTCCTGCTTTATTGAGACCTATTTGACGTGTATCATCATATACGTTTAAGATGCACAGCCTAATGGTTAATATTATTGTCACAGTAGGGTTACCTACATCCGTTACCTCACATAGCTACCATCTGTGTGTGTTGTGTGTGTGGTGGGAACAGGTAGGATCCACTTTGAAAACTTCCAAGTACATGACACAGAATTGTTAACTGTAGCTGCCATGCCGTATACTAGGGGCCTGGCATTTACTCATCTTACAGCTGGAAGTCTGTACTCTTTGACCAACATCTCCCCACTTCTCCCATCTGTCAAACCACCTTTCTGCTCCATGTTTCTGAGTTGTTTTTTTTTTTTTTTAGTGTTATGGGTTCCTCGTGTCCCTTCAAAATTCATATGTTGAAGGATCTTTCACTGCTTTAAATGTGATCTTATTTGGAAACAGAGCTCTTGCAGACATAATTAGTTAAGATGGGGTCATACTGGAGTAGGGTAGATCCCTAATCCAATAGGACTGAGGTCCTTATTAAAAGGTGAAATTTGGATGGACGGACACACGAACACACACACACACACACACACACACACACACACACACACAGAACTCCATTAAACATAGGAGAGACGGGGTGTTGCAACCACAAGTCGAGGAAGGCTAACAGGTCCCAGAAAACAAGAAGCTAGAAGAATGACCTGAACATATTCTCCCTCACAACCCTCAGGATGAACTAGCTCTGCCCATACCCCAATCTCAGACTTGCAGCTCCAGAACTGGCAGACAATACATCTCTGTGCTTCAAGCCACCAGTCTGTGTCACTTTCTTATGGGACTCCCAACAAATAATATGGTAACAAGGGCTGAATCTGTGCAAGCTGGATTCTATTCTCAAATCTGAACACCAGAGAAGGAATCAAAGGTAGAAGATCTGTAGGCCACAAATGCAATGCTCTGTACACTAAGAGGAGTACAGATTTTAAAACTGAATATTCTTTTTTTTTTTCCCCCTCTGGAAAAAAAAAAAAAAAAAAAGAAAGAAAAAGAAAAACGGAGCTGTAGGCCACAGGTGTGCCTGCCTGTGTATCTGCAGGGTGTTTAAAGGGAAAGGCTTGGACAGTTTCTGTGGGATTTCTGACTTTTCCTTTGCCTGTAACTATTTCCTATAGTTATTTATGAGTCATGGACTCCCATACTTCACAAAATATATTAAAATATTTAAAGCAAACATAATGTAGACCAAGACTCAGACAGACGTGGGATTTCAGCCTGCTTGGGATATCTTACACCCACTGACATCTGTCTGCCTTGACCTGCTTCTGCTCTCTCAAGCTAAATCCATACTTTCATTATCTTTACTTTCACCCATTTAGTCGGCACTGAAATTGTATCATCTCCATTTCTGGGCTTGAGGGCCAGACCTCTGGCTGTTCTTGACCCAAGGCTGTCCTTAACCCTTAGCGGTTCATCCAAACTAAGCCTGAACTGCTGCCCAGCTTGACCCCTCCTGACTGGCTGTATTCATCTGCTCTCAGGTCTTGGCTGTAACAGTGAGATTGGATTTTTATGCCTACATCAAACAAGAGGAATGGCTCTTGCTACTTCTGAATTGGGGTGAAGAATCTTCAAGGCCCTTTATTTTAGTACACAACGTTATATGATTGTGTGGCACAGCTGGAGTAGCATAGACTGTTCACTGTCTGATGGCTGAGTCTTCAAAGGTACATGTTATACTGTTGGTAATCAAAGGTACTCTACATAAATGGCGGACTAAGGAGCATCTATTTTAATGATTATTTAAACTCATAATATGTAAGAAATGTGTAGGGAATGAAATGCTATTTTAAAGTAGACTAATTTTTTTCCTGACATTTTAAGACTTCTCTGACTTCTTAGAGCTACTTTAATGATTTCTTATTTTTATTTGCAACCTTTGCTAACAAAGCTACAAGATTTCTATGTTTGACGCTTTATACTAGTTGTAAATACTCTGTCTTAATAGAGAAGCACTACATTTTCTGAAATATTTCATCATGGTTAAGCATGAAAAAATCCCTCATTATGCTTGATCATACTTTTTTTTTTATATTCCTGGCTGTTATACCAAGACAGGGTTTGAATGCAAGATCTTCCTCTCAGTGTTTACTCAGCTTTTGTTTTCCTAGTAGTCTCTCTCTGGCCCTTCACAGGCTTCTACCTTCCCTAACAATTCAGCTCATGCTAACACTTAATGGAATTCCTCTGCTTTCTCTAAACTATAGGTGATTTTGCTTTTTTTTCCAATTTTGTTCTGATTGAGACATTTGTCATGGGGATTTCCTGTTCTTTTAAGCATCCTAATATCTTTTTATATACAGCAGATTTGTTTTTGAATAGTTATTTAATAATGAAGTTTACATTATAACAATAGGAAAACATGTAATAAAATAGCAGGAAAAGAGTAAAGGAGGAAAAAAAAGGAGGAATAGATCTATAACTACACAGCTATCTATAAAGAAAAGTAGCAAAGGCCACCAGAGGCACAATGATGTTGGAGGGTACTCTTAGTCCCAGCTTCTTGGATTCCCATGGGGAAGGACGTCCTAAGGTGTCCTGACCTATCTCCCTGTGCCTTTTTGGGCTCCACTCCATCAGATAGAGATAGATTCATTTGACTGATGAATTTGAAAAAAAAAAAAATGAATTATTTATTTTTGCCCATTGATGCTGGATTCTCTCTCCTTCTATGTGGTGTTTTAAATATTTATCTATTTATTTGAGAGCGAGCAAGCACACACACATATATAAGTAGGGGGAGGCACAGAGGGAGAGAATCTTCAAGCTGACTCCTTGCCAAGGGCAGAGTTTGACCCAGACTCGACCTTGAGACCCATGAGATCATGACCTGAGCAAAAACTAAGAGTTGGAAGCTTCATCCACTGAGCCACCCCTGAGTGCCCCTGAGTGCCATACATTTTAGAGGCACATGCCCTTTGGAGAAGATCTAGGGTGTTTCTGCATGGTCAATGACTACATGGATCAATTTAATTCTGGAGGACAGCACCAAGAAGGCCACTGTTGCCAGAGAGCTAAGCCAAGCTTTTCAAAGAGACTTATGTGTTATCAAGCTGCCATTCTGATTTCCATTTGTGTGACTCCTGAGTCTATCTCTCCATTATTTTTATATTTGCCAAGGAAATAGAGAAGTTATTTATTGACCTCATAAAACTCCAAAAGTAAACAGTGGAGTGCTTTATGGGGAATTCTCAAGTTCCCTCCAAACTCTCCTTGGATGGTAGACTGCCCGCTCTCTGCCCATAGTAAGTGAACTGCTCCATTCAGACATGATAGGGAGGCAGTGGTTCCTCTGCTATGTTTTGCATCTCACATGATCCAATATTTGATAACATCCAATTGGACTTTTTTATTTTTTTTTTATTTATTTTTTTTTTTTTTATTAATAACGATTTTTTATTATATTATGTTAGTCACCATACAGTACATCCCCGGTTTTCGATGTAAGGCTCGATGATTCATTAGTTGTGTATAACACCCAGTGCACCATGCAATATGTGCCCTCCTTACTACCCATCACCGGTCTATCCCATTCCCCCACCCCCCTCCCCTCTGTAGCCCTCAGTTTGTTTCTCATAGTCCATAGTCTCTCATGTTTCATTCCCCCTTCTGATTACCCCCCCTTTCTTTATCCCTTTCTTCCCCTACTGATCATTCTAGTTCTTATGTTCCATAGATGAGAGAAATCATATGATAGTTGTCTTTCTCTGCTTGACTTATTTCACTAAGCATTATCTCCTCCAGTGCTGTCCATGTTGCAGCAAATGTTGAGAACTCATTCTTTCTGATTGCTGAGTAATATTCCATTGTATATATGGACCACAACTTCTTAATCCAGTCATCTGTTGCAGGGCATCTCGGCTCCTTCCACGATTTAGCTATTGTGGACATTGCTGCTATGAACATTGGGGTGCATATGGCCCTTCTCTTCACTACGTCTGTATCTTTGGGGTAAACACCCAGTAGTGCAATGGCTGGATCATAGGGTAGCTCAATTTTTAACTTTTTAAGGGACCTCCACACGGTCTTCCAGAGTGGCTGTACCAACTTGCATTCCCACCAACAATGTAGGAGGGATCCCCTTTCTCCACATCCTCTCCAACAATTGTTGTTTCTTGCCTTGTCTATTTTTGCCATTCTAACTGGCGTAAGGTGGTATCTCAGTGTGGTTTTGATTTGAATTTCCTTGATGGCTAATGATTTTGAACATTTTTTCATGTGTCTGTTAGCCATTTGTATGTCTTCATTGGAAAAGTGTCTGTTCATATCTTCTGCCCATTTTTTGATTTGTTTATTTGTTTCTCGTGTATTGAGTTTGAGAAGTTCTTTGTAGATCTTGGATACCAGTCCTTTATCTGTAGTGTCATTTGCAAATATATTCTCCCATTCCGTGGGCTGCCTCTTAGTTTTTCTGACTGTTTCCTTGGATGTGCAGAAACTTTTAATCTTGATGAAGTCCCATAAATTCATTTTATCTTTTGTTTCTCTTGCCTTTGGGGATGTGTCATGAAAAAGGTTGCTTTGGCCGATGTCGTAGAGGTTGCTGCCTATGTTCTCCTCTAGAATTTTGATGGATTCCTGTCTCACATCAAGGTCTTTCATCCATTTGGAGTTTATTTTTGTGTATGGTGTGAGATAGTGATCAAGTTTCATTCTTTTGCATGTAGCTGCCAATTGGACTTTTTTAGATTCTATCTTGAAGCCAGATTTGGGAATTGGCCCTGACACTGGCAGGAGTGAACTGCAATAGGACATCTAGAAAAGGAGTTCTTTTCTTTACAGCAACAAAGGCAAGCACTGAATCCCAGATCTGTAATATTAATTATTTGCTCGTTATATAATAGATTTTTCAAAATATGTAGTGGTCTAGATATTACAAAGCCTATTTAGCTAAAAATACTGGTCTTCACGATTTACAGAAATTCTTAGGAATTGTATTACCAACTAACAGATATTGTTAAAATGTTGTATTCGTGATATGCTATGACAGAAATATTTCTCTTCAAAATATTGTTCTCTTTGTTTTTTTTAAAGAGATGATGTTGTAAATTTATACTCTGTCCTCTTTAATGCAATCACACCATATGTCACTGTTTCATCTTTATAAGCTCCTAGAATTTTGGACGTGTTTCCAATAAAAAAAATGCTATTTGGCATTAAATGCTGATGCTATGGAGCAATACTAATCTATCTATAGCCTTTAAAGACATTCAGTTTTCATATGTCATAAAACAGAGCCTGAAATTATATAAAAAGTGTTAGAAGACATAATTTGTAATTTTAAGAATGTAAAAGAGAGATGACTTGTGATTGATCCATTTACCAGATATTTATAAAGCAATTGATATATGCCAGTCTTGATCCATTTGCTGGGAAATATGATAGAAAAGGATGCTACTCTTATTACATTTGAGTGAAAGAATACAGAAAACAGAAAAATAAATACCTAACAATATTTATTTAAAAAAAACCTGCCATGCAGTATTATATACATACAGCACTCAGGTATAGAAATTAACTTAGTGGCTATTGAGCCTTCAGGATAATTAATTCAGGAGAATGTGTTCTGGGCCCTCAAGTCTCAACTCCTCATCTTGAAGGCCAAACCCCAGTGTGTAGACAGTAGACCTGAGACAGAGCTGTGTCTGTTAATATCCAGTTGCATTGTCTGGCTTTTCCTTTGCAGGACTTCATCTTCTGCCACCCCACATCCCTTTTCAGGTACTGGTTTCATTATTTAAGCCCACACTCCTGCTGTCTTAACGGCTGGACTGTCTGTCCTCTGTTCAGTATCTGCTGTTCAACTCTGCTTTTGACCCAGGACTCTGCCATGGCCACGTTCTTGTCTACTTGCTGCTGATTCAGGGCTGTTCTTTGATACCCTTGGCTTCTGTCTTGCCATGTCCACCCTGGAGCTTTTAAATGACAATAACTGTGGATAGGTTTTGGATATAACCACTATACTACCTTTATTTCAGCCACTTCACCTGTGTCTCACCCTTTTAATAATAAGGAAAGAAACCATCACTTGTGTAGAGCAACAGGATCTGAAAGCTATTAAGTTGCTTAATGCTAGCTTATTCATAATATAACCATGTGTCACCTTTAGGGAAATAATCTTTTGTATTTGAGCTTCCAGAGCCTTCTGCTAACACAAAGACCTCCTGTCAACCTGAAGTTAGAGTTTAAGGCAATGGATATGTTGAATTATATTTCTGAAAAACAATTTTAATGGGACTGGAATCCAAGCTCACTAAGCATCCATGGGTCACATAAAGCTTACTTTAGAAAATTAGGTTTGGGAACTAAACGTTGAAATTATTTGAGTGATTTGT
This sequence comes from Ursus americanus, assembly GCF_024610735.1. Taxonomy (NCBI): domain Eukaryota; kingdom Metazoa; phylum Chordata; class Mammalia; order Carnivora; family Ursidae; genus Ursus; species Ursus americanus. Next base: position 60,893,058 of record NC_142142.1, read on the forward strand.
TGATTTAGCTCTTCCTTCACTCTTATTTGGATCACTTAGGGTTTCTGTGTTGTTGTTGGTTTGTGGGTTTGTTTGTTTGTTTTTTTTTTTTTTGCTATTTTTTTTTTCCAGTTAAATCCCACAGCTATTCTTTCCAAAAAGAAATGTCAATATAATAATGAGTTTGACTAAAGGAAAAACAATATATCTTTTCCAAGAGAAAGGCTGTCATAAAACTTGACATCCTGAAATACTGAATCTTTTGTAAGTGCTGTTTATAAGATTTTGTTCTTTGGGCCAAAAAGTCAGAAGCTAGTAAATGAGCCAGATTGTCCCCAGTGTCTAAGTTACCCTGGAAGCTCAGCATAGCCAGCTGGGTTCAGCCAGCCTTGAGGAACACTGGAAGTCCCCTGTGGCGAGCTGGGGCAGGGGACTGAAAACAAAGAAGCAAAAGGTTGGCTTCAGTCTTACAGTCTTCTGAGTCAAATCTACCCCCTTTATACAGTGAAGTCACTGAAGAAAAAAAGTATGAATGAATAGTCTCAGTGCTCTTAACCAGTTATCCTAACATCAGGACAAGAGCAACAACAAAAAGTGATGCCTAATTAGACAACCAAACACAGTTTAAACAGAATTTAAAATCTGAAAGGAGGAAGAAAGAAAATGACAACAAAAACCCACAACAAAGTGTTAGATGAAAGCCTTCCAATCTCCATATTAAAATTTAAGCCAAAAGTCAGCAAATCTAAATTGAGCAAAGAAACATAAAATATGTTAATTAAGATCAGGAAAAACCACAGACGTTCTAACCTTTCCATTGGCTTTCTTTCCTATACGAATGCAAATGAGAGATAAATGCATTACTCAGTAAATGAGTAATTTCGCATCCCGAAAGTGTCCCAAATGCTACTCATTTAGTGACTATTCTCTACCAGATGAAACTTCACACAATACCACTGTCTTCCTGGTGGAACACAGTAACGCATGGTCTCAGGGGCCAGTTTAGGAGTGGTGGGTGTGTGACAGACTCAGATCGGAAATCCTTGGATATTTCAAAGTAGATCCAATACCACACAGTTCTGAGCTAAGCCCACAGACGTGCTTGGCGTGCTTGCTTTGCACAGGAAGTGAATCTTTGTGAAGAGGCTAGCTACAACGCTCTTGCCTCTTCTTCTCGAGGAGGGCACAAGGGGTGACCAACTGCTTCTTAACAAGGCTGATGAGTACCTCTGATTTCACAGGTGGCCTCAAGTTTTTTTCTCAGTAGCCTTCTCCTCTCAACCCTGCTCCGAAGGTAACAGAGTGATTGTTAATTTTACACACAGTGCGCTTCATCAGTGGATAGTACAGGGCATTTTCTCGAGTCTGTTTCCAGCCTCTGACCCTGTCCCTTAGCTCCACACCATAGGCTGCCTCCGGGAAATTCTGCAGAAGTAAATTTCATACACATAGCTATGCAGATGAAGTACAGGTAGAATATGTAGTTGAAAATAAAGTGGTGAGATGTCGAAGAGACTGTGATTTTAAGCGTGCCTTCCTGGTTTTAATCAGCAGTCTATTACGTATCGACTGGTGGAGAGGAATGTGGGACCAATTATCTCTTTAGAGATAAAAACTTTGTAACAAAATAAAAGACATTTTACAGCCTCAAAGAGTTTATTTCCTAACATGGCAATAGAATAAAGACACTGAAAGGTGATACAAAAACATTTTCTCCTTGCGGGGATTTGGCGTGTCAAGCCCTTTTTCAGCCAACGTATTAATTGCCCTTCTTCAAGAGGTAAGAAAGGAGAAAACTTAAGTGTACAAGTAACAGGAGCCACATTAACGAAATATTTCAGAGTAACTGTAGCCAAGAGTTGCTATTTTTCTCTAACGTTGAAACTAATGTGACAGGAAAATGACATTGATAACTACTGAAAAAAAGTCAGCTTAATAATATAGTTGTCCTATTCTACAATGGCAAAGTCATGGGGTTTTTTCTTTATATCTCAGCCCTTATGAAAATAATAATGTTTTTGTCAGTTAAATTTTACAGCACCCTTTTAATCTACAGTGATTATAAATAATGAATCTGGAATATTATTTTTAAAGATTTTCAATAACTGGCGTGTCAGAGTGATTAGTACATTGACCATTTAAAGAATTAACATTTAAAATTTCAAGTAGGTACGTATTTTCTTCTAGTATTCCTATGGTCACAGAATTGATAATATAAGAGCTACTCTTTTTTGACTTTTATACATCATATAAATATACATCATACATTTTTTTTAACAAAGATAATCCTTCATGATAGACTCAGTCTTATCCTTATTTTTTTTTTCCTCATGGGAAAAACAGAAGCCCAGATTGGTTGAATAAATTAGGCCAAGGTCAGTGGCCATTAAGTATAAAATAATATTTTGACTCGAGAGCTCAAATTCTTTTCCTGCAGCCTATTCCTCTAAGAGCCATGGACCATGATGCACGGCTAGGCTGCAGTCCGCACTCAGTCTAAGTGCGGTGGGCCTGGGATTACACATACTTACCTTACAGAGCTGCCTCTTCCATTTACCTCGGCCTTCCTCAGCGTTTTTCTTTCTTTTTTAATTCTATAGTTTCTTCCTAGGCTAATTCAAGTCTACAGCCTCAAGCACTATTTACATCCTAATTATTCTTTAATGAATTGTCCAGGATAGACCTCTACTCTGAATTCAAGACATCAGACATCTCCAAGTAACTACAAATATCTCACCCAACTGGTCCAATTTCAAGCTATTTCTTCCAAACCTGGTTATTTTCTAGTTGTTTCCTCAGCAAATAACACCACCGTCCCACTTAAATTTTCATGTTGGAATTTCAAAAGACTGTCTTGCTATCCCCATTCTCCCTCACCTGCTACTTCTAGTGCATCACCAAGTTTAATTAACTTTTTAAATATTTCTCATATTGACCAGTATCCTAACTCCCCTCTGACACTAGCCAGTTACAAGCTACCATCATCTCTTGATAACTGTACAACCTAATTTACTGCTGATTATTCCCTCTGATCCACCCCCAAGCTACTTAACACACTACGGCTAAAGAGGCACTCTCAAAATATGCATCAGGTCATGTCCTCTGTGAACTAAAAGCAATGGCTGACCATTGCTCCTAAGTTAAACTCATTAACTTGGTTTACAAATCCCTGCATGGCCCGCCTCCCAAGCCCCATGACATACTGTGCCCCATCCAGGTAATGTATGTAGCTCAAAGTCAGGAGGATGTGTGGGTCCTGTACAATTCTCTTGTGTGGTATCCTACTCTGACAATCAATGGACAAAAGACAAGGATCTGCTCTACCCTGGACCAGGGATGGGATAACTGCAAATTGCACTTGAAAGTCTCGTTCAGGAAACGGAAGGAGGGGAGAGTCCATAGCAATGATGAAATCCTAGGGACTGGCCTTATACTCTGCTTTGGTAGTGGAGGAAATTACTGGAGGAGACCCTGACTGTTCCCTGGGAATAAATCTTTTATCCATTCTCCCTGCCCCCACGTGGTTTATGACTACATATTTAACAGGCATTAGAGAGTATACCCTCCCCCAGGGATTCATGTTCTGTAGCCACACCCCCCAAGTACAAATTAGCGGGTATTTTTGGGTCAGGCTTGCAGTTTATTTGGCAACACAGCTCTTTTTTTTTTTTAAGTTTTTATTTTAGTTCCAGTGTAGTTAACATACAGTAAAATATGAGTTTCAGGTGTACAATAGAGTGATTCAACAGCTCTATACATCACCCGGTGCTCATCAGGACAGGTACCCTCCTTCATCCCCCACCAACCTCCCCTCTGGTGACTGTCAGTGTGTTCTTCCCCCCCGTCCCTCCTCCCCCCACTCATGTTCCCTCGCTCTCTCTCTTAAATAAATAAATCTTTTTTAAGAAGTCTATTTCTTGATTTGCCACTCTCTTTTTCCCGTTTTCCCATTTGCTTCTTTGGTTTCTTAAACTCCACATATGAGTGAAATTATATGGTATTTGTCTTTTTCTGACTGACTTATTTCACTTAGCATCATACTCTAGCTCAATCCAGGTCATTGCAAATGGCAAGCTTTCATTCCTTTTTATGGCTGAGTAATATTCCATTGTATATACACCACATCTTCTTTATACGTTCATTAGTCGATGGACACTTGGGCTGCTTCCAAAGCTTGGCTTTTGTAAATAATGCTGCAATAAATATTAGGGTGCATGCATCCCTCTGAATTAGTGTTTTGTATTTTTTGGGTAAATAGCCAGTAGTGCACTGGCTGGATCGTTGTGTAGTTCTATTTTTAACTTTTGGAAGAACCTCCAGACTGTTTTCCACAGTGGCTACACCAGTTTCCATTCCCACCAACTGTGCATGAATGTTCCTTTTTCTCCACATCCTCACCATCACCCTTGTTTCTTATGCTGTTGATTTTAGCCATTCTGACAGGTGTGAGGTGATATCTTATCGTAGTTTTGATTCATTATTTCCCTGATGAGTGATGTTGAGAATCTTCTCATGTGTCTGTTAGCCATCTTCTTTGCATAAATGTCTATTTATGTCTCCTGCCCATTTTTAATTGGGTTGTTTTTGGGTATTGAATCATCTAAGTTTTTTACAGAATTTGGATACTAATCCTTTATCAGATATATCATTTGCAAATATCTTCTCTCATTCTGAAGGTTGCCTTTAAGTTTTGTTGATTGCTTGGTTCACTATACAGAAGCTTTTTATTTTGATGAAGTCCCACAGTTTATTTTTGCTTTTATTTCCTTTGCCTCAGGAGACATCTAGGAAGAAGTTGCTGTGGTCGATGTCAAAGAAGTTACTGCCTGTGTTCTCCTCTACGATTTTAATGGTTTCAGGTCTCACGTTTAGGTCTTTCATTCATTTTGAATTTATTTTTGTGTATGGTGTAAGGCAATGGTTTAGTTTCACTCTTCTGCATGTTACCTCTGTCCAGTTTTCCCAACACCTTTTGTTGAAGAGACTATCTTTTTCCCATTGAATATTCTTTCCTATTTTGTCAAAGATTAGTTGACCATATAGTTGTGGGTCCATTTCTGGGTTTCCTATTCTGTTCTATTGATTTGTGTCTATTTTCGTGTCCGTACCATACTGTTTTGATCCCTATAGCTTTGTAATATAGCTTGAAGCCTGGAATTGTGAAGCCTCCAGTTTTGTTTTTCCTTTTCAAGAATCCTTTGTTCTTTCTTGGTTCCAAATAAATTTTAGAATTGCTTGTTCTAGTTCTATCAAAAATGCTCTTGGCATTTTGATAGGGATTACATTTTACGTGTAGATTGCTTTGGGTAGTATAGACATTTCAACATTTGTTCTTCCAATGAATGAGCATGAGATATCTTTCCATTTCCTTGTGTCCTCTTCAATTTCTTTCATTGGTCTTCTATAGATTTCAGAGTACAGGCCTTTCATCCCTTTGGTTAAGTTTATTCCTAGGTATCTCATGGTTTTTTGGTGCAATTGTAAATGAGATTGATTCCTTAATTTCTCTTTCTACTGCTTCATTATTGGTGTATAGAAATGCAACAGATTTCTGTATGTTGATTTTGTATCCTATGACTTACTGAATTCATGTAACAGTTCTAACAGTTTTTTGGTGGAATCTTTAGGGTTTTCTCTATATATGGTATCATGTCATTTGCAAATCATGAAAGTTTGACTTCTTCCTTGCTGTTTTTGGATGCCTTTTATTTCTTTTTGTTGTCTGATTGCTGTGGCTAAGACTTCCACTACTACAGTGAATAAAAGTGGTAGGAGTGGACATCCCTCTCTTGTTCCTTTCCTTAGGGGAAAGGCTCTCAGGTTTCCCCCAGCGAGAACGATGTTTGCTGTGGGCTGTTCATATATGGCTTTTATTATGTTGGGCTGTGTTCCCTCTAAACCTATTTTGTTGAGGGGTTTTATCATGAATGGTTGTTGTACTTTGTCAAACGCTTTTTCTGCATCTATTGAAATGATCACATGGTTCTTATCCTTTCTTTTCTTAATGTGATGTATCATGTTGATTGATCTGCAGATATTTAACAACTCTTGCAACCCAGGAATAAATTCCACTTTCTTGTGGTGAATGATTTTTTAAAGTATCGTTGGGTCCAGTTTGCTAGCATTTTGTTGAGTATTTTTACATCTATGTTCATCAGAGATATTGGCCTGTAGTTCTCTTTATGGTGTTTTTATCAGGTTTTGGTATCAGGGTGATACTGGCCTCATAGAATGAATTTGGAAGTTTTCCTTCCTTTTCTATCTTTTGGAATGGTTTGAGAAAAATAGGCATTAATTCTTCTTTAAATGTTTGGTAGAATTTGCCTCTGAAGCCATCTGGTCGTGGATTTCTGGTTTTTGGGAGTTGTTTTTTGATTACTGATTCAATTTCTTTGCTGGTAATCGATCTGTTCAGGTTTTCTATTTCTTCCTATTTCAGTTTTGGTGATTTATATGTTTCTAAGAATTTATCAATTTCTTCTAGGTTGTTCAATTTGTTGGCATATAATTTTTCATAATATTCTAATTGTATTTCTGTGGTGTTGGTTGCTATTTCTTCTCTCTCATTTGTGATTTTATTTAAATCTTTTATTTTTTCTTGATAAATATGGATAGAGGTTTATCAATTTTATTGATTTTTCTCAAAAAACTGGCTTGTGGTTTAATTATCTGTTATATTGTGTTTTTTTTTTTTTTTGGCTTCTATATAATTTATTTCTGGTTTCATATTTATTTCCTTCCTTCTGCTAGTTTTAGATTTTGTTTGTTGTTCTTTTTCTACCTCCTTTAGATGTAAGATTAGGTTGTTTGAGATTTCTCTTGCTTCTTGAGGTAGGCCTATATTACTATAAACTTCCCTCTTAGAACTGCTTTTGCTGCATCCCAAAGTTTTTGGATGTATTTTCATTTTCTTTTGTCTCCGTGTACTTTATTTTTTCTTTTATTTCCTGTTTGAACCATTCATTGTTTAGTAGCATACTCTTTAACCTCCATAAATCTGTAAGGTCTTTCAAGTTTTTTTCTTGTGTTGACTTTTAGTTTTTTAGTATTGTGATTAGAAAAGATGCATGGTATGACTTCAATATTTTTGAAATTACTGAGGTTTCAGTAATATGTGATCTATGGAATGTTCTGAATATTAGCAATGCAATTCTTGCAAAAATGAATCCAGTCGCCTTAGTCAGTATCACATTATCTGTAACCACACACAAGTTCTTTGCTAGATGAAATTATCTAGCATCATTCATTTATTGGTGTCTTGCTTTCTTGACTTTCTTGCTTTTCCTCCAAAATTAATGACAATATTGAGACCATGTGATTTGAACTCTGTGACAGTCCTCACTACTCTTCAACACTTCCCTGCTAAGACTGAAGTCCTTGTTCAACTAAAAGTTCTAAGGGTGACATTTCCAGTTTGGGATCTAGAAGAGTTGACTTTCTAATCCTGCAAGATCCAAATTTTTGAATTCTCCTGGTATGAATTCACTTCTACTCTCAAAGCAGCCAATTCTTCCCAGAGCTCATCTCTTTTTTTGTTACACCTTGCTACAAGCATCTGTTTTCAAGAAACATACATTGTTAATATTCTAGTTAGATGTTTTCCTTCTGCACTTCCCAGATTTTCAAAGGAAACACTTTTAAACATGTTTAGTCATTACAACAACATGCCTCTGTATCTTTCCGGCATCTAATGACAGTTTCTTCCCTGACTGCCACCTGATAACTGACTTCTTGAGGCATGTTAACTTTTAACATATTTTGTTGTTTTTAAGAGTTATAATTTACATATAGAGAAATGCACAGATTTTCCTCTATATTTAACAAATATATAACCTTGTGTAATAACACAATCAAGACTTAGAAAAAGTGTCTCATATCCCTTTCTAGTCAATGTCCCTGCACCAAGAGGTATCTAGCGTTTTGATTTTTATATTCACAGGTTTGCTGTGTCTTTTCTTGACATTTATATAAATCAAATCATGTGGATATGTTCTTTTGGATATGGCTTCTTTTGTTTTATGTAATTTTTAAAATTTTCATTCACTTTGTTGTATATATCAGTTGTTAATTTATTTTAATTGCTGAGTAGTAATACTGCATCGTGAAAATATACCAGAGTATTTTAAAATTACTCTTCTACTGATAGGCAATTGAAATGTTTCCAGTTTGGGGCTTTGAACATGCCTGTCCTAGTCTTTTTGTGAATGTATCTTTTCATTTCTCTTTTATAAAAGAAATAGGAAATGGAATTATTGAGTCGTAGGGAGGTAATACTGAAATTTATAATAAACTGCCAAATAGTTTTCCAAATTCATACTATTTTATACTTCCATTGTCAATGAATGAGTTCTAGTTGCTGATAGAAATAAACCAATAGAAGGCGACAAATTGATCTGCAGAAGTGACAAAGGAGGATTTCTGGGGAAGTGATATGATCTAACTGGCTGGCAAGGAAAAAAGGTAGTGGGTTTACCTAGTTGATTGGCTCTATATTCTCAGTAAAGTACGAAGCACGATAATCATCATAAGAATAAGAATGGAGGAGGAAGAAAGAAGTGTTGGGGTTTTAATGATAGTAGGAGAAAGTATAAAAGCATTTTCCAGAAAAGCAGGTATGACGGAATTAAAATAAATGTAGTATGATTGTTGTTTAACATGAAGAGCCCACTTGAAGTTAGCGGTCATACATTTCAATTTAGATCAGACAACATGATTGGGTATATTTTTCCAATGATGTTATGGATGTAGGAGGTTTGGAACAGGCAGAGCTAGAATTAGTTGTGGTTGGAATTTTACCAGATGGAAGTAGCAAAGCAAAAAAAATGGGATGGAAGTTAGGGGCTTACATAAGAACAGTGGTGATTATGTTGGATTGAGGGATGTAAGCTGGACAACACAGGAGGCGAGCACAGAAGCAATGCAGTCGCAGTGCAAATATGGTAGGGTCAATGGATGGTAACTCCAGGTGTAGGTGAATAATTGTTGCAGTCAAGACACCAGAAACTTTTCTTTACAAACATTTGGTTTTGATTCTGCAAGTACTATGTTGTGCCAAGTACAACTAATTTTCCATTATTTTCCAGTTCAACTACATTAAGGCTCATATTAATCCCAGTGTTAAAATTCTCTTTCCCCCTTTTACTGCTATCAAACATAACAATTAATTATTGAGGTAGCAGAATGTTTAAAAATAGATAATGCTGATATTTCCAACTAGATTTCCTCAGAGTACTTGATTTTATTCCTGGATACAAGAACAGAAATTCACTCAATCTAACTCAAATATATTTAGAAAATTAGGCCAAGAATCATGAAAAGCTGTTTATAAAGACAGGAAATAAAGTCACATTCCCTGTCTTTAAGTGTTGCCTAATTTCACTCACCTATGCTTTCCTATCTGTCTGGGCTGAGGTATAGTGCATACACTTGCAACTCCATGGCTGCCAGCTCTAGAACCCCATACTTAGTTGTAGGACCCATGACCATCTGACTTGATTGTGTGTCTGGTATTTAAATGTGATTAGTCTTAGTCTTTGGATTGGGTCAAGAGGGTACTAATGATCCATTCACAGCTATGTCCAGGGTAGGGAAGTGGAAGTATATGACCATGTTTTCAGTTATTCAACTAAAGTATGTTGGGTGAACAAATCAACTCCAATTATTTGGCCATTTAACTCATGTACATCAACATCTAAAACTGGATTAATTAGCTTCTTCTCCAAAACAGCTCCTGATAGTTTTGTTACAAGTATACCACTTTCTCACTTAGCCAAAGTAAAACCCTCCAGTTATCCTTAAGTGACCCCTTAACTTTGTCTGTTTTGTCCAGTTAGTTGCTTGTTTCTTCATAGTTGATCCTTTATATTCCCTTTCCTTTACCACCAATTTTGGCTCTGTGATGGTTAGTTTTATTGTTTAACTAGGCTAGGCTACAGTAGCCATTTACTCAAACACTAATTGAGGCATTGCTGTGTACTGTGTGTGTGTGTGTGTGTATACACTGTATACACACTGTGTGTATATATATGTGTGTGTGTGTGTGTGTACGCACACACACATATATAATCATTCTAATTATACATATCCTACCAGTTCTCTTTCTCTGGTAGAACTCTGACTGATAACAGACACTTATCACTTTTTTTCCAGAGTCTAATTGAAGAAATCTATTTTTTGATGTAGCTTGTATTTTTTTGTTTATATTTCTGCATATTTGACTTTATATGTAACCAACTTAAGCTATCTGCATGAGTGAGTAAATGCATATTAATTGGGATAATTTCAAAAGTAATATAAACAGAATAGTAAACAACTGACAATTAAAATAAGATTGTGTACCAAAGCACCAGGCTTAAACATTAGGTATGGACAAGAAACAAAATAATTTTCCAAATGTCTTTAAAATAATAACCAAGTCTAAAAACTCTGGTGACAGAATTTCTTCTATAGGTGTAGGAAAGATATTCCTTCTCCCCATGAAAGTTCAGAAGCTTGCAGTTGAAGGGTAGTAAGAATATATGCTAGAGGAATAAAGATACTTAACTATGCCTTTTCATGTCTGAACCTCAAATGCTCTGCTACTTAGAAACTGATTGATGTTTTGGAAATATTCAGTGAGGGATGGTTAAGTCAGGACAAAGGGTGTGTGTCATGCTTTCCATGGGGTGCAGGTAAGGGTCTGTAGGCTTCTGGGGGAAATCCCTGAAAGCAACCACTTGTAAGATAGTACACACTCACTGATAGAAGACATCCATACAGGTAGTCCTGGTTACCCCAAGCTGTTACGCGGTGTGCAGGGATCCCAGAAGTCCCTGTCTGCCTAGCGGGCACAGATACAAAGGCAGAAACCTGGATCAGGATGAGCAGCTGCTGAAGGGCTGAACTTCAAGACCAGGAACGAAAGACCAGGACCACAGACTGCAGAAGCGGATATGAATATGTAATATTTAACTCCCCAAAAGAGCCAGGTAGAACCAGGTGCAGCTCATCACTCACTTGTTCAGTTTTTAGACACAACAAACCACTCGAATGCCATAACCTGTCTGTTTCCTGAAGATCCTTGTGGGTATCAGCACCTTCTTCCTGTAAATGCGCAAAATCAATTCAACTATACGTTCTCTACCATACAGTCAAACGCTATTTTAGAAAGTAGCAGGAGGAGGGAGGGGAAATCCGAGAGACTAATCACCTTTCTTTGAAGGGCTGCATGTTTATTTTGGAAGACTGTCTATATTTTTACACCAAACTGAGTGCTTTAGATTGGATTACAGTCTGGTTCACATACAGCTGGATTTCTACCTTCATTTCAGCTCTCATCCAACTCTATTCGGTTTGGAATGTTTATACCTAAGTATCTCTTCCAAAAGGCATGAGAATATAAATAACAACCATATTATACTCATTGTTATATTCCCTGAGGCACCCACCACAAATTTTGACAGATAGCCATTGCTTAATTTGAACGAAACTATCACGGGCGAAAGGAGGTCAGTGATTCCACACAACAGCCCATTGTGGTCGTAGCAGGACTGGGGACTGTCTGTCTTCTGTGGAGGTGTTACAGGGCTGGAGATGGTGAGTTAAGGGCAAGTGGAGTTAAAACAGCCCCAAGAGAGAATTGGGGTTTGTTATGTGCTGAATCTGAAGCGTGGTACTGGATTCTCAACAGAATTCTTTACATTTTAAGGCTGTCCTTCAAGGCCTCACTCAAGTGCTTTGAAGCTTCATTGGACCACAGAAATCTTGTCTGTGCTGTTCACTTAACAGCTGGATAATATATAATGACACCCCTTGAACCAGTACAGCAATATCAATTTAACTCATTATTAATTGATTTTTTATTTGACTGAGCATTTTATTCTAAACTAAGTTATAAGCTCTTTGAGGACAAAACGTTGGCATCCTTTCATATTCCCTTAAGGTGTTCTTAAAGTAGACATTTTAAAATATTGGTTGGTTAATAAATAGCTTAATTTATGGCCTGGTGGTGGGGACATAACTAAAACTATGCAATTGTTCTGAAACTGTGCCCCAGAAAAAGCAGATCTTGATTTTATCTTGAAATTTATGAAAAGTAACCACTAGAAACTGCCTCCTGCGACTTAGCATATTATAAGAGGAAAAAGGAAAAGAAAAAAAAAAGGAGAGAACACAGCACAAATGCAGTTTTGATATACGAAAACATATGAATATTATAATTTCAGTATTTCTGAAGAATGTGCTTTTGTGATTAATCCACATACTTAGAATTTCAATGAAGGGATGCCAACACAATACCGTATTACAGATTTAAAAAAAATCAATGTTAATGGCATATTCTATCTTTGAAAGTTCAGACAAACCCATCATCTCCTGACTAGAAAAGAGAAGTAGGCAGCTGAGTTGATTAGGAGGCTCAGTGCACTGCTGACACGACTGGTGATTGTAGTAATTGTCAGGAGGACAGAAGAGACAAACGGGGAAATGGAGAGATTACGAGTTAGATAAAGAGGAGTGAGAAAACAGAACCCCTCACCGGTATGTCACTGGGCCACAGTATCACTGAGCAAATTTGAAGACCAGGGACTCTGATTTGAATTCAGCTTGAGTTCTAGACTTGACAGCATATTAATAACTCGTAAGTGGCTGAGGAAACTATCACCTGATGTGATTTTTATTGGCACTTCCTGGATTAGTTCACTAATTGTTGAGGCGGCACAGTGAAACTACTAATTGAATATGACAATCCTAAAAATGCTATTAAAAATATCGCCATGCCTATTGCCAGGTGAATTGGCTGTGCATTTCCTGCTATATTTAAAAAATAAATGTATAGGTAATAAAAAATAGCTTTGTGAATGGATTCAAAATTCTCAGGGTGGGATCATTTCACTGACAACGTAAAATAAATAAGACATTGTAAGCTATTCATCCAGGCATTCTCTATAATTTTAAATGCAAATTAGTACCTTAAAAAAAATGAGTCAATGTGAAGGAAAATATGTTTTACCTGAGGGAGGGCAAAATGTTTGCTTCTCCAAAAGGATCTCCTTTATTACCTGCTAATTAGCTTGAAGGTATATTACTAGAGTCATTCATTTGGATTAGAATATGCGTTTCAGAAGGATACACTGAAAATATACCAATGTTGTCTTAAAGTGTGCACCCTACGCTCTTACATAAGCATGTTATTTTGGATTTGGAGGAAAGAAAACTAGCTCCCAATGAGTTTCTGTTGCAAGTCAGACCCCATGCTTGGCATTCTGAAGCACAAGAAAGAATATTTCATGCAGAACTGTGTCTTCCTCATCCTCAACACCTTGATGTCAATGTGCCCGCCCACTACTTACATAGACAGTGAGCAAGACACGGCTACTGAATGAGAGATTTTATTTAACTTCACAACAACCGTAAGAGAAGGGCACTTCTACCTTTTTGAGCATCCCAGGTTGGGAGAAATTATATAACTTGTCCAAGGTCACATAGCTCATGAGTAGTTAGAGTCAGGATTACACAGGCCCAAACACGCGCTCTATGCCATCATGGTACCTCTACATGAGAAAGCCTGAAATGCCCTACTTCTCCCACCTGTAACACAGAAGCTGATGACTGCAAGTGTAAAGTGACCCACTGGAGTGGCCCCAACTGCACAAAGGTTAAAAAAGGTGACTGATTCAGGTAAAATCTCTTCTTCTTCTTTTTTTTTTTTTTAAAGATTTTATTTATTTATTTGACAGAGACAGCCCCCGAGAGAGGGAACACAAGCAGGGGGAGTGGGAGAGGAAGAAGCAGGCTCCTAGCGGAGGAGCCTGACATGGGGCTCGATCCAAGAACGCCGGGATTACGCCCTGAGCCGAAGGCAGATGCTTAATGACTGCGCCACCCAGGCGCCCCAGGAGAAATCTCTTCTTTCGATGAGCAGCCACAAAAAGTGTAGCTTTTTTCCCACAGTGAGCTCACAGATCAATAATTCTGGAATAAGCTTTGCAGATTATTTCTCCAGTGGTTCTTAACTTCTGTCTCCTCCCTGCAACTGACACATTAGGAATCCACCCCCAAAACAGCGTATCGTGTTTTCAACCGTGTAGCATGACATCCAATGCTGTGACACTACTGCAAGCTACCATTCATTTTGCCAAGGACCGTGCTTTAGGTCCCTAACTGGCGTCTATGATTCTTTTTTTTTTTTTTTTTTTTAATTTATTTGTTTATTTGACAGACAGAGACAGCCAGCGAGAGAGGGAACACAAGCAGGGGGATCAGGAGAGGAAGAAGCAGGCTCCCAGCAGAGGAGCCTGATGTGGGGCTCGATCCCAGAACACCGGGATCACGCCCTGAGCCGAAGGCAGACGCTTAACGACTGTGCCACCCAGGCGCCCCTGGCGTCTATGATTCTTCTTCCCTGTCTATTGCTGTCTCTCCATCTAGCAGGAGGGATGACATTTAAAAGATGTAACGTCGGCCATACCACTCCCCTGCCCCTGGTCCCCAGTGGATGCCCTGTCATAGTCTACAGCTCGTCCTGGTCACCTCTCAAATGTCACAAATCCTACGATTATGTTCATGCTCACCCTTCTCTAGGCAAACCAGCTCTTACATTTAAAAAAACTGCCTAATGTGTTTCTGTCTCAAGGACTATTCTCTTATTTCTCCTTTCTGTGGGAGGTCTCTCCACTGACCTCCCTCAGTTCATTCAGGTCTTTGCGTGTCATCTCCTCTGAGCGCCTTCTCTGACCACCGTACCTAAGTCACCCTCCCCACCTTATCCCAGCCCCATGTTCATCCTTTATTTATTTCTTTCTCCTCAGAGCTCATCTCCTCCAAGAAGTAGAATACATATAGAAATACATTTTTATATTAATTATTTTTTGTTGTATTATTTTTATTGTGCCCACTGGAATACAAAATGCCATAAAATTCATAACATCTTGAGCGCTGTTATGCCTTCAGGACTTAGAACAGTGCCTGGCATGTGAGAGATGATGAATAAATACTTATTGAATGAATAAATACCCTTAAGTCTCAGCAAGATCTCCAGAATAAGTTTGCTTCTTTAGTCATCACCCTTAGATATAATTACAGAAGTGTGATAAACAAGTGAAACAAAAGCAGGGACAGAAATAAGGTCTAAAATGTAAATTCAAACCACAATGAGACATCACCTCACACCTGTGAGAATGGCCAAATCAAAACACAAGAGACAACAAGTATTGTTGAGTATGTGGAGAAAAGTGAACATCTGTTTGCTCTTGGTGACAGTGTAAATTGGTACAGCCACTATGGAGTTTTTTTTTTTTTTAATTAAAAATAGGATTTCCTGAAGAGGCATCTGCACCCTCATGTTCACTGCAACATTATTCACAATAGCCAACATACGGAAACATAAATGAAACTTGAGGGCATTGTACTAAGGGAGAGAGAAAAACAAATACTACATGCTCACTTATGTGAAATCTCAACAAGTCAAACTTATAGAAACAAAGAGTAGAGTGATGGCTGCCAGGGGCCGGAGGTGGGAGAAATGGAAAGATGTTAGTCAAAAGGTACAGATCTCCATTTGTAATGGAGATGAATAAGTTCTGGGGATCTAATAGAGTATGGTGACTAGAGTTAACAGGACTGTAGTATATATGTAGCAACATAGGATCTGCTAATGGAGTAGATCCTAAATGTTCTCACTATAAGAAAAACAATCTAGGTGAGGTGATGGACGTGTTAACTAACCTTATTGTGGCAGTCATTCTGCAATATATATGTAAATCAAATCACCACGTTGTACACCTTAAACTTATAATCCTCTGTTAACTGTATCTTAATGAAACTGGCCAGAAAGAAAGAAAGAAAGACAGTCCAATTTCATTTTGTAGATCAGAAAACAGACCAGAGATGTCCACTGTTTCCCAACATCATAGAGATGATCAATGGTAGGCCAGAGGGCAAAACTCAAATCACTAATAGTCTTTCTACTACTATATAAAGTGTTTAAGCAGCCACAGGTTTTAGAATAAAGATGAAAATGTTCCCGGGGAAATAATCTCTTGTTACAAGACAATGCTACTTTAAGACATTTTATGAATGAGGGATTTGGGGACTGATTATGAGCACCACGAGTGAAGGGAAGTTTTTATAACTAGGAAGTGTTAGCCATGCACCTGACACTTTTCCAGCAACTCACTTTTGGGGTGCTCACTCCCTTCATCCCACTAAACTTGTTTCCACTCTATTCTTAAAATAATCCTTACAGGGGCAGGAATTTTAAAAAGCACCAAGCATGAATGTTTCATATGGAATTGGCTCTCTGGATCCTGTCGCTGGCCTAGAGCTGAGCCTTCAAAGTTATTGCCTACTCTTAGAGTGCTTAGTGTCCCCATGCCATCCACCCCAGGTGCCAGAAACAGACTTTCATTTATTCCTGCATCCTTGATTTGTTCTTGCAAGTTCCTGCCCAGGGCCAAATGGCTTGTTCATTCCTAGTGTCTGATGAGACTCTAGGGACAGGCCTCCCAGATGACAGCCAAACCTCCAACACTGGTCTCTGTCTACCCGGGAGTGACGAACTACCACAGTTCAGAACGTAAGTCTTGGCCAGTGCCCATGACTCTAGTCCATGGAGCTGTTTTGCATTCTTAGATTCTAAATGTCTCCCCAGCACCTGCTGAGTTGTATTCAACAGTATTGGTGAGGCAGTGGCCAACATGCTCCTCTTCACGCCAGTCACATTTTTCCAAATCCATGGACATTACCCTATCGACTTTTCTGTTACATGCCTGTGGCCTGAGACAAAATGGAGTGCCCGAAATACCCAACATCAACCCCAACCTGAAATGATACAAGTTGGTTACAATATTTGAGTGCTAAATATGTGCCAAAGTGTTCAATGCTTTATCAGTATTATTTCACTTAGTCCAGGTAAGTTGATGATATATATATAAAATATTTATCCCTCATTTTCAGATGAAAAATACTCAGAGACAAATTAAGTAGATGAACAGAAACAATGAAGACATCTTTGAAATAAATCATTTCTTTAAAAGCCAGGATCTGGGAAAGGGAAGCTGATCTGTAATGTTAGGGGAAAAAGGTATTAATGGCATTAGAAAGATGCTAATAATAATGGGATGGTTAATAATAATACCATGTTTAGAATAAATGGCCCAGATATTTTTATTAGACCCCTTTTTATTTATGAGGAAATGAGTTTTGAGGAGATCAGGTAATGAGGTGGAGACTGGTCCCAAAACCAAGACCTAAACCACTGACCATCCTCTCTCAACAGATACTTAACAGGGCTGGGGGTTAAACTGTCCTTGACATCAAATGTGTTCTTTCTGCCATTAACAGGCCAAACTCAGTCCTCCGAGATTTTAAGTGGCACGGACACCACCTGTATAAAACCATGTGTGACATGATTCCTAGTAACACAGGAATATATTTGGAACCAAGCTGAGGCACTGTCCCCACTAAATTAAGGACTTTTTTCCATCTGAAACAGGCCTGAATCAACCGCTTTTAGATAACATTTTAAGTGCTGCTCTATAACACATAACACATTTAAAATCCTGGAATTTAGAGCAATGAAAAGTCTCTTGAGTTTTCACTGAGTTTTTACATGACCGTCAAGGAGGGTGGGAAGTGTGCTTGTTTACAGATACGGTCCTGCCACCAAGCCATTCATAAGTAAAGAGCTATCTGATGGAATGCTCTCTTAGTGCCTGTTAAGTTGTGCTCAGTGTCAGGCTCCTTCCAGGAAAAAAGCAGTGTGTTCTGTTTAGGATGGCCTCCACTTCTTGAAACGGTCAGTGCTGTTCTTTGTGCTGTCTTCTCTTTTGATGGTGTTGCTTATCTAATGTCGGTTGAAACATTTAATCTATCACCTCTGCCTTATTTTGGGGAGATCTGAACCAGGCTTCTTCAGTACTGGTTCCTGAGAAGTAAAGTTTTTGATTGCTATCTCCTTCTATTCTCAGGGCATTTCCTTTGTCATAAACACGTGGTTATCCTTTACCAAGTGGTAAGTTAGATTATTATAAAAATAAAATTTTAATTGTTAAAAAAAATCGGTTACCATCTGGCAGGCCTGTCTCAGGCAGTTTTTATCTGTTTTAAGCATCTATTCTAACCAAAAAAAATTGCAACAGTTAGAAGGTAGGTGGGGTGGGGACATTCTTCTTAAATTATGGAATTAGTTATCAAGTGCTTTGTGAATTATGTCTCACCCCACTCCCAAATTCACATGTTTAAGTCCTAAGTCCACGTGACTGTATTTGGAAATAGGGCCTTTAAAGAGATGATTAGACTTAAATGAGGTCATTGAAGTGGGCCCTAAAGTCACCAGTATGACTGGTGTCCTTACACAAAGAAGGAATCTGGACACAGGCACAGAAGGACTCTGAGAGGAAGACACAGGGAGTCTGCGAGGCAAGGACAGCTGCGAGACCCTGCTCGCATTTTCCTGCTCGACTTCCGGCCCCCAGAACTGGGAGGAAGTAGGTTCTGGTTAAGCCCTGCGGTCTGTGGCACTCCGTTAGGGCAACTCTAGCAACTACCAGACCAGGTAACGTTAGTGAGGCTGGTCTCAATGTAATAATACCTTTGTGTGTGTTTAAATACGGCTGGACAAGGAAGGGGCATGGGACTCTGTCTTTTAGTGTCTTCATTTCGTAACATGAGAGATAGTTTAGAAGAGAAAGTAACCCTAGCTCTTCCTCAGTTCTTCAGCCAAATTGTTTTTGTTTCCTTGAGGAAAATAATTATTTCCCTACTGCCAAGTGAATGGTGATAGTAATCATCTTGAAAAAGACATCAGAGCCACCTCTGGGAAGATAAGCACACAGCCTGTCAGTCAGGAGGCCAAATGCAGTCTGAGTGCATGAGGCAAACCAACCTGGAGTTCCGGCTCAGGGAACACAGAGTTTCCAGCTAAAAACAGGAAGCCCAGTTACATAATCTTGTCCTTCCCTTTTGGTTAATATAGGAAGCCATGCATAACTCTTGTATGTTAATTTCAGAAAACTGATCTTGAGAAAGGAAATGGAAGATTTTGTTTGGACATTAAATCATTCCATGTACTTCTTTTTAGGACTCAATTTAAATATTTCCAAGGATTTTTAAAGGACATGGAATAGTTCACACACAATTTTCCACCATGGTTTCCCTACTTATCCTTGGTTGATATTGCTTTAATAAAAATCTGTTTTCTGACCAATATGAATGTCAGAACTTTGAAATTATTTTATACATTTACATAGTGTTTGTCCTCTAGCAGCAATATACCACATAATGAAGAAAGATTGGCAATGTAATATTGTCTTGTGTTCAATTCTTTCTTTGCTTTGCAATAAAGAAGAGTTGAAAATAAAAAGTGAACAACAAATGTTTATCAATGGTGTATTAGGTTAATCACTTTACTTCTAACCTTTTATTATTCTTAACAGAGACCTAGTAAAGTTAGGTACTTAACAAATGTTTGTGGAATAAAATAAACAAATAGTTCGTATGACAGAAAAATGCCCTAAAAAGTTAAATAACTTTTTCAAGTTCAAAAAGTTAGTGACAGAGGAAGATTTGAACCCAGCTCTCTATGACTTTAGATTACAAACTCTTAACCACAGCAGTATGCTAGAAAATACAAGACTCAATGGAACAAAGCTAAGAATTAACACCCATACAGAACAGATACATAATAAGTGGTAAGAATTACTTATTCTAAGAGATTCATACAAACTAAATACTTACCATATAACCAACTATGGCTTTCATTCACCAATTTCAAACGTCTTTTGTAAACATAATTTTGGATCTATGTTTTGCAGTGGCTATATTATTTCACCTAAAAGGTGAAAATTTAAGTTATCACGGTACACCTACGGTAGGCGGCTGGGTCGAGCCCATAGTTTAACTCCTACCTTCACAAATCTCCCCGAAATCACAATAAAGAAATACAAAAGAGAACAGATTTACAGAAGGAACAGAACTGGTGGAGAGAATGGTGATCGTGGCTGGTTAACAGTGCATCACAGATTTTCACACACTTCTGAACATGCAAGGTGATGGAATTGTATGGACGTGGAATGCAGAGCACGCACAGAAAAGACGTGGCATAGAAGGTATAATTCCTCCCTCAGAATAGAATATCAGGAAGCTTCTGGGCTCTGAATATGTAAGTACAGAGACCCAGCTGGGATGGAGGATTTGATTGAGAGCCTATCTGTTCAAGGACAGCATGAGTAAGGCTCCCCCTTTTTTCCTCACATCCCCCAGATGCGATGTAATTGCCTTCAGGATGAAACCAACGAGATATTGTCCAAGAAATTGAACAATGTACATGGGATGATCTAGGGTCCCTAGAGAGGAGACTGATATCCCAGAGTTGGCCCCTACTAAAATCTGGCATACTCCTCATTCATACTACAGAATAAATCCTACCCACTGACGTGCCTGGCCTAGGTGCACAAAGCTGGCAGTTAGCCATCTCATTCAAGACAGGTGCTTCTAAGGGAAAGAGAAATACCGGTCGGTGTGGAAAATCCATGGTACCCACCCATGTCAATATACTTTGATCATCATGCAAAAATAAATGGACAACCAAGCTTACAAGACAGTTGGGACAGTTACACTGCATGGTGAGAACTTCTAATATGAAAACATACAACAATTTATGCTAGAGGATACAAAGTTAGAGAGGAGAAAGAACTTTAACAATTATTTTTAGTGACCTTGCAGAGCTTATGAGGCTATACTGCCTCCGTGAGAGCAACCGGTAATATTCACTTTTTGTGTACTTTCTGTGCCATACCCTGTGCTAAAGGCATTACGGACACCATCTCATTTAACCCCCAGCAACTATTATTATCTTCAGTTTGAATGAGACAAGAGACACAGAGAAATTCAATGACTTCCCAACTTTGTGCCTAATAGGTATAAAGTCAACAAAAAGAATAATTAAAATATTTCAGCAAACAAACAAATGCAAAATACAGGAAAAAATAAACTAAGAGCTAGAGCAAGAGTCAGCAAACCATGGCCCGTGCTCTAGTTTTTCTATGGTCCTTGAGGCAAGAATTAAATATATATATATTTGTAAATATAAGTTTATTATATATAAATATATATTTATATTTAAAGGATTGGCAAAGAATAAGGAGGAAGAGGAGGAACAGAAATTTATGACCCATTCCCTGAGTCTAAAATTCTTCCTATCTGTTCCTTAACAGAAAATGTTTGCTGGTTTCTGATACAGAGGATCAACATGGGCTGAGCACCATCCAGCTAACAGTAGAAATTCCAATAACAGAAAACAGAAAAATGGACAGGAGAAAATAATCACTAGATTCATAAAAGAGAAGTCCCCTCAACTGGAAAGAGCTCACTGAAGAGCCAGCAGATTGAGAATAGACACACACAGACACACAGACACACAGACACACACACACACACACACACACACACACACACACACACAATCTTACATTTACATGTATCATGGTAAACTATCTAAATACCAAGGATAAAATAAAATTATGCCAAATGTTTCTACAAAGGAAAAAAAGGGATACAGAGCTCACTAAAAAAGAAATGAAAATATTGGGATACTGGCACTGGAATTCTGCTCTGCATGCTTGAGGTCAGAAGTTGTGAGGCTGGTACTACGTCACCACTGAGGTCGCACCGTGTGGTAGCGTAGTAAATGTAGAGTGAGTAGCTGTGGGGCCAATGAACAGAAGCCGTCACAGGGCTGAGCAGGGAGTGTCCGGGTAGCTGCACACAGGCCCTGAAACTTCCGTGTGAGCCTGCCGGCCCAATCTGTGCTGGCCGAACTCGGGTTTGGACCTGCTGCCAAGAACAAGACTCGAAATTCTGACTCTCCTAACTGCTCTCTACCTCTTCCCTTTTTTCCTCTTCTCCCATTTTAAGGTATACTTTCAAAATGAATATTTCAAAGAAAGTTTTTAAAAGCTTTATTTGAGAGAGCAAGTACAAGCAGGGGGAGGGGCAGAGGGACAGGGAGAAGCAGGCTCCCTCTGAGCAGGGAGGCTGACGTAGGGCTCGAACCCAGGAGCCTGACATCATGACCTGAACAAAAGGCAGACGCTTAATTGACTGAGCCAGCCAGGCACCCCAAGAAATTTTTTAATGTAGGGATTGTATGTTTTTTTTGGTCAATGAGAAGTGAACGGATGGATGGTTGAAAAAAGGTCAGATTCAATTATTTTTTAACTTAATCTTACTCAACAGTAGGAACCACTGAGACAAATATTTGTCTGAACACTCTGTAGCTGTTCATTTGTCTCTCTAAAGAAATATTTCACCATGTCCCCATCACCACAGATACAATAAAGTAGTCTTAAGATTACAGTGAACTTGTGATGGAAGTATTCATTCAGCTGTTTCTCTTTCTCGTTTATAATTCTTTATGTGTTTTCTTACAATTAAAGTATACTTTCTGAACACACAAAATTCTTTTATTTAAAAATAAATCCGGGCTATTGTGATACAATTCAAAATGACTTATTTCTTTAAATCTTCAGTTGAAAAAGGTAACTATTAAGCAATATGGTTCTCTCTCATACAATCGCATTTTTCAGGTTCAAAGAGGAGTCATAACTTGCCTAAGCAAAGCCATTGCAGCCAGCAAGTGGTAGCTGGGATTCACGCTACCTGGAGCTGACCCATGGCCTGTGTAATTCAGCATTCATACATGAGATATCACCAGGAGGTATAGAAATAACCCTCCTTTTCTTCAATGTTGGGGAGAAGTGAGGGATAAACATAGTCCATATTATTGGGAAGTATGATCACATTTGGACTTTGAGATTTTCAGTTTTCACTAAAAGCTGAAATTACAGATTGATGGGCCTGGGCTTTTCAGTGGATAGCAGACTAGGAAGAAGAGAAAAATATGATTATACTTAACTGTTTTTGTAAAGAAGCAAACTGTACTAGTCAAGAGACAATTTCAGAAACACCTAGCAAGTCAATGGGGAAACACAAACTAGAAATCAAGAATTCATACTTGGGCCTTAGCTGTGATTTCCTTGCAAACCAAGATCCAGGAAATGGGATAGATATGGGGATCTTTTTGGTCTTCCATCATAACACCGTTTACAAAATGGAAATGGCCAATTGTGCCTTCAAAATACAGGGAAGTGTGAAGTTTGGCCAGTTTGCTTTTACATGCTAAATAGTTTAGTCATTATTTCATTCTGCTATATTTATAAACCTATTATTATATGCTAAATACTTCTTTAAAAATTACGTTAGCATTTTTTTCCCTGTGAAATAAAATATTCTTTGGTAAGTCTATAAAAGAAAACATTATTTTTTCTAGGATGAAAGCATTCTGGACTGAGTCTTACAATATCTGAATGCTTTCCTAGAGTGTGGAAGAGGGACACAGGACGAGTGTGCTTGTTTTTACAGTCACCGTGCTATGTGCAGAGAGGTCACTGCTCCTCTGGGCTTGAAGACATCAGGACTGTTTGAATGCCCGCTCTATTGTGGAACAATTGCCAACGTGTTTTAGAAACAGGACGGAGAAACTGACGGAGATTCAACATAGTGCAGCACGCCTACACAAATGTAATGAAAACCTTCAGTTTGCTCCCCCCCACACACAGACTGCCTGGAAACTCAAGTGTAATCTAAATGGATATTCTAGTCATTAAAAATATATTCACAACTTTTATTAGTATCAATCCTTCCCAGTCACTTATTCACATAATCAGCATGCTTGTTTTAAACTATTCATTTGCTCTGAGTTTCCTCACAGGCCTAGAGAGCAAACCAACCATTAACTGCTGATATCAACTCAATCTTCAGGGTTGCAGAAGCATGGTATAAATGAAGCTTGAAATTAGCACCATTAATTAGGAAAAGAGGAAACACGTGTGTTCTTACTTTTCAGTTGAAAGAATGGGTCTAACCAGAATTTAGTTGACAACATTGTGTTTTGGACTTCCTTGTATTTTTTTTTAAATATTTTATTTATTTATTTGAGAGAGAGAGAGAGAGAATGTGTAAGAGAAAGAACACGAGCAGGGGGAGGGCAGAAGGAGAGGCAGACTCCCAGCCGAGCAGAAGGCCCAATGGGGGGCTCAATCCCAGGATCCTGAGATCATGACCTGAGCCGAAGGCAGACGCTCAACCAACTGAGCCACCCAAGCACCCCTGGACTTAATTGTATTGATAAGCTATCTTACATATGTTACAACAAAGTTTTTATTTTTTATTTTTTTTGTTATCAAAAACTGCTAAATGGTTAATATCTAAAAATGAGGCCTGGTTCACTAGCAAGAAATTGTCACACAGAATAAAAACACAGAAACAACACTTAACTCAGACTTTTTCTCTTTGTGAGTACACACATATTCCTATAAACAATTCACAATTTTGCATAATCTAGTATTTATTCTTCACAAGAATATATTTACTGATTTTCATAATTTAACTATATTTATGTGGCTAGAAAACATGCTTCCTGCAACTTGAAGGAACTTGCCTTACTAGATTTTCAGCCACAGTTACCTATTTATTGGATTCTCTGAGAGCAAATGTCTTAAACTTAGTGTTTATGACATCCATTCTTTTAAGTTTTATTATTAAAGATTTACTACTTATTGAAACTATATATACTAGGATAGAGCATATTCTCACCATTGAAAACAATTAGACTCTTATTTCTTAGTTCTTAGGAATTTATCTCCTTAATCTTTTTTCTCTCTTATTTTCATATAATAATAGAACATTTAAACACATTTTGATGACTTCTCAAATATACCTTCATCTGTTTTACATTAAAATTGCATATTCAAGAACTTAAAACAGATACATTCACTTATTAATTTATCCGTATTTTCTCTGTATTCAAATGCCTGTTGGCTGACTGAATGAACAAATCAATTACTAACATGATTTGTTTTTTTTTTAATTTTATTTATTTATTTAGAGCACACACATGGGAACAGGAGGAAGAGCAGAGGGAGAGAGGGAATCCCAAGCAGACTCTGCCAAGCATAGAGCCCAATGCAGAGCTCGATCCCATGACCCTGAGATCATGACCTGAGATGAAATCAAGAACCTGACGCTTAATCAACTGAACCACCCAGGGGCCCCTGACTGACATGATTTTTATATTCAGGTTTAAAATTATTGTATTTCATCTCTGATAACTTTAACAACAGATTTATTATTATAAAGTAATTCAGAAGAGGTTGGGTATTCATGGACAAAATGAATGTGTGCTCAGTGAAAACATGTATTTTTAGAAAACTGTATACCAATAAAAAGATTACTGTGTGATTTCAGTTTTCTAAAATGTTTATTAATATTATATAAGAGAATGACAGTATCATCCAGTTTTTTCATGCCTGAAACCTGAATTGTATCTGAGAATAGTAGATTTGTTTTATTACTAGAGTTTGCCTTCTATTTTTGGATAACTCCATTAATACTACCCTCTAAACATTTAAATATTTTTCATATTTATCCACCTCCACACTTTCCCCATCCTAGTTCAAAACTTCATCATTCCTTAGCCAGAATATTAAAAGAGCCTCCACACTGTTCTCCCTTTCTTCAGCCTTATCATTTTCCAATACATCTGAATGGGGTGACTTTTCTAGATAAACTATTCTTTTGCTCGAAATTCTTTATTCAGATTCTAATACCTCCCAAATGGTATTTTGCTTCCTTGACATGATAGGTAACATCTTGTGCACTTGCTCAGCCTTATCTTTCCCTACTCCCTGCTGTCAGTGAATGGTTTGTAGCTACCTGACCCACTGTGCAATTTCATGCATCTGTTTACCTATGCTCACAGTCTGGGATGATTTTTCTCTTAATATTTACCTGGAAACCTATTGCTCATGCTTTAAAATTCAGTGCAAGTATGGTGGGCCTTCTGGAATGGTGGAATGAGGACCTTGGCAAATGTCCCCTAAAAAGCAACAATACCCAACTCATGCCCAATGATCAGAAATAGCCATTTCAGAACTCTGGAAATCAGCCAAACGCATGCAATGAATTATATGCTATATATACATACAGGGAGGACTACTGAATCTTGGTAATGACAGCAGAGTGTGTGGTGCTTTAACTTGTGCCTCCAGAGTTCAGCCCAGGCTCATTTGGTCTGAGGCTCTGTGAAGACTCACACCCAGAACCACCGTCCAACACAACAGCACCTGGCAGGTAACAGGGAAAGCCAGTATTTTAGCTGACTACTGCTGTGATGCTGATTGGGGCAAGCAAGGTGCTGGCGGAAAACGTGACAGGGAGATTCAGGTGGGCTGTGGAAAGCTTCACCCTATCCCCAGGAATCTACGACACGGCGTGCAGGTGCAGGGCCGCACGCACGCTTGGGAGAGGAGAGGACTCCAGTTAATCATGCATACCCAGCAGACCATGAGACACTTTACAAAAAGAAAGTAAAAGTCAAAGCAAACATGTAAATCCCCTGAACTTTGCATGTGTGCCAGAATGCACACACAGATGCCCTCAGCAAATGGTGGAAGCCTTATTGGTTCATGATGTTTAGAAAAAAAAAAAAAAAAAAAAAGGAAGGAAGAAAGAAAGAGAAAAGGAAAGAAAAGGAAAGAAAAGAAAAGAAAAGAAAAACAAGTCACCTGGGTGGCTCAGTTGGTTAAGTGTCCGACTCTTGATTTTGGCTAAGGTCATGATCTCAGGTTTGTGGGATCCTGCCCCGTGTGGGGTTCAGTGCTGGGCATGGAGCCTGCTTAAGATTCTCTCTCCCTAAATAAAGCTATTAATTTATCTTAAAAAAAAAAAAAAAAAAAGATTCTCTCTCTTCTTCTGCTGCCCCACCCCCACCCTGTGAGCATGCTCTCTCTCTCTCTCTTAAAAAAGAAAAGGTTTTTTTGCCCAGATCACTAAGCTCTGCTTAGGAGACTGCATTTAAAAATAACTGAAGAGCACAGATGTTTTAACAATATTTTTTCTTCCAATCCATGAGCAAGGAATGTTTTTCCATCTCTTTGTGTCTTCCTCAATTTCCTTTATAAGTGTTCTGTAGTTTTTAGAGTACAGATCCTTTATCTCTTTGGTTAGGTTTATTCCTACTATCTTATGGTTTTTGGTATACACACACACACACACACACACATACACACACCCACACTGGAATATCACTCAGCCATCAGAAGGGAAGAATACTTTCCATTTACATCAACATGGATGGAACTGGAGGGTATTATGCTAAGCGAAATAAGTCTCAGAGAAAGACAATTATCATATGGTTTCACTCATAGGCAGAATAGAAGATGTGGCGCACAGAATCATAGGGGAAGGGAGGGAAAACTGAATGGGAACTCATCAGAGAGGGAGAAAAACCCTGAGACTCTTAACTACAAGAAACAAACTGAGGGTTGCTGGAGGGGAGGTGGTGGGGGGATGGGATAATTGAGTGACAGGCACGTGATGTGATGAGCACTGGGTGTTATATGCAACTGGTGAATTATTGAACACTACATCTGAAACTAATGATGTACTGTATGTTGGCTAATTGAATTTCAATTTAAAAAAAAACTGAAAAAAATATTTTAAGCAATAGGTAGAAATTTTATTGTTTGAATACTGTAGGAAAGACAGTTTTTACAGAATTAGTCCAGGCAAGTCACCAACAAACAAGCAAACAATTGGGGGACATCAGAATCCAGAGATGCTACATTAATTTACCCAAAATGTCCAGTCTTCACTTAAAATTATGAGACATGCCGAGAAATAGAAAACCAGCCATATGGAGAAAGAAAGCAATCAGTAAAAGTTGTCTCTGACTTTAAGTCAACTATTATAACTATTTTCAAAAAACAAAAGGAAAATAAGTTTAAATGAAAAATTTGACACCAAACACTCACCACACAGAGGACATAAAAAAATAAATGTTATGAAAAAAATACATTCTAAGGTTAAAAAGAATAGTAACTGAAAATGAAGAGTTCACTAGAAGTGCTTGACTGCATATTTGAGTTAGCAGAAGAGTTAGTGAATGTAAAGATAAGTCAACAGATATTAGCCAGTCTGAAGAACAGAATGAACAATGAAAAAAAAAAAAAAAAAAAAAAAAAAAAGAACAGATCCTGAGAGACCTGGGTGATACCATTACTATACACATGAGTTCCAAAAAGACAAAGGAGAAAGGGACAGAAAGAAATACATATATGAACAAAATCATCTCAAATCTGAAGAAAAGCCTTAATATACATATCTAAAAAGCTCAACAAAATCCAAGTAGGATAAACCCTAAGACCTCCATACCTAAACCCAACATAGTCAAACTTTCAAAAAGACAAAGACAAACAAGAAATCCTGAAGCAAGCAGGAAAAATAAATGACCATGACATACAAGGGAAGCTCAGAAAGACTGGGAGGTGCCTTCTCCTCAGACACAATCTCAGACACCATGGGTGCCAGAACAGGGGGGTGATATATTTAACGTATTGGGGGGAAAATACTTCTACCAACCAAAATAAAGACATTCCCAGATAAACAATGATTGAGAAAGTTTGCTGCTTGCAGACTTATCTTACAAGATATACTAAAGGAAGTTCTCCCGGCTGATAAGAAGTAGCTCGAATCAGCACAAAGAAATAAAGCACTTATAAAGATAATTACAGAGATAAACGTAAAAGATAGTGTGTATGTGTATATATTTACTCTTGTCTTAACTGACTCAAAAGGCAACTACATAAAACACTGTAACAATGTAGTGTTGGGCTTTAAACATGTAAACTATCGTTTGTTTCACAATGATAAAACAAAGTAGAGGCACAGAAGTGAGTAAAATTTCCATATCCTCTTTGAATTAAGTTAGTATTAATCAGAAATAGATTGTTTTAAATTAAGATTGCATTCTGCAATTTTCAGAGCAACCTAAGAGATGCTAAGAAAATCGCAGAGAAGATAAGCAAGAAAAGTACAGTTAAAAAAAAAAAAGCAATTAAAATGACACACTAGGAAATATCACGTAACACAAAAGAAGGCAGTGGATGAAGGATGGGGGGACAACAAACAACATGAGACAGAGAAAATATATAGAAAAAATAGACATTGGATGAGCACTGGGTGTTATATGTAACTAATGACGTGCTGAACACTACAGCAAAAACTAATGATATACTGTATTGTGGCTAACAGAACATAACAAAAAATTTTAAAAATTAAAAAATTTTAAAAAATTAAGAAAAAATGGAGATGTAAATCCAACCATCTCACTTATTATGTTACATATAAAATGATTAAACACTGTAATCAAAATGTAGAGATTATCAGACTGGATGAAAACCTGTCAAAAAGAGATTTTACAGTCAAAGAAAATAAATAGCTTAAAATTAAAAAGATGAGAAAACATGCCAAACACAAAGTAACCACAAGAGAGCTGGAGTGGCTACACCAATATCAGAAACACTAGATTTTAAGACTAAAAGGAATTACTAAAAACAAAGACATTTTATAATGATAAATGAGTCAGTTCATCCTGAAGATACAATAAACAAAAATGAAATGAATAAGAGCATACATGAAACAAAATCTGGCAGAACCGAAGGGAGAAATACACAGTCTATCAACAGTAGTTGCAGACATCAATAGCCTAACTCTCGGTAACTGAGAGAACAATGAGACAGAAAATAAGCCAGGATATGGAAGACTTGAATAATACTATTAAATAACTTGACCTAATCTACATTTATAGAACGTTTTACTCAACAAGTGCAAAATTTACTTTTCTTACATGCATATGGAACATTCTTCAGGATAAATTCATTAGGCCATAAAGCAAGTGTCAATAAATTCTGAACGACTAAAATCATGAAAAGTATCTTCTTTAGCCAAAATGAAATCAATTAAATTAGATTCCAATCACATAATTACATTAGAAATCAGTGACAGAAGAAAATTTGAGAAAACCACAAAAACCTGAAAATTAAACAATACTTGTGATAGAAAGTGATTTTGAAGGTTAGTTCCACATGTATATAAAAGAACCTTGCAGTTTTTAGATGTCCTACTCATTCATGTATGTATTAATTTATTCCACAAATATTACTGATTGCCTATTATTTGTCAGTGTGTTGGGCACTGGGCATATGATGAAGTGAGAATAGGTCCAATGCCTCATATAATGACTATACATTACAATAAAATAGAACAATTGCATCCAAAATTAAATTCTCACCAGTTCCATAGTTGCACAGGTTTTCCTAGAAGGATGTGGAAAGAACACAGAGTAGGTAGACGTGGAAAAAGAGTGAGTAATTGTAAATTAAAGCTTCTTGGAGGAAATAAAGGTCTGAAGAGTGAGAAGATACTTGGAATAATGGGAGAAAGGATAGAAACGGTCCCAGGTGTAGAGAATGAGAAACATGGTGGGCATTCTCCCAGAAACCACGGCCCATCCAGCACAGTACCTGATGATGTACATGGGGAGGGGGGATGGGAACAATGGGGGAAATAAGGCTGCAGAGGACAGATCCTTGAGAGTTTTACGAGACAGGTTAAGAGATTTGGATTTTATTACGATGGCAAAGGAAAACTTTAAAGATTTTAAGCAGAAGAATAATACTAGATTTGCATGTTAAGGATCATTCTTTCTGCTTTTTAGAGAGTATGTGAGAAATGCAAGAGCAGAAACCATTGTGAGTAACCCAGGTGACAGGTGATCGCGGTGGTAGGCTGGAGCTGGCACAGACTGACTCGTGACAGGTGGCGGTTACACTTTTTAATTGCATCATTTCCAGTCTGCCGGTGTGAGGTATCCAGGTAGGGACTGCCTTCAGGCAGCATCACATGCTACTGATTTAGAGCTTAGAAAAGAAAGCCGGAGAAGAGAGCACAAAGAGATGCTAATAAGCTATAGGAGTGAAGGACATCACGGAGGGAGTGTCTATAAGGTGAAAAGAGAAAATCCAGAATCACAGCAGTTGAGGGATTGCCACACAAAGATAGTAGAGAATCTGTGGCCAGAAAAGTAGGAGAAAAACCATGGGAAAGTCATAGCACAAAAATAAATGTTGTAAGAAGGAGCAAGGGTTTGATAAATATAGCTGATCTAATTATCACAATAATTATTTAAGCACTTCCATAATTTAGTAATAATCAATTATGCTCTAATTAATTTGCCTGTTTGTCCTCTCTCTTTGTTATTTGCTTGACATGCTCTCTCAAATCTGATAACCTATAGCATTTCAGTATTCAAGGAAAGCCTCCTTTGATTCTATGTATACAGTAATTTGTGGCATACTTTAAAAATAATTGTTATTTATACTTTAGAAGTGTGCATTAAATCCTTTGAACAATCTCAAATAGTTTGAGATTATGTGAATTTTTAATTTTTAGAAAAACAGTTTAACTCATCTAATAGCCACAGTTAATTTAATATTGACTTAGGGCAGAAGGTATCAGCAGTTGTAGGACCTCAGGGTCAAAACAGCACTTTACCAAGGTAGGGAAATTATATAGGAATAGATTCTAGTAGTAGTTTATATTTTTATCAATTCCAACTGTCATGGTATATAATGCCAGCTGGTGCTCATAGACTCAGGTAATTTATATAAAGCTTCTCCTATTTCTTCCAACATCCTCTCTCAGGTTTATGTTATACTGGTCACCATGCTTAAGCCAAGGAAAGCAGTGGTTTGCTCTGGCTTTGTGATTCTCCATAATATGTCTGGAAACAATTGCTAAACCAAATTTTACTTGATTGCTGACTGTCCATAGGCTTTCTACCAAACTGCCTAGTGAGTTGGGCAGGATTCAGGGAAAAATGAAGCTCCAGAATCTGGGATGCTTCCTCCTTGCAATGTCTTCAATTACATTTGCATTGCAAAACATAATAGCACTTCCCATGAGGTAGCGAAAGATATTGCTCTCTCTGTGGCTAACTGGTTTCCCCATTTCAAGTTTTTATAGTCTTGTGCCTTCACAACAGTCAGGGCATGTTCTCATAAATTTCCTGTCGCCAGTTTCACAAAAATTCTGGCAAAGCACAGATGACTGTAGCCTTTTGACAGAGAGGGTAAAGGAGTCTCCGAGAGATTAAACGATATAGCTAGGAACAATTGCATAGATGTGAAAAGTTTGGCTTTAAGATGAGACACATGCGCTGGAATCACAGGTTTGTCTTTTATAGGGCTCTGTGGTCTGAAATCAGCAAATCACTCTTTCTTAAAAATATCACCCTTTTTAAAAATTCACATTTATTCATTTGACAGAGAGAGAGAATGAGAGAGCACAAGCAGAGGGAGGGAGAAGCAGGCTCTCTGCTGCGCATGGAGCCCGATGCAGAACTCGATCCCAGGACCCTGGGATCATGACCTGAGCTGAAGGTAGATACTTAACCAACTGAGGCATCCAGGCACTCCAGCAAATAACTTAACACCTAAGAGGGCTTCCCTACTTCAATGAAGTCATTTACTTCACAAGCTGGTAGTGAGGATTCCACGAGGTAAAACAAGAGTGTCCTTAAAAGCAGAAATTTTACTAACCAAAGAAATTCAAGAATGGATAAATCATACCAAATAAGGTGCTTTGGAGATAGGTGGCACTCAATAAATTCTTACAAAATGGATGCTGATATATATTCATAAATGTGTAAGTATATCAATTTGATATTTTTTTTCTTACTTATTAATCCATGAGAATAAAGACAAAAATATTTTGTGCTGTGATCATGGTTTAAATGTAATACACAGAGTCCAAGATTTTTTACCCTAAAGTTAAATTCACAATTAGTCACTTTCCCGATTGAGCTATTTTGGGGACAAAGAGCCGATATCAAAAGTGAAATAACTGCCCCTCCCCATAATAATTGCCTCAGTCCCAACACAGCTTGCCTTCTCTCCCAGAATATCAACCCAAATCCCAGCTCATACCATATTTCCAATGTGGGAGTTTACAGAGCCTCAGGTCCTGGGGCAGTGGCAATGGGTCTCATTTCAAAACAGACCAGAACACACCTAGTTAAAATGTGCCACAGTCAGGCCAGGAACCAAACACTGTCCACAACAGGCAAAGGGAGCCTCTGCAGATGACTGGCCTGAAGGATAAAGTAGCCAGGATAAAACAGGAGAGCACATGCAGCACACACTGGAGACACTCCTGGAAGTGCCAGGCCCTGGGGAACAAGGGGCACCACAGGGCAGGGCACTACATGACCTCTTCCTCATAAGGCCATTACCCTCAAGAACATGAGACGCAGCTAACTTTCTTAACACACATTACAGACACAAGGAGGCAGATGAAATGAGAAGACAGAGAAATTTATTTTTTTTTAATTTTTATTTTTTTTTAAAGATTTTATTTATTTATTTGACAGAGATAGAGACAGCCAGCCAGAGAGGGAACACAAGCAGGGGGAGTGGGAGAGGAAGAAGCAGGCTCACAGCAGAGGAGCCTGACGTGGGGCTCGATCCCATAACGCCGGGATCACGCCCTGAGCCAAAGGCAGACGCTTAACCGCTGTGCCACCCAGGTGCCCCAAGACAGAGAAATTTAAACCTAAATGAAAGAGCAAGACAAGGCCACAGCCAGAGATTTAAATGAAACAGATATAAGTAGCAGGCATGATAGAGAATTTAAAGCAATGATCAAAGGATACTTACTGGACTTGAGAAAAGAGTGGAAGACATGAGTGAGCCCTATAACACAGAGATAAGGAACAACATAGCAGAAATAAAGGGCTCAATAAATGAAATGAGAAACATACTTGACAAAACGAACAGCAGGATGGAAGAAGCAGAGTAATGAATTAATGATCCAGAAGACAGAGTACTGGAAAGTAATCAAGCTGAACAAAAAGACAAGTATTATGCAAAATGAGAATAAATTTAGGGAAGTCAGTCAAATATAATAACATTCGTATTATACGAGTCCCAGAAAAAGAAGAGAGAGAAAAGGGGGCAGAAAATTTATTTGAAGAAATAATAGCTGAAAACTTCCCTAATCTAGGGAAGGGAACAAATATCCAGATCCAGGAGGCACAGAGAACTCCAATCAAACAAAAACAGATTCATACCAAGACATATTGTAATTAAATTGGCAAGATACATTGATAAAGGAAAAAAAAAATTAAAAGCCCTAAGCAAAAGAAGACAGTAACTTACAAGGGAAAACCCATAAGTCTAGCAGGAAATTTTTCAGCAGAAACTTTGCAAACCGGACAGGAATAATGATATTATATATTAAAAGTGCTGAAAAGGAAAAATCTGCAGCCAAGAATATTCAGCAAGGCTATTACTCAGAAGAGAAAAAGAGATAAAGAGTTTTCCAAACAAATAAAAACTCAAGGACTTTGTGACCACAAAACCAGCCCTCCAAGAAGTATTAAAGGGGACTCTGTGAGTGGAAAGGAGAGACCAAAAGTAACAGTATAAAAGCAGGAAACACAAAAGCAATAAAAATGAATATTTCTGTAAAAATCAGTCATGGAAATCACAAAATAAAACAACATAAAATATAACAACATATACCTAAAACATGTGGAGGAGAGGAGTTATGACCATCAACTTAATAAAGAAAGACTGCTATATGCAGAAGATGTTATATACAAACCTAATGGTAACCACATATCAAAAATCACTAATAAATATGCAATGAATAAAGAGAAATCCAAACATATTACTGAAGAAAATCATCAAAAAGAAAAGGATGAGAAAATCTTCAGAAACAACCACAAAACATATAATGACAATATATATCTATCAATAATTACTTTGAATATAAATGGACTAAATGCTCCAATAAAAAGATATACGGTGACAGAAGGGATAAAAAAACAAGACTTATGTATATGCTGTAAACAAGAGACACATTCTATACCTAAAGACACCTGCAGATTGAAAGTGAGGTGATGGAGAACATCTATCATGCAAATGGATGAGAAAAAAAAAAAAAAAAAAAGCCAGAGTGGCAATACTAATATCAGACAAAATCAACTTTAAAGCAAAGAGTATAGCAAGAGACAAAGAAGGTCCCTATATAATAATAATAATAACGGGGCAAGCCATCAAGAAGATATAACAATTGTAAATATTTATGTACCCAACATGGGAGCAAATACATAAAACAGTTAATAACAAACATAAAGGAACTAATCAATAATAATACAATAACAGCAGCGGACTTTAACATCTCACTTACACCAATGGACAGATCACCTAAACAGAAAATAAACAGGGAAACAATGGCTTTGAATGACAATTTAGGACAGATGGATTTAACAGATATATTCAGAACATTCCATCCTAAAATAGCAGAATACATGTTCTTTTCAAGTGCACATGAAACATTCTCCAGAACAGATCACATATTAGGGCACAGCACAAACTGCAATAATTGAAGAAGATCAAAGTCATACTATGCATCCTTTCTGACCAAAACACTGAAACTAGAAATCAATCAAAGGAAAAAAATCTGATAAAATGACAAATACATGGAGATTAAATAACATGCTACTAAAAAATGAGTGAGTCAATAAGGAAACAAAAGAAGTAAAAAAATACATGGAAACAAATGAAAATGAAAACATAATGATTCAAAACCTTCGAGATGCAGCAGAAGTGGTTCCAAGAGGGAAGTGTAACAATATAGGCCAACCTCAAGAAGTAAGAAAAATCTCAAATAAAGAACCTAGTCTTGCATTTAAAGCAGCTAGAAAAAGAACAAACAAAAAACAACAGAAGGAAGGAAATAATAGTGATTACAGTAGAAATACATGATCTAGAAACTAAACAAACAAAAAACAGAACATATCAATGTAACCAGTAGCTAATTCTTTGAAAAAAAATCAATAAAATTCATAAATCTCTAGCCAGACTCATCAAGAAAAAAAGAGAAAAGACTCAAATAAAATCACATATGAAAGAGGAGAAATAACAACACTACAGAAATACAAACAATTATAACAGAATATTATGAAAACCTATAAACCAACAAATTGGACAATCTGGAAGAAATGGATAAATTCCTAGAGATATATAAACTACCAGAACTGAAATGTGTAGAAATAGAAAATTTAGACAGATTATCAGCAAAGAAATTGAATCAGTAATCAAAAAACTCCAAACAAACAGAAGTCTCAGACCAGATGGCTTCACAGAGGAATTCTACCAAACATTTAAAGAAGAGTTAATACATGTTCTTCTCAAATTATTCCAAAAGGTAGAAGAGGAAGGAAAACTTCCAAATTCATTCTGAGGCCAGCATTACCCTCATACCAAAACCTGATAAAGATACCACTAAAAAAGAGAACCAAAGGTCACTATTTCTGATGAACACAGATGTACCAATCCTCAACAAAATACTAGCAAACCAAATCTAAGAATACATTTTAAAAAATCATTCACCACAGAAAGTGGGATTTCTTCTTGGGTTGTAACGATGGTTTGCTATTTGCAAATCCATTAACATGATACATCACGCCAGCAAGAGAAAGGATAAGAACCATATGATCACTTCAGTAGATGCAGAAAAAGCATTTGACAAAGTACAACATCCATTCATGATAAAAACCATCAGCAAAGAAGGTTTAGAGGGAACATACCTCAACATAATAAAGGCCATGTATGGAAAAAATCCATAGTTAACATCATCCTTAATGGGGAAAAACTGATAGGCTTTCCCCTAAGGTCAAGAACAAGACAAGGATGTCCACTCTCACCACTTTTATACAACCTAGTACTGGAAGTCCTAGTCACAGCAATCAGACAGTAAAAGTAAATAAAAGGCATCCAAATTAGTAAGGATGAAAAAAACATTCACTATTTGCAAAACACCTGATACTATATATGGAAAACCTGAAAGACCAACAAAAAACTTCTAGAAGTAATAAACTCAGTAATGTTGCAGTACAGAAATCTGTTGCATTTCTATACACCAATAATGTAGCAACACAAAGAGAAATTAAGAAAACCCATTTATAGGTGCCTGGGTAGCTCAGTTGTTAAGCGTCTGCCTTCGGCTCAGGGCATGATCCCTGCTTGTGTTCCTTCTCTCGCTGGCTGTCTCTCCCTCTGTCAAATAAATAAATAAAATCTTAAAAAAAGAAAGAAAACCCATTTACAATTGCACCAAAAATAGTGTGATAGGAATAAACCTAACCAAAGAGGTAAAAGACCTGTACTCAGAAAACTAGTAAAACAGTGATGAAAGAAATTGAAGATGACAAAAAGAAGTGGAAAGACATTCCATGTTCATGGATAGGAAGAACAAATATCATTAAAATGTCTATATTATCCAAACGATCTATACACTCAATGCAATGCATATCAAAATACCAACAGCCTTTTTCACAAACTAGAACAAACAATTCTAAAATGTGTATGGAACCACAAAAGACCCTGAACAGACAAAGCAATCTTGAAAAAGCAAAGCAAAGCTGGAGGCATCACAGTTCTGGACCCCAAATTATATTACAAAGCTGTAGTGATCAAAATACTATGCTACTGGCACAAAAATAGACACATAGATCAACAGAACAGAATATAAAACCCAGAAATTAACCCACAACTGTATGATCAATTAATCTTTGGTAAGGCAGTAAAGAATATCCAATGGGAAAAAGACAGTCTCTTCAACAAATGGTGTTGGAAAAACTGGACATCTACATGCAAAAGAATGAAACTGGACCATTTTCTTACACCATACCCAAAAATAAATACAAATTGGATTAAAGACTTAAATGTGAGACCTGAAGGCATTAAATCCTTGCAGAGAATGCGGGCAGTATTTTCTCTGATATCAGTCATAGCAACTTTTTTCTAGATATGCCTCCTGAGGTAGGGGAAACAAAAACAAAAGTAAGCTATTAGGACTACATCAAAATGAAAAATCTGCATTGTGGAGGAAATGATCAACAAAACTGAAAAGCAACCTATGAAATGGGAGAAGATATTTGCAAATGACATATCTGATAAAGGGTTTGTTTCCAAAATATATAAAGTACTTATAAAACTCAACACCCACAAAACAAATAATCCAATTTAAAAATGGGCAGAAGACATGAACAGATACTTGTCCACAGAAGACCTACAGATGGCCAACAGACACATGAAAAGATGTTCATCATGACGCATCATCAGGGAAATGCAAATCAAAACCACAATGAGATATCACCTCACACCTGTCAGAATGGTTAAAATCAACACCACAAGAAACAAGAGGTGCTGGCGAGGATGTAGAGAAAAAGGAACATTCGTGCACTGTTAGTGGGAATGCAAACTGGTGTAGCCACTGTGGAAAACAGAATGGAGGTGCTTCAGAAAGTTAAAAATAGAATTACATTATGATCCAGCAAATGCACTACTGGGTATTTACTCAAAAAATACTAAAACACTAATTCAGAGGAATACATGCACCCCTATATTTATAACAGCATTATTTACAAAAGCCAAGATATGGAAGCAGCCTAAGAGTCCACTGACTGATGAACGGAGAAAGAATATGTGGTATATATACACAATAGAATATTATTCAGTCATAAAAAAGAACGAAATCTTTCCCTTTGTAAGGACATGGATGGAGCTAGAGAGTATTATGCTGAGTGAAATAAATCAGTCAGAGAAAGACAAATACCATGATTTCACTTGTTTGTGGAATTTAAGACACAAAACAAACAAGCAATGGGGAAAAAAGAGAGAGAGAGAGAGAGAGTGAGAAACCAAGAGACAGACTCTTAACTATAGAGAACACACTCATGGTCACCAGAAGGGAGGTGGGTGGAGGGACTGGGGAAACAGGTGATGGGGATTAAGGAGTGCACGTGTTGTGATGAGCACCAGCTGATGTATGGAAGTGAATCACTAAATTGTACACCTAAAACACACGGTATGTTAACTAACTGGTATTAAAGTAAAAACTTAAAGGAAAAGAATTAAGATGACTAATTTTAACAATGATAATGGTCACTTTTA
Source organism: Ursus americanus (assembly GCF_024610735.1). Classification (NCBI taxonomy): domain Eukaryota; kingdom Metazoa; phylum Chordata; class Mammalia; order Carnivora; family Ursidae; genus Ursus; species Ursus americanus. The sequence continues at coordinate 60,931,934 of NC_142142.1, forward strand.
ATCAGTGAGCATCCAGACTCTTTATGTGAGTTGTATTTGATCCTTTCAATATCCAAGCAAGACATGAACTATTATTTTCTTTCTCCAGAGAGGAATGATAAAACTAAGAATTTAATAAATTACCCAAAATGTCTACCTTTAGACCTGGGAAAAATCACACTTCTTCAGAAGGTGCTGCCCTTTTCTTCCCACCTCCCACCCGAAAGAGCTTCCTGTCCTTATGATATTGCTCCAATTTATTTTCACTTTAACATTTATCACTACCTAGTCTCCTCTTGCTTAGTTAACCTGTGTATTCCCAGTTAGCAAATGTGTACACTTAGTGAGAGAAGGAAACATTATCTGTTTTATTTACTTAGAAGAGTATCTGACACAAACAGTTTAATGAATAATAGACATAATACAATATCATCATTTATGGTTTTACTCCTGCCTTTAGGGAAGAGGAATTCTTTACAAGTGTCAAGTTGTTTTCTCCACATCAAATTCCTTACCCTTAAACTTAACAGACCACCTTTATCTTAGACAGATGTTGCATCAATTCAAGTACGTCCATTAAAGCAAAATATGTTCCATGTGGGTCACATTAGGTACTTGATGCATTTTTACAGAAACGGAAGTAATAATATTTGAAAATACAGTCTTGAAACATTTTTATATTCATCAGTAAGCAGTCAGCATCTCTTAAAACAGATGCTTCCACTGCTCATTTATGAAAATTTTAGCAATGTTTGGAAATGGCATTTGAAATCTGAGATATATTATGCCATGTCCTATCACTGACTGGAAGATATCACTATGTTTGTGACTGTAAGATTAACCAAAGTATCAAGAAATGACATTTCCTTCTTGCTTTGAAATTTGGGCTACCATTGTGTATGTATATTGCATTTTTCTTTTCATCTGAGCAGAAGTATTTTTCATATATATATTTATTTTTCATATGTATTTTGAGAATAACAACTACCTTGTTCACATATTTAGCAATTCTACTCTTAATCCTATTTTGGTAGCAAAATATAATATCCCATCAGCAAAACAGGACTCCTTCCTCAAATTATAGGAAAGATCCTGTATCAGAAAGATAGTCCTGATTCTTGTTTTAAAACGTAAAATATCAGGATGCTGAAAAACCAACTTGTAAGTCAACCATGCAGGTTTTCTGACAAAGTCTTTTTTTTTTTTTTAAAGATTTTATTTATTTATTTGACAGAGATAGAGACAGCCAGTGAGAGAGGGAACACAAGCAGGGGGAGTGGGAGAGGAAGAAGCAGGCTCATAGCGGAGGAGCCTGATGTGGGGCTCGATCCCATAACGCCGGGATCACGCCCTGAGCCGAAGGCAGACGCTTAACCGTTGTGCCACCCAGGCGCCACTCTGACAAAGTCTTAAATCACTGTGCTAGGTCACAAACTCTACTATTACCAATAAGAAGCGGGATATGATTTTTGTTCCAGTTGGTGCATCCTTTTGCTACTGAACTGTCTAGAATATTAGTTCCACATGATCAGCTCTTTCTGGCCCAGGTATACCCTAAAAGTGACAGAAAAACCCAGTCTACTTTAACTTTCAAAAGGTGCAGAAGTTTGTCAAACATCAATTGTCTAATATGTACAGAAAGCACCAGCCGCAGAAACTATTTTGACAACACACCGTGAATGTTAACTTTCCCTAAACAACACCAGTAAGAACTTGAATGTGTGTTTTAGATGCCCAGCAAGGAATTCTATGAACTTCAGTGTGCCGGCCGAAAACAGAAAATATGTGGAACAGATTTAACTGTAAAACGGGAAATATTTGATTCCCTTGGGCACCCCGGGATCATTGGATGTAAGAGAAATACTGTGGATTATTGTTACAGAAGACAAAATGTATTCCCCATTGAAAAGTTTCAGCAACAACTACTTGGAGATTTTATTAAAACTATCTGTGTGTTATATGAAAATTATACATGCACTTTATGGTAAGAAACAGATCATTACTAGTTGTTACTGCAAAACTGAACATACTTTGCCTCCATGACTCAAACGTCCCATGTGGCTAGACAGACTAGCAATGACGGACCCCAGACTGGAAGTGCTGTCCTTTCCTGCTCAGCCTGAGACTTCCTTCCCCAGCTCACGTCATCAGGAAAGTAGGCGAGAGAGGCAAGAAGAGGGAATCGGAGACAAGAAGCACTCCGCCTGAGAAGCCTCTTGGTCCCCGTGGGCCTGAGGGCTCCCCTACTCCACCCAAACTCTGGTGGCTTGCTGCACTAGCTCTTACCTGGCAAGCACTTCCCGTTCATGGGCTGGAGACTCCATTTCCCCATCTAGAGGCACCAGGTGCCTGGGAAACTCTTTTTACCCTTCAAGCAACATAAGTAGGAACCAGGAGCATCAGGTAAACCAAGAATGCCAACATAATAGCACAAAGGGTCTGAAAATTAGATTACCGTAGGAAACATAGCCCACAAAGTAAGCAAAGACCTGTGTGTATTATGGGTAAACAGGGTGACTGTCTGCTAAAACAACAACTAAAAGCTATACAGAAAGCAGAGTTGACAAACATAATAGCCAAAATGTCCAAAAAACAAAACAAACAAACAAAAAACCCAAACAAACCCCAAAACAAACAAAAAAACCCACCCATCATACCAAGGACTATTAAAATCACAACTTAGAAAAGACCATTACTTGATGCAAACACTGTGATGTGGGAATCACGTAAAAAGAATTTTAAAGTAACTGTCATAAAAAATAATCCAAGTAGTTAAAAATTCTTATTAAACAAATGAAAAAAATAGAAAGTCTCTGCAAATATATAGAAGCTGTAATAAGGAACCAAACAGAAATTACAAATGTAAAAATATATATAATCATATAAATTAATAAAAAAAATTTGCTAGATGAGCTCAACAGTTGGGTGACAGAGGAAAGAGTAAGTGAACTGGAGGACAGGTCAAATGAATTTACCCAATACGAACCAAAATATAAATTAACAGGTCCCTAGGATCTATGAAATAATACCAAAAAATCCAACATTCATATCACGGGATCCTAGAAGGAAAAAACAAAAAGTGTGAGGCTGAATGAGTATTTGAAAAAATAATGCTGAACATTTCCCACATTCAAAATACTGAGATTCAAGAAGCTGAGAAAACCGAAATATGATCAACCTCCTGCAAAGAATCCACCCCAAGACACATCAAAATTACACTTCTGAAACCTAAATAAAGCCAAGGAAGAAAGCCTTGAGAGCAGCCAGGGAGAAATGACACATTACCTCCAGGGGAACACCAACTCAAATGACAGCAGATTCCTTATCTAAGTCCATGGAAGTCCTCCAGGGCCATTTGCCATGTCCTGACAAAAGAACTTACCTGTACATGGAGTGAATGGGATGAAGGAGTAGTAGACACATTTATCAATAATTTGTTTGACTGCAAATGGTCTAAATATACCACATAAAAGGCACAGACCAGAGGAGAAGATGCGAATATGATGCAACTATATTCTTCCTGCAAAAAACTTGACTTAAACTCAGTGACAGAGATAGGCTGAGAGTAAATAAATGGAAAAATATGCCATGCAAACATTAACTTTAAAAAATTAGGAGTGATTATATTAATGTGATAAAATAGATATCTGAGCAACAACAATTACTAGAGACAAAGAGGAATTACATTAATTAAGGCCAGAAAACATAACTGTTCTAAATGTGTATAAACCAGAGAGTCTCAAAATACATGAAGCAAAAACTGATAGATCCAAAAGGAGATTCTGCGATTGTGGTTGGAAACTTGAGAGTTTTCCTCTTAGAACTGATAGAGCCGCCAGATGGAAAATCAGCAAGGGTGTAGGTGATTTGAACTACACAACCAACCAACAAGATCTAACCAGCATAAATAAACACTCCACCTAGTATCAGGAAAATAAACATTTTTTCAAATGCCCATGAAACATTCGCCAAGATAGACCATATCTTTTGCCATAAAAGAAACGTGGAAACATTTGGAAGAATCAACCATAACTCAGAGCATATTCCCTGACCATAATGGGATCAAACTTGAATTTAATAAAATAAGAAGGAAATCACTATAAAAGTGGAAATAAACACTATGTTTCCAAATAATCCACTTGTAAAAGGGGATGACTCAAGAAAATAAAAAATACATAGAATTGAACGAAAGAGAAAAACAATGGATTGAGATAGGTGGGTTCCAGCGGAAGCAAGGCTGGGAGAGAAATGCCTAGCACTAAAGGCTTGCCTTAGGAAAAAGAAAAGATCTCCTATCAGTAATATATGTTGCTAACTCGAGTAAACATTAAAGAAGAGAAAAGTGAACCCAGAACAAGCAGAAAGAAGGAAACTTTCTTTTTTCAATAAATATTGAATACTCAACCATTTTGAACTATCAGGACCTGCACTGTCGTCAAGTATTTGTGAAGAATGCTTTCTGAAACCATCACGAATCCTTAACTCTCAAAGTCAGTATTATTTGTACAGTTTTCTGCCTTTCTCTCAAAACAAGCATTGGTAGGAGAGAAAGTCAAGTTCACTATGTACATCCTCAAGATTCACAGTAATTGATTTTTAAATATAATTAACATTTTATCTCTTACTTGCTGAATAATTTTTGTCCTAGATAGAGCTCTTATTAAAACAATTGGAAAGGTGGCCTTTCATTATTTACTTACATAACATTTTTGTATACATCACTTATACATGAGCCATTAATAATTTCAACACAATCAATATTTCAGATTCAACTGTGTTTGAATTTTATTTTAAATGAAAATTTTTACCAAGATAATTGTAGATTCTCATGTAGTTGTTAAGGAATGACACAAAGGGATCCCATGTACAATTTATCCAATTTCCCCCAATGATAAGATTTTGCAAACTCCAGTGCAATATCACGACCTACCTATATTTTGATGTTGATACAGTCCACTGATCTTATTCAGCTTTGCCCAGTTTTACTTGTATTAATTTGAGTGTGTATATGTGCATAGTTCTCCATAGTTTTTATCAAATGTGTGGGTTCCTGGCTCCATGACTCAGTCAAGACACTGACAGTTCCATCTTTACAAGGACCCCATGTAGACTTTGTAACTACACCCACCTCCCTTCTGCCTGCCCCTCTCACGCTTATCCCTAATACCCAGCAACAACTATATTCTCCGTTTCCAAAATTCTGCCATTTCAAAAATGTACTATAGATGGAGTCTTACAGAATATAACCTTTTGAGATTGGGTATTTTCACTTAGCACAATTCTCTGGAGATGCATCTAAATTGTTGCGTGTATCGATAATTCATTTATCTTTATAGCTGAGTAGTATTCTGTGGTATGTATGTACCATACTTTGTGCAACCGTTAATCTGTTGAAGGACATCTGGCTCCCTCAGTTTTTGACTATTACAAATAAAACTACTAGGAACATTTATGGACAGGTTTCTGTGTGAACATAAGGTTTCATTTCCCTGGGATAAATACCCAAGAGTACAATTATAAGGTTGTACGGTGGTATAGGTTTAGTTTTATAGGAGCTAAGAGGTTTCCAAAGTGGCTATTTAATTTTACGTTTCCATCAGCAATGTATAATTGATTCACATTAATTTTTTAATCGATCCCAAATCTATATTTGTGGTTTAGAAAATATTCTTTCCTTTGCATTGTTCTCACTAACTTCATTAATATTATCATATTGTGGTTTAGAATTCAATTATAAGAAATAGAAACAAGCTTTCTTGTGAAGATAGTTAGATGAGAAATGATTAGTAAGAAGACTGAAAACTATAGAGAGAGGCAGGTGCTGGAGTTTTCCTGGGCTCGTGTGCTACCGAGTGTCCACTAGCCCACGGCTCCCTCACGCACAGCAACCATGGACAACTCAAGTCCTTCTCAAACAAAAAACAAAACAAAGAATTACTGCATATCATGGTTGCTTTCAAAGAATCAAAAGAGCTAATATTAAATGTGTGAATGCCAAAGGTCCACTAAGAAGACTATAGGAAGGAAACAAGGCACTGCGGGCAGTAAAGTCCACTGGATGAGACCATGGAGTCCTGGACTCTAGCACCACCTCCACCACCAACAGTGATGTGAGCTTGCATTGCTCACTCATTCTGGTTTGCTCCTCAGATAACTCTATACCCCTGCATAAGATCATGTAGTTGTGTTTGTGTGTGTGTGTGTGTGTGTGTGTGTGTGTGTTTGTGTGTGTGTGTTTTACTGGAAATTAAAGTGAATTGAATGATTTGGTCATTCACATTCACATTATAGAAAATGTATCCATTAACTAATTAAAATAGGTGTAGTCTTTCCCTGGGGTTGCAGAAGAAATCCTCTCTCTGTGAGAATTTTTGTAGCATACTGTGCAGCATACAAGTGCGAGTGGTTTACACATCGCTATTCAAATTCTAGAAGGTCAAGGTTTTTCACATCTCACCTCCAGGACAGACTTTGGTGAAGAGGAGGAAAGCATGGAGTATCACCAGACCACAGCAGTGGTTGTATTTTTGAGTAACCTATGCAAATTTAGTTTTAACCTGTGTTCTAAAAAGTGGGTAATTAGTAAACACCAAGGACGGAGATGTGATAACCATGACTCCTGTAGTTCTGGTGATCGAAAATTAATGGAAATAGATTGGCAGAAATCCATAGAAAAAAATTGTGCTTATTAAAAAAAAAAAAAACAGCTGCTCAGTAAAAAAGGTTCAGATGTTTCTTCATGTGTTAAACATGTTTTAATGCTATACTGGATGGTGGAAAATTTAACCTACACAAGTTCATTAAATTACATTTTGTTGCTTCATCAAACATTCGAAAGGCAGTGAGAGTAGACTGTGATTCACCATGTGAAAATGAACATGAGTTGCCTTTACCAAATGAAAAGTTATTTCATTACTTCAGAGAACTGTTTTGAATGTTCCAGTGGGATTTTTATTTCCAGTGTGGAGGAAAATTGGAGTTCTAACCTTAGTTACTCCTGAACATTTCAAGGTTATCCTATCTCTTGTCAACAACTGGTTATTGACCCCTGATGTAGACACAAGAAAAACTCTGAAATCGCAGCTGGGTTAACTAATCTGTTTTGTTTCTTTCTTTCTTTTTTTTTTTTAAACCATGAAATCAAGAGCCCTAATCACATTAGTGATGCCTGACCATTCTGTTTCAATTCCAGGGCTGTCTGGTGAAACTAATGAACTGTTGGTGGCTCCAAAGCAGAGCCAGGGTCTCACAGGCCAGTTGTGAATTATGAGCACATTTCCTTTTATTGCCCATAAATCTTTTCCAGTTTTATATTCACAGTAGCTTAAAACACCTAAATTCACATCGATGACTGTGCAGCAGTGCTCTGGATGTTTGGGATTAATAGTGGAGTTAAGTAGATCCTCTATATTTAAAAAATACATTTTCGATACAGTCCAACATTAATTACGGTAAATCAGACCTTATCTGGTGACAAGGTTGATAAATGTTGGTGCCTTTTTTTCCAGTATGGGTCATAATAACCCTCATACTGCATCATGAAATAGTGTTTGGGAGAGAAATGGACCTGGAGTCAAATACTGTAACATCAGGTTTGAAAGGTAATATTGGTTTTGACGTGAAACCAATGTATGAGTGGAGGTGAATAAGTACAGTCAATGCCGAAGCAGGGGTGTGGACAAACGGGTTTGGCCATCACGTGCACGGAGGTTACAGGTGAAGCAGGGGTGCAGACAAACGGGTTTGGCCATCATGTACATGGAGGTTTCAGGTGAAATTCTGATTGCAAATGGAGCTTCCCAGGGAGGTGGGGCAAAAAAAAAAAAAAAAAAAAAAAAGAAATTGGTTTTAGCACAGAGATGGAGAAGCATCTGCAAAAGAAACAAAGAAGAGGAAAAGGTTCAGTTGAAGGTCCATGGAGCTCAGGTCCTGCACAGAAAGCCAGCGGACACAGACAAGCCAAGGTAGTGAGCGCCCTTCACGGGGCAGCCATGTAACAGGAGTCAGAAGCAAGAGGAGCCACCAGCCGGTGGCAAGTGCTGAACTAAATGAAGGGTGGTGAACATGGAGAAGGGACTGGAAGCCAGTTCTAAAGACTCCAGGCTGACCAGAGGGAGGAAGGAGCTGCTGGTGCTCCACCCGCTGAGGGAGGGTGCTGGGATGGCTCCTGACCGCACCATGGGGCTGCAGGACGGGATCTGCTGTGCCTTCTAGTTTTCTAAAAGGTACCACCGACTAGCTGAGGACTCTGCCTTAATAATGTTTTAATTCCTCTCCATCCGTTCACTCCCACACACACACACACACACACACACACACACACACACACTGGTTTTTGGCTGGAAGAGTCATTCAAATACAAATCTATTTTGTTTATTAAATCCATTTTCCTCTAGCTCTAGCACCTTTTAGTTTCTTTTGTTTTGTTTTGCTAAGTTCATTGTCCTTAATAAATCTTGGATAATGGAGTTATGGCTGACATGTGGATGCTTAGTCTGACTCCCAGCCTTCCTGATGTGAGCTAATCCTGTGATACTCCCAGGAAGGAGAGCACCAGATGAGTATAATGTCCAGGTGGTGAAAACCTATAGCCCCACTGGAGACCCAGTCCTAAAGATTTTCCCTAAAATACAATCACAGTTGTAACAATGATCACTTATTTAATATGTCAGTAGTAATGATAGTAATAATAACAGTAGCCCCTATTTTGTGTTGAACATTATTATATGCTAGAGATTCTAATACGTGCTTTGCTTATTTTATGTTTAAATTCTCTCACCAACCATATGAGTTAGGCATCATTTCCCCCAATTCACAGATGAGCCGTCCGAAGTTCAGAGACTAAGAAACTTGCCCAACGTCACTCTAGGTCATCCGAAGAACAGTGGCTCTAATTAGAAATGCTCTAGTGCCAGAGCCCATGCTCACAACATGGCAATATGGATTTATTCCAATGACTTTGGGATTGTCCTTACTTGTGGCTCTTTCATTCCCAAAAAACCTTTCAGGTATAGGGTAACATCAAAACTCTGTACTCTGCAGTTTAAGTAAATGCCTCATTTATATTCAGTTCAGAAGGCATGGGACGCTTGTGAAGGGGAGATGTGCTTCAGTGTTTGGTGAGAGGGAAGAAGGCAGTCAGGGGCATGAAAGCATGTTTTTCCCCACATTACATCTTTGTTTGACTTGGTTCCTGACTAGAAATTTTTAAGATTAATTCATTTCAACAAGATAATATCAAATATGCAGTCTCCTAAGGAGATAAAAATCTCCCCTAAAGCCCCAGTCCTGAAGGTTCCCTAATAATGCAGTGATAGGTGCACTAATGATCCTTTTCAAATTTAATATATCCCTAAAAATAACAATAAGAACAATGCCCTTATCTTGTGTAGTGCACGTGTTATATGCCAGGGATTCTAATACATGCTCTTCTTATTTCATGCATTCTAATCCTAGCCCAAACCCTATGACTGGCAAATGGCAGATGTTTCCAGAAAGTGTGAGCTCCTAAACACTGATGGGTTAGTGCCACATGTTTTGCTTCTGAATTAGGTTTGAGGCTATGACAGAATAAAAATAATAGGAAGTAATGAACGCCAATAAGGACCTTGACTGAAAATAAGGCTGGAATTAAGATGAGGGTTAAGCCTAGATTAAGTATGAAAGTCATGTCCAGATGTTTCCAACACAGGCTGCTATAATTGCAAGTAAAAATAACCACAAATATTTCACATAAAGAGCTAAAGGCATTGATTTACATTCCAACACCAGAGCACAAGGTCCCTTTTCTCCATATCCTCACTGACATTTGCCATCTCTTGTCTTTTTGATGACAGTCATTCTAACAGATGTGAGGTGACATCTCATTGTGGTTTTAATCTATGTCTCCCTGATAATTACTGATGTTGAGGACTTTTTCATATACCTGTTGGCCATTTATATATCTTCATTGGCAAAATGCCTACTCAGGTTCCTTACCTGTCTTTGTAAAATTGGGTTATTGATTGATTGATTGCTATTGAGTTATATGAGTTCCTTCCATATTTTGGATATTAACCTCTTTTCAGACATATGGTTTGCAAATATTTTCTCTCATTTTGTGTTGGCAGGAGCATAAATTGGCATAGCCACTATGGAAAACAGTATAGGGTTTCCTTGAAAAAATAAAAATAGAACTATCATGATCCAGCAATCTCATTTCTGGGTATGAATCCAAAGGAAATAAAATCTGTATCTTGAAGAGATATCTGCACTCCCATGTTCACTGCAGCATTATTTACAACAGTCAGGATATGGAAACAACCTAAGGCTCTGTCCACAGTTGAAAAGAGGAAGAAAATATGGTGTATGAAATATTATTCAAACATAAAAAAGAAGGAAATCCTTTCAATTGTGACAACATAGATGAAGCTAGAGGACATTATGCTAAGCAAAATCAGCCAGACAGAAGAATAGATACCGTATGATCTCACTTGTATGTGGAATCTTAAAAAATCAAACTGGCAGAATGGTGGTTTGCAGGGACTACAGAGATGGGGGAGAAATGGGGAAGTATTGGTCAGAGGAGACAACCTTTCAGTTATAAGACGAATACATTCTGGGAAATAATGTTTAATATGGGACATTAGAAATTTGGTACATACTTGAAATTTGCTATGAGAATAGATCTTAAGTATCCTCACCAATACATACATGTACACACATGAGCACACACACACACACACACACACACACACACACACACTGGTAACTGTGTAAGATGAAAACCTGCTACGGTGGGGAAGCTAGAGACACTAGAATGTGAATTAAACAACTGTGCAAGAAGAGGTTCTTATAAGCGTCAAAGGGAAACCAGGGAGCCAGAAAAGAGTCAGAACTTTGTAGATCTGTGTGCTAGAGGGCTGGTCAAGTAGTTAATTTAACAACATTAATGTGCTCCTACCATAATCTGCCACACTCTCGAAGGTACAAATATATGTCATGGTTCCTTCCTCAGAGGGTCAACAGTCTAATGGTGGCAGAGATTACATAGAGAGATAATTTAAATATAAAATGGCAACCTTTAAAGTACTTTTGGAGCATAGGACTATTCTCATCTCTAGCACTATGGCAGACTAGTTACCACCCTTCCAATGAAACAACAAAACTGTTCGGTAAGATGTTCAAAACATCTTTTTAGATGAATTTCTGATCTGACATGAAAAGGAAAACTTCTGTGGAGCTCATAAAGTAAAAGCAGAAATAATGTTAGTGTATATCAAAGCCATCTTTTCCAGTGAGGGGTCTCTGTTACACAGTGGAGACCCTGAGCTTCAGGGAATAGCACGTAAAGCTTACTCTCTGCTAAATATGGAAAACTTAGGAAAGACCCTTACAGAAGTTGGGACCTCAAGGGGTCAGGGTCAGTGTAAAAGTGAAATAAAGAAATACTAAATAAATTCCTGCTCAGGGGAAATAGTAAACAGACCTGACCTGAGATTAACAGTGGGTGGGTAGAAGGAAATAATTTACCTCGAGAATTTTTTACAAGCCAGTCAACTCCTGGTTTATGTCTGAATTCATTGTACTTGTTTGGTCTGAAAAAATATCAAGCAGATAATTTAAAATGGCCTCCAGATAACAGTCCCTCAAACCAAATGATAACATCAACCAAAGCCTAAAAATTTCCCATACATGTAATTCCAATGAGAATATGCCGCTTACAATAAAATGTCACACTGTACATATTGAAACAATGTCCCTGGAATGAGACTCAACAAATTATCAGAAAATGCAAGGAGCTGCATGTAGATTTCAGATACTGGAATTATCAAGCAAATAATACCTTAAATGCATTTAAGGAAATGAAAGGTATAATAAAAATAAAAGCAAGGATCAAAAACTACAGATAATAGAGTTAAATATAACAAAATGAGATTCCTAGAAATATTTTATATATATAATATACATATGTGTGCAATATATTATACATTTAATTGAACTTTAAAACTCAGTGAATGGATTAAATAGCAGAGTTTGATAGAGAATGTGAAGACAGGAAAATATGTTTTAAAAATTACCTAGAATGCAGAGACATGAAGATACGAAAGAATGTTGAAAACCTAGGGAAGAGAAAGTGGGACGTTGTAACATTAGTCTTTTCAGAGTCCTAGAGTGAGGTAAGAGTAAGAACGGGAAAATGCAACACTTGAAGAAGTGAAACCATAATCTGAAATCCTGTGATACTGTCACTCAACAGCAGAAAGAAAAAGAGGATATCCTAAAAGTAGTCAGAGAGCAAATGCAAATCGCCTCCCAAACCACCATCATTACTTTGACGGCTGCTCTTCAGCGGCAGCAGGGGACTTAGTACCTTCCGAATTCCGAGAGAAAATCACAAACAATCAAGAACTGAATCCTGAGAGAAGCTACCTTTCAAGAATGAGGGTAAAATACTGATAGTATAAAGATTAACTTGGGAATTCGTACCGGTGGCCACACTCACAGAACAACATGCTAAGGCAGGGGTGGAGGAAGAAATGAAATGATCCTGCAGGAAAGATGTGTGACTCATGTCAGCGTGAATACTCAACAGAGGTGTTGGCAAATGTGTGGATAAGTTTAAGCAAACTTTGTGTGGAACAATAACAATGCTGATAACAGTAAGGAGAAAAAGTATAAAAATTACATAGTAAACCACAAAGCACGTAAGTTGAGAGAAGGATGAGCATAGTTGAAAACTTTGAAAAACTACTGTCAGTTTCTTAAAAAAGTTAAACATGCATCTACCCTCTGACCCAGTAATTCCCCTACTAGTTACTCTTCCAAAGGAAGTAGAAGCCTCTACCCCTCACCCTCCAAGTAGCCTTGCATACAAATATTCATAGCGATTTTATTCACAAAAGCCAGAAATCAGAAGTAGGTCAGGAAGCCATGAATCAGAGAATGCATTTTAATAAAACAAAAAGAAACTGCAAAATTATAGTACATTCATACAATGGAATACGTCTCATCAACTCCAAGTAACAAAAAAACTGATAGACAAGAAATGGATGGATTCTACAAACATTATGCTGAGTGAAAAAAATGAAGGAGAGTATACCATAGGATTTAATTTACACAGAGTTCTAGAACATATGAAACTAATCTATGCTATGATAGAAATCAGGTGTGTGGTGTATCCTGGGGTGGGGCGGGCACTAGCTGAGAAGAGGCACGAGGGATCTTTCGGGGGTGATGGAAGTGCTCTTTACATCAACAGAATATATATTAGACAGGTGCATTTTCAAAATGATCACATTGTACATGGACAACCTGAGCTAGTCAATGTCTGTGAACTACGTAACAATAACAAGATTCTCAACAAGTTGAGGGAAAGTTAGAAGGAAATAAAACTACAAGCTGAGTCCTTACCAAAGAAGGCAAGACGAAAAAAGAAGGAAAACAAAATTGAAAAAGAAGGACAAATAGGAAATACATAATAAGAAGAGAAGAATAAATCCAAATATATCAGTAGGTGCAATTAATGTGGATAAAGTCTCAAAACACAAAAAGATCGCCACCCTACATGTTTAGAAAATGCAGCTCTCTGGTGTTTACTGCTAAATAATGAAGACATAAAGAAAGAGAGAATGAAAGTCAAGGATTGAACAATACACTAGAACAAAGCAACCTGCAGGAAGATGGTAGGAATGCATTCATATCAGACAAAATGGGTGGTGCGGCAAAAAGCAGCATGGAAATAAAGCAGGGCTCCATAAAATGGTAAAAAGCTAAATTGAACAGATGTATATAAAAATTCTAAATATATTCTAATTATAATTACATTAACATACACACATGTATTACAAATATGCAACTATATGAATATAATAATATTACAAATCTATAAAATAAAATTTGGCAGAGCCACTAGGAAAACCTGACAAAAGCATTGTTATGGAGAAGGCTTTTCACAAAAAACTACCTGAAACTGACAGGCAAATCCCACAATCCATTAATCAGGATAGACAAAATTTAAACAACTGTTGAGTCCCCTATGCTTTGGACACGTCAAGAATATTAAACCTAGTAACTGGAAGACACGTCTTCTTTTTAGACTACCTAAGTTGAAAAACGGTCCATATTCTGGTCTTCAAATTAGCCTCAAAAATTTCAAATGATTGAAATCATGCCTGCTGCATTTTCTGAGTAAAATGTAATTAAATTAAAATCCACATACAGAACTAAAAAAAGAAAAAAAAAAGTTGAATGTCTAGAAATTATAAGACACACTTTTTAAACAACTCATGGGGTTTGAAGACAAATTTATACTAGAAATGAGGTAATATTTGTAAGTGAGCTATAACTGCACACACTACTTACCTTGGAGGTCCTTGGGAATGTTTCCAAGGAATATCAGCCTCCTCCAGACCTACTGAAGGATGTTTGCATGTGACAGTTTATGTAGATGTGCCTAACAGCAGAGTAAAGAATGCACTTAAGGTTGCCAGGGAGAAACACAGAGTTAAAAACACTGATGAAGACCTGAATAGAAACAAAAAGGGAAAAATGGTAGTAGGATTCAGAAAATTGTACAGAATCAAATGAGCAGGATTTGGTCCTTAGTTGAGGAGTGTCATCAAAGACCCGGGATTGCTATTAGCTTTTTGACTTGATGTTTGCAAAATGTGTGGTGGTGATTTCTTCACTGAGCTGTGGAATACAGGAGGAACGGCAGGTTTAAGAGGAAAGATGATGAGTTCAGAATTGAAAATGTTGATTTTAGGATGATTGTGAGTATGTCCACATTATGAAATGTCTTCAGAACCCAGAAGTCTGCTGAGATTATAGACATGGGAGTCATCAGCACATGTGATTAAGATGCAGAGATATCTGGGATGCTCACCACATTGAATGCAGCAGACAGAGCAAAGACATGAGGTCTTGCCATGGCCAACACACTGGGTGTGGTTACACTGGGACCACTGCTCACCCCTTTGGAAGCAGGTCAAGAGAGAAGGTATGGTCCAGAATCTGACTGTTTTGCACTGAGATATAAAAGGGAAATAAGGAAATTGAGAAAATGATTCTAAGTCCTTTCTTTAGCGAAGTTTTGTTAGCTGGTAAGGAGAAAAAGGACACACCTGGAACTTTAACCATGAGAATTATTTTTAAGAATGATACAGAATTGGCCATGTCCATGGTCTTGGAGAAAGAAGTCAATACAGAGGGAAATACTAACAGTGAAAGAGAGGAGATGGTTATTTACTGAAAAAAAAAAACAGCAACAACATTCTGGAAGAGTACAGATGACATCAAAGGCATAGGTGAAGGTGCTGACCTTAATCAAATAGGATAGATCATCTCAACCTCTCTGGTTAGAAACAAATAATGATTACGGATATAGATATAAATAATTTCCTCTGCAGAGAACTGAAAGTTGAATTGCTTCATACATAATTCTTATTTTTTAATGTGGGTAGAGACCTTACAACCTTCTATTCTTTTAAGTAGTCTGCTGCCAAAATTTAAGATTTAAGATTTAACAGGGAATCAAGGAAAATGGGAAATATATTAACTTCACTCAAACCTATCCTTTTGCCTCACGTCCTTCAAAAACACCTCCTTCCTATATTTGAATATACTGTTGCTGATGATTACATCTCATCATACTCTAGGAAATTTGTGTTAATTTGCTATAGGCACATAGAAGACATTTTTAGTAGAAGCAGTTTTTGTTGAAAGAAAACCTTTCTCTTGGACAACCGCACGGAGGGAGAGAGGCAAGATATATTGCTTACAAATACTATAAGCAAAATCCAAAGAGAAAATGAATATCACTCTTTGGTTAGTAGCAGAAATCTCTCTTAATTTGTGTCTGTGTTGCTAGTGTGGGGTGCTTTTCTTTACAGATTTAGGGAGTTGGAAGAACAAGATGCTTTCTATCATCTCAAGCTATAGTTCACTCTTGAATTCCTATGAAAGCTTTTTTAAATTGCTCAGGGCCAGCCCTTAATGTGCAGAAGTACAGAAGAATGTACATTTTTGTCAGGGGATGTGAGGGTGGTTTGGAAGTAATTGTGTCAATATTTCAAAAGGATGACTTGTCAACAAAAGCTCAATATTCCCCTTTATCCATTTGTCTCTACAAAACGATAAACACCTTCTCCAAGTTCAATTTTAAAATGAATACATCCAGGTACCTTCTGCTATTCCAAGATAAATTTCAAAACACTTTTCAATCAATTAGGTTATTCTATTTAGAGAAATTTCAACATGGCTTCATATTAGAAAACAAAAGCAAAAACAAAAACAAATGGAGACTTGGTATACAACGATAATGTCTATAAATACAGAGCCTTGAACATCAACATGCATGAGGATACTTCCTTAGTCAGAAGTCTGAAGTACAGGTGCGCCTGGGTGGCTCAGTTGGTTAAGCGTCTGCCTTTGGCTCAGGTCATGATCTCAGGGTCCTGAGATCGAGCCCCACATTGGGCTCCTTGCTCAGCAGGGAGTCTGCTTCTCCCTCTGCCCCTCACCCCACTTGTGCTCTTGCTCTCTCTCAAATAGATAAATTAACTCTTTAAAAAAAAAAAAAGTTTGAAGCACAGAAGGCAAGGACAAGGAGGTTAGATATCACTGACAGACTACAGAACACACATTGCCTGCTTCCTGTGTGTGTCAGGCAAACTTTTTCTTATTGAGCACCAGTGGTGTCTAGGCCACCTTCTATACTTGATCTCGTTTCACCTTTGGAATAACTTGATGAGGTCAGAATTATTCTGCTCCTGCACTTAAAAACGCTGAGACAGGATTTAAATAGCCTGCTTAAGTGTGCACGTCAGAACACAGACTTCAAACAAGCATTATGTGCATCCTATGTTTAAATTCAGTCCTCTACTCCCTCCTGCTCCTGAATCTTGGCCATAAGGAGAATTATGCATTTTCAGAATGAAGTAAGTTGTAGGAAATATAGAGGAAAGAGATATAATAGGACTTTTACCCACACAGGGGAATTCGTGTAGGCCCCTGGAATGCCCTTAATGGGATACTCAGAAACAGCCTTTGGCAACTATGTTATCAGTGACATCCTTGTTCAGAGACACTCTCAGATAAAGTTTAGGGTGATAACTCTTTGTCAGAGCTTAGTGCTCAAAATTCACCTCAATCAATGTGAATGTAATAAGTAGTATTCAGAGATTATTAGGAAAGGCACAAATGGGTGCTTTCTGCTTGGGGCTAGATGGCAATGCAGAAGTGCTAATTCCTTCCAACAGAACCAACCAAGGGAAATGCTGATTAGGCTAACAGCAGATTTTGTGATGAATACTTTGTCTTTAGTTTCTTTTTGGGTTTTTCACTTTTTATAATAAATATTCAACACGTAGAATTTAAGTACTGTGTGTTTTAAACTTTTCAATTCCTTGGTTCTCTCCCTCATGGATTCCAAATAGCTCAAGTGTCTATCATACGAACACAAATAGGAAGATGTAAGCACTACACAACTATGATTTATTTTTAATTGCTTAGCGGTTCCTGATACCCAAGTCTTTTTTTTTTTTTTTTCTTTTTTAAGATTTTATTTATTTATTTGACAGAGACAGCGAGAGAGGGAACACAAGCAGGGGGAGTGGGAGAGGAAGAAGCAGACTCCCGCTGAGCAGGGAGCCCAATGCGGGGCCTGATCCCAGGACCCAGGGATCATGAGCTGAGCCGAAGGCAGACACTTAACGACTGAGCCACCCAGGTGCCCCCCTGATACCCAAGTCTTAAAGGCCTTCTGTTACCATGGATGTACACGTTGTCTTTTTAACAGCTCTTGTGACATAAGCATAATATAGTTCAGAGCTTCTAAAATGCATGTTAGACTTGCTTTTCCACCAAACATCATTTTTCACATTAACTTGATACTTTATCACTGGGGCTAGCAAAATAACATTTTAATGAAACTGATTTTTATACAATATGTCATTAAAAAATATGTTGGTGTAGCAATGCTGCTTTTATATGCAAACAATGAATCATGGAACACTACATCAAAAACTAATGATGTACTGTATGGTGACTAACATCATAATAAAATTTTTTTTTTAAATTTAAGAAACAGTATGAAGTTACAGAATATATAAATCATAAAGTGATTAACTACATGTATTAAGGTTCATATAAGATGTACTGACATACATTTAGCTTCGGTCTGTTCTATATGTTTTGAAGATGTATTATGTTCTGCAAACTCATATACAAGGAACCATGTAGCAACTGGTCAATGAGTACTTACTGTGTGCATAATGATGGCCTGAGTTTCAAAGCATTATCTCATTTTATCACTGTTAACCACTTGAGGTTGGGCTTTGTTATTGTCATTTTCCCAAAGCCATGTAGTTCATAAACAGAGGAGCTAGGATGTGAACAATGATATGTGCTCAATGATATGACATTAGTAAAAAAAATTAACTCACAATGGATCATAGACTTAAATGTAAGAGCCAAACTGTAGCTATATATGCTCCGGGGGGGGGGGGGACTGTAAAACTTTGGGTTAGGCAAAGACTTCTTAAACACAAAAAGCATGACTCACAAAAGAAAAAAAAAGTTTTCAATTTTACCAAAATTAAAACTCTGCTTTTCAAAAACTACTGTTAAAAAAACAAAGACAAGCCACAGACTGGGATAAAATACTTGTGAAACATATATCTGGTAAGGGAAATAGACACAGAATATATTAAGAATACACACAGCTCACATAAGACAAAGAAGAATTATAAGAATTCAGCAAATGTTCTGTACAAGTCTAATTTGTCAAATTCAATTTTATCCCTAAGTATTAGAAACCAACAATACTTAGAAAATTAATTTATATGGCATACAACTTAGTAAGAGAAGTGACAAAAATCAACAAAATTATTTGAGAGCCTAGTTCTAAGTGTAGCAAAAGATGGACATGATCGTTATGGAGAAATGTATAAAATGTATAAAATGTATAAAATGTATAAAAATATTGAAAATCATCCAATAGACCTAGAGAGATACTTCATATTCATGGATAGGAAAAGCTTGTGTGTTTTAATTCTTCTCATATTTTTTTTACACATTTACTTACGCATTTTCAAACAAATCCCAATATAAATATTTTATTTGTATGTGCAATCTGACCAGCAAGATCCAAACTTTACATGGAAAGGAGAAGAGTGAAGATTAGCCAAAAAAATTTTTTTGAAAAAAAAAAAATAAATAAAGCCAAGAGATTCTCCTACTATATATAGACTCCTTACAAAGGTACAATTACTAAGAATATGAACAGACAAAAGAATGAAGCATTTGAAAGAGCCCACACATGTATGGAACTTGATGTATGATGTAGTACCATTGAGATCATTGGAAAAAGAATATTCAAAAAATCATGTGGGGAGAATTGTGTATATTGGAAGATATTATTTTGATCCCTTTCTCATACCGTTCACAAATATCAAGTCAAGATGATTTTAAAAAGGGTGAACAAATGGTTCACTTTGTATAATTATTACCTCTCTTCACTAACAAAGATGTCTGGGTTTGGATGATAAATTATATGATAAAACCTAAATGTGTCAAAGTATACCCTTAATGCTTTTAACAGAAAATCCAAAAACTTATATTACTAGGATAGACAAAGGATTTCTTAAATAAGAACCAAAAAGACTACACTATCTACTCTACAAAATGATTGGCACATTACAGTTTCAGATGTCTAGAGAAACACAGTCTTAGAGTTTGTCCTTTTAATGAGTGAAGTTTAGGATTCAGGAATAATGTTAATACTCAGAAGAGGTGGAATAAGACAGTTTTAGAATAGGAAAAAAAGAGATGGTAGAACATGGAGTTTGCAAGAGTCCATTCAAGACCCTGGAACAGTTCCATCCTTCTGAATTTCTAAACACGGGTAAGGTGACTGAAGGGTAAGGAACAGTAAGAGATGGGAACTTCATAAGATGGCTTGCATCCCCAATCTCCAGAGCCCCTGAAGACTGAAGTTTCACAGCCAGAACTGTATCTATAGCAACAACCCAGAAATAACAAACAGCCCTGTCTTTCATAATTTATTTGCGGTCCTAACAGGCCCACATTGGTCTATTTCCCAAGATTTTCATTTCAGTTTTATATGACTTTCACTGTGTCAGATTTTAATGGGATGTAACATCATGTTGCCATGCACTAGTTTTTCTCAGGCCAAACTCATATATTCGTAAAATATAGTATGAAACTCAAGAGTAAAATTATTCTCTGGCATTAACTAACCATGAGGAAATCGTCATGTTTCATTTTATCTCTCCCTCTCTCTCTCCGAACTTAATTTTTTTTATAATATTATTTTTTTATTATATTATGTTAGTCACCATAAAGTACATCCTTGGTTTTTGATGTTAAGTTCGATGATTCATTAGTTGCGTATAACACCCAGTGCACCATGCAATACGTCCCCTCCTTACTACCCATCACCAGCCTATCCCATTCCCCCACCCCCCGCCCCTCTGAAACCCTCAGTTTGTTTCTCAGAGTCCATAGTCTCTCATGCTTCATTCCCCCTTCTGATTACCCCCTCTTTGTTTACCTTGGAATTAACTTAACTAGAGATGTAAAGGATCTATATTCTAGAAACTACAAATCACTCTTGAAAGACATTGAAGAAGACACAAAAAGATGGAAAAATATTCCATGCCCTTTGA
This sequence comes from Ursus americanus, assembly GCF_024610735.1. Taxonomy (NCBI): domain Eukaryota; kingdom Metazoa; phylum Chordata; class Mammalia; order Carnivora; family Ursidae; genus Ursus; species Ursus americanus. The sequence goes on from NC_142142.1 coordinate 60,952,582, forward strand.
TAGTAAGAATTAACATAGTTAAAATGTCCATGCTACCCAGAGCAATCTACACTTTTAATGCTATCCCGATCAAAATACCGAGGACATTTTTCAAAGAACTGGAACAAATAGTCCTTAAATCTGTATGGAACCAGAAAAGGCCCTGAATTGCCAAGGAACTGTTGAAAAGGAAAAACAAAGCTGGGGGCATCACAATGCTGGATTTCGAGCTGTACTACAAAGCTGTGATCACAAAGACAGCATGGTACTGGCACAAAAACAGACACATAGACTAATGGAACAGAATAGAGAACCTAGAAATGGACCCTCGGCTCTTTGGACAACTAATTTTTGACAAGGCAGGAAAGAACATCCAGGGGATAAAAGACAGTTTCTTCAATAAATGGTGCTGGGAACATTGGACAGCTACATGCAAAAGAATGAAACTTGACCACTCTCACACCATACACAAAAATAAACTCCAAATGGATGAAAGACCTCGATGTGAGACAGGAATCCATCAAAATCCTAGAGGAGAACATAGGCAGCAACCTCTACGACATCGGCCACAGCAAACTTTTTCATGACACATCTCCAAAGGCAAGAGAAACAAAAGATAAAATGAACATGTGGGACTTCATCAAGATAAAAAGCTTCTGCACAGCCAAGGAAACAGTCAAAAAAACTAAGAGGCAGCCCACGGAATGGGAGAATATATTTGCAAATGACACTACAGATAAAAGACTGGTATCCAGGGGCGCCTGGGTAGTGCAGTCATTAAGCGTCTGCCTTCAGCTCAGGGCGTGATCCCGGCGTTCCGGGATCGAGTCCCACATCAGGCTCCTCCGCTGGGAGCCTGCTTCTTCCTCTCCCACTCCCCCTGCTTGTGTTCTTCCCTCTCTCGCTGGCTGTCTCTCTAAAAAAAAAAAAAAAAGACTGGTATCCAAGATCTACAAAGAACTTCTCAAACTCAATACACAAGAAACAAATAAACAAATCATAAAACGGGCAGACGATATGAACAGACACTTTTCCAATGAAGACATACAAATGGCTAACAGACACATGAAAAAATGTGCAAAATCATTAGCCATCAGGGAAATTCAAATCAAAACCACACTAAGATACCACCTTACACCAGTTAGACTGGCAAAAATTGACAAGGCAAGAAACAACTATTGTTGGAGAGGATGTGGAGAAGGGGATCCCTCCTCTACATTGTTGGTGGGAATGCAAGTTGGTACAGCCACTCTGGAAAACAGTGTGGGGGTCCCTTAAAAAGTTAAATATTGAGCTACCCTATGATCCAGCAATTGCACTACTGGGTATTTACCCCAAAGATACAGACGTAGTGAAGAGAAGGGCCATATGCACCCCAATGTTTATAGCAGCATTGTCCACAACAGCTAAATTGTGGAAGGAGCCGAGATGCCCTTCAAAAGATGACTGGATTAAGAAGATGTGGTCCATATATACAATGGAATATTACTCAGCTATCCAAAACAATGATTTTTCAACATTTGCTGCAACATGGACGGCACTGGAGGAGATAATGCTAAGTGAAATAAGTCAAGCAGGGAAAGACAATGATCATATGGTTTCTCTCATCTATGGAACATAAGAACTAGGAAGATCTGAACTTAATTCTTTTTAAAAATTTGTTCATTCACTCTTTTTTTTTTTAAGGTTTTATTTATTTAAGAGAGAGAGCATGAGTACTAGCAAGGGAAAGGGTAGGGACAGAGGGAGAGGGAGAAGCGGACTCCCCACTAAGCAGGGAGCCTGATGCAGGACTTGATCCCAGGATCCTGGGATCATGACCTGAGCTGAAGGCAGATGCTTCACCGACTGAGCCACCCAGCTGCCCCTCATTCACTCTTTCCATCAGCAACACCTGAGCAGCTTCAACAGGACAGAGTTGACTAAGTACTGTAAATACCAAGATGAATAAGACCCAGCCACTGGTCAGCTGAAGTCCATGTACAGGGGAAAGTGAAGGAGCGAAAGCAAAGAAACAGTCGTGTGTATGGAGTGTGCTCCTTCACTGCGAGCAACAAACGACTTAGAAAAGTTTAGGTTATAGAAGGGCTCGTGGAATCGACTGCAGATTCCAGGGTACATCTAGCTCCAGGAGCATCAAGATTTAGGGGGCTGACATGTGTCATTAGGATGCTGGTCCGCCGTTATCTTTCTCATGGAGCCACTCCCTTTGGCGGTCAGTCACACACTCCAGAAAAGAAAAGTTCTCTTTCCCAAACCTTCCAGGGAACTCCCAAGGGTGTTTCTGACTTCCAGCCTTCTTACCCTCCACCCTTATCCCCAACCCCCACATGCATACACAATTACAGTGTGTGGGGGAGGGCGGGGTGCCCAGCCCTGAAGGACAGGGTCGCTGTGAGTAAAGACAGGGACAAAAGCTACCTGCAGAATTGGAGTAGATGGATCAGTTGAGTAGATTTCCTTTCTTAGGAGAAAAGAGGGTGATTTATTCAAGGTTGGCTGATGGGTACTGGTGACCTTTAATCATGTAAGTTTTATAGGTGGGAGAAAGATAGTACATTCATTTCTGTGCCTTTTAATTTACTGTGAGAATTTCAGGTAAAGGTCTTCAAAACTGTCTGGTTCTGTGAGTCTGGAACTAAGCATAGGGGATAGGCTGGGGTTCTAACACTGCTTGGCATTCAGAGCAGAAGTGGAGCTTGTAGCCGTGAGGTGAAGCGCATTCAGAGAAAGTCAACATCTAAACAATTACCACCACCACCACCATCCCAGGAAATAAAAGCAGAATTACGCTTTAGTGTGACGGTCTACAGGAGTAGAAGGCAGGTGCTTTTAAAACATCAGACTTTGAAGTATATATGAAATTGACTGGCAAAAATAAAATGATTTACAAACAACTTTTTAGCTATACACTTTTTAAAAAGTAAAGCTGTGTCATTTCCTTTTGCCAGAGTTTGTGGTCTGGAACATGCCTCAGGACGTTTACGTTTTCACACCCATACCACATCTCCACTGGCTCATTCAACAAAGGATTTGGGGGCAAGTCAATGCTCATTTTTATTCTCTTACACAAAGGTAGGGTAAAGAGTTTAGAAACTTACACTCAACCAAGTTAGGTAAACAGATTTTATGTTCATGACTTTACATTTGCAAATAAAATACAATTTTCTTAATTAGCGAAAATAGGGCCCTGTGTTGCTCCTTATATTTGATTTAAAAACAGTAGCACAATTATTTTATTGTAATGCAAACTTTGATTAGATGGTACAATTGACCTTATTATTTCTAGCATCTTTCATTTCTAGCATCCCTGTGATTACAATTTTTAGCCCTGAGCTGTGTTTTATACATGGTCCAAATCTGTCATTACGATTTAACTCAACACTGTAAAATCCTTAACCAGAGGACTTTCCAGATCATCAGTGGGTATGGTACTCATTCTATCTTTTTTCTAGTTATAGAAGAAACATAGCTAACAGAAAGCATTACATTTTTGGGAAAAATCAGATCTTTTCCCCCTCTACGCTGTTATAATTTACCTATCAAAAATGAGATTGTTTAGGGCTCAAACTTTTAAAAAGTTAGCAGAAAGTAATATCGGTTTTCATAGTATGTAACTTTCAAATCTCACTTCACAATAAATTCTTTTAAAAAATAAATCACAAAGCTAGTTATGACTGTTACAGTGCATAGAAGTAGCAATTAATGTTAGAAACATAAAAAGCTAAAATACTACCTTTCCAAAGCTTTTAGTATAAAGGACCATGTAATGGCTGAGGCGTTTTTTTTTTTTTCTTTTTTTTTTTTTTTTTTTTTAAGATTCATTTATTTATTTGAAGGAAAAAGAGAGAATGTGCATGTGCTGGCGTGCATGCTGGGGGAGGGGTAGAGGGAGAAAATTATCAAGCCGACTCCTTGCTGAGCATGGAGCCCCGCAAGTGGCTGGATCCCACAACCCGGAGATCACGACCTGAACCAAAACCAAGAGTCAGATGCTTAACCAACCGAGCCACCCAGCCGAACCGCCAAGGCATTTTATAGGAAAACTGCATTTGCTTGCTACTCCTCCTTACTTTTGGACTCATCCAGTTGTAAATACAAAAAATAAGAACAGGACAGATTGCAACCCAGAACTTCTGAATCTGCATTTATGAGTGCATTTTCAAACTCTTCGAAAATGCCATGCACTATAAAGTGTTAGCCTGCATTTTAATGCTTCCCTAAAGAACATAATAATTAACAGTAATGCTAGCAGTTTATCTACTACTTCAAATTTAGTAATATATAAATGCAGGTTTGCAAATGAACATTAGAAGTTTCCAGGCTTAGAATAATTTTATATACCTTCATCTTCTCATATGTAGTTAAAACACACCAATTTATATTTTGAATTTCTGTCACATTTGCTGTTTTTAAAATCTGGTGATGTAGAGTTACAAGGCTGAAGTAACATTTTTAACGTATTTCTGAACGTGCGTTGTCAACGTGGCTTGGACATACCGTGGGGTACTGAGAACGTGTTTTTCGTCACATATAGTAAAGTCCCGGACACCGAACGCTGGCTATCCTTGCCGGCATCTTACCTACGTGTACAGGTGAGACCCACAGTGGAAAGGGATCCTCTTACCTTGACCTGTGGAGCGGGACGGTTCCGTTTTGGGCTCCCCGGCAGCGACGAGCTTTCCGCGGAGCAGCCCATGGTCTGTGCAGTTCGGTCAACGCGTCGGTGTGACTCCTGGCAAGACCGAAGTGGCCGGTGCACACCTCCAGGTCACAGGTGTGTGCCGCGCCAAGGTGGCTGAGGAGGGTCTTCGGGCATTCGTCACCGCCTTGCTAAGACACTTGCATCCTTTTATTCTGAACTTGTCCTGAGGGCTGCCCCTCCGGATGGCGCCTCGGGACACACATGCGAAGTGCCCTCCACGCACGTTCCGGTTAGTCCTCACAACAACACGCTGGGGTAGGTTTTCTTATTAAAAACGTGGAGCTCGGAGACGGCAAAACCCTTGCTCCAAGCGAGACAGAAAATGGAAAAAAAGAAAAGTTTTCTGGAAACCCTTACTGGGCCGTGTAGGGTGTGCCCTAGCGCCTTCCGCTTTGCCGAACGCTGGCAGAGAAGCTGCTGGAAAGCCCGGCGGCCCCAACGCCGCATCCCTCTGCTCGCGCGCAGAGCCGCTAGAAAAAGTCTGGTCCGATTTCTGACAAACTCAGCCGCAAATCGCAAATCGGATCACATTTTCCCTCATGATTCACTCCCAATTCAGGTTCTCTTGCTCGTGAGAATCTTCGGTGTTCTCTCACAGAACACGTGTCCTTGAATAAAGAGAGGGCACTGCTCGCTGGAAGCCGTCGCAGACCCGGGCCGGGAGCTTCCGGAACATTCTGTGCCGGCAAAGGGGGTGAGGCATGCACCTGCTGCGGCCTGGAACGTTCTGGGCGCGGCGCACCTGTGTCCGCTTGGCGCCGGGGCTGGGGGAGCGCGGACCTGGGGCGTCCCAGCGTGTCCCGCACGGGGAAGCCTCAGGGGCCCGAGGGGGCCGGCGTGTCCTGGGGCTCGCGGAGGCAGCAGGCCGGCCGTGGCGCCCGGAACCCTGTTCCCGTCAGCACCAGGCGCTCGCAAGGTGGAGGCCAGTGTAAACAGTGGCGCTCGCCAGCCTCTGCAGCTGGAGCGGTGTCAGCAGCTCCCCCGCCGCTTGGCAGGGTTCTAGGGCTGAGGCCTGTCTGTTCTGCTTGCTCCTTTACATCCGGGCTTTCTCCCGCGCCCCAGGGCAGGCGGATCTAATCCGGGTGCCTCCGTCCTAGCACAGCAGACGCTTCCCTGTGTCAGCGCCTCCGGTTGTCCCGGGGGAGCGGCTCCGCGGGCCCTCTGTTCTCCTGGGCAGTCGGCGTAGACTCCGCGGCAGCGGCGAGCGCGGGCTCTTCCTGTGGCGCCATCTTGCACCGGAAGTCTCTCAGCTGCGGATGTACTTCGAGTTTATGGAACTTGTGTTTAGCCACTGGTTTGAATTCAATAAAAATCTGATTTGTTAGGTCAGACAGAGAAGAACTGATGAAATACCTATGACACCTATGATTTCACTTAAATGTGGAATCGAAAAACAAACAGGGGCTCCTGGAGGTTCAGTTGGTTAAACGCCTGACTCCTTGCACCTCAGGTCACGACCTCAGGGTCTTGAGATGGAGCCCTGCTTGGGGCTCCCCTTGGGGCTCCGCCAGGGATTCTCTACCTCTGCCCCGCCCCCTCCCCACACCCCAGTCTCTCTCTGTCTCTCTCAAATAAAATAAAATAAAAAATAAAAAACAAAACAACGACAACACAGAAACCGCCTCATAAATACAGAATAAACTAGTGGTTGCTGGAGAGGACGTTGAGGGGTGGTGCGCAAAATAACTGCAGGTGATTACAAGGTACAAACTTCCAGTTATAAGGTAAATAAGTCACAGGAATGAAAAGTACAGCATAGGGAATGTAGTTAATAATATTATAACAATATATGCTACAGTGACAGGCCATGACTAGGCCTATGGCCATGAGCACTGCATCATCTACAGAACTGTCAAATCACTAGGAAACTGTATTTCATCTATACTTGAATGATAAAAAAAATTAAAAATCTGATTTCTAATATCCCTGTAATTTGAGGCTTTTCTTTTCATTTACAGCCTTTAGTCAAGCATAAAAGATTTATAAATCAACCATTTGTCCACTTCAGTGTAAAGCAGTATCTACTGTAAGAAAAGCAATATTTTCTTTCATTTCGATTTTCAGTTCCTTGAAAAATTAAGACTATGCAAGATCGATGTACTTCTAAAAGAACTTAGAAAAAGTAAATGCATTCAACTTCAGAAAAATAATTCTTCAGTACAGCCTATTTCATAATAACTGCCTTTACCCTCCTACATATGTGTGCACACATTGACCCTGCACGTACTACATTTTACTTCTCCATTGCTGGTTATTTCATATAGACTACACATTTCAGAAACTTTCATGGACCACACCAGATGCTCACTTTTTCCTCTTGCTCTATACATTTTCTTGTGAGGAGCATCTTAACTGCAATGTTTACTTAATGAATTGAAACCCAATCCCGGCAAAGCCAAGGATTTATGTTGATAACTCTGTTTCTCTGAAGGGCATGGAGTTGGGATCCTGCTTTCTATTACTGGAAAGAAACATTTAAACACCAGCAGCAGCGACTTTAAACCCACCTTGGATTTGTAAGGGCTTGGGTCTAACCTCCCTTGAAAGGCCTACGTGTTTTCATAGAAGTCAGCCTAAGCGTTGAAAAGGAAAGCAGGACTGGCTTACCACTGATCCATTCTCATTCAAATGAGTGATAGGAGAATGTGGAAGAGAGAAGCCATTTACTCTCAAGTGTGCATTATTTGGTACTTAACTGTGCAGCAGTCCACAGTTCTCAGGCCAAAATACTTAAGTCTCAAGAGAGATAAAATATTGACTTGTGAAGAGCTAAGGCGTATCTGCACTAAAATGCAACCTTACACTCTATATCTAGAAAGAGAAGTCCATAATAAATGGTTTTACAGATTTTGAACTTTTTAGATGTTGTATTGCTATTAAATAGATTATATGGAAAACTCAATTGTATATTGACAATAACAAAAGCCTTGTGTTTGGCACATCTTGATTATGGTTTATTCCATGCCTGAATTTATCAAAGTCCAATTACTTCATTCTTTCCATCTTCAAAATCTCTGCTTGCTGAAAAATGATCAAATTGCTACATCATTAATCCAACTAAGTGATTTTAATTATCAAATTGTTTCTATAATATAAAAGTCTGCTTATTATGATCACTTTAATTTTATGATCCATCCACAGAGTCATTTCTGAAATGAATAATAAATACATATGGCTGCTTTGTCTCTGATTTCTGGTAAACCCTGCATGTTTATGAACGACAGTGACAGATTACACTTTATCTTTGAGTTTGAACCCCAGTGCACAAATATTATGATTGTTTCATATGTCAGAGAATCAAGAGTCAATTGCCTTCACAATAATATTTATTTCATATGTACAAAAAAATATTTTCCAAATAATTCAGGAAATACTTTCTCATATCATCACCATCTTCTTCATCATCATCATCATCATCATTTAGAGAGAAAAAAATGTGAGAACAAAAATTAGGGAAGTCTCCTGATAATGATGGCCAACAAATTATCTGCTAAGTACTTAATCCAATAATGTGCAGGTGCTGATATCCTCAAGCCTGGCCCCCTGGTGTGAGATGTGAGCTGTCCAGTTGTGGAGAAAGTCCTCAAAACCACAACAACTAAAGTCCAGAATCCGGTCACAGATTCTATAGAGAGAAGCATGGAGGCAAGAAATGAACAACGGGCTTGAAAGAGGAGTTGATTTAATGTGTGCACTTAGCATCTGAGGCAAACATTTCGTATGAGACGTGTAATAGTAAATGCAGCACAATGACAAAGAGTCAGTGCCTCTGTCCCCTAGAGTCTAGTGTTTATCTACCATCGGACCGGCCAACAAACAATAACCACACATACTACTTCAGAAGGGAAAATGAAGTCTCACAGAAGGACCAGAGAAGAAAGCAGCTAGTTTTTCAGGGAAGTAAAGGAATGATTTATTATAACACCATCTGGTGTCAATAGGAATGAATTGAAGTGAACATATAGATAAGACTTTTTACTTTTAAGAAAAAAAGTGTTATTTCCCAAGTGTTCTTCTGGTTATTTCTTCTGCCTTCTGAGAGTTCACAAAATGAATGGCTGCTGATGGTTTTATGACATCTGTCCTGTTTTTAAGAACTAGAGGCTTCTATTAGTCTGGGTTGCTGATTTGATTGCCTCCCTTTTCCCTCCATGGAGAAGAGGGAGCGTTTCATTGATGACGTGGTGCTGTGTTACATAGAGCAAATCTCCTGGAGAGAGTGGCCTGTGCTCCATTCCCTCCCCTCCCCTTCACTCTGGAACCCATGTGAACCAGGCTTTCTTCCCCATCCTTCTAGACGGACTGTTATTTCCACGCTAACAGATAACTGGCACATTGCTAAATACAACAATCTCCAGTCTTCAGTGTATTTGATCAGCACACTGTTGATCAATCTTTTATTCTTGAAGCATTTATTTCACTTGGCATCCAGGACACCAATCTCTGTTCTCCTCCTACATTATTGACAATTTTACTGCAGACTCTTTTCCTGATGTATACAGACCTCTAAAATCTGGAGTGCCCCAAGCATCACACTTCTATGCTGTCTTACGATCACCTTCTTGGTGATACTCAGGCTTATGGCTTCAATGGGTTTCTTCATGCAGATACTGCCCTGATTTATATCCTTTATCCCTGAGGTAGATTGAATTATTATTCCCGTCTTCTCTAGATGAGAATTATATATCTCCACTCCAAAAATGTCAGGCTTGACCATGTGATTTGCTCTGGCCAATGGAATGAGAATGGAAATTATGTTGGTCACCTCTAAGGAGAAGCTTTATGAGCCAGCGTGTGATTCATCATGTCTTTTCCTTCTGCCGTGAGACTGGCAAAGCGTTAACCCATCTGCTGTGTCAGCCTGGGTCTCAGGATCAAGGCAACTTGGAGCAGAGCCACAGCAGCCCCAAGGTGGCCATGGAGTATGAGTGAGAAATAAAAAATGTGTTTACTGAGATTTGGGGTCACTTGTTAACGGCTGCATAAGGAAGTGTTTTATCTGGTACAAACTCCTTTTCCCCCAGAACTCCAATACTTGCTCTTTACTAAACTCCTGTGTGTTGATACTTTATGTCTCCAATAAACCCCTCATTATTTCCCTGCAAAGCTTTCCCTCCTGCAGTTTTCTCAATCTCACTAAGTGGTGATTCTATTCCTCCTGTTGATGAGACCCTGACTTCTCTCTTATCTCAGTCCTGGATCAATCCACTGGCAGGTCCTGGGAACCTCTGAAAACCCTATCGTTCTATCTATGAATATATGACTGTTTTGGGTTGTGTGTGTGTGTGCTTGTTACCATTTCCCCTTGAATACAATTAAGTAGTACGTTCATTCGAACAAACTGCAGTAATCCCCTAACTAGTCTCTGTCTCTGCTTGGATCTTTTGTATGTTGTTACTTACACCGCAGCCTGGGCGATCGTACCACTGTGTTGCTCAACAGTGTCTGTGATTTTCCATTCATTCAGATAAAATATTTTTACCATTGCTCATTGGACCTTTATCATCCTTTACTCTGATTTCACGTCCTCCCACTCTCTTCCCCTCACAGCCCATCTGAGTCTCCTCAAACAGGCCAAGCACAGCCCTTCCTCAGAGCTTTACAGTGCTGTTCCCTGGTCTGGCATGCTATTCCCCTGACTCCGAGAGAGCTCAGCTTCAGCCTTTTCTGAATATCATTGAATCCATGATCCATCATTTGTGACTGTATATAAAGCCCTAAGCTGCTCCTCAGCCCTTCCAATCACCTTTACCTGACTTAAATTGTCTGCAGTGTGCTGAACATCATGGGACATATTACCTATGCACCTGCTGTCTGCCTCCTCTCACTCAAGTGTAAGCTCCACGACAGTCAGGCTCTTATCGTTCTGTTCACCACTGTATCTCCTGTTCCCAGATCAGAGTCTGGCAGACAGTATATGCTCAGCAGTAGTTGTCAGTCAGCAACGTGGAACGGATACAAGGGGAGCTCGACAGTCCTGGCTTTGCCGCTTACCCCTTCGTGACCTCGACATGCTAAAAACCTTTGCGCCTCACTTTTGTTTTGTTTGTTGTTTGGTTTCGTTTTTAACTGAGACTAATTGGATTGACCTCATATGGTTTGTGTGAGAATTTTAAGAGAAATGTAGATATACCACTTAGAACAATGTCTGACACATATCAAGTGATCAGTAAATGTTCGCAGAAAACACTAAAAAGGAGATAAATGATTTAGCAGACAAACTGGGAGAATATTTTGTACCAGAAACATATAGTTTCAAATCTCAACTGAGCTATTGCAAGCTGGGTCAAATGGCATAAGCTTACCGTCTCTGCCCCAATATTCTTACCTGGAAGTTGATGATAATAATAGAACTTGTAGAATGGATATAACACATTTATAATGTCCAACCTGCTTCTTACTTGTAGTAAGCATATGGATAGTTACCACTATAAAGGCAACAACTTACTGAGTGATTAATTTGTATCAGGAATTTATGACTGTGTCAATTCTATAAGGTTAGTATCATCACTGGTCTCACTTTTCCAGAATCATGGAGAGGTTTAGAAATATTATTGGATCATATGGATAATAAGTTGAGCTGAAATCTGAACCCAATTTGTGATCTTGAACACAAGCCTACCTTCCCTGTTTATTTATTGACTAACCACTTAATAAATACGACTGTTCATCCTCAAAGAATGCAAACTGTGCCGGGCAGGGAGGTGGTATGTATGTACACACAGTCACATGAACAGTGATACAGGATTTGAACAATAATCAGGGAAAGTATTAAAAGTTTTCCTGTGGCACGTTTGGAATTAGTGCACCCTAAATAGTATTAATAGCGGGAATTCAGACCGAATACGGAGCAATGAGAGAGGTTTGTAAGAAGAAAAATAATTCTGCTTACGTGTCGACATGGTAAGGCTGACGACTGACCCGTGAATTGTGTCTTCCCCAATCTTCCATGTCCCTCTCTCTGTGGAGGGACTGTCTGCTAAGGTTTGTTCAGCTACTTGGGAAGCATCACTGTGCTTTCACAGTCGGTCCTGCGGTATGCATGTTCCAGAAGAGGCAGGTGAAGACTTTCCCAGCAGATGTAATAAATCTGAGAAGAAGAGCAGTCTGTTTTATTTCTTGAGTTTATAAAGTATCTAATAAGACCTCTCGAAATTTCATCTCTCATTAACAGGGAAAAAAGGTAAAAACAACTAGGGGTTATTGCACTTAATCCTGGGAAAATCACTGAAGGTGAATCATACCATCTCAGTTTTATACATGAAGGAATTGGTATTTAGAAAGATAAACAGCTTGTTCAAAGTCACACAGCTTTGGTGAGTACTTGAACTCCAAACAGATAAGCTTTCCCTCCAGTTTAGTCTTCACTCTACTAAATACATCTGACGGAGATTAAGGAAATGTCAGGAAGAGCAAACACTTTCAGTTTTTACCCCTGGAAGTTTGGCAGCCATTTTAGTTCATCTGCTAAAACTTATGTTAACTTGGGGGCACCTGGGTGGCTCAGTCAGTTAAACATCTGACTCTTGGTTTTGGTTCAGATCCTGATCTCAGGGTCATGGGATTAAGTCCCTTTGCAGGCTCCATACTCAGTGGGGAGTCTGCTTGGGATTCTCTCTCTCTCCCTCTGCCCCTCCCCAACTCCTGCTCTAAATAAATAAATACATAAATATTAAAAAAAAAGAACTATGTTAACTTTAAACCCTGAATTTCTGTCGGAAAAGGAAAAAAATGCAGCATATATTTTTGGAAAATTTACAAGGAAACTTTAAAAGGGATTTTAAGACGTAAAATCCTCTGTCTGTATCCAAATCTTATTGATCAGTGAATTATTGCTACATTTCTACTAGCCAACAGGATTCTTCCAATGTATCACTATGCTTTTTTTTTCCTATGTTGAAACAAATCACCAACATATCTTTTAAAAAATAGAATATATGATCCAAATCTGGTGTGTGTAGTTTTCCTAGAGCTTGGGATCATTTTTACTGGGTAGGATGAAATGTAGAATAAGGCTCAGTGAAGGGCAGCAGGAAACCAGCGATGAACATTCATTCCACTCATGGCTAGTGTTGTTGCTTCCTTGCCTGATAAACCCTGCAAACCATTTGGCAGGAAGATTTTCTGCACTCTGTGGGTAGGGGGTCTGTCTGAGCATTAGAAAAGAGATGGTAAAGGAGAGCAAGAGCCCAACTAGGACCACAGAAAGGAGCCAGGAGACTCTCCCCTGCGGGTGAAACAAGGTCTGTACAATTTGCTACCTGAGAATTAATAAAATGATGCTCCATGTGGATACTTCTGTCTTCTTTTCCCTGGATGGTTGCCGACATGTCTCCCTAAGTACATACAAATAGCATGGCATCAGAATTATAGCCAAACACGCCATTGTCTGACTTCTTTCAGCAATCCGGACCTGCCTCGTATTGTGCCTGTTTTGAATCATTGTTCCAAAGGAACAACCCCATCTCTGCCTGCCAGGAGCAAAGCTGGCCTGTCTGCCACTGCTGTGTCCTAGCACGGCCAAGACACTCTGCTAAGTGCTTTCAATCTGTCTAAATCTATGTTTTCAGTTTTAGCTGCAACCCTTACACTTCTGTCCCTAAATTTTCCATTATGTGTTAAAATACTAAGTGCCCCAGTCTACACCAGGTCACACATTCTTTTTCAAGATTCTTCTTGGGAACTTTGTACTTGTTAGTCTTATGTAACATGCTGAGAATTTTTTTTTCAGAGAAATAAATTGAGTAAAATCCTGGCTTTGTATAGTTTTAGGCAGGTCCAAAGATGGGAGTGAATCACACTGTGTTACACACACACACACACACACACACACACACACACACACACACACACCTTTTCTCTTATAATCTCTCTATTCCACAGTGTTGTATAGAATGTGGCTGCTTGGTGATTTTTCCAGAGACACAGCCCTGGCCAGGTCATGCCCCTACTCAGGGACCTCACTGGCCCTACATCACTTATTAAAGAAAAGTAGAAATATTATATCCTGTGAACTGAAGACAGGCTAGGGGTTTTAAATAACTGATGTACTCCTCATACACCTGCTGCCCCATTTTACCAACGGGATGGATGTTGTACTTATGTCCACACGGACTTAAGGAGATGGGTCACAAGCTTAGCTTCCCATGCCCTTTGCAGCATCAGTGCTATGTCTCTCAGCTCCTTCATAGATTCTCCGTTCTTCCAAAGCAAGACGCCCTTGTGCCTGTGTTTTTCATGCCACTGAGCTTTTGCTTATGTGGATCCTCCTGGCAACCCCTCGCGGACAATGCCCTTCTCCTTCCGTTTCACATTCAGATCCTACAGTCCCAGCGTCCCCTTTGTCCCTGAAACTCTCTCTCTCTCTTTAGAGAGAGGTGTGTGGGAGAGGGGCAGAGGGAGAGAGAGAATATCAAGTAGACTCCATGCTCAGCACAGAGCCTGACGTGGGCCTCGATCTCATGACCCTGAAAGCATGGCCTGAGCCTAAACCAAGAGTCTGATGCTGAACTGAGTCACCCAGGCACCCCCACCCCCATAGAACTTTCTCTTATCCCTCTGCCACTCTCTATGACTTCCCTTGAGGGAGTTGTGATATTTTTCTCCTCTAAATGGCCAGAATAGTGCATGTGGAATTCCTAAACACACTTCATACCTGTGCCATCTCTTACCATGTGCACGCTTTACTTCTTTCTACAGGACCCTAAGATCCTGTGAAAATAAGAACCTCGGTGCTAAAAAAAGATCAAAGAAAGAGATGAGCAACAAAAGAAGAAGAAAGAAAAATAAAAAGACGGATGAGGGTAAAATAGTGTATTTTGAGCAGATAGTGACATTACAGAAAGTAGAGTCTCATTAATCTGTCTGCTTTGCTTATAAGAAAAGTAGTAGTGCTATTTTAAGAATAATCGCAGTTTCTTTAACGCCAAATACTCATAGAAAAACTGAAACAGTTGCTATATAAATACAATTCACTAGGCTAAGTCAATGTATTTACATTCCCTCATACAGATGTATGAGGTCAAAATTTGTATCAAGTTTTTATAGATAAGGAAGCTGAGGCCGAGAGAAGTTACTCAGTTGCCCAGTGTCACAGAGCCTCCAGAAGACAAAGCCAGCGTCACAGACCTGCTCTATCTGACGTGAAGGCCACACCACAGACCACGGCTTCACGGGCGGTGCAGGCCTGGATGGGGCCAGCAGGTGCCCACGGCAGAGTCCCCCCAGTTCTGTAATCTCTGTGCAGCTCATCCCAAAGCACAGTGTCTCTGTGTTGCTTTGAACACCTCTGAAAGCCTCATCCCATCAAAGTCACACCAAGGTACTAAGAAAGAAACACTTTCCTGCTCAAGAACCATTGAATTTTGAAAGGGAATGTAAGGCTAGATCCACGATTGAGCACTAGAATGAATATTAGCAATGGGGCCAAGGGGTTTTATAGAACTTTAATCTGGGAGGAGCATTTATTTACAGTAGGAGTAGATGAGACACTGTCTCAGGTAAGTCAGAACAATGGCCGTGCTACTTAAAACATACCTGCTCAACGATGCACGAGTGCCTTATCTTTGATTCTAGATACTTTGAAGCAAGAATATTTGGAAAATTGATAAATCGTTCAAAGGTTTCATATGGTTCATCAGACAGCTTAAATAGAATATTTACTCAGTATGGTGAACTTGAATGTGATTGTTTCAGAGCAAAAAATGTTCTCTCAGTTTGCTGGTGGAGTAAAAAATGCGATCTTTAATGTGTTCCGATTTTAAAGGGACCAAGCAAACGTCTTATAAGGAATTAACTTCTTTTTACCTAATTGCTCATACAGGCAGGTTTCGGAAACACAGTTCACGTTATGAAAGACAATAGTTCTTCTTGCCATCACTGTGGTAATTAAATAGAGACTTTTTTTTTTCTCTGTAAAAATAGGACACTTTGTAATTAGTGTGAAGACTTGGGTAAAACAAATGTCAGAGAAAACGTCAGTGTAGAAAAATAACGAGATATTTTATAAAATATCTAATAGGTGAAAGAGCAGTTGATCATGAAGTCAACACTTTGATGGGGAATTAATTGTGCTCTGTGCAATTTTCTACTTCTCTCTGTCCACATGGGCATGTTCAATCAACTTGTTACATATGCATATTTGTTTTTTTTTCCCATCTCACTCTCATGTTTGTAGCTGTTACTTTTTAAATTACCGCTGGAATGGGTGCAGCAAAACTAAACAAAATACAGGGCTAATTCCTTGAGTTTCAACACGAAACATGTTTCTTAACACATATTTGTGTATCAACCAATATTTGAACATTTGCTATCGGAAAATCATGGTTATATATGGTGAGGACCAAAAAACATATCTTATTTCAACAAATTTATGATGCGATCTCTTTTAAGATGCAACCTTATTTTATATATGATTTAAAAGGAAAAAATATTAGGTGCCATTAATTGTAAGAAACATCATGATTTCAACGATGTGAAAATGTGAAACTGTATTTCAGTGAAATATGGTATGCCTTGCTTCCCCAGGGAAATAAATTCAGGGTAGAGTTAAGAGAACAGTTAATCTTTAAGAAAGGCATCTTTGCACACTTTAACCACAGAGAATGACAAGATGATTACTGATGTGAGATTGTACACGGGTTAGAAAGCTATTTAAAGAGTCCAAATGTGGCTACTTCTTGGAACAATTAAATGCCATTGGAGAAGAGGCAATCATAATCAGAGGTATACTTTATAGAATTTGTCTGGGTCAATATGAAGAATAAATTTGGGATGGGGAACTTTGTGGAGTCAGGAAGCTAATGAAAACTCACAAAATTGAAGTAATGGGGTCTGATCATAAGTAAAGGCAAAAAGATGAAGCAGAACTTTGCCATGAATAAATTGATAGGTGTAGATGTTAGTAAATAAAGAGGGGATGAAATTAGTTCATTAGTACATGATTCTCAAATCTGGAATTTGCATAGGTGGGCTGGTATTTGTGAATAAATGGAGGGGATAAGACTGACTCCAGGATTGTGTATGTTTAGGTTGTATGTACGATGTGGGCAGGGCTACTAATGGACCCCCAAAGTCATGTTGGAAATGCAGACGTATAGCACAAAGAAAGTCAGGCTTATGTTGTAACTTAGGAATCATGAGAACAGATGCATGATGCCTTTTCTGCCCCCTCCTCCCTGAAAGTAGACGGTAAAATGCACAGTTGACCCCGCATTTTGGCCACGTATGTGCTGCCACTCATGGTCACCCACTGTATGTGACCCCAGATATGATTTGATGTGGCACATCTCCAGATCTATGTGCATGTATTCAATTAGCTGACTTTGTTTGAAAAAATGAACTAATAAACCATAACAGATGTGTCTTCAGGTTGTTTATAATTTCATGTAAAGAGAATACACCATATATAACACAATACAAGAAAAATGCAGGCAGTGGGATACCAAATTTAAGAGCAAAACATTCTTACTGTTTTAGAAGACTGAGAAATGCCTGTGGCCACAGTGACCACTTATTTTACCCAAGGAAGTTTCTAAGAGCAGGAGAATTTGAGGGATGCCTGGATGGCCCAGCCGGTTGAGCCACCAACTCTTGATTTGGGCTCAGGTCATGATCTTGAGGTCCTGGGAGAGAGCCCTGCACTGGGCTCCCTGAGGATTCTCTCTCTTCCTCTTCCTCTGTCACTCTCTTGCTCTGTCTCTAAAATAAATAAATAAATCTTAAAAAAAAAAATTTGACTACTTCAGTAAACCACAATTAAAATTATTCAAAAGTGAATATTGATGTTTGATTTCATAGCTTTGAAAAACTCAAGTCATAAAAAGAATGAAAGAAGAATGACAACAGTTCAATATCTCACTATAGTGAAATAACCATGGTAAGCATGATTCCCTTCCTTTCTTTCATACTGCTTTTTAAAGATGGGTTTTACTATATTTGTTACCTAACTTAATTTTACTTTTCAATATTAAGTCCTAAGCATTTTCCCATGTCAGAGACAGCAATATTTTCTGTTCACACTATACTCTATCATGTAAACACTTTATATTTTACCTAATCCCTTATTGTTACATATTTTGATGCTTCTAAATTTATTATAGGTAATGCCCGAATGGCTTGTCAAATCAGTTTCTTAGGATACATTGCTATCAGTCATTGTACCATGTAAAAGACAAACAGTTTGAGAGCTGATAATACATCACGAACTAGCTTTCTAAATAGATTCTGAAAAATATATGATAGCATTTGAGTGTGAGAGTGCCTGCTTCAATGCACTCTTATTTTGTTTGATATTTTTACTCTCATTATGAATAGTTCATGATTGGAATGAGAAAAAATATTACCTTGTATTTTAAAACTATGAATTTAATTAACTTGAAAGATTAAACACTTTTCTAATAATCTGTTATCTATATGTATTTCCTCTTTTCTGTTTAATACAATTATATTGAGGTTTATGTCTATACACTGGAGTCTAATTTCTTATTGTATGATTTAATTATAGATAAAAATAGTAATCGTTTGTCATATTTCCTTGAAATATGTTTCCGATTATATTTTTTATGGTTATCAGATTATTTAAACTTGAGTAAATCAACTCTACCAATCTTTCAGTTTTTAGTTTCTTCCACTGCTCTGGAGTTGTCAAATCCTTTCAATATCCAACAATCCAGAACAAAGTACACAATTTATCTTATTTTTGAATTAATTTCCTAAGTTCTTTTATTCTTTGATCTTTCTGAGATTTGTCTTATTAAAGAATAATGCATGAATCATTAAGCACCACTTATTGACTTACCCCCTTGTCCCTTTCACTTTGTAATTTCTCTGTTAGGACACAGTAACTGACCACACATCTACTCGGCTCTACGTCTGGGCTGCCTGTTCTGTTCCATTTAGGTTGTCAGCGACCTGCCAAAACCAAACTTATTGAGTTGTTTGGGCTTTAACATTTGCTTAGCGTCTCCATCCAAGTTCATCATAAATGAGGGGCTCGTGGGTGGCTCGGTCAGTTCAGCCTGTGACTCTTAGTTTCGGCTCAGGTCGTGATCTCAGGGTTGTGGAATCGAGCCCACGCTGGGCTCCATGTTCAGTGAGGCGTCTACTTGATCTCTCTCTCTCAAATAAATCTTAAAAAAAAAAAAACAAGATAATGAGTTGAAATAATTAGAGTCACTAAGTTTATGAGCTAAAGGATGAGTATGCAACATTCAAAAAGTTTCATTTATACCATCAGTAATTATTTAGAGGAGATAAACTGAACAAGTATTTCAATTGTAGTAGCATCAAAATATGTGAAATACGTGTATTTGTAACGACTACGGTATATGTAAAGAAACCAAATCGTAGTTTTAAAAAGACTAAAACTAACATGTATGTTTTTATGATGAACTTGGATCAAGGTCTATCCATGTTGTCACAAATGCTAGGATTTCCTACTGTTTTTTTGGCTGAATAGTATTTTATTGTGTATACACACACATTTATATACATTTTCTTTATCCATTCATCTGTCAATGGGCCCTTAGGTTGTTTCCATGTCTTGGCTCTTGTAAATAATACTGCAATAATCATGGGAGTGCAGATGTCTCTTCAGCAAACTAATTTGTTTCCTTTAGGTATATACCCAGAAGTGGAATTGCTCAATCACATAGTATTTCTATTTTTAATTTTTTGAGGCACCTCCATCCTGTTCTCCCCAGTGGCTGCACTAGTTTGCATTCCTACCAACAGCGCGCGAGCGTCCGCTTTTCTCCACTTCTTCCCCAGCATTTGTTATCTCTTGTCTTTTTGATAATAGACATTCTAAAAGGCATGAGGTGATATCTCATTGTGATTTTGATCTGCGTTTACCTAATGATTAGTGTGTCTATTGCCATTTGAATATCTTCTTTGGAAAAATGTCTATTCAGGTCCTTTGCTCATTTTCTTTTTTTTTTTTTTTTCCGCCCCTAGAGTTCAACTTTTTTTTTTTTTAGACAACATTAAAATGTTTTATCATATAGTTCTATTCACAGATATATAAAACTGAATAAAGTTACATTTCCAAACTCAAATGCTACAACTTAAATGTCCTGTGGACAAAACAAAGGAGAAATTTTGGTAACAGATGTGTTGGCCCCTTACAGTGTAGAGCCAATCCTGCTTTCAATGGTATGTCAGATGATACATCAAATCATGACAAGAAAAAAAAATCCCCTAAGTCTTCACTCTTGGACTGAAAAATGGAGGTCAAACCGTCTTCTTCGTTTTTATAAAGATTTTCATGAAACTAAAGACAATATAAAATTGTTAATATCTTGTCCAATTGTAAACTAGATTTTGCTCATCTATAAAAAATGTTCAGCAGACACTGCAAATGTAAATCTAGGCCAGTTCAATTCACTCTATAAATTTATCGAAGAAAATAAGAACATCTTACTTGCTAAGACTGCATAGAGTTGGAGTTAGCATATAGCTGGAGCATGCTATTTTTTCCCCCCACCCATTAATTTAATTCATTTACATTTAAAGTGACTACTGTTAAGAGCTTTTGCCATTTCACTATTTTTTTTTGTTTTTTTTTTTGTTTTTTTATTATAATAATATTTTTTTATTATATTATGTTAGTCACCATACAGTACATCCCTGGTTTCTGATGTAAAGTTCGATGATTCATTAGTTGCATATAACACCCAGTGCTCCATGCAATACGTGCCCTCCTTACTACCCATCACCAGCCTATCCCATTCCCCCATCTCCCTTCCCCTCTGAAGCCCTTAATTAGATTATTTATTTTTTTGCTATTGAGTTGTATGAGTTCTTTATATATTTTAGATATTAACTCCTTATCAGATATATGACTTGCAAATATTTCCCCCCATTCACTAGGTTGTTTTTTCATTCTATTGATGATTTCCTTGCTGTGCAGATGCTTTTTATTTTTTTTATTATTTTATTATTTTTTTTAAAGATTTTATTTATTTATTGGACAGAGAGAGACAGTAAGAGAGGGAACACAAGCAAGGGGAGTGTGAGAGGAAGATGCAGGCTTCCCGCCGAGCAGGGAGTCTGACGCGGGGCTCGATCCCAGGACCCTGGGATCATGAGCTGAGCCGAAGGCAGATGCTTAATGTCTGGCCACCCAGGTGCCCCTGTGCAGATGCTTTTTAGTTTGATAGTTTCTAGTAGTCCCACTTGTTTATTTTTTATTTTGCTGCTTGTGCTTCATGGGTCATATTTTCAAAAAAATCATTGCCAAGACCCACGTATAGAAGCTTTTTATATATGTCTTCTACTAGAAGTTATATGATGACTATAGTTAACACTGCTGTATAGTATATTTGAAAGTTGTTATAAGAGTAGATCCTAGAAGTTCTCATCGTAAGAAAAAAAAATTTGTAACGATATGAGGTGATGGGTATTAACTAAACTTACCGTGTTAAAATATTTAACGTATTTTTCTTGGGACTCCATTGTGATATTTCATATTAACATATTTCATAATATTAAAATATCTATTCATTTCTAAGAAAAATCTAATTTAGCAATTGTAGATTATGCTGTTAATTTCATCTAATTCCTTTATTTATAAACTTTTCATCTATGTCCATAAGTAAAAATATTTATTTTATAGCTATCATTTTAGATTTTAATATCAACATAGCATATTCAGAACATGAATTATTTAGCTTTTGTCTATTCCTTTACTTTGAAAACATTTTTTTTCCCTTTTTAAATCAAGAAAGTCAGAAATGTTTCTGTTTGAAAAGGTCATCTATAAAAGATTTGAGTCCAAAGCCTATGTTGAGAAAATTATTTTTTAGATTTTATTATATCACAATTACTTTAATAAGAAACTCTGGCTACCAACTTATTAAATAACATTTAGAAAATTTAGAAAATTGAGAGAAATGAAATAAAATCACCTAAATTCTATCTAATCTGTATCATCCCCCTACCCACCTATCTACCTATACATCTATTTATGCAAATGGGCTCTGTACTTCACATAAAATTTTGTAATTTACTTCTTACTTTATATCCTTTGAGCAATATTTCTATTTGCATTTGAACTTCAAAAAAATTTGTAGCAATTATTTTTTTTAAGATTTATTTATTTTATTTATTTAAGAGAGAGAGAGTGCATGAGCAAGGGGAGGGGCAGAGGGAGATGGAGGAGAAATCAGACTCCCCACTGAGCACAGAGATTATGACCCTGAGATCATGACCTGAGTCGAAATCAAGAGTTGGCTTCTTGGGGCGTCTGGGTGGCTCAGTTGTTAAGCGTCTGCCTTTGGCCCAGGGCGTGATCCCAGCGTTCTGGGATCAAGCCCCACATCGAGCCCCACATTGGGCTCCCTGCTCTGCTGGGAGCCTGCTTCTTCCTCTGCCACTCCCCCTGCTTGTGTTCCCTCTCTCGCTGGCTGTCTCTCTTTGTCAAATAAATAAATAAAATCTTTAATAAAAAAAAAAAAAGTTGGCTTCTCAACCAACTGAGCCACCCAGGCACCCCAGCAATTATTTTAACTTAGCTCTATATTTGAGATATTTCAATGTTCTTCCTATCTTAAACTTTCATGTCATTACAACCCCAATGATACATTTTATGCTTTGTTTTAAAAGTGTCCCTAAGTTCTCTTTTATTAATGGTTTATCAATAGTATGATTTCTCAGCTCTTGCACGAATAAAAATATATCCACATCTGAGGACAGTGTAATTTTTTTGTCCTTTTCTGTCCTTATGTGCTTCTTCAAATTTGTTTGTTTCCACAATATATTAAATTGTTGATACTTGGTCTTTTTTTTTTTTTTAATTTTAACTTGTTTATCCCCCTATTTAATTTTTTACCATGGAAAAACTGGAAATCAAATGTCATTATGTTATATAAGGTTTATACTTACTTTAAACAAAAACGTAACGTGAAGCTGGCTTTCCAAAATTGTTACAGCATAGCTGTGCTCTGCGCTAATAATCACAAAGTTGCAATAAGAACTCTGGGAAGCACTCCCATTATGTTCTTACAAGAATAGAATTAAACTGTGTCACCAGACAAGGACCTCAATGACACTACTAGAATGTCAGTGGAGTCTTTTTCCTCTTGCAGTTGAGAGCAAAAGTCAAATATCGCATCTTTCTCAAGACTCACAAAGATGATTCAGGTTGTTTGTTTGATGTTTTTTAAATCTCTATCACAGCATCAGGGATGCTTTCCACTTTAGTCCTCCTGGGCTTCTTCTCTACATTGTCACGAAGATCTAGACAAGGAATGCTCGCTGTTGGGGCCTTTTCTGCATCCTTTCCAGAAGGGGCTTGTGGCCGCATCCCACATTGCTTCAAACCACACTGAGCTCTGCAGGCGAGTTCACATGGGTCTACACTTGATTTAGAGCCTACACTAGCAAATTTAGGCTGATACTTATCTTTATTCAGCATATTGCCCGAAAAGATCATCATACTCAAACTACATGCTCAAGCTTTTTCTTTTTGGCTTGAATACATTGCGTATATACATACTAGACACTGAATAACTTTTAAAAATAACAGATTGGTATATCTGGATTATTTGTTTCCTTATATAGAAACTCCAATTATTTGAGCCATACCATAGTAAGTTCTTTCTACAGTAACCCAAACATTTAGTATAATGTTCCATAAGACTGATATTTTCTTACAACTTTGAAAATAAGTAGAAATTTCCTAATAATTTCTGCTTTTTCTTCATTTCTAGAAGTCTGTCTTTGTCTCAGGCTTTATGCAATATTTCTTTTCTTTTGAGCTGTAGTTATTTCTTTATCACAGTTATCTCTACCAATAAAGGCTCTGTTTGAATTGATTTTCAACCATTCTGTTTGGGTGCTTCTTCATAGGTAAAACTGGAGAGAGAATAATGTGTCCAGTTCCTCGTCCTGCCTCAGATTCCTGGCTGGCATTTAACTGATTGCTTCTTGCACAGTTGAAAGTCTCTTGGGTCACTCATCTTCTGCTCCTCACAAGTCTCCTGCTTATGGACAGTAGAACAGGACAAGGCGATCTCTGCTCTTCCTCCATTAAAAGAATTATGTGCTATGCATGAAAGTCACAAGTCCTGCATGTAACATGCCGAAGTAAACCTTCTATCTCCTGTCATGCCTTCTCACTGAGATGGTAGCCTCTTAGCGGATGTCAAAAGACATTGAGGTTGTTAGGTTGAGGAGGAAGGTTTGGCAGTAGGGTCTGATGTTCTGCTGGGTTTTCTGATTGCTGTAGATTTCTGTTCTTCAACCAAAGGACACAGAATAGGGGAAAGGCTGATATTCTCCTGCATGCCTCTTTGTCACTGGTAGAAGTCCCTGTTTATCTCCTGGGGATGTGTTCCAAGACTCCCAGTGGATGCCTGAAACCATGGATAGTACCGAACCCTATACATGCTATGTGTTTTCCTCTACATACATACCTATGATAAAGTTTAATTTATAAATTAGGCATGGTGCAAGATTTTTTTATTTTAATGATGTTTATTTATTTGAGAGAGAGAGAGTGCGAGAGTGAGCACAAGTGGGGGGAGGGGCCGTGGGAGAGGGAGAAGCCAACTCCCCACTGAGGGGGAGCCCAGTGCAATTTAGGTTTCAGTCCGAGGACCCTGAGATCATGACCTGAGCTGAAGGCAGATGCTTAACCAACTGAGCGACCCAGGTGCCCCAGGATGGTATGTGATTAATAGCAATAACTGATAATAAAATAGAACGATTAACAATATACTATTAGTTTTACTAAATACTAAATTCACATACTAAAAGTTATATGAATGTGGTCTCTCTCTCTCTCCCCCAAAATATCTTATTGGACAGTACTCATGCTTCTTCTTGTGATGATATGATATGATGAAACGCCTCCATGATGAGATGAAGTAGGGTGAGTAATGCAGACGGTGCTAGGTAGCATTAGGCCACTGTTGCCCTACAGATGACACGTCAGAAGGAGGGTCAGCTGCTTCCAAATGGCAGTTGACCTCACGAAACTGAAATCACAGAAAGCCATAGATGGGGAGATTGACTACTGCACTCTTCTGTATCATCGAGAGGAGAGTTTACTTTAGGATTTAATTTCTCAATCTGTCTTGATATTATTGGAAATTGCTACCAAAACTTAGTATCTTCTTGTTTTTATTACTTTTGATGGCTGCTAAAGCCATTGACTTTTTCTATGTTTCTATAAGTATTTTAAGAAGTTGGGAGGAATAAATTGTGGAATGTTAGCTTAAGGTCATCTTTACTCGGATTTCCATCACACGCAGAGGAAACAATATGAGCTAAGTCAGAAATGTGAGAAAATGGGGGTATTTCTGGGAAATGGCTAGATTCTAGGAATTATACAATTTTATTATCGATTGTGAGATGGGGATCCATTAAAAATTTTAACCTGAAATTTGGCATTTTGAAACTGTATTTAATAAAAATTGGTCTGACCACAATGGGTAGAATTAATCCAGTGTGTCAAGGACCACTTCTGAGGTGTATTGTCATGGTACGAGTAAAAGGGGATTCAGGGCAGTATAAAATGGAGACATTAACTAAAGTATGTGAGACTTAGGAGTCAGATTACAAAATGGTTAGTTGTCAGAGTCAGACTGTTTGCTCACTTATTAATTCAGCGCTGGCCACTTAAATGCATGTGATCTCGGGCGTGCCTCTCAGTATCTCTGAGTCTCAGAATTGGGGGCGATTATTGGACACTCTTTACAGGGCTCCTAAGTGAACCAATAACACTAACTCCATAAATTTAAGCCATTATTATTACTCACATTTTATCTTCCAGAAAATTAGCTCACTAGGAGGAATAGCAACAAAGGTAGAGATCAACCCTCCTGAATACCGAGCTTTCTACATAAATGGTGCAATAAGCATGCATTTTCCTGTTTCCTGCTCAGCCAGCAAAGCTTGGCAGGAAATGGCCTCAGATCAGCAATAGTGTGCTGGGGACCCCATTTTATCCTTCCTAAATGTAGATATCACTTCTAACTGTTGTCATCTGGTTCCGAGTCTGTTTAAATGAAATGGATTTGATATGTGAATATATTGAGTAATTCTTTTCCTGTTAAACTCTGAAAGGTAAATCTTGTGTTTACAAACACTGACTCTACCTGTGAACCACTATGTTTTTCCTGCTTTTTTTGTGTGAATTCAAAAGCTTTGATTTCTCAGTGAATCTGTTATGCTAACAAAGGTGTTTTCATCTGTGTATTTTTCATTAACTTACAGAGATGAGAAAGATGAGACCATATTAGTAGAGTACCTCATTTGTTTAATTGTTTGTAATAAGTAATTGGAAGGCATGTAAATGGATATGCCTTCCCTATTAGAGGCAAGTGGAAAGCTTTTCCTACTAAAAATAAATGCTCTCTTGCACACTTCTTAAAACAGCAAAGACATAATCTGGGAATTTCTCTTAATATTTCATTACTCAAAGACAGTTAGAAATTAGGGCATACCTACCTTATGAAATCAAGAATTTCTCTTGCCAGGGCACCTGGGTGGCTCAGCTGGTTAGTCGTCCAGTTTTTGATTTTGGCTCAGGGGATGATCTCAAGGTTGTGACATCAAGCCCCACACTGAGCTCCTTTTCAGGTGTGTAGGAGCCTAGGAGCCTGCTTGAGATTCTCTCTCTCCCTGTTTCCCTGCCCCTCCCTCCCATTCTCTCTCTCTCCCTCTCTAAAAAAAAAAAAAAAAAAAAAAAAAAATCTTGCCTTTTAGAATTCTTATGTCTCACCTCAGTCCAGGAATTGCAGTTCTCTATTTAGTTCAACATGTTAAAAGAACACCTGTGTTTTTTGCAATTTAAAATGGAGTCTGAGTCATTGTCACAAGAAATGCAGCTGCTTATGCATGAGATGACCTGTCTGTCAGGTGTCTCTAGAGCAGAGTGCAAGTCTGTGCAAAGCACAGAAATTCTCAGGGAAGAGAAGCTATGTTTCATTAATATTAGTAATGTGAACATTTAGACAAGCTAGCGTTTATTAAGTACTTACCATATGCCAAGCATTGTTCTAACTCATTTCATCTCCATGATAGTGAAATAAGTGGTGCTGTTTTCTTCATTAAACAAAGGAAGAGACTCAAAGTCTTGCTCAGACCAGGCAGACAGTAAATAGACTATTTTAACAAACATTCTGACTCAGAACTGGGACACAAAAGCACCACACAACAATTCCTAATAATTCACATGTGCAAACAGATTTAATCACAAAAATGCCTCCTTGAAGATGATGGAATATGAAAAGCTATCATCACTGTGGGAGAGAAAGACATCCATCCTTTCTGCAGTTCGAAAATGCCAAAGTAGGAAAGACAGCTATTTTACTCAGAGGACCAGAAGGACAAAAATTAAAATATTTAATAGCATGAAAGTGTCATTTGGTTTTGATATGACACTAGTATTAGGTTATGTTACAAGCAAAAGAGATAGCAATTATTTGAATGATTTTTAAAAAAATAAACTTTCTTGAGACAGAATTTATAAATAATATTTTCACTAATTTTAAATGTGTTATTCAGTTCAACTTTTCACTTCTGGCAACCACTAATATGCTCTGTCTCTATAGTTTTTCCTTTTCTAGAATTTCATATAAATGGAATTACACGGTATACATCGTTCTTTGTGTCTTACCATAATGCTGAGGACATTTACCTCTGTTGCTGTAGGAGTCAGAAATTTCTTCTTTATAATGCTGAGGAGTATTCCATCATAAAAGCAAGCTTCAATTTATCCGCTTACAATTTGAGAGACATTTAGAGTAGAACCAGTATTTTGACTATTATTAATAAAGCTGCTTTGAACCTCTGAATACAAGACTTTGTATGGGCAAGGGTTTTTATTTCGATTTGGTAAATAACTAGGGGTGAGATTTCTTGGTCACAAGGAAAGTATATAGTCAACTTTATATGCAATTGCCAAATGGTTTTTCAAAAAGGATGTACGATTTTGTATCCTTATTCGGGACATGAGAATCCTAACAGCGTTTCTCCAACATTTGGTATTATCCAAATGTCAATTTTAGCCATTTTAGATGTACAGAGATTCCTCATTGTGGTTTTTTCCTAATTGTTATGTTAAGCATCTTTTTTGTACCCTTACCTATCATTTTGTAGCTCTTTTATTAACCGATTTATTGAGATATAATTTATGTACTTTAAAAACCACCCAGTTGGGAGATAAAATTCAATGGGTTTCACTTTATTTACAGAATTGTACAAATGTTACCATCATCTAATTTTAGAATATTTTAATCATCCCCCAAATGTTAGGCAACCCCTACTTCTTTTACCTTCTCTACAGAGTCACCTATTTTGGACATTTCATATAAATCACATCATAGAATACGTGGTCTTTTCTGACTAGCTGACAAGTTTTCCATTTAGCATAACGTTGTTGAGCTCTGGCCATTTTTCAGAGTGGATCATTAACACTTGAAGTTTCTGCTCAAATCTGTTGGCTTTCTTTTTCTTTTTCTCTTTTTCCTTTCTTCTTCTTCTTCTTTTTTTTTTTTATAAGGTAACTTGTTTCCTTATTTTTATCATTTTTAAAGATTTTATTTAGTTATTTGACAGACAGAGAGAGAAGCAGAGAGAGAGGGAGAAGCAGGCTCCTCGCTGAGCAGGGAGACCGATGTGGGGCTCTATCCCAGGACCCTGAGATCATGACCTGAGGCACACGCTTAACCAACTGAGCCACCCAGGTGCCCTACGAGTTCTTTATCTATTCTGGATATATGCCCTTTATCAGATACATATTCAACAAATACTCTCTCCTAATGCATGGCATGCCTTTTCATTTTCTTAATAATGTCTTGTGACAAAGAAGCACTTTTAATTTTGATGAAATACAATTTCCCATTCTTTTCTCTGTGGTTTGTGATATCCATGTCCTATGTAAGAACATAAGCAAA
The DNA here is from genome assembly GCF_024610735.1 of Ursus americanus. Lineage (NCBI taxonomy): Eukaryota > Metazoa > Chordata > Mammalia > Carnivora > Ursidae > Ursus > Ursus americanus. The sequence goes on from NC_142142.1 coordinate 60,981,169, forward strand.
ACCCAAGGTCACAGGTATTTTTTGTTTTCTACATGAAATTGTATGCTTCTGTTTACAATATTTATCTTCTTTTTCACATGGATGTCCAATTGTACCCAAATCATTTGTTGGAAAAACTCTCCTTTCCCATCGACTTACTTTGACTCCTTGTTTGAAAATCAGTTGACCAAATGTTTGTCTCTATTTCTAAACTCTGTGTTCTTTTTCCATTGATCTGTGGTCTGTCCTCATACCAACAGCACACTCATGGTTACTATAAATTCATGATATGTCATGAAATGAGATATACAAGGGCTTCAACTGTGGTCTGCTTTTACGAAGGTATTTTGGCTATGCTACTTTCTTCTGTTTGCATATAAATTTAAACAAGGGCTTTTTAATTTCTGCAAAATAAGCCTGCCAAGACTTCGATAGGGATCACATTGAATGTGCAGTTCACTTTGGGGAGCTCCCACCTTAACAATGCTGACTTCAGATTAATGAGCATGGTATAATCTCCATATCTCATCCTCATGTACATGCAGTGTTTTGTGGTTTTCCTGGTATAGATTTTACACATTGTTAAATTCATTCCTAAAAGTTTCTTATTTTCATTTGCAATTGTAAATAGTATTTTTTTCCAATTCCAATTCCCATTCTTCACTGTTCAGATATAGAAACAGTTGAATTTTGTTCTAGCTGCTTTTTCATATATATATTAGAATTTCCTTCATAAACAAACGTGGCGTCTGTAATTAAACAGTTTACCTCCTCCTCTCCCATCTGTATGCCTTTTATTTCCTCTACTTGCTTACTGCATTAACCACGTCCTCTATTTCAGAGGGGAATAAAAGTGATGTGAGCAGACATCTTGTAATGTTTTCAGTCTTAGGAGGATAGCATTCAGCTTTTAACCATAAATTATGATGTTAGCTGGAAGATTTTCTTTCCTTTCTTTCTTTTTCTTTTCTTTTCTTTTTTTTTTTTTTTTTTTGCTGTAGGATTTTCATACATGCTTTGCTTAGGTTGAGGGAGCTCCCCTATATCTAGTTTGCTGCTAGTTCTTCTATCATTTTAATCATGAATGGGTATGAATTTTGCCAAAATATCTTTTACATCTACTGAAATAAATATATATATTTCCTTTTTAGTGTATTAATATGGTGAATTACATTATTTAGATTTCAAATGTTAAAAAAGCCATGTATCCTGAGATAAACCACACCTGGTAATGACCCTCATATATAATAAATATATACATACATATTTATTTATCTCTAAATATGTGTGTGTGTGTGTGTATAGCTGGATTTGAGTTTCTAACGTTTTGTTAAATTTGTTAAATTTATCTGCATCTAAGATAATGAGGGATTTTGAGGTCTAGTTTTCTTTTCTTGTAATGTCTTTGGATTTTTTGTGTCAAGATATTTCTGACCTCATAAAATAAGAGGGGGAGACTGTTTTCTGAAGAATTTATGTAAAACTGATATTATTTCTTTCACAAGTGTTTGGCAGAATCCACAGTGGATTCCTCTCAGCCTAGAAATTTCATTGGGAACAATCTTCCAAGATAGATTCAATTTATCTCACAGATAAATTTTTTCTGGGTTATATTTTTCTCCTGTGTGAGCTTTGGCAGTTTGTCTTATAAGGGATTTGTACATTTCATCTTCACTGTTGACTTACTGGCCTGTGATTGTGGATAATATTCTATATTTATCTTTTGATGCTTGTAGGATCTGTAGTGATGTTTGTAGTATCTGTAATTTGTGTCTTCTTTGCCCTGATCAGTATGGCTTAAAGGATTTTATACATTTTAATCATCTTTGCAAAGAACCAGCTTATGGTCTTATTGTGTGTTTTTTCCTATTGTTTCTGCTTTTATTTCATACTTTTTTTTAAAGGTTTTATTTATTTATTTGAAAGAGAGAGACAGAGATGTAGCGAACGAATGGAGGGAGAGGCAGAGGGAGAAGCAGACTCCCCACTGAGCAGGGAGCCCTACACGGGACTGGATCCCAAGCTCCTGGATCATGACCTGAGCCAAAGGCAGATGCTTAACCGACTGAGCCACCCAGACACCCACGGTTTTGCTTTTTTTTTTTTTTTTTTTTAATCAGCATTTCTTTCTTATTGCTTACTTTGTGTTTGACATTTGCCCCCCCCATTTCTTAAGGCGGAAGATAAGATTGTTGATATAAGATCTTTCTTCTTTTCCAATATAAGCATTTAGAATGATCATTTATTTTCCTTCTAAGCACTGCCTAGCCTCATCCCACAAATGTTGATACCCTGTGTTTTGATTTTCATTTGGAGTATTTTTAGTTTTATTTATACTTTCTTCTTCAATTCATGAATTATTTGTGGCACATGTTGTATTGATTAATTTCCAAATATTTAGAGGTTTTTCAGATCTCATCTTTTTTATTTCTTGTATAATTTCACTTGGTCAGAGAACATATTTTGTGCAAGTTCTGTCCATTTAAATTTATTGAGATTTTTCTTGTGGCTCAGAATGTGTTCCATCCTCATGAATATTCCCTTTTACTTGAAAAGAATGCATATTTCATGTGATTTTTGGGTGGAGTATTCTATGAATATAAAGACATGCAAGTTGATTGATAGTATTTTTCAAGTCTTATATATCCTTTCTGAACTTCTGGCTAGTTCCTTAATAAGAATCTAGAGAGAAGTACTGAAATCTCTAGTGATAATTATGGATTTATCTAGTTCTCATGAAATCTTGCTTCATATATTTTGAAGTTCCATTGTTGGGTCCATACAAATTTGGAATTATTATGTCCTCTTGATAAACTGACCCCTTTCTCTTTGTGAAATTCTGCTCTTTGTCCCTGGTAATATCTCCTGTACTGCGATCTACTTTTTCTAATATTAATACAGTAACTCCAGTTTTCTTTTGAGCTGTGTTTTCACAGTATATCTTTTTAAATCCTCTTACTTTTAACTTCTCTGTGTCTTTAAACTTATAGTGGATTTCTTATAGGTGGCAGGTAGTGACATCTTGCTTTTTTATCCAATCTGATAATTTGTGCCTTTTAGTTGGAATGTCTAGATAATTTATATTCAACATAATTATCGATGGGGTGGGTTTTAAGCATACCTTCTTTAAATTTGTTTCCATTTGTTGCCAGATGTTCCTTTTCATCTTTTTTTCTATGATCTTATGGACTGTATATATTTCTTTATGATTTCATTTCATCTTCTCCATTGCTTTACAAACTTTTATGTCTTTAAAGAGAAAAAAAAAGAATTATACATCTCTGTTTGCTTTAGGCTTTTACAATATGCATTTTTAACTTATCACAATCTACTTGCAAGTAATAGGATAGTTTGTATATAATACAAAAACTTCACAGCAGGGTATTTCAAATTCCTTCACCTTTCTTCATGCTATGGTGGTCATACATTTTTTTTCTTCTGCTTATATTGTAAATTCCAAAATACATTGCTGTTATATTTGTATTAAATATTCAAGACTATTTAAAAAGATTTAAAAGAGTAACAAAATTTTTTTAATGTGCACTCTTATATTTACAATTTCCAGAACTTGTCATATCTTCTTCTATTTATACTTCTACTAAATTTCCTTCTGTTATTATTTTTCTCCTTCCTGAGGAACTTTAATATTTCTTTCAGTGCAAGTTCAGCTTTTGTTTATCAGAAAATATCTTTATTTTGTTTCCTTTTTGAAAGACAGTGACATTACTTTAAACTGTAAATAAATTTGGGAAAAGAGACATCTTTAAAGTGTTCCATTTTCTGACTTAGAAACTCACTATATGTATGTGTTGTTAATACATATATATTACTAAATACATATGTTTACTAAATATATATTTACTCTCTCTCTATATATGTGTGTGTGTGTGTATATATATATATATATATATATATATATATATATATATATATATATACTCTAATAGTACATTTTATAGATTTTTAAAAATATAGACTCCTAATATTTCTTATCTCTTTTTATGTTTGTGCCACTGCTGTGAATACAATTATTCTTATACTGTCTTTTAACTGGTTATTGTTGGCTTTAGGAAAGTTATATTTTAAAAATTTATTTTTTATGTGGCCACTTTTCTCAAGGATGTGGGTGTGTAATAAGTCATATGTCAGTGGAGGAGAGCCGGGTCACTGACTCTTCATGAAACAAACCTGTGTGTCAGTGGGCCGGCAACTCCCATTTCTGGTTGGTGCACATCTGAGATCCGGGAACCAGGGGCCGCCAGCGGCACTAACCACAAGTCTCCCTATTGACTGTGTAGGAGTGCACTACCTTGTGAGTTAGAATATGTGGGGGTATCTGGCTGGCTCACTCAGATGAGCATGGGACTCTGGATTTCGGCTCAGGTAATGATCTTAGTGTCCTGAGATCGAGCCCCAACTCAGGTGCTCTATGTTGAGCATGGAATCTGCTTGAGATTCTCTCTCTCCCTCGCCCTCTGCCCTGCCCCCTGCTCACACACATGCTCTCTCTCTTAAAAAAAAAATGATATAAAAATTATTTTAAAAAAGAATATGCCTGTGTCACCCAAATATTCCTTTATCCAGTTCTATGGACTGTTTTTGCAAGACTTATCAGAGGTTGCTAATTTTTTGCCTGGAAGACTTGGTTTTCCAAGTTGTGGTTTTTCTTTTTCTCTCTCAGTCTTCATGGATATTTCAATGGAAATTGAGTAAGGATAATTTAGGGCTTCTTAATTAGACAAAACTTAAAACAGGAACTCTCCAATTACAACTGAGCATCACTGAACTGAAGAATAAAGTTTCAAAGAAAAAGAAGCAGGACACCATTTTGGGGAATTCTATTCAATTAACAGTAGGGCATTCTAATTTATGTCAGTCTTTTAAAAAATATGCTATGCATGTTATTGTGCAAAACATGTATGCTCAACACTCTTGATAGGCTCTTAGCTTCCTATAAGAACACCATCATGACTCAGTTCTGCAGACAGCATTTCCCTGAATGCCCAGGCTAAGAAAATGTTCACTTTCATTGCACTACTCAGTTTCATTATTACACTCATTTCTGCCTAAATTTATCTAGTACACTAATTTGTCTACTTGTATTGATCACATCTCCCTTCACTAGAAGGTAAGCTTCACAAGAACAGGACTTTGTGTGTTTTACTCACTTCTGTGTTATTCATGCCTAAAATAGTGTTGGGTGTGTAGCAGGTATTGAACAAATGGTTTTTAGATGAATACATATAGAATGAATTAACTTAATATAAATACATTATGTTCCATTACAACGCAGGAAAAAAATACATTAATTTTGCCAGAGATATCAAGGTGGAGGGAATATACTCGAAGATGTCAGAGGAAATGGATTTGAGCTGGACCCTGGGGAGTCAGAGTAATTTCTATGGTAGGCAAGAGTGGGAATGGTAATTTCTTAGGTCAAGTTCCCTCAAAGCCAAGCCCAAGGCAGGTATTGAGGTGCATGTGATTTGTCACAGGAGTCCTTCTCTGGAAAACCCTGTAAGACAGTGAGAGAGCAGAACAGGGAAGGGGAAGGAGCCCACTGGGGGTGTGGTCTCCAGTGAAATCTAGCCTGGACTCATCCATGGGGAGCTCTGGAGTGTAAAGACTCCAGACGTCTCTTGATGGCCAAGGTGATTCTCTGTGGAAGACCGAGATGTAAGCCATTCGTTTCAGGTCTAGCAAAAGTGGGAGGGCGCTGCTCCAGGGAGTCAGGGCGATCTGGGTGGGGTACCAGATGTGCACACTGCAATCATCCCTGGGGAAGGAACCGCAGGAACAGAAGCAGAGAGCTACAGAACTTTATGATGTGTCAGAGAAGGGGGAGCTGCCAGTGCAATAGCATTTGATCTTAAATGGCAGTGTGAGGTAAATAAAGATTAAAAACTAATAATGTATACAGTTAATTTATTGTTCTCTAAAATATTGCTCCAGTAATGTAGCAACTCAAATTCAGTAGCACATGCCCTAACTAAATAAGACATAATAAAATTATATTTAATAAAGCTTTTTTTTAGAGAAATCAACCATTTGTGTAGCATGCTAAGTGTCACAGACAGTTCCAGAATTTCACTTCCCGTGTTCCTGTTTTAACTCAATGATTTTCAATAGCTACCACTCCAGAAGGCGAACTCTTCTGAGAATCACCAAAGACATCTCTAATCATTACAGATGCTACTCTCTGAATTGTAACAGATCACTTAAACATTACAATTGCAAATCTCCATAAGTTGATTTTTATTTACGCTGCCTCTCCTACCTTCAAATCTAAAGAGATTTAATTTTGGGATTTGAAAATTACACCAACAAAACCTAAAATTCACAATATTGATACAGAATAAGTTTTGGGAAATTGCCTTGGGCAGCTTATTAGGATACCTTGAGTCAAAAGGTGAGTGTTGATATGAACCAAGGAGGTAGAAACAAAGTCCTGTTCTTTTTCCTTTCCTTCTTTATTTTTCTTTATAAGAGGAAATGAGCATTCCTGAACCAGGGTCCCTGCAAAGAAAATGCCCAGCAGATTTCAGAGCCAATATAAAGTGTTACTGTGTCATCATTGGAAGATGCTATCTAGTTAGAGTGAATGAGAGATGATGGCTTCACCGTCAAGAAACAGCCACCCCCTAAGATTTTCCTTTTTTCATTTAAATTCTCTCTGCAAGATTGTTCTTATCTTCCGTGGACCTAATATCAACACTGTTTTCATTTCAAAGGAGTTAATATTGAAACACTGGGGATGGAAAGATGTGAAGTCCTGACTAAGCTTCCACCTCTAAATCTGTCTGGGTTTTCGGGTCTACGGGAGTGAAGTGGCGAACTGCTACCAGGTGGGCCAGGCACAGCAGCAAATCCCTCTACACAGTGACTCAACTGTTGGCATTTCTCTGTTTCTCTCTCTCTCTACCTGCTCCCTCTCTATCTTGGTTACTTGTCTATTTTTCTTACACTAAATATCATATTATTTACTTCTTCCACTGAGTAAAAACTCTTCTCATTATATTAGTGCACGAACAGCGATCAAGCACAGCGTGATGATTAAGGGCATGGACACCGGGGACAGGCTGTTCAGGTCGCAGCTTCACCATTTACTAGCCGTGTGACATTGGGCAAGTAATTTAGGGACTCCTGAAAGAACCAATTTTGTGTGTGTGTGTGTGTGTGTGTGTGTGTGTCTGTGAGAGAGAGAGAGAAAGAGAGAGAGATTAAATAAATTAACATTGGTGAAGTGCACATGGGAATTTCCTACATTAGCATTGTAATAGACCCATCCTGACTCCTGGAATCTTGTGATTTCCATTGTATTGATTATTTCATTTATACTAGAGAGGAACGCATCATTACACATGTCAGACCCTAAGTAGGTGCTCAATAAATACTTAGTAAAGGAATGGAGAAACATAAAAAAAAAAAAAAGCCCATCAATTACTTGTCTGGGGAAGCTCTGAAAATGGAGTAAGTTCACTTCCGATGGTAAAATTATTCATTCACAAACATTTCCACAGCAGTTTCATATGATTTCACAATCCTGGTCATTACAACTCCTTGAAAGTTACTGACTGGGAAGGAGACAATGAGCAGCAGATCCATTACACCCTCTCCCTCTCTGTGGGAGAGGATACGGGGGTCCCCAAAGAGAAGGGAGGTGACGAGGGAGAGAGAAAAAGAGTGGTGTCCTCTCCCTTGCTAAACTGTCCCCCATGTCCTAATAACCTTGCCCTCTATCTTTTACACTAACTCTTATACAGACCTTCAGTCAGCCCGGGGAGGCCAGTTCATTGACCTTTGCCTTGTCAATAGATCTGGTTCAGTGTCCCCGAGAGGACACTTGACATTCTGTCCACTCTGTTCACCCAGATAACACCTTAAAGCAAATTCCACATTTACCTGTTGGGCCAAACCCACTGGAGCTGAAGTGGGAAGTGGCATATTGAATGGGATACAAATGGGGTTGCACAAAGAGGAAGGACTTCAGAGCTGTATTCAAATCAAAATTGCTATCTTTTGCTGCAACAGACGTTGCTAAATATAGGTAAGAATGTACCAAAAGATTAAGGAGCTGGACACTTGCCTTCCTCCTTTGAATTTCCTTCTGCCGCTCAGACAATGTCTAAACTCAGGCTTTGTGCCAGCCCGAGAAAGCGGAGTCTGTGGCTTGGACACGTCTAAGACAGACATTAAGAAAAGATTCTTTCTTTCTTTCTTTCTTTCTTTCTTTCTTTCTTTCTTTCTTTCTTCCTTCCTTCCTTCCTTCCTTCCTTGAGCGTGCATGTGTGTGTGTGCATGGGCAGGTAGGTACGTTTGCATGTGTTGTGGGCATAGTTGCACACATGCCCGCTTTTGTGCATTGACTTTTGTGCTTTGGATTGACTCTTCCACTCGTCAGAAGGATGAGATGTGAGACCTCCACTTGCACTTGAAGGAAGCATGGAGTGGCAGGTAATTTGCTGACTTTGATTTGAGGGTTTCCAAAGAAAACAAATTTAGTATACGAGAGGCCTACAGTGGGTTTTGTGGCCAAATCACTAGTTAATGTAAAGATTCTTTATTCTGTTTTCCATTATTTCTTACACATATGCATTTCTTCTGAACACCAGGCAAGGAGGAGAGCTGGGTCTAGTCGGGGCAGAATTTAAATATTCTTGGTTCTCTGTACAAAAATCCCACCAGTAAATAACACTTGAATGGCATTTCAGTCCGACACCTACTTCTAGCAAAACTAACTTCTTAGAATTCCTTGAATATGAACTTAGAGGTATGTCCTTGCTTCTTCCTTGTTACTAAGGTAGTCCTGAGTTTGGATTCCTATTATGAGTATCCCCTTGTGCTCCAAACTTGACCAAATCAACTGTTACACAGGGCCTACAGCAATGAATTCAAGGACAAAAGGAAAACGTTGTCAAAGAAAGTAGCAGCCTGGACAGGATGGAAGAGAAAGGTTCACAACAGAACTAGAGTGACTAGTTCTTCCCGTGCTCAGAAACAGAACGCATCCAGCGAGCACAGAGTGTGACTGATGTTCACGCCTTTGTAAGTTAATATTTTAATTCCTCACAACACCAAAGCTTGAAAAACAGTCATGTCAAGACTGACTTTTTCCTGATTTATGATTATATAGGGACATATGTTTGTTACATTAGTAGAAAAAAAAAATCCTGGTACAAATCTGGAATGATTAAGAACCAGATCAAGAAGGGAGTCCCTTGTGCATTTTGCTAGTATTAATACAACAAATTTCCTCATAAATCTCTCATGCTTCTATTTCGCTTTTGTAGACAGGCTAAGTCTCCAGGATTTCATCTCGATGAAGGTTTAATTTGTCTCATTTCCACCTCTGTGGGAGAATTTCTGGTGGTTGTCTAGATTTTCTAAAACATCTATTTCAGAATGATAGCCCCTATTTTCATTTGACACGTAAAATGCCTACTTCTGAAAGAAACAGTGGGAAATTTTTAGTTCGCTGTAATTTAAATTTGAGTTTAGAAAGGTCTGAGGGTTGATGTTAATTACTGAAGGAGAAAACATCTATAACTGGGATCTTAACGTAAAGGAAATCCTGGAGATTTGAGGCACATCAGTGATGAATAATCTGAACACAAAAATGAAAAGCAAAGTGCTTAATCTAGTCAACCTAAGAATGTCTCCACTGTGCAGAAGAAGGGCAAGGATAACATTCATTGCCCTGCAGCCCTGTGGAGTGTTGTCGTTAATAAGAACCGTGATGGGTATTAAGGAGGGCACGTATTGCATGGTGCACTGGGTGTTATACGCAAGTAATGAATCATGGAACACTGCATCAACAACTAGGGATGTACTGTATGGTGACTAACATAATATAATAAAAAATATTATTATAAAAAAAATAAGAACCGTGAATAACAAAAGAATATCCCTTCACAAACTGAAGCAGAACTAATTCTTGTGTGTGTGTAGGAGTTCTTTCCTAGAAAGCCCTGGGGTTTGGAAGTGAATTCCCACAGGTTAATGTGGACACAGTTTGAATAGACATTGAAGGACTCTCCTCCAAGTGAAATAAAATAAACATACTTCAGGCAAAAACATATAGATAACTATAGGATATTGTATACAGTACCTGTTTAATTAACTACAGAGATTTTAATTGGAATTTTTTTTCCCGGGGCGCCTGGGTGGCACAGCGGTTAAGCGTCTGCCTTCGGCTCAGGGCGTGATCCTGGTGTTATGGGATCGAGTCCCACAGCAGGCTCCTCCGCTATGAGCCTGCTTCTTCCTCTCCCACTCCCCCCGCTTGTGTTCCCTCTCTTGCTGGCTGTCTCTATCTCTGTCGAATAAATAAATAAAATCTTAAAAAAAAAAAAAAAAGAATTTTTTTTCCTGAACTGGAATTCAAACACATTGAAGAATATTTTCCAAAATAATTTAAAAGCTCCATTTATTTCGCTTCACTAGCCAATGTATTTCAGTTCCTCTATAGCTAGCCACCGCTGTCTCTAGGCATTGGACCTATGGTGTGTCCTTAACACATAACGCCTTTGGTGCTCAGCCGCAGGCCACCTCCATGAATACATGCAGTAGGCTGCGTGATCTCTACCTCGCAGCTATGATTCAGTCACATAAGATCTTAATTCTGATTTTTCAAAAAATCTGGAGTGTTGACTTAGTCCGTCAGTTTGAAGTTCACTTTTATCCAGAAGTTAGAGCAGGTGCCCGTGGCAACCAAGATCCTTCTGAGATGATGGAAATGTGGATGTGCTCTAATTAATGACAGATTTCACGGTACATGAAAATGGATGATTTTATCAGTTCTGACTGTCTCTTGTCTTACTACTTGCCCGAGATGAGGGAATCGCTTGGAGATTTGTCAAGGTCTCACTGTACTCACCTTTTCTAAGACCTCAGGGCTTCCTCCCTTGTCTGTTGGTGTATTTGGAAGAGATCTCATCTGGAAATTTTGGCAATCTCAACCACATAAATTTCTCTGGGCTTTTATTTCTTCAAAATTAGAATCTAGAATGGGGAACAAAAAGTAGATGATATTAAAGCACTAACATTTAATTTCATTTACTTCTCTATTTTTCTTTAATGAAAACACTTAGAAGATTACTTAATGCTCTATGAGCACACCAAAGGCTACTGTAATGGCGTGTAATGCTATATTCAGACGAGGAAAATATGCTGCTGGTTTAGAAGTAAAACTTTCACTATTTAATACAGTTCTGTGTCTACAACCATGCAATTGACCTTCTTGTAGTAGTGTCACAGGTTTGACTTTGAGATTATTTTATGCTAGGGATTTAGTGGACAGTGACTTGATTTTTGCCTCATGAATTTGAAGACCCAATTATCTTCCTTCCTCGCCTCACAGATCTGAAAATGAGGCCGTCTTTCGAGCCTTCTCGATGTGGTGTGTAGCACCTCATGGGAAACTAGTAAAGGCTCACTTCAACACAACTTGCCTTGCTGGTCCTCACCTCGCCCACCTGCCAGCTCCCAACAACTAACATCAAGACGTGATTCCTGTGTTTTTATTTTTCTTCCATATAGCAACCTCTAAAGACAAACTCTTATATTTTACACATTAAGCATAGTAATTTTAAAAAGCAATGGTTGAAAAAAACAAGGTTATATGAAATAGTTGCTGTGCTGTGAGGTCAGGGGTAAAATGAGGGTAGTTTTCCTTCCAAATCTCATGAAAGCCTTTTGGTAGGAAAATCACCAGAAGGACCACACGGATGACATTAATGACAGTAAACCTAGTTTCTTTTCTTTCTTTCTTTCTTTCTTTTTTTTTTTTTAAAGATTTTATTTATTTATTTGACACAGAGAGAGGGAGAGGGAGAAGCAGACTCCCCATTGATCTGGGAGCCCAAAGTGGGACTCGATCCCAGGACTCTGGGATCATGACCTGAGCAGAAGGCAGACACTTAACTGACTGAGCCACCCAGGTGCCCCGATAGACCTAGTTTCTTATTAGTAGGTATCAGCTTGCAGAAAACAAAGTAAGTTTGGTAAGTGTACATTATTTGCATTGTTGTCTATTAATCATGCTATTTTTAGAAAAGGATGGAACAAATTTTTAAAAAGCACAGAGTAGTTACACTATTCAATCAGGAACAACTAAATGAGAAGCGAAATAGACTTTATAGTTACTTTTTGCAAAGAGTCTTATAAATATTAGAATTCTACAGAAGCGTAGGCTTACTGCGCGGGTGTCCTCGTGGTAACAGGCTTGTGATTTAGATTAAGTCTGGATGAAATCTACCCTCTGAGATGTGGTTACTGGGGGAAAAGTGGGAGCCAATCCTTCATGAAGAACTCTGTCATGACTTGTCATAGACAGTTTTGTTTTCAGGAAGGACATACAAAGCACACTCCTGATTCACTCTTCTTTCTTCTTGAGCCTTACCTACCTCTGCACAAAGGGCATGACCTGTGTTCTGACTGCCTGTCACAGACACTCGTCAGGAAAGTCAAGTCACTCAGCAAACGGTCTGAACTCTTACACTGTACTCGCGTTGTCATTTTTCCTTCCCAGCTTATCAGCGTGATCACTTAAATCTCATCTTTTCTGCTCTATGTATTCACACACATTAGTTAAAAGTTCTCCAGTGCTGAAAGTTGCTGTTGCATGCAAAAATCAGCGGGAGCCGTGACTACGTAGGAAATATGGCCTTAGGAATTAGGGCTGATTCTGGGAAATTTTATTATACGTGTATCACTTCTGAACTTTATGTAAAATAATTATACAGCATATAATAATCTGCATCCGGCTTCTTTTGCTCAACATAATGTTTTTGAGAGCCAATCATGTTGCTGTGCTTGTAGTTGGTTCCTTTTTATTGTTTATTAATATTCTATTGTATAAATTTGCCAGTTCACCTGTGGGCAGTTTTTTTTTTTTTTCCCCAATTCTTAATGTCTGGAAATAAACCTGCTCTGGGCATCCTTGGGTAACTCTTCTGTGGACATAGATTCATTTCTCTGGGATGAATACCCAGGACTGACTTGACAGGTCGTATGGGAAGTGGGTACTTAGCTCTGACGTGGCCACACACTCTGCATTTCCACTGGGGTGTCCGTTACCCTGCACCCTCGTCTGCACTTGGAACTGTCTTTTCTTTTTCTTTCTAATTTAGGAATTCTATTGGGGGTGCAGTGGTATGTAATCTGGGATTTTAATTTGGATTTTCCTCACAACAAATGATATTGAATATCTTTTCCTATGCTTCTTGATCATTTATGAATCTTCTTCTGTGAAGTTTCTTTGAGTTTCTTCTATCGGGCGGTTTCGTATTATTGAGCTACTTTTGTCTTCTGCTTCAGTCCTTGCCGGGGATCTGTAGGCGGATGCTTTTCCCAGTCTCTGGCTTGTCCTTCTATGTCCCACCGTGGTGGTTTTTGAACAGTCTATTTTTAACATTGCCAAAGTCACATTTTACCTTTGACATTTTTTGCTTGCTTTTTCAGGAATATAACATTACAACAGCTCGATTCCATGGACCCAATCTCCTGCTTTGCACTTTTTCCCCCCTATACTCTCCATCTACATCCGTAGTAATCACCACCTCGTGTGGTTATTTTGTCTTAAGCGGTTATTACTTATAAAGAAATTACAAGAAGAAAAGCACACATCCGAATGATCTCGGAAGCTCTTTACTCCTGATAGATGTGAGCTTTTACTTGGTATCCTTTTCCTTCAGCCTGAAGAGTTTCTCTCAGCATTTCCCACAGTGCTGGTTTCTTGGAGCTGATTCCTTCGGCTTTAGATAATCTGAAAATGTCTCTATTTCAACTGCTTATTTTAAGGAAGTTAGAGCAGAAATAATATTTTGGCATTTTCTTAATTTCCCTTAAATATTTCCGAAGTTTCACAATTATATGTCTATTTTGTTTGTTTTTATTCACCCTACTTATGCTTCACGAGTTTGTTAAATAAGTTGATTTTTTTTAAACCAAATTTGGGACTATTGTGCTTTATTTACTGATAGCTTTATTTTTGGCCTCATCCTCATCACTTCTGGGTAACTAATTACATTAAACCGTTTAATCGTTTCCCCCAGGCTCCTCAGAGTCTGTTACTCTTTGATGCTATGCTTTAATGTCTATTCCTCAGATTGGATAATTTCTATGTTCCTATCTTCTGCTTCACTGACACTAAATTTCTGACGTCTCCAAACTATTATTGAGTTAATTTAGGGAAATTTTCCTTCCACTTTGGACATTTTAAACACTTTTTAAACGTTGATCTATCCTATCTGTTTACTGATCACGACAATATTTTACTTTAATATTTGGAATATGTTTTCCTTTGGTTCTCTGTTAGTTGCTTTAAAGGTTTCGCCCGCTAAATGCAACATCTACACGATCCTGCGGTTGATTTCTATGTAATGATTTGATTTTTGCTGAAATGAGGGTGCAGGTTTGGCTCTTTCAGACACGCCGAACTCTCGCAAAATTATACCATTTTACATTTTCATCAGTAGTGTATGAAAGTTCCTTTTCAGCACTTAAGTGTGTTTTGCATTTTGAATTTTAGCCTTTCTAATAATTGTGTAGTGGTTTCTGGTTGTGGTTTTAATTTATATTTCCCTAAAGAAAAATCATATTGAGCATATTTTCATCCTTGCTTATTATAAAGAAGTAATACTTTCATGAAATAATCCAATATAAGGGAGAATCAGTATGCACTGTTTTTTTTTAATTTCAGTACTATCTGTAATATTAAGCATCCAATTTACACTAAATATAGAGCAATAAGGGAATTAGTGACAAATTATTATTTCTTTATTATTTGTAAGATAATTCAAATCATTAAATTATGTAATATAATAGAAATAAAAGTTTTCATGTTAATTTCAAAATGCTATGCTTACAAAATGATTATAATAACATAAAATAAATTGAGCGTCATACAAATATAAAAAAAACTACTCTTAACTATAGAGAACAAACTGATGGTGACCAGAGGGGAGGTGATAGGGATGAAGGAGGGCACCTGTCTTGATGAGCACCGGATGATGTGCAGAAGTGCTAAATCACTCTATTGTACACCTGAAATCGATATTACACTGTATGCTTATTATACTAGAATTAAAAATAATTGAATAAACGTTTTTTTTAAAATAGAGAGTCATAAAATGGAGAAATGCCCTGATGCGTGAGCATACTAACACTGTATAAGTTCAGGGAATCATTTTTTTCTTTTCTCTATTTTTTGTTTTATCTGGGAGTTTTCAATAATGGAATAATTCTTTCTTACAAAAACGCAAACCACTTAATTTTCAAATAAGGATTAATCAAGCCTTTTCAGGAATACTAAGTTATCGTAAACATACATACGCTTTAATGACATTATAGATTCTCTGGTTTAGGTGAAAGTAAAAGTTCATACGATTTAGATTCCAATCTGATGCTCATTTCTGCTAGTCTGCTCTGTAACATGCCCCTTTCTAGCTGGACTTCTAACTGCAGCACATCTCATGAAAATGGCCAGCATCTGTGTTTTCAGCCTTTCAAAGTGCTGAGAATATACTTTCTTCTGTTGATTCAGGATCAATTTACTAAAGACTATACTCAGACTTTTTGAAATATAATCCTTTTTGTACCTGGCAATCATCCAAATGCATAAAGATACTGATCACAGAAACACAAAACAAAACGAGAACAACAAAGACACACACACGTCCTCATTTACCCGGCATTGAGTCTTCTCAGTGTTCTGGTCACACTATTCTTAATGCATTTGCAATTTATCTCTAGCTTTTCTTAAAGTTTATCACCCAGATTTGAATACATTTCTGTAATTTTGGTCTCACTATCTCTGAGCAGAAAGACACCATAAAGCTTAAACTCTAATTAGCTTCTTTTGGCCTCACGGAGAAAACATTTTTAAAGGGGCACAGTTTATAAATGGAGATTACCTTTGAGTTTTAAGTTTGATCACAACTGACTTTTGAATGAAAAAATGAAATCAAAGCCATTTTTATGCTTCCCATCCTCTTGACTTTCAGCGAATCGATAAGACTCCCCAAAACACCCCACAAAACATGCATTCCACTCAATAAGGTGTTAGTAAACCAATACAAGCAAAGAGAAATTATTTTATGGAGGCAGAAACTTATACTCTATTACAGTTCACGGTTTAATCATGCTGGGTAGTACATTTTAAATATGTCTTGGTAGAAAGAGAACTCTATAGCTTTTCTTTGCTATGCTTTTATATATTTCTTATGACCCAAAGTATAAACATATTCAAAACACAGTTTTTATTTTCTGACCAAAAGACATTATTTATTGGTTGAGGCACATGAGATTTATTCCACTATTCCTTCCTTACGTAATATGCTCCTTTGAATTATAGTTGACATAAACTGATTTAAATGAGTACTTTAAGAACTGGGGCTTTTCGGGGCGCCTGGGTGGCACAGGGGTTAAGCGTCTGCCTTCGGCTCAGGGCGTGATCCTGGTGTTGTGGGATCGGGCCCCACATCAGGCTCCTCCGCTATGAGCCTGCTTCTTCCTCTCCCACTCCCCCTGCTTGTGTTCCCTCTCTCGCTGGCTGTTTCTATCTGTTAAATAAATAAATAAAATCTAAAAAAAAAAAAAAAAAAGAACTGGGGTTTTTCCTTTCTCTTAAGTTTTCACTGATGACTTTTTCTGGGATGGAATCTCTAGGATGGAAATACTGCACGCAGCGTATAACTGTCCTCAGGGCATACAGATAAATCTCCAGTGAACTGTGCTTCCTAAAATCCAGTTTTCCAAGAATTTTCTTTTTCAATTAAGTCATTTTGACTTTAGAGCCAAGGCACCCGTGTAGTCGTAGGCTGGCCATTTTGCGTTCATCTGCAGAAGAGCTTATCTACATTACCAACAACAACACAGCAACAATAAAACTACTGGCAAGGATGCCACATACTTTCTCTGAATTCTTCTACTCCTTACTCTCAGCTGAGCTGGTCAGCTACACGAAAGACCATTTGGTGCAGGGACGTGCCTTTTCACAGCTGACGGACAGTGAGGCTACAGAACAGTGATGACTGGTGCAAACCGCAACTTGAAATTGTCAATTAAAATTGGACTAAAACCATCAGTGCTTGAATTCTCAATCTACAGCTTCAAATATGGGAGATGAAAGAAAATAAGGGGCTTGAAAAGCCATTCTGGGGAGTAAATATATGATACTGAAGTGAGAAAAATATATTAGTCACCACCTAAAATAAAGCATTATGCAGCAGACAAATGTATGTCACGTGCACAGAGCAGAAACTGGCCTGTCCTCTCCCTGTGATACAATAGGTTACCTCTACACACACTGAAATAATGGCTTTTTTGCAGAGGTTGTTAACTAAAATAATAATAAATTAAAATAATTAATTAATTAATATTCCTTATGGCATTTTGCCTAAGCATTCTACTTAATTGCTAAAATTTTTATGACTCCACAGGCAGATGGTCCCTTTTTAGGCAATGATGGACCTTTTGGCTAAGGGTAAGCTTTTTTATGTCTCCATTCTTTCGGTCCACAGACAAGAACTTCTCTCATCATAGAAACAGCTGGCATCATAAAGACGTTCATAGTGATAAAAAATTAATTTTACAATGGAACACCTACTTTTAGAAAATTGGAATAATTTTCAGTGGTATCATCCCCTCACACACACACATTGCATTATATTTTTTAACATCATGAGCCAAAATTATGTTATCATTTTCAGGTTTACTGAATCCTGTCTCTCCAAGTAGAATAATAGGCAAAGTTTTGTTGTTGTTGCTGAATTGCTAAAGCTGTGGTGTCTAGTCGAGTGTCTTCGTCATAGAAGGTACAGTTATTTTTTTGTTAAATAAGTATGATTTGTATTATATAAATATTTATTGAATTATTAAATGAATAAATGACGGGACATATAAATAATTGAACAACATTAATTATTGTGATATTAGGACACATAGAAAGAAATAACAAGGCTTACCTATAAAGTGAAGTAGGAGGCTATACACAAAACATTGGCTTTATTGGCTCTAGATTTCTGGTACTTTTATATCAATGCTTAAAGTGGGAACTTTTAAACTGGCAATTGGGTTGCATTGACATTTGAGCAGTGAATATGAAGCACTAGCAAGAAATGTGAGGGGAAATATCTTTAAGAATTTGGAAACAGAGTTCTAATGAAAAGTAAGACATCAAAAATAAAGAAATACAGTTATTATTTATATAGAAGAACTATGAGATGTTGAGTGCTTATATTCCCTGAGTTAACCCAAGGATTGACTTTTTGAAGGCTTAATGTGGATATATTTGGACTGCCAAAGAAGATGGTGGAGGAGGAGCCTAAGCTCACCTTGTCCCATGGCTATACCTAGATAACACCCACATAGGTGTAAATAACTCCGAAAACAACATAAAGATTGGCAGAACAGACTCTGTGCACCTAAATGTAGAGAAGAGTTCACACCAAAAAGGGTAGGAAGCATGGAGGTATTGTTGGGAACAAAACTGGTCCCTAGACGGTCTGCAGGAGGGAGGGATCCACAGGTACAGAGAGGGAAAAGAAGACCATACCTCAGGCACCCCAGGCATGGGGGACCCACACTGGAAAGATGAATCCCCATAACATTTGGCTTTGAAAAACAAAGGGGCTTAACTTCAGGAGTTCTTATAATAAGTGGGGCTTAACACCTGGAACTTTAAAAATCAGAGGGCTTGGCTCTGAGAGAGCTGGGAAGGGAGAGAAAACTGAGTCTCTGCCCTTAAAGAGACAACATAACAAACAGCTTACTGAGACACAGCACAAAAGCAACAGTTTGAAAGATGCCTGGGGTATATGGGAAGGAGATTTGTTTGCTGATCTCAGAAAATGTGCTGGAGGGAGGGGAGGCAGGGATCCTTAGGAGACTTCTTCAAGAACAAAGAGCTAACAGGGGCCATTTGCTTCCACCACCCCCTCAGCCTAGATACATGGATACCTGCAAGGATCAGTGTGAATGTTCTCTACCTAGCTTGCTAACAGGGTGCCCCACCCATGTGTTCTCCTGCAGACCCGCCTTATTCACATTACACATCCTCCACAGAAGTCCATCCAAAGTGGCACCATGGCATGGCAGTGTGCGAGTAGCCACGGAAAGGACCAGCACGACTCCAAAGTAACTCCTGCCCACACATTGGCCCAACTATGGCACCAACAGTGGGCAGGGAACAGACATCTGGTCTAACTACAGGCCTGCCCCCAATGAAACCTCAAGGGACAACAAAGTGAGAGTGCCCATAGCTCTGATGAATGCCTGGTCTAAACCAATTTAAGCTCGAGGTGCCCCCAAACTGGCCTACTAACAACACAGGGACCAAACCCTGCCCACAGAAGGCAAAAGCAGCTCAGCCACAATAGCAGGGCACAGACAACACACACAGGAGACGCCCCTAAAGCATCAGGTTCTGGGAAACAGGGGCACTGCACTGCAGGGGACTCCAGGACCTCTTCTTCATAAGGACACTCCTTTCCAAGTAGGAGTAGCTGACTTCCTAACAGAGAAACGGACATAGAATCAGACAAAATGAGGAGACAGAGGACTATGTCCCAAATGAAAGAATAGGACAAAATCACAGCAAGAGACCTAAGCAAAACGGATATAAGTAATATGCCTGATAGAGAATTTAAAATAATGGTCATAAAGATACTCACTGGACTTAAGAAACTAGCGGTGGATGCCAGTGATACCCTCAACAAAGAGAAATAAAACATAAAAAGAACCAAGAGCTATAAAACATAAAAAGAACGAATCAGAGATGAAGAACTCAATAACTGAAATTAAAAATATACTAGGTGGAATAAATAGTTGATTAGAGGAAGCAGAAAAATTGATGAGTGACCTGGAGGACAGAGTAATGAAAAGCAATCATGCTGAACACGAGACAGAAAAAAGAATAATGAAAAACGCAAATAGATTAAGGGATCTCAAGACACCATCAAGTGTAATAACATTCACATTATATGGATCCCAGAAGGAGAAGACAGAGAAAAAGGGACTGAAAATTTACTGGAAGAAATAATAAGCTGAATACTTCCTGAATTTAGGGAATAAAAGAGAAATCCAGATCCAAGAGGCACAGAAAGCCCCTAGCAAAATCAACCCAAGGAGGTCCACACCAAGACACATAATAATTAAAATAGCAAAAAGTAGTGATAAACAGAGAATTTTAAAAGCAGCAAAACAAAACATTTACATACAACAGAAACCCCCATATGACTATCAGCTGATTTTTCAGCAGAAACTTTACAGGTCAGAAGAGAATGGCATGAGATAGTCACAGTGCTGAAAGAAAACAAAAACAAAAACAAAACAAAACAAAAACAAAACAAAACAGAAAAACCCAAAACCTGCAACCGAGAGTACTCTATTCGGCAAGGCTCTCATTCAGAATAGGAGAGAGAAAGAGTTTCCAAGACAAACAAGAGTTAAAGGAATTCATCACCACTAAATCGGCCCTACAAGAAATGTTAAAAAGGATTCTTTGAGTGGAAGGGAAAGACCATAAGCAGGAGTGAGAAGCACAAAAGCAGTAAAATCAAGTATATTTATAAAAATTAGTCAAGAGATTCACAAAATCAAAGGATGCAAAGTATGACACCGTATACCTAACACATGCGGAGGAGAAGAGTAAAAATGTAGTGCTTTAAAATGGGATCAAACTTAACTGACCATCAACTTAATGTCCCTGGTCAGAGGATCTTGACTTAATGTCAAGTGCCACTGGTCTTCTACCACGGAACCCAAAGAAAACTAGAGCACGAAGAGCAAGGGTGATACAGACTCCAGTTTTCGAGGGGGCAGCAGAGCGGCACCTACGTTCATTTTCAGAGGCACAGATGCACTCCGTTGACAACGGTAGAGCAACCCGTGTCTGTGCGTAGTCATGTTTTCATGAGACCATTTCTGGAGCACATTAGATTTGCCCCTGGCTGTTTACCTTCTAAGCCAGCCTCTGTAGCCCTCTCCCAAATTATTTAATATATATTTTTTCTTGCTTAATTCAGGTAGAGTTAGTTACTATTGTTTAAAAGAAAATATTAGCTGGTAGGAACCAAAGGCAGATATGGACATCATATACAAATACTCATAATGAAATAAGTCAAAAGGTAAAGAATATAAATTAAAGATTTGAGAATTGAAAAACATAACAAAATATTGAGTGGAAATATCTGGTAAGTTACTTAGAAGAAGAAAAATGTATCTGAGCAGAAGTCAGAATGTGGGACAAAGACCACAAAATGACTTAAAAACTGGAGAGTCTATCAAGCAAGAGTCAAAGTTCACAGAGATCACTGGGGATTTCACCGGGAAATTTCAAGAGCATGTTTTGAGTGAAGAGATCACTCAGTGACATCTCACAAACTTACATTCACCTACATTGTGAAAGCACCATGAGGTCCTCTAATGATCTAACGAGTGTTCTTTCTACCAAATCAACCACCGTTGCTCACTGTCAACACCATATGATCCGGTGCTTCCTTGCTTCATTTCTATAAATATACATTTGCCATGCCTGCTCGGTCCCAGGTCCCAGGTGGGCATGCAGGATTTCCCACCTTTTGTTATGTCCTAGTCTAGGCTGTTTCACTAGGGGGCTCTCCCACCTCCTCGGGTGTTCTCTGTACCCACGTCCCTACTTCCGCTGTCCTTGCCTACCTCCCAGCCCCCGGCGATTCTCAGACCACACCGTGGAGCTGAGCGGCCTCCCAGTTATTCCACCATAATCATGTCTTCCGTCTTGGCCTCCGCCTACTGAACCGAACATCTGGTCTGGGCTTTGTTGGTTATCTTTGTGCCTGTTCTCAAGGACCAAGGGGAGAATGGGACAGAGGGGATGCACAGAGGAATAATCCCAGCACTCACCGCTGATGTCTGGAAGTGGAGCGGAGCTCTTGCAGGAATCAGCAAAAGCCTTTGTGCCTCCAGTGGTTCAGCTGCTAAAAGACCTGTTATTCATAAATACCAAGTACAGCTTCGAATCCTTCTACTGATCTCCCTTTTCTAGATGAGGGGCTTGACCCACTTTGAATGCTGAACACCAGCTGCTTGTACCGCGATTGAGAACAGTTGAAACCTCCCCTTGGGGAAGCAGAATGTGATCACACCAGCTCCTACAGGAACACACTGCTAAATTAATTAATTAACTAAAAAAAGAAAAAGAAAAAAAGAACACAGTGCTGATTTCTAGAAACCTATTCTGGTTGTTTAAATCAAGGATGACAAGGTTTTTTCCATGGTGCCATTCATCATCTCAGCTAAACCTGACCTTTAACAGAAACTCCAGAACAAACTTGTAGTAGTTTGTCTCTGTCACCTGTGAATCAGACTCTTCTGCTCATCATTGTCTTAATCACTTGGGGGGTGTTTGTGAAAAATGTGAACACTCACAGCGGTAAAATGAAAAGACAATAGTCACAAAGTCTCTATTTTAAATATTTCAGAAGAGCAGTCCCTGCAATCTTCTTCATTAACAGTCTCCTTTCTGCAGAATGACTGCATTAAAGAACACCTCAGGACTCAAGTGCCACACATAACATGCTCCATTGTCCTCAGACAGAGGCAGGTGGGATGCGGCCGTAAACTCTCAACGACAGACTGGCCGTGTGCCACACACACATGAAAACTATGTGATAACGTGATAAAACATACAGGCAGCAATAAAATTATTCTTATCAAGTCCAGAATCTGAACAGGTCAGATGAAATTCCTGGATTTTTATAGTCTTTCCTAAGAGAACACTTAATTATCATTAACATAATGAAAATAAAAAATAAAATTATTCCCATCAAATTCACATCTTGGAAGCAACAAATGCAACTCTGAAGAATATTATATTCGGAAACCTAGCAAATTATGTTATAATCCTGGATGATATCCATCATATCTTTCTGACACTGTGAGAATATTTCTATCGAAACATATTCTGATTCAAATTAATTATATGAAACTACATTTGAGAAACTTGGCAGAAACTTCAGTATTTTATTTTACACCATTTTAAAAATGGAGACAGAAAATGTAGTAACTAGTTTTTAAATACTAACTTAAAATACACCATATTTTGCTTCTACTGTTACATGTTTCAAAACTAGCTGGCTTCGTTATCAGCTTGCCTAATTAAGTTATCTGTGCTTGAAAACACTCAGGTTCTCAAAAGATCACAGAACGCACTTGCACACAAAAGAGTACATGTCTAATTATAGGACTGAGCAACAAAGCTAGCGAAACAAGAAACGACAGTATGTAGCAAAGACAAATGCATCCGAACACACAACATTAGCACGATATTCTTTAAAAGAACCATGTCTTGCATCCCACATGGAGCCCCACAGAATGGTGTACATTTTGGGGTCCTAAAGCAGAATGTATACTAGAAAAAACGAAAAACTTTTGGGTTTAGTAGGCATGGTTATAAAATGCAGTGTTAGAGCGGACAAATATGTATTGTTAATCTGAAAATAAGAGCCACAATGAGGGGCAATTAGCGTTTATTTTGGGAATCAAAAAAGTGCCATTCGGGGAACATGGATTCAGATAGAAACCCAAATAGTGTTCCGCTTGTAAGCTGTAAAGCAAGGAGTTTTTATAAGGAAAAAGAAAGTGCACAACTACATCAGCGAAGAAAAGAGAAGAAAGGCTGAAGCTACTCTGGGTTATACACGGATTCTATCTTCAGAAAGTCCACAAACGTCAGTCGTCAGTCTTGTGATCGGGATGTCCCTTTTCCTGCTGACTTCTCAAGCAACTGCTTAACACAATTGTAGTTCTGTCCAGTCCAAAGGTAATGGTCCAGTTCAAACAACGGTCGGCAAGACAGTTTTCTCTGCAGTGGCTGATCTGGCTCTGTTTTTAAAAGCCTCCAGTCATGACAATTTTTCACCATATGAAGTATATAAAAATAATTAAGGGACAGAAATGATTCCTACGTACATTAAAGAATTTAACTCGATATAATTGATTGAATGCATAATAAATTTAGAGAACAAATAACAGTTAAAATAAAATAAGTAATTAGGGAGGGCACTTCTGGAATGATAGCACTCCTTACAAAACAACTGCAAATGGTGAAATTATTAAAAAAAGAAAAAAATACTTGAAGTCTCTGGAAATTGTCCCAGGTCATATCTTCTGGGGAGCCTGGGTGGCTCAGATGGTTAAGCATCTGACTCTTGATTTTAGCTCAGGTTGTGAGATTGAGCCCTGCATCAGGCTCTGCACTTGGCAGGGAGTCTGCTGGAGATTTAGTAAATAAATAAATAAATAAATAAATAAATAAATAAATAAAATCTTCAACAATTTTTTAAAAATAAAAATAAATGAAATAAAAATCTTCTAAATTATAATACCAACAAGCAGGGTGTATGACACCTGAGCATCACCTGCTTTCTCCTTCCCCTCCTTGACTCAGAGTTTTTACAGAATCTCTAATCCAGGGGGTGGCACCAAGAAAACAGCTTGTTCTCCCTCCATTTCTTAGTTAAGGGATATGCTACCTCACTGGGCAGGCCAGGATGCCAGCATTTCTCATCCCTATTGGCTGCAAGTTGCAGAGGCTAAATTCCTACCATTTGAAGCTGAGAAATTAAGGTCCCCTTTCCTCTTCTCAACCCTCACTAATAGGATGGAGGCTCAGCTCCAGGCACCCCAGGCATGGCAGGCCCAGAAGATGGAGGAAACGATCACCCTTTCTCCAGCTCCTTCAGAGTGTGTAAGGGCAATGCTGGGGAGGCAAGCCAAGGAGATGAGAGGTCTCCATGCCAGGCCATAAACCAGGGCTGTCCCTCTGTCCCTCTGAATCAGGCCATTGTCCCTGTCTCTGGATCCATAGCAGAGGCTCAGATAGTTTGCCCTGATACAGAGGCCGTCCATAAAAACAGAAAGCTCCAAAGCTCTCACTAAAGAAACCAACTTCATCTGAAAGATGAAAGTTGCTCGGAAACCAAAGTGATTCTGGTGGTAAGCAGCAGGAGTAATAAGCTAAGATTCAGTCCAGGAACATTACCAGAGAACTACGTAAAGAGACAGCTAAAAAAGACCTATCTTGTGGTCATAATAAACCTCTAAGACTTGCCTCAGAAACTCGCTCTGCAAAGGAAAGGGGTTGGATCAGGCTGTGGAAGCAATTTACAACTCAAGGAATCTTTGCTCAGCCTGCAATTAATGGAGGCTACAAACTGGGTGTGATACCAGCGCAGGCAGAGGGCTTAACAGAGAGCTCAGGGATGGAGAGAGTTAAATGCAGTCCTGCTAATGTGGCTCTCATTCCCAGGTGACCGTCCCCTGCCTAAGGCTGAACCCTCCAAGGAGGAACATCAGTGGCCTCACACTGGAGGGGAAACAGACTTTGATAAAATAGTCCAACCAAGTCACTAAACAAGGGAACAGAAAAGCCAACACTCATGAATATTTCAATGATTTGTAAGAAGTAGAGATTTTAACTGAAGAACTGAAAAAATAACGGTTTTCAAATTGAAGCAATGCCTTAAAATGCTATCAAGGTCAAGTTGAAATATTCATTCATACATGACTGATAAAGGAAAAGGCATACAAGCCACAACTCCGGCCAGATATCCAGAAGCAGTCCTTTTGCTACATGCTGCATAGTCTGAATGTGTTTCTAGAAAGGGTCCTCAGCCATGTTGGAGCAGTGAGTTTCCTCAGACCAACTCAAAGGCTATACATATTTTCTAGATCTGCCAGAACATCTTAAAAACACTCTCAGAATATGGGAATGCGCACTACATGCTGGTAAAGTGCTCGTTTTAATGCCCATTCATCACTCTACTCTCACAACTATATTTAGGATTTTTATGTTATTGGAATATGGTATTTGGTAGGTTATTTGAAAAGTTATTTAAAATTCATCATAAATTTATGAATCTAGACATCTATTTAAAACTGAAAATTGCAGTGGCAACTGCTCAGCATAGTTCCTCAAATCAAAAATTGAAAAGTATTTAAGAATTACAATGATTCGAGAAATGTCATCTAATTTGGTCCTACTGTCAATTGAGAGTAAATTATGTATGTTCATCATAATAAACAGAATTCATAATTACGCTTAAATGGGGGCCGGGAAAATGTATATAATTTATCACATACTTAATGTTCATTAATAACTATGATTTGTGTAATTTTTATCTGTTTGGTATTAAAGAATGCATTAGAATGCAAATATTTTCTTTGAAAGCTATCCCCTGGAAGACTTAGGAGAAAGTGGGGAAGAAAAGGAGTCAGCAGAAGGAGGCTGCCTAGTTAGTGGGTTACCAGTAAGGGCAACAGGGCTCACCCCATCCTCTGAGACACCTACTTAGAAGCCAGGTCAGAAGTGCCTCTCCACACAACCGAGGAAACGAGGTATTTAACTCCTAGCATCATGGCTACTCTTCCACTTTCCAGCTCTGACCTACACTGGATAACACAAGCCTGTCTACTCTCAGATTTCCACATCTGAACTACACACAAATGTTTCAAAGTCACACTCCTCCTTCAGATTCCTTCTTTCAGCAGATTTCTCTCTGATGTTTACCCTCTTTTTAAATTGGACACCTGGTGTTTCCATGATGCGTTATGTATCTTAGCGGTCGGCTGGGGATTTGAGCAATTTATGTTCTGACTTTGGGTCTGGCTCCTGAGGTTTTCATGCTACGAGGATTTCCCATGAATTCTGGTCTCAAACACGGCTAGCTGGAAGAGTGGGGTTTTTCACAGATGTAGCCATAAGGATTGAGCAGTGTTCTTGGGTCAGTAAGCCACAAATTCTCAATTGTTACTGATTTAATTTTTCAAAATTAATACTGCCACTTACTGTCTACTTTTGGATTTTTTTTTTTTTTCATTTTCTTTATGTCTTGATTTTTGACCTGGCATTTTGTAGTGATCTGCAAAGGTCCTCAGAAGCACATCATTCTTCTATGATGACAGTAAGTTGACTTTTGATTGTTTTGTAAACATTTTAAAATACCTCCCCACACTTCTCTACCTAACACACCCTATGAAAATTCCTTCCACATTCTCCTGCGTATAACCCTGGTAAGACAGTTGAGCTATCTTACTGATCCACACGAGCTCCTGTGTTATTTGATGTGGGTATCGTAAGTATTTTACTTTTGAAATGAGTAGCTGAAACTTATTCACGTACTAATAACTAGAAAAGAATAAAAAACTGTTCTGACTCAGAATCCCATACTCTCTTTTTTTCTCTTTTTTGTTTTGTTTTGTTTTTTAAACTGTGTAAAACAGAGCTTAACAACTGTTAATAACATTGCTCCTAGGAGAAGTTTGTTTTGGGGTATAATTAAGAGATAAGATGTGGGAAGCACAATTTGATGTTATTCATACAGCCATAATGTATGCAAGAATTTCCATGATGGGAGCATTGATTGTTGACTAGAAGCCTCCACTCCAAGATTCCAGTAATAAGGAATAAGATTTTCTATAGAAAGCAATGTGGAATATAAAAAAGTACCATTGATGGATATTGATAGAAAATAATCTATAGAAAAGCAAATTTTCTTTCCTTGCAGCTTTTAAACATTGGTTCTAAAAATGCTTTACTGGGGCGCCTGGGTGGCTCAGTCGTTAAGCATCTGCCTTCAGCTCAGGGCGTGATCCCGGAGTCCTGGGATCGAGCCCCACATCAGGCTCCTCTGCTGGGAGCCTGCTTCTTCCTCTCCCACTCCCCCAGCCCGTGTTCCCACTCTCACTGCCTCTCTCTCTGTGTCAAATAAATAAATAAAATCTTAAAAAAAATAAAAATAATAATGCTTTACTGAACTACAAGGAAAAGACAATTCTTTTTAGTCCTTTTTAGAGCGGCATTATGTTTATTATGGACTATGCATTTAAAAATTGTAGAAATACATTTCATTCAGAATTTTCAGTATTCAAAACAAAGGGAAGTTCCATAGACTTCTATCAGTTATAGTGCCTAAATGGAATTCCAGAGGACTTCTACATTTAAATTTGTGTTTGTGTTAAAGCAGATCTACCTTTCCTATGTATGTATAACTTTTTGAACCAAATCTGTGATTTTTACTTATTCCTGTTAAAGTTAATATTCTTGAATCTAACCAGTTGGAGAGTGAGTCAAGATGATTTTTTTTCTCAGCTTGAAACGTTAGAAACCATTTGTGTTTGCACTCATTGCATAATTAGAATAGACATTCACAAATCTGTCCTATCTCTTAGACACAAACTCAAAAGGATTGTACCAATGGCCCCAGGTTAAGAATCAACTCAAGAGGAAACTGAAATATAACCTATATTCTGAAGTTGCTGTCACTTTAATTATAATGTATAAAAATAGACATTGAATTTCCAACATTATTGAATTAGGCCTTACACCTTACACTTTGACAGTGAATTTTCTGAAGAGAACTTAGTTTTAACCATTCAAAATACTTTTATTTCCTGGTTTTAAAAAATTACAATAAACATGGGACCTATAATGGCAACATAAGTTCACATCTTTGGTTACCTTTATTCACCTCTAAACTTAGAAAATTGTCAAAAACTGTTTGAAAAGCCTTGGACCACTCAAAAACAAGTTGGATGTATTTGCTGACCATAAGTAGAACAGAAAACTCGGATTAAGGTGGCACTGGTCAATGACATGTTGGTCTCTAGGGAAGAAAGTGGGAGAGGTGTCCAGGAATTCCAACTTTAAAGGAAAAGGGAATCCACTCATTTTATATAATGTGGACCAATCAGAACATAACCCATGAAAACTGATAGGGCTGTGGCTTTGACTGAGTTATTGCTCAGCAGAACAAGGAAAGACAACCAAGCAACCAGGGCCTGAGCTGAAACATCAATATATTTGAAGTGCTCATACATAGCGGACCTGGTTCTGAACTGGGTGGTCACATGGGTCTTGGGGAAGCAATCCAAAGCTATCCATCAGGGAGAAATGAGAAAGGAAAGACTGGAAAACAAACAAACAAAAAACTCAAAAATTATAAAGTCAAAGTACAAAAAAGAAAATTAGTTTAAGAAAGCTAATTCATTCAACAAAAAGAGGAATTTGTCACTTTAGATCTTCAAATAATGAAGAAATTTACTACTAAGGAAAAACAACTTTAGAAAACATGCAATTGTGTTACATAGATAAAGAGAAGGATGATATCCAGAGAAGTGAATAAATATTACAAAGGGAAAAAGAAAACAAATAATGATAAAAATAGTTGGAGATCAAATAACCAATTATAAATAATAGAAATGAAAAACAATGTCATTGAGAGAAAATAAAGATGGGACAAATTATAGACTGCCTGAAGGAAGAATAATTATTTCAAGATAATCCTGAAATGTACCCAAAATTCTGTACTTGTAAATATGGAGGTTGATATGTAGAAAAAAAGATGCTCAAAGACATAGAACGTAAGATAAAAATGTCAACATCTGATTTTACGGGCACAAAACAAAAATGTTAGGAACCATAATGGAGACAAGATCTTTAAAAACATGACTGAAAATTCTTCTGAATTATATAACAAAAAGAATCCTCATAAAGTGCCAAACAGAAAAAAAAAAAACTATGTACAAATACAAGTTCATAAAAATAACAAAAAACATAGGATTTCAAATACATAGAGGTAAAATTACAACAACTGAGACACCCCTGAGCTAAAATTACTCTATTGATCAGGTAACCTCCATAAACCCCGACTCCAACTGGGGGACCACAGTGATAATGTAAGTCTCCTAGAATTACTGTCAGTTCTGAGTCAGTATCCAAGAATCCTAAAAAAGTCTGATTATATCCTTTTCTACAATGCACGGTCTCATTCAAAGGTTCTGGGTCTGTAAACTGGCTCAAGTCTGGAAATTGATTCTAGGGTCATGACTCTCTTGTTATGATTCACATTAGGTTTCTGTTCGCTTGACCTAGAATTCTTCTTCTACAGATCAACTACGAATTTAGCATGACTCCCATTTGTTTCACTTTTAGGGATGATACCATGATCGGCTAACCAATGCCATAGGTTTCTGCAAGTCAGACTCTCCTGCTTACTGCTTTGACTCTTCTGTCCAGTAGGGTCATCATGCCCACCTTGCTTTTGGTAATTAAGTGCTGCCACCTGGTGCCTGCCACCCTGGGATCCAGTTACCACCACTGCAACTATTTCTTCCAGTTGAGTGGCCGCAGTTCCTACTGTTACTTTGGCTACTGAGAAGAGTGACTACAGAACTATCTGTGGGTTCCATGGCTCCCCTCAGAAATTCATGTGTAGAAGAAAAAAGATGAGGGTGGGTCCTGAAAAGAATCAAGCAACTACCTCAGGGGATTCCCAGGATGTTTGTTTCTTTGTTTTCCCCCCAGGCAAAGCAAGTTTAATATCAGGTGAGAATACTGAGCCAAATTGCCAAATTTGAGGGTTCAATGACCCAGCTTCATTAGGTTCTTCACATATGTCTATCTTACAATTTTCAGGACCCCATTCCTTCCCAGTCAATGCTCTCACTCTAACAGTGGACAAGCTGCAGCGTTGAGAATTTAATTTGTGCTGTAATTCAGCCACTTGCAGAATGAGACCCTGGGTTTGGTTTTTAGAAATCCCAGCTCTGCAGCTACAGGAGATAAAGGTTTCTTTCACGAAAGACGTAGAAACTTCCAGATCATTTAGGCAGTGTTGGAACATCCATGATGTAATCCTTTTCTTTCCCCACTTTGTCCAGTGCATTTAGGAGCCGTCAATCTTACTATACCTGTTACTTTGATAAATATATTCTAAGTTATCAAATACATGGTCATCCAAACTTGCTTCTTGTAAGTATTTCATTACAATTATCCAGTGGTATTAGTTTGTGTATTTCTGTTGCCACATTATATAATGGATTATTAATGCTCTCTTTACTACTGGAAATAGAATCATTAGTATCTTTAAATCAAATCATATTATAGAATCAAGTCCAAAAAACTCAGAAAAAAATTCATAGGATGTACTGTATGGTGACTAACATAATATAATAAAAAATCATTAAAAAAAAGGAAAAAAAAAAGAAAAATTCATAAAACTCATTAAGATTCTATTCCTATGAAACCACTCTCAGTACCAAAATCTGTATTAATCATTGTTTTCCAGAGAAACAGTATGTATTATGTGTATAATACATACATACATAAATACATATGTATATATATGTACATATGTGTATATATATGTACATGTATATGTGTTTATAAATATATATATATAGAGAGAGAGTGTGTGTGCATGTGCACACATGAGCCCTTTTAAGGAGCTGGCTTATGCAATTTGGGGATTTGTTGGGGGGACTGGAACATTTGAAATTTGTAGGGTAAGCTGGTAGACTGGAGATCTGGAGATTCAGGTAAGAGGGGTTGTTGTAGACTTGAGTCTGAAAGCAGGAAACTGGCAGAATTTCTATGTTTCTGTCTGAAGGCAAAGGCAAAATTCCTTTCTTTGGGAGACCTCATTCTTTAATCTTAAATCCTTCAACTGATTGGATAAGGCCAATACACATTGTGGAGGTTAATTGGCTCTATTTAAAGCCAATGGATTTAAAAGGTTAATCCCACCTAAAAAATATTTTAACAGCAACTAATCTAGACAAGGTTTTGCAAAACAACTGGTCAGCATAATCTAAGAGTTGACACATAAAAATAACCAGTTTAGGTAATTTGTGTATTTCTAGGAATTTGTACATTTTGTCTAGGTTAACTAATTTGTTGGCACACATTCGTTCATGCTATTATCTTATAATCTTTTTATTATATATAAGAATGGTAGTAATGGGGCGCCTGGGTGGCACAGCGGTTAGGCGTCTGCCTTCGGCTCAGGGCGTGATCCCGGAGTTCTGGGATCGAGACCCACATCAGGCTCCTCCGCTGGGAGCCTGCTTCTTCCTCTCCCACTCCCCCTGCTTGTGTTCCCTCTCTCGCTGGCTGTCTCAATCTCTGTTGAATAAATAAATAAAATCTTAAAAAAAAAAAAAAGAATGGTAGTAATGCTTCTACTTGACTTTCTGTTTGAGTTATTTTTGTTTGTTTGTTTGTTTGTTTGTTTTTTTTTTTTGCAGTCTAGCTAAAGTTTTGTCATTTTTCTTGCTCCTTGTAAAGAACAAGCTTTTGGTTTCATTGATGCTCTCTATAGCTTTTCTATTCTTTATTTTCTCTGTTTTGATCATTATTATTTCCTCCCTTCTGCTAGCTTTGGATTTAGTTTGCTCTTTATCTGATTCCTCAAGGTGTAAAGTGAGGTCATTGATTCGAGATCTTTCTTCTTTTTTAATAAAGGTGTTTATAGCTATAAATTTCCCTCTGAGCACTGCCTTTGCTAAATCCCATTACTTTTTGGTATCTTATGTTTTTGTTTTAATTCATCTCTAAGTATTTTCTGATTTCCCTTGTGATATCATTGACTTATGAGATGCTTAAAAGTGTGTCTTTTGATTTTCATGGTTGTCTTCTCTCTTTCTCCTGGGACCCCCGTAACATGTATGCTGGTTCACTTGATGGTGTTTTGCAGGTTCATTAGGCCCTACTCACTTTTCTTCAATCTTCCCCCCCCCCTTCAGATTCAATAATTTTAATTTCCCTATCTTCAAGTTTGCTGAATCTTTCTTCTGTCTGCTCAAATCTGTTGCCAAGCCCTTCTGGTGAATTTTATTTTTTCATAGAGATTATTTCAGCTACGGGAATTTCATTTGACCCCTTTAAAATATTGCTATCTCTTTGTTGATATTCACATTTTCATAGATTGTTTTCCTGATTTCCTTTAGTTTCCTTCTTCACCTTCTTCATGTTTTCCTTTAGGTCCTTCATTATATTTAAGAAAGTTGTTTAAAGGTTTTTGTCTAGTGAGTATGACTTCATCAGAGATGGTTTCTGTCAATTTGTTTTTTCCTTTGAAAAGGCATACTTTCCTGTTTTTTCCAAGCTTTGGATTTTGTTTTGTTTTGTTTTGAATACTATAGTGTGATAACTATGGAAATAGGATTTTTTCCATTTCCCAGGATTTGCTCCCCCCCCCCCAATTATTGATACCTATAGTTTAGTGATTTTCAAAAACTTGTCCACCCCTTTGGAAAGACAGTATGCTTCCTTATGTGTAGTTACTGAAATCTCTGTTCCTTAACTTGTATTCAGCTAGTATTTTCAGATATTTCTTTGAATTCTAAAGGCTAAAAAATAGATTACAAACAAAGAAACAGACACCTCTGCTTGCCTATGCAGATTGGCTCACTGTCAGGGCATTCATTCAATCTTACTCAGGCCCTGAGGTGAAAGATAAGAATCTTCTCATTTCAATTAAGGAGGGCACATACTGCATGGTTCACTGGGTGTTATACACAAATAATTAATCATGGAACACTGCATCAAAAACTGGGGATGTACTGTATGGTGACTAATATAACAAAATAAAGATTATAAAAAAAAAAAGAGTCTTCTCAGTTCATTTCTTAGCATGCACATGTCCTTTCAAACTCTCTAATATACCTGATGTTTTTGAAAGTCCACATTACTCAAAGAAACTTTCTTCTGCATTTGCTTACAGGTTTCAGGGGTTCTCTTGTATATTCCAACCGTATGCCCCAGGCATGTATGTGGTTAGTTTGGCATGTAGTGGTTTCAAACAATGCCCACCCTTTTCTGGCCTGAGTTCTGAGTAAAGTGAAGCACAGACAAGCATTATAAATACTTCAGACATATGTATTGTATGAAGAATTCCTGTTGCCCTCTATAATCTCCATACTTACCAACAAATACAGTAATATGGTATAATCAATATCTTTGTGAATCAAAACCATGTATGTTAGCTAGCCTTTCAAGCAAAAAATTCTAGAGAAGGAAAGGAGAATATCAACAAAGAAAATAGGGAAATGGACATGTTTTGTTCTTTTTATGTTTTAGGACAGAATGAAGGCAGATTTTTATCTCCTTTCTCATTATAAAATAAAAAAAAAATCTTTCTACTAAAAAAAGAATACATAAACATGGCACTGAATACAACGAAGAATAATCAAATGCACTGCTATCGTTTGCAAGAGAAGATGCAAGGAATTATGTCAAGTAAAATAAATGTTTTCATCGATTCTCCACAGGACATCCAACAGCTAATAGTTTCTGTTCAAGCATTTGACAATATTTGTCAATAATAACAAGTCCATGCATGATCATTCTTTCTGATTCCCCATCAACAAAAATCACTGAATGTGTAAGAATGTATGCTGACTACTTCCTGTTTGTGAATTCTTCCCTAACAGGCACAGGATCACACAAACGTTGAATCTGCTTATGGCATGGCATGCATGAATGTTTGTGAAACATCAGGATGGTTTCCATCTGAAGTGAATGAGATGCTAAAAAGAAGTGAGACAAGTATAAGAACAAAAATAACTCAAACAGATGCCATAGCCATGATGACTGGGGGTATAATAAAACATTAGGTGGAAGGCAGCAAATGCTGTCGAAGGTCTGTAGTAACGGAGGACCCTTTCTTTACCTACTGTGAAGTTTGAAACAGAGGCATGTTTGCTGGTTTTGTTTTTGTTTGTTTGTTTCTATGAGTTGTTCATTAGCATTAAAACAAGCTTACAGAGTGGTATGCTCAATCACATTCAGAGTTCTTCCTCTCCTGATGTGAATTTAATTTCCATCCTCCTATATATTACTTAAGGAAAGTTCAGAGCCCATAGCAGGCTTTTGATTCCAAAATGAAATGTGAGCCTGAAAATGAGTTAAAAGAGAGTGAATAATATCAAAATAAGAAAATAAGATGGCTTCTGAAACAACATCTTCCCCCATGATGGAAGACATTAAGCAGTGGTGATTCCTATCAGAGATGAGGTCAATGGTGTGCCTTCCTAAAGTGGAAATCTGGACTAGCTGACAGGTACATTTTAACAGTACCATTCAAAGTAGTCACTAAGAGATGTCACTTGACTTCCCTTGGCCCCCTTGGTTCCTTCACATTTTAGGCTGCTTTCCTGATTATAACTACTGCACATATCTTACAAGCATCCATCTATGATTGCTAGAACTTAACATGTACTGAGTGCTTCTTAGGTTCCTAACACTGCCACCAAATGTCCTTGGGTTTTCTTCTTAAATCTCTGCTAACTGTAGGAATTTAGGAAGAAAGAAGAGTGACATGTAGCTGAGGTTTCTTACTTAGGCACTTTGTTAAAAGGTATTATTAAACAGCTAAGGTAGGAAACCCAGGATGATGAAAATTTTGAGTCATACAAGAGTTTGAGGTGTTAGTAAGCATAGGAGAAGATATTAGATATGATTGATGAGCACTTGGGAGTGGGGGTTCAAGTCAACTCAGTGAAAAGCCTATTGCAGGATTAGCCATATGGTAATCTCAGATAGTTTAGATCTTGGGCATTACTCAGTGGGTCTGTTAGTAACAAGGGGAGCAGAGGAAGACCTGTTGAGGACATCAAGGTAGGACAACCTTCAGTATTTGCTTTCTAAGAGCTCCACTAATGTGGAGATCTTATATAACTCTTTACAAAGCATACCTAGGCTGTGGCTTGGGCTGGCAGTAAGCAGAGTTAGGGGTGTATATTCCTTTGAACTTGGCAAATAGAGGAGTTCTGGAAAGTGAAAGTACAAGAATCATACAACATTAATTAATCCCGGGTTATACAAAAGCAATTTTCCAATCATTCTCTAATTTAAGGAACATTTGCATGTGTTTAGGTATAAAGTAAATAATACAGAGTATGACTTCACAAGACCTCATTTAATCAAACAAAGAGTAAATTCGTTTACTGATGAAAGGAAAAGCATATGCTCATCAAATACGTTTTGTAAATAACCCTTGCTTATTTTTTTTAAATCAGTAATATTTTTCATGTGACCTAATAAAACACAAATTGCTTCATAGTAAATGTCATTTTAATCATGTTTTTAGTCATTCAAAACCTAGTAAAAATAAATGTTTCAGATTTTATTTTGGAGGAAAGGAAAATCTACATGAAAGTGAGAGTCCTTTTGAAGAAAGGATATTTTTACAATGGAAGGAATAAATATCAGAAATATAGTCTTGTATGTGGCTTAGAGTAGTACCAAGCCAGTTCGATCCAAGCATTTCTTTGCCTGTGTTCACATTTTCTAGGCATGAAGGTCTGTAACTAAGGAGTCTCTGCAGCCTTGCCTTTTCAGTGTGCATCCACTTTCACATTCAACTACCTGATGATTACGCTGCTGAAGGCAGACAATGGTGGTGTCAGTCCTGATTATAATATCTTGCTTCACTGATATGCAGACTTTGTTTCCTTGGTGACTGACTCTCATTAGAGCCCTGCCCATTATGCTGCTGTGTGCTCTGATGCTCTGAAAGGTGTGGCCAATGGTCCTGAGCAGAGCACTCCTCCAGTCTAATCTGACTCTGTCCTAGACTTCCCAGCAATCAGGGGCGTTCTGATGGGCATTCTGAATTCTGCTGAACAGGACATTGCTGCCTTTACTCCACTGAGCAGACTCAGGATCTCCAGTACTTTTCCAACTTTTCTTAGCAGGCTCTCCTTCTCCCTGCTTGGCCCTTAGATTTTGGCATCGAACCCTTCTGCTTGTTTTCATCTAAGAAAAAGACCCGGGGTTAACATGCTCTGGGACTTATACTCTATTATCATCTAATATTTTGTGTGTGTGTATACACCTGTGTCGCCATCCCTGTCATTATTGGAGGAAAAGGTGAGATGGCTCCATTGGCTTACTACATTTCAAACACATTCTTAATAAGAATACAAGGGGCAGCTTCTAATTTGTGAAACTGGAAACTAGAATCATTCAACTTTTACTATATAATTAGTACCTCTGAGAATAGGAAGGAAGCAAAACCTTAAAATTTGCATGTCCCTAATGAATATTAAATACTACGCTCTGATGGTGTGAGATGAGTCCTCTCATAACAAACTGTTTATATCACAGGCAGATGTTTCTGTTTACTTGGACGTAATTGAGAGTGACACATTGTGGTGAAGTCCAAAATCCATTTCTCTGTCACTCTGTAATTGAGTATTATATAGGCTTGCAAATATATTTCTAAAGAATTTCGGTTTTTTTCCTGAAAGTTAGTGACATATTATAATTCTTCTTTTCCTATTATATTTACAAAAATAAAAATATTATCATGTTTGACCACAGAAGGCAGTATATTCAACTGTCTATTTAATGTAGGAATGTCTTATCCAAATATTCTTACAAATGGAATTCAGTGTTGTAAAAAAGTGCTTCATCCAGATTGTATGTCAGCTCTAATGATTAAAATGTCTTCTTTTCATTTCTTTCCATGCTAAGAAATTCCAACTGCATCAATTACTTTACCAGTCCTTATGTGGCACCATTTCTACATCCTCACCATCCTGGTATTTCTTTTAACAATCCTGATTTGTAAACACTCTTCTTAAACTTTACTATGCTTTGACAATACAAGTGAAACAAACCAAATATGTCACCTAATTTGGTAAAATAAAAACTAAAAGTTAAAAAAATAATAATGATCCTTTTAATGTCCTCCTTTAAAAAATTAATGTTTTATTTTAGAATAATTTTGGATATGGAGAAAACTGTGAAATGTACAGAGAATTCCTGTTATGCAGCACCTAGCCTCCCCTATTCTTAATGTCTTGCATTTGTAGGGTATATTTGTCTCAATTAATGAATCAATATTATTAAATGGAGTCTCTACCTTATTTAGATCTCCTCAGTGTTGTCTGCAGGCTGATGGCCCCCAGAGACGCACACATTCCAACCCCTTGAAACTGCAGACATGTTAGGGTATTATGGCCAAGGGGAATGCAGGCTGCAGAAGGAATAGAGATTGCTGATCAGTTGACCTTAAAATGGAGCTGTTCTGGATTCTCCTGGTGAGCTCCGCGTAGTTAAGGTCCCTTAATGGGAAAGAGGGAAGCAACTGGATGCAATGTGAGCACCCGACTCCCATTTCTGGCTTTGAGGACAGAAGAGGAGCGCAGGTCTGGGAAGCTGCCAGTCTCTGAAACCTGAAAAGGGTGAGCAAATGGAGTCTCCCAGAGAGCCTCTGGGAGAGAATGCAGCTCCACCAACACCCTGGTTTCGGTTCAGGGAGACTCATTTTTGACTTCTGAACTAGGAACTGTAAGAAAAATAAATGTGTGCTATTTTAAGCCACCAAGTTTCCGGTCATTTGTTACAGCAGCCATAGAAAACTAATTACACTTGAGTTTTTGACCGAATGGCCTTTTTCTGTTTCAGCGGATGTTGCATTTAGTTGTCACGTCTCCTCATCTTCCTTCCTGTCCTCCTTTTTCACAAAGGTCGGCACTCCCTTCCATTTTCCCTCACAGTATTTTCCCCCAGTATTTATCTTGCGTGGCCGATCCCATCTTGGTGTCTGATTCCTAGAGGATATGAATCAACCCAGCTTTTCAGGCCATTCAACAACCTCCTGCCACCAGCCAGGGGACAGTCTGTAGTAAGTGAAAAACAGATGGGAGGCGCACACCGATGGCAAGTCCCCCAACATTAAAATGGCTCCACTTAATGCTCCAGACTCCAGCCGACCCCACATCATTGCTTATCTGCTTCCCCTGCTCTAGCAGGCTTCTTTCGATCCCTTTCTTCTAGGACCACTCCCCAGTAAATCACATGTGCTCGAAACCCTGCTCAGATCCCACAAGTAGAGAATCTTATCTAAGGCAAACCCTGTTACATTTGAGCGCATAAAGTAACATGATTTCATCTCAAGGATCTTAGGTCTCTCAGTTGGGTAAGGGGTTTTTCCAACTTGCAGAGAAGAAATTGTGAACGATGGGTCTACTGCATTTATTAATTCAAGTCAGGTAATAAATTTGTCCATTGATGATCATTTTCAAGTAAATCCATTTTATTTGGCCATGAGTACTGGTTATAAAACTTTACAGGATATTGGATATCCCCAAACAGGAATGAGCCCAAATAAGGGTTTAGTGCAGACCACTGGGTCACAATGACTGCCAAGAGTCCTATCCCCACCCCTCCTGCTCAAAACAATTACGTGTCTAGTGCATCTCTAACAACATTCCAGAAGCATTTCTCAATGATCAGGAACTCTATCTTTTGAGGATTTATTTTAAATCCCTATCTAGTGCTGTGAGTCAAGGAAAATCACTTGAGTTCAAAATCTTCAACCATATTCCTGTCACGTAAACAGAAAAATAAATTTAAAGTACAGACGAAACTCAACATTTGTTCATAAATTAATTTTTATGATATAGAAGTTTTATATTTATCCTAACGTTCACATTCTAGAATCTGATCACCATTTAATAATGGTTGATGACATAATGGGACTAAACAGTAAAAAAAAAAAAAAAAAAAAAAAAATTCCTGGAATACAGAAGTTGCTGATTCGATAATTTAAATTAATGATGTATATAGATGCTGACAATTTAAGTGTTAAATGTTTCCCTATAACAAACGTTAATTGAACACCTACCCCAGATGGCATTATGCCAGTCACTGTGAGGAAAACAAAGATAAGCAAGACCTCGTTCCTGTAATCCCAGGACACAACAGATACTGAGAAGACATATGTGTGCATAAGAAATTCTAAGGCAGGTTGGGAAGACTGCTAGGATAGATCTAAAGAAAAATGAGGAATTTGATAATAGGGAAGATAGAAATTAATTAATTCCAGGGTAGAACAGCAAAACATCGTAACTAGTTCCCCAGAAAACTATAGGAAATCCTTTTTTTGTCTTTGGGTGATAATTCTTCCTCCTACCGATTCATATTCCCCCCATGATATCCTGTATGATAAAAAGAAGAGCTACAATAAACAAAAAAAAATTGATATATACAAACACAATCCTATTGAAATAAAGGAGAAATAATCCTATTATAGTTCTCATTTTGATAACTGGTCAAATGATTATAGCTCTTTTTATAACTACCTTTTTCAACTACCCATTCCATATTTCTTTTTCCCTCTAGTGAGAAGTTCAGTTGGTTGTGGTTCTTTGCCTGGTGAGGTGACCCAGACCTTCATTCCCGGACATTCTGGGCCACTAGCCGTCCTGCCTGGATTGCTTAGATTTGCTTAGGTTAGTGTCATTCAGTTTTCTATTAACTTTAATTACAAGATATGGATGAATAAAGCACACACTGAAGGATCTCCTGCCTTCCAGCATACTCCTTTCTACCCCATTGTGTAGTCAACTCAATTTCTATTTGATCAGATCGCTTCTCCCAGGTCCCTGCCTAGGTTGTGTAATAAGGCTCACGAGGAGTCCAGAGTGGCTGGATGGCAGTCTCAATGCTCTCTTCAGGGAAATCATTATGTCACCTGGTGGAAGCATTTCTCCATTTATAACAGACCTGCAGACCGTCAAAGACTAAAGTCTAGGCGACAAGAAGCAAACTGTATTTTACGGTTCTAGCATTTTCCATAATGCAGCACAACTGTCCATATTTGTTGAATAAATTTAGACTAAGCCTTACACAAAGGATTAAGCAATATGCCTCACTTAGTTTACATCTGTAGGTCTCCAAAATACGTCTCAGGATAATTGAAACTTGCTCATTTAAAAGGAGAAATAGTTTTTTGTGTTTTAAGAAATCATGAAGAGTTGGTAAAAGAGTAGACATCAGCAAAAATTGGCCAACTTCTTATCATGCTTCACAAAAATAACATACATGTCACGGTAACCAAAACAAAACAAGTCAAAATTTGTTTATTGAAGTTTCAGTAGGAGGAAAATGTCATGATCTGGGTATTCAAAATTAATCAGCTTTAAATCAAAAGACTACAGTTTATGCTTTGCAGACACTTACGTAATCTTTGGTTATCTCAATCCAGAAATTTGTTTCAGTAAACTTTTACCGAAATCCCTGGAATTGAGATTCTATTTCCATTTATGTTGTGTTCATTAAAGGAATAAAAGTTTAGCCAAAACATTTTGTATA
The DNA here is from genome assembly GCF_024610735.1 of Ursus americanus. NCBI lineage: Eukaryota > Metazoa > Chordata > Mammalia > Carnivora > Ursidae > Ursus > Ursus americanus. Next base: position 61,022,075 of record NC_142142.1, read on the forward strand.
CTCTCCTCTACTGATACTGACAATGTTGAAATAGAAGTTTATAAATAATTCTTTATAATAGGAAGTATAATGGGGTCCCAATTCATATATTGACCTATTTTTATTTCTCTTGTTGGAACTAGCTCATGCAAAGTTTTTTTATATACACATTAAGTGCAAAGTATTTCTCACCAAATTTCACATATATATTTGTCCAATGAAATAAAGTACTTTAAAATTTCGTACATGTGAAATAAAGTATCAGTCACTTATATGCCTATTTATGCTAATATACAACCTAAGAAAAATTATTTTTGTATGCTTATTTATATTCATTATCAATACTTCTATATTTGTACTTGCAAGCACACCTATAAAAGCAGAATTCAATTGCTTACTTTTGAAAACTAATTATGGATAGTTAATTATATACACTCAAAATTTAGTGTTTCAATTTAAGGAAACATTATTAACCTGTCTAATTAATCTGGGCTTTAAACATTTTCCTGAGAATTTAAAGGTGGTCAGCGGCTATGAATTCTTTTGTGTCATAGTGAATGCATTACTGTGTCTTAGAACACAAAACAACGTCTTCATTCTTTTATAAGTTCACCTTCAATTGTATACTGCTAGAGCTGATATAATAGTCCATTTTAAAACATGGATTTATGGGCAAACAGAGTAAGAAAATAATCTTTATTTTAATCTCTTTAACAAACCTCAAATGTGAGTTTTGAAAAGATCAAGAAAGGTAATGAAGGACAGATATATGGATAGAAACTCAATTCAAAATGAGTCAGATATATATACATATTTTTTAAAGGATAGATATTTATTGGAAAAGAATCAAATATATACAATACCTCTCTTAGCTTAGATTTCATCTTTGGTATAAGGCGGACAGTAATAGTAAACTTCATGTGATTTATTTAAGATGGGATCACATGATGTGGATCTTAGCACAGTGTGTGGTCAAAGCAAGCACTCCTTCTAAGTCAGTTGATTATCATCTACACAAGTAAAGGGAAGGGTAAACGTCTTCTTTCTGTGTGGGATGGTACTGCTATTACTGCTATAGTGCTAGACTTTGAGGTTTTCTAGTTTTGGGTAGAAAAAACTCACTTGGGAAATAATCCACTAATCATATTGTCATGGTTGATTGTTTTCTGACTACACATGATAGATGATAGTGTTGAGCTTCCATACAAAATTGGACAACCTACAAATTGGAATGAATACTCTGAGAACTTCATCTAGTCAGGCAAATTCTCAAACAGCCCCTGGGAATAGTGACCTCAGGCATGAACAGTCTTTATAATTCCCATCCCTTAAGTGTGGGTGGACCTGTCCTAATCAGGTGATTCCTTTTTAAAGAGGCTCTGGAGATCAGAGAAGAAAGAAATTAGGGAGATTCAAAATACAAGCATATCTCATTTTAGTGTGCTTCACTTTATTAGATCACTGTGCAGATATTGCATTTTTTACAAATTGAAGGATTGTGGAACCCTGCAGTGAAGCAAGTCTATCAGCGACATTTTTCCAATAGCATTTGCTCACTTCATGTCTTTGGGTTACATTTTTGGCAATTCTCTTCACGTCAAATGTTTTCATTATTATTATATTTCTTATGATGATCTGTGATCAGTGATTGACTTGCTGAAAGCTCAGATGATGATTGGCATTTTTTAGTAATGAAGTATTTTTTAGTTAAGGTACATTGTTACTGAGACACACTATTGAACACTTAATTGACTACTGTATAGTATAAACATAACTTTTCTATCGCTGGGAAATCAAAACCTTCATTTGACTTGCTTTATTGAGACACTCTATTGTGCTGGTCTGGAACTGAACCGCAGTATCTGGGGTATACCCACATGAGAGAAAAGCTGATAGAGGGGGCTGTGTGGCAAGGACAGAGATTGGCTGCCAACAGCTGAGTGCAGACCCTGATCAACAGATAGCAAGAACAAAAGGGCCTCAGTCATACAACTGCAAGAAAATGAATTTCCCAACTACTAAAGGGAGCTTGGTAGTGCATTTTTCCCTAGTTGAGTTACAGCCTCAGTCAATATCATGTTGACCCTCAGTCAACATCATGACTTCAGCCTGATGAGACCCTGAGCAGAGGACTCAGCTGAAGTATGCACAGTGCCCCTGGAGACTGTGTTTTATTTTAGGCTCACTTTGTGTGACCTGTTATGCAATTATATAAAACAAATGCAAGGGCACATGAATGGTTCTTGTAGTTTAACATATACTCTCAGGGCATCTGGTATGTCTCAGGCACTGCCATAGGTCCTGTTATCAGAGAGGTAAAGACTTCCAATTTTGTGAAACACTTGAGTAAAATCTGATGTGCTGATTGGTAGAAAATAGTGAAGAAGGGTTCTGAGAGATCCAAGGGTGGGGTAAGGGGTCTTGGGAGGGAGGGACTTGCTCAGAGATTATTGTCCTGGGACCAGATGTCAGAGGCAGTCTGGGGGATGTCACTCCAATAGGAGGCCACGCAGAGTAGTTTACTCTCAATCTCATATATTCATTGCTCAGAAACCAGCTTTAAATTGGGCCCAACAAATCACTTTTCAAAGTGTGGTCCATTATCTGCTCGACTAGCTCTTTCTTCTGCACTGGTGAGGAAGCAGAGTATTTAGTTGAGTGGAAACTATGCAGAGTGTCAGAGATTCTGCCCAGAAATTACAAAGACAAGGAAAGTGGCATTATGAACAATGGCTGGATGGGTTTTGAAAGGTATTGTTATGGTTTTGGTTCTATAACTGAATGAGGGAACAAAAGTCACCTAAGAGCTTGCTAATAATGACATTCTTCCAATGACATTCTTTGATCCCAAGACCTGTGGGATCAAAATCTCTGCAGGTGGGCCCAGTGAAGTTACATTGTTACCAAGCTCCTTGACGATGAATCTTTGCCATGTTAAATTACAGAAATAATGCCATAGAATTATCTCGTCAATCCTATTCTGTTCCTCCTAATGTGCATAAGTTTCTGGGTCTTTGTTATTTACTGGGAAGGATCTCCGGTGATCTACACAGTGTTCACTCAGATGACTGTCCTGCTTCCTCTTCAGTAGGAGATAGACTCTTGAGCTCCTAACTGGACTCAGTAGAACCTGATTTGGACCTGTTGATATCAGATGTCATCCAGTCAGATCAAAATTGCTCTGACCCCCTGAAGAATGATCATTGCAGACATTGCATAGTTGGATAAGATAATATTTACTAACAGACTATAACACAATAACAACAGATGTGAAAAAGAAAAATATGAATATATTAACAAAAAAGCTTAGCTCTAAGAGAAAGAAAGAGACTGTCCACATTCCAAAAAAGTCAAAGCATAAAAGAAAGTAACAGAGAAGGTCATAGTAAAAGTCACAACACGAACTATTATCCACTTTCTTCTGTTTTTCCTGATGGAGAGCATAACTCCATGTAACCTGCAATCTTACTTCAAGAACAGTCTCCCATCAGGTTCCCGACTGCAGCCTCCACTGATGGGTTTTATCTTGCCTGGAATCATCACTGTGGTGATTGCCATGTAGTGACTGTCTGATTTCACCATTCTTTCTACATTTACGGCATTTTACTGTAAGATGTAGTAGTCTCTCCTAGTCATTTACTTACTTACATATTTATTCACTTATTTACATACCTAATTTGTTCAATGTGCTATAATCCATTATTGTCATTACATATTTTCTGCTCAAATTGTTTCACAGTTGGCTGTTAGGAACACTTTTAATCTAACTCCTCTGTATTTTTGTCATGTCCTCATCATTACGAGTGCTTTCTTACTTTGGGCACAACCAGATATCCTAGGTTCATCTGGAACAGTCTCTGCCTCAGGTCTGAATCAACCATTTTTTCAGGGAGCTCTAGATGATTTAACTGCTGAGCATAATTAGCAACCAAGATCTATGTTCTAGGCATGCTCATTGCTACTGGTGCATTATTTTTCAGAGGACTTCACAATGTACAGAACTATAATACACACGCATTTATATCTATTGTAAACACCTATCTCAATAACCAATTCATATTTCTCTCTATATGTACACTGAAACCCATGAGATTATACAGCACCAAAAATTCTCATGCAACACCACGGTTTATTCTATATTTGTCTCTTTCCATATTTTTAACATCCTTTTCCAAGAGTAAGAAGCCTGGATTCCACTGTATTCAGTATAGTGTCTTATTTGCTTAACACCCTATAGGTAGCCACAAGGCCACCAATAGGTTTTGTGGGGTCCCAGAAAAATATTTATGTGGACCTTCTGTCTATATAAATAATATGATTTACGTGATCTAGAAAGCTCATAGGTTCATGTAAGATATAGCAACATATCAGTGAAGATTTAGAAAAATGGTTTGAGGCACATATGTATTTGTTTATTGTCAAATCAGTGCATGCAGATATTCTTCACACTGTCTATCCTGTTCCCATCCAAGACCCAGCTTCTCCTTTTGTTTATTGTCAAATGTTCCATTCTTGGTTAATTTCCTATCTCCCAGGAAAATGGAACAATGTTGTTAGTACTAACAACAGGGTCTTCTGAACCTATTTATATTAAAACAATATAGATGATCTTGTGACTGCAGTGCCTTAATAAACTATTTATTGTTAATTCCATAATTTCCAATTACACTCTATATCCATCCTGCCTCTCATGAATATTGGTTTCCAATGACTCTCTCAAAGCTGGTTACAATGTTTCATGGAAAGGACCCATAAATGCTAGTCTTAACCAGAGTGTGCAGGAAAAATAGAAATAATGACTCATTTAATGGTCATGTAAAATTTATCATATGGAATTTTCTAGTAAAAATATAGAACAAGATATCCTTCTCTTGAACTCTGTAGGCTGTAATCACTGCAACCCTAGAATAAAATCTCTTTCAATGTTACCACGTTCCTTGTCTTCCTGTCTTCAGCACAATGCCAGCCATGGGGAAGATAGGTGAGGGGCCCTGGACAGAGTAAGAAGAATGGTCCCACTTGGACAAGGAAGGTCTATCTCTCACCATGTGTGTCCGAACGCCAACCAGGAAAAGCATGACATCATTTAACAGTAAGAGAGCATGTGGACTGGAAAGACTTGATGGTCATGAATGCCTTAGGAGAAGACAGGCTGAGACTCTCCTGGAGGAAGGCCTGACATGCGATGAGGAACCTCCGAAATGATACCAGTGGTGGTGGACTCTGCACAGCCCTCAGTGCTGGAGACCAGAGGCAGCACAGTGACCTGAAGGCAAAAGGGCAAGAGCCAGTCTACGGCTGCACATTCGGCCGAAGCCTTTCACTGTCGGTTGCCCAGAGCCCTGCACTCTGCTTGGTTCTAACTGCAGAACTTTGCAAGTTAGCATCTCTCTCACACATAAATCTCCTCCATTCCATTAAAGAAATATGGCCCTATGGAAGCAATCCTCTCACCAGCTGCTCTCCTGAAACTATGGAGAAGCTATAGGATCCAGGGACCCATAGGCATGAGTCCTTCTGGTCCTTGGGACATCTGGTCAATCTCATGTAGGATTATGGAATAATAGAAGGTTAGAGAATGTCCCTAAGGGGAGAAACAGGGATAGGCCTGCATGGGTCCTTGGAGCTTCCTGTCTGGATGGCACTGCAAAGAGACACTCCAAAGGGCTGGGTCCCTGAGATGCATGTCCAGGCAGGGCCCTGGTATATCAGGTCTAAGGCATTCTGTGTAGTCTAACTCCTGCCTGCTCTAGGTCACTGCCGGTCCAGATGTCCTCCTGGCCCAGGCTTGGCCTCCAGTGGACTGCCTTCCTGCTACGACACCTTACCTGTGTGACTCCCATAATTTTTAATCATTTGAAGTTTCTTTTTTCTTTAAGATTTTATTTATTTATTTGAGAGAGATAGAGCGAGAGTGAGAGCAAGGGAGAGATAGAGACAGCACTAGCAGGGGGAATGGCAGAGGCAGAGGGAGAAGCAGACTCCCTGCTGAGCAGGGAGCCCAACACTGGACTCCATCCCAGGACCCTGGGATCCTGACCTGAGCCAAAGGCAGACACTTAACCGACTGAGCCACCCAGGTGTCCCTCATTTGAAATTTCTAATATTGAGGTTATTTTCAAAATTGCTACTATAAATATAAGCATGTGAGACAGAATATCATCTTACACAGATCTTGCAAACATCATCAATTGATTTTTTAAATTCCCGGAAGCAAACTTGCTAGGTAAAAATATGAACTGTAAAGACTCAGATATTATTAGGGCTTGCATGATAGCTAAGTCCTAACTCAAAAGAAGAACTTTAACAACATTTTTACAAATTCATTATACACAGATTTATTATCCACGTCATTATCGAAGGACATAATATTTCCCTTTCTTTTTTTACATAATTGCTTTTATTTGGTTTATTAGTTTTTAACAAATTTGTGTGTCTCATATTTTTCAGAAATGTCAGTAGCACTTGTGTGATATCTGATTCCATTGGAAATAGTAAACCAAATGTCATCCGAACTATTAAGTCTTGTGTCAGAATGACTTTGTACCCAGTTCTAGAGGAGCCATAAAAGAGCTTGAAACCCACAGGTGATTATACCTATAATAACCTGAAAATTATATGGAAAACTTTTTCTATATTAACAAGTTCACGACACTAAATACAGTCATTCAAAGAAGAAAATTGGTTAAAATAAAATATGAAATATATTTGGAGACACCCCTGTCTTCATCTCAATTTTATCCCAGATGTGTTGGTGGTCTTCCTTGAATCCCTGCTGAGCAGGGAGCCTGACGCTGGGCTCCATCCCAGGACTTTGAGGTCATGACCTGAGCCGAAGGCAGATGATTAACTGACTGAGCCCCCCAGGCGCCCCTGATTTATTTTCTACAGTTAATTGTATTTTTTGGACTTTTGCTAAGCTGAGGCTAAAAATTATACTATGGCCAGATCATTAAAATTAGTTCAATCTTTTCCTTTCTTAACTTACACTTACAACTTCTTACTGAACTTTATTTTTTCCCTATTCTTCTTTCAAAAGAAAGCATCATTCATAGATGCTTTCACACACTTACACACATACATACACATGAACCAAAGAGACATACTTCTGTGCTTATAAACTACTTAGACTTTGGTTCACTATTATTTTGGAATTTCTTAAAATTTTGTTGTGGGGATACTTATTATCATTCATGACTGATATGTACGGAAATTTATATTCAGTAGAAAATTAAACAAAGTATCTATATGTGAAAATATAAAGTAGGGTTTCTTATTTTTAGAACCAATTAAATTAATTGCAAACACCTTCCTACTGTAAACCCCTAGAAATGCCAGACAAAAGAAAAAAGGGGTTTAGTGAGAGTGAGTGTTTAAATACACAGAAAAAGGGTTTTAAAAACGAGTGATTACACTTTTAACACACACACACACACACACACACACACACACACACACACACACACAGGTGCACTGGTAGAGATCAGGGGACTCAAACCAGCAAGGGAAGGAAAAGGAAATGAGACCCTGAGTAAAACCTAGAGAAGTCTGAGTTCCAGGGAAAGAGCAGCCCGTTTAGGGGGCAAACAAGAAACCTGTTTTTTCTTACGTGCTCTGGGTAAAGGCTCTATTCTCCTATGACAAATTGTCAGGCAAAGCAATCCCCACATCCTGGTTAGTGGTTTAAATTTTATCAATTTAAAAAGAGTTAAAAAAGCTCATGGAGCCAATAAGACTGGGTGGGTATGAGCACAGCAGGTCCCAAGGTTCGGTGGTCACTGAAGCTACATCTGAACAACACCCAGGAAACTTACAAGGGTGTTTCTGAAGAGTCTCCTTTACTAAACTTATTTTGTAGGAAGAGTAATCGGGATCAGATTTGGAAAACAGTGGACCTTGGTTGATGTAATTCAAACCTCACCTTGAATTCCTATTACAAGACTTATATGTCTGGCCAAGGGGGAATAAACAACAGCCACACTCTCCCCCAAAACAACTAAAAACACATAAAAGATCTAAAATGATGGTTTACAAAACCCTGGGCTTCAGGTGGTGAAGACAATGATGCTGGAAACACAGGGAGCGACTGAGATCGGAACTTTGCCTCAGTTTACTACACTAAATACATTTGCAAGTATTTGTATCCTCCCCCAGCAAGTGCTGCAGGGGGTCCCAGTCATTTTTCAGGGAACCCCCGATCAGAGCTCGGCAGTCCAGGGACACTGAGGCTGCTAGAATTTGTCAGGGCATGAGAGAGGACTGTACTTCCCGCAGAATGAGCTCCGGAGACCCCTAGAGAATTCCTTCCACATTCAGCCACCTAAGGATCATGTGCCAGTGATAGGAGATGTGTTTGGGGAAACGACCCGGGGCTAGGAAAGTGAACACAGTACCTGAAAGGATCCCAGAGGTGAGTACCGTGAGTACGGTGCCCACAAGGGGCCTGGAGAGCTGCCTATCCCCCTGCCATCCTGGAAAACCTCATGATTCACCGGGCACAGCACAGGGTAAGCAGATCTCTTTTCTAATGGGGAATTACTAGGCCCCCCTGAGCACTGCTCCGGACTCCCCTATGAATCTTAAAAATAGGACCTGACAAGAGAAAATTATCTCTAAGTAACTTAATTGCATTACAGACTAGAGCTCGAGAACAGTATACTGGAGTATATACACATAGAATATATTCTACTTATTCTACATACAGAATATACATATTTATGAATATATACATAGGATATATGTATACTTAGAATATATACATATGGAATATATATTCTTATACTACATGTAAAATATACATATATATTCTATGAAATGCAAAACACTTAAATTCAAAATATTTAACATAAAAATATCCAGTATCAAACAAGGTAAAATCCACAATGTCTAGCAACAACTAAAAAGAAATTATCTGACATGCAAAGAAGCAGGATAATAGGACTCATAAGGGGAAACAAATCTCTCAATGAAAACCAAACTGACCCAGATGTTGCATTAGAAGAAACACGTATTAAAATAGTTCTTATGACTGTATTCTGTGTGTTCAAAAACTTACATAGAGACATGGAAGATACAAAAAAAAAAAAAAAAAAAAAAAAAAAAAGGCCCAGAGTGGGTTTCTACGGATGGGAACTGTGACATGTGAGCTGGAAAATCCAGAGGACGGGGCGCTGGCGGGTGAGACGCCAAGCAAGAACAGAGAGGAAAGCAGAGCAAGGGAGCCTACCTGAAATGAGACACGAAGAAAACAAAAAAACTGAGAATAATAAACAGAGCATTACACAAGTTTAGGACAACTTCAAGCAACCTAATAGAGGTGCAGGTGTAGTCCCCAAAAGGGGGGGGGGACAGAAAAAAATACTGGATGGTGGCCAACATGATCCCATATTTGATAAAAAATAAAGCCAAAGCTCTGCAGATCCAAGAAATTCAATGAAACTCAAGCACAAAAAACATAAACAAAATGACATCAAGGTACATCCTAATCGAATTGTTCAAAACCAGTGACAAGGAAGAAATCTTTCCTAAAAGCATCTAGAAGGAAAAAGAACATATTATAGATGGGAAAATTAAGACAATGACAATAGCTGATCTCCGAGAGGAAGTCATGCCCAGCAGAAGACAGGGATAGTTCATCTTTAAAGTGACGGTGAAAAACACTGTCCCACTAGGCTTCCGTGAAGATATCTTTCAAGAGCACAGGTGAAATAGAACATGTTTTCAGACATAAAAAAAAAAAAATCATCAGTAACAGAGCTACACTCTAAGAAGTGTTTTTAAAAAGTCATCACAACAGAAATGATCCCGGATGAAAATAGGTATTTACTTAAAGGAATAAAGAACACTAGAGATGGTCCCAGATTCCAGCTTTCCCCCAAGCAGCTTGAAATTGCCAACGGTCTGCTTGCCTACGTGATCTCTCCATCGCTTGCTGGGAACAGTGGGGCTGAATATTAGCCTCAGCTCTCTGCACCCCCTCTTCCTCAGGATTCTACCCCTCTGTGGCCCTACTGCCTTGTTATCACCAAAAATACTGTCAAGCAGGTTTAATATTTTATTCAGCTTTCCTAGTTTGCTTGTAACAAGATATGTGGGTGATATAAAATTTAATACACGGAAAACAGAAGTCCCAGTATTGACTACCCATTCTATTTTATACTTTTCTGTAGGTAGACATATATTTCTTTAGACTTTATTATAGGACATGATTAAAAGTGAATTTGACCATCTTTAAAAATAATCTGTTTCATGTGCCTTATAAAGTCTCAAATTTCATTCTTCTTTTAGGCTCTTTTGTGAAGTTTTCTGCTCTACAAAAATACAAAAGTAAGCAATAACTCCAGCTGTCGAAGTTCCCTAGGGAAAAAAACATATTTTTAGATATCTGTGTTAGAAATGGCATAGTTGAGAGCACGTATCCTTGATAGTGTTAGCCATGATAAATTATATATATCAAACTTCTAATAAATTATGTTGTTTCTGTAGCAAATAATCATGTATGATCTCCTCTCTTGCAAATCCATACCTGGGATAAATCTTACTTTTTACTTAATTAAAACATGAAAAAACTTATTTAATTAAAACATCTTCATTAATCATGGAAGATAGTAAGAGGAGGTAGAGTGAGTTTTAAATCAGAAACACGTGTGACCTAACTTTGAATCTGGGATTTGTACATCTGCTAGAAGGATCGAAGCCTTTCTACTCCTCAATTCTCTTGCCAATAAAAGGAGATGAGTAACATCTAATTTGTAGATTTGTGATATGAATTTAAAAGAATTTAGGGACAGTACCTGGTATATGACAGGCACTCAGCTAATTAATTTCAGCCCGGGGCTAGCTATAGTTCATCATACACGTGTCTATACAGATGATGGATAAAATTTAGCAACTCTCAACATCAGAGCATGAGTGAATTGTGTTGTTAATTTATTCATCCATTAATTTTGAATGCCAAATACAGTCAATGTCAAGCCCATTCCAGTCCCTACACTGTGATATTTCCTGTGTCTGAAATGTTCTGACATTCATATGTATGACTGTATCTTCTATATCCTTAAATAGTAGCATGCCCTTACCTTGTTTGTCACGTACCCGATACTCATCATTATATTTCCCTTTGTTATATCTTTTCACCAAGAAAAATGTAAGCTTTACAAGGGCCAAAGTGTATTTATTCTGTTTATGGTTTGTAATTCAGTACCTTGAATTGTGCCAAGCACAATATATGTAATCAGAAATATTTCTGAGAATTAAAAAAAATATATGCCTTTAATATTTTAAAATATAATTTTTCTTGTTTTTGTTTAAAATATTTTACCATTTCAAATAATGCTAAATTAAATATTTTTTGTACATAAATGTTATTGGCTAAGTCTGATTATTTCTTTAGGATTAAAATAAGTCCTTCTCATAGTGTCCTTTCACACTTTTAAAATTCAACAGATGCTTTAGACAAACGCTCACATCTAGACTACCCTGGAGCACGGCAAAGACCAAGACTATGAGACACAAGTTCACGGTGGCTTCTTTCCAGTTGGCACTGTGCCAGGCACAGAGACAGTAACACATTAACGTGACTTGACTTTTCCAGGTCATGGGCTTTTGGAGTGAGCGACAAATCGGTCATCAAATAAAAACAACATTTGAGTATTTACTAGCTAGTATATTACTAGCTGTTGAATACTAGTTGTTAGAGTAATTTCTTAATCTACAAAATGACGATTTAGATTATTTCCAGGATCAAACATCTCAACATAAATTGGTAAGTGCCTGGCAATAACTGGTCAATGAATGGTAGCTACAATTGTAAGTTAAAAGTACATATTGAGTTAAAAATGCAATAAATTCCCAAGTTTCTGCTTTCTTCATTTTATAAATACCAGGGATTAAAATCATGAAGAACTCCTAGGAATTTTTAAAGATGACATATTAGAAAAATATACAGCAAATTTTCATCACTAGCAGATGCAGCAGTAAAATATAAAAGCAGTTATTTCTGGTGTGCATTTTACCTATATACTTAACAACTGTATGAGGAGTAGGTCTTCAAACTCCTGCACTGGATTATTTAATTAACACTAAATAGCAATGAAGAACAATTATAACTCAAAGCTTATCTGCTCCAGATGTACTGTAACTACCTCTAAACAAGCTCCCTAACAAGAGTCTAGCTGTTTGATATCGATCTTAAAAGTTAGAGCTTCGGGGCGCCTGGGTGGCTCAGTGGCTTAAGTATCTGCCTTCCTCTCAGGTCATGATCTCAGGATCCTGGGATCGAGCCCCACATCAGGCTCCCTGCTCAGCGGGGAGTCTGCTTCTCCCTCTCCCTCCGCCTCTCTCCCACCTGCTCGTGGTCTCTCTCTCTCTCAAATAAATAAATAAAATCTTAAAAAACAAGTTAAAGCTTAAAGTTTACCTGTTTACTTCATTGTAACAGGTTAGCTGTTAATATGTAACCTTAACCGTGAATTGGTAACAGGCAAAGCTGAAAAATATTGAGAATAATTTATTAATACAAATCCTACCCTATTATACAAATATGAATGTGTTAAGGTGTTCCCTGTACTTTGGGGTATCTAGTTATAATAAAACTATAAATAAAATATAACAAAATAAATCAAATATAAACATAATAAAGCTTTTTTTTTAGTTAACTAGGACAGGTCACCATCTAATAGTGAAGGACTGTATTCAGACATGAGCTCCAGAAGAGTTGTGATAATTATTCCTAAGTCCTGAGACTATATTAAAGGACAGGAAGTAAAGAAAAAGGTGGGATGTGGAGTTGGGAGAATGATGTCCTAACACTGGCTTCCCACCTAAATGCAGTGGGACCGTCAATAATGTCCTCACCTTTGGTGGGTCTCAATTTTTTCATCATTAAAGTAATGAGTTTAAACTAGACAGCATATCAAGTCCTTTTCAGGTGTTAGTGTGCTGTGATTTTATTGGGACCAAATCACCAAAGGGCTTATATTCGTTGATTTTTTTTTTTTTTTAGGTTCTATGAAAGTATTAGAGAACTGGAATATGTTTTATTAGAAAATACAGATCATCCAAGTCAACTCAGTACTTCTATTAGATGGCTAATACCCTGCAAAGATTCCACCTGCTAGAATCTCGGGAGAGCTAGGTGCCTTGGTGGGCCTGGCGCTGCATTCCTCAGGGAAGCTCTCAGCTCTCCTTGGGGAGGATTCAAGGAAGAGCACCAACACATCTGGGATCAAAGAGACGAAGACAGGGGTGTCTCCAGATATATTTCATATTTTAGTCTAACCAATTTTCTTCTTCAAATGACTGTATTTAGTGTCATGAACTTGATAATACGACTATTTATCCAGGTTATCATTACATGGTGCCCTGAGTTGAAGAGGTTCCTCGGGAGCTTGGTGAGATCAGAGGACAAACGGGGTTAATTGAGGACAGGTGTTTGAAGGAGCTCGGTATTGAACTCCTACTTCACGGAACAGAAAGAACAGGGGGGAACTGGGCACCGTGGGCAAAAGGCTGCTCGACGGGAGTGGGGATTCTTGAGGAAGCAGGTTAAGAGGAAACCAGGCGAGGGAGGGAGAACAGGTGTAGCCTCAGCATTTTGAAGATAACATTCGGAGGGTGGTGTTTGATCTGAGGGCAAAGGAGACTCACTGAAATAGACAGATGACAGCTTCAAGAGATTGTTATAGAAAATGATTGAGCAACAGTGTCTCAGAGACCTGGAAAGAGAAGGAACCAGGATGTAGAAAGCCAAAAAAGAGTAAATTACCGGGTTTTATATCTTAGGTAACTGGAAATTCAATTAAAAAAAAAGATATTGTAAGCTACAAGAGAAAGAATAGGGTAATTAAAACTATGTGATAGAAAACAGGATGATTAGATTTTTGAAAGTGAAGTATAGAGGGAGTAACCACACTTTGAATTAAAATAAATGTCAGAGGTTATTACTTAGTTCACGAGAAGACTGAAATATAAGAGAAACGATCAGAAGTACTTAGTTACTTACCAATTCACAGAGCTGGAAGTAGCAATAATTCTTCTGACATCAAGTTTATATAACTATTTCTATGTCATGACCCCCTTTCTTGGAAATTCAATATTACTAAAGTATTTGAGTATATTCGGATACACTTTGGGCGATATAGGAAGATATCCTCATGGTGTTTCCTAAGTAGTTGAAAAAATAGATAATATGGAAAAATGGGTGTACAAACTTCATTTTTGCCCAACAAACTTGGAGATGGCAGAATTCCATATATTAATTTATTAATTGAATATATGCTTGCCTCATGTATTATGCTAGATGGGGTTATAACCACAAGAAACACTTTGTTCCTAATCGCAAGGCATTCATCGACCAGTGGTGTAGGTAAATATGAAAACAACAGGAACACATAAATTCCATGTTAACATTATACACAGGAAGCTATATGAACCCAGAGAAAGGGCAAATGGACCTAGTTTTGTTCAGTTAGAGAAGACTTTTTGGTGGAGAAAATATTTGAAAATGAAGAGGGGGAATGATTTAGCCCAGGATAGGGGAGAGAAGGGAATTTCCCCAGATAAAGACAGCCTCAGGATGAGCACGTAGCACTGCAGTACAAGTTTTGTAAGACCGGATGCGGAAGGGGTGGGGGTAGGAGTGGAGGCTGGACAAGAGGCTGGGATCAGACCAGGAAGTGTTGCATCTACAATACTACTGGGTTCACCGTTCACACTGCCAGTGGATGAGGCACTGATAAGGCATGCTGAGTCAGACAGTGACGATCGGATCTGTGTGTTAGGATGTTCACTCTGATACTAAGTGGAGACAACTGTGGAGTCTAGGTGACCAGGTAGCGAGCAGTTTCTACAAGAAAAATAAAAGAGAGCTCTAACGAGGGAGTTGTGGAGACTAAGGGTAAGATTGGAGGAACTCAAGTCGTGCTTCAGAAGACAGCTGCAAGGCTCGCTGCCACACGCACACTAGTGGGGGGTGAGAGGTAGAGACTGTGTTTCCCAGACTCCTGACCTGGATGACTTGGGAGGAGGCAGTGCTATTAAGAGAGAGAGAGAGTCTGGTCAACAGTGGTCAAGGGAAGAGTGATTTGGTGGGAAGATGAACGGAAGGCATTAATAATGAGAACACCCAATATGTTTTAGACATTTTTGTAAAGGTTCTCTTCTAATTCTGATGATTAAATTTCAAACAAGCATGGCTCAGAAAGACAGATATCTCTATCTCTACCTATCCATTGACCTACCTACCTATCTATATCCTGCCCAATTTCCATATATTTTGGAAGCATAGATTTTAAACTCCTATACTTAGGATTCAACAATCTATGCTCCTCCCACTTCATCCTTCTGAATGAATCTCAGTAGGACTGCATCTGAGCTCAACCATTTCCACACAGCAATCACTATGCTTTGAGGAAACAAATCACAGAACAAAACAGAAACCACCACCACCACCACAACAACAAAAAACCACTTTAAAGTTCTAATATTTAAAGTCCATGTTTGTAAAAATGCTGATAATAACATTACCTCCCTCACAGGGATAGTATCCAACAGGATGATTATGTGGAAGTATATTTGTAAACTGAATGTGCTAAATGTTCGTTACTATTGTATCAACATTACTGTTAGGGGTTATTATGAAAAACTAAATTTATCTTTTTGTCAGATTAATTGAGATTTAATATACAATACAATAAAATTCATCCTTTTTCGATGTAGATTTTGATGAAATTCATCAACGTATACAGTTCTGTAACCACTGTCATGAGTGTTATATGGGAGATTTCCATCACCAACAAAAAGGTCCATTACATGATCTTGCAGTCTATCCCCAGACCACACCTCTCCTTCTGCCAACAACTCATCTGACTTCTGTTTCTGTAATTTCACTTTTTCCACAGTTCCATACAAATGGACTCATCAGTATATGACCTTTTTTTTTCTGGTATCTTTCATTTAGTATAATTATCAGTGAATTATCAATGGTGCTGGATATACAGGTACTTCTTTCTTTTTAATGCTGAGTACTGTTCCAGGGTATGTATCTGCTATATTGTTTATGCGTTCACCAACTGATGGAAATTTAGATTCCCCCCCCCCCATTTTGGCTCTTATGAATAAAGCTGCTATGTAATTGTAGGTACATTTAAGTGTAAATACATTTAAGTGTATTTAAGTGAGGGTTTTCTAAGTCATATGATAAGTGTGTGTTTAACTTCATAAGACACCGGCAAACTTCTCCAAAGCGCACTCCCATCAGCAAGGTCTCATCATTCTAGTTGCTGTAACTTTTTTACCAGCATTTGATATTGTCAGTCTTTAATTTAGCCAATCTAGTAGTTGTGTAAGCTCATTGTGACTCTCTGCATTTCCCTAATGACTTATAATGTCAAACATCTTTCGTGCGTTGATATTTTATCCTTTGCGTGTGAAGGATGTGAAAAAAAATTCCTCCCATTCTTGAGGAATCTTTGTCTCCCTAGTGTTGAGTTTGAGGAGTTCTTTATATAAAACATTTCTGATACAGGTTTTTACAAGATAGATGCTTTGCAAATAGTTTCACCAAGTCTCCAGTTTGTCTTCTCATTTTCTTAATGTATTATTCTAAGCACAAAGGCTTTTTAATGTTGTTGAATTTCAATTTACCAATTTTATTTTATGTAACATACATTTTTGTCCAAAAAACCCCCCACTTCTCCTTAAACTAAGTCATAAAGATTTTCTCCTATGTTCTTTGTTGCTGCAATTTTATAGATTTACCTTACATTTAAGGATATGATCCATTTCAAATTCAATTTTGTATTTGGTGTGAGGTATGAGTGAGGTCATTATGATTTTTTGGCACATGAATGTCAAATTGTTGTGGCGTATTTGCCGAAAAATGCAATCCCTGCCACATTGAATTACTTTCTCACTGAATTACAATTATTACTGAAAATCAATTAACCATGCATACATGATCTATTTCTGTCTTCTCTCTTCTCTTCCATTGACCTATATGTTTATCCTTAGGTTGATACCACACTCTCTTGATTACAGTACCTCTAAATAAGTATTGAGACAGGTAATGTGATCTTTGAGTTTCTTCTAAAAAAATCTTTCATCCAATATGAAAATTTCTGCTTTTTAATTGGATGAGAGTATAAAAAAGAAAATGAAAATCATACAAACTCTGTAGCAATAACTATTATTAACAAGTGGGTATAGATTCTTGCTATTTTTATTCTATAATGTTTATAAAATTATCTCAGTATATATAAAACACAACAGCTTAACTTTGCTATATAATATGACATGAAAAAATCATGTTTGAAGTTATTATCTTTATTTGAACTTACTTTAATGAATATTTCATTGTATAGAAATATCATAGTCTAATGCCAGTATGTAATATTTATGTTGATTTCAATTTTGGGTTATTTAATAATATTGTGATGAGCTCTGTTTTCCATAATTCTTTGTTTACATCTCTGATTATGTCCTATAGCTTAATTCCAAAAAGTACGAATACTGGGTCAAAGACTATGAGGACTTTTGAGACCCCCCGACCCCATACCAATCCACAAATGGAAACAGGGCTAGAAATGGAAATATATTATTATACATTATCCATCAAATTTATGTTCTTATCAGACATATAGAAAGTACTTATTTTCCCTAATTCTTGCAAAAACTGAGTTAAATTTTTAATCTTTGCCAATTTGATAGACAAAAATAAAACCTCATTATGACTATGAAAAACCTGCTTTGATTACTAGTGAGGCTGAATGTTTTATAACTTAATTGGCTATTTGCATTTTTCCATGGATTACTACTGATGTACATTGGAAATTCTTCTTTTCAGTATTCACAAGTTCTTAATGATTTGAAAGGAGTCTTTGGTGTTATTTGCAACATATTTTGCACAGTAACCAACACGCTTACTAACATATATGCATTACCATAATTCTCTGGCCTTTTAATTTTGTTTATGGTTATTTTAAAAGATATTTTAAAAAATATATGTTGCCAAGCCAGTCAATATTTCACAGTTTTTATTCCACTATGACTATTTGATCTTCCATTTTTATGTATTTAAAATAATTCTTCTGAACCCAGAAATCAGAAATTCATTCATAAAGTTATTTTACAACATGTTTTTGAAAAATATCACCATTTGATATGATGTTTTTTATTATTCTAACTTTACAATATGGTTTAGTAGCTGGAAGGGCAAGAAATTCTTAACCATCATTTAGAACAGTATTTCAGGACATTCTATGATTTTTCAAGTAAAAATAAGAAAAAGGGGAAAGAAACCCTGCACTAATTTACAAACTTATATTTAACGTATAAGTTAAGTTGGGAAAAACTGTCATTTTTAGAAATACTTACACTTCCTATCCTGGCTTTATTTAAGTCTTCTTTTATTTTCCTCAGTAATGGAGATTTTTAATTTTTGGTTGTAACTTCTATATATTTTATGTCGGCCTGGAATTATTATTCTAATTTTTGCCCTCTGATGCTTCTATTTTAAAAAGGAAGTGTTTAAACTGACCAACCAAATCATATATGGTAAAATGTATTTCCTGAAAATGAAGTTCTTTGTCAGGTTGTCCTTTTGGATCTTGGAAATCAACCTTTCCCTTCTCTGTTAAATCAGACATTTTGAGGAATGATGCAACAGCCTTGCTAACTGGGACAAAGGCCATCTTTTACTTGACTCACAGGGAACATTTGGATTGGAGAGCTCCTTTCTTGTCTTGATGGAAACAACGCACAGGTATGGCAGGGTCCCAACCACAGAGCAGGGGCTAGTCCCATGCTTTTTCTATTTGAAAAGGCAAATAATAAGAAAAAACAAAAAACAAAAAACAAAAAACAATCCTAACTTTAGGAAGGAGGCCAGCAGTTAACAGCCTGCACGATTTCAGTTAGGTTTGGAAACAGCAGCTTTGGGTACACTTCATAAACACATTTAAGCCACTGGATCTTCAATAAGTTGTCATGGGTATTTTTTAATAACTAAAATATGTATATCGTTCTCTTTTCTCACCGTTTCCTGGGTCTCGTCAGTTTCACTTTAGTGAGGGTTCGTGAAAAGAAATGTTGACATAACAGGATCCGTTTATACTGTTTGGAACTTTGGAATATACCTCGTAGTCAGCAGTGCTGTAATTTCCAGAACGGATGCACTGCTGGACCTGGAGAGCTTTACTAGCTGAGTATACACTGAAACTTTGTAACGTGAATAGGTATTTAATTCTCACTGAGCATGCACTTCCTGAAATTTCAAACCGGAATGAGGAAAAAAAAAAAATTCTCTTTTATACAGGAAAAAAAAAAAAAAAAGAACATATACTGCTTGGGAAGCAGTAAGATAGATTTTATAATCTGCACTTAATTCATGGAGCTTGCTAAGATTTCTGGATATTTTCAAGCATGGTTAAGTTTTAGATATACATGTGGCATTGCAATACTTTAAAAAAGTAATGTTTCGTATACATTTTTGATAAATCTTATTTTCTCCTTGTTGATTTCTAAATCTTTCCATTGTCACACTTTACTTGGGTGCTTTCCCTGAGTTTGGTGAAAGACCAGCAGACGACGAGCACTATATCCATACTTCCCCGCACGCGTGGACTGTTTTGCCTTAGCCTTACCTCAATCCAGATGAATGGTATGAAGCCATAATATAAAAACGGAACCGCATCTGGTCCCCATCTTCAGACTCACTAACTGAAATCACTGTTGGATTCACCATTTGTGATTTGTGATAATATATGCGTATTTATCACATTATCGCTCACTTTGTAACTACTATTTGTTTTATATATCAAAGGTTTCGTCTTAATAAGTTTCCCATAAACTTTGGTTTAGTAACAAAGATTCTTTGCATTGAAGAAGAAAATCCAAAAATGATAATGCCATCCTAAGCCAGAGGTGGAGGTGATGTGGTTTTAATGAGGGCAAAGTGTGAGTGAAGATGAAACTGAAGGTCTGATTAGGTTTTGCGGTGTGAGATACTTTCTCAAAAAAGCCACATCTGAGATAAATCGAAGGTTTAAAATGTGAGATATTCCATATCCATGAGTAGTCACTTTAGCTCCAAATAGGGAAAATTAATATTTCTGTCAAAAAGCTGCCAGATTTAGGAATTGGGCAATAAACTATTTTAAATTGATAGAAATATTTTCCCATTCATCTTAATACTGATTTAAAATCCAAAAGTACTTGTGGATTGGAATGAACACTCTCTGTAAAATTTATAAATGTGGGTAAGGATTTTTAAACCTGTAGCATTTTCTTGACATATCAGTAACCCCTATGAAATACCAAATTAACATCTATCTTCTCACAGGTTTCACGTTTATTTTGTTTACTGAAAAATCGCGGAAATAGGAAAAGCTTTGTTGTACATTTATTCTGAACAAAATATGATGCGATTTCACTAAGAGCAACTAAGAAAATGAGTTGATTTAAGTGGATATTATTCTCTCATTAAATTTCATGAAAAATGCATGATAATAACTATTGCTCTATCAAACATAGCTCCTTCCATGAAAAGCTGGACCCAACTTAGGGGTTATGAACATCTCCTTCACATATAAAGGGGCAGGAACTGTCACAGCCAGAACTCTGACAGCGTCTCTTGTCTGAGAATCACGAGTCATTGACCTGGTAAGTGGGTGACTTGATCCATGCTCTCAGTTATTGTATTTTCTCATGAGATTCCTATGATTCATTTTTTTAACTGTCTCTCTCACGTGCGCGTGCGCGCGCACACACACACACATACACACACACCTTACTGTTTCCTGACCACACACACACACACACACACACACCTTACTGTTTCCTGACGGTCTTTCTACCACATAGTAGTCAAGCAGGCAATCCAGGCTTTCTTGAGTTTTGAAAAGGATTTGGAGAAACTTAATTTCACACGAACAGTAAATGTTTAGTAAATCATTTGGGTGGATTGCATTTTAAATTTAACTATTTCAAAGCACTATTATTAGTAAGCATTGCAAACATATCACTATACGATTAATGAAAATTTATTGTATGCCAGGCAATGTTCCAGGCATTTCATATTCATCGTTTCCTTCCATACACACCTACAAGATAGGTTACAATGCCCATTTCAGCTATGAGGAAATGGAAGCTCGGAGACAGTCAACATGGCCACAGAGCTGGCATATCACAGAGCACGAATCTATATCGAAGTGGGCCCGGGTCCAAACTGTATGGTCTGTCCATCTTTGACACGTAACACCCGGGGTAAGATTGACAGGGTCTATTGCTATATTCATTATGGCTCTCTTTTGTCTTATTTATTCCTTCCAAAAATACCAGATGCCTCCAATACTCCAGGCACTGTTCTGGGTATTCAGGGTAGAGAACGCAAGTGAAGACAGCAGATAGAAACCCTGATCTCACGGAGGGGTCAGTTGAGCCAGAATCTGTCATAAAGAAATTATCACATGGATAAATAGATAATTATAAGGTGCATGATGCCAGTACAGAAAAACGACACGTTTTGAGAAGGTAAAAAGGGATCTTGTTTACATCTTGGAACCGGCACTCTCGAGAGAAGTCTTTATTGAAGACGTAACACTAAACATAAGTCCCATGCAGTGAGCTCACCAGGTGAAAGACGGGAACAGTGTTCTAGATGTGAGGACCAGCATGTTAGCCAGCTCTGTTCGGGAGGCCGTGGCTGGTCCTGAGGGAGCGAGAGGATGGCAGGAGCTGTGTGGTGCAGTACCTTATGGAGTTTACAAACTGTAACTTTTATTTCTCTTCGTGTTGTTTACTGGGACTCTACCTGTCCTTCCAGACCCTGATGATGTCTTTCCCACCCCATGGAACATTTATGCCCACTCACACCTATGCCAACCTCTCCTTTCTTCGACTATTGTGCACATATCATTAGGAGCTACTAGCAAAAATGTTCACATGTGTGAAACTATAGCTCCTTTCAGAGCAGGAACAAGGTCATATGGCCCTTGTCACACAGGGAGGATGAGTCAGTGCCCCCTGATTTTAAATGTGGACTTTACTATTGTGATAGTTCCTCTCAGGAAGGGGAGATTGGTTACAATTAACAGTCATACCTTTCCTAGAAGCCAAAGATGATTTATATGGAATCAGTGGCTGGCTTCGTTAGCATATCTAAGTGCTGGAAGGGAAAGTAAGCTGGATAAACGGAAATGCTACGTAAATGTAACCTATCACATTTAAGAACAAAGCAAAAGATAGATTGTTATGGATACATGAGAATTAGCAAACACTTTTGCATCATAATCTTTTGAAGTTAATGTGTAAATACAATGTGTTTTAGTAAAATCAAATTCATGCTGCCACGCTGAGAAATACATAGAATTTTGGATCTTTCTTTATATAGAATAAGTGTCAAAAGAGCAAAGACACAAATAAGTACCCATGCCAAACTTAAAAGGTTCGTCCTCACAAAAATGAGTTTTAATACTGACAGCAGATCGTGGTTATAGAAACTTTGCATGGAAGGGGAAACAATACAAATCAAACTTCTTATATCCTTTTGTTTCTATGCCAAATTTTTTGTTTGATGATGGGTAAGATGACCAAAAAATTGAGTTTATAATGAAAATACCAGTATCACATAATTATCTTAAGTAGAGCTTTTTCTCTCCCTATGCATTATTCAAGCTATTTCATAATTCTTAGTTCCACTGACAACCAACTCACTACTGACAATCTGAAAATAACTTCTCAACTTTGTGCTTCCGTATCTAAGAATCTTAAACAAGAATGCTCCTTTAGCTCTTTTCTAAGTAAACAAGTGTCTTATGACTATAGCACATTTATAAAAGCTTTTATTGAATAATTTTCATTGCACATACTGGCAATGTGTGTAGTCACTGTGATTTCTGAGTTTATGTTATCTTTTTGGTTCATTTTATAGGTTTACAAGTATATTATGGATGGTTTATGATGCAAAGGCAAAATTTATGACCAATCAGAAGATTCTATCAAATTAGATATAATAAAACTTTCCCTCCAAAAAATAATACCATCATATAACATAGCTATTTAGAATTGAGAAACTCCTGGATCTTAACCAATATTTATGCAACTTTTTCCCCTTGGAAATCCATTGCCAGACTTACTGAATCTCTTGGTGGAAACCTGATGGACGCTTCTCATTTTCAGTGTGCCACTGATTCGGTGCCCCCTCCTCATGCTCCAAACATTAGTGGTTAATCTGTAGACTCCCCTATCAAAGCACACCTGACATGTGTCCCATTCCCTCAGTAGGAAATAGCCCAATAAATGATTAATAAGCAGCTATGACATGGGGTGATAGCTTTAAGAATGTGGTAAGTCAAAATGGGAGGATATTTGGGAAAAAGATGTCTTTTGAAGGTATGCAACTCAAATGCTACTATTTACACATACTTCTTATTCATTCCCTTTATTTACATAGACTACTGGTTCCGTTGAGAGATTAATAGTTGAATATCTTTGGAACAATCTTCTTATGTCATGTCTTCCAAAGAAGACAATTTGGCAAATCTTCCCATGTAATGATTTCAGCAATAATCATTGAAAGGATATCACTCCGCTTGGGAAATAGACAAGTCTAAAGCCCATCAGAGCCTACACTTTAATATGGCAGAAATGATCCCCACGGGGTACATTCTAGATTATACACAGTTGTTCTGAATATCTGTGAAGATCATTCAACTTTGTGGGTTCTAACTTTGTCTGAGCTACTGACTCTTTGCTTGGATACTTTGTCAAAATATGTGCAGGTTAAAGTCCAAGGTACTGGGATAGAGAGACACGGATATACACCGTTCCTGTTTTGGGTCATTTTTGGTCTAGTGAAGGGACCTGAGATACAAACAGATAGTTTCACCATAATGTGGAAAGTGCAGTGATTAAAATAGGTACAGGGTGCAATGGGAGTTTAAAATGGGGAGAATAACAATATTTTTCTGTTGCAATTACTCGAGAGACACTTTTGAAATAGATGACAACATGCAAAATTACCCTGAACTTCATGGACAAGAAAAACCCTATAGAAATTCAATATATTATTAATCATCATCCATCACGTAGACACCCTTTCTGATTTATTTAATACACAAAGTACGTGATATATATCACTCAAATTATGCAACGGTTAAACTTATTTTCTTCATTAATTCTAAGGGGTCTTCCGAGTTGAAAGAAATGGTTTGAAAAATATTTGTTTTTTGATCCTGTCAGTTTTGATTATAGTAAATGCTTTAATTCCAAAAAAAAAAAATTAAAAAAAGAGAAAGACACTGCCTGTTATTTAAAAGTTAAAATTGTTACTTAACTATGAGAAGTGATTTTATGACAAGCATCATTTCAAAAAAGCTAGAAATTGGTCAAAAATCCTGTCCATGGGATTCTATAATGGCTTCTTGACAAGCCAGCCTTTCTCAAACCCCAGCCTCATCTGTGCTAATGGTGATTAAAACCTTATTTCATGCCATATTTTAACAGAAAAATGTCTTTCTGGCCTTCTGAGTTATCGTTCTGCAAGATGTATTAAGTTCAGTACTCATTACTATCTACTTGGCTTGGTTCATTTTTATCTAGTAATATCAGATCTTTATCAAACTTGATGAAATGTGTATGACATCCACTCAACAAACATTTATTGAGCACCACCTGTGTATAGGGCAGTGTACTGATTGTACATAAAACATGGCTTCTGCCATCATAAAACTGGTGACTTACAGGAGGGTAGAGACAAGTATATCTGTGCTTATAGGACAGCGGCGAGCGCTATGGGAGAGAAAGATAAGAGGCACACTGAGGACAGAGAAATGGGCATTAAAATTAGACTGAAATAGCTGGGAACACTTCTCATAAAAAGTGGCTCTTGAGCTTTATCCTGTCTAAAACATATAATTTGGTTGGATGAGGATATGGGCAGGGTTTTCCACTTGAAATAAAATACACAGCTTTGTCTGCTATTAGCATAGCCAATTAAGAGCTGATGATGGATTGAATGCATTTTGAATATATTTTAATCCATGTGGGAAGAAAAAAAAAACCTCTTTATAACCTACTGCACTGCATATTTTAAATACTGAGTCAAAGTAAGTATGTAGCTGTAGGTCACATGGCCGGCCAGCATCTGGGAGATGGAGTGGCACAAGAACTGAGTCCTTCAATACTATATCTGGGTCTATTTTAGTCTCTATTAGGGAATCAGCAAGCAAAGTGACCTGATCTGGATCCTTGGAGATAAGGATGAAAGTACCATAAATAGTCCTTATCTTCCCTGACCATAGCCATCGTTCTTCTCTAGGGTTTGGCTTTTGTATAGGGATTTTCTGGGAGGTGAGCTTGAAAGATTAATTGCTGAGGTAGGGAGGCCCGGGTGAGGTGACAGGCACTGCTGCTTAAAGACCGGATTGCACAGCTGTAGAGAACTCTCATCTCCTCTTGTTCCCTCGAACTCAGATGAGTCATCATTTACTCATTTAATACAGTTACTTTGACAACGTTTATGGGGCATCCACTACATGGCCAAAGCCTCTGCCAGGATTCACAAATGACTCAGACCTGGCCCCTGCCTCTCTGGAGCTCACAGTAGAGCAGAGACCTAAGTGAACATAAATGGGTGGGAGAGAACGTAAGGAGCCTACTGATGAAGGTCCCCGTGGGTCAGATGAGCAAGAGCAGCAGACAGGATCTGGAAAGACTTCTGTCAGGAAGAGATGTCTGAAGTGCTTCCTGAAAAGCCAGAGTGTGAGCAGGTGTCCGCCAGGCCGAGGACGGCATTTCGGGCGGCGGAGCCACACAGGAGCGTGGCGGCTTCAGCCATGCGGTGTGCATGGGGGTTGGGAGGGGAAATGTGCACCAAAGGGGCAGCAGTGAGAGCAAAGTCTGGAGGGGCCAGCAGAGACTAAGCAACTCCTAACACCACACCGACAGAGAGCTTAGTATTAGTGCAGAAGGTGAGGAGGGGCATTTAAATTGTAACAGCTTAATAAATAAAACTTGTAGACCGATGTTCAGAGGGGCATTTGTCCCAACAGCCAAAAGGTAGAAATAATGCAACTGTCCCTCAATTGATTAATGAATAAGTAAAACATGACTTATCCATGAAGAATCAGAACGTGAGGCTAAATGAAAGAAGCCAGACACAAGAGGCTACAGGTTGTATGATTTCATCTACATGAAATATCCAGAAAATACAAATCCATAGAGACAGGAAACAGATTAGCGGTTACTAGGGGCTGAAGGGAGAAAGGGACAGGGGTTGTCTGCTAAATGGGTAGGGGTTTACTTTTGGGGTGGGGATAATGTTCTGGAAGTAGTTGGGGGTGGGGGGTTTGCACAAAACCATGAATGCACTAAATGTCACTGACATATATATTTTCTAACAGTTAAAATGGTAAATTGTATGGTATGTATATTTTACTACAATAAAAATTGAATTAAAATCTTAGCTTAAAACTAAGGGAGGTGGCAGGAATAGTGATACCATTGCAGGGGAGCAAAATTTGCCACCTTAAAAATGTATCTCTTTGGCATGTGGATTATTTTAGGCTATTTATTTTTTATAAAATGGAAGACTCAGGTAGTTTTTTTTTTTTTTCTTGCCTCTTCCCCAAATGGCTAAAATAATTCAGATACTGGACCTGTTCCAGGAAAAGAGCTATCACCATAGATAATTACATTATGATATGAACTAGGTATGATGGACAGGGAGGAAGCTCGCAAGGCCCACTGGGTGAAAGTTGTCTCTATGTCCCATTGTTTTGGAGTGGCCCCAGTAAACATTTTTTTTTTTTTTTTTTACTAACCATTTATTCTTTCTGCTTCTCCTTCAAATTCCCTTCCTTCCCTTTAAAGCCCCAGACACCTACCCTCTTCTCCTCAGTCCAGAATGACATACACACTTCATTTTGACTGATTGCCTTTGGAAGCTCTCATGTTTATGTGAATTCCCTCTGCATATGTAATTAAATTTGATTCTCTCCTGTTAATCTGACTCATGTCAATTTGATTCTTGGAACAGCCAGA
Organism: Ursus americanus; assembly: GCF_024610735.1. NCBI lineage: Eukaryota > Metazoa > Chordata > Mammalia > Carnivora > Ursidae > Ursus > Ursus americanus. The sequence goes on from NC_142142.1 coordinate 61,049,093, forward strand.
AGAATCCTGAAGAACAGAGGAAAATTTCTCCTCCTCAATGCCATGAGCAGTCTGGCCACATGCTTCTAGGGGGCCTTCTGCCAGGACATGAAGGCCCTCTTATGGGACCTTGAATCCCTCTGGATTCACTGTCCTGTGCTAGGATAGCCACCCCCCTTGAGTGCATAGTAGGCACTCAAGAATCTGAGTGCGTGATCCGCCAAAACAGGGTTTCTGTGTTCACACTGTCTTGAAATCATTACATTGTGAACCTGTTTCCTTAAGTGGTCTTTCCTCATTCTCTCAAGAGGCTGTTTTTCAACCACCAGTTAAAGCAGGTTTACTTCCTTTCTCACATTATTAGGCAGTATTAGGTTGCATCAGAGTTTGCGTCTTCTTCAAGGATACTAATTTAATAGCAATTTCTCTTGTGTTGTCAGTTTTCTATTTCAACTCCAGAAGAATTTATACATCTGGGTCAGACTGTGCTAACATAATGTGATCAGTATAAATCATGTTGAACCCAGCAAGCTGACCAAACGCATATTCTCCTTGGATTTCCTAATGAGAAAAATCCAGGCTGGTGGTAATTAAGCAGCATGGCATAAATGGCAGAGGACAGAGCCTATGCTAACTTGGGGGTCTCCACATTCAAAGTGGGGATTAGTCCACACAGAGGCCCTTCATCCGAGGAGGGTGAGCCCTGTTGGCCAGTTTTAAGCCTGCTCTTGTGAGTGACATCAAACTCCTGGCCACCTCTTCCCCTCAGCGGGCACCTTTTGTCCTCATTGCTAAGACTCTAAATGGGAATGTGGTCTACCCTTGTCTACATACTCAGAAGCCTCTCTCTTGGTCCTCTCCCCTGGGTAATCTCAAGCTTTGGAACATAAATATCCAGGGTGACGGAGAGTTTGGAGCTCATCTTATGGCCTTGCTAAGCTTTCAGAACTATCTGACTCTAGACCCTGTATAGTGTCTTTGTGGCATCACAGCACACAAGACTGTGGGGGTGGGAAAAGTGAAGTTGGTCAAAAAGTAAGAACTTCCAGTTATCAGATAAATAACTTCTAGGATACAATGTACAGCATGGTGACTATAGTTACTACTATACTATATTGTATATCTGAAAGTTGCCAAGAGAGTAGATATTAAAAGTTCTCATCACAAGGAAATAAATAGTAATGACGTGAGGGGATGGATAGTAACTGAGCTTACTGTGGGGATCATTTCATAATATGCAATTTATGAAATCATGCTGTGCATCTTGGACTAATACAGTGTTAAAAAAATAAAAAGAACATACAATGCTACAAAGATGGTCTTACAAATTGCAATGCATTTTTAACCCACACAACTGTGGTGACTGTACCTTCCACAAAACACCTCTCTTTGGGTTTATTATTTTTTCAAATGGCCTTATATTCTAATATAAATTGAAGAAGGAAAATACGGTAACTCAAGGGACTTGCTGACTGTTATTGCCTATTCTTATATGGAGGATGTCTTCTTCCTGCTACAGTCAGAAGTCACCTACCACTACAAATAAATCAATTTTAAAAATTAAAAATAAATCCTGCATCTCTGGGTAAATAAGCAAGCCACTCCACACTGTTGAAGGTTGCATTTGGTAACTTCCCGAAGACTGACCCAGATTCACTTTAGGCCGCCTCTGAATGGCAGCATCTGTGACAGTGTTGGTAGGTGGTGACCAGTACTGTAGTTTTAAATATGATTAGATCAAATTAGTTATTGAGTGTTTCAGCAATGATAGAATTCTAGCACTCATAAAGCACCCCAAGTTTCAATTCAGCATGCCCCCCCATATTTTGTGCAAACTATTGTTACAGACACTATTCTATTAAATCCTTGAAGCAACACTGTGAGGTATTTTGCCGTTTTTATACAAAATTAAACAGCATCTTAAATATTATGGAGTTAAGTGAAAAAACAGAACCGGAAACTAGACCTGTCTGACTTCATAGCCCGTTTTCTTCACCATTATTCCACAGAAGTATAATTATCTTCCACATTTCATGTAAGAGTGGTCCATGTAAGTATATAATTATAAAATTAGCCAACAGTATCACAGAGTACTGTCTCAACACTGGTGATTTCTCTAGCGGCTCCCTGAGTCCTGTATTCCTGCTGCTGTTTATTTGGGCCGTGCCCTGTCCCTGGGGAGAGAGAAAGCTCCTCTCCGAGCAGCCAGTGAGAACTGGCACTATCCCTTGTTCTGTGCACACGTCTCGCATCCAGGTACAGTTCAAGATCCCAAAAGATGGATTATAGCAAATCCCCAAGGCCAGGCCTCCTCCATGAAAGAGAGAGCAGTGGGAAAAATACTTCAGGCCCGTCCATCCTCTCTGTCAAACCCCCGCAGGACTGGGAACTCTCCCGCTGGGCCGTCAGCAGGCTCAGAGTGTGGTGCAGTGCTGTGAGTTTTACGGATAATGCTTGTAGTCTGGCCTTGTACTCACCCGGGAGAATCCTGTGGCCTGAAAGGTGGCAGCTCAAGGGACCCAACCATCGCTCATCCAGCTGCCACGGGTATGACTGCTTTATTCCTGTCTTCCCTCAGTGACAGCAGGACACAGGACAGCCTGGAAATTCCACTCAATGTTCTCCTTGCAGCTTCTCTCTGATCCTCCAGGGGAGGACCATTCTCTGTGCCTGGGGTCCTCCTCACGGAGGTACACTGAGGCCCGGCTGGCCTCCATGTGTACTCAGCACTGCCTCCAAATGACAGCCAGGCTGTTTCTTCCTCACACTAGGGGCCCTATGTGCCCTCCGCAGACTTGACTAAGCAGCCCCGAATACTGAGTTGCCTTTCCTTTTATTTATACTGTTTTGTTTCACTCTCACAAACACAGCTCCATGATGTTGGCCCATGAGCTACTTTATCTTGGCAAAAATGGAAGAGTCCACTAATGATGCAGGGATATTCATATTTGAATTTTTGCTTAAGGGGAAGTAGGATTTTACTACCTCCAATCTCATGGATTCATTAAAAGTAAAATATGTTTTAATAGTTTCATAAGTTATAATTTTTTTTCTTCTTTAGTCTTTTCTGTAATTTATATCTAATTTGTAAAATACTTCATAATTTTTCAAACAATAATTATTTGCAAAATTGAATACAGTGGGTCTAATTCATTCTTAGAAGTTTTAAATTAAAAAAAATACTGAATGGTATTGCTTTTGTAATTTTACTTTTTGATTGTTCATTGCTAGTATATGGAAATATAATTGACTTTGTTTTATATGCTGAGACTCTTGTAAGTTTACTTATTAGTTTCAGTTTTCAGAAGTAATTATATACAAAATCAGGAATATTCCACTATTTTTCTTCATTGATCTGGATTTTTCTTCTTCAGACTGAAAATCTCCTTAGAGGGTTGAACTTAAGTTCATTGGAAAATCTCTTCAATGGAGATGCCACATTTTTAGTGACAAAACAAAGCCACCTGTAAGATTTCTTTGTTACCCTCTGGCATCCTTGTCAGAACTTTTCAATTGGTCTCCAGGTCACTGCTAAAAAACTATCGGAAAATACTTTTATCGAGTAGAGAGTAATTTATAAAACACTGTGTATTTCTAAAAGGGTGGTTTTGACTAATTTTCTAGCTTGAGTAATAACGAGGTAGAAAAGTTCATATGAATCATCTTATCTGACTCCCATTTTATACGTCTTGTTTAAATAGTTTTTATATGCCACAATATTAGAGGGTGAATTGGAGGCCCAGAAATTATTCAGGTTTCTGCCTTTCAACCTTTTTAACCCTAACATTAAGAAATATATTTTACATTGCATCCCTGCATACAAATGCATTCATATTCAAAACTGAAATTAAAGCTTCATGAAACAACTGATACCTGTTTATTTTTTCTTTTTATGCGCAAAGTACTATTCATTCTATTCTGTTATTCTTTTCCACCTTGTGTGGCCACGTGGGTTGATTTCACAACCTACTAATAAATTGGAATCTATAGCTTGAGTCATGCTGTTCCTGTAAAATTCTCTTATTTTTAAACAACCAGAGACAACCATTGAGGATTTATGTATCTTCTCTGAATTGGCATAACTAGCTAGTGCAAGAACTGCTATCTGAAACTGGATCTCTTGATCTTCAGCCTAGTGATCTTATTTATTCATACAACAGATTATTTTGAACACCTACAACTGTGGTGGGGCAGAACATTCAAGGAGGGTGGTATCTTCAAACACAAAAATGTATTTCTCCCTTGAATTTAAAAAAGACAGGGTGCAACCATGTTAAATTGAATTAAAAAAAAAAAAAAAGATTGTAGAAAGAATTAGAACAAAATGGTAAAAGCACTAGTACGTTATTATGCTCTACAAAATGTTTATCATTCAGCTTTGAATTTCCATATGCTTTTAATACTTCTCTTTATACTTCTGTTTATTTACTTTTTTAAAAAAATTTTAACACCCTTATTGATATATAATCAATATATGATTACCTGCATGTATTTAAGATATACAATTTGATAAAATCGAATTATGTGTGCGCCCATGAAATTATCCCCACAATCAACATCTCCCTGTCCATCTTCCCCAAAGTTATTTCATGTCTCTTTGTAATGTCCCTAGTCCCTCCCTATCTATTCCCCTCCTTTTATCACTGGGCAACCGCTAGTTTCCCTTGTGTCACTTTAGATTAGGTTACGTTTCCCAGAATCTCATGTATTAGAAATCTCATAGCATGTGCTTCTTTTTTGCCTCACTTCTTCCACTTTGCTTATTTATTTATTAAAGATTTATTTATTTATTTGAGAGGGAGAGAGTGCGAGTTGGGGGAGGGACAGAAGGAGAGGATCTCTAGCAGACTCTGTGTTGAGTGAGAAGCCCAAGGCAGGGCTCCATCTCAGGACCCATGAGATCACGACCTGAGCCAAAACCAAGAGTTGGACACTCAACTGACTGAGCCACCCCGGCGCCCCACCACTTGACATATGTATTGTGAGATTCATCCATGTTGTTGCATATGATTACTTTTCATTGCTGTGTGGTCGTCCATTGAAAGTATGCATCACGACGTGTTTACACGTTCTCATGCTGAGAGACATTTCAGCGGTTCTCACTTGGCAGGTGATGTAAATAAAGCTTCTACAAACATCTGTATGCAAGTCATTGTACTTTACATGTTTTTCTTCTGTTTGGCTAAATCCAAAAAGTGGGATGGCTGAGTCATATAGTAGGTATATGATGAACTGTTTGAGAAACTGCCTTTTTAAAAGACTTTGTTTCCCAAATTGATTATGCTGTTTTACATTTCTACCAAAAGTGTATGAGAGCTTCGGTTTCTCTACATCTTGGCCAGTGATTTATCCTTTATCAGTTGTTTTATCTGCAAAAATATTTTCTTCCAGTCTATGTCTTATCTTATCATTCTCTTGCCAGTGCCTTTCAAAGACCAGGAGTTTTAAATTTTAAAAATTCTATGGATCGTGCTTTTGGTGTTGTAATAAATCTTTGCCTAAATAAAGGTCACAAAGGTATTCTATGTTGTCGTCTATAATTTTATAGTTTAGGTGTCATGATTTACGTGTATGATCAAATCTGAGTACATGAAGAGAAGTGAGGTCTAAAGTTCCATAGATGGATGGATAGATAGATAGATACATAGGTAGACATAGAGTTCAAATGGCTCAAGCACTATTTGTTCAAAAGACTACCTTCTCCATATCTGTGAGAATCTATTTCTTGGCTCGTCTCTGTTTCACTGATATATTTATCTATCTTGGTAACATTGCCATGCTGTCTTAAAAACTGCACCCTCTACTGACTCTTGATAAAATGTAGTATTAATCTTCCAACACTGTTCTCCTTTTTAAAATGGGTTTTAGTTATTTAAGTTTCTTTTTGTTTCTCCACGAAATTTTAAATCAGTGTGCCAATTTCTACCAAAAAATAAAAATTCATAATGTGATTTTACATGGGGTTATCTTGATTAAACAGATAAATTTGGAGAGAACTGACATCCTAACAAAATTTAAGCCTTCTAACCTATCAACATGATATATATCTCTATTAATTTAAGACCTCTTTATTCTTGGGGTGCCTGGGTGGCTCACTCAGTTAGGCATCTGACCCTTGATTTTGGCTCAGGTCATGATCTCAGCATCCTGGGATCGAGCCCCGTGTCAGGCTTCCTGCTTAGCATGGACTCAGCTTGAGATTCTCTCTCTCTCTCTCTCTCTCTCTCCTTCGGCCCTTCCCCCCCAAAATAAATAAATAGATATTTTTTAAAAAAATACTTTTTTATTCTTTCTTACCAAGTTTGTACAGATTTCAGTGTATAGGTCCTTCACGAATCTGTCAAATTTATCCCTAAGTATTATACATTTCAATGATATTGGAAATGGTATTGCTTTTGTAATTTTACTTTCTGATTGTTCATTGCTAGTATATGGAAATATAATTGACTTTGTTTTATATGCTGAGACCCTTGTAAGTTTACTTATTAGTTTCAGTTTTCTTGAAGATTCCATTGGATTTTCTATATAGATAATGATGCCACAGGCAAATCAATATGGTTTCATTTATTCCTTTTTGGCTACAATTCCCTAGCTAAAACATCTAGTAAAGTATAAATAAGAGTCATGAGAAGAGACATCCTTTCCTTTCCCAATCTTAGCTAGTAAACATTCAGTCTACTGACATGAAGTGGGTTCACTTCCATTCCTAGTTTGTGGGAATTTGTATCAGAAATGGATATTGGACTTTATAAAACTTTTTGTGTCTATTAAGATAATGATTTTTTTTAAGTTTATTTATTTATTTTAGAAAGGGAGAGAGAGAGCATGTGACCGGGAGAGGCAGAGGGAGAGAAGCAGATGTCTGGCTGACCACAGAGCCTGACTCTGGGCTCAATCCCAGAAACCCAAAACCATGACTTGAGCCAAAACCAGGAAGAGTCAGACACTGACTTGAGCACCCAGGCACCCCCGATAGGTTTTTCTTTTCTTTTTAAGATTTTATTTATTTATTTGACAGAGAGAGACAGCCAGCGAGAGAGGGAATGCAAGCATGCTCCCAGCGAGGAGCCTGATGTGGGGCTCAATCCCAGAACGCAGGGATCACGCCCTGAGCCGAAGGCAGACACATAACGACTGCGCCACCCAGGCGCCCCTGATATGTTTTCTTTTTAATTTTATTTGTTAATGTGGCTAATTACAGTGACTGATTTTCAAATGTTTAAGCCATCTTGAATTGATACATCCTGCTAGGTGATGATGTATTATCCTTTTAATATACTGTTGGATTCAATTTGCTAAAATAGTCCATAGGGGTTCGGTAGTATCAAATTAGAATTTCAACTTGGATTTTGTTCTTGGCTACTAAGGCTGAACATATTTTTATTTATTTATTTATTTGCCATCTCTATGTTCTCTTTGGTAAAGTATCTTTGCTGTTGGGTTGTTTCTTCTTGTTGAGTTTAGGTAATTCTTTACAGCTTTAGAGTGAAAGTCCTATCATGAATGTGTGTTTTGCAAATACATTTTTCCATTCACCCAGTGTACTGATGTTGGCTTTTTGTTTGTTTGTTTTGTGTTTTAATTCTCTAGCAGTGATGTTTACCAAGGGAAAAATTAATTTTGATGAAATCCAATTTATCATTTTTTCTTGTACAAATCATATATTAATGTCATATTTAAGAACTATTTGGATAACCCCAGATCATAAATATTTTCTCCTATTTTTTACTCTGAGTTTTATAGCTTAATATTTCACATTTAGATCTATGAACCATATTCAGATAATTTTTATACCAAGTGTGAGGCTTAGGCCAAGGTTCATTTATTTGCCTATGGATATGCAATTGCTTCATGACCATTTGTTTAAAAGATTATTATTTTTGCAATGAATTGCTTTTGCATCTTTGACAAAAACTAGTATATTGTGTATGTCTATTTATGAACTCTATATTTAATTCCATTAATTTTTATGTGGAATACAGTTATAACATCTATTTTAATATCTTTGTCTGCAATTCTAGTATCTGTAGGAAAATTTGAATCAACTGATTTTTCTACTCATTGTGGGTCTGGTTTCCAAGTTTTTTTATATTACTAGAAATATTTCATTGGATGCCAAACACTGTGAATCTTAGCTTGTTGGGTGACAGATGGTTTTATTCTCTTACAAATATTCTTGAGTTTTTTCCTGGGGCCCCATTAAGTTACTTAAAAGTAGTTTGATTTTTCAGGTCTTACATTCATGATCTGTTAGGTGGGACCAGAACAGCATTTCACCGAGGGCTAATCGTTCCACATTACTGAAGCAAAACCCCTCTGAGTAGTCTGTCCCATGTCCTGCAAATAAGGTTGTCCAGTAAGGCTGATGGATATGGATGAATTTTACACCCTTCTGTGAGAAATAGGAATTGTTCCTTGTAATTCTTTCCAGTGGTTTGTTCCTGGCATCTTTCAGTTTCTTTACACGCACATGTCGATCCGTACTCAGGGAAGTACTTATTCGGGTCTTTAGTTCTGTTTCCAAGCATCTCTCTTCTATGCAGTGCTCTGTCCCTTGAGAGCCCACTGTCAGCTCTATCCTTTGGCTCTGAGAATCCTTTGGTCCCACCTGCATGCTCCCTCTCTGCACTGTGGCCGGGAAACTCATTCAGTGCAGTAAGCCGAGGCAACCACGGGGCTCACCTCATGTGTCTCTCTCCTAAGTTCACTACCCATCACTGACCTTTCTGTGTCTTCAATACCCTTGGTGCGTATATTTACTGGGGCATTTTTGAGTAGTTCGCGGAGGGGACTAAGTGCAGTCCCTGTAACTCCATCTTGGCTAGAACATCAGTCAGAATCCCCATGTGCTTTTACTCTGATGCTATAAATCTTGCATTTGAAGGAAATTGTGTCAGGTCCTGAGAAAGACTGAAAAGAATTTCACTGAAATTCACACACTTGGAAATAGGACTTTCAATTATAATTGCATGTGGCTTGTCATAGAGAGGGATGCTTCCTTCTCTAAAAGCTGATTGCAGATATCCTTAAAGACAAATTTTAATCTTTGTTGAAATGAGGTATCTAGTAAATTGCACACATTTGTCAAATAACCACGAATTTCTTCCTTATTCGCTTCTCAATACCCAATATAACAATGACTAATTATGTCACTTCCATCAGATTATTGAAAGAACTAGTCAGTAGTTTATCTCAATTTTTGAAGAACTTTAATAAAAGTCTGGCCTAAGAGTCTGAAGTAAAAAGGGAAAAAAAAAAAAGACCATCTGGAGAACGAAATGAGATTTTTTTTTTTGAACAATGTTTCATAATTTGGCAAGGTTCAGTCAGTTGGCACTTTTTTCTTGACCTGGACCCGTAATAGCATAACATCTCTAACGTGTAAAAAGAAAATCATCACAATAAATTAAACAGAGCTTAGTTCTGTCACCTTAGCCTTTTCAAACTGCTCTTTAATTTATTTTTTGCTTTGCTTATGTAACTGGACTGAAAGCTGGTAAGCTGGAGAGAAATGCCACAGAGGTCCAGGAACCTGACGCCAATACGCAGCCCTGTGGTCCAGCACGCACCCTTCAGGGCAGCCAGCAGGAGCACCTTGCTCCTACCGGAGGGGTCCGGTCTTCCTGCCAACTTAAGCAAAAGCGAAAAGAAAGAAGATTTGATAATGAGGAGAAGGAATAGGAAAAAAAATATATATATAGTGTTTACCTGCCTTAAAATAAAGACCATATACTGTATGATTCCCTTTATATGAAGTGTCTAGGAAAGGTAAAATCAGAGACAGAAAGTTGATTAATGGTAGGCCAGGGTAAGAGGAAATAGGAAGTGATTGTTAACGGGTACAGGGTTTCTTTTTGGGGTGATGAAAATGTTCTAGAATTAGACAGCAGTGATGGTTGCAAAACCTTGTGAATATGCTAAAAGCCACTGAATTGTACAATTTCAATTGGTGAATGTGGCGTATGTGAATTATATCTCAATAAAAAAAAATTTTAAATAAAAAAAATAAAATAAAATAAGATTGTAGAGACTTCAGCTATTAGAACTTCCTGTCTAACTCGGAACCTCTCTGAGGGCTGTGGAACTATACACTGCAGGTGTAGGGACAACAGTGGCCATCTCTTTTGTAGGTCAGATGACGGTGTCACCAAATGTAGAGGTAGTGTGTGACGCTCCGTGAGTTCTCCTTGAACATGGCCTGACCCCTTTCAGAATCTGCATGGTGCCCTGCAGATGACTAATTCCCTGCATATCATACTAAGCTCATTTAAAATAGACCGCAAAGATTATGACATAGAATAAGTATCAAATGGTAATGAGATTATTTTCATTAAGTATGCCATTTGTTATGCTAGTTAAGCGATCAATGATTTAGTAAAACAAAAGGTGCACTAATTTCATCATAAGTAAGGAATTAATAATGATGATCACGGGTCTTTTCCTTTCTAGTAGTCACAAATAATCCTTCTTGGTTGTTTAAAAATAAAAGAATATCTTGGAAACAACAAGTACATATTTACAAAAGAGCTCATTAAAAATTACTAAGATGGCCTGGAAAAAAAACAAGTTTTATGTAATTATTAATCTTTAGATATACATTATTTGCCAAGTGGGAGAGACCCCGGAAAGTTAAGAGTGTGAATTTGTATAGAAACAATGCAATGTGCTTCTATTTGAAAAGCTGCTCTATAAAGCAGGGTCTAGAGCTCAGTTTTCCCCTCTCAAAATTCACAAAACCAGTTTCACTCTTTTCTGAGTGTTTTCTACTTTTTGCAATGTATCTGGTTTCCAACATATCTTGCCTGGTTGTGCGTAATATAATAACAGATGCACGCAAATCTCAATAATAAGGAAAAAGTTAATCAGCCCATCTCTGCAAATGAACAAAGGAATCAGAGAAGAGAACAGAGACAAATAAATAAAATCTTGTCTACAAATGCTCGCAGCAACAGCAAACCCTGAAATGTTCCAAAGGCAGCCAACCATTGAATTACATTCAAAATAATATGCTACTTGAACGTCAAACATCTTCAGGCTATTTGGTATTTTCTCTCATCTAATAAATTAATTAATTATGTCAGTACCTGACAAACATTGTACCTATTCTGAGAAGAAAAACAAGAGATTGCAGAAATTATGGCCCATTTTATGTTAGCTGTTAATATGGCTAAACAGACAATTCTCTGCTATATTCTTTTCTGAATTATGCAGGATTTCCAATTCTTCAAAACTTGTGCAGAGTCCTTGTTTGCTCCCCAATCTAGCAGATATTTCCACACAAGCCTGCATGTGAAAGTTTATGGCACTTATATTTCAAAATAATCACTTTCTAAAAATGACATTAAAAATGACCTTATTAGTGTTTAGAATTGCATCATGTGTTTTCATAAATAAAAAGCTAAACATGAAGAATTTTCAAAGTGAAAGAGTTTTGACAAATGAAATGAAAATATATAAAGAAATAGAGAGAAAGAGATTTGGAAATCAGCAGGTCACATGCACAGGCTGCTGCTTGCACTGTCTTTTCTCCAAACATATAAAGCTTTGCCAGAACAGAAGCGTATGACTTATATTTGAAAACACACATCTTAAAACATTGATAATTACACATTTTAAAGAGCACAATATATAGACTTTAAAATGCAGAGAGTAGTCTTTGCAAAACTGTTTGCAAACTAAATTCATACGTTGAATATTAAGCATGCAAACTTCTACTGGGATCTTTGCCTTACATTCATGCGTTCATACAAGTAATTCTAATCCTGATTTTGGAATACCTACAGTCTTCTTTCAAAAGGTTTTAAAATTTTTCATCTAAAATTCAGTTGATATTATCTCATTAATGTATGTATGAATATATGTATGTGTATATTTATGTGTGTATATGTGCATGTGTATATTATATATATTTTTTACATGTTACGGATAGGAAATCTCTATATAGATACATACATATACACCCCTCATAAATATTTGCTGAAAAGGTGGAAAATTGAGAAACATGAAGAATTTACCAAAAGAAAACACTGAGACGCTAACCGTACTTGAGAGCACTCCCCCTGCCCCCAGCATTCTCCATAGGTACCATGGAAAGACGTCTGCTTAGGATCACCCAACCGTTATCCAGGACCTGTCTTTGTCTGCTTGGCCTGCCATTATAAAAATACCAAAAACTGAGTAGTTTAAGAACTGCAAACATTTATTTCTCTGCTTACAGGCTGGGAAGTTCAAGATCACGCCACTGACAGATTCTGTATCTGGCGATGAGCCACCTCATGGCTCAGAGAGGCGGTCTTTCCATACAGTGGGGAGGGAGCTCTCTGGGGCCTTGCTTCTAAGGGGCTAATCCCATTCATGAGGGCTCCACACTCGTGACCTGATCAACTCCCAAGGGCCTCACCTCTCAACACCATCACACTTGGGATTAGGTCTCAGCATATGAAATGTAGGGAGGATACGAATATTCCATCCATAGTAAAGTCTAAAGAAAATCGCACTTAGATACAACTCCTTCTACTTCCTACTCTATGTACACATTCCACTTATTTTCAGGTGAAATTAGGTAAAAATGGGCATTGTTGAAGCCCCGAGAGAGAAATGGAATTACAGAGTCATTCTATACTATGTGAAGGGGTTTCTCTGGAAGCAGAAAAGCAACCCAATTATTTTGCCTTGGTGAGGACGTTGAGGAGTGGCTGCTGGTCCCATGTCCATGACTCCCAAGCTTCTCTTTCTCATCGGTTGCAGTTAACTCCTTCCCTCTGAAATCATTCATTTGCAAACAATAACTCCAAACTCTAATAACTCCACTTATTGTATAGTTACTAAGGCTATCCTTTTCTGAAAAGTGTTCACTAAATCCTAAGATAATGTGAACATAGGGCTTTCTGTGAGAAAAAGCTGTAGGTAAGTTAAAGGCTAACATCTGTTTATCTATCAGTCTATATTAGTACATTGCTATATGTTATCTACATACTAAATAATACATATAATGAGATTAGGGAACCAAAGACTAAAGAATTGCTATCTTGCGTAATTAAAGTGCAGTAGAATGGACAACATCATCGCGAAGCTCTCCATCCATCCAATGTTTACTGTGGCTCAGAAGGAAGATACTGTGGCTCGAAATGACTCACTGATTTTAAGAAAAAAAAAGGAAAAAGAAGATTCACACAGAGCATGAATGTTGTGACTTAAGATTAGACGTCTGAAGGCAACTATTTGTAAGTTCCTACATTTAATATATGGTTTGCTTTTCCAGGAAGGCTTGTTATTTATAATTCTCCACTTGGACTACCTTGATTTATAGAAACTCATTTTAACAGAGGACGTACCAGTTTCATGTTTATGTTGGCTATTATGGCAAACACATTGTGGGATGACTTTTTAAAAAATCTGGTGTCTTAATACACTGTAAAAATGGTAATGGGTGGTATTTCCTGCATTCACGCTATTGGTAAGTTAGGATTTTGTGTGCTCCATTTTTTTTTTTAATTTCTCAAATTCCACAGTCCCCCCCCCCCCAAAGCTGTACCCTCTCTTTTTCCCTTTGCTACTGAGTTCTGTGCTGCCTACAGAATACAGCTGCCCAGGCTGAATAGGAAAACACTGGATTTTTCCCAACTGTTCCAGCATCTCTTCGCCCAATGTCTCCACCCTTGTTTTGCCCCCACTCCACACATGCAGATTAGGAAGAAGGTAGAAAAATGTAAATGCTAAAGAATTGTGCGTGTTTTTTTTTTTTTTTTTTTTTTAATGTAGCCTCCTTCTCTGGTCACTCATGAAATTTGCAAGACATTTTAATCCCTACAACATCCAAGGGCTGGCTGGAAGGTATGGTTATCTTCAGATTTATACTTGGGGAAACAATGGCTCAAGGTCAGGAGAAAGAATGTTTGCCAGGAAGCTGTCTCCCCATGAAGTATTTCCACAATGTGTTGTCCTCTATATTAAATACTTTGGGATGACTACTTGAGGGCAACCGGATAACATTCTGATAATGAAAGCACAGACGGATTTAAAATTTACATATTTTTTAAAGAGTTGGAAATGAACCAGATTATTTTTGCAAGTAATTCTCAAACCTAATGGGCCTAAAAACTTCTGTCAGCCTGCAAAGTTATATTAATTCTTAACTTTTTTTTTTCTTTTTCTTTTTTCAAGTAGCACCTGGTGACTCTTCCTACCATCTTCAATTTCTTTGCTTTTCCTCTGGAGGTAAAATCATTGGCATACGCCTCCTGGAAAAAATATAATAACCTTGACTAATGGTTAATGAAATTCTTCTTGAATACTGGAGAGGCAGGGGAAAAGAAGAGTAGATAGGGAATTTACTGATATAATGGACCAGTACGGAGTTCCAGAAGTTTAATGTTACTTGGAATTTTTGAAATCCTGACTATAAAAGCAGAATATTCTATAAAAATAATGATAATAAACTTTCATTTATTGAAAGTTTACCATGTGTCAGGCGTGGACCAAATATGTAGTACGATATACTTCTCAGAAATGCCCTACGGTTGCATTTGATCTTTATTTCATAGGATACAAATCTGAGACACAGAGAGTTTACCTCCCCAAGGTCAATCAGCAAATATTATTTGGGCGATCAAATTGTAATCTAATATGTGAGAAGTAGATGGTACTTTAGTATTATTTTACGCTGAATATCTTTCTTTATAATAGCAGCATTGCTTCAAAGCCTATATATTTCTGAGGGACTGAAGTCTTGTACATAATGTGACTATTTGGGGCTGCATAGAGGTCATTTGAAGCGACCAATATTCACAATACAAAAGTCTTATTAACGTAACTGTAATTAAATTTCACGTGACTCTAAGTTGCTTTACAACTTAAAGTTGTCTGTAACTTGCATATTTTAGAGATTTTAAACTTGAGCTTTTATTTAAAAATAGAGACCGCTTTGTATAAAATTCTAGCCGTATTTCAGATAATGTCCTCTCAAACATGAAGGCACAAATTTACATTGCAAACAATGGGATTGCATTTAGGAATGGATTAATATGTCCTTTAAAATGCTCCAGAACTCGATTTTCATTTCAGAATAGAATAATTGTTTCTCTTGGTTTGTACTGAATAGTTATCTATTTATTAAAGCAACATTTATTTGGCAAACACCCTAGGTAAACTGTGTACTAGAATCTGGGTTAAGCATTGTTGATACGATGATTAATATAACTTGGCCTCTGCCCTTAGGAAGCTTACAATATGTCTTTCAACACATTTTTTAAAACGTGAGCCCATGTGGTGTGTGTGAAGTTCACAGAGTCTCTGTGAAGAGGTACCACCGTGAAGAAATAGTCTGAAATTTGCTCAAAATGCTGGCCTGCTTGCACCACCTTTGAAGATTCCTGGGAAAGTGATATAAGTACAGCAATATTCTATGTCAGTATTTAGAAGTTATTTATTTGAAGAATCGAGTCCTGAACAGAAATTCTGGTACATCTTCCTTGAAGACTGCCCATTTCCCCAACTTTCTAGGGTACAGTAAGAAACATCCTCAAGGAGAGTGCAGGTGAATGCCCCAGAAAAGACTGTGTGTGTTACACCCTCAGTCCCCACCCCAGAATTTTAGTGTCCCCACTCTCAAGTCCAATGAGCAGTTTCCAAAGCTGGGGTTTAGTTCTTGGACCTCATCGCTAAGCCACCAAAGGGAACCCTCCCTCCATGAAAGGGCTGGGAGGGGACGGGGCAGGGAGAATCAATGAAGTCCTTATAGCTAAGGCATAGGTGACTGGCCACCACCTCACCACCATTCACAGAGATGATGGGTATAACTAAGACTTTTTCATCTTTGAGAGACAAAAGAAAAAAACAAAACCAGTCTGTAATTCATGGTGCTGAAGAGAAAACCTGCGTGCACTCTAGGTCTGTAAATGGCAGGTGCCAATAGCACTGCTGGGGCAGGTGGTACCTGGCAGTGCCTCTGACAGAGCTGAGCACTGAGTTCTACTAACCTGTTACTCCAGACGAAAGGCCAGCTGGACGCAGCCTAGCTCTTAGGCAGTAGGTTCATCTTGCCTCAAAGGCCTGCAAAGTCCTGGTGTGGGAGTTGGGCCAGCAACATCAAACCATTCAAGTGGGTAACCAGCATCTCTCTCTCTACAGAGAGCATACTTTCAAGAGCCCCACCTGACAGCAAGGACGGATGGCAGCCCCATCAACAGACACCACACACTGAAGAGACAGTTGGTGATTTCCAGTGTTGACTACAGGAGAAACCTATAGTCTTCAAGTTCTCATGTATGAGTCCATTATCTGGCAGGGGCTCACTTATTCTTATATTAATTCCATTGAGAATAAAAGTTGAGGTTTGTCAGAAAGTTAAAACTAGAAGTACCCTATGATCCAGTAATTGCTTACTGGGTATTTACCCAAAGAAGATGAAAATATTAATTCAAAGGGATACATGCACCCCGATATTTGTAGCAACATTATCTACGATAGCCAAATTATGGAACCAGCCCAAGTAGCCATGGATAGATGAATAAAGAAGAGGTGGTGTGTATACATATATGGATTATTGGACAGAATATTACTCAGCCATAAAAAAGAATGAAATCTTGTCATTTGCAACAACACGGATCGAGCTAGAGAGTATGCTAAGTGAAATAAGTCAATCAGAGAAAGACAAATACCATATGATTTCACTCAGATGTGGAATTTAAGAAACAAAACAAATGAGCAAAGGATGAAAAAGAGAGAGAAGCAAACCAAGAAACGGACTCTGAACAACAGAGAACACCCTGCTGGTCACCAGAGGGGAGGTGGGTGGGGGGTGGGGGAACAGGTGATGGGGATGAAGGAGGGCACCTGTCGTGATGAACACCGAGTGATGTATGGAACTGCTGAATCACTATGTGTACACCTGAAACTACTACTACACTGTATGCTAACTATACTGGAATTTAAATAAAAAACTTATCATTTTAAAAAAACCTGAGGTTTGAAGTCAGTCAGATTCATTGAAGTCTGCATCCAAATAGGTATACCACTCACCAGGTCCAGGATGGAGCACGCCGCGTAATTTCTGTAAACCTTAAACATTAAGTGGCAATGATTATAGTAATTACATCCAACGTTTGTGGTTAGATAGTGGCATCATGACTGACCATACAACTTCCTGCTGGTGGGCACGAAGCTTGGTGTGGAAAGATACACGAACAATGAAGAAATCCCCAGTTGAGCTGGTAACTGGGTTTGCAAACATGAGCAGTCCTCCCGAGACAGTGAGGAATTGCTTTGGTCAGAGTGAAGTGGATAGAACAGCAGCAGAATCACAACGTCCTAGAAGGGTCCTAGATCATATTACCCAACCTCTTACTCAAAGACAGAATAATCTCTCTGATTTCCTTCATTGAGGTTCACATGTCTGTTTCAACCCTGAAATACGTGGATATTTCAAAAGTAACCTGCAAAATGCAGAGACTTGAGAGCCAAAAAAAAAGTAGATTAAGTTTTCATCCTGGCTCATTACTAATTTTAAGATCTTAGTTCCGTGACTCAATCTCTTGCCTCAGATTTCCCACCCATGAAATAGAAGAGCTAATGAAAATATCCCTCCTACTTAACCCACAGGATTACCATGAACCTCGAGCAAGATAATACACGTAAAACTCCCCTGTAAATGTGGAGACTCTGTGTAAATAAGGGTGAATGCTTTATTTTACTGTTAGCAACAGAGAGAGCGTGCTGTTTGAAAAAGGGTGCTTTATTCACTCTTCTCTTTAAAACCGCATACGCATTTTCATCTCTGTCATTCCTTGCTCAGCCCTTTCCAATGGCTATGATTTTCCTTATTACTTGTGTCCGCTAGTGCAAATGTCTGTTCTTACTTCTCCTCAAATTCCAATTTCTTCATGAAGTCTTCAGAAAATCTAACGTAATAAGAAAAATCAAAGAGACCTGGCTTTCGATCCCAACTATGACTTAAGTGATGTAACGTTTCTGATTCCTGGTGCCTTTGTTGTAACCTGTGGAAATGTACATGTATTACTAGTAGAGATTTAAAAGTACTAATATATGTAAATGAGGGGCACGTAAATATAACATACGATGTGCTTTTTTTTTCTTCTTGTCCTTTGCCCACATCAAGATTTTTCCCTGTCTTGTGATTTCCTAGAACATTGATTTTAAATAAAAATGGCCTTTTCTACTGAGTTCTTTTGTGTGTCTTTAATATGTTCTAAGCTCCTGGAGGGCAGGAACTGTGTCTGATGCATCCTTCTAACCTTTAGGAGTTCTGAGCATAGTGTTGGGTCAGCAGAAAAATGCCCAGTGAGTCACCGAGTCAGTATGATTCACAGTTCATTCTGGTTGTTGATTTGCAGCTTGACTACAGTTAAGTGCACGGTGCCAACCTGATGTCCACAGGGATCCTCTGTTCTCCCTGCACCTGGTAAGACTGTGGTCTCAATGAGATTATCAGGAGCCATGTGACTTTCACAGTGGTGACCCCCAAAGAGTAAGAGAGGCTTGACCATAGTGATGAAGCCATTGGGTTGGTTGTCCTTGAGGATGCAGGTACGTTAGGACGAAAGAAGAGAAATGACAGAGGAAAGTAGGGAGACCTCCCACCTGCAGAGGACATACCTGGCAGGAGTCTAGAGAACAATCTTAGGCTTCTTATTGTGACTTAGCAATCCCCAGTGTGAGACAGATGCAAAATGGTGGCTCTTCTGCACTGTGATCCAACCTGTTCTGTTGACCCCAGCCTTGAAAGGCACTTGAAACTAGGTGTGAGGTGAGAACCTTTTTCATTACCACCTCAGTGACTGGGTCCTTTTGTCCTTATTTATCTATGGTAGTGGATATAAGAGCGTAAAGGGCAGAGACCAGCTCTGGGATTTTCTTTGATTATTTATACCTCCTGAGGTCTCTGCATCATTAAGTGCTGCACACGTGCACGGGATGGACGCACAAAGTGCACAATGAGTTTAAACAGAGGGTCTAAGAAGACTTCTTTCTCAGCAGCATAATGGCACTAGTAAAAAGAAATTCTGGTGGAGCATTCTTGCACATAATTTCCAGTGACAAGAAACAGATCAAAGATAGAAGGAATGTCTTTCTGTGCTCTCCAGAGAGATGCTGGAAGTGATTGCGTGGCACTTACAGTTGCTGAAAACAGATTAGAAAGTTAAAGGCTTTGGTACCAAACCCGATTTCATTAAAAAGCCTCTGCTTTATTAATCCTGTTGTCTGTTAAGTTTAAGTCAGGAGCCACACGATGGAAGGGTGAGAAAGAGAGCCATGGAAAACAAGGCGCGCTTAATTGCTCTCTCTGAAGTCAGCGCAGAAACCGCAGCTTGGTGTCCACACACACGTGCAGTCCTACTGCCTTTATCCCCACAGGTCCCTCTGAGATAGCCCCGAAATATGTAACACACACACCAACTCACTCGTAAGATGTATGCGTATGATTTAATATGATACAATGTTTTCCTTGAAACAAAGGATATTCACCTAATAAAGAACAGCTGGGGCAGGCGGTAACTTTGCCCCCAGGGCACATACGTTAACAGCCTCGCGCACATCAAGTTCACTGAATGCACAGCGGCACACACTTGGGTTCCATGATGATCAATATGAAGAATGAGAACTCCCTCTTCTGAGCCATTTGGCCTACTGACTACGAACGCTTCCCTAAGCCCTTCAATTTGTGAATGGAAAGCGACGATAACAAATAGCACCGGCCAATGATCTGGGACACCTGCAGGTAGCGGAGTAGTCTTTAATCGGGGTATCCAAAAGATGGCCAAGACATTTTTCAAAGCATATAAGCCTGGATTCCTGTTTGATTCACTTAGTTTGTCTAGGAGGAGCTAGGATTGCACTATTTAAAGATGTTCTCCCAAGTGATTTTAATGGTTACAACAATTTAAGGAATATGACAGCAATCTGACATCTGCTGTGGATTGCAGGCAAACACTTAGCCTCTCTGAGTATTAGTGCCATCATCTGTAGATAATATCTTCTATAGCCATTACTTGACCTCAAGCCTCAGGTCTCCAGTACACTAACGTCTCCTGGTGCACTGGAAATGTTTTCTGGCAATGGAGCAGTCTTGTTTAATTTTGTGATTTTTGCATTGGACGGGATACAAAGAAAGATACAATCAGCTGTTTCAACTATCAAGTTATATTATATGTAGATCTCAAGGAAGCCAGTTTATACAAAATTAGGGGGGCTGTCATGGCTTCACATACTAAATTGGCTTTCCTGTAATTTACATTTATAGTTTAGCAAAATCAGAATAGGCTTTCCCATGCAGCACAGACATATGCCATTGGCAAGTGATGTGAGGAGCTCATCTCTTCCTGTGTGCCTTACCTGAAAACCCGCCATTGACCTCAGGTTCCTACCATTAGAGACTCATTCTTTAAGTAGAGACATAGGTTTATGTAAATATGCATGGCGATTTATTTCAAGGCATTGGCTCGCCTACGGGTGAAGACGAGTGTGTCAAAGATTTGTAGGGCAGCCTGGCAAGCTGAAAACTCTCTCAAGCTAGAATTATGCTCTATCCATAAAATGCCTTCATAGCCACACCTAAGTATGCATTAAATTGAATCCTGGTACTATGGTCTAGCCCAGTTGACACATAAAACTAACCACCATACTAGTTGACAAAATGCAAATGAAGGAATAAAAATGAGGGCAAACCCCCCATGCACCAGGATATTTTATTAACTTTTTGTTATGGGAAATTTCAAACATATACACAATGAAATCGTGTAATATGACCCCATGCACCTGTCAGTTGGTTTCAACAGTTACCAGCTCATAGATTATCTTATTTTATAATCCCAATTGACTTTCTTCTCTACCCAATGGTTTATTCTCAAGCAAGTCTTAGACACCATGCTATTTCACTCATAAATATTTAATATTTAATATGTATATTTAAATGTTAAGGACTCGTCAAAAATATATAACTACAACATTATTTTTACCCCTAAAAATAAGTGGTTAATAACTCTTCAGTGCCATAAAATGTCCCAGAACCGGAGGTGGGGACACCGCTGGGGGAAAGAGATGCTGGGGTTTCACGCCTGAATAAAAACACCTTAAAATGAAGGGGCAGGGTGATGTGTGTGGAGGAAGTGGAGGTTAGAAGCAAAGAGGGGCTGGCAAGAGGATGGTACCATCCCTTTTATGTCTGGGGGTCCCTTTTATGTCTGGCCAAGCTGGTGTGGTTGGATACATAATATTCTAAGATAGTCAGGAAAATGTTGCGTAATAAATTTCATTTTTATTATCTATTTTGTAAAAAAAAATAATAAAGGTGACGCTTCTTCTCTAGAAAGGCCTATCAGAAATAAATGTTATATAGAGAAGTTATTTGTGAAGAGCCCATACATTTTGAAACTCTGTGGAAGAAAATAGGGAGGATCTGTTCACGTCTGAAAATACATGCCTAACGCAGTCCCTGACACATCACGAGAAAACAGCAAACACTTGCTTTTACACAGTATCCAGAAAAATTAGTTGATATGGACTGTGAGCAAGTGTCAGCCCTTCAGGGGTTGATAGCTCAGCTCCACGCCATAGTAGGAAGAGAGGTTTGACATTATTCCAGAACAGTGATCAGAAGGTTAGGTCTGGGAGAAGGGACAAAGAAGGAGGGTGGGGTTCTCAGAATTGCCTGGGGGACCTTATCAACATGCACGTTCTCTATCCCCGCCTGAATTAACTGACCAGAGTTTCCAGAGTGATGGGAGACAGGTGCATTGTGAAAGAAAACCACAAAATTCTAGTAAGCTCCTTCTGGGAACAGAAAAAGTAGACTCTGGCCTACTTCAAATGTTACCATGAAAATGGAAACTTCCCGCTCACGGTGGTTCCTTTTTCCCTCCTTCTCTAGATTCCATTATCACATTCGTCTCTGATCACAATTCTCTGAAGTCTGGGGACAAGGACATCACATTCACTTTCTCTGTCTGTTTAATGTATTTTCTGGCCAGTTCCAAAAAAGTGGGCATTTGTTATCCGGGGGTGGGAGTGGGGTGGAGAAAGCACTAGCATTGTCTCCACTACTGAGAAGGTTGGCTTATATCCTGTGAGTGTTTCACTTGTATACTCCAAATATTTGGAGTTGCTCCTAAATTCCTGAATCAAAGGATATGCAGGTTGCTAGACTATGTTAACTGAGTAGTGAGCAGAGGTCAGCGATAGAATTGCACCTATATCGTGATGTATCTCTAAATACCAGAAAAAACCAAAACCTACCTATATCACGCAGGGAGAATGAGAATGATTTTACTATTTCTGTGACACATTTTCATCTCTACCTTTTTAAAAATAGAGTTATATATGCACAGACAAGAGGGGTTAATATTTTTATGTTTTAAAGAGGATTTTTCTATTTTGACAATAGAGATCTACATACGAGCTTTTGCTTATTCAGCACAATTATATCATTCTTTTACCCACAAATGTGGGAGAAAGGTAATCATTTTGAAAGAGAACCATGAAACACCAAAAAGAAAGTCATCTTTTATTGCCTAGTTGGAAATGAACTTCCTGTCAGCTTCGACATAAAACCCTTTCTTTTCTAAATCGTAGAGGTAGGATGCATGGCTCTGACCACCATGTAAAGCAGAAACAAACAGAGTAATTAGGGTCCAAAATACAGGGCCCCCTCTTAGAAGCTGTTGGGCTGGAAGAAGGAGCTTCAAACATAAGGAGTAGTTATTACACGCCAGGAGTTATGAGCACTGCACAAATCCCATTACCATTTGTGGAGTGGGGCACTAAGGGCTGACCATAAGAAGAGAGAGACCAATAAAACGCTTCTAGCAAGACAGAAGGGAGGTGAGGCTCATGAAAAGAACGTGGCTCAGGTTTACAACAACACCAAGTATGGAAGGGAGAAGGAGTCGTACGTTCTGGCTAAACAGCAGAGCGGCAGGAGGAAATGGACAAATGTGCAAAATGGAGAAAAAGCAAAAAAGCCAATACAGGAAACACATTTAAGGAGAAATAAATGCATCAATCTTTGCAATTTAGGAAACAGCCTTGAACACTAATAATGTTTGGGAAGACTCTTGAGGCCAGCAATAGAAATCTTACGACCGAGAGAACCAGTAGAACATTTCAGTACAAATTCAAAGGGAGAAGGATTAAGGAGGATGGAACACGGAATGTGTTTTATATGCTTTGTATATGTTTTTCTTATCGACTATCTTTTTCTCACAAAAATCCTATATTTCCCCCATTTTACAAATAAGGAAATTGAAATTTATAATTATAAAGAAGACCAGATCTGGGAATGAGTCTTGAGTTCTATGAGATCATGCCTTGATTCATTAACATAAATAATACCTATTCATGGGAGATCAGCGCTTCCATGAAAATCACTCACCTGTCTCCAGGTGTTCTGGAAGATTCTGGCTGTTGGATGAATAACTCTACATGCATTTCACCCTTTAGGACGCATGCATACTGCTTTCCATTGTCTTGTTTAGCTTTTCTCAAAGCTTTTGCATTTCTAAAGTCCTGATCAGATCTCCTATATATTTTGTTTTTCACACACGAGTAACATTCAATATCTAGAATGATCTGAAACAGCTCGTACCTAAACTTGTGGATCTAACAATGGATGCCAGTAGAAGAACACGAGACTGAGAGTCAGAAAACAATGTCAGTCTTCACTCCCCGGCTTCCTGCTTGTCAGCAAATTATAGAATCACACTAACACTAGATTTCTTTTATCGTAAAAAGGACTCCCTGGACCCCACAGAATGCTTTATGGATGCAGTCAAAATGGTATTTACATGAAAGAACCCGCATGCTTTAACCATGGCGGAAATGCAAGGGGACAATGACTATATAAAGACCACTAGGTGGGGTGCGGGCCTGACTAGTGCACGCCTTTCTCTGGGAGGTTGTGGTCACCCAGCGCCCACAGCCCATCAGCCCTCCTCTACCTGATGTGTCCTGCTCCAAATTCTTTTTTTTTTTTTAAGATGTTATTTATTTATTTATTTTAGATAGAGAGCATGTGAGCGCATGAGCACGGGGAGGAGCTGAGGCAGAGGTAGAGGAAGGGGGAAAGGATCTAAAGCAGACTCCCTGCTAGGCACGGAGCTTCATCTCAGGACCCTGAGACCATGACCTGAGCTGCAATCAGGTGTCAGACACTTCACAGACTGAGCCACCCTGCTCTCAATTCTAATGGAGAGGCAAACAGTGCTTTATGACAAAAGCTTTCATTTACTAACTCCCCTTTCTGATGGAATCTGAAAGTTTAACACCTACTTTGTCTTGCTTTTTTGTTTTGCTTTTCTTAGGCTTACTCAGGGTATTGCAGTGCTCATCTGGGTTACTCATAACACGTATTGATACACGTAAAACAGATATGCTGCCCATGATAACAGCTGCAAAGAGTATGTGCTCAACAAATGAATGGTCACTGAATATTCTCTAAATGCCTATGAAACTCTACAAAGAAAGACAGTGTTCCGACCTAGGGGACTCTCAGAATTCTTTGCGGAGAAAAAGAAAGAAAATAATAATTGCAGGTTTAAAAATTCACGCTAGTAAAACTAACATTGAAATAACTGATAAGCATTTTAATAAATTCAAAATAAAATCCTCCTTGAAATTACTTGAGAAAAGGGGGAGAAAACAGGGCTTAAATTATTTGTGATATTTCACCAGTAGCTAGGAGTTTATTTGGATTTCTATGACTAAAGAATTTAAGAAACGATCCTACAATACACATTTTTTTTTGAAAATACTTTAAAAATGTGAATAGATCCCAATTAGTCCATGGGTTACAGACAAGTAAATATACTCAAATATGCTTATGTCAACTACGTACAATATATACTCATACAACCATACAAAGAGTTTATCTAGCAATCTGAAACCTAGTCAAGTCTGACTGTATTTTTCCATACATACAGTAAATCTTCTCCTTGCTAACCCTTCAAGCAGTTTTCCGTTGAGTCTTTCTACCTTACTCGACTGCAAACACCCTCAGTTACTGTATGCAGAGTGATGTTTATTTTATGGAGCAACCTGACTGGGCCGTGGTGCCCAGATACTTGGTCAAATATTATTCTGTATATTTCTGTTAAAAGTGTTTCTTTGGATGAGAGTAACATTGAAGCCAGTGGATTGCGAGTCAAGCGGATTCCTCTCCGTAATGTGATGGCCCCACCCAGACAGTGAATGACTACAGCCAACACGGACCTCTCCTGAGCCAGAGCCAGACCCCACCAGCAGATTAGCTTTGGACGGACATCGCAATTCTTCCCTGCATTTCAGACAGCTCACCGGTCCCTTCAGAGTCGGGACTCAAGTAAATCTCTTTCTATGTACACATGTATCCTGTTGGTCCTGTTTCTCTGGAGAACGCTGGCACAGATGGTAACTGAAAATCTCAGGGATGCTTTTGTCTCTTCTGCTAAGCCTCTGATCTCATCTGCCCCTAGAGGAGCTCAGCCCAAGTAAGCTTATGAGCAGACACAGCATGAAGCGCTGGATTTGCCTCCCAGCTTCCTGGAGACCCAGGCTCATCTGATGAATGGGCTTCCGCGTGTTCCCAGTCCATGATTCCCTCTAGTCCTCTGCCTGATAAGTAGAACGGGAGAGGCAATGTGGATAGACAAGTATACGGTCTAACATTACATTGACTTCGCAGGAGAAGGAAAAAAAAAAATAGGTCAGCTGAAACCAGAAGCTACTTTATCCCTAAATGGCATTTGTCTCCATTATCATATCATTTTCTGAAATATGGTTTCACCCTAGACCATCCTCCAAGGTCAAGTCAACTGGATTACACATGTGGCCACTCACTGTACTTTTTACTGCTGTTTAACTCATTTACACGTGGTTAGAGTTTCCTTACATTTTAAAAATTGTGTTTTCCTAAATCCCTCCCCCATTGCAATGCCACTACCCATTGCTGACAAGGTAGGAGTTCCATAGCGCAGCGGGAGGAGATAATGAATGTTTGACTCTCTTTGGCTAACTTCCTACCATTTTCTTGTGGTTTACATCATGCAAGATCTTTCACGGTTCTGCCTGTCTTCTCTACTTATTTTCTTTCTCTACTGCTGACATTTACCGCATCCTCCCTAAAAGATTCGTTTTACTGGGAATTATAATCATTAATTCATCCTTCCTACCTTTCTGACTCACCCTAACTAGCAAAAAATTAATTCTAAAATATCTGAGTAGAGCATCTATTTGTTTTCTACCCTGCATAGATTTAAGAACTGAAAGGAAAAAAAAATGAGTACATAGGGCTTCATTAATATTTCTTTTAAGATTAACTTTTTAAGGACAATTTACATTAATCTTTAACAGATAAAGTATCTGCTTACTTTTGTGCCTTTAACTAGGTCAGTCCCCTGGAGATGATAATCAGGCAGTTTATAATGGTGAACTTAGGGTACTGAGTCCACAGACAATAGCTGGTTTCCTCCCCCACCTCTCTCCTTTCCTTCTTACTTTCTTGCTTTTTCTCCTTTTCTCCGAGCTTTTGGTTTGCTCTGACCCTGCCCCCTCACTTCCTATTCTGTTTCTAGACTTATTTGTTTCCTGACATTTTGGATCTTTTTTTTTTTCTTTTCATCAGATACTTCTCTCTCCTTGTAACCGGGAAAAATGACTTATTTGGCTTTTATTCTTAAACACTCTCAAAGGATGACTTATACTCTTTGTACGGACTGTTGCAGATAACCACTGCTGGTGACTCTAGACTTCTCACTGCATCCATCTGCTTGGTCAATGCCCTATCAACTACTCAAATGCCTTGAAAGAAAACTCAAGCGATGGGTAGAGAATATTTCACTACCCTATTTTAAAGGTTAGAAAATCAAAGCAGAAGAATAAAGAAATAATAGTTTGCTTAAGATCAAGTAACACATTAGAAAAGAGACACAAGAGTCCGTTCCTCCTGATGAACATGACTGTTCCATATTTAGATGCACCATCTCTAGGAATGGGAAGTTCAGGAAATAGATTTTACTTCTACAATAATCATTTTGAAAAGTAAATTAAGAAATGCCTTTTTCACTTTAAGTAGCAATTTAGTCATGAAGCTAGATCCAGATGTGCTAAAACACATCCCAGATATGATACAGCTCTTTCCAGAAATGTCATGTGAGCAATAAAGAAGGGCCTTCACTATAAATCATGCATTCAGCAAATCTTTATCAGGCCTCATCTGTGAGACAGACACTGAGAGAGGTGCTAGAGATACTACTGTGAACAAGACATCATCCCCAGTTTAAAGGACTTTACAGGCCAGCTTGCAGTAAAAGCCGAAAAAAAAAAAAAAGAGAGAGAGAGAGAGAGAGAGAGAAAAGAAGGAAGAAAAAGCAAACGAAGAGAAAAGAAAGTAAAGAAAAGAGGTTTCTAAATCTACTCTTGAGAGAGTATGGCAAGGGTAATTTATAGCTAACTGCATAAATGAGGGGCGCCTGGGTGGCTCAGTCTGACTTTGGCTCAGGTCATGATCTCATTGTCCTGGGATCCAGTCCCACATCGGGCTCCCTGCTCAGCAGGGAGTCTGTTGAGTCTGTTCTCTCTCCCTCTGTCCCTCCCTCTGTTCATGCTCTCTCTCTTTCACTCTCTCTCTCTCAAATAAAAAAAAAATAAATGATATCTTTAAAAAAGATAAATGTACAAATGATTCCTTTCCTAAGTCTGGAAATGATCTAAAAATGTGATATAGACTAAGTCATGCATCTCAAAGGGCTACAGTCCATATAAAGATGCCCAGTGTGTCTGTGGAATTAAACTATCATTTGGAGGTAGGGGTGATTAGGAAAAATAAATTTTAAAATTCCCCTTAGGAGAGAGAGAAACAAACAAAAAGTTTGAGAAACACTGGTTAATGTCTTTGCGATATTTGAGTCATTACCAGTATTTTACTGGTTTACTGGAACTACAAGAAATCTAGCACAAGTAACATGGACTCTATCTACAGTTGGAGCGGAAAGACATGCACCTGACTATTATAATAAAAGATCAGTCTGAGACATCACAGGATTTTCTAGGACAGGAACTCCTTTTTTGGCCTTTCTGTTTGTTGAGAGCTGGTGATGATTTTATTTTGTTCTCTGTACAAAACCCTGCACAGGATATAGCTGTAACACTTGTTTCTTCCTCATTTTGTTTCAGGTTTAACGCACTCAGCACAGCAGAGTGCACTGTGTATCACTGGTACTTAAAGGCGTTATTCTCCCCATCAGATTCATCAAGTTCAGTTGAGGTTTTTATTCTTGGGATATTTTCTGTCCTCATGTTGTCGATCATCCATTAATAGAGTAAAAACTCTAGTTGTGGTCCTGAATCACTAGTTCTTTCTGTTGCTTGTTTAGAATTCATACTTCTGCTCTGCCGTCTCGGATGTATAACTTTTTCCACTGGGATAGTTCCTCTTCAGTCTCTTTCTTCTTGATTTTGTTATTTTTTTCCCTTATAGTCATCCTCACACCTGATCTTTTTAATCTATTTTGATATCTATTGCCTAAATATCAAAAGATCTTCATAAATTAGTTGAGTGAAAGAATGTGGGACTTACGAATTCAGATTTCCTATCTTTATTTCTGGCCAGAAGTTCTGAAGAGAAAACTGCATATTTTTTCAAGTTAACTAAAAATCATTATCCTATGCTTATTTAATTGGCTCTATCTGGGAAACTGAAGGATATGAATTTGAAACAGAAAATCCAAAACACTGAAAAACTTTCCACTCAAAAAAAAATGGTAGTTTACAAAGGATTTGATTTTATAATTCTGATATCAGAGGCAGAAGCTGATGTTTAAGGGTCTTTCATTTGCATAATTTTTTGTTTAAGATTTTGTATTGTTTCTTGAAGACCCCTCATTTGTTTGTGCTTTGATCCCCACAGCACCTGGATGAGTCCACGCCTGACTGTGGTGGCCCCCGGTCATTAGCATTTCTGGCTCTGCCTTGGGGAAATTCTAGCCTAGCTGACACAAATGCCGAATTCATCTCCCCTTTACTTTTTCCCCTCAAAAAACCTACCCATTCCAACCAGATCAAACTTCTTAATGTCTTCTTCTTTTCTGTAACTTTAGTTCTCGGAAATATTCAGTTCTTTCCCTAGCTCATAAAATGAAGTCCTCACCCTGACCTCTGATGCCACCCACAAAATGGGCACAACCTCCCCACTTTCCATCCTTCTGCCAATCTCCCTTATAATCTCCTACTTCACTGGGCCACTCTTCCTCGCGGGTGTGCTTCATATACCCACAAATCTGGTCTTTGCCCATCCTCTCTCTTTTTCTCGAAATGCCGTCTAGGACAGCTCTGCACAGACGTGCGGCTGTGGTCTGGCTGCCTCCCGAGGACGGGTGGGATGGAAGGCTGCGGAGCCCAGCTGCTCTGCGGTAGGACTCACCCCCTTCACGTAGTCACCATTCACATACAGCAACACTGCGGGATCTTGTACTACCTTTGCCTTAAAAGGCTCCACGTTTCCATTGGTGCTCACCTCAGACTGACTGAACCGGTCATGGGACAAGGCGCTAAGTACAGGACCTCTGAGAAAGGCTGCATCCACGTTTGCGGGCAGACGATCATAAGGTGCACATAGTCCAAGAGAAAGACACAGATTATCTCTAAGAATACAGATGTGAATGCCAAAGAGATTTCTTTGATTCCGCTGTATGGACTGTCATTACGTAAGGTAGAAAGTGGACCACAATTGGGGGAATGTTGTGAGTGAGTGACAGAAAAAGGACTTTCTGTGGATATGTATTTTTTGATTAAATGTGGAATTTATGGCATCATGTGCGTGTTTCTTATATGGCATTTGGGATTCTCAAGGATTACAATATATTAATCTCCATCGGAGTTTATCTTCCTTTAAGTTACTACAGAATTAAAACAAACACACACTAAAAAATAAGTCCTTGAGTCAGTAACAATGCCCTCCACCTTCCCTAATCTGGCTGTAAAAACTCTTCCGTTACATTCATCTCAATGTCTTGTCTTACATGCTCCTTCCTACCTTGCTCTCCACCTCTGCTTTCTCACTTTCCTCCAAACCGTAATATTTCTAAATTATCCCCCAATAAATCAGCTTATAAATTATTTGAAGACAGGACTCTAAAGACAGCTGCTTTTTTTTTTTTTCCTCAATGTATACTCTAAAGATCTTCTAGGTACACAGGGAGAGATTTACCACCTCTCCTGTATTTTTTTAAAGTTTTTATTTAAAGTCCAGTGAGTTAACATACAGTGTAATATTAGTTTCGGGTGTACAATATGTTGAATCAATACTTCCATACATCACCTGGTGCTCATCACAACAGGTGCCGTCCTTCATCCTCATCACCTACCCCCCCCCACTGCCCCTCTGGTCACCATCAGTGTGTTCTCTGTAGTTCAGTCTGTTTCTTGGTTTGCCTCTCTCTCTCTCTCTTTCTCTCTCTCGTTTCCCCTTTGCTTGTTTATTTTGTTTCTTAAATTCCACATATGAGTGCAATCATATGGTATCTGTTTTTTTCAACTGACTTATTTCACTTAGTGTAATACTCTAGCTCCATCCACGTAATTGCAAACGGCAAAATTTCATTCTTTTTTATGGCTGAGTAATATTCCATTATAGATATCTACACCACCTTTTCTTTATCCATTCATCAATCGATGGACACTTGGACTGTTCCCATAAGGTGGCTATTATAGATAATGTTGCTATAAACATAGTGGTGCATGTATCCTTTCAAATTTGTAATTTTGTATTCTTTGGGTAAATACCTAGTAGTGCAATTGCTGGATCATAGGGTAGTTCTATTTTGAACTTTTAGAGGAACTTCCATACGGTTCTCCAGAGTGACTGCACCAGTTTGCATTCCCACCAACAGTGTAAGAGGGTTTCCCTTTCTCCACATCCTTACCAACACCTGTAGTTTCTTGTGTTTTTGATTTTAGCCATTCTGACAGTATGAGGTGATATTGCAGTTTTCATTTGTATTTCCCTGATGATGAGTGATGTTGAGCACCTTTTCGTGTGTCTGAGGGCCATCTGCATATCTTGTTTGGAAAAAATGTCTATGCATGATTTCTGCCCATTTTTTAATTGGATTATTTGTCTTTTGGGTGTTGAGTTTTATAAGTTCTTTATATATTTTAGATGCTAACCCTTTATGGGATATGTCATTTACAAGTATCTTCTCCTGTTCCTTAGGTTGCCTTTTAGTTTTGTTATTTCCTTTGCTTTGGAGAAGGTTTTTATTCTGATGAAGTCCCAATAGTTTATTTTTGCTTTTGTTTCCCTTGCTTCAGGAGACATATCTAATAAGAAGTTGCTATGACTAATGTCAAAGAGGTTACTGCCTGTGTTTTTCTTCAGGATTTTTATGATTTTAGGTCTCAAATTTAGGTCCTTAATGTGTTTTGAATTTATTTTTGTGTTTCATTCTTTTTAATGTTGCTATCCAGTTTTCCCAACACCATTTGTTGAGAAGACTGTCTTTTTCCCATTATTATTCTTTCCTGCTTTGTCGAAGATAAATCGACCATTTAGTGGTGGGTTCATGTCTGGGTTTTCTATTCTGTTCTATTGATCTATATGCCTATTTTTGTGTCAGTACCATACTGTTTTAATCACTACAGCATAAAGTCTGGGATTGTGATGCCTCTAGCTTAGCTCTCCTCTCCTCTCCTCTCCTCTCCTCTCCTCTCCTCTCCTCTCCTCTCCTCTCCTCTCCTCTCCTCTCCTTCCCTCCCCTCCCCTCCCCTCCCTCCCCTTTTCTTTTCTTTTCTTTTCTTTTCTTTTCTTTTCTTTTCTTTTCCTTTCTTTTCTAGGTTTATTTGGCTATTCTGGGTCTTTAGTGGTTCCAAAAATATTTTAGGATTTTTTTTGTTCTAGCTGTGAAAAATGCTGGTGGTATTTTGATAGGGATTGCATTAAATGTGTATATAGACATTTTAACAATATTTGTTCTTTCAGTCCATGAGCGTGGAATGTCTTTCCATTTCTTTGTGTCATCTTCAATTTCTTTCATCAGTGTTTTATAGGTTTCAGAGTACAGGTCTTTTCACCTCTTTAGTTAGGTTTATTCCTAGGTATTTTATTGTTTTTGGTGCAATTGTAAATGGGATTGATTCCTTAATTTCTCTTTCTGCTGCTTCAGTATTAGTATGTAGAAATGCAACAGATTTCTGTATGTTGATTTTTGTATCCTGAGACTTTAATGAATTCTTTTATCAGTTCTAGCAGTTTTTTTGTAGAGTCTCTTGGGTTTTCTATGTAGACTAACATGTGATCTGCAAATAGTCAAAGTTTGACTTCTTCCTTGCCGATTTGGATGCCTTTTATTTCTTTTTGTTGTCTGATTGCTGTGACTAGGACTTCCAGTATTATGTTAAGTAAAGTGGTGAGAGTGGACATCCCTGGCTTATTTCTGACCACAGCTTGTCCCCATTAAGGATGATATTAGCAGTGGGTTTTTTCACAGATGGCCTTTATTATATTGAGGTATGCTCCCTCTAAACCTACTTTGTTGAGGGTTTCTATCATGAAAGGATGTTGTACTTTGCTCAATGTTTTTTCTGCATCTATTGAAATGATTGTATGGTTCTTATCCTTTTATTAATGTGACGTATCATGTTAGTTGATCTGTGGATATTGAACCACCCTTGCGACCCAGGAATAAATCCCACTCAATCATGGTGAATGATTTTTTTAATGTGTTAGATTCTGTTTGCCAGTATTTTATTGAGAATTTTTGCATCCGTGTTCATCAGGGATATTGGCCTGTAGCGCTCTTTTTTAGTGGAGTCTTTATCTGGTTTTGGTATCAGGGTTTTGGTATCTGGCTTCATAAAAGAATTTGGAAATTTTCCTTCCTTTTCTATGTTTTGGAATAGTTTAAGAAGAACAGATATTAACTCTTCTTTAAATGTTTGGTAGAATTCGCCTGTGAAGCCATCTGGTCCCAGACTCTCGTTAGTTGGGAGTTTTTTGAGTACTGATTCAATTTCTGTGCTTGTTATTGGTCTGTTCAAGTTTTCTATCTCTTCCTGTTTCAGTTTTGGTCGTTAATGTTTCTAGGAATTTATCTGTTTCTTCCAGGTTGTCCATTTTGTTGGCATATAGTTTTTCATAGTATTCGCTTATAATTATTTGTATTTTTGTGGTGTTGGTTATTATTCTCATCTTCCATTTGTGATTTTATTTATTCGGTTCCTTTCTGTTTTCCTTTCGATAAGTCTGGTCATAGGCTTATCAATTTTATTGATTTTTTTTTTTCAAAGAACCAGCTCCTGGTTTCATTGATCCATTCTGTTGTTGTTGTTTTAATTTCTACAATATTTATTTTTGCTCTTATCTTTATTATTTCCTTCCTTCTCCTGGCTTTAGGCTTTGTTCTTTTTCTAGCTCCTTTAGTTGTAAACTTAGGCTGTTTATTTGAAGTTTTTCTTGCTTTTGAGGTAGGCCTGAGTTACTTACACTTTCCTGTTAGAACTACCTTTGCTGCATTCCAAAAGCTTTGGACCATTGTGTTTTCATTTTCATTTGTATCCATGTATTTTTTTAAAGTTCTTCTTTTGTTTCCTGGTTAACCCAATCATTATTTAGTAGCATGTTGTTCAACCTCCCTGTATTTGTAGTTCTATCAGATTTTTTCTTGTGATTGACTCCTAGTTTCGTTGCATTGTGGTCAGAAAAGGTCCATGGTATGACTTCAATCTTTTTGCATTTGTTGAGGCCTATTTTGTGACCTAATATTTGATCTGTTCTGGAGAATGTCCATGTGCACTCCAAAAGAATGTGAATTTTGCTATTTTAGGATAGAATGTTCTGAACATATCTGTTAAGTCCATCTGGTCCACTGTGTCATTCAAAACCACTGTTTCCTTGTTTATTTTCTGCTTAGATGATTTTTCCATTGATGTAAGTGGGGTTTTAAAGTTCCCTACTGTTACTGGGTTATTATCAATTATTTTCTTTATGTTTGTTATTAATTGTTTTATATATTTGAGTGCTCCTATGTTGGGTGCATAAATATTTGCAATTGTTATTTCTTCTTGATGGACTGTCCTCTTTATGATTATATAGTGCCCTTCTTTGTCTCTTTTTACTGTCTTTGTTTTAAAGTCTAGTTTGTCAGGTATAAATATTGCTACTCTGACTTTCTTTTGACGTCCATTAGCATGACAATGTTTCTCCATCTCTTCACTTTCAATCTGCAGGTGTCTTTAGGTCTATGAGTCTCTTATAGGTAGCATATAGATGGGTCTTGTTTTTTAAACCATTTTGACACCCTATGTCTTTTGATTGGAGTGTTTAGTCCATTTACATTCAAAGTAATTATTTATATGTATTTATTACCATTTTACTACTTGTTTTGTCATTGTTTCTGGAGATTTTCTCTGTTCCTTTCTTGTCTTTGTCATTTTTGGTCTTTCCTTTCCACTCAAGGGAGTTCCCTTTGATCTTTCTTGCAGGACTGGTTTAGTGGTTACAAACTCCTTTAGTTTTTGTTTGTCTGGGAAACTCTTTTTCTCTCCTTCTATTCTGAATCACAGCCTTGCCGGGTAGGGTATTCCTGGCTGCAGGTTTTTCCCATTTAGTACTTTGAAGATATCATACCCCTCCCTTCTGGCTTGTCAAAATTCTATTGAGAAATC
The DNA here is from genome assembly GCF_024610735.1 of Ursus americanus. NCBI lineage: Eukaryota > Metazoa > Chordata > Mammalia > Carnivora > Ursidae > Ursus > Ursus americanus. Next base: position 61,083,716 of record NC_142142.1, read on the forward strand.
TCCAGCTAGCCTTATGGGTCTTCCCTTGGTTAGGGACTTCTTGTATCTTGTTGCTTTTAAGATTTTTTTAATTTGTCACTATATTTTGTAAATTTAGTTACAATATGTCTTGGTGTTGGCCTGGTTTTATTGATTTTGATGGAAGTTCTCAGTGCCTCCTGGATCTGAATGTCTGTTTTCTTCTCCAGATTAGGGCAGTTTTCAGCTCTTATTTCTTCAAATAAATTTTCTGCCCCTCTTTCTCTCTTCTGCTGGAGCTCCTATAATAAGAATGTTACTACGTTTCTTGGAGTCACTGAGTTCCCTAAGTATATTCTTGTGTTGCATAATTCTTCTTTCTCCCTTTTGTTCCATTTTGTTGCATTCCACTACTTTGTCTTCTAGGTCAGTAATTCATTCTTCAGCTTCTTCCAGGTTGCTGTTTATTGCAAAGCCTGTTTTCAATCTCATTTATTGCATTCTTTATCTCCTATTGAGTATCCTTATGACTATTACTTTAAATTCTCCATCAGGTATGCTACTTACATCTGTTTTGCTTGGATCTCTGGCTGTGATCTTTTCTTGTTCTTTCTTGTGGGATGAATTCCTGTCATGGCATTTTGTCTGTCTCTGCCTTTGTCTTTGTTTAGAAGAGCCAATGATGTCTCCGGCCCCTGAGAGAAATAGCCTCATGAAGAAGAGTTTCTGTAGTGCCCAGGTCCTGGTGCTTCAGGGAGTGTCCCAGTGTGTACACCATGTCCTCTGCTGCTGTGTTCTGGCTGCTCTATCCTTCAGGCCAGTCTTGTATAGAGGCTCTCCTAGCCTGCAGTGGGCAGTGTTTGGTCCTTAGCCAGACGTGGTGAGTTTTAACTAGGTTTCCTCTGGTCTGCTTGTGAAATGAGACCTGATACTACTTCCACTAGAACTGAAGCCCTGCGGAGCTCTCTGGTGAGACGAGGTGTGGGCAGGCGTTTCTGTTGGTCTTCTGAGGACGGGGCTCTCTGTGATGGGACGGAGGCAACTTGACTGAGAGGGGCAGTCCTGACAGAGTGCAGAGATGTGAGACTTGGTGTATGTAAGTTAGGCACCAGTGTTGGTGCTTTGCTGCCTCCCACTGGTGGCTCTGTGTTTATGCTGAGGAGCGGGGATGTGAAGGGGAATGGTGCTGGCCAACTCCCTTGTTTCCAGAGAGGCATCTCTGTGAATGCTGCCTCCAGGGAAGCACTCAGAGAAGAGTGAATAGTCTCTCCACTGTATGGCCCAGGTACTCTTCATTTTTTTTTTTCTATTAATATTTTTTTATTATATTATGTTAGTCACCATACAGTACATCCCTAGTTTTTGATGTAAAGTTCCATGATTCATCACTTGCATATAACACCCAGTACAGCATGAAATATGTGCCCTCCTTAATACCCATCACCAGCCTATCCCATTCCCCCACCCCCTTCCCCTCTGAAGCCCTCAGTTTGTTTCCCAGAGTCCATAGTCTCTCATGGTTCATTTCCCCTTCTGTTTACCACCCCCTTTCTTCTTCCCTTCTTCTCCTACTGATCTTCCTACTTCTTACGTTCCATAAATGAGTGAAACCATATGATAATTGTCTTTCTCTGCTTGACTTATTTTGCTTAGCATTATCTCCTCCAGTCCCATCCATGTTGCAGCAAATGTTAGGAAATCGTTCTTTCTGACGGCTGAGTAATATTCCATTGTATATATGGACCACCTCTTCTTAATCCAGTCATCTGTTGAAGGGCATCTCGGCTCCTTCCACAATTTGGCTATTGTGGACAATGCTGCTATGAACATTGGGGTGCATATGGCCCTTCTCTTCACTACGTCTGTATCTTTGGGGTAGATACCCAGTAGTGCTATGGCTGGATCATAGGGTAGGTCAATTTTTAACTGTTTAAGGGACCTCCACACTGTTTTCCAAAGTGCCTGCACCAACTTGGATTCCCACCAACAATGTAGGAGGGATTCCCTTTCTCCACATCCTCTCCAACATTTGTTGTTTCCTGCCTTGTCAATTTTTGCCATTCTAACTGGCGTACTCTTCAGATCACTGTTTCCACACTGTCTGCCCTGGAGTTGTTTGCCTGCCTTCTCTCCAGGAGCAGGGCAGTGCCCTGTAGGTTCTATCCCAGCCAAACTCACTGACCTTTAAAATTCCAGGCTTTAAGCCCTGCTGGTTGCAAGAACTCATGAAATTCAGCCCCTCTCATTTTCCAAGTCAATGGCTTTGGGTAACACCCTTCTTGTGCATTCCCGTGTGCACCTCTCTCTTGCCCTTCTCCATGACCACGGCTCCCTCCCCTCTATAGCACCCAGGATCCATTTCCACATCCCCACACTTCCTACCTTCTTAGCTGTGGGTTCTTTTCTCCCTTTAGCTGTGGAGTTTGTTTTCTCAGTCTTAAGGTTGATTTCTGGGATATTTAGGATGATTTGATAGTTATCTAGTTGTGTTTGTGGGACAATGTGAGCCTGGAGTCCTCCCACTCCACCACCATCTCTCTCCTCCTGCCACCTTCTTTTTTAAAACATAATCTTGTTGAGGGTATTTTCCTTCCAAATGTCAGCTCATCATTCATTTTACTGTATTGATTTTTGCTGTTGAAAGAATTCTTTACCTCCTAACTCTTCAGGGAAGTGGCCGTTATATTTCTTATCCTCCATGTCATAGACAGTTAATTCCTTTGGTCACCTTCCATTTTTCAGTGACTATTATTTCATACTTTCCTCGATGTACTTCTTCAGACTAAGGCAGAGAGGAAAAGAAAGAGAGAACGAGAGAGAGAGAGAGAGAGGGGAAGGAACTCTAGGGATTTTTAAATGACTTTCGCTTTTGCGTATTACTAACATTTGGCATTGTCACTTTCTGTGTCTCTGTACATTTTATTTCTTCCTCTCCAGATTGTTCGATTGCTCCTTTTTTAAATCTGAAGTTAAATGTTCTTTCCCACTTGATTTGTCTACCAATATTTTCAAACTATTCTGTCTCCCTGTTGTTACTTCACAGTCAACAGTGGTGTCAGTGAGACAGCTTCCAACCTGCCATCATCTGTGAATATCATTAGTGTGGTGTTATTTACACCCTCTTTCAACTCACTAATGAAGATGCTGGGTAGATTGGACTATACATCGACTCTCTAGAGATAATACGGTGAGAGTCGCCATTGTTCGTTATCTTTCATTTTTGGTCCTTGGGCTATATTGCAGCCTGTATCTAAACTTGAGAAGAAAATATCCTTGAGGCAGGCATCTTTTTAAAAAAATCCATCATATAGCTAACAAACTGTCATACATATTCAACGGGATTTTCTCCTCATGACCCAATGACTACTGTTTTTTGAGACGGTGTTAGTGCAATTCCAGGAGTGACTAGCCTTCCTGCATCAGGTTTGTTAGCACGGCACGTGAAGTTCACAGGCACGCAGACACAAAGGCTAAATTTCATTGTGCTTCTGCCCATAGGACAAATGGTGGTGTTCTCACAGGGCATCGCTCTTTTAACCTCTGTAGTTTCACCTTCTCATTCCTTTAACGTCCCCTGACCCTTTTTCCTTTTGCACTTACCAAATTCTTTTCCACTTGGCTCTCATATCACTTCCCATGGCCTTCAGACAATTATTTGTTCTCTTTGTATTCCAGTTCCCCTGCATTCCAATTATAACTCCATTACCACACTTTACATGTAATAGTATACCTCTTTTTATCTACAAATCTATCATCGCTCTGGGCCGTGAACATCTGGCGGGCAGAAATCTTGTCACAGTCATCTTTATTCCTTGGTGTTTAGCATAAAGTAGGCACTCAGTAAATGTTCGCTGACTGAATGAGTGAATTAATGGCCTGTTTATAGGGACATCAATAGAGAACTTAATTTGAATAAATCAACTTTTTATAAGCAATTTACAGCGGAATACCTTCCCTCCAAATTAGTTCTATTTATTAACACTTTATTAGGAAATGCCAAGTTGTCTCTACCTTTCTCTATACACAGCCTCAGTTTTTTTAATCGTTTGTAAAATGAACAAAAAAGCAAGTAAAAAAGCAAATAATGCATAGTTGGTTACTGTTATTATTTTAATCACAGAGACCCTTAGGTAACAGTATTTTTTTTCTTTTAAGAATGAGAAAGAAATGTAAAGAATATGAGCCTTATAGCATATTTTTTAAAAGTTCCTTAATATTCTGATGTCAATAAAATGTTAGACTGACATTCAGTATAATATAGATTCACAGCATTTGAACCGAGAGCTATTGAACTGATATTTATTTGATAACTTTTGGAGACTCTCCATCCTGTGTTTTACAATAAAGCTTTAATTAGATGTAGTCGATAATATTTGTTAATATGAATTAATGGAGTTGAGAAATTATTTTATCCCAAGGGCAAAAGGAAGAATGATTTTCTTATTGTGTTGACCAAAATGAATGAGGTTTTCCTTCTAATGTTATGTAATCTGTATGTTGTGCTGATTTTAATTTATAGGTTGACATTGTTTTAAATTCTAGGTAGAAAAAATATATATAGGAAATACAAGATTAACACTAAATAAAAGGAAGACAGGTCTTTCAATGGGTCCAGTAATGACAGAACAGTCTTCATGGAATAAAGAGAAACAGGATGTGTAAGATAATAGTAATGTGTACTCCACAAACACACCCTTACTGTGAGATTGCACTGTGTCTAAAAGAAAGAGGAAATGGTGTCATTAAACCAAAGTGCAAGCTGTAAGCAAATGGAAAAAATGAAATATCTATTATTTGGCTGAAATACTCCTAATCCTCATGTTGTAGCAAATAAGTAAGTAAGGCTCGACTCCACCCCATCTATTAATTCTTTCCTGAATTAACAGACACCCTGTTTGACACTGTAAAAGCCACTGTGCCACTGTTCCAAGCTTCTAATGAACAGAACACACAGAAGCTCCAAAATATTATTTTAAATTTACCTTAGCTGCACAATAACCAAATAGCAGATTTTGGAGTAAGAAGCATATGGTTAATTTTACTTTTATTTCAGTTCAGTTCCATTTCCATGATGCCATGTATTTCAGTAAAAATAAATACTACAGATTTCTTTTTCTATAGGATTCTAAACATGTATATTTGAGAACTTTTCAACTGTTTGCCTAATGTTTTTCCCTGTGGATCCTTACGTTTGTATTGAATAGTCAGAAACCTAATCCAATAATCCTGACGGTATTTACATCAGTGTAAAAACCTTCATGGTGCTCGGAAGCTTGGATTCACAAAATCACCCCCACGTAAGGCAAATATTTCCTCCTCTGTGGTATGCTGCTGTTGCTATCAGGTGTTCAGAGTCATGGGTGAAGCTTTTCACGTGTAAATCTTAAAGACGAAGAAAAAGAATTCTTTTAACCTAATTTAAAAGTTAAATGTCTATCTTAAATATAGACATAAATATGACTAACATATTAATATTAAATTATTAAACATGCGCCATAGGGTTTCTGATGTTGTTCTATGTGCTACAAGAGACCATGAAGAATTAGATAAAATGTGCCCTGTTCCCAAAGCGGTAAGTGCTCTAAAATGGCGGGTGAAAGACAATAAGCAAGTAAATAAATAATATAACAATACCGTGTCAGATTGTGATCAAGGTTACGAGGCAAACCGGGTGATATGATAAGTATGCTGGGAATTGGGAGGTGTGGCACGTGACACGGGGAGTCTCTGAGGAGGTAAACTTGAGCTGAGAACCAAGAAAGAGAAGGGATCGGCCACGTTAAGAGCCGCGGAAAGAGCTTTCCAAGTGAATGGGACGTTAAGTGCAAAGACCTTCCAGTGGGGAAGAGGCTCGGTTTTTAATGACCAGAAAGTGAGCTTGCCTAGAGTGGGCAGATGACCGCAAGAATGACTGAAGGCACTTTGGGAGAGGCAGACAAGGATCCAATCACCAAACATGTCATTAAACAATATAAACTCCCGAGTATAAGTTTAGTACCCATCCCATATGAAATTGCTACTGGTAGTAACCATTCCTAACATTAAGAGCATATTTCCCAGTTTGCTTTAAGTGAAATCTTTAGTTATGTTGCTCTTCTAACAAACATTCGTTGAGTATTGACTATGTGCTCGACATTGTTCTGCCCCAGAGATGGAGTAATGATCTAAAGGGAGAGAAGACTCCTGTTTGTAAAGCACCTTTATTTCCCTTGCTTTGCTGACAGTGCTTTGAGTGCAGAAGATGACAGCTTCTGGGTTTCCCACTTGCAGCTCTTTATTGCTGTCTGTTCTAATTTTGCTAACAAAAGTCTTATGTAGGTTTCAATAACTCTAGGAATAAACAGTTATCATACTTCCCTTTCATTAGGGAAAAAAATTCTCTAATGAAGTCAGATTTTGACCTTGTAAGAATGCAGCTCCTTACTTTTTGAGGGACAACAGAAAATAATCTTAGACTGTGAAGCTTTTGACTGATCTTACATCAGAAATGGTATTCCTTATGACAGCTATTCTCCCAAAGCGGGCTGTACTCTCTGTTTCCTTTCTGGCATAAGGTGGCACCCATCCATTCACTTCTTGGCACTATTTACCATGGATGTTTAATAGGATGTAGAAGGTCTCAAAAAATGTTTTGAATAAGAGTCTTAAAATAAACCAGCATTTTCTACCTTTTATGTAATTTGGGAAAAAATAGCATAAAATAATTTTAAAATACAGACTTACAAGAGTTTATTCATAACTTCCAAGCCCTTTCTATAAAGATGCTTCTCACAGGATTGATTTCTTAAATGCTAATGATTCTGTCTCTATCATTATACAGATCTAAAACTCCACGGGAATGGAAGAAAAGTGACTTGATGAATGGTAATTACATGATCATAGTCGACAGTTTAAATATCTACAAACAGATAAGTAAATAGTGAAGATGATGGGTCTCGTGGGCACACCAACAGTGCACTCAGATCTCTGTGCAGGAAGTGAAAAACCTCAGTGAGGTTGTCACCACAGTACATTGCTGCGACGGCCCTAAGAGAGTTTAGACAAGATTTGTTCTCTTTTGTTCTTAGTCGTAGGTATAAAGTGTAATAACTTCGATTTAGAAAACAGTACTAGCAGAATTTTCATATATATGGAACTTGATTTGAAAAAAGTCATCCAACAGGACACATCAAATGACTCCAAGGGTCACCTGAAGGATGCATTTCTCAAGTAATTTCAAGTACGATTTATAAATACGACACATTGCTTCATAATAGTTTCCATTTTATTTCTGTTTCTCCATTCGCTGTGCTTATGTAGGCTACATATGAGGTCACAGTGGGTCAAGAGTTTTATAGATGATTTGATTTTTAACCCAACATCTGTGCAATCCCAGAAAAATAAAGAGAAGGTGAAATCGTCGTAAATGTTCTCATAATTAAGGGCATACTTCAGCAGGCTACCCTTGGAGATACATCATAAGATTCCATATTGGACCCTCGAATTAGTGAATACTGTGTCTTCCATGAAACCGTCCTTCCTCCACATCCACATCTGTTGTGGGAGCCCCACCTGTGCTCTGCCATAGCTCCCTGAGAAGCACCTCTATCTCCATACTTATCATGCTGAATTACGATACAATATCAATGGCAAGGCATTTCTGAGGGCTTATTATGTTCCACTAATCCATCACACAATTTTATTAAATCCCTAAAACAAACAAACCTGTGGGGCAGATATTGTCTCTACCAAAGGAAACCATCTCTGAGAAGGGAAGGAACTTACGCAAGGCCAGGTGGCCAAGGAATTCTGGAAATGGGATTAAATTCCACATCGACCTCATTCCAAAACCCATTACTTCTGTTCACTGATGTACAATTATGTGTATTATCATTGGAAATTTTTCATGAGGTCAAGAGGCTTAAACACACACTTGAGAGGTAGCTACTGATGACTGTCCTCATCTTACGAAAGAAGAAACTGAGGCACAGTGAGATCAGAGAGAGGTCAGTGTGACAGAGTTCACGAACAATGGGGCCTGCGATCCATGCCCGACAGCTGAACACCAGAGCAGGCCCGCAACACTTTCCCATTCAGCCACCATAACCACACTATTCCAGAAGGCTGCTTGGGATGAGGGAGAGACAGCAGTGGTCTCCAGCAATGCGGATGCCTGGCTCCCACCCCTGGACATTCTCATTTCATGGTCACGGGGCACCAACCAGGCTTTGAGATGTTTCTGAGCTCCCCAGCTGATTCTAATGCATCCCCAAGTCTGGAAACCAGCCACAGAAAGACTGTAGCAGAGAGCGTGTCCCACCATCGAGGAGAATAAATATGACCTCTCTTCATTCTTTCATTATTATTAATGTTATCATGAGGCACTGGTCTGAGAGCAAAACAGATGAATTTCAAAGAAGAAGGCAAAAAACAAAACAAAATGATAGAGAACAAGAACAAAAGAAACTGATATAGGTCCCAAATATTTTCACTGTTCGTAAACAATTTAAAAATCGCTTTTCTAGAAGGTAAACCATAAAAAAAAAAATAGAAGCTTTAAAAAACAAACAAATCAAACAACACAGCCCTGAGACTCTGCTTCCAGTGGGGTTTACTGGATTCTCTTCAGCTCTCTGAGTCTCAGACAATCCTCTGTTTGGTTTCCCGCGGAGGCCGCTGCGCGGGACTTTCCAGGAACACCACCGCGCTCACTTAGGGCTCCTATTTTCCGCGAGCCTTTGAAGTTTGCTCTAGTGATTACTGACTCATCCACGGCTTTACAAAGAAGAAAATTATATTCAAGGGAGACAGGCAACGCTCAGCAGTTTTCAGTCTTTCTGTCGTATTTCTAAACCGTTCCACCCGGAGGCAGAGATATGGATCTCTTAAACTCTCAAGGTTTACTTGCGCCTGGTGGTGCGGTTGTTAAGCCTGTGTTCTCCTAAACACCCGTGCTCTTAACGGATATACAACCCTTTGACTCTGTCCACCCTTCAGCTGTGGCTCGCTTTAGGCAAAGGACATGTGGCTGCTAATATTAGTCTGTCATTAAGTGAGTTTCCTAAGGTCAGCTAGCTTTGGTGACTAGGAGGAAATGCATTTGTGAGGATGTGAGGCAGGACAGAGGGGTTATTTTCACGATCATCTCTAGTCTTTATTTATGTTTATATCATATTTTCATTTAATCTATTAATTTTAACATGCTATGTATGTGATATTTGAAAACCCTGTGCACGAAGGAAAATATTGACAATTTTGACTCTGAAGAAAGAGTGGAAATAGTAATATATTTTGCCTTTTTCCCCCCTCGCTCTGTGAACCTTTATCATAGCTGAGGAGTGGATGTAGGCCTACAGCTGACACTACTAAATTTACAATTTTTCAAATGTCTTAATACTGTTAGAATACGTACAACAACCTAATACAACTCTATTTCATAATTACCATAGGACGCTTCTGCCCACAAAGAGATATATTATGTTCCCATAATGTATTAGACAGAACAAACGTGTGAATGCCCAGGGCAATTTTGTCATGAACAATATATGACCTAAAAAAGCTGGGTTTCTTCAATTTGGTTACAGTAAATGGATCCAAGCAAATCAGAATATTCAGAGCATGAATGTAATCAATTTGAGCCCAGCTATTCTGCTTCAGAAAAGTCAGCTCAATTATTTCCAGTCGTTTAGATATTTTTTAACAAGAGAGCATTTTGGTTTTTAAACAGCATCACAATAAATGCGTATATTATAATACCTGGAAAATATATTTCTCATATCTGATTCACACAAATGTATAGAGCAAGACATACAGTCCAAGAAAATTTAATTTTCCATGCACAGAATTAGCACGTCAGCAGAAAGGCTAACGTTATTTTACTCTTGTGTGTTAAATACATGTGTAGAAAAGAATGTCCCCATTGGATTAATTGCTAAGATTTTCAACAGTTTTGCCAATTAGTGTCAAACGAAAAAGGGAAAACCTTCCTACTCGGAGCCCAACTGTAATTTAGCCTATAAAATTTAGACTTACAAATAAGTCTTAATTTTTGGTGTTCCCACCGACTTGAAGTTATTTTTTTTCACCAAGCTGAGGTTACTTTATACCATTAACTGCCTCGCTCATCACCAAAGGCTTTGTGTTATTTACGAGATTCAAAATAAATGAATGAATGAATGAGTAATAAATAAATCAGCAGAGTATCATGCTTTTCCTTATAAAAATCATGTGTTTAACTATAGAGTCTGCTCTTTAATTTGCAAAGTTTGACGTGTGTTTATATTAAAATGATGTATCTTTCTACCAAAGAGAATTTAACAGAACAATCTTCAAGACCCTAAGAATCATGAAAGACTATTTTAGTCATTATTTTAATACAGACTTGTTAGTTGACCTAGCAAAAGCAGTTTAATTCTGGTTAGAAGCTGGTTCTAACAATCTTGAAGAGGACCTAACTTGCCCCTTTGTTTTCCTACTATTCCTCGGCTCAAAGCATCTGTGGTCCATTCCTGAGGGCTGTCAGCCTGTCTTATTCTTCTTTATATTTCTATATGCATATATGTCTATATATGTGTGTGTGTATATAAATATAAGTGAATATCACCCACATGTACGTGTATATATATGTAATATTTAACCCCACACCATGCAAGGATGCTCACTGCCACATTAGCCAACCCCTACAGTGGTAAATTACTTAATCAAAATCTCTCAGTTCTTCAAAGCCCTCCTTCTTTTCCAAGTTATTCTAATATCATCTTGTAACAATGAACTCACTCCTTTAGCAACATGCATACAGGAAACCCAACCAGGGAGAGGCCTTCCACCAGGTGCAGAAGAAGGCTGATGCTAGAAGTGAAGGAGTGATGTTGGATCCTGCACCTGACCCTTTCATTGTGAAGGTCATGCAACTAGAAGACTTTGGAGTAGCTAGGATAGTCTTGAGGTGGTCAGGAAAGGAAATTGAGGGTCACAGCAAGAACCCTTCCACAGCTAGGACATGTCCTGCAGGAGGGCTAGTTCAATCGGAGTGTATTGTGGCCTAGAGACACTCTGACCCCCTCCTACTGCAGCAAAATGGACGGACTTTGGACTATTGGCTGAGCATGTAAGTGTGAACGAAGAAGGCCACAAACTGAGAGACCAGGGCTGTGGTGTGCTGCACTAACAGCTGTGTAAACACACCATCACACACAAGCTTCTATCGAGAGCGTGGGGTCAGTTTTCAACAGAGACATCAGACGGCGTGACTAAAACTCCTGGCTCACCGAGGCCTCCAATCAGTGCTCACCCGACACAGCCATGCCCCTGAGCCCCTTCTCCCCGATTCCACGGTCCACCAGCACAACCCCCTCCTTACAGATACCTCCAGCTCTCTCTATCTACGCACACGGTAGTCACGGGGAACGGCGACAGGCGCACGATACCTCACATTGCTTACAACGTCTGCTACGACCTCGACTGCACACTCCAAAGGGCACTCAACAGCTCCCAAGCATAGTGTCATTTCTTCAGTGAGTTGACTTTCTCCACTTTCGGAGGCAACCATCTGCACCTACTACTCCTTTGTCAATCCACCATCACGTCCTCCGTTTCGCCTTCGTCTCGTGATCTCATGGATCTGCTCACCATCCATCACCAGCACCCGCACTTCAGGGGGCAGGGAACAGTCATGCCCCCACCAAGGCCCTCTCTTCTTCAGCTGTGACCTCACCACCTCCCACTATCTCCCGGGACCGGCTCCTTCCCTCTGCATTTCAACAGCTCCTCGTCTACTATCTTATGAAAATGCATAGACACATGCAAAACTCATCCATCTTTTAAAAATTCCTCATAGCCCCATGTTGCCACTCTGTGACTGCCCAATTTCTCTGTCCTTATAAAGCAAGACTTATACTGGGTACTCACGGTCTCCCTTTCCACATCTGCAGTCTCACCACTCCACCAAAACTTGCTTTTCAAGGATGACAGCGGCCGTGGCGGTTGCTTCATCCACTGTTCTGTCCACTGTTCACATCCCTGTTCTCACCTCTATAAAACCTGCAATAGAATGGGAGACAACTGAATACCTTCTCCTTCTTGAAACATTCTCACGTCTTGGCTACTGTGAAACCGGTGTGCTCCATGGTTTCCTTCCTACCTTTATCACTTCTGTCTGTTGATTGGCTCTGTGGGGTACAAATTCGCCTTACTCAGAGAGGTCCGGCCTTTTCTCCACTACCAGGGCCACTCTGGTGCTTCGTTTCACTCCAGATTATCGCGCTTCCCTGGGAAGCCCTCTTTTCCAATATGTCCTTGGCCAAAGTGGCCTTGAACCCCATTTGGGAGACAGAATGCCCGACAGCCCCTGAGATGATGATCAGTGCTTCTGCCCGTTGGTCTTGGAACCATTCCTGCTCATGTGCCTTATTATGTGAGTTAAAGCCCCTTGGGACTTTTTTCCTATACACTTCCTTGGAGAAATCTGGAGAGTAGACAGACTAGTCCTCATTCGGCTTACCAAAGGCAGGGCCTTGGATGGAGCTCATCAGCTTGTTTGAAGCTGGGGTTGTGTGGAGCACCAATGTCCCTTTTCATCCTTCCCATTACCTCCTTTTCCTTTTCCTTCCTTCCTTCCTTCCTTCCTTCCTTCCTTCCTTCCTTCCTTCCTTCCTTCCTTCCTTCCTTCCTTCCTTTCCTTGAGTTTCTTTCTTTCTACTGAGATAAAATTAAAGTGCCAAAATATTCACCCTTTAAATGTGTGCAATTCAGAGATTATTAGCATATTCACAACGTTGTGAAGCCCCCACCACTATGCTTCCAGAATATTTTCATCATCCCCCAAAGGAACCCCATAACCATTAGCAGTCACTCCCCAGGTCCCCCGGTCCCCAGCCTCTGGCACCCAGTCACCTATGGCCTGTCTGTATGGATTTGCCTGTTCGGACCATTTATCTCACTGGAATCATACAGCACATCCCCTTCCTGTGACTGGCCTCTTTCACTTGTATTTTCCAGGTTCATTCAGGTTTTGACATGTATCAGAACCTCACTTCTTTTTGCGGCTTACTATTCTATTGCAGGAATATGTCCATTAAAAAAAAAATCCTCTCAGCAGCTGATGGCCATTTGGGTTGTTTCAACTTCGGGGCTAATATGAGCAAAACCGCTCTGACATTTGTGTACAGATTTTTGCTGCAATTAATGTTTTAAATTCTCTTAGTTCTGGAGATCTCTTAGTTTTGTAAATTCTCTTAGATTTGCAGCAAGGCTTGAGATCAAGAAGTGTGAATCCCATAACTTTGTTCTTTTTCAAAAACGTTGGCTGTTCTGGGTCCTTTGTATTCTAGTGCAAATTCTAGCGTCAGCTTGGCATTCTGCAAAAAAGGCTGGGAGTTCTCCCAGGGGTCATGCTTACCCTGTAGATGAAGTTGGATAGCACTGCTTTTGGGAAAAAAAAAAAAAAAAAAAGACTTCTAATCCATGAACACAGGCTGTCTTTCCATTTATTTAGGTTTTTTGGTTTGTTTTTCTCATTTCTTTCAAGGATTGCAATTTTCGGTGTACAGAGTTTTCATTCCTACTGTTGAATTTATTCTGCAGTACTATTTTAAACTGACTTGTTTTCTTAATTTTTTCCTTAGGTTATTCATTGCCAGTGTGATTTTTGCATATTCATCATCTTTCTGCAACCATACGAACTCACATGTTAGGTCTATCAGGGGTGTGTGTGTGTGTGTGTGTGTGTGCGCGCGTGCGAATTCCTCAAGGTTTTTAAAATTCCAGATGAGGTCATTTGCAAATAGGTGCAGTTCTATTTCTTCTTCTCGATATGCAGTCCTTTTATTTTCCTTTCTTGACTAAGCACCCTAGCAACACCCTCCAGTTCAGTGTTGAATAGAAATGGTGTCTTGTCTTTTTCTGATCTGGAAAAAAATCTTTTGTCTTTTGCTGGGTTTTGTCAGTAAACTTTTCCGTGCTTAGGATGATCGTGTGGGTTTTGTATTTTATTTATTAATGACGAATGTTATATTGATTGATCTTCATACACTGCACCTGTCTTGGGATACTACAATAAATCCCACCAGGTCACAGTATGTCAGCCTTTCCATAAGGTGGTAGATTTGTTTTGCTCGTGTTTTGTTCAAGATTTTTACATCTGTGCAGTTTTCTTCTCATGTGACGTCTTTGCCTCCTAGAATAATAATAAAAATACTGGCCTTCTAGAACAAGCTGGGAAGGGATTCATTTTCCTCTCTTTTGGAAGAGCTGGTGAAAAGTTGCTGTTGGTTCTTTAAACATGTAGCTGAATTCACCAATGAAGCCACCTGGTCTGGGGATTTTCTTTGTGGGAGTTGCAGTTTGGTGATTGCTAATTCAGTCTTATTCCTTGTTGTAAATCTATGCACATTTTCTCTTTCTTCTGGAGTCTGATTCATTAGTGTGTGTCTTTTTAGGAATTTATTTCATTTAGGTTACCTAACTTGTTGGCAGACAACTATTCATGGTGTTTTCTTAACAATCCCTTTTTATTTCTGTAAGATCATTTTGCCTCCTCTTTAATTTTACTAATTTGTCTTTACTTTATTCCTAGTTGTCTTGTTAAAAGTGGCCAATTTTGCCAAAGTTTTGATAGGATAAACTTTTGCTTTTGTTGATTTTCCCTATTTTTCTAGTGTCTATTCCACTTATTCCTGGTCTAATCTTTATTATTTTCTTTCTTCTGCTTGGTATGGGTTTAATTTGCTCTTCTTTTTCTAGTTCTTAAGGCCAAATGCTCTGTTATTGATTTGAGATTTTTTTTCTTTTTTAATATGGGCATTTACAGCCATCCATTTCCTCCTAAGCACTGCTCTCACTGAAGTCCATCAATATTATGTTGTGTTTTTGTTTCTATTCATATCAAAGTACTTTCTTTTTTGTTTGTTTCAAGTTTTTATTTAAATTGTAGTTAGTTAACATGTAGTGCAATATTGGTTTTGGGAGCAGAATTCAGTGATTCATCACTTACACACAACCCCCAGTGCTCATCACAATCAATGCCCTCCTTACCGCCCAGCGCATCACCCGTCTAGCCCATTCCCCACCTCCCTCCCTCCATCAACACTCACTGTGTTCTCTACAGTTAAGAGTCTGTTTTTATGGCTTGCCTCCCTCTCTCAATCTCTCTTTTCATATCAAAGTCTTTTCTAATTTATCTATTTCTTTGACTCATTGGCTATTTAGAAGTGTGTTGTTAATTCTCACATATTTTGGCATTAGCCTAATTTCCTTCTGTTACTGATTTCTAATTTCACTTTATTGTGGCTGGAAACATACGTCGTATGGTTTCAATATTTTTAAATTTATTGAGACCCGTTTTATAGGCTAACATATGATCCATCTCAGAGGAGGTCCCTGTGCACCTGAGAAGAGTGTGTATTCTGCTCCTGGGGGATCCTTCCACGGCTGGAACAAACTCTCCAGAATAAAAATCCAACCACTACTCTATGGTCTATGAGGTTCTGCACACTCTGAGTTCTGCTTATCGCTCTGCCTTAATACATAACATTCTTTCTCTTTCCTGCTAGTGTCCCCTGAGGTTAGCCTCATTTCTGTCTCTTAAATACCTCCAATTCCCACCTCCACCGCTTTACACACGCTGTGCGCTCTGGCTAGAACATGAAAATATGAACTAATTAACAACATCCCATGTGCTGCACATTTTGATAATAGCTTCACCTAGTTTGTCTAAACAATAATGTTTTATAATCCTGATTTTACATATGAGAAAACAGAGTCCGAAAGAGGCTAATATACTCATCCAAAGTACACAGATAAGATTCTGGAAAACACTGGGGAATTAACTATTTTTTGTTATAAATTACCTAATGTCTCTTATCTACTAGATTATGGAGCCAGGATTCAAACCACCTGTGTCTGACTCCAGAGTACAGACATTTTGCCATTGTCCTATTTTGCAACATTAGTATGAGTGTCAGAGGGAAGGATACATGCTATCCCTACCTGTGCAATTTACACTGACTTAGATGTTCTAAACTGTATGTTGCTATAAGCAGCATGATGGGTGTGTAGGTTGTGAGAGAGCGAGAGATATTCTTGTTCTATATCTCAACTTCTGCTTTAAACATCATCTGTCCCTTAGGTTTTATGCTGAAGCCAAAATTATATATATATGATATATATGTACATATATGATATTATAATACTAACGCTAAATAATAGATTATAATATAAAAAGATATCATATATATTACTTATATGGAAGTATATAGTAAATATAAGCAAACATATACATACACACACTATGTGTTTCTCTCTGCTACACCCTTTGCACACTATTCTCACTGCCTCAAATGCTATTGTTGAAAAGGAGCAAGTCTACTCTTTTTTTTCCCCTTGAATTATATTTTATCGTGGTAAGAACACTTAACATGAGATCTGCCTCATTAAGAAATCTTTAAGGGCACGATACTGTTAATGATAGAAACAACGCTGTACAACAGATCTCTAGAAATTATTCGTCTTGCATAACCGAGACTTCATGCCCACTGATCAGCAACTCCCCATTTCCCCTTTCTCCAGCCCCTGGCAACAACCATTCTACTCTGATTGCATTCAATTAAGTATTTCAGATGCCTCATGGAAGTGGACTCATGCAGTATTTGTCCTTCTGTTATTTTCTTAGCACAATGTCCTCAAGGTTCAGCCATGCTGTTACATGTTGCAGAACCCTCTTCTTTTTCAAAAACTCCTGCAGAGTTCAGGCCCCATATATTATATTATTTTATTTTATTTTATTTTATTTTATTTTATTTTATTTTATTTTATTTTATTCTTTTCTCTCAGTTTTATTAAGATGTAATTGACATACAGCACTTTTTAGGTTTCAGATGCACAGCATAGTGACTTTTCATATATGCTGTGAAATGATCACCATGATGTTTGGTCAACATTTATCATCTCACACAGACACAAAGAAAAAAGAAAAAAAAATGTGTTTTACCTTGTGATGAGAACTGTTAGGATCTACTCACTGAACAACTTTCAAATATACCATATGGCAGCATTACCTACAATCGTCATGCTGTACATTTTATACCCAGTACTTCTTTATAACTGGAAGTTTCTGCCTCGGGCCCCCTTCATCCAATTCCCCTACTCCCTCATTCTCCCCTTCTGGTAACCACAAATCTGGTCTGTTTTTCTGAGTTTGAGTTTTTTGTTTTTTTTTTCTTTTAGATGCTACATATAGGTGAAATCATGAAGTATTTGTCTTTCTCTAACTTATTCAATTAGCATGACACCCTCAAGATCCTTCTGTGTGGTTGCAACTCTTGCAAACCACAAGACACTAATGTTAGCTCTCTTGGATACATGTGTATCATACACACATATGTACGTAAATATATTTATTATTTTTTGTTGTGAAAGTTTACATGTAAGTATCCCTACTAGTCTCCCTATTTTACTTATTTCTCAAAATTAAGAAAATAATTTCATTTTAATTTTAAAATCCTAGCTCTTCTTTTACTGCATACAAACAATAAAACTAAAATGTTAAATAAAAAAATGAATTACAGCTTCTGTCACCAATCGGTTATGCAAGATTAGGCAAATGATAGATCTCATATTTGTGAAAAAAAAGATGGTTAAAATAGTGATTTCAAATCTCTTTGTACCTCAGGTATCTGAGGAAAGATCTGAAACAGCTCCTTTGAGAAATGCACATTCATTCATTGATCATATATGTACTATATATGAATATGCATACAATAATGCATATCTACATACGAACATAATACATAGACGTGTACATACATGTGATACATACAATATGTGTACATTGTACATAGATTAATAATAAATATATAGTAATCTCACTTATAATTTATGGCTTTACAAACATTATTAAGCTAATTTATGGACACTCCTGAGTTCCTTTTGACCACATGTTAAGAAGTCTAATCTAGCCACCACCTCTTCTCTTCTGTGACGGATTGTGTTATATCAACTGGATTAAGGCCATGAACTGCAATTTTCGAGATATCCTTCACTCTATGTTTGTGAGCTACAATCAAGTGAGTAAAAGAGCATTCTTAACCTCAGGCCATTGTAGGTGGACATAGTGATGGCCAGGTGCAGCCTTGCAGGTCCCATTCCAGCAAACCTTCATTCTCTGCTTCTCTACCTCCAGCTTGTCTTCCCTAAAACTGGTCCTACTGAGCAACATGGCGCCAGGATCCCATATAGGATCCTCGACGCAGAGATGCGGTGCTTACACTGACACAGCTTCCCTTAGGTTTTGCCACATCCTCCCTTTCACAGTCCGAAGTTGATGGCTCAACTTGGTTGGTTTCTCACATTTACCTGCAAGCTCCCCTTAACCACCTGCGCTAACCAACCTCCTGCACTAACCAACCGCCTGCACTAACCAACCCCCTGCACTAACCAACCTCCTGCACTAACCAACCGCCTGCGCTAACCAACCGCCTGCACTAACCAACCGCCTGCACTAACCAACCCCCTGCACTAACAAACCGCCTGCAGACGGGTTAGTGGCTCTCTGACCCTCTGACTCTCTGCACTGACCCCCTGCACTAACAAACCGCCTGCACTAACCACCACCTGCACTAACCACCTGCAGACGGGTTAGTGGCTCTCTGACCCTCTGACTCTCTTTCAGTTGTTCCCTCCCTTTAATAAACCAGATTCCCACAATACTCATTATGTAAATCCTGACTGATACATCCCCCAAATTTTTAGCATTTCCTCATTTATTTCTAATGGGCTTTGGGTAGTGAAGCCTTGAAGAGATTCAATTCAAAAAGATACTTATGGTTCTCTTAGGCAAAGTGACTCCATAAAGCTGGAAATGGTATACAGAAGGCATATGTAGTAGGAAGAAAGGAAATAGGCATTTTCCCCTAAACAGTAAAATTTTATGACAGCCTGTAATTGAGGAAAATTTTTGTAGTACCTTTTTTTCTGGTGAATTTTGCATGTACTTCGAAGGCTGTTTCAAATATCACCACCTTTCATTTTGGGAATGCTAATCTCAGTTTGAAAACATAGACACATTGCAGGCATTAGATAATACTGAGCTTGTCTTGACCTCATTTAAGTCACTGTATTATCTAATCATATGTAATAAAGAACCTAGAATCAAATGGAGCTATATTTAGTGGCAAAATTGCAATGAACATGACTGTCTTATGTAAACACACTCTATTTAAAAATTGGCCTCATAAAAATGCCTCGTGTTCAATAGCTGGTGATAGCAAGAGTTTGTTCCTTAAAATGAAGAGCAGATTTTTTCTAAATGAACCGTTTGATTGCATTAGCAAGGCCTAACAATTGCTATTTTTTACATGAAATCAGGCTCATTTTTACTCTTTTCAATTTGTCTGTTAATGAATTTTGAAAGCATTTTCCTTTTAATAATTTGCTTCTAAAATCCTGTTCTCTCTTGACTTTTGTTCTCTGTTGACTAACCTCTGATCTTAGGTTTTCCTGTATTTATTGCTACTTATTTCAAAGAGGCTTTAATTACAGACTTTGAACATAAACTTGTAACAATGGGAATATGATCTATAACTAGTATGTTAAAGGCTGATTGAAAAAAAAAAACTTGTATTTTTACTTGTAATATGACAAAAAGTTTGTCATTAATGTTAACAATGCAACTATATTATTTATAATATAATTAAAAATAACATTTTAGTTGAATATAATAGTATGCCCAAAGAAAACTTTTCTAATAAAATCTAGAATATAATGACAAAAAAGTGGAATTGTATACATGAAGCTTCCCAAATTGTTTTTTTCAAATTAATTCCTTAAAAAAATAAAAATGGAAGTTCTCATCTCATAGTTATGATTTTCCTGAGCTTTTCCCCCCAAATTATATAACTCAACTCTACAGCTTTGACATTGACTATTTTAGAAAAAAATCATTCTTATTATGTAAATGATTTGCACTCTATTTTAATTATTTCATAGAAGGCATGACTAGAGTGTATTTCCAAAATAAAATGATCCAAGGGAATTTGTTATGTTTTTCCTAGTTAATGCATAAAATATTTTTAGTGCTTGTCAATCTTGAAAATTTAATAATTAAATCTCGTTTCTAGATTTAAAAAAAAGATTATGTATATACATCTAAGAAGTTATCCTGAGAATTGATTTAACAACTTGCTAAATTCTATGAGATATTCAGTTACTCAAAAGATTTATATAAATTTATTTTCTGTGTATGCTTGGAGGGTGCTGGTGCGTGGCATTTTGATTTATCTGCATAAATTACAATCAACGCTTTATGAGCAGAAAATTTGGATTGTGACAAACAAAGAAGGGGAAGATAACGTTGCTTGGATTCTGAAAGCAAACCAAACGAGGCAAGAATCCACACCACCATTAGTGGCTAGATGTGCGGTCGCAGGAAATTGCTTACACTTTTCTGAACTTCCATTAC
This sequence comes from Ursus americanus, assembly GCF_024610735.1. Classification (NCBI taxonomy): domain Eukaryota; kingdom Metazoa; phylum Chordata; class Mammalia; order Carnivora; family Ursidae; genus Ursus; species Ursus americanus. The sequence continues at coordinate 61,104,105 of NC_142142.1, forward strand.
CTCCAGTATCAATTAGGACCAAGACCACAATAAAAAATAAATGGCACCTATATTAATTTGCTAGGGCTTCTATAACAAAATACAATAGACCAGGTCATTTAAATAACATAAATTTATTTTCTCCCAGTTGTGGAAGACAGAAGTCCCAGATCCAGGTGTTGATAGCTTTGGTTTCTCCTCTCTTCCTTGGCGGGCCATCTTGCCATGTCCCCAACATGGTCTTTCCTCTGTGCAACCCTCGCGTCACTCTGTGTGTTCAAATTTCCATTTCTTATAAGGGCAAGGACACCGTCATATTGAATTAGGAGCCGCTCCACTGATCTAATTGAACCTTAATTATCTCTTTAAAGGCTCTATCTCGAAATACAGTCACATTCTGAGGTCCTGGGGGTTACAGTTATGGTTTCTTAATCTTGACTCTGTAACAGTATTATCTCAGGAACTGTATAAGCTGCAGAAACATGCAGATCCCTACCCCGATTTGGACCTACTGTATTAGAATCTTTGTAACTGGGATCTGGCTAGCCCCTGGCACACGGTCAGCCAGTACCCGACTTTGTTACTGTTGTTTTTCGTGGTAGTGGAGAGCTTCACTGTAATAGCAGCATTTGTATTAGTGATGATAGTGGGCACAGCTCCTGCAGTTGAATTTGATCACTAAGGACCGACTTTCGAGGACGGGAGAGGGCACTGTCAGGTAGCTGCACAGAGACTACAGTCCCTTGTTACTAGAACAAGTTTCCACAAACCGAGCCGCTTCACAGCGTACTTCTCAACGCCTCGCAGTTCCTTAGACCACAAGGCCGGGGGACTTGGCTGCCTTCTCCGTTTATGCTCGCGCAAGGCCAGAGTCATAAAACACTCGGCTGCGTTCTTATCTGGAAACTTGAGGAAATGATCTATTTCCAAGTTCATTCAAGTCATTGGCATAATTCATTTCCTTATGGGTGTAGATCTGAGGTCCTTGTCATTTGAGGGCCACTTTCTGCTCCTTGAGGCTACCTCCTCACTTCTTCTCATGTGTCCCCCTCCAACTACGAACCAATAGCAATGCATTACGTTCTTCTCCGTCTTCTACTTCTTCCAAATGTCTGCCCCTTCTGCCACCAGCTGGGGAAATCTTTCTGCTTTTACAGAGAAGGCTCATCCAGGTAGTCTCCCCATATTAATGTCAGCTGCTGTACAACGTGACATAATCACAACATAATCCTAGGCACAGGCTCTCCGGATTCGGAGATAACATCTTTGGGGTCACCTTTAGAATTTCTGTCTTCCACACTGACTTTAAGGCAAGCTCTTTTGGTCCAGTTTTTAAATTGCTGCAGGATCACTAGTTTTTTTGTTGTTTGTTATTTTTAAGATTTTATTTGTTTATTTAATAGAGAAAGAGATCACGAGAAGGGGGAGCAGCAGAAGGAGAGGGAGAAACAGACTCCCCGCTGAGCAGGGAGCCTGAGGCAGGACTCAATCCCAGGACCCTGGGACCATGACCCCAGGGGAAGGCAGACACTTCACCAACTGAGCCACACAGGCGCCCCCAGAATCACCAGTTTTATGATACTGAAGGATTTGATCTTTCTCATCCTGGGATTTTCTTTTATCTACGAAATTTCATGTATAATATTAACATTTACCTCACATGATTGGATTCGACGATACAATGAACGCACCAGGACATGGCAACAGCGGTTGCTGCTGTTGTCATCGCTACAGTATTTTAAGGTCACGTAAGGTCTTCTGGGCACGTTACTCATGGGATTGCAGGCATGGAGAAGGTAACTCCGTCTGGAAGAGGCAGATTTCCTAAAATAACCATTTCACCATTTTTAATAGGAAGTTTGATTTAAAAATACAGCAAATACAATATACATCTTTTACCCACTCTCTAGAATTTGCAGATGTTAAGGTCTTGTCCTGTTTTCTTTAAATAACATTTATAAACGAAAGTGAATGATGTGGCGTTCGTCCTTCTGCCAGCTGTCCGTCCTCCTACTGCTTCAGAATCCACAATCACGGTTTTGATAGGCACCTTCATGGTTATATTTTAATATTTAACTGACTTGGGGGGTACATATTTAAAGCCCTTTAAAAATTTTTGGAAATGTTATCCTACAGTTATCACTGTTTTTTTTTTAATTAATTAAACATTAAATTACAGTATCTCTCCAAACTGAAAAAATAGAAGTCTGGTAGAAAACATAATTTTTGCATGTGTGACTTAAATATAAGGAAACATTTTTTTAAACATGATATTAAAAGCACAAAGAATAGAGTGAAATCTTAATAAATTAGGCTAAATCTAAATCAAATATTTTTATACAACAAAATAAAATTCAAAAACCAGGGTCAGACTAGAAGGTATTTGAAACACCTGTAGCAGACAGTGGTTTAGTATACAGAAGACTTCCACAAATCAATAAAAACAAATAAACAAATAACACAACAGAAAAAATGGGTAAATACATGAGCAAGTAATTCTGTTACAACTGGGTGATGAAGAATGGAGTGTTCAATTTGGAGTTACTGCCCTAACAGATGAATAGGCACTGTAATAAGGTTTCCATTGAGACCTACAACCTTCATCCCCTCTATGGAAGCCAGTCCTCTGGGAGGGGGACATGTTTCTCATACATAGACGGATCTCCAAGGACACCAGCATCAATTCATCTACCAGAGCTTGGTAAGCTTTGATGTGAGTCATCATTACTAAAAGTGTGTTATTATATACATTATTTGAGAGCAATATTCTCAGAATTTAGGATCCAGGAAGACAAGGTGTTTTTTTTTTTTTTTTCCCCTCTCTTTTGTTTTTTGTTTCCACCATGGCCATGGAGTCTTTTGGATGGTTGGTAATGGGCAATAAAAGAAAAATTAAAAAAGAAGAGGTACTTTTAGCAAAAACCAAACAAAAACAAACAACACACATATATATATATTATGTATAATATGTGTGTATATATACACACACACACACATACAGAGAGTCTCTCACAATTTAGCTCAAGGCAGGCTCTCTGTAGGGAAAATATTTATTTGTTATCCCTTGCTTCCATCTGGAATTAATTATGGTTTTCACTGTAAAACCATTCTAGCCACCATGGTGGGTTGGAGAGTGGTGGGGGTAACATAGATCACCTAGCTTTTAAAAAGTCTAACTTGGGGCAGAAAGCATAAATAGTTAAACTGTGTTTTAAAGAATTAATGGGAGTACATTGCATTCATCTTTGTACACTTTGCTGCCCTTATGTTGAATGTTGTGTATAGATGTGCTTGATAAGAATCAATTTAATTGATAAATTCATAATAAATTAGTGAATGAGTGAATGAAAGAATGAGTGAATAAAAAACAATTAATGGAAGAGGTGAATGGTTTTTCTTAGTAAACACATGGACTCTAGAAGGACATGAAGTGGGTGCCTGGGTGTCTCAGTCGGTTAAGCATCTGCCTTTGGCTCAGGTCATGATCCCAGGGTCCTAGGATGGAGTCCTGCATCTGGCTCCTTGCTCAGCGGGGAGCCTGCTTCTCCCTCTGCCTCTGCTGCTCCCCCTTCCTTGTGCTCTCTCTATCACTCTCTCTCTCCGTTACACAAATAAATAAAATCTTTTTAAAAAAAATGAAAGGACATGGAGTGGCCATTTGTTTCACATTTCTAACTTTCAACAGGATACGGGTCATTGAAGGGGGTCTCCAGCCGCCTTTGCACACGCCCTCGCGTCTACCACCCAACTCACACAGTCAGAAAAAGTCGTTCCTTCCATTTAGTTTGCCTCTTTCAAGTTGAAATAATTCTGTTTCTGTCTGACTTCAGAAAGGTAGGGGAAGAACTGGCTAATATCCTTTTAGTAATCACTTTGTGTTCTTTTATAGGTATTTTTGTAAAATATATATATTATTTATTGATATTCTTGCAAGCTAAGGTTCTGCTGCTGTAGTTTTGTCAAGGAAATACACCGATTGTAAAAGATCTCCAAAGTTGAGGGCAACCGGTCCACAAGGCAGCTACGCCGGGTCTGCGAACACGGTGAGGCTGCAGGATGAGATAGCAGGTTGGCCTCTGCTCACCAGTACTGTCAAGATATCTTATATTTTGGTGGCATTTAAGATTTAGCAAATCTTAAAGATAACAACATTGTATCTGTTTAAATAGGCTGGATGCTAAAAACCTCAGAACACACCATGAAAAATGCTGGAAGCACTTAACTACGAGTAATTTTTGAATATAATGTCTGCAAATGGTGTAAGTTCTTAGAACAGAAATAAGGTCTAATCCATTTTGTTGAACTAAAACTTCTCAGACTGGGCTGTAGGGAAACGAATGTGTCTTCAAGGTGAATTCAGACTAGGCCAGTTGCATCAGTAAATCTGAGAAATATTATTTCCAAAGCAGAGGCAATGGATATGTATTTGCTGCTTAGATTCCTTAGGGTGAAAAATATGCTTAGAATTAAAGCATTCTTAAAAAGTTTGTCATACACACAAAAATTGGTGGCATTCTGAATATACTGCCGATTTTTTAAAAAACTGGTATTAACCAGTTTATGTCAAAATCGATTTTAAAAGGTCTCTAATTAGCTACAAGAGATAATTACTTGCTTACATTCTCAGGAAAAGTAAATACCAGATCAACATCAAATCATTTTTCTGCTCTTCAGGTACCAGGGGAAAACCCTCCATCTCCTGACGCTGAAACGGGTGGAGGAAGCAGTCTTCTGCTAAAAGGTGATGTATTATTTTAGCTCAGTTTCGACTGGAAATGTTTTGGAAAATACTCAGTCTCTTAGTGGTTCTTTCTTTGGACAAAAAGTCAAGGGAGGTAGAATTCTGTAGGCAAAAGCATCCAAATCAGTTGTCACCAGGGCTACTCAGGCACTGGGTTCCTGCATTCCTAGAGTCAAGGAAGGGAGTGGAAGTTATAGACAAACGTTCCAAATAATTGGATCACGTGCCCTCTGTGTTACAGACGTGGAGGACGAGAGGGCCCTCACATGAGAAAACAAAATGCAATCTCTATTAAAATACCAACTACATTTTTCACAGAGCTAGAACAAATAACACTAAAATTTGTACGGACCCACAAAAGACCCCGAATAACCAAAGCAAACTTGAGAAAGAACAAGGCTGCAGGCATCACAGTTCCAGATTTCCTGATCTACTACAAAGCTGCAGGCATCAAAACGGTATGGAATTGGCACAAAAACAGACATGTAGCTCAATGGAAGAGGATACAGAGCCCGGAAATAAACTCATGCTTATATGGTTAGTTAATCTACAACAAAGGAGGCAAGTACATACAATGGGGAAAAGCTAGTTTCTTCAATAAATCGTGTTGGGAAAACTGCACAGCCACATGCAAAAGAATGAAACTGGACCACTTTCTTACGTCATACATAAAAATAAACTCAAAATGGACTACAGACCTGAATATAAGCCCTGAAACCATAAAACTCCTAGGAGAAACCGCAGGCAGGACTCTTTTTGACATTAGCTATAGAACCACTTTTCTAGATATGGTTCCTCAGGCAAGGGAAAGAAAGCAAAACTCAACCATTAGGACTCCACCAAAATAAAAAGCTTTTCCACAGTGAAGGAAACCATCAACACAACACAAAGGCAACCAACTGAATGGAAGACGTTATTTTCAAATGATATATCAAATAGGAGTTAGTATCCAAAATATAAAAGAATTTATACAACTCAACACCAAAAAACCCAAATAATTTGATTAAAAATGGGCACAGCTCATGAATAGATGTTTTTTTCCAAAGAGGATATAAAAATGACCAACAGATATATGAAAAGATGCTCAATATCACTTATGATCAGGGAAATGGTAATCCAAACCACAGTGAGATACCACCTAACACCAGTCAGAACGGCTAGAATCAAAAAGATCACAAAATTACAGATGTTGGCCACAATGCGGAGAAAAGGAATCCTCGTGCACTGTTGGTAAGAATACATATTGGTTCAGCCACTGTGGAAAATGGTATAGAGATTTCTCAAAAACTTAAAAATAGAACCACCCCATGATCTAGTAATTCCACTACTGGGTATTTACTCAAAGAAAACAAAAACACTAATTGAAACAGATAGCATAATCCCTGAAGCATTATTTACAACAGCCAAGATATAGCAGCAGCCCAAATGTCCATCAATAGATGCATGGATAATGAAGATGTGGCATAGATATACAATGGAATATTACTCAACCACAAAAAAGGATGAGATCTTGCCATTTGCAATAACACAGTTGGAACTAGAGGGTATTATGCTAAATGAAATAAATCAGTCAGAGAAAGACGTATTCCATATGATTTCACTCATGTATGGAACTTAAGAAACAAAACAAATGAACAAAGAAAAAAAAAGACAAAAAACCAGGCTCTTACATACTGAGAACACACTGATGGTGACCAGAGGGGAGGGGAGTGGGGAGATGGGGGACATAAGTGAAAGAGATTAAGAGTACATGTATCATGATGAGTGCTGTGTAATGTATATAATTTTTGAATCATTATATGGTACACCTGAAACTGATATAACACTATGAAAAAAAAAAAAAAGAAAACTCTGTAAGAATCTAAACTTCCATATATTTATAAAAACAAATGGCATTTATTTGGAAAAAAATATACACAATTTTTTATGTCAATTGAAATGAAGGAATTGGTATAGGGCATAAACAAGGGTATTCATGCCACCCTGAAAAATTATGGCATTTAGTTCTTTGAATGTGTTTGGGCTATGCTAACGAAGTTTCCCAGCTCAGAGATGAGAACTTGGGCAATCAGGGATGTTTAAATCAGAGATTGCTTGAATCTCCCATGAAACGTCTCTGAAAATCACCCAGGAGCTATGATTCAGCAGAGAGGTTATGGAAGGAGGAGCTGAGGTTTACTGCCAGACTGCACTGGGGTTGTCCACATTCATTAAAAACAGAGTGACAGAATGCTACTTAAAAATCACAGCTCCAGGAATTGTGATGGATTTTATGTCTCTCTTCAAATTAACCCTTGCCATAAATCTATTATGGAGGGATTATTCTTCCAAATTCACAGAAGATAAATCTGAGAGAGGTAAAGCAACTTTCCAAGTCCCCGCGGCTAGTGGGTAGCAATATTTAGATTTGAATTCAGGTCTGTGAAATGACTGATGGAGATTTTGAAGTCTGTATTGCCAATACACACAGACTGCTGTGAATCAAAGGAGTCAAAGTCTCCGTAGTTAGCGACGCCTTCTCAGAGGCAGAGGAGCTGCATTAGGACGTAATGAACCATAGCAGTTAAGGAACCAAAGAGAATGGAGGGGGAAAAAAATCTGCATAGGGAAACAGCACACACTAAATTTCAGAGGTGAGCAAGGCCACTGGGATTTATCAGAATTGCAAGCCCTTCATTATAATCGGATGGTACTGGTAAAATAAAGTAACAGCAGGATCATAAAAGGCCTCTGGTTAATGTTAAATAGTAGGTTGTGTGGTGCAAGAGCAACAGGGATTTACTAGGAGATACTAGGTTGGCAATACTAGAACCAAAGTCCAACTACCACGCCCAAAGGTGGAAGGGAAGTAGCGGCCCTCTAAGTGTCCTTGGTTTTATGGAAGTCCAAAGAACAGGAAGGAAAATAAGTTTATGTAAGTGATAGTGGCAGAGGCCAGGTGGCTTTTACATTAATGACTCTGGTCGTCAGCATTCATTCAGACTGAAGTGTTGGCCTTCCCAGATTCCTTGTAACACAAAGGAAGCAGGACCGCATCTGAGAACAAGGGAAGACGAGGACCCTTGGCAGGCACACTACAGCCTGGGGTGGGGAGGAGGCAACAGTTGCATAGAGATGGTAGCTCCCAGGCTGTAGAAGGAATGGAGGCGTGTTGAGCGAGGTCAGCATATATTCGGGATTACTGAGCATGGACATGAACCAGCTCTGACTGATCATTTGGGAAACATGAACAGTCTAGGGCTGAATTAATACACTCTTGCAGAAAAAAAATATATGAAGATACTCATCACATTCTTTTTTCCATGCATCTCAAAAAAAAAAAAAAAAAAAAAGACCCCTGTGGGGGGATACCAGGTCTTTAAGTGATTTACACAATATGACCTCTTTTATCAGACTTGGCTCAACCCTTTCAAAATGATGTAAGCACAGATCCGTGAAAGGGATTCTTGGAGAGGTTAGCACAGCTAGGGGACAGAGCAGGCTTCAAGCCAGGAATTGATCAAGGCGAGAGGAGATTACGAACTCATCTGGAGCTTCACCACCATATCCCAAAAGCTGAGTTCAAACAAACGGCATTGCTAATCACTTGACCTTTAACTGGTGTGGAGGTTTGGCAGAGTTTATGTGGGTCACTGTCTTGTGGAAAATAATCCAATACTTGCTCGGTGAAAGCTCACACACCCGCGATTTGTTTTCCTTTTCTCTCCTGACTGGAGTGCAGATTGTCATCACTCAATCTCTAATTTGCCCTGACAAACTTCAAACTAGTCCCTTTCACCTTCAGTCTGCCTTCAGAAATTTTTCCCAACAGAGATTCCTCTTTTGATGTCACCAAATTGTACCTACCACCACACAGAATCTTTATTTAGTCATTCCTCACGATATGTGAGATAGAGTTCAGACACTTCAGCATGACATAAACAGGTCCCAACTATGACCTCTTCCTATTTCTTGAAATTCATCTCCATCGCTCTTCCAAGAGAGAACCCTGCTTGTGCAAAACCAGTTCATGCATTGCTTCTCCACATGCATAATGAATGGAGCAAAGGTCAGCGTCCTCCATGCCTGTTATACCCCAGGCTTCTTCTGAGCCGCGTCCTCTTGTGAATGGTGTCCAGAAACACCTGAGCCATTGATTTGCCATGGTTCACGCCATCTATGAGGCACTATATCATAGTGCCCAAGAGCAAAGGAACATACGAGCGGGTCCAAACCCTGCCTCTTTATCGGCCTAGCAGTGCGAACCTGACGAACTTTTGTAAGCTCTTTGAGCGCTTTATTCAACAGGAACATAATGGTTATCATGGTATTTACTGCATTGTGGTGTTGTGAGGCTTAAATTCTTTATTATATGAGAAGAACCTGACACATGGTATGTGAACCATAAATGTCAGTGGTTGTTGTTGTTGTTGTTATTATTATTATTATTACTGCATATATGCAACAACTCTGAAGTCTAGCCTCCTTCTCAAAGTGCCAGCGATCTGAGGGCCAGTTTCTGTATAGGGTTAAAATAGCACAATGTCATTTAAGGACCAGAATGAGCCTCCACTTAAAGTTCTTCTCAACAAATTTGAGTCTGGGACATCGGGAGGCACTGTGCAGGGGCCCAAAGCAAAAATAGGAGATGTGGGTCTATTTAAGGGTTGATTCTCTCTGGAGAGCATGCAAGGCGTAAATGTCTACCTTCCCACCTCAAACCAAACATCATCCTGTTGAGGTCATATTCTCACTGAGAACCTTGGGCTTCTATGTGATGACATCCAGACCCCTTCACACACCATTTGTGTGAATTAGAAACAGCCAAACACCAAAGGGCTTTATGACATGGTCAGATACTCATCCAGACATTCCATTTTACCATAAACCCCACAATGTTTAAGATACTATTAAACTTATTACAGTTCATCTACCCAGGTATGTTTTCCATTCTGTGTACAGGAGCTCACTCACTCTTTCTTTTTTTTAATTATTCAACAAGTTATTATTTAATGTAACAATATATTTTAGATGCATTTCTATGGCTGCACGGTGTTCTGTGCATAAATAGGCCATAATTTTTTAACTAGTCTCCACTTGGGCACTTTTGTAATTTTTTTTTTTAATTTTATTTTTTATTATGTTATGTTACTCACCATACAGTACATCATTATTACTCAGCCATCAGAAAGAATTGATTACCCAGCATTTGCAGCAACATGGACGAGACTGGAGGAGATTATGCTAAGTGAAATAAGTCAAGCAGAGAAAGACAACTATCATATGGTTTCACTCATTCGTGGAACATAAGAAATAGCAGGGAGATCGGTAGGAGAAGGAAAAGAAGAATGAAGGGGGGTAAACAGAAGGGGGAATGAACCACGAGAGACTGTGGACTCTGGGAAACAAACTGAGGGCTTCAGAGGGGAGGGGGGTGGGGGATCCGGATAGGCCAGTGATAGGTATTAAGGAGGGCATGTATTGCATGGAGCACTGGGTGTTATATGCAAACAATGAATCATGGAACACTACATCTCTGTTTCTATCTTTATACAGAAAAATGTTGTATATAGTAGAACAGCACAGACTGTCTTAGAACTTCATATGCACACATGGCTGTTCTAGGGACAAAAATATGGTGCAAAAGTACTAATTTAATCAATTCAATTTCAATTAAGGCTTTAATTGTTTATAAGAATTCTATGAGAAAATAATTGGATGACTAAGAAAAATTTCAATAAAATCACATTTCACTTGTATACACTGCTATCCTCTGGAGAGAAGGAGACCAATGTTCCCTTTCTCTCTGCACCTGCCTTCCTTATTTCATTTGCAGGGTGGGGTCCAGAGCAAAGGGGTTCACAGCACTGTCTAGAGTTCCCCCTCCATTGACTGAGGTCAAAGTTACTAATATGGTCACAGTATCTAGAAGCAGAGCCTTACCAGGAGGAATATATATAAGGTGGTTTTGAAAAACAAAAGCTGCAGCACTAGCAATTCCTTCTTCAGGTCACTAGCAGATCCTGACAATTCTTTTCACTATGAAAAGGGTGAGACTCAAAACTTGACAGGCCTTAGGGAAGAATGACCATTCAGTGAGCTTTTATTATGGGCTCTAATATTTCCAGTTTAGGTGAAAGGAGTCTCCCACATGGTTCAGCCCAGCTCACAGAAGACCCCAATGGCACGCAGAACTGATAAGTGAGCGGGAAGAGAGACAGCCCCCATCAGCTGGTCCCCGGGCCCCGGCTTAGCAGCTCTCTTTTCCACCATCGACTGCGCCCAGTGGGTGGATACGACCCTATTCAGAATCTATCCTCCTCTAAGTCGAGTATAAAAAGGACAGAACTCAGTTTCCTGTCAAATACTACATTCTTAACCTCATCCCATGCACAACAGTTTACTTAGAGTTTATGTGAGCTAATTCCAGATTCACAAGTCAAATGTCTCCCTATTTTTAAAGGAAAGCTTTTGAAGGTTATCTATCAGTCTCCTTAGTAAAGAGTTAGCCTCTTGAATCAAATGAGCTAAGTGCAGAAAATTGACCCTTCACTGTTTTTAGAACTGTCACTTAGACAGAAGACCTCACTGACGAGTCATTCTAAGTGACTTCTGCTTCACCTTTCTTTGAGGCTCTTATCACATAGAGGCTGGTGCTATCAGTTGGGCTATTATGGGGATAACACATTGAAGCTGTAATAATTTCTAGTTTCTATTTTCAAAAGAAATAGCCTCGGTCAAGCATGCGTCAGCCTTTTTCCTTTCGTATAACTTCTCAATTTAAAAACTCTAGTTTTATCTTAGCATTCTCCCCCCAGCCCCTGCACATCCCTGGGCACAAGATTTCACAACAACTATAAATGGAGGGAGACTGTATCTCCTTAGGATACATTAGAAACACAAAGTATGCATGTCTGAAGCATATCCACAGAGACAGAGGCCATCAGTCAAAGAGGTACGGAGCTGGGACAGGCTTTGGGACTTTAGGAAGCTCCATTGTCTTGAAATATCTTGGGATATTGAGAAAAGCCTATTTTCCAAGTGCTGCAATTAGTGATTATGTGTGAACAGTGGAAGAGTTCATGTGCAGTGCAAAGCGAGGTCAGCCACCGAAGAACATTGGAAAGGCTTTGCACTCACCAGTCTGGGGCAGTTCTGCTTTAAGCTTCGCTAGACCTTGCATCTCACATTCCAACCTCAGAGTTCCTTTGCTTGTATATCGGACTCCTGAATCTTCCCCGATCCTGCCCCCATTACTCTTTTTTCACACACAGAGCACGTTACAGTCTGCTTAGTACCTCAGAAAACATAACTAAGAAACCTGTTCTTGCAATATGCATGGTCTTACGGGGAGGCAAGAATTAACCAAATGAACCAATTAGAAAAGTCCTAAGTATAATAGAATCAAGAGGCAAGATTCATTGACTGTAAATAAAATGGTCAATAAAGAATCAAATCTATCTTGTTGTTGGCTGGTAATCTTCGGAAGGCTCCTCGAAGTTACTGAACACATAAAAAGAGAAGAGAGAGCCTGAATCTGCGGTGTGTCAAAACTTCAAGTCTCATCCTCTACAAAGAGGAGATATGATATAGATATAGATAGATACAGATAGATATATAACGGCCAAATACATTCATATATACACACATATATATATGTGTATATATTTATATACAATATGCGCACAGATTTTTGATATAAGTTGGGCCTTCACAGAGGATGAGACTTGAAGTTTTTGACACACCACATATATATTTGAATCAGGATAAGGGAAGAGCCCAGCAAAGATACAGACATGATGGTGAACTCAGCATGATGAACCCATGTACAAGGAGGTGTCTTTGAAGGCCTTGGTTTCTACGGGGAATGACAGATAGAAAATCAGACTGATTTTCTCAAAAGGGTTTTATGCAGACCACTGAAACATGCCATGCTGCATATGTGTCCTCAAAATTCATTTGCACACTAGTCCATTAAGGAGCTGAGGCTTTAAGTAAGTTAAGCTGTTACCATTTGTTCAACCCATCATTTCCCAAATTCACCTGACTATAGACCATAATAACCGTCATTAGATAAACGGTTTACTGTGGGACATACAATAGGAATCACTGAACTATATCCACCAAGTAGAATATAAGGGCACCTAGTGCATGGAGCACTGGGTGTTATACGCAACTAATGAATCATCGAACTTTACATCAGAAACCAGGGATGTACTGTATGGTGACTAACATAATATAATAAAAAAAACCATTAAAACAAAAGAATATAAGGGATCTGGAATTCCAGTGTGGAGTTTAAATTTTTTTATTCAACAGGCAAAATTACTGAAGAGGAGATTTTCAGAGATCTGGGTTTAGATACTAAGAAAGCTCTCATGTGAGATGAACTAGAGGAAACAAAATTCCCGAAAATCCTAAAACCACTATTGAGATAATTGCAAGAATCTTTTTTTTTTTTTTTTGTAAATGATGGATTGGGAGGGTGGCTTTGAAAATAGAAAAGGAGAAACACTTGAAATACAGACAAAATAAATGGTATCAAAAGAATAAAAGATGTAGTAAAAAACAAGATCATTGAAGAAAAATATAAAGGAAAAAAAAAAAAGTGAAACGAAGTGAAACCAGCTCACTGGGAGATGTGTCCTGGCACACAGGAGGAAAACCGGCTTGGAACAAATGTGGTTGGACACAGATGGGAACAGACTCAGGCCGTGAGAACGCAGAGGCTCCAAATTCCTGAGTCCCTGCGTGCATCCCAGGGAGGGAAGGTGATTCAAATAACCTTGTAATTTTAAAAGAAAATAAAAATGGGGTATTATAGTGTTCCTTCCACTCCATCACAATTACCTGAGGTGCATATAAAAGTGCACATTCTTGGTCAGGGGCCCAGGAATCTGTCATTTAATTGGAACTGTCGTTGTTTTCAAGTGCACTGAAGCTGATGGGTTTAACAGGAGATGGGGATGAAGGAGGGCACTTTTGAGGAGCACAACGTGATGTATGGAAGTGCTGAATCACTAAATCGTGCACCTGAAACTAATATTACACTGTGTGTTAACTACTGGAATTTAAATAAAAACTGAAAAAAAAAAGATAAAGTTGAGAATAGCTGCGGGATCTCTGAAGTCACCATATAGGAAACTAGCCACTTCCTGTGGCGGCTTTGAGAATGTGCCTGGCGGACCTCTGAGGGCAGGGGATGATGGTGAACGACAGCCCCCAGGTGTTTCTCTTGGGAGAATCAGAGTTCCTTGGAGGACCCCCCAAGGGCTCTACAAAACCTCCCCTGGAAGACCTGGCCATCTAGCACGCTTCCATGGACCCCCTTCTCTCTTCTCCTTCACTCGGGTCCACTTGCTTCCCAGTCTGACGGCTCTCTTGCTCTTCCTGCTCTCCTCACACAGGCATTGTCCCTAATAGGAGTCCTTGCACATTTAACTTCTCCTTGGTGTCTGCGTCTCAAAAGACCGAAACCAACACCATTCCTTGCAGTTTGAATAAGCTACGATGAACACCGTTTCCCTATTTGCTAATGACACCTGGTAGATGTTTTCATAGAACGAACAGTTGGATTTCTTCAGGCTCATTGCTGTAGAATAGATGGTTTAATTTACCAGTAATAATCGGAACACTTTACCGAGTACGTGTGATGGGCCAGGAAGTATATTAAGCACTTCGCATCCATTAGTATAATCAGGGATGTGCTAGTAAACCAGCCTAAAAACAAAACACAACAAAAACCACAGCTTTTTAAATAGCATTGCTAATCTTTGTGGTAGAATTTCTCCCGCCATGTGCCAAATCCAAGCTATTAACAGGATTAACAACCAAGTGGCATCATTTTTGAATATTTAACACTTGGCTCTTGAGAGCCAGTAGGAGACTGTCTGAGCACACAAGATTAGCCCACAGTCCTCTTTATAATTTTTAAGGTAGGTTTTAAATCCCAGTTTTACTGTTGAAGACACTCAAGAAATTAAAGAAGTTAGACAATTTGCCCAAATCGTAGGTTTGGGATTTGCACCGGGGTTGAAAGGCCATTAATCTAGCCACTGCCTAGGTTTGCCTAGTGCTTTTTTAAATTTTTTTTTCAAGTCATAGCTAATTGAAGCCACATGAAAGAGGAGGGGGCTTAGTGAAAAAACTTAGACATGTCTCACTGAGCGCAGATTTGGCTAGGCTTCAAAAAGTTATTCAGATCGGGGACTTTGGAAGCTATCGGTTCTCCTCACTGCTTCTGTGGTTCACGTGGCAGGTAAAAATGGGGCCCAAGCTTGTGAGATCACGTATTACATACAAAATCACCCAGGGAGGCTCGTATGCTTTCTATTCTAAGCTCAGAATCCCTAGGAAGAAACTCTAACTGGCCCAGCTTGGGTCATGGGTCCACCATGGTCCAATGGACTGCATTCTAATTTTGAATAATGGGAGAAGTAAAATAGGAAAAGCTATAAACTACACAGATGATCCAGCTGGTTCTTTACATGGCAAAGAAAAGAGATTATTATTTTATAATACAGTACTATGTATTCATGTTTACTGAAACAACATAACATCGTTTTTTTTAATGCAAACACCTAGTCAATATAATATTCCTGAGTTATTAGTTTTTAATGTATCAGTCTTAGATGACTCCTGATTTTTATGAGCCTTGACAAGTCACTATGATTCCTTTATCCTTGGGTAAGTCCAGTGTGGAGAGTAGATGGGGAATATGGAGGCTTTGACTCTTTGAGCCAGCTGGACTTTGAATCCCCTGAGGCATGCATATATACCACATATGTATTACTTCAAGGCTGCCATTTGTACCGACCTTCATTCTCACGGTAGAAACCAGATACTGCCAATTTACCAACAAAACCCTAGTCGTTCTTCCTTATCTGCTCACGAGTAGGAGTGGGGAAGAGAGGGTAACCACAAAACAAGCAACTGAATCCCTGCTCACCTGAGGGTTTTTCATGTCTCTCTATATTCTCTGTATCTTCAGCCAGCCCTCATATATCTAATCCTATGGAAAATAAGTTGTGTCTTTTCCACGGAGAAGGGATTTTAATGATATTTAAATAGAGAATAATAAATGAAGATATAATTTGTGCACAAAAAGGATATGCATTAATAAAAACTTGAAAGAAAGAACTTCTTAAGTTTTAATGTAATAAACATCAGCATTTAATGAAATGTATCAGGATTTTTAAGACTCAGAGGAAGTTGGTTATGAAATTCAAATGCAAAAAGCAATCTTATTAAAAAAAAAAAAAAAAAACTTCTTCAGAAGATTCCTGGCTAAAGATGAGGGGCTAATTCTACCAGATAGTTAAATAAGTAGTAAAGCTACAGTAATGAAAGCAGCATGCTCCCAGCCAGGAACAGACTGTCATCAATGGAACAGAAGTGACAGTTCAGAAATAGATCCAGAATCGCACAGGGATTGAGCATATGATAAAACCGGCACTTAACTGGTGAGAAAAAGATAGAGTATTCAATAAATTATTTCGTGACAACTAGCCATCCCAGAGGAACAATCCTACTAAATCCCTACTCTGTCCTAAGATCAAAATAAACTCCAGATGAAAAAATACTTAAATGATAAAATGAGGCCAAGAAGTACTAGATAAAAATAAGGACCATTTACATTTTTAAAGATAACTTTGGAAGGGGCAAAATGCTTTTTTAAAACAGGAAACAAACTTCAGAAGACATGAAGTTTAGAAACATGGCTTATTTTTAAAAATGTTTTAAACAAATCTCTATTTGAGAAGAAATAAAAAATGAGTTAAAGAGCCAGGGGAAGAGTGTGTGTTCTGAGCTGTGCGTCTTGATTCCCACTCTGAGCGGACGATGTTCCCATGTGTGACGTGATGGTAGGTCTGGGCACATTAAGTGACATTCTTGTCTGTGAGGTGGCCTGGTCACGGCGCAGGGTCTGACACATAAACTAAGCTAATCATCTGGGATTCCTCACCTGGAATAGGGGCAGTCTTACTTTTGCCTGGATTTGTAGGGCTTCCCAATAGCCCTTTGTCCTCTCTGGTCCCTCCCTTAACTGATTTTATTATTGTCATAAACTTGGTATTTTTAGATAAGTTTCTTTTCTAGAACGCACTCATAACCCTCTCTTCCTCCTTTACTACATATGCTTCTTACCTCAATATCTTAGCAGTAGAGAGAGAGGAGCTCTTACAGAGTTCTAAACTTACACGTTATAATTCTCACACTCTGTAAGCCACCTGCATGGTTATAAATGATACATTCACAGGCATTTTAAATTGCAACAGGAATTATAACAAGGTGGTTAGGGTGCCCAGCGGGAGAGCTGGTCATTTATTGTCAGATCTTCTATCGCACAAAAGGAAGATAGCAGCCGTCTCCCTTACCTTTGGTCTTTCCTATAAAACGGGTATAAAAGCAGCATCTTAAAACGTAATTGGTTTTATGAGTATTAAATAATATAATCCTGTTGGATACTTAGCACAATATTTAGTATACAAGAAGTTCTCACTAAATGCTCAATATTGGTTTGTTTTCATTAGCAGCATATTTCAAGCAAGATTAATCAGCTACAAAAAATATATATCAGTGTAAATTATTTGCATCTGTGAAGGAGCCCTATGGTGAGGCCCACTGTACGGAAAAATACTTTTTCAGTGCTTTACCCACTACAGAGTCACGTGATAATGGTCTTCTGCTTAACTTCTCAAAGAGAGCTTTAATTTAATCATCAATGTTTTTGGCCAGTGAAAATAGATTGTCTTTTCCTGGAAGGATGTGAAAACAACAGCATTTCTAAATTGACAATTAGAGTCTGGCTATATGACACTCCTTTGTAATTTGTCTTAAAAAATGTGCTAATGCCTTTTTGTCTTGATCATTAATGTTGTTTAATTACAAGTGATTTGATTTATAATCCTCGGGGTTGAATCACCATTAGCTTGCTGTGGCTGCTGACTGATTTCTAAAGGCCGCGTCCCCACACCGCCAGGCATCAGTGTGCGGTCCACGGAAGGTCCCTTTGGGCTGCGGGAATTGAGTGTGGCCTGGTGCAGGGACAGGCACCCCCACTCTACCCGAGCGCCCGTCTCTCCCGTGTGTCTTCTGTCCGGCACTTGCTCCCTTTCCTCCCTCACCAAAACTCAGCTTGATATCCAAGCAATTCTCAGAGATGGCATAAGAAGTTCTGCGATGATATGGCCATGTTCCTTACCCTTCCTCCTTAAGGAATGCTGGAATCTTGACGGATCTTTCTTGACTGAGTACATCATAAACTTTTGCTGACATCCGACATCCAACAGTGAGGTTTACTTCTTGGATGGTTTGGAGGGTCCCCAGCAGAAACAGTGAGTATGTGCGGTGAGTTTTAGGGTAACTGCAGCCTTGCCTCGCCCCCACGCGTGGTCTGTTCCTGAAGGTTCAGCCTTTATAAGCCCCATGTCCCACCTCTCCCCACAAGCTGATGGTGCAGGACAGTCGTCAGCCTAACCCTCCACACGGCTGGTCACAGAAACCGTGGGCCCAGTGAAAATGAAAAAGGGAGGCCCTTGTTCGAAAAGCAAGGAAAAAAGTGTAGTTAAAAAGCATTAAAATATAAAACTTTTTCTTTTCTTTGGCAGTCTGTCTGGACTTCACATGGCTGTTTTTTGTGGGTTCTTCTGTTTTTTTGTTGTTGTTTTGTTTTTTGCTATTTAATGCCTTAGCAAAGAAAAATAAAATCATTAACATGAATTCTATTCTTTCTATTGTGCAATGCCAGTTTTGAATATAAATATGTCAGTGTTAAATTGCCAGTTTGGAAACACTGAACTCCCACGTGCATTACTGAAATCGCACCATTTGTATTCAGTAGCTTGTAGACACGTGTGCCTCACTCTTGAAAGAACAGTGAAAACACTGAACACAACTATCTCACCTGAGGGTTTTTTTCCCAGTTTTATTAATTGACATACGGCACCGTGTAAGTTAACGTCACACTGCACAGTGATCTACATATATCGTGAAATGAATACGAGTTTAGTTAACACCCATCACCTCCCATAGATACAAGAAAATGAAGGAAATATGTTTTCCTTGTGATAAGAACTTTTAGGATCTACTCTCAGCAACGTTCAGATACGCCCCACAGCAGCATAGACTACGGTCACCATGCTCTCCGGTACAAAAACAGCCCCAGGACGTATTTACCTTCTAGCCAGAAGTTTGCAACTTTCCACCGCCTTCATCCAGTTACCCCACTCCCACCTCTGGTAACCACAAATCTCATCTCTTTTTCTATGACTTTGTTTTTTCTTGTTGTTTTGTTTTGGAGGGGTGTTTTTTCTTTAACGCCACGTAAAAGTGAGGTCGTACAGTCTTGGTCTTTCTCTGTCTGACTTATTTCACTTAGCATAACACTTTCAGGGTCCAACCATGTCACAAATGGTAGGATTTCTGTTTCTTAATGGCTGAGTAACATTCCTGGGTGTGTGTGTGTGTGTGCATGTGTGTGCGTGTCCATACATGTATACATGCCACAACTGCTTTATCCACTCATCTGTCCGTGAACACTGGTTGTTGCCATGGCTACTGTGAATAATGCTGCAGTGAACGTGGGGTGCACATACCTCTTCAACATGGTGTTTTTATTTCCTTCAGGAATGGACTTGCTGGATTGTAGGGTAGCTCTATTTTTAACTTTTTGAGGAACTTCCAGACTATTCTCCACAGTGGCTGCCAGCTTGCATTCTCACCAACAGTGCACGAGGGTTCCCCTTTCTCCACATCCTCACCAACAACTGTTATCGCTTGTCTTTTTGATAGTAGTCATTCTGACGGGTGTGAGGTGGTATCTCATTGTGGTTTTGATTTGCATTTCCCTGATGGTGAGTGAGGTTGGACACCTTTTCTTGCCCCTGTTGGCCATTTGTGTATCTTCTTTGGAAAGATGTCTGTTTAGTTCTCTTGTTCATTTTTTCAATTAGACTATTTTTTTTCTATTTAGTTGTATGAATTCTCTATGTATTTTGAATATGAACTCCTTATCAGATACATGGTTTACAACTTTTTTCCTATTCTGTAGGCCATCTTTTCATTTCATGGACTGTTTCTTTTGCTCGGCCTCATTTGTTTTTATCTCGCACTTAATCCTACTAACACTGTACCTTCTGTTTACTGATGAGTAAGGACAAACAAAAAGGAAAATAAACTATCTGTTGCACTATCTTTCCCTTTTCTTCTTTATTTTCATTTTCAGCACAAGTGATGAGCTAATACGGGAAGTAACATGATTAAGAAAGGATATGGTGAGGGTACCTTTACTTCTTTCCAACTTAGAAGCAGGCTCTGCTTCCAAAAGACAATACTGCCGGTGGGGGCTGTCGGTGCCAATTACTCAGTTAATAGATACAACATGTTTAATTTGTGCTTGCCATGAATCTCCTTGAACTCCCATGAACGTGGGTCCCCAGAAATGCTGTGTCCATGGAGTGTCTCCATTGCTGTATGTGACTGAGATGGCAAGGGAGAATGGACACATACACTGTACTCATCTCCTCTGCTCACGTCCATTCTCCATTGTTCCATCACACTTCACTTTCAAGGCACAAGTTAAAAGATGCAATTGTTAAGAATTTCAAGACAGCGATAGCAGAACATTAAACCATGCGTGAAGTTCTTCTGAATACAAGGTCCCATGTGACTGCACAGGCTACATGCCTATGAAGCCAGAGCTTGTCTCTTATTCATCCTTCATGACTTAGCCCAAATGTTACAACCCTATCCATCCCCAGAATTACTGTTTTCTTTATCCCTGTATCAATGCATACATACTACTATAAGAGCACATAGCTCCTTGTATTCTAGCTGTATTTTACTTATTTGCTACTTTTTCCTTGAATTAGGTTGTTAGCTGCTTCATTTTTGTATCCTAGTATTGACATTACAAAAATTATTTAGTACATTGCAGATACTTAAAAATACTAAATGAATGGATAACCATAAAAATGAAAGAATCAGTGAAGTTTTAAAGTAAATAAAACATGATCTTATTTAGAGTTTATTATTTTTAATTGTAAAATGAAAGTTTTTGAAGTGACATTAAAAAAATACCATGGTGGTATCAAATGTATTTGTAGACTGACGGAATACCAAGGATTTATAAACTACGGACTTCTAGCATGCTGGAAATACTGTGTGAGAGTGGTGTCTTGTGAAGTCCTCTCTATACAGGGGTATTGCTATAAAGAACAATAAGAGCTACATAGTTGTGCACTATGGACCCATGGTCTTCTCCAGGCACTTAAAAGCATTATGTTGACAAATTTCCATAACAATCCTTTAAAATACGTGTAATAACCCCATTTTCCTGATGAAACTAAGGGTGATCCATAGAATGTGAGTTGACCAAAGTCACACAGATACCAAAGGACACGTTTAGACTAAAACTAATTCCAAACCCAACAGGCATGACCCAAACTCCAAGGGTTTCATAATACCTCATTATTATCCACATACATTTTCAGAAAAAAACCAAAAATAAAAAAAATTAAAAACCAAGAAACTTAAGTCATATAATGTACTCTGCTCTTTCCTTTTAATTTCTCCTCCCCCCTTTTCCATTTCTTTCTAAAAAGAGAGATGTGAATCCTTCTTGTTATGGAATTCATTACTAAGTCTTGACCCAACAGGACAAAGGCAGTCCTGGAGTTGTCCTGGCTTGGCCTGGAATGTCCTCTTCACCTTTTCCCTAAATGCTATTCCTTCTTTACAGCTCTGCCTGACTTTCTCTCCAGAAGCTTTTCATAAGCATTACCATAATGATTTTTTTATTCTGACTCATGCTGTAGTTTAGCCTGAAATCCAGCAGGCACATGGTCCTGAATTAATTTATTAACTGATATATACTTCTTGAGTGACTATTATGTGCCTGATACTTCTCCCTGTGCTTGGAGGACATCAGTGAGCAAACATATATAAAAAAAAACAACTCAATTCTTATGACACTTATATTCCAGAGAGCATGATAAGCTTATTTATTTATTTATTTATTTATTTATTTATTTATTTATTTATTTATTTATCTATTTATTTATCCTTGCTCTCTACTTCCTTTGTGTGGTGCTTGACACAAGGAGCTTTACTCCTCTAGATTCCAAGTACCTTCAAAGAAGTGAAAATACTATTTTTATGATATAATGTTTTGAATTTTAACACAATGCTGACCATTTGGTAAATATTCAGTTGAGTAACTGAACTTATGTTAACTGAAAGTTACCCAGATATTGATGCACAAGGTTAATTCTACACATTGCATTTATTCACATAATAATTCTTAGCAATAATCATTTTTGTTCAAGATGTATTTATTTATTTGTGAGAGAGTGAGAGAGCACCCAGGTTAGCAGGGGGAGGGGCAGAGGGAGAGGAAGAATCCCAAGCAGACTCTCCATTGAGCACAGCGCCCATCACTGGGCTGATTCCATGACCCTGAGATCATGACCTGAGCTGAAACCAAGAGTCTGTTCCTCACCTGACTGAGCCCCCCAGGCGCCCGAGCAGTAACCAGTTTCTATAATAAATCACATTAAATGTTTGAGACTTTACCGTGTGCTACACTCATCGGATATGTTTTTATTCAATTCTCGGAAAAGTCCAGTGAAATAAATAGTAATCCCCGGTTTATATACCAGGCTTTTGGAGGCTCATTTAGTTGTCTCAGGTTATACTTTTTAATGGCAGAACTGGGATTAAAACCCAGCTAGTTCTAAATCCAGAAGGCATGCTGTTTACCAAAATAGTATAATTACTGCCCAACGAGGAAGTAATCAGCTTGGCTAGGACAGGAACCAAAGCCAGTTGTAAACATCTTAAACATTTATTTGTCACCTAGCTGGGTATCACGAAATGGCTCATTTGAATTGGTAAGTTCATGGAAGATACAAGAGCTTTAATGCCCCTCATTCTGGATGCTAGATGAATACTAAATTAACAATACAGATAGATACACATAGGCACAGAACTATAAAAAAATTCAGTGAAAAGGCTCTTCATATAACCTTTTTTGTGTCTCTTTAAAATTCAGTCAACAGCCTAAACCTCCAGACTCCCAGGATAGTGCTATAAATCCCACAGTCACGGTGTAAAGAAAGTGTTGCAATACAGAGAGAGAATGGTATTCAACCATGATCCCGGCAATCCAGTCCTGTCCACTTTCATTTTTCATGATGTTTTTGCATGTTGGAAATTTAAAAGGTTTGAGTCTTTAGCTGAAAGGAAGTTTGACACTTGTGTTGAGAGAGAAGCAGTGTGCTGTTCTGGAGACATGCAAGCTCAGAGCCAGTCAGATGTACCTCAGTTCAAATCTATCTCAGCCACTTTTAGAGGCATGACTTTGGCAAAGTGGCATGCCCTCTCTGACTCATGAGACTGTTCAGGAAAACGGAAATAACAATTGTGATCTTAATAAGATCAAGATTCGTTGGTAAAAAGTCCTTGCTTGGCCCATAATGGGTGTTCAACAAATGGCAGCCACTGGTATGCTGCATTTTCCTCTTTCTGGAAACCCACTTGCTCTTCTTACTGAAAAACTTGGCTTCATCCTTCACAACCCAATGGCAATATCTACTTGCCTTTGAATGCCAGAGGTGGTGACTTAGAATCAGATGCTTTGCCTCTGTTTGCCAGGATCACTTTTCGCCTGCCTTGTAATAGCATGTCCACACATGGTACTCACATATGCTCACCTTTCCCATCATCCTCACTAGACCATTAGCTCTTGAGGGCAACAACTGTCTGAATTACACTTCTATCTACAACTCAGGAGGCCCTCATAAGATTTCTCTGGAATGTTTGAGTGGATAAGAAACCCCTGGTCTCTGAAGGCGGAAAATAGGTTCAGGAGTTGCTGGCAGGTAGCAGTAGAAAATCTAGCCCTTAGTTTTCAATCTTTTGCTATACTCATCGTCAGGAAACACCAGCTCCAGTGAATACCCAGAAAACAAATGAGAGTTAAGAAAGAAAATAAAAATAAACAAAATACTGTGTTCCATTTTCTTGGTGATTATTTTACTCCTGGCTTTTAGGTGCAAATCACTGGAAGGTAATACAGGTAATACATATTGTAAAGCAGCCAGTGAACAAATGTCAGGTTATTGCTTCAAGGTTGTCACTAAATGCCTGGAGTTCTCACTCTGTCAATAACGGCCGCATGCCACGGGCTGATGCCACACTGGGACAGTGACGTCCTAGCTAAGACAAGGCAACAGCCTGGAAGAGTCAAGTGACTCGGGCTCATACGGAACAAGAGGTTACTTTCAGTAGAGTAGAACCAGTTTGTGGACAAAATGATTCACAAAGAACTTCCCTGAATCAGGATTGGGATTTCATTCAATCTGTAGATCAAGTTGGAATAACAAAGTTTTAAAATACATTTTCTGTAACAATAACTATCATTTGATTTTTGGGGGGGGGGGATGAGCTATAAGGACACATGAATACTCTTGGACGATTAGATAAGAAAGAGGTAAAATGCCTTCAAAAAGGAAGGTGTTCTTTTCAGTGCGAACCATTTGAAATAAAACTGCATACCAGAAAGCTACACATGATAAATTGATTAGAGTTCAGCAGGCTGGGGAGAAAAGAAGGCTGCAGGCATCCTGTGTAAAAGAAATAAATTGATGAGTATTTATGCCATTAATAATTGCCTCTTCCCCTGTGGCTTCATGACTTCTGGCCAGTCTCACTCACGACACTAACTCACACAGCCCGAGTCCATGGAGGCGGCTACCTTAAGGAGAAAAGAAAGCCTTGGGTGAGAAGTAGTAGTGATGCCCATTTGGCTTCAGGACAAATGCACTTGCTAGAGATTTGATTTCCAACCTCGGTGTCTATCTCACATTTACATTGTTTCTGTTCAATGAAAGATGTTCACAAGAGACATCGCGAAAGATTCAAGAGATTCTGATACAAGTTTCCCAAGACCCTTTAGGTGATACTTGCTGAGGAAATGTGGCTTTTCCCCAGAGAATATTTCAAAAAGGTAAATGGTCTTTCTGCTCCAGCCAGGCCCCTGGAAAAACACCTGCCTGACAGCTGTGGAGGGTCATGCTTCTGTCTACACCACACTTTTGTAAATACCTTCACCAGGTATATATTTAAAAAGTACATATGCATGTCCTATCCTACCGTCACTTTCTGTAAAGTTAAAAATGCACATTATAGAATTTAAAAGGATAAATTCCAAAGCAAATACAAATAGAAATATGGAATTAAATGCCAAGAAAAATAACTAAGAAGAACACTGACTGCTTGTTTTGGTAGCAGAACTGGATGATGGACAGGAGGTGAAGATTACTGACATTTTCATCAAAGCTTTTCTGAACTGTTTGACTTTTAAAACAATACAGGGCATTGCTCTAACAAAAAGCATGTCTAAAATCCTAATGCGTTTTCCCTGCACCATAACTGTATGCCTTAAACACTTCCTAATATACAAGCAATTCACTTTGGAGATCACTGGTCTAAACTACTTTGCTATTTCCCCTTTTACTTGAAGTATATTAAATAACATTTTATTTTGGATACAGTATTTGCAAAATAAAAAATAAATTGTGAACAATTGATTAGGGCTTTTGAGATTTACTTCATTTTTATTTATTCTTTATTCATTAATAAAATATACACTTGATTGGACCCCTACTTGCCAGGCATTGAGCAAGATGTTGGAGGCTCAGAAGTCAAGTCAACCATAAGTGGGGCTGAAAATGGAAAGATCTGACTCCTGGTTCTGACTGTGCTATTAAAATGTTTTATAACATTAGATAAACTGCTTCATCTTAAGCTTTCTATTTCTAAATATGTAGGAAGAAAAGGCAAAACTGAGGTGCCAGATCTGCAGAAGTGCTCTGAGGATCATACAGGCATCGTTTCAGTTATGGGAGCAGCTTTGGGGTTAAGTGGTCTACGCTCTTCCCTGAATGTGAGGGAAAGGGGCGTCACGGAGGATGAGTGTGGGTGAACAGACGAAAGGCAGGAAAAGATAAGAAACAACAACTACAGTGAAAGTACTAACAGAAGAATAGAAGCATAACGATCCATGAAAAGAAAAATGGGGAAATGAAAACGAAGCATGAAACTGAACCCCCGTGGTGAAATGCTATGGTGTAACTCATCAGCTCAGAGGCAAGTAATCGTGGGCTAGCATGATTCAGGGATGCTGACACTTTGATAATTTTGCATATAAAACTTTTTATTCTTATACTGTTTTCAGCATCCAACTAGCAGTTATTATTATCTGAGCCGATATCGTAGATTCTCATCTTAGGATCTGATCATCAGGAGCAATCCTGACTTCACTGCTGCTCTGGGTTGAGAGTTGCATGCTTGCCTTGGGGCTTGGCTTTCAGAGAAGATAACCAAACAAGTCACCAATCCCTCTACACGCTTGATATCCTACAGAAATACCTCTGCTACATGGAAAACGGGTCTGTGTGGGGTTGGAGGAGGACTGTTCAGCGTAAGAGAGCAGGCTATAAAATTATGGAACTCCTAGATCCAATTTCCAAATATTCTCTGAACAAAGGATTTTAAGCCTATATATTAAAAAAATGTACTGTTAGTATTGGACTTGGGGTCATGAAGGTAACAGATAGTAATAACTTCTAATAGAACTGGGCTGGGCCCCTCCTCCACTCTGAATCTTGTTGCTGCGTCATTAAACAGTCCATATCACTGCGTTTATCCAATTGCACAACCAATCAATAGCACATCAAGCTTTCCACCCACTTTAATATTTCTTACATCGACTTTTACTGAACAGTGGTAAGACTTCAAGATAAACAATTTTTTGGGCTTGTTTTATGTGGATATGAGAATCCAAAAGAGAATCAAAAGTTAACTCAAAGTCTGAGAAGGAAAAATGGAGCTCAAGTTTATGAATGCAACTCAGTTCCACAGGTAATTGTGAATACCTGTTCTGCGCTTGACATTTTCATCGGTGCTTGAAGGAATGCAAAGACAGGAGCATTCAATTAATATAATTCAGCAAATGTTTACTTAACGACTACCTACTTTGTACCAGGTACTCTTCTGGATATACGAGATGCAGAGGTGAGTGAGAAATAATCTTTGTGTTCAAAAAGCTTACAGTTTATTTGCAATGAATGTATGTATGTGGAGGTTGTTATGTTATAGTTGAAAAATACCCATAATCAGATTAAATATCTTAAGTGGCATAAAGAGGAAAAACCAAATATTTAGCAATTTTAAAGAAAGGCAGTTAGATCCAATGAGGTGATTATTAGGTTGAACTCAGGATGAAGACAAAGATTGAAGGGGTTCAGATCTTTCACATCAAATACACAGATCGCTGGAGAGTAAGAAAGGTTAAGGAAAGAAATCAGAGGCAGACAAGTAGGATGGTTTTTCTTGTTTAGGCAGAGACAACTGGTACCCTGCTGATACCCCTGTGGTTACTCCCATAAACCTATCATGCTTACTGAAAATGAATACTTGTGGTTCTACACCTGAGGGATTTTGCTCTGACCAGTGGAGACACTCTGTTTATAGGTAGGACAGTCCAGAAGCACCAGAGAGCTGGACTCCTGGACACAACTCTTGGCCAGCGTTGGACAGTGACAAGTCTCCCAGTGGCAGAGCTTTGAGCAGTACACCTAACCATCAACACGGTGCAAGAGACAAATGGTCTGGATCAAGATACTCTATAGGCAAACTCGTACCTACTGGCTTCACCAGTTATTTTTATTTAGGGTCTGAGATGGAGCAAGATTAGAGGACCAAAGACAAAGTTATCCAGGAAAGAAGCCTATGACTGGATCTACAAGAGCGGACAAGAAGTATGTTAAGCTTTATTTTTCATGTAATGCCCACTAACAAGCATCCAGCGTAGAGAAGGTATTCAACAATTACTTGAACAAGATGAACGGTCTGGTGGAGTTCAGCCAGTCTCTGCCTTTGGCCACCTTATTATTTTCACTACTGGGCTGGGGAACATGGTAGCCATGGTCATACAGATGGAGGGGAAGCATGGTCCAATATCACAGCTCCCTTCAACCAAGTCTGAAGTAGCTAGTGACGACGCAAAATGTCCAAACTATTAGCGACATAAACTGACACAGAGCTCCAGATGTTGTACCATTCTTCCAGACATTCACCACTAGCAAGCTGATGATCAGAATTATCATTACAGGATCTCACATAAATGTTTCAGACCCACTGACAATATTTAAATAATCATGAGATGTACTAGTTATACCATGTGCCATACCACCACGAGGTTTCCAGCCTGGAAAGATGTTGGAATACCCTTAAAGGCACAGTTTAAGTGGCATCTTAGTGATCATGCCCTGTAGAATGGGGGCAAACAATAGTGCTTTCTACCTGATAGTTAACATTCATGGTGAAGAAACCAAGGGGAAGAATTAGGTGCGCCATTTCTCATCATTGTTCTAAGTGACCCACTCAGAAATTCGTGCTTTTGATCCCCACAACTTTAGGCTCCCGAGGATTAGAGCTTCTGGTTCCACTATTAGGGGACAGAAAAATCAGGGTTCCATTAAACCTAAAGCCATGACTACTACCAGTTTAATCTAGATTCTTCAAGCTAATAGGCAAGGAAATCAGTTAGTATACTGGTAGGGTTAATTGACCCTGTGTGATAGTTAATTTCAGGTGTCAAGTTGACTGAACTACATGTTGCCCAGATACTTGGTCAAACATTATTCTGGGTATGTCTGTAAGGACATTTTTGGATGAGATTTCTATTTGAGTCTGGAGACTAAGTAAAGGAGAATGCCCTCTTGTAGTGTGGGTGAAGCTCATCTAATCAGTTGAAGATCTGAATATAACAAAAAGGCTGACCTTTTCACAAATAAAATGGAACCCTTCCTGTGGAACTGGTCTTTTCCTGCGTTTGGACTTCAACTGAAGGATTGGTTCTTCCAAGGCTTTGAGCATGCTGCTGTTTAGACTGGAACTCACACATGAGCACTCCTGGTTCTCAGGCCTTCACACTTGGCCTGAAACTACACCACTGGCTCTCTTGGGTCTCCAGTTTGCTCACTGCCGATCTCCCATTGGTTCTGTTTTTCTGGAGAACCTGACTCATACACCAATTACCACGAGGCACATGACAAATGTGACTGGATCTCAAGGATTTACAGCAGCCTATCTTGCTACTGCCATGGCCGGTGTTAAACCTGATCGGAAGCAACCTAACACAAAATAAGTTCTGGCTCAGGGTATTAGTAATCTTCTGTTGTTTTAAGGCTTTGTTTTTGTTTTATACAGAAATCATGACTGGCCAGTCTCTTAAAAAAATCAGTTACAGAACAGAGTAGAAATAATGTGCAACACCACTGTGTCTTTCAGTGAGTGATTTCTGGCAAATGTTATTCATGCTCCATCCACACCCCTTCAACACTTACCTATACTTGCCTAATGCTGTTTACTGCATCTCCCAACCTGGAATCCAAGCTTAATAATTAAAAAAAAAAAAAAAAAAATCAATCCAGAAAGGAAGAGGGCAAGAGAAGAAAGTAACACAGAAGTACAAATATAACCATGAACAAGTAACAAAACAGCAGTAAGTATATACTTATCAATAACTGATTTAAATGTAAATGGACTAAATACTCCAATTGAAAGACAGGGAGCCTAAATGGATAAAAAAGCAAAACCCATCTATATACTGCCTACAAAAGATCCACTTCAGACATAAAGACACCAGCAGATTGAAAGTGAAGGGATGGAAATTATTACTATGCAAATAAAAGCAAAAAAAAAAAAAAGCTAAGATAGCTATACTCATATCAGACAGAATAGACTTTAAAACAATGTCACAAGAGACAAAAAAGGGCACTACATAATGATAAAGGGTACAATCCAACAAGAGAATATAATAATTGCAAATATCAATGTACTCAGTATGAGAGCACCTAAATACATAAAGCAACTATTAACAGGGAGAAATTGACAGTGATACAATAATAGTAGGAGGGGTGCCTGGATGGCACTGATGATTAACTCTTGGTTTGGGCTTGATGTCCAACTCTCGGTTTCAGCTCATGTTGTGATTTTCGGGTCATGAGATTGAACCCACATTGGTCTCTGTGCTCAGCACAATGTTTGTTTGAGATTCTCTCTTCCTCTCCCTGTGCCCCTCCCACTCATGCTTTCTCTCTTCTCTCAAATAAATAAATAAATCTTTAAAAAAAATAATAGTAGGAGACTTTAATACCCCACTTAAATCACTGGACATATAATCCACACAGAAAATCTATAAGAAAACATAGGCTTTGGATGACATATTAGACTAGACGGACCTAACAGATATGTTCAAAACATTCCATACAAAAATAGCAGAATACACATTATTTTCAAGTGCACACAGAACACTTTCCAGGCTAGATCAGATGTTAGGTCTCAAAACAAGTTTCAATAAATTAAAAAAGACTGAAACCATACCATGCATCTATTCTGACCATTAACAGTCTGAAACTAGAAATCAATCACAAGAAAAAAATTGGAAAAGAACACAAACACATGCAGACTAAATAACATGCTACTGAACATTAAGTAGGTCAACCAAGAAATCAAAGAGGAAATTAAAACGACATGGAAACAAATGGAAATGAAAACACAATGTTCCAAAATCTTTGGGATGCAATAAAAGCTATTCTAAGAGAGAAGTTTAACGTAATAAGGCCTATCTTAAGACACAAACAAACAAAAATTTCAAATAAACAACCTGAGAACAAACAAAGCCCAAACCCAGTAGAAGGAAGGATATAATAAAGATTAGAGCAGAAATAAATGAAATAGAATAGAATAATGAAAACAGGAGTTGATTCTTTGAAAAGATAAAATTGATAAAGCTTTACCCAGACTCATCAATAAAAAAAGAAAGAGAACTCAAAAAACTAAAACCAAATAAAGGAGGAGAAATAATAGCTGAAACCAAAGAAACACAAAGGATTATAAGAGAATATTGTGAAAGATTATGTGCCAACAAATTGGACAACCTAGAAGAAATGGATAAATACCTAAAAACATATAACCTTCCAAAATTGAATCAGGAAGAAATAAAAAAAAAAAAATGAACAGACCAATTATAATAAAATTGAATTTGTAATCAAAAACTCCCAGCATGCAAAAGCTCAGGACCAGATGGCTTCACATGTGAATCGTACCAAATACTTCAAGAAGACTTAATACCAATTCTTCTCAAACTATTCCAAAAAAAAAAAAAGAGGAAAAAACCTTGAAATTCATTCTGTGAGGGCCAGTATTACCCTCATACCACAACCAAAAAAACATACTACAAAAAAGAAAACTACCAGTATCCTTAATGAACATGGATGCAAAAATCCTCAACAAATTATTAGCAATCCAAAATCAACAATACATTAAAAAATAATTCATCAGGATCAAGTCAGATTTATTTCACAGTTGGAACGATGATTCAATATTTGCAAATCAATCAACATGATATATCATATTAACAAGAGTAAAAATAAAGCCATATGGTCATCTCAATAGATGTAGAAAAAGCATTTTACAAAGTACATCATTTCATGATAAAAATTCTCAACAAAGTAGGTTTAGAGGGAACATACCTCAACATAATAAAGGTCATATATGAAAAACACACAGCTAACATCACACTCAATGGTGAAAAATTTAGAGCTTTTCCTCTAATATCGGGAACAAGATAAGGATGTCCGCTCTCACCACTTTTATTTAACATAATACTAGAAGTGCTAGCTGCAGCAATCAGACAATAAAAAGAAATAAAAGGCATCTAAATTGGTAAGAAAGAAGTAAAAGTGTCACTATTTGTAGATGACATGATACTATATAGAGAAAACCCTAACATCCCCACCAAAAAACTACTAGAACTGATAAGTGAATTCAGTAAGGTACAGGATATGAAATTAATAGAGAGCAATCTTTTGCATTTCTATACACTAATAATGAAGGAGCAGAAAGAGAAATTAAGGAAACAATCCTATTTACAACTGTACCAAAAATAACAAAATATCGAGTAATAAACTTAACCAAGGAGGTGAAAACCATGTACTCTGAAAACTATAAAACACTGATGAAAGAAATTGAAGATGACAAAAACAAATGGAAAGATATTCCATGTTCATGAACTGAAAAAACCAATACTGTTAAAATGTTCATGCTACCCAAAGCAATGTATGGATTTAACACAATCCCCTCAAAACACTAACAGCATTTTTCACAGAACTAGAACAAACAATACTGAAATTTGTATGGAGCCATAAAAGACCCTGAATATCCAAAGCAATCTTGAGAAAGAACAAGGCTGGAGGTACCAAAATCTCGGATTTTAAAGTATACTACAGAAATAAAAAAAGTCAATTAATTTCTGACAAAGGAGGCAAGAAAATACAATGGGGAAAAAGAATATCTCTTCAACAAATGGTGCTGAGAAAATGGGACAGCTACATGCAAAAGAATGAAACTGGACCACATTCTTACACCACACACAAAAGTAAAATGGATTAAAGACACAAACATGAGACCTGAAAGCATAAAAATCCTAGAAGAGAACAGAGACAGTACTTTCTCTAACATTAGTTACAAGAACAATCTTCTAGGTATGTCTCCTAAGGCAAGAGAAACCAAAGCAAAATAAACTATTGGGACTACACAAAATAATAAGTTTCTGCACAGTGAAGGAAACAAAACAAGTCAGTGTACTGAATGGGAGAAGTTATTTACAAATGATATATCCAATAAGGGTTTAGTATCTAATATATATAAAGAATTTATACAACTCAACACCAAAAAAATCCAATTAAAGAATGAACAGAGGACCTGAGTGGACATTTTTCCCAAAGAAGACACACAGATGGTCAACAGACACATGAAAGGAGGCTCAACGTGACTCATCATCAGGGAAGTACAAATCAAAAACCAAGTGAGATATCACCTTACACTTGTCAGAATGGCCAGAATCAAAAAGACAACAAATAATATGTGTTGGTAAAGATACGTAGAGAAAGGAACCTTCATTCACGGTTGGTGGGAATGCAAGTTGGTATAACCACTAAGGAAAACAGTATGAAGTTTCCTCAGAAACGTAAAAAGAGAAACACCATATAATATAGTAATTCTACCACTGGGTAGTTACCCAAAGAAAACAAAAGCAATAATTTGAAAGAATATATTCATCCCTGCATTTATTGCAGCATTATTTGCAAGAGCCAAGGTATAGAAGTAGCCCAAGTATCCAATGATAGATAAATGGATAAAGATGTGGTGTATATATATACATATATGCATATACACACACACTTGCATACAAGCAATGGAATATTATTCAGACATGAAAGAAATGAGATATTATGTTTGCAACAACATGGATGAACCTAGGGAGTATAATGCCAAGTAAAATATGTCAGACAGAGAAAGACAAATGCCATATTATATCACTTATATGTGGAATTCAAGAAACAAAAGAAACAAAGAAACTGGAAAAACGAGACAAACATAAAAACAGATTCTTAGATGCAAAGAACAAACTAGATACCAGAGTGAAGCTAGTGGGGGGAATGGATAAAACAGATAAAGGGGATAGAGAGGTACAAACTTCCAGTTACAAAATAAATAAGTCATGGAGATAAAAAGTACAGCCTCAGGAATATAGTCAATAAGTTGGTAGCAGTGTTGTTTGGTGACAGCTGGAGACTGTACCTACTGCGACGAGCACTTAGCAACACAGAGAATTGCTGAATCATTAGATTATACGCACAAAATGAATATAGCACTGCATGTTAATTATACTTCAAAAAAATTAAAGAAAAAATAAAAGAAAATGAAAAAGAATGTCCACCCTTACTAGAAATAAATGACATATAAATGAAAGTTCTATAAATCATTTTCTCTTTTTAAATTAAAAGTGATAATACTACTAATTAGTTTATAAGAAAGGGTGGTAAGACAAATTTTTATATGCTGGTGGGAGTGTCATTTTATAGCCTTACTAGAAAATTCTTTGCCAATACTTTTAAAATATTAAATAAGAACAGACATCTTCTTCCAGAAATTTATCCTAAGGAAACAATCATACAAGAAGGCAAAGATTTATATATTAATGTATTCAGTGAAGAGTGTTTATAACAGTAAAAACCCAGTAAGTACTGTTAGCATTGTGCTATAGAACATTCTTAATTCCACTGTGGTTCATCCACATAATGGACTATACTCAGTCACTAAAATTTATGTGATAGATTAAAACGTAAGCGCCTCACATTAAGCTTTTGATTGTGGAGACATCCATCTCAGAGGCCTCCATCTGGAGCAAACCTGTGGTCGGCTCCAGGACGTGGTGACCAGCAAAACAACTAGATAAGAAACCAGGCCACGCCTACCCAGTATTTCCCCTTCTGGAACACTACTTGAGTGACCACAGTTTTCCCCTCCTGCACCCTAATTCCCATTCTCATGTTTTTAATGAGCCAGTCAACACCCCCAGACAGCCCACTCTGGACCCTGATAAAGGCAGAGCCCCAGGAGTACCCTGTCACTTTCTCTCCCTCCACCCACAGCAGCTTTGTGGTGTGGCCACTGAGCATGCTGGGTACCTGCCAAGACAGGTAAGGCATGAATTCAGATTTTTCAAACTTACCCAATGGCTGTGGCCGAGGTGCATCCTGCAGTCAGAGGAACCACAGGGCGGGCCCGGCCACAACCCTGGGTCTGGCCGGGGAAGTACCTGTGGGGCTCGCCACTAGTAGTGTGAGCGTGGGCAAGTCCCGCAGGCACTTCTAACCAGAAGTGTCCCCGTGGGGGGAAGGAGACCAATACAACACGCATGTCTCTTATTTCTGTGCACAACATAATAACGTAAGAAGCAGTTTACAGATAAATACGTATAGTGCAAGTGTGTTTTCTTAAAAGCAGAGAGAGAGAGAAAGTATATGTATATGTATGTGCATGTATCATGTGTGTGTGTGTGTGTGTGTGTGTGTGTGTGTGTGTGATAAACACAATACGGTTTATCATCCAAACAGCAACAGTGATTATCTACAGATGAAAGAACTAAAAGTGACTTCTTTGCTTATCGGTATTCTTTTTTTCCAACATGGGCACAAATACTTTCTATATTTCAAATTGTTAAAAAACAACAACAAAAAAAAACATAGATGAATTGGATATCCCTCCTTCCAACAATCTGCTCTAATTCCGTTCTATATAAACCACTGTCGGACTCTGAGTCTCTATAGCACTACGTTTAAAACATCTTGCAGTTGGTTCACGTTGTACATTTTGCTTTCTCGTTTAAATTGTAAATACCAGGGAAAGCCCTAATTCTTGAATATCACTCATGTTACCAGGAAAGAATACTAGAAATATCCACTAGATCATCCCAATTTAACTGTAAAATAAACAAATATTCTGATTTATGCATCAGCCTCTTGTAAAGTTGGTGTCGGTGACCTTCCAAGGTCCGACGGCCCTGTTGATAAAGTCCTGTCTGTAGGCCAGCAAATGTGAGGACAAGGTCCCAGGTACGACCTCGACCACACCATCCTGTTGGGCTCAGGCTAATTATTAACATTCTTTGCTTCTGTAATGCTTTTTTTTTTCAAGTTTTACGTTTAAAAATTATAATTTTAAAAGGTATATTTCTTTCTCATTCCTGAACTTGGGCTGTGGAGATGGCCCATTTGAACCGTGGTCATAATATGCACATTCCATGTATAAAAGTAGAAAGATGTCCTGTGAACATTAGAAAAATGATTATGATTTACCTATACATTTTTTTAGTATTGTAGTAGAATTGGAAGCAGAAATGGACTCAAAGCAGAATTCACCTTTGGGATTATAGGAGAGGCTTCTGTTCTTTATAGAAAAACTTATCTCACATAAACAGTATGTCAGAAAAAAATATGAATGGTTTAGGGAATAAGAATTTCTTTAAAAAAACACACATTTTATTAAAAGATGTGTATGTGTTTCAGGTATATCCTATACTTTTTACTGCAAAAATATTCTGGTCAATTAAACTAAATCTAGAAGGAATTTTTTTCCCAGTTACTAGTCAAGAAACCCCGATAAAGTGACATTAAACCCATATAAGCACTATTAAGATTTTGTTTTTACCATTTATTTTTATTTTATAAATGCACCATTGGTATTGGCTTTTTTATTAATTATGGCATTCCCAAACTTATAATAAGAGTAATCGACTACCACACTAATGAAAAAAATAGACTTTTTTATTTGACATTTGTTTATACTTAAAATGCTTATTTAAAAATAAACAGCCACAAGACCTAGGTTTTCATAAAATTGAAAGTTTCTTTAAATCTCTAGTATTATTGTCTTCAGTCTCTCAGCTAAACCATCTAAATAGGCAGTCTGGAAAGGAAGTCAGGGACGTTTTTGACGTATGGTCCTATTTTCCCAAGGTATTGCTAATGTGGTCATCATAAGCACAATACCCCTGACACCGTACAACAGGTATGTCTCAGATAAGGGCTCTATTAAAAACATATATTTTTCTCTCTCACCAATTCTGCACAAAACGGTTCTCTGGTGGTAAAATTTTACCAGCTTTGCTTCTCAGCTTGAAAAATAATATTAAACAAAGGAGCTGACATTGGATTTTGAACTATGAAATGTATTTTTCAGATTTAATAAAAGTATGCTGTCAATGCTCATCCAAGAGACTGGAGAACTTTATTTAAACTCCTAAGTATCGAATATACGATGAACAGCATAGCAAACATTTTTAAAACTCTGATGTGAAAGAGGCTAAATTATTTGCCACTGAATTCAGGAATACCATTTGTACCCTTATCCGGTGGTCACTGTATTATCCAATCCCGACCATTCTCTTAGAAATGTATAATGACAATCTCCCACATAAAGGAGAAGGTTACATGCAGCCTGAAGGCATGCCAGGAACTGTCGGCAATATTATCACTGGTTATGTCATGTTTTAGAACACGATGTAAGGCTGGGAAAAATGCCACCCTCTATGGATTTGTGAATTCCAATTAGCCATTCTCAATCACTACTTTTTATGTAATTGGGATCTCTCATGCTCATCCATATTCCATTCCTCTCACCCTCTGGCTGTGAAAGAATTACAACTCCTAGTCCCCTTGCTGGTAGACAGAGACATGGGATGAACTGGACCAGTGGGCTGTCAGTCCAAGTGGCATGAAGCATCGAGGGCTGGTATACAGCCCTCCAATCATCTCTCTTCCTGATGTGGTGATGGTGAAAGGGGGTGTTGCTATGGACACAACAAGTGGTCAAGGCCTCACGGATGGCTGAGCCACTGCATGGAGGACAGATTCCCTTAGACAGTCCCTTGCCCCCATGGTGACCATAGCCTGAGGAGTGAGAAGCCTCCATTGTGCCAAACTATTGAAATTCTTGTGTTTACTACTTCAACACCTCAAAACCCCAGTTTTTGCAAAAATTTGCCTTCTTTAAAACACCAAGGATAAACTGAGAATTTAGAGAATTATTAAGGAAAAGGAGACCGTGAATATTCTAAAGCTCACTTAGAAACCGGACACAGAGTTTGTACAGTTGAAGAAGACTACTCTGTACTGTCCCTTGGAAGGTGGAAAAAAAGGAGCCTTGTCTTTCCACATTCGTTCTGTATTGAGACTTCTAAGTGCCCTCCGCATTCTGGGATCATTCATAAAGGGTATGACAGCGGTTTGTGCTATTTATGATGACTAGGAACTGGGGGGCTTTGTGCCATAAAGTGTGATAATCCTGCTGTGAACGATGTATGTAGTTGGAGCAAATGCAGAGCTGGTTTTTCCTCTACGTATAGGAGATCTGTCTTTTACAAAATCCTGGAATTGTTTCAGAATGTGCATACATATGGAGACCAGGTTGGCCTGATACAGAACATGGGTTAGAAGAGTTCCTTTTTATCATAGTTGGGGCTTTTATTGTATTGATTTTACTTGGAATAAAGTGGATTGGAAGAGTGGGCAAAGTTCAGAATGATCGAGAATAAAAGCAATAGAGCTTCTCTTTGTGTCAACCTCAGGCAAGGCAAGTAGGGCAGATCAAAGAACCACTTTCATGGTTCACTGGAGACAAAGTTCAAATAAAACCACAGCAGCGGCCCAAACACCTGAGCAGCCTGCAGTTGCTCGTGAGGACATGGCTTTCTGAGAAAAGGTGCAGGAAGAACGCAATTGAATGCGAGGGAGGGAGACGATCCAAAGCACATGCCAGCAAGTAGCGGCTCTGGAGGGGACCAAGAGAAGGCAGGGTTTAAACAAAGACATTGGTCATTGAACAACCACAGCAGATGTTTTCGGCAAGTCGTAGCTCTGCTGTGCGCTTGGGCTAAGTCGTGGCTTTGAGGGGTGTTAGAAGGAAGAACTGCCTTCCAGCATAAATACTCCACCTACTGTCTACCTGTAGCCGTCCTTCGTGCTGGCTTCATTTCTATCAAACGTAATTCAGGTAATCCAAGATGTGCTGAGAGGAAGCAGGGGCCTGACCCAAAGCTGAGACAGAGAGAGTCCCTGGCCTCTAGCAGCTCATGTGTCCAGGGCTCAGCACCCACTGTCATGGGGAGGAATTTGAATGTGATATTGCATTTGTGGGCTGAAATACGCATTGACGGGAAGAGTGTTGGAAGCACCCTTTTCTGGGGTGAAAGTTTTCTTCTAGCAGCTCAAGATCTAAAGAACAAATGGACTCTTCACAGACTTAATGCTCACGTAACCACTAAATTACAGATAAAAAATCA
Organism: Ursus americanus; assembly: GCF_024610735.1. Classification (NCBI taxonomy): domain Eukaryota; kingdom Metazoa; phylum Chordata; class Mammalia; order Carnivora; family Ursidae; genus Ursus; species Ursus americanus. The sequence continues at coordinate 61,142,561 of NC_142142.1, forward strand.
CAACCAATTAAGCCCATGACCCTCACGAAACTCTTGCAATGCTGTGCTTGCTCAGGGAGAGGAACAGACCCTAAACACTGCAATGACCTCACTGGAGGCAGAAATCCTTGCTTCCAGACTCTAGTTATCAACCATCATTCAATGTAATGACTAGCTGTGTGTCCTTGGGCAACTCAAGTCCCTGAGACCTTAGGTTCTCATCAAGGGTAACACCAAATGCTGTGGTCACTGGGCAAGATGACCACTAAGGCCATCTTACTAAACTACTAAGCTTAAAGATCTCATGGTCCCTGAACTGGATTTATGCACTAAGCAAGAAATAACATGCCAACTTACAGAACAGAAAAGTGAGGGAAAGAACTTTCCTGTTTAACAAGATCTGCCTACCGGAATGCATCAGGCAAAATCTTTCAGGAGAAATGCAAAATAGGGGTAAGATCCAAGCTTTTCTTAAGTGATGCGTAAAGAGCAAAGATGTGAGGAAAACAGTGGTAGACACTCACAGGAACGTAAATGTATCATGACGATACAATTTTATTTAATGCCGGGAATGACGAGGTCCAATCTAGCCTTGACATGCGCATGGCCTCTCAGCTGACATGTATGTAGCACTGTAGGTGACTCAGACAAATTGTAGGAAATTATATTCTTCTTAAAATGTTCTTGCTCCATCATAAAATAAATAGAAGAAGACATTTTCTTCTTCAGGGGCAAGCATTCATAAAGAGAATGAACTTTTCCACTGTTGTGAAAGGGGAACAAACGAACGGGAAGTACAGATACTTCCTGTGAGGTATATGGCAAATGGCAGGTGTGAGGAGACGCCTTCCTCACGGTGAATTCCTCACCGCCTGGTTCATTCACAGACATCAAACAACTTAATGTTTTCCTTAGAAGTTTTGTGTGTTTTTTTTAATAATTTTTATTTTGTTATATTAGTCACCATATAGTACATCCCCAGTTTTTGATGCAATGTTCCATCCCCAAATCTCTGGGCTCATTTTCAGACGACCAAAAAGTGAATAAATATAATAACCTTGAAAATTAAGTTCACAAAGATACCAAAACATAGTACAGACACACTTTAGGAAAAGAAAATAACTCTCAAATCATATAAAATGATACAGAAGATACGAGTCACCTTTTCCTTCCTATAATGTCTTCCCTGAAGATGACTACCATAAATTTGGTGCTATAGCAATAAATTTGAAAATAAAAGTTACTTCCTTTTCAATACAATACTTAATTCATCTACAGATGACATAAAACGCTTTATATTTAAGCGTGGCAGATGCCATTGTTTCTCTTGCTCTAACAAAGACCTGGTAATACTGAGAAGCCTCTTGTACATTGCGTCTGCTATTACAGCCGTATAACCATGAAGAACTGGCTTGCAAATGGCTACACAGACTGGTAGGATGGTGACCAGCTTCCAGATTCGCTCTTACTCTTTTGTTTGTTGGCTGAGCCCCGTTTCTGGGAATTGCTCCACCACCCTCTGCTGCCCTTACGGTTGTAACGGGAGTCATCTGCCAGTGTGGCTGATTTTCCAGAGAACAATGATTAGCTTATTTTGCAGATTTTACTGTATAGACACCACTTTGGGGTTTGGGATTATGAGAAACACTGTGGCCATATTTACAGGGAATTTTAAGTCCCTTTAAAACAAAATGTACTAAAATAAATTAGAAGTCCTCTTTATCTTCTGGGAGAAGTCAGTAATGCTCACCACTCACCCTTTTCCCTGGACAGAAACCGTCACCCCTTGGGTACTCTGAGCAGCTGGGTGTACTGGTTCGTACAGATTTCACTCCGCTAACGATTGTCAGCATGCCGTATCAGGGTTTTCAGTGAGGCTTTCCCCAAAGACTCAGGGAAGAGGAAATGACATTGCCTTTGAAAGATAAACTGAGAGGGGTGCCTGCGTGGCTCAGCAGGTTAAGCAGCCGACTCTCGATTTCAGCTCAGGTCATGATCTCAGGTCCTGAGACTGAGCCCCACATTGAGCTCTGTGCTCAGCTCGGAATCTGCTTAAGAGTCTCTCTCTGCCCCTCCCCCCTCCACCTGTGCGTTCTCTCTCTCTCTCTCTCTCTCTCAAGAAAGAAAGAAAAAAGGAAAAAAAAGAAAGAAAAAGAAAAGATAAACCAAGAAAGCAGGACTTACTGGATCAAAGCAGATAGTTGCAAAATAACTTAAAAAGGGGCAGAATTGGCTCAAGAACTGCAATGAATTATTTGTAACTGAACTTATTATAAAAATACCATACTTTTTAAAATCGTACTCAACTACATACTAAACATGAAAACACATAACATGCGTGTGTGTGTGTGTGTGTGTGTGTGTGTGTGTATATATATATATATATATATATATATATATATATATATATATATATATATATCTTTTTTCTGCACAGCAATTTGGGGTTCGAAGAGCTAAAGTCCTTTATACAAGGCCCCACAGCTCCTGAGGGACAGAACCGGGTCCCAAACTCAAGTCAAAGTCAACCCGCTGTGCTATTTGTCCAGAGAAAGAAGATGCCAACGAGAAGGAAAGTGTGCTGCTCCCCGGAGCATGTGCATACACAGCCCTCGACAACATATTACGTCTTAGCTCGGCCGCGTAGTGCCTGCAAAGTCATACGGGCAGAGACAGGGTACCAAGTACTTCGGGCACTGCCATTTTTGGGTAAAAATGGAGAGTAAAATAGTCAAGCCCCTCCAAACACTCACAAGGGGCAAACAAACAAACAAAAAGGCATTAGCTTATGAAATGTGATTCCCCCCACACACTGGCAAGACCACCAGACTGTAAAAAGTAACGAACCAAGTCGCATCGTCCCAATACCCCCAACACGGGAATCCATTCCACCTCTCTTGACTCTGATTCTGCTATCCCCAAACGAGCTCCTAAATTTGACTGGCCGCCTTTATAAGTCTACCAGTAGGAGAAGACTATGGTGTCCACAGTTACAGAGTCCACAGGCCTGCGGGGCATTTTCCGTCATAAACTACTCATTTAAATTGGCATTTACATGTCACTTTTGTGGTCTGGTTAATTGGGAGGAGGGGGTGTCTCTGAGGAGCTCTCCTTAGTGTGTTGTTCAGAGTGAGATTTGCAGCTTTACCATGGCAAGGGGTTCCCCCAGCAGGTCCACTTAAGAAGGACCCCACCAGGGCGCCTGGGTGGCTCAGCTGGTTAAGGGTCCAACTCTTGATTTCAGCTCAGGTCATGATCTCCTGGTTAGGAGATGAGCCCAGCAGCCTCCTCCCAGCTCAGCAGAGAGTCTGCTTTCCCTCTCTCTCCCTCTGCCTCTACCCCCAGCTCATGCACTCTCTCTCTCTGAAATAAATAAACAAATCTTTAAAAAACAAAGAAGGATCCCATTAACCTTCCTTTACGAATACATCCCCTCTGTAGCCTCACCGTCGCGGTCCGGTACCCGCCCAACCAGGGGACTGCTGTGTGGCACTGCCCGCCCCCACCCTGGGCCTGGCCCCCACATGGACCACGCCTACTCACAGTGGCCTTTCAATTCTGTATGTCTTATTCAGCTTTTGAACACATCCCAGGCATTTCCTCCTCCATGAAAATGTCTTTGACTTCCCATTTACATTAAAGCCTCCCCCATGTGTTTTCAGTCACTTTGTAGCATGGCGTTATCAGACATGACACTATGTTGTCATTGAGTGGGTAACCAAAACATTTTTGTTGAATATACTATTAATTGGTAACCTTTGGATCCTGGCATAAGATTATAAACAGTATCTTGCTCACAGGAGAATCCCCAGAGCCTAGCGATTTATTGAATTTTTAATAAACATTTATTAAATAAATAATCAGAGATGCCTTATTCATGGTTTTATTGAATGCAAATAATAAAAGGAATTTTGTTATCTATAAGCCTTTGGTCAGCATGGTCAGCATTCCTGGTCCCCAGTTATTATTAGAACAAAACGCTATTTAAATTATTGCTTCTTACTGTCCGTCCCTAGAGAAAAATGACATATTATTTTTTAAAACAATGAAACATACGCAGGTCTGTTCCAGAGTTATAACAAAATCAACATCATTGCATGATTGAAATGGAAAACCAGAACTGAATACAGAGACAGAAGATTGAATAAAAATATGGCAAGATGCCCAGACAAATCTCAATTTACAGCAGCCAAGATGGACTGACAATTAGATTCCTGAATCACATCTTTGAGTTGATCTGTTTTTCTTTCTCATGTGTGTCTCGGTGGCATGTGGGAGCGTGTGTAAATAGGTTGCTTTGCACTCTCTGGAGTGAGGCCGTTCAATTATTTAGGCGGTCTGTCGTGAAGTAATTGTTTATAAATGCCGACAACACAAATGAGTGCCTTGTAAGCATCTGTAAACGCAGATGTAGATAAAAGGCATTGCTACTATCTACAGAAGGGAAAATAATTAGCAAATTCATAGGGGTCACTCTTACAAGTCTAATGTTAAGACTAATCCTTTGTTCATTTTAGATACTCCCCTAATGGGTTTACCATGTGTTTTCAGTACAGGACGATGTGCTTCAATCTATCAAGCAGGAAAGGCCGGAAGTGGGAGCCTGTGCACAGCAGGGGAGGGTGACTGGTGGCGCCTTTGCTATTCACCTGCCGTGGAATGGTGCCTTGGTACTCATGACCCGCACCACTGCTGTTCAGGTCTTTCCCCGAAGGCAAATCTTGTAGAGATTTGTAGAGAGGTCAAATCTTGTAGAGACCGGTGCTGTGAAGGTTTTACTCTATAGGCAGATTCACGCCGAGCTCTTCAGCCTAATTCTGACATTCCTATTAAACCCTCCTCGGGCTCTTCTGCTCGGTGATGCTCACGTGACCAAGCCACTGCTCCGTGTTCCGTGGCCACATCCTTGATTGGAAAGTGATCCGGCTCCAAAAGGTAGTCTTCAAATTGTACTTTTACTGCCCCTCCCCTGCTTCTATCTGTTGGCCACTAAGAGGCTTTTTCTTCTAACAACTGACCCTCGAGAAGACGACACAATTTGGTAGGAACATGTCGTGCAGGTTTCTGGGATTTTGTGAGGCTGAGCAACTCAGACACTAATATTCGTGCTACGTGCTTCCGATAGTATTAGCCCTGCCTGCGGATCTTTCTAGTCCAGAGGGCTAAGGGTCTGCATAAATGTCTGTCTCACACACCCACCACTGCTACCGGCAACAGTGAGTAGCTGCTCATCATATTCCAGGCACTGCGCTAACTACTGACAGGAGTGACCTCCTGTCATCCAGATAGCCACGCTTGCGGTAAGTACCATTACTACCCCCATGTGACACATGTGACACACAGGCTCACAGAGGTTAAGACAGTCGTAGGTCAGAGCTAACAGGTATCGCTGAGATTTGAATCCAGACGACTTGACGTCAGATCCCAATGTCTGAATTACTGTGATACAGGGTTCCATTGATTTGGTCCAGTCACCACTGTGCATCCTTTGCTATGATGTTCGTTACATAATTTGCACAACTGGGGACAGGTTCAATCATTAATGATATTACCCATATATAATATTGGTGATTTCTTAAAAACAAACAAAAAATATACAATTATATATAAAATTATATACAAAAAAATACAAAATTAAATACAAAAAAAATATACAATTATATATAAAAATAAAAATGTGACTTTTCCCTCTTCCTTTCATGCTGTGATGATGGGTCACTTCACACAAATGCATGTGTACACACACACACACACACACACACACAGAATATGAGTTGTTTTATGGGGAAAAAAACCCTACTTTTAAATCATCATTGATTTATGCCTACATCTTCATGCTTACATACTGTTTGTAAGCATAAAAAATAGTTCATTGGCATAAAGGAACAGTCTATGTTCTCAATGAATGCTGTAGCTTTGTTAACCCTTTCTTTTAAAGTGGAAAACGACTCTGCCTCCAGGAGACTTCTGAAAAGAACTTACTGGGGAAGGTACAGCCCTAGAGAATCTGACTATATTTAATCTTATTTGAACTAAGTATTAAAGACACTAGGTTTATGAGATATTTTGGGGAATATATGTCAGAATGAGGCTTATGAATAGCAAAGAAATAGAAATAAAAAATAACATTGGCTTAAGTAAGACAGAAGTTTTCCTTTCACATAAAAGAAGTCCAAAGGTAGGTAGTCCAGCTGAAACGCCACTGTGTACCAAATTCCTATAATTTGTGTTGGCGTTTGGCTTTCCCAAAACTGATTAAGATGGCTGCTTGAGCTCCATCCATCATGCCCACCTTAGTACAAAGAAAGCCAATCAAATTAAAGTACAAATTAAGAAGTAGGTTTTGGGATGCTTGGGTGGCTCAGTCAGTTATGCATCTGCCTTCAGCTTAGGTCATGATCCCGGGGTTCTGGGATGGAGTCCTACATCGGGCTCCCAGCTCAGCAAGGAGCCTGCTTCACCCTCTCCCTCTGCTGCTCTCCCTTCTTGTGCACTCTCTCTGTCAAATAAATAAAATCTTTAAAAAGACCCCCCCCCAAAAAAGTTCCTCTTTAAAAAATAAAAGAAGCAGGCCTTAAAATTGTGATGTGAAGACTATCTGTCTTTCTGTCTAAATGGCTTCTCGAATCAGGAGCCTCACATTAGTTTATTTGGGGCGGTGTACAAGTTCTTTTAAATGACGCGAGTGCTTTTCTATTCTTCTTCAGGGCAGTTTCCCCAGAAAATAATCCCCCAAACATCTGCCCAAAGAGTAAGAGCAGAGAGGCCAGAGCCGTGGGAGGCAGGCGGCATGAAGGCGGGCCCCTCGGCACACAGTGGGGCAGCAGTCGCCTTCTCCCAGCGTTCAGGAGCGTGCCACAGCCTTGCCCTCAGCCGTTCAAAATGTCTCCAGTTCAGAGTCTCTGTGATTCAACATGTCCAGAGAATCAGGCTCTTTTCTACTGTAGAGCTCAAGGAAGGGCAGCTGCCTGTGTGCTTGGGCTGATGGAAAACATCTGGGAAGCTACCACTTCACACTCAGGGTTACTTGCTCACTCCGGGGTTGCTCGCACCTCCAATTCTTGAAACCGCATGGTTCTTCGGCACAAATGAGCGTGCTTGTTACCGGCATCCTTTATTGGCTGTCACGTTCTGGCTTTTTCACATATAGTCACTGCCTGTCCACGTATGTACTTTCCATGTTCCAAAATTAACCATGTAGTGCACTGTCATCTCATTGTTCCTTTGTCTTTTTGGTCTCACACTAAAGAAATTACTTCATGTCTTTTTTTACTTGGATTTCCAGCAGGACCAGAAATGCGTGCTGTCAGCTCACCATTTATAAATAAAAGTCCTCACTTATTTTCCAACAATATGTTTTCTGTTTTATTACACTGGAAGGTCTCTTCAGAAGTCAACAATAATGGTTCATTTGTCAGAGCCAATGGATTCTACACACTGACACTGCCTTGATGACACACACCACTTTCCAAAACTGTGCCTCGATTGATTTTTGTGAGCCTTCTCTCTCTTTAAACACCGCTCATTGTCCAACTCTTTCCTACCTTTAATTTTTTCTGTCTCCTCTCTGTATCCTAGGTTCTTCATCCTCCCATCAGTCTTTGGTGTTCACTGAAAATTCTGACTTTGGTCAGTCCTAATCTCATTCTACATCGTAAGTCATCCCAATTCTCTAATTATTTTCACCACCATTTGCATTTGCATACTGGGGACGACCAAGTCTGAATCTCTGTCCCTGACTGAATTCCTAACCTTTGGATGCAGATTCCCACCCCCCCCACCACCCCCCCCACCCCCCCGCCCAGCAGATAGAGACTTCGGTCCTGCTACCCATCTCAATATGGATACCCTCTGGGCAAGTCGAATTCCGTTTGTCTACTAATGAGCTCACCGTCTCCTCTATCATGCATGTTCCCTCGCACTAGGATTGCCATTCAGTTGATGGCTCCACTCATTGTTCCAGTTAAAAAACTAAAATCAGGACAATAGCATTTCTCACAGAACTAGAATAAATAATACTAAACTTTGTATGGAACCCAAAAAAACCCAAACAACCAAAGCAATTTTGAGAGAGAAAAAGGCTGGAGTTGTTGTCCTCCCAGACTTCAAGACATACTATACAAAGCTGCAGTAATAAGAACAGTATGGTGCTGGCCAAAAAATACACACATAGATCAGTGAAACGGAATAGAGAGCCCAGAAAGAAACACATGTTTTTATGGTCAATTAATCCATGGCAAAGGACACAAGGAGAGTCAATGGGAAAAAGATAATGTCTTCAACACAGTGCTCGGAAAACTGGACAGATACATGTGAAAGAATGAAACTGGGCCATTTTCTTATACCATACACAAAAATAAACTCAAAATGGATTAAAGATCTAAATCTGAGACTTGAAATCATAAAACTTCTAGAAGAAAACATTAGGCACTAATCTCTTGAAGGTCTCCTTTATCAACATTTTTCTGGATACATCTCCTGAGGCAAGAGAAACAAAGGAAAAATAAACTATTGGGACTATACCAAAATAAAAAGCTTTACAGAGTGAATGAAACCATTATCAAAACGAAAAGGCAACCCACTGAAAGGGAGAAGATATTTGCCAAGGATATATTTGATAAGGAATTAATATACAAAATATATAAAGAACTCATACAACTGAACATGAACCCACCCCCCCGCAAATAATCAGATTAAAATGGCAGAGGCCCTGAATAGACTTTTTTTCCAAGGAAGACATACAAATGGCCAACAGACACATGAAAAGATGTTCAACATCACTCATCATCAGGGAAATACAAAATAAAACCACAAGGAGATATCACCTTACACCTGTCAGAATGGCCAGAACCAAAAGATAAGAAACAACAAGTGTCAGTGAGGATGTGGAGAAAAATGAAACCTTGTGCACTCTTGGTGGGAATTTAAGTTGGTGCAGCTGCTATGAAGAACAGCATAGAGATTCCTCAAAAAGTTAAAAATAGAAATATGATATGATCCAATAATTCCACTACTATGGGGTGCCTGGGTGGCTCAGTCGTTAAGCATCTGCCTTCAGCTCAGGTCATGATCCCAGGGTCCTGGGATCGAGCCCCATATCTGGCTCCCTGCTCCATGGGGAGCCTGCTTCTCCCTCTCCCACTCCCCCTGCTTGCGTTCCATCTCTCACTGTCTCTCTGTCAAATAAATAAATAAAATCTTTAAAAAAAAATAATTCCACTATTATTTACTCAAAGAAAATGAAGACACTAATTCCAAATAATACATGAATCCCTATGTTTATTGCAGCTTTATTCACAATAGCCAAGATATGGAAGCAACCTGAGTGTCCATTCATAGATGGATAAAGAAGTCACACACACACACACACACACACACACACACACACACACACACACACACCTATGTGTACACACAAAATGGAATATCATTCATCCACAAATGGATGAGATCTTGCCATTTGTGACAACATGGATGGAACTAAAGGGCATTATGCTAAGTGAAATAAGTCAGACAAAGAAAGACAAATATCAGAATTTCACTTACACGTGAAATCTAAAAAACAAATGAATAAACAAATAAATAAGCAAACAAAAAGCAGAAACAGACCCCAAAACACAGAGAACAAACTGATGGCTACCAGAGAGGAGGGAGGTAAGAGGATGGGTAAAATGGGGGAAGGGGACTGGGAGACACAGGTTTCCAGTTATGCAGTGCATAGTTCACCGAAACAAAATGCACAGCATGAGTACTATGGTCAGTGATACTGTAATAGTGATGGATGGTGACAGATGGCAGCTACACTTGTGGTGAGCACAGCATGATGCACAGACTTATGGAAGCGCTATGCTGTACACCTGAAATGAACGTAACAGTGTCTGTTGAGTATACTTAATAAAAAACAAAACAAAAAGCATGCTACAGAATAACATTTTTTTTCTGAATAAAAATATTTGGATTTGCATCACAAAAAGGCAATTAATCCAGATTTTTCCATTTCCCTCTGACTATCATGTCCACTAAATTATTTGCAACTTAATATTTGACTTATTTCTGGGTTTTCTCCTTGCAGTAAGCCCATTACTTCTGATCTAGATTTTAGGTTTATCGGACACTGTCTCTTTCCCTTTGAGTTCATCCTGATTACTACTGTTAGGATGAACTACCTCAAATTTAAAGCTATCGATTTTATTACCTTATTCGAAATATTCGGTGCTACTCATTACTTGCCCTCCAAAGACCGCACTTCCTAGAATAGTATGCAAGAACCATGATTACTGGGGTGCCTGGGTGGCTCAGTCGTTAAGCCTCTGCCTTCGGCTCAGGGCGTGATCCCGGCGTCTGGGATCTAGCCCCACATCAGGCTTCTCCGATGGGAGCCTGCTTCTTCCTCTCCCACTCCCCCTGCTTGTGTTCCCTCTCTCGCTGGCCATCTCTATGTCTGTCAAATAAATAAATAAATAAATCTTAAAAAAAAAAAAAAAAAGAACCATGATTACTAGCCACCATCTCTGCAGGGTCATCTTCTGTAGTTCTTCCTTAATTTAACTCCAGTAGATACAAACTCACTTGTGGATTTCTGCAAGTTTGATACTGTTTCATCATTCAGTGGATTTTTAAAATATATTTGCCGAGAATGTCCTCCTACTTGTCTTTAGCTAACTCCTATTCATCTGTACTCAATACAGCTTTCACCTCTAGACCGACTTCCTGACTCTCCCTGGGATGGAATGACTGGTCTTTTCATTCTTCACTCAGCATCTTCTATCTGTCTGCTTACAGAATAGTTTGTTCATCACTGTATTATATGATGTTTTATGCTTCTTAAAGACGGAAACAGTCTAATTATTGGGAGAGCCTCAGAATCTAACATGGTACCAGGAAAATTGTTGGCAAAAAATAAAGCTATGCTGAATTACCAAGAAATTTTTCTACAACTTTGCATTATTTTGCTTATATAGTCTTGCTCTTCCAGATATTTTGCTCTCATGTATATTTCAATCAGAGAATTTCTTCTTTGCAAATACACATGTTTTCACAGTCATGGAAAACGCTACTATACTGTAACTCATGATGAAGTTACAGCTTAATGCTAATTTAAATAAGGTAGATTCTATTTTAGAAGCTGAACTTGGAGATATTAATTCAGCCCTCCAGCTCTCCAGTTTCTTTGTTAAATGAAGAAAGTGTACTAGATGAGAATCAACGTTCTTCTAAGAAGTTCCAAGGATTTGTTAGCTGCTATTGGGGAAAAAAGAAGTCTTCTAGAAGCTTCTAAGCAAATAGGCAGACCTGGGTATCAGTAGCAAAAGAGGATTCCTCTTTTTCCTGAGGAGCTAAGAGACAGGCATCTGGTCCCCGGAGACAGAAGAGGAGAGTTAGACTGAATGTTTGACTGATTTCCCATTTTCTATGAATGTGACTTTACTTATGATTCCATGATAAGAAGGCATACATGAGACAATTTGTTTTCCTTTTATCTTCTGTTTTGAGTTATAACTGAACTAATGTAAAATGATATAAAAATAATATAATATTTTTATTGAAAGAAATGGTATCAAGAGCTTCCCTTTAGTATAAGCAATACTATTTGGTTACTTGGGAAAATCACAAGGTAAAATCTAGAACTAAGGAGGCCTATTTCCCAAACCAAAGCAGTTTCTGTAATCTATGAGTCACCATGACACGTTTTCTCTTGTGACCAATTCAGAATTTAGCTCTGCTGCCATCTATTAGAGATAAAAACAATTTCCTAGGGTTTTAATCCTTCCTGCATATTCTAATTGCTTCCAGCTGCAGCCAAGCTGATTCTGGGTGAACCTGCACATAGCATTAAAGGGGAAAATAAGAGCTGCAATTGTATCCAATTTAAAAATATAATCTGGATGCCACAATATATTTTATCAGGCTCACACAAAACTTAGCAGCAACCCTCTCAACCATCTTCAAAGTAGCTGGTGAACCAAAGAAAATACAAGAACATATTCTCATTCCCACCTTTGCAGTTTCAAGTATCATATGTCATCATGGAGTTTTGTAGAGCACTAGACACGTTTTTACTCCTTTCTAAGCAGAAACATGCGACGTGACTTACTTTACGGTAGAGAGCCCACGTATTAGTCGTCGATGAGCTTTTGGATTTAAAAGAGCACGAGACGTCTTCAATAAGTTGCCATTTTAAAGGGATACCTATCAAATGGTTCGAAGATGATGCAATGATGTCCACATTTAGATTACAGATAGCTTCTCAATCTGTCTTCCATTGTCGTGGGACTTTATTTACTTCTGGTGTGTGTGCATGAGTGTGTGTGTGTGTGTGTGTGTGTGTGTGTGTGTGTGTGAATGGAATCTCCAGAAAAAGGAAATCCTTTTGATGGGAATGTGGGAGGAAGGAAAACAGGTATTAGCATCAGCATACAGCAGCTTCCATATAATCTTGCTTTTTTGCTTTTTCCTTTATAACTCATCACTACAGAGGCCGTGTAACGTATTGGTTTCCCAGAACTGCTGTAACAAATAACCACAGACTTGACAACTGACGGCAAAAGAAATTTATTCTATCACAGTTCTAAAAACCAGTGGTAGAAAATCCAGGTGTTGGTAGGGTCATGCTCCCTCTGAAGGCTCTGTGGTAGAATCCTTTCTTGCCTCTTCCAGCTTCCAGGGGCTCCCAGTGTCCCTTGGCTCTGTGACTGAAAATTTCCAATCTCTGCTTCCAGCTTCTCATGAACCTGTCCTCCTCTGTTCCACATCATCTCCTCTTCTGTCTCTTAGAAGGACATTTGCCATTGGATTTAGGACCCACCAGAGGAAACAAGGAAAATTTCATCTCAAAATCATTTACTTATTTACAAAGACCCTTTTTTACAAATCAGGTCATATTTACAGTTTCCAAGGATTAGGAAATGGACATATGTTTTTTGAGTATGGCTGTCATTCAGTCCACTACTAAACAATCTGAGTCACCAAGGATATAGCTATAGGGGAATATTATCTACTTCTTTGCATCTGGCAACCAAGTTCCCTATGAGCGTCCTTATGTGGGAGAGGACTTGAAGAATTTCCTGATTGCTCAGGAAAATCTGAATTAAAAAATGTGATTGGCTGCTGCTTATCTTCGAACTGCAGAATGAGGAGAAAGAAGTGCAAAGGAAACATGGCAAAATCATCCTGCAAACCTTTTCCACACGATCTGCAGAATTTCACCAGGAATGGCCAAGTTCATAAATTAATGCATTTCGATCTTTAATGTCAAGTTTATATAGAGATACAGAGATTTTTTTCCCATTTCCAAAAATTTATTGAGTGCCTACTGTATACTAGCTACTCCTTAGTATGCTGAATCTGTTACAAACACAAAGAAGCCATTGTGGCCATTGTGTTGTATGCCAGGCAAGAATGCGCTAACACTCAGGTCTGCAAACTCCCAGTTCCCCGTTTACACACAGAGAGAATACGGCACATGCTGGAAATAAATAAATAAATAAATAAATAAATAAATAAATAAATAAATAAGAAGTAAAAACAAAATAAAAAACTAGGCAAATGTAAAATTCTAAACAGATTTGTAAATGTCACGTTATACTAAATGGAAAGTCCTGTATCCTTGAATGGCTCTGGATGTTTGAAAATCACTTCAGTGTCAGAGGTGTGCCTATCCTCTCTTCAGAACGGTTTTTGTTCAGTGTGCTTTCAATAAATATTGGGTAACAGCAGTGATGCCGTTGGAGATCAGTAACTAGAACTTAAGATTAGAATATAATATTGCTGTGTTCTCATGACTGCAATAGGGGAAAAGAAAGAATGATTAATACAGACACTTTCTCTTGCCATGGCTGTGAGGTAAAGATGATTTTCAGCATTTATGGAAGCTGTAACAAGATAAAGTACTTCTAAGCCGTATTCATTCACATTCCAAATTTTCACTAGAGAGATAGGTAGCTTTAGTATAACTCTTCTTCTTCTTTTTTATATTTTAGCTCAAATGATACACACGTAAATGTTGACATTTTCTAGAGAGGAGGAAATTTTCAGAACAAGAGTTGGTGTATACATTTTTTCATTGTTGCTTTTTCTCTGCTCCTTGCACCCTTGTTCTGGTTTAAAGTCATGGCAATCTCCCACCTTGCTAACATGTCAAACAAAAGAACACAGGAATTTTCTAGTAAATGCTTTAGTTGTCTCTTAAATTCTTCTTTCAACACTGGGCTCTTCCCTTCTGCACATTTAATTAAGTCTGTAAGGCAATTAACTCTCCTAATCTCAACAGCCATAACTGTAAGTGTTCTGACTTTAAATCGTAGTTCTTTAGAAATGTACTTGCTATTTCTTCATAATCCTATGCACGAATGTCAGATTGGTCGCCATCAAAAGCTAGTTTTATTTCAGAAGTAATTTCAAAGTCAGCCAGCATCGTAACAACACAGTTTGGTTTCCCCTTCCTTTTCTGCTCAAAAGAGTCAGAAAACCACAACTGGTAATGTTTGTTGCTTATGATTAAGTCAAACGATCTCCAGGAAGCATAATGAATGAGATCCCATAATGCCAGGATCCTGACAAGAGTTTTGTGCTTGTTGGACTCTGTTTCTCTTGCTCAGAAGCTTTAGAAGTATGTTTCTGTAATGCATACTTCCCTACTGACTTTGTCCAGCCGCCTTCATATCATTTCCCTGCACTATGGAGATGGCATGCTTTTCTGCTGGGAAGTTCTTCTTTTTCACATGAAAAATAACTCTGAACATTTTGACTCAGTGAAGAGCTTTAGACAGATCACTGAATAATAATAAGTGAATAAAGCAGAAACATAATTTGTATTTTTGGAAACATGTTTATATCTTAAAGTAAGCTAAAAATATTGCATCATTTTCTATTTCCATATGGCTCATTGGAATCTCAATATTTTCCATTGTCTGCTGGAGAATGAACTTCTTTAGCTCTTTTTAAGTTTCCAAGCTATTTCTGGATCTCAGTTATAATGCACAGGCTGAATCATTCACAATCTTTCTGAGACTCGAGTTGGCTCGAGGCCAAGGAATTCAGAGGAATTTCCATGAATCTTATTTTAGTCCTGTCTTTGTAAAAGGCCATGAATTATCTTAATAGAATATCTGTTAAGCAATAGTTAGGTAAGATCATAGCTTTTACTTCAATAACTCATCTGAACGAAAGTACAAATGTAAAAAAAAAAATCTTTATGAGTAGTTAAGATGACAGGCTCTGGACTCATTCAGTACTGAGTTTGAATTCTGTCCATTGGTAATTGTGTGACTTTATTTTTTTTAAAAGATTTTATTTATATATTTGAAAGAGAGAGAGAACGAGCAGTGGGAGGGGCAAAGGGAGAGAGAGAAGCAGACTCCCCGCAGAGCAGAGAGCCTGACGTGGGGCTCAATCCCAGGACTCTGGGATCATGACCTCAGCCAATGGAAGATGCTTAACTGAGCCACGGAGGTGCCCCTAGTTGTGTGACTTTAATAAACCTTTATCACTTTGCCCACAGCTTAATTTTTTCATCTCTAACATTAAGATCTGGAAGCTCAAAAGCTCACAGGATTATTTCAATAATTAAACAAGATAACATCTATGGAGCTCTTAAGTAAAATACCTAATACTGTATACACACAAATATTACTGTTAAAATCTACATACAAGGATACACCATACAAGCACACTATTTTGAAAAAAACAACTCTTTAGTCCTTCACCAAAAGATGACTATCTGTATACATACATGCAACCAATAAGAATAGACTAAGAAATGAAACTACAATTGTCAGACAAGTATAAACACAGAACTTCTGTTCGGTTAGAAGGATTCTGCCAGCAACTTCTTTAAAAGAACACTTTGGCTCAGCTATTATCTTATATTTTTATTTTAAATATTGCTTATTTGACTTTTAAAACAAGCACACTTTCAAGATATTTTAGAAGCAAACAAAACTAGCAGATCTGGGTGAGGCGAAAGTGATTTTAATAACTAATTGTTTTAAAACCTACAAGGAAATAAGTATCATTTTGCTAATATCTCTCTGAATGTGTTCCTGACCTACCTTCTCTGCCCATTTTCTTCTAACTAAGTTATTCTGGGCAGACAGTTAGCATATGATAAATGTGTACTATGAGTAATTTACTATTTGTAGGACTCACTGAACAAAGACAAAGGACTTTAAAAAAAAGTAATCAGCTGCTTCTGGGGTGTTTCATGGACCTAAACTTGAAATATTAATTAATACTTTAAAGAGCTACACTTTAGTTTTACTCCTACATAAGTACAGAAGCAATACAACTCTGGGACTATAGAAACTGCTTTTCAGCAATGGTTTCATCTTGTTCACGTAGTTGTGCCCATCTCACTTTACGAAATTTGCCAATGAATGCATTTCCATCCATCTTATTAGGTCCCTTGCAAGACACTGTTCTAGAGATGCACGTTTCCCAAAGAATAAAAGGAAGGAATGTGGCCCACTGGCCAAAAATTAGTTATGTGAATATCAGTAAGCAGGTTTAAATGTTTAACATTTATAAAATGGACTAGGGGATTCATTACGTAGATCATCAGAATAATTCTGAAAGTCACAAAGTGTCATATTCTTCCCTTTAAACCTGTCATGCCATTCAATGTGGTATACGATATTTACCTGATTTTCTTACGGATTTTTTGGCTTGACCTGAGCAGAAAGATTCTGAGATGTACCTGGGTCAACACATGGTTGAAATGATAGAGCTGTGTCTGAGGCAAAGTTTAAAAGTAAGTTCTTATAAATCTCGTAAACTTACGCATCTAGGTGGAAGGGTTTGTGGCCAAGGACTTAAAAGATGTTTTATAGAGATGAATGGATTGATAGAGAAAATACCGACCAGATAACCAGATTATACTTGAAAATCTTACTCATATTCAGAGGTAATTCCCTGGGGCAAATAAATATGTTTTAGACATACATGGAAACACATAAACATTAGTTAATCAATCAACCAGTTAATTAATTAATTAATGTATTTTTATGCTTGACTAGGGAGATCAATAAATCACTTCCATTAAAATATATATCTACAGTTCAGAAGGACTAAGAAAGGGCTAAGACAACGTTTAAAGTACTGAACAGAATTCACCTTTTCTCTTACTTTAACGTTTGGGCTGTGTCTTGAATCCAAAACAGATCTATGGAATCATCAGGCTGATTTCAAAACTTAACCAGTCCCTAAGAAGTTGATTCATTATCTCCTTTAATCCTTGAATCTGAAAGTAATTATTACAGTTTATTAGGTTATATATTATTTAATAGTAAGAGAGAATGAAGCCAATTCCCCATTCATCTCAGCCCCACCATCAGCCCAGAGAGTTCTCCTAAATGCAGGATGGCTGTGGTGTCCAGACTTCAGCACAGAGACTTTCCCTTTGTTCTTTAGTCCAGCCTCACTCAAAGGTTTGCCAGTCTTCCAACGCGTTGGAATCACCAGAGAGGGGCATACTATGCCACGCACGCCTAACTTTGTAGACAATTTACAGGAGATTCAAAGATAATTAGGGCTACTAGCATACTTTTTTTGTTGTTGTTGTTGCCTTTTCAAGGAAAATCTAAGATCAAGTCCCCACAGAACTGTAACTCTTCTAATGGTAGCACGACATGGATACTAGTTATTATACCATTTCCATAGTGGGTCTCCAGTTGCTACATTCAGTCCAATTTATTCAAGTCATTGGGAACAATTAATAAGGGATTTGTGAGACAGCTGTAAAAAACAGAAGTCGCCAAGTCGTAAGAAAGAAGAAAGGTAAAACTTACATCTCTATTTAGGTTTCCAACCTCAAGATTTAGTTTAGCAAAATATTTTTTGCTCAAATGCTCACTGCAATTCAGAGTCATTGAAAAGACAATACAGATGCGCTTCTCTGCCAGGAAAATATTCCTCAAAAGAGAGCGGGGGGGGGGGGGGAGTTATACACTTGATTTCTATAAATATTTCCTCACAAGCTACTTAATATAATAGTAAAGACTGTTCCAGATGGCTCTGTTTGGCTGACATGGTAACTCTTCCAATAACTGTAAACGTGAGATGATGATTCATTACTACAGCAATTGGGAGACTTTGTTTTCTTAGAATGGAATCCCATTCAAAAGCAAATTAAAGCAACTGGGGGCTCCTGGGTGGCTCAGTCGTTAAGCCTCTGCCTTCGGCTCAGGGCGTGATCCCGGAGTCCTGAGATCGAGCCCCACATCAGACTCCTCCGCTAAGAGCCTGCTTCTTCCTCTCCCACTCCCCCTGCCTGTGCTCCCTCTCTCGCTCGCTGTCTCTCTCTGTCAAATAAATAAATAAAATCTTAAAAAAAAAAAATTAAAGCAACTGAATGTTGAACTCCTTCTCTCAAATCCAGGACCACTCTAGGGACTTGCAGGAAAGCAAATCAAGGTTTTGTACCTTTTGATGGAATGTCAGCTTATGGAACAAGGTTTCCCCCACCTGTCCCCTCACTTTTAACAGACTTTTTTTTTTTTTGAGCAGTTTTAGGTTCACAGAAAAACCAAGTGGACGGTACAGAACTTTCCCTTATACCTCTGCCCCAACATGTGCACAGCCTCCCCAACTGTCAACATCCCTCACAGGATTGGTACACTTGTCACAACTGATGAAGCCACTCAGACACGTCTTTGTCACCCAAAGCCCACAGTTTGCCCTAGGATTCACTCCCGGTGGCCTGCATTCTAGAGGTTTTGGCTAACGTATAATGGCACATGTCCACTAATGTAGCACCATACGGAGTAGTTTCACTGCCTCCCAAGTTCTCTGCATCAAAAGTAATAAACTTTTGGCAAGAATTTTCCTCCTAACATTCAAGTTTTTTGAAATAATCACAAACGTCTTTCTCTTTCCATGAACATAGTTATGAAGAGGATAATGGGACATATATATATACATATATATACATGTACGTATACTTATGTTTAGGCCACGTGTGTTCCAGACTGAGAATGGGAGAAGTTAGCAACCCAGAAACACAGTAGGCACAGACCAAAAATGTCCCAGGAAAAGCTTGCTCTCTCTAGCCAAAGGGCCAAGAAAAGGGGTCGCCTGACAGAACAGAACACATTTGGACAACAGTCACTCTGCCTCAGACACACTGTAGAACTCTCCCCTTCAGCCCCCATAGTCCTGCAGCGAAGGTCAAGTGGAAAGCCTAGAGTTTCACCCTGGCAGGGTGGTGACAGGTCCCTGGAACGCTGAGGAAGGCAGAAGGGAAAGCCAGGACTTTCATATCTGTGGAGCCTCAATCCACAGTGGAGTTCGTGGACAGCATGTGGGAATTCTGGACTTGAACCTCTACCTGATTCTAGCGAGGCCCTCCCATCACTTCCCACTTGCCAGTGTCTTACCAAAACTAGTGTAAAACCGGGTCTTCCACCACCAATGAACCATCAAGGCTGCCACGTGGCTGCCATGGCAGCGAAAGTCACGCTGGGCGCAGGAACAAAGCGTCCCTCCCTCTCCCGGCCAGCTGGTATCCACGAGACCCACACTCCCACCTGCAGCAAGGGGAAGCAGCCCTCACCCCCGTGCCAACGGACACGGATGCAGGAACCTGGACCTCAGCTCCCACCCGGCAAGAACGAGACAATGCTCCTCTCCCACTGGAAGTGTTAGAGGAAGCCTGCAAAAACAAAAGATTTAAATCAGATCCAGAGTCTCCTAACGTAATTGCCATGTGTCTTTTTTCGTTTAGATTTTATTTATTTATTTATTTATTTATTTATTTATTTATTTATTTGAGGGAGAGGGAGGGGGCAGAGAGACAGAGAGCACACAAGCAGGGGGAGCAGCAGGCAGAAGGAGAAGGAGAAGCAGACTCCGATGTGGGGCTCAATCCCAGGACTCTGGGATCATGACCTGAGCTCAAGGCAGATGCTTAACCAACTGAGGTGCCCCTCAAAATGTCCATGCTTCACGCAAAATCACCCATCACACCATGAACCAGAAACATCTCCACTTAAATGACAAAGGACAATCAACAGATGCCAAAATGAAGATGACACAGATGTGAGAATTATCTGAAAAGAAATTTAAAGCAGCCCCCCCAAAAGAAGAAATTTAAAGCACCCATCATAGAAATGTTCTAACAAGCAATTAGGAACATGATTGAAATAAATAAAAAAAATGAAATATGGAAATATGGAAAATGTGGAAACCAAATTAATATAAAATAAAATACCATCTACCATTTACAATTCCTCAAGTAGAATTAAATAGTCAAGTGTAAATTGAGTAAAACATTGTAAAGGACTCGTATGCTAACTTGCAAACTAAGAAAGAAAGAAAAGATCTAAATAAATGAAGAGACATGACATGTTTGCAGATTGGAAGATTCAAACACTAAAGATTTTAATTCTACCCAAATGTGAGTGTCCGTGTGTAACATAAATATATAAATATATTTTATATAAATATAACATAAGTATATAATTAAAATATAAAATATGTTTTTATATTATATGTATTTCATGCCATTCTTAAGAAAATTACAGGAAGAATTTTTATAGATGTAGGTAAGATCATTCTAAAATATATTTGGAAAGATAAAAAACTAGAATAGCTGAAATGATTTTGAAAAAAGAGAAAACAGTGGACGGAGTAACTCTGAGACGTTTCAAGGTGCAGTACGTAGCTATAGCAACCTGTCTGTGACAGACCAGCAAAGGGATCCACACAGATCGAGGACGTCGAGGACGGAACTCAGAAAGCCCTCATATAAGTACGACCAGGTGACTGTTTTCTTTACAAAGGTGGAAAAGCAATTTGATGCAGAAAGGATAACCTTTGAGCTAAATGGTGCTGGAGCACTGGATATCCAGAGGCAAATAATAATAGTAATAAGAACATATAAATAAATATACAAATAAACAAATAATAAACCTTTACCAAACTTCAAAACTTATACAAAAATTCACTCAAAATTAATCGCAGGCTTAGCTGTAATAAATAGAACACTATAACATTCAGATGACAACAAAGGGAAAAATCTTTGAGATGTAAAGCTCGGTGAAGATTTCTTAGACAAAAACCCAAAAACGTGATCCATGGGGGGAAAAATGATTAAGTGAACTACATCAAAATTAAAACAAAAATTTACTCTGAAAAAGACTGTTCAAGAGGATAAAAATACAAGTTACAGACTCAGAAATATTTGTGAACCATGCATCTGTCAAAGGATTCATATCTAGAATAAAGAATTCTAAAAATTCTATAGAAAAAAGAATCAAACAATCCAGTTAGAAAATGGCAAAAATAATAAAGACACATTTCTATAAAGAGCATATTCAGATGGAAAATAAGCACATAAAACAGATATTCAACATCACTGGCCACTAGAGAAATGCAGCTAAAGGTCCCCCTGAGATATCATTACATACCTATAAGGCTTGCTAAAATTAAAAATATGGACAACAGAAAAATTACCAAGAATGTGGGAAAACTAAATCCGTCATACATAGCTGGTGGTAATATAAATGGAAAAAACCATCCTGGAAAATATTTGGCATTTTCTTTAAAAAGTAAGCAGATACTTAGCATAGATCCCAGCAGCTGCACCCCTGGGCGTTTATCCCAGAAAAATGAAAACTTATGTCTACAACAAAAACCTGTACATGGATGTTCAAAGGAGTTTTATTTGTAATAGCCAAAAAATGAAAACACACAAATATTCCTCAAAAGGTAAAGTGTTAAACCCAGTTGTATATCCATGCCCTGGAATAACCCTAGAGTAACCTGTAGTAATGATATGAAGGAAGAGACCATTGATATGCGCACCAGCTTGGATGAATTGCAAAAGCATTATAAGGAGTGAAAAGAGCCAATCTCAAAACATCAAATACTGTGTGTTTCCACTTATATAACATTCTTGAAATGATAAAATTATAAAGATGTTGAACAGATTAGTGTTTGTCAGGGTTTAGGAACACTGGGGGTAAGGTGGTAAAGGTATAACTTGGAAAGGGTATCCTGGGGGAGCTCGTTAGGGTGAGAGACTCATTCTGTACCCTGGATGCTGGGAGGGTGGGAACCTGCGTATGGGGTGCACGGACACAGAACTATGCATGTTCTGCACTGATGTCAATTTCCCGGCTTTCCTATTGCACTGCAGTTACGTAAGATGTAACGAGGGAGAGAAACTAGGTAAAGAGAACATGGGAACTCTCCACACTATCTTTGCAACTTCATGTGAATCTATAATTATTTCAAAACAAAAAGTTTTTAAAAATTTTAAACTTGTCCTATAAAATAAAAGTGGTGAGGAAGAATTGCATACAATATTCAGCTTTAAGAATCACAAAATATATGAACACACGAACGCTCCCAATGTGGTTACTGAAGAAAACATATTTGATTAACTTCACCATTCCCAAGTTTCAAATCAAAGACCACAACTTGGGCATTTCTTATGTAAGGAGAAAATGGTGGCTAGCATATAAAAATATGAAGGGGAACAAAATTTGGCTAGCCCAAATTTTTTTTATTTGGTTTTAGAATTATCCACAGGGAAACTGTATGCACATAAGAAATGTTACTATCTGCCCACTTAGTTAACAGAATTGAATGCAAAAGGACGAAAAAGAAAGTTTTTAAACTATTTTCCTTAAATTTAGAACAGACACTGGGGGAAAAAAAAAGACACTTAAAAGGATTTTTGAACCCAGACTTAAAAAGAAAATGGCAGAATCTTTTGAAGAACATGAAAGGATAAATAAACGTGCTGTAGCTATCCATGGAACAGCCAATTATGTTATCCTGTTTTCAGGAAGTGAGGGTTAGTGGTATTTTTGATAATACACAGAGCTTCTTAAACAAATTGGTTTTCTACCTTGCCATTTTTGTGATGAAATAATTTCAGTTCTCATGAGTCCTCGTTTTTATTTTCTATATAAAAAGCATAGAAGACTTTCTTCCATGGTTTTCAAAGCCATTTTGCTTACAGTGGCTTCCATTTAGGCAAAAAGCCTCTATTTGAAATTTTACATTTCCTTACATAAAAAGGAGTTTTCCAGCTGCATAACTACATACAGTTTGCAAAATTTACTTTAAAAGTTTGGAGTCAAAATATTCCTGAAATTTGGGGACAATTAAAATGTTCAGGAAAGTTACTGTTTGAAATTAAAATATCTCATATCTTAATATTTGGGACATGCTTTTAAAACATATTTTAAAGAATTAGTATGAAGACAAAATCAGTCCACCACTTGAAAGAAAATATATAGCCATTAGATATGATACTCTGGAAAATCAGCATTATTGTATTTTTAAACCTTAAAAAAAAATAAAATATGCTTTTAGATCATGCCCTAAGCTGAAATCAAGAGTCAGACACTCAACCAACTGAGCCACCCAGGTGCCCCTCTATTCCATTAATTTTTACAGGAGTATGATAATCTTTGATTACTGCAGTTATCTAATAGTTTTTGGATAGTTTAATTTAAATTCTCCATCACTTCCTTTTTTCAGTTTTTTTTTTTTTTCCTTCTGGGTGAACTCCAGATTCACTTTATTTGATTACTCTGAAATTCAAGTGGGATAGCACTGTAATTGCAGCAATTCTACACATGAATTTGGGACTACATCTTTACTGCATTTACTTTTCTTGAAACATTCTAAGCAAGCCTATCCTTTATACATAAATGAGTATTTATGTGTGTATGCATACCAGCGTAAAAATCCATGGGAACCAGAGACAAAGGAAAACAGACAGCCACAGGAAAGCTTTTATATGCACGTTCACAGCAGTATTTTTCAATATCGCCAAAAAGTAAAAACAATCCAAATGCTGTCTAGCAAGGGATGAACAAATAAGAAAAATGAGGTATGGAATTATTTAGCAAAAACCCACAAAAAACCAAAACCAAACCAACAAAAACAACACAGGAATGCAGTACTGTATTAGTACATCCTAATAGAGCATGTATGGAACTTGAAAACATTGTATCGTGTCCAAGAAGCACATCACAAAGACCATATATTGCATGATCCTATTTATATGGGATGTCCACAAAGAGAAAATCCTCTGAGCCAGAAAGTAAATTACTGATTGCTTAGGTCCAGGAGTGTTGCAGGGCACATATAAAGTAACTACCAAGAGGTTCAGTGTTTCTTCTTCTGGTACGTTGAAAATGTCCTACTATTGATATGGCGATGGCTGCTCAACTTTGTGAATGTACTGAAAACAGGTGAATCAGACACTTCAGATGCGTACATGGCACGGTGTGTGAATTAGATACCAATAAAGCCGTTAAAAAAAAACCACACAGGAACTCAAGGTACCTCCATAGTCATATTACCTTTGCTCCTCCACAGACATAACCACTAGCCTTAATTTGATATTTATTATGTCTTCGCATGTTTTTATATAGAGTACAAAGTATCAGTACCTGTACTTGAAACTTGATAAAAATATTATATTACATATGTTCTTTTAAAACTTTGTTTCCTCAATGTCAAGTTGGAGATTTTTATCTCTGTTGTCCTATAAGCTAGAATTCATTAATTTTAATGGTTATCCAAATAAACTATAATTTACTTATCCATGCAACTACCATTCAACATGTAAGTTAGTTCCTTTTCTCTGCATTAGAGACAACGCTCTTGTAGACACACAGGACTGATCACTCCCCTAAGCAATGTGGCAAGTCCCCACCACTTTTATTAAGGTCTTTACTGTTCTTTAGCCGTGTTTTATAATATTCTGCTACGAACGCTATTCCCATAGATATTCTTTCTAGATACTACATACGGACTGTTGCTTTTGTGAGCATATGGTCATCTCTCCTTCTCTAGATTTAACTGGTTATCAGGGGTCTATAACACGTTATTTTTTAATATTATTTTTGTTAACTTATTCTACTAAAGTTCTAAGTGTTTCTCTTTTATCCTCTTGCGTTTTCTAAAATAGCAGAATGTAACTCTTTCCAAAAGCTGTACTCCCTATTGCTGTTACGTGACTCATTGTATTAACTAGATGTTTCAGAATTATGGGTTAGAAAGACTCTGTCTTTTTCAATATCTGTTTTTTCCCAACTCACTGTGGAAGTGGATACTCACTTAAAATAGATGTTTTAAATCAGTAAAATAAATCATCTTCTATCAAAAGTTTATTAAAAATGCTTCATTTTTTTTAATCCATAAGGATTGGTATGTTCTCATAATGCCTATACATTGGTTTTTAAATATTTAAGCCAACATATTCTTTAAAACAAATATTTATTTATTTATTTATTAGAGAGAGAGAGTGAGAGAAAGGAAGCACGAGCAGGGGGAGCAGCAGAGGGAGAGAATCTCAAGCCGACTCTCCACTGAGCACAGAGCCTGACGTGGGGCTCAGTCTCACAACCCTGAGAGATCATGACCTGAGCCTAAATCAAGAGTCAGATGCTTAACAGCCTGAGCCACCCAGGTGCCTTTTAAGACAACATATTCTAAGAATATTTAAAATATTTCCTCAACAAAATTATTCAGAGGGTTTGATCATTTTCTTCTAATTAATTATTTATCTCCTAGCAAACGACCGCTAAATGATTTCACTTACAACAAACTTTGCAATTCCTTCGACAGTTCCTCTGCTAGTCCTCAGTCAGGACTCCTTAACGAGTTGCCACCTTACATCATTGCCCCTACTGTGATTTTCTGTATAGGAAACACTTCATCACCCTCTCTTATCTACTTATGATTCCTTATATACAACCTGGTGATTGTTCAATAACCCTGTGGTAACCAGACATGATAACAGAAACCTTAAGAATTAAAACAATGATCATCTATTCTAATTAATTTCTGACTGACGCATAGTTTGTAGTAGGACCATGTGTACACGTTACTGACACCCAAGTTGCCCAGCCAAGGGGATGAGGAACAGCTGCACCGAAGCCTCAGCTCTCCTTACCAGCTGCACGTCATGGTTTCGACAGAGCACCTTTCCTTAGTAGCCACAGGTACCACCCTCTAAGAACAAAATTGGGCTCCACATTGGTATCCGACCTTTATTTTCATCTTTGTATTTCATTAGAGTAGCTGAGGAAGCCAGGAATATGCTTCTAGAACAGAAGCACTGTTGCCTCTGTCATTTATTGCCCAAATAGGGACACTTTTGCAATTTTTTTAAGATTTATTTATTTATTTGAGAGAGAGAAAGAAAGAGAGAGAAAGAGAGAGAATGCAAGCAGGGGGAGGGGCAGAGGAAGAAGGATAGAGAGAATCCCAAGCAGGTTCCCCGCTAAGCATGAGCCCCAAGCAGGCTCCATCTCAGGACCCTGAGATCATGACCTGAGCTGAAATCAAGAGTCAGATGCTCAACCAACCGAGCCACCAGATGCCCCTGAAAGTAAAGGTTTTTAATAATTACATGGGCAACAGGACTAAACGTACATGTTTCTGAGCAAATCAGGACATCTGGTCAAGCAAGCCATTGTGTATTCAAGTACTTTCTATGGAAGAAAAATAAAAAATGAGACAAAGATAGGTCAGTGCCTGGCACCACAGGTAATTAAAACAAACAAAACGATGAAATGATACCTCAGGGTAGAGGATGCATGTTTCTAAAAACGTCAAGGAGTAAGATCTCCTCTCCTGAAAATATTTTTTCTGTCTTTCCCTATATAGCCCCCTCTCTATCTCTTCTCCCCACTTCTCACCGCCCCAATAGATGTTACAAGAATAGAGAGGTCAGAAAGAAAATAACCTTTCTTCTGTTTCATTACAAAAATAAATTCACTATGATGCTAAGTAGTAGTACTGCCCCTGACTGATGGAGTTCATCCTTGGAACACCTTTCGTAGTAACAAGAAGAGTGGGGGGGAAAGGCACTTCAGCACTATGAGATATATATTACTCTCAACCATACCTATGTCAAATATTAATTTAGCAAAACTGAAATATATTTTAAGTCAAATTTCTTTAAATATATTGAGCAGGTTTTTGTAATTTTTTAAAAGGGAGAACACTCTCCTCTAATTACATTTAAATTACTGTAGAGTTCTTTAAATTTTACTTCCTCGCCACAGGGCTGCGTCTGAGCTCCAGTGTTGTAGTGAAACCTTGTGGCCGATGATTTCAGGTGCATGATGAGTCCGAGCAACGGAAACTGCTGGTCATCTGGTCACCTTTTTGGTCAGTAACATGAAACGTTTGTTTTCAGGAATAATTGTTGGTCATCCATAGAGTTACTGCTTGCTTGTCCCTGTTTTTTAATTCCTGTGAAGTAGATGATGATGGGAAAAGCTTTAAGCAGTGCTAGAAACTGCTGACAGTTCAGACTGTCTTTTTCTGGCCAAGAAATGCTACTTACTTCTTCTGTCTTGTGATCTGTGACACTGCTTCTGAGAGATGCCCAGTGAATAAACACCAAGACAAAAATTAAGAGTGTTACTTAGGACTTTCAAAGTGGGAAGTATCACGTCTGTTTTTAATATTTAATGAGTATTGTATGTTTATTAAAATTAATATCTCTAAAGGAGTAGTTGCTACTATAGAGATCCAGACTGAGAAAAGGCAGAGTTGAAATCTTAACATTTAGCTGGGGGAACAAAGAAGGAGTCTGTTTAAAGTGAGCTGGAAAAGCTAATGGGGAAGAATTTCTTCTCCCTTTTATTCAACAAGTTATCAAATAAGTAATGTCACGCATTGGTTCATTCAGCAAACATACATGAGTGCTAATGACATGCTAGCCTCAAACTTTTTCTCAAAATTATAATCCAGTGAGCACGAGATAGGACTGTGATGGGTATTCTAGACCCCAAAGAACAATGCATGACAGGCAGGATAGAAAACAAGATAGGGGCGCCTGGGTGGTGCAGTCGTTAAGTGTCTGCCTTCGGCTCAGGGCGTGATCCCGGCGTTCTGGGATCGAGCCCCGCATCAGGCTCCTCCGCTATGAGCCTGCTTCTTCCTCTCCCACTCCCCCTGCTTGTGTTCCCTCTCTCGCTGGCTGTCTCTCTGTCACATAAATAAATAAAATATTTAAAAAAAAAAAGAAAGAAAGAAAGCAAGATAAAGAGAGAACAGGACTGCCTGGACAATCTGGACGTACAGTAATGTCTCCCTTATCTGAAGATTAGATTCTAACAACTTCAAATGCAGTCACTGGAAACCAATAGAGAATAACAATTCTTACGGTCCATGACTCTTCCCCACATGAATCCCTGTTACACTGAGATTTGGAGAAAAAGTGATAGGAATATTCAGAATCTCTATTTGAAAAAAGGGGAAGAAAATTGAATTGATTTTTATGCATCTTATAGTCCAGGCAGTATGTGAAGTATGTTCAATTGCATGATCTAATATATTCAAAGCAGCAACCATGCAAAGGATTCTCACTCTGTTTACATATGAAATAAAAGGCTCATAGAATGTAAAGTCAAACCAAATTTGAAGCCGTGTGTGAACTCAAAGCTTATGAAAATGATGGTACCATCAAGGTTGCCCTCAGGTGACTTCTTGGATTGTAATATTATCTGTTCATATTTATACAATTGGCAGAAAAACAAGTTTTACAAAAAGCAAAAAAAATGTATATATTGGGAAAGACTGGGGAGAATATTAGAGATTGAGTATACAGATCTTGTTTTAAAAAGTAAGCAATTTTAACCAAACAAGCCAGTGAAGGCTGTTTTTGAGATACCATGATTTTCATTACCTGCAGAGTAAATTTCTGAAAGAGATACTGCTGCTAGTTACTGAGCCAGATCCTTGGTCCTACCAAGTATTTTTCTTTTCTTATTTTTGTTGATTTTCTCAATGCTAGAGTCAATGCTAACACTGCCAATTCTAAAGCTTATCTCACTGTCTTCTCCACACGTCTCTTAACCTTCAGACATTGGCAACCATTGTGGTTTGGAGGACATCTTAGCATTTCCCTCTACTCATTAATTTTGAGTATGTATTTTTCCAGATTACATAAAAATTATATTGTGATGTGTTTGCAGAATTTTATTCAGACACACAACAGTTAAAGGATGGGAAAATCTAAATCATTGTCTTTAGTATTCTAAGATGCCATCACTTCCCAATGTAACAACAGTAAAAATAGGGAAGAAGTGGTGATGCTTGAATGTTATTTTAATTTTTTTCCTTCCTATCTGCTTAAAAAATGACTATTTCTAACTCATACCTTTTCTGTTAATACTTGATATTTTTTTCTTCATCTGTCCAATACTGAGTTTCTAACATCTTTTTCCCCCTCCTAAGAATTAGTATGATAATACGTCTATCGATTTCTGACTAGTGGCATACGTTTCTATCACATTAATTTGAAATCTTTTCCTCTTCTGTAGAGTTAAGATTTCCCCTTTGATCTGTAGCACGTCTTGTAGATCTTGCCCAAGGTCACACTGCAAAACTAGAAGCCGTACACGTGCACGTGCTATTATTACATTACAGGTACGTGACGTGGACCAATTCCTTTTTCCTATGTGCTACGGAGGTACGACTGAAACGACAACTTGACAGGTAACAGCAACATCCCACTGCGTCCTGATTATAGCGCCATCAATTCTTTCCCTTCTTGTTAGTTCTGCCAAGTATTTGTTAAACTTACTGGAGTTCCTTGTTTGTTTCATTTGCCATTTTTTTTTTATGTAACTAGAAAAATTTAGAAGCATCATAGGATTGTCACAAAAAAATAAAATAAAATGGTCTAAACAGATTACAAGCTACATAAGTGAGAGAAGTAAATCGAGGTCACTAATTTCAGTTCAAATAAAATTAACATGGCTTATAGACCTCATAATACCTTTTAATACCTCTGTCTTTAGCAACTCAAAAAGCTTTACAATTTTCAGGTGATTCTTACACAAAATGTGTGGCAGACAGATGGCTAATTTAACTTACAAGGAAAGGAACCTGCAGGGAAATTAAAAGCTAACCTGACCCACTTAAAGACCTGCTGGAAAAAAAAATAATAATAACAAATGTGATTCCATTCTCTTTGTATTTTTTTCTTTTAAAAAATTCTACGAAGTTATGTTTACAGCACATGTAATCATTGCTTCCTGACGGCTCTTCCCCCAGATACTTTTAATCACTCCACCGTTGAGGAGAACGGTATGTGTAGAACGAAGATGCAAGCATGTTTTGGGAAGTTTCTAAGGTTTTGGCAAAGTTTCTAATTTTGGAACTGCTGGCCAAATGCACTTCACACTAATGCACGGGTAGCACAACAGTCTTTATATAAGAAAAATAACTGAACAGAATTTTATCATGATGTGCTTTTTGCAAATACGAATCCAGAAAATACAACATAAGCATATGGAGGCAATGTGGATGGTATTTCTCCTCTGTTTGAAACTTTTCCACAGTTTCCAAATGTTCCATCATGAAATTGTTTTAAGATAAGAAAAATCACTTCACCATATTATCTTTCCTTTTTTTGGAGTTCTCAGTAGAGGGGATTTATGATAACATCGTAGCCGGGAATGAATACACACGCACACACACAATAAAATTTAAAAGCTATTTTTATCTATTTATGAAATTTTAACATAAGCTTTTTCTACCTTGAACCTCTCTGTATTATTTTTAGAATGTCACTTTTTAAATTTAACAAATCACACAATAAAAGGTTAAAGCACATTCTATCAGGAAACTGAGACAGGAGTTCACTGAATACATCTAAGTAGAGAAAGTAAGGACAGGTATTTGTCACTCAGAGGATTTCATCTCCTGACTTCTGAAAGTATTTCTGAGAAGGAGAAAGGAACAAAATCCTGTTGTCAGACATGCTGCTACGTTGCCATCCAAGCAGCCTGGAGACTTGTCATCTCAATTGCTTTCTAAAGGAACATCCTGTTCAAATAATGATTATGTACTCCACATTCATCCTCGTACAGGAAAAGGTTTATCATGACTCATTTATTTCCTTGGAAAAATCTATCAACATCTCAATTTATGTTAAGCTGAGATGAATAAAGAATCACATTTGTAACACAAATGAGCCACAGCAGTGCACACTTGGCGATCGGAGCAGTTAACTACTTTTTCCTCAAGAAAGTATGAATAGCCTTTCAGACTTAAATCTGCTCCCACATCTACAGGATGAATCCTTATGTCCTCAACTGGTAAGAGATGCATTTAGGTGTCTTCAAGATAGCCGGGGCCACTGAAAATCACGGGCCATACACAAGCCTTCACTTTCTCATTAATCTTAAGGTTTAACACATCTCGCGCACCAACGCAAAGAGGAAACTCCAAAGTCTAATTTTCCAGACTTCTCCTCTCCTTAATCCTACATGCTATTCACACAATAACTAAAATGATTTTTCAGATTTGTCACTTAAATCCTCCTTCTCGCGCTATTCCTCCTGCGCTATTTTCAGCCCACATGTCTGCCAAGATGTATCGATCAATCACCTTTCAACAAATCTCACTTTTTTGTATGCAGGAGAACCAAAGACATTACTGTTTTCCATCTCTGCAAATGTGCAACTCTGTTTCCTCCCGTATCTCGGGTGAGTTAATTTGCTTACAAGGATGGTCTCCGGGAGTCCGTGTATTCCTCATGCCCCTCTTCCCTCTCATTGGGATTTGGAGAGTGATCTTCTCCCACCTTATACAGGGATTGGGGAAAATCACTGAAAAACTGCACGTAAGGAAGCTTCTGATATGCAAATGTGCAGAGCTGTTCTGTCCTTTCCAGAGGACAGTCCTGTCCTCCCTAAGATTGAGCCTGAGGAAAGAGAGGAGCGTGCTGAATGTAATTAGGACATCGGTATGAGTTTGTTTAATCGTCTATCCCACAGGAGGCCTAGTGTAAGAGGAAGAGTATATAAACAATCTGGCAAAACAGAAAGGAACAATATGCTTTTCTTTAACTTCTTTACTTTTCCAAAAGCTTCTGGACAGAGCCATGAACGATGAAGCTTTATCATCCAAAAAGCTTGGATATCCTTGAGAAAGATAGTATCTATTTTAAAAAATCCTCATTATTCTTGTCCAGTTTTTTTTTTTAAAGCTTTTTTTTTTAAAGATTTTATTTATTTATTTGACAGATATAGAGTCAGCCAGCGAGAGAGGGAACACAAGCAGGGGGAGTGGGAGAGGAAGAAGCAGGCTCATAGTGGAAGAGCCTGATGTGGGGCTCGATCCCATAACGCCAGGATCATGCCCTGAGCCGAAGGCAGACGCTCAACCGCTGTGCCACCCAGGCGCCCCTCTTGTCCAGTTTCTGAGCGCTGGAAAGAGGTAGGGAAATAGAGAGGGACAGAGGAATGGGAGAAGAGCAGTCTTGCTAGCAGAAAAATGCCTGACCAGCTTTATTTCTTGAGCTGGGGGCTCTGTTTCCTTTGGCAAGTAAAGGAGGGTAGGAGCCAAGTATCCCCCCAGGCATCCGGAAAAGAATTACAAAATCTAGAAGGATCTGGGTCTTTGCTGAAACACTGCACTTCTGTGATTCTTCTCTGATTTCCTGAATGGGCCAAATTTGACTGAGGTCACCTCATTTGCATGGGAAGAACGCCATGGACTGTTGGCCTCATTAGGACAGCCTTGGGGGATTTACTCAGCTCCCATAGGAGGACAGGACTGCTTCTTACGAACCCGAGGGCTCTCTGAAGTGGAAACTGGGTGCTGCATTGTCAAGGACAAATCAAATGACTCACCAAGGGAGACCAAGGAAAGGACTGCACACATGTGCATAAACACAGCTGCACAGCTCTGGCTGCACTGGAACACAAGGAAGAGGAGTCCTCCAGGAGAGAATAAATGGAAGGGGGGAGCAGTTTTTGTGGGATTCTTGAACCACAATGTGAAGGGAACAGGTGATGTCTCCCACCATACTAATGACTTTTGGTAATGGACTGCTTCTGGCAGATCAGTCTTTCTGATCAGGTCCATGAGCAAGGACACAATCAGTGGCTTGCTAGAGGACAGAGTGATAAATCGGAAGGAGATGGAAGAAGGGGGAGATGAAAATGATTGATAGAGCGGTAGACCTGGCTTGATCTCTGATTGACACTATCATTTGGGAAAAAGCACCAGGTCAGCCAAAGTTTTGTCTACTACAGTGTGCCACAGACTCACGTCTTGCCAGCAACCTAGAATTCTCTCCAAGTGAGTTTCCATAAATTCTTCTAAAGGTGGGGTGGCACAGCTACTGTATCATGGAGCCCAATACCTGATTTCCATATTCTATTTATCAACTCACTGACCTTTCAGTATCTCAGGTAAGCCTGGCATCGCTTACTCTCAGAGTCTGGTTCCTGCATCCAACACCCTGTGGCTACCCCACATCCTCCTCCTCTTGTGACACATCTTTAGGTCCTTGCTTCCCATTTATAGCTCAGTGTCTACTCTGTCAAGTTTATCTCCCTTTTGCAAATCTTGGATATTCCTTGAAGGCCTCCTCTTGGAGTCGTCAATAACTCCAGGGTGGGGTGGGGGGAAACATGACAACTTTTTCATCTGTTACTCTATAAACAGAGCTGAGAAGGGAGGATGATTAATCAGCCTTGCCATGTCTCCAGTTATATGTCTGTCTGTCTCCAGTTATATGTCTTTCTTTTTCTTTCTTTCTTTCTTTCTTTCTTTCTTTCTTTCTTTCTTTCTTTCTTTCTTTCTTTCTTTCTTTCTTTCTTTCTTTCTTTCTCCTTCCTTCCTTCCTTCCTTCCTTCCTTCCTTCCTTCCTTCCTTCCTTCCTTCCTTTTTTTTTTTCAGTGTTGACTCCCAACACTGTATGAGAAAAGCCCTTCATGATGATGAAGTTAACAGACTGCTTTCGGTGTCAAAGACTACCTTTGGTGGGACTGCAGTAATGGTAAGATCATCATGACACAAGTACATGGCCAATGGGAAATGGTATTTAGAACCTTCTGGATCAGGCAAAATTGAGACTATCCCATCAAATGAGAGACAATTCATAGGTTCAACAACTGAGCGCAGAGGTCAGAAAGAAATGAACCCCAGTAGCTATGTGACTTGAAAGAAGAGACACAATATAAATGAGCCTTACCTTTTTAAAACTTGCCAATTGTTTTAACTCAAGAAAAAGATCAATTATGGGATCTCATGGTGCTTACTACCGTGTGCAGGGACTTCTGCTCACTCCTGCCCCTGTAAAGGGGGGTTCCTGCTGACAGGAAGGTCAAGCTTCTCTCGTACCCCTGGGAATTTTGTCCCAGGTTCCCTTCTTGCAGATGGCTGGCCAGTCTTCCCTCACAGCCTGGGAGCTGGGTGGGGGCACAGGAGTGCAGGGCAAGGTGCTGCCTGAAGGCCGCTGACAAGGGGACTATCTTACTTATGTGCCAATCTGGGGTACTTCTGAGAGTGCCAATGCACGCTAATCAGGAGGACAGCAGGACGATCAGTATGTCGGGATAGGATATCAGTTACAGAAAATGGGGATAGAATCAGACCTGACAGAATGAGAATAAGTAGGAATTCACTTGAGTACCAAGGCTACCTCAGCCTACTACCACTTCAAGTTGCCAGGGATAAATCTGTTGGATGCTTCTGGAGGCTGGGAAGAGACAGGGGTGGTCACCCCAGGATCCATGTCTCATTCTTGTACAGTCATGGGACTTCCAAGTTGGTAATTTGTGTTTGTTATTTTTCCTACCGGCTCTCTTGCAGCTAGTTTTGGCCAAATGACTGCATTTTACCTGGAGGGAGGTTCGTGAAATCATGGGTGCTAAGCCGGTTGGTGGGCCTAGAAGGGATGGAACATACTTTCCCCTTTTCCCTTGCACTGTTCCTTCAGAGTGGAAGGAAGGCAAGTTGGCATTAGTTGAAGGTCCTAAACCGTGACAAGATGGTGTAAGCCTGAGTTGCTGAGCCCCAACACCTGAGCCCTGGAGCTCTCCTGCTCAGGCTGCTCAGACCCTTGAGAGAGAAATACAATTCTATCCTGTTGAAGCCACTGATGAGTGGACTCTGTCCAGCAGCTGCATGTGTATCCTGACTGACCCATGGGGCCTTCACTTTGTTTTCCTCACTGGAGGCAGACTCCCGACCTAGCTCCTTCCTTTCCACGGTAATCGGGCTGTGCGAGAGGGGTCAGCCAACCCCAGCTCATTAGCCAACACGAAGCACCCTTTGTTAGAGACGCTACATTCTGATCATTTCCTGAGTTGTACTCTAGATTTTTGAAACCTAAAAAAATAATAATAAAGGGTTGTTTGTGGCCAAAAAAGAGTCTTTCTCTCACAATTAGCCCTTGTGTAGCAATGGATTGCTCTCCTTCTGAAGTTTTAAGGTTCCTGACATAGGGAGTGTCCAAAACAGAGGGCCACCTCAGGATCACCCTGGTATTCCTCTCAGAGTGTACTTGTCTGAAATAAAATATTAATATTGAAATATTAACAATAAAAATATTTGGCTAATTTATTTAAATGGACTTCCTGTGAGTAGCTAGCTTTTGGTGTACATTGTGATGATCCTTGCAGTTTTAAGACCGCAGTGCGTTAACAGACAAGAAAGAAGAGTGCGTGAGTGCTGCCAGGGTACTGACACGCCTCCTTCCTGGGAGGCTGTCGGAGGAGACAATGGCCAGGGCCGGACCAGCACTTGCTAGCTCCCGGGTCTGACTTGCATCGGAGGAGACAGCAGGGCCAGGGCCAGGTGGCTGAAAGAGCTCTGCCTCTAGCTCCCCAGTAGAGCCCGTCTCCCCCCGCCCAGGCCTACATTATCCCCTCAGCGGAAGAGTCTGGTTTGTCAGGGTCAAGTGTACCCCCGTGGTGATGTAAGCTGGAAGATAAAAAGGCAGTACTGGAAGAATTCCTCTGCCTGTCACCTCCTGACAGAGCACCTGGGAGAAACGATGACGGGGAGCTCCCAAGACACAAGGGGCCAGAATGGGTTCACACAGGTGTGGACCCCCTCACGTCCCATGAGCTCTGGCCCCGTTCCCAGATCCCACATCCAGGGCTGGTCTTTGGTCTCTCTCCATCAGTCTGTCCCCTTGGTCCCTGCAGCTGCTGATGGCCTCAGCCACGGAACAGGAAGGAAGACACTCCCACAGGGGGAGCTTCACTTTGGAAGAGGTGCTGGAATCACTGAAAGAAAGCACAAGCTCTTCTGAGGGAAGCCTGAAAACCTGAGAGCTGTTTCTGGAGGAATTTATCAGTCTATGGACAAGGGGGCCCATGTACAATTCCCTGGCTCCTGATCTGTATTAGCTCAGTGAGTGGGGAACCCAACCATCTCGAGAGGGAGTCACAGAGAGAAGGCCCAATGTTGGGCCAAGGCCTAAGTTTCCCAAATGACACAACAGATGTTCATTTATAGGTAACATAACATCATATCATTTTTTCTAAAGTATCAAGATTACTGAATCTAGTACGAAAGCTTTGGACAACTGGGAAAGTGAAGGGAGCAGGTGATAGAGTCAAGATGTCCAAGCCTCACTCAGGCCAAACTTGGCACAGACACAGTCCAGACCCAACCCCGCCAAAAGAAGGCATGCAGAAGCTGGATAAAGCAGCAATTGCAACCCTTAAAAATAGAACTTGTGCTGTTGAGCTCTGGAAAGAAAGGGAAACCTGGATCCCCAGAGAGGTAGCAGGATGCGGGACCAGGTGAGAAATATGTCCGCGGGTCCTGTTGCTAGTTCAGCAGGGACGCTGATCACTGCCCCAGCAAATACTCAGGCGGGAAGCAAGGACACTGGCTTCAGAAAAATGAGTCATAGCCCATGTGTGTGCTGTCTTTCACGAGTCGGACCTTGTGGAATACTGAGACCACAGAAATTGCTCGACTTAAAATTTTTTAGTACAGTTTGAAAAGACTTGGATAATTCTTCTCCTTATTGATTCTTATTGGTTTTACATTATGCCATTAATTAAACTGTAAAATGTGGGACTCTTACAATACAACAATAATAAACATCTATATTTACCTAATTGACTGGAGTGGAGTGAAATATCCAGGGTAACTCTCTAGAGAGTCAAAGACTGACACTTATGCCCATAAAAATATTGAAAGGACTATTTTCAACAAAATCTCAATGGCTTGTGTTTGATCGTCTTATCACGTACATTGTTTTGGCCTAACCATGTGGTACTTGGAGTGGTACTTTAAGTGGTTTCTGTTTGGGGATGATTTTTGTTGTTGTTTGTTTTAAGCTTGAAGAGAGGTTGGGACCTATTTTTATTTTTAAGCAATTAGGTTTTAAGCAACCATCAGGGAAAAAGATCACCTGCACCTGTACAATTTGGAACCTTTTCTGAGATGCTTGAATCAGATATAAAAGAATAAATAAGGAAATAAGGAAATGAACAAATACTGCTAAGTCTGGGGGGGGCAGTATATATATATATGTGTGTGTGTATATATATATATATATATATGGCTTGATATGGCCCTGTGTAACTTGATATGTGAGAGAGGGAAAAAGAAGAGGAAATTAGCTCTCATACTAGCACAAGGTCAAAAGAAAGAGAATTAAATTGGAAACATACATGTGGATGGAGTCTTGGAGAAAAAGAGAATTTCATCTTGGGAAAGGCTAATACACCCCATTCACTTTGCTTTGAATACTCACACTTCTCTACAGGCATCTGCAGAATAAATCTGTAGCTCCAAGATTTCTGTCTCTAACACTATTCCCCACAAAGAGAAATCAGGGCTCCTACAGGATGCTACTTCCATAACTGGGGCAGGGGAAGTCAGTATGACCCAGAGACATCCTCATTAAAAAAAAAAAACAAAAAGGAAGGATATTTTCAGAGGCATTTAGGAACACCATTTAAAAAAATGAAGATAATTAGGTTGTTAATTGCCAGATTGTGATCATTAACACACACACTCACTAATTGCCGTCATTCAAATATAAATCTTCCAGGTATGTAAATGGTATATAAATGTTTGGAAGTTCACAGAGGTTCGAAGCAGATAAAGTGTGCAGAAAAACATTTCTGCCAGCTAACCTGAGTAAGGTGATTGCTGTCTCTAATTGCCTGAGCCATTAGCAGCTGGGAAATGAGGGGAAATACACTTGAACTGTGGTTCTCGGGCCAAACTCAGTACGAGAATTTCTTAGGTTAAAGTGTATGAAATCAAAGCTTAGAGAGGGCAGGGGCTAGTGGAAGCAAGCCTCCCGCCCACTGCCGTGCATGCAAATTCCCTCCGTTCTTCCAAACACTCCAGGAGAGTTTGTCCCCTTTTCTGAGACGTTCTAGTTCTCTACCAAGAAAGAATTCAAGGATAGCACAGTGCAGTGAGGTACACAGCCCAGCTCTGCTAAAAGTGAGAGTACACTCGCGGTGGGACAACAGGCAGGCTGAGGAGGGCACCTGTGTGTGTGTGTGTGCATGTGTGTGTGTATCGGGGGGGGGGTGGGGGGGCAGGGTTATCTTCTTTTTTGATGCCCACACTGGTCATAGGACCTAGCTAGGGCAGACCCTAACTGAGGTTGCTTCCAATACCCCAAAGCTCTCCTCCTACAGGTCAGGAGGGGGAGTTTTTGGCCTGGTATGGTCTGGGCGGGTGGGGGGGGATGGGGGGTGTGTGTGCAGCAAAACCACAATGCAAATGAGCTTGCTGGTAATCTTCTAACCCACAGTAGCTACTGTTGTATCCCTGCAGGAAGCCCAGGGCAGGATGGCACCTGCGGGTGACTTCAGTGTTACCTCCCTAACTTCCTCCCTGCCTCTCTAATGCCCCCACAAAAAAATGTACTTAGCAACGCCACTCCCTTGTAAGGGGTGGCAAAAATGAAGAGAGAAAAGAAAGAAAAAAACATATGTGTGTGTTCTTTTATTTTTTTTAAGATTTATTTTACTTTAGAGATAGAGACTGTGAGCAGTGGGGAAGAGGCAGAGGGAGACGGAATCTCAAACAGACTCCCCGCTGAGCGTTATCTTTCCTACATTTATCTTCATGGCTTAATTTTGAATTTTAAATTAATTGCCCTACATTCTCAGATATTTTTCTAAATTATTTCTCATTCACAAACTTGCTCAGACTGACAGAGACAGAGAAAGAGAGAGACAAAGGAATC
Source organism: Ursus americanus (assembly GCF_024610735.1). Classification (NCBI taxonomy): domain Eukaryota; kingdom Metazoa; phylum Chordata; class Mammalia; order Carnivora; family Ursidae; genus Ursus; species Ursus americanus. Next base: position 61,181,496 of record NC_142142.1, read on the forward strand.
TAGGGAAGATTTATCAGGACTGCACAATGAACAGAACCTCCCCACTCCCCCATAACATGCACATGTGTGTGCGCACACACACACACACCCCTCCACATTTCTCCACCTATTGTTGTTGTTGCTATTTCTCTTGATTCTTGGGCGTAATAACTTGGGAGGAAGATTATCTTGGAAGAAAGGAGATGAGTGGGGTTTCCCGGTCTATTCTGTTTTTACATATCCATCCACAATTTCTACTGAAATATTGCTTTGGAAGTTCCCAGGATTGCTTAGGGTTGATAGGTCATCAAGTCAATGTCAGGTTCCCCTGGGTGAGCGCTCACAGTCTCCTCTGTTGCCCATATTGGCTCACATGTGTTTCCCACTGTCTGCCCTGGGTGGTCACAGCAAGGGTTTAGTACCGACCACAGCAGAATGCTGGACATTGAGAAGCTGTCAACCACCAGTCTTCACGTTCCCATGGATGAAGTTAGCATGCTAATATCTTCTCACCATCAGGGCATTAAAACACGTAACACAAATGTTCCCATTTCCAGACTCTGTTTAGCGTGAGCCAAGGTCCTTGACATTAGGCTTCTGTCCTTCTTTCTTCTATATTTTTAAGATTTATTTATATATTTTGGAGATAGAGACCGTGAGCAGTGGGGAAGAGGCAGAGGGAGAGGGTGAGAGAGAATCTCAAACAGACTCCCCAGTGAGCGCAGAGCCCAACAGGGGGCTTGATCCCAAGACCCCAAGATCATGACCTGAGACAAAACCAAGAGTCAGATACCCAACCGACTGACTACGGTCCCCAGGCACCCCGAGGCTTCTGTCTCTCTAAAGTGACTGACTACGGAAGGGTTTTTCAGCAATGGCCTCATTCTGGGCCATTTTCCACTATAATTTTTGTAGCTTTTTCATTATCTCTGAAGTTAGGATCAATCTATCCTAAATTTCTCATGATAGCCATGAATCTAGAACTTTAAGTAGAAATTATTATAGTACCTCCCCTATCCCATTTCATTTGGGGGGAAGAGAAGATATCCCAACACCAAAGTAAATTATGATTTAAGAACTGAAATCCTTTATGTGAGTAGGAATAACCCCAAGCCCTGTTACACATTTTAGTATAAATCTAGTGGAAAGGCTTCGTTTTGCAGAAAATGAAATTGATCTTTATAGCTTTGCTACGTTAGAAGAACTATTTTGTAGAACGTCCCTCTTTGAGGTTTGTCTGATGTTTTTACAAGAATAGACTGGAGTCACAGGTTTGGGGCAGAAAGACCACAGAGGTTAAGTGCCTTTCTCAGTGCTTCATACCAGGGGTCTCTTGTTATCAACGTGATCTACCATGGGTACCGCTAACCTTGATCACCTGGTTAAGGTGACATACTGTGGGTGTGAGTCACGTATGTATATATTCATGTCTACAGATCCACACATGCACGTATACACCACTAGGAATGTGCAGTGGTATGTGCTGGATTTCTCCACTGAAAATTTCCTATTTTCCATACTCTCCATCTCCTTGAGGAAAGACTATTTACATATATTATTTGAGTTTTTCTGTAGGGCAGCCTTGTCTTTTTCCTCTTATTTATTGATGCATTCATTCATTTACATCATTATGGTGTCATGGATACTTATTTAATTCTTTGGGTTGTAATCTAGCTCATTATTCATTTTGAAAAAATGCATTTTTATACTTGATTTGTCTAAATTGGAATTCAAAAAAGGATTCTTTGCATTTGATCATATCTAAATCTCTTACCAATATATAGAGAGAAATGTCTCTTCTTTTGAAGTTCAGTGAACTTTTTGAAGAAATTGGGTAAGCTGACCTATAGACTATCTTTATTCTAGATTTGACTGACTGCTTGCTTGTGTTTAACAAGCTCGTCCATGCTCCAGAATTACTGTGCACTGGGAAGTCATTCCAAAGTCTTGATCAGATTCAAGTTGATTTATTTTGCAAGAATGTTTCTTGGGTTGCTTGGAGTACCTCCTACAGCATCCCAAGAAAGCTACATCATGCCCGATGGGCCTCAGCTTTAACAGTGCTAACAGTGACCGGTCGGTTCAGGTGATGGCCGTCTGCTCTTTTCTTTTTAAAGATCCCTGTCAACGCTTAACTCTTGATTCTTGCTCTTCACTGCCATCGCCACGATATGTCTTTCATTACCAATCATGAAATGGTGGTTTTCTACTAATCAGCTAAACTCTTCTTAATAAAAGAATTACCCCTCATATACTAGGTCTGACTTGGTTACACTGAAATATAATTTATACAAGAAAAAGAAGACAAAGGGTTAATTCATTTCCCTTTAATTATCAAACATCAGACTAATTAATGAGTACCTTAGTACTTAAACTGGTGATTCAGAATTTTGTTTGATTTCTCCTACTCCTTAAAAGAATTGGTGCACACTTGTTGTCTAAAATATATTCCATGCTATTAAATCATTTGAAGACATCATTTTTTTGAAGCAAAAATTTCTTCACCTTTGACCTGTGGGAGTGTCTCAAGTTGGCTCCCTGTGTCTCTTCAGCATGACCGCGTGCAAGCTTCCTTGCTTTTGGGCTCAAGAAGACATCCCACATTCATTTACATTTCCTGTCCCTGACCTGGGATCAGCTATTTCTAGAAGGAGCCCTTTATTTCTGTTAGTGGCAAATGGTATTTAAAAATGAGATCTGGATACTAGAGGCAACCATTGCCACTAGACGGGCACAGCTTCTAGACCTTGGAGCAGAGCTAGGAAACATGCATTTTATTAAAAGTGAAATAGGATGAACTATTTACAAATCATATTTAAGATTCCAAAGTTTGGGGCGCCTGGGTGGCTCAGTCGTTAATGTCTGCCTTCGGCTCAGGACCTGATCCCAGGGTCCTGAGATTGAGCCCCACATCGGGCTCCCTACTCTGCTGGGAGCCTGCTTCTTCCTCTCCCACTCCCCCTGCTTGTGTTCCCTCTCTTGCTGGCTGTGTGTCTCTCTCTGTCAAATAAATAAATAAAATCTTAAAAAAAAAAAAAAAGATTCCAAAGTTTTTTATTTAATATATTTGATTTTCTATTCACAACCCTTTTATCCTGAAAATATCGGTGGTGACAAACGTGACATAATCATATCTTTTCTTTATCTTACACTATTCTGTAAAACGGACTCAAAATAACCAAATTGTATCACTCTTTGCAGCAACCTCATGCCCTCATCTCCCAGATTTGAAATACTACGCATTCTTTATTTTGCCAAAAATTCTTTAAAATCGATGTTCACAGATGAAGGAAATATTCTGGATGTGATTTAGATTGTGAATTAAGGTTAATATGGCCTAAGACTGATTGAGTTGTCCTAGCTCCCATTAAATTTATGAGAAAAAACAGCCCAGGACTTTTATTCTACACAAAAGCTATTTCCGAACTTGTTCATCTGGCAGTGGAACAACTGATTACCTGCATTACCTGCCCGACTTGTGCAGCTTTTAATTCTGTACCACTGATAAATAACTCACATGTCCGAATTCCCTAGTAGTCGGTAAAAATCTTTAAGAAAAAGGACAATATTTTATTTTCGTTTTGAATCCCTAGATCCTAATTCACTGCTGGACGTTCATTAGACACTCTATAAATATGTATTTAATGAATGAAAATAAATCAGGGTACATATTATGATTAAATTCAGTAATTCATATTTATCTTTCCTACATTTATCTTCATGGCTTGATTTTGAATTTTAAATTAATTGCCCTACATTCTCAGCTATTTTTCTAAATTATTTTTCATTCACAAACTTGCTATGTTTATCATTTATTCTTCCTTTCAGTCTAAAACATTCATATTTTACAATATATACTTATTACCCTTTAGACAGCAGCCACTGTTTTAGGGACTGAAGGTCACCCTTTCCTGGGGCTCATTCAGTCGCAGAGAGAGACAGTCCAGAAGTAAACAAACAACAGAAAAGACGGGCTAGTGGTAAGTCCTTGGGAGGAAGGAAGTTCACCTCGACAAGTTTGTTTCCACGTTGCTCTATGTCAAGCATTCTCTGTTTAAAAGGAAATGTCTATTTTCACGCATGTCACTGTGGTTTATGTATTTTCCATCTTTCCGCTGCTCTATAAGCCTATCGCGCCCTTGCCTCTTTTGTACGTCACTTCCACATGAAACATCTTAGGTTTTGGAATTGGAAGAGGGAGTTTAAATTTGACTTCTACCAGGACTGAACAATGCAACTTCCTGCAAATGCGTGAGCCCATCTTCTTCGCGGGGACGCTGAGTCAACAGGACTCTACTGTACGGAGAGCGCCCGCCACAATCCCTGGCACTCAGTAGGCGCTGCTGAAATGCAGCCCCCTTTCTTCCTTCCCCTGTGCAATCAAAACCCTGCCATCCTGCAAAGCCCAGAGCAGGTTTAAATCCCTCTTCTTCAGAAATCCTGTCCTAGCACTGCTCGTCCATCCTCCAGTTAGTGGATTCTCCACTCTCTTCCGTCACAATACCTTTTTTCTTGTGCTTACCTTTTTGTCCCCCCAGCTACTGTAAGCCTTTGGAAAGCAGATCCTTCCATAATATGATTGTTCCTGTGTTCTCAGAACACTTGGCACGGTGCTCCAGAAGGAAGTGGCTTGTGCTACTACAGAGAGCTGGCCCGGGGATGAGAAAGACGAGATTTTCATTCAGCCTCATCTCATGTCTCTGGCAAGTACGCAGGCTCATTATTCATGAGATGAAGATGCTATTACTTGCCTGCCATCTAGCTCACTAGGTGGCTGTAAGGACATGGTATAAAAAAGTACAAAAGGAAACATCTGGCGAAGCACTTGCTTCCAAGGCTGTGTAAAATAATAACGCTGATCTAAACCTAACCATCAGTGCGATGTGTTCAGCTCTCGCTAGGTGCCGGCCATCTGCTGAGTAATCTACACCCACGCTCTGAGAGGCAGCCTGGCATAAGGAGGGACCAGGTTCCGTAGCCAGACTACCTGGGTTGGAACTCTGGCTCTGCCACTTACTTGCTGCATGACCTTGGGAGAGTCATTGAACCTTTCTGCGTCTTGGTTTTCTCATCTGTGAAATGGACTTAATGATACCACCGACTGCACAGGAACACCACGTCTATTAAATTAGCAAATAACTGAAATGTACATGCACATAGCACTATATAAGTGGTTATTAAATACTGTGTCATTTAACCCACACGTCAATGCTTATGTTATTATTATCCCCATTATATTGTTAAAGCAACCAACACTAAGTCCAAGGTGACACACTTCTTTACACGTCTATGTCTGACTCGCAATGTAGCAAGGCTCAGTGTAGACCGAGGATGAGGTGTAACGTCTGGACGTTTGTTTGGGTTGTCACAGCTGGGGACAGTGGGTTGTCACAGTTTGGGTTGTCACAGCTGGGGACAGTGGGACAGAGGCTACCGGGCTCCAGCGGGAAAAAGTGAACAATGCTGCTGAACAGCAAGGGCATTGGCAAGGGCAACCCCTGCAACAAAGAATCAGCCGGCCCCAAATGTTACTAGTGCTTCCAGATTTAAAAAAAAAAAAAAAAAAAAAAGTCGCGTACGTCTGTTTCCTTCTAGGGTGACCTGGAGCCTCTGGTAGATCAGAGATCTTCTTCTGCTGAGGCTGGGAACGGAAACTTTCCGTACAGGGGTTGTGTGCAGCCTGGCCCCTGTCTGTGGTGGTCAGGTCCTTGACCCAGAAAGCTGGGACGAGCTGCGCACAGGGTGGGAGTTCGTAATAAATCCAACCGGCTTCATTTTCAGTTTAGCAATCTCCCCATGTCAGTGTTTAATTCTGCTATTTCATTCTTTTTTTTCTCCAGCTTTACTAAGATACTGACATATAACATAGTATAAGTTTAAAATGTACAATGTGATTTTATATATATATATATATATATATATATATATATATATATATATATATATATAAATGATTGCCACATTATGATTACTAATACATCTTCACCTCACATACTTATCTTTCTCTGTGTGTGTGTGTGTGTGTGATAGAATATTTAAAATCTATTCTCTTCGTAACTTTCAGTTATATTAATACAGGACTGCTAATAATAGTCACCAAGCTGTACATTGGATCCCCAGAACGGAGTCATCTTCTAACTAAGAGTTTGTACCCTTTGATCAACATCTTGTTTCTCCCACTCCCAAGACCCTGGCAAACAACAGTCTATTCTGTTTCTAGGAGTATGAGGCGTGGGGGTCCATAAGCCCAGTGTTCAGCTAGGTTTTCCTGATATTTCAGAGGGAGAAGTAAATGCCAGGAAGGTTTGTGACCTTGTTTTCTGAGGCTCTTCTGGAATCTTCCCTGAATGCTCACATGTCCAAACATGACTGAAGTTCAGCATCTGCTGGACAAGATAACCATGAATGGGCTGCACTCCTTAAATAATAGAAAGTAAAATGACATGAATGCGACCATCATTGATGGTTTCCACGGCCATAGTCACCAAGGCAAGAGCTCAGGTCACACTCACTGGGCCCTGTCTGGGAACTCAGCAAAGCAGAGTAAGGAGAACAGCTTGGGTAAGCGTAGCCTTGTCTTGACGTAGGTGGGTTAGAGTTCTGGGTGTGGGCATCGATGGGCTTAGAAAGAAGGGGGGGCATCTTCGGTACAGTGAGTCAGTCCTTCTTTGGATATGTAACCAATAAAGGGCATGCAGAAAAAGCAGCACCCCAGGATGGAGGGGATAGAGTGGGATTTCTGAAGGTGTTTATAAGTCTCAACTTGTCTATGGCTCCTAAGAGATAAGAAACTAATGGAAAAAAGGAAAATATTTGTTAACCCAGTATCTGAGGACACACTTAATATCTTGCTGGATGCGCTAAGCGGAAAGGTGCTGAACCAAGGAGAGGGAAGTAGAGATAAAGGGAAATGTCATGACTGCAGCCAGGGCCCGTGACTTGTCTGACACCGTGGTTTGCCAAGGGCCCCCGTGCCAGCCACATATTTACTGACTCTATCTGCAAGACAGATTCCATCCTTGCTTGCAAGGTGGGATGTTCTTTGAGTAAGATCCCTGAATTCTGCTTATGGGTTGGCTCAACTTCCCCTTGTCTCCAGCACCAGCCATCTGCTTTCTTATTCACTTACCTGATAACCCACGACTCAACAGCTCTTAGCCACTTGTCCGCTCACCCTCAGGCTCCCACCCACAGGCCACAGATCATGCTGACCCGCTCTCTTCATTCCCCTTTTCTTCGTCCCTACAAAATTCTTCCAGTCCTCTGCTTCAGGTTTAGGCCATATCTTACTCTTTGTTTGAAGTATTGATGAGAGGGTAGCAATTCAGTCCTACAGAAATAACTGGAAAGACTTCATTCTGAACTCCCCAAGGAAATACAAGACAGAGACCTTTACTTTGGTCATTGACAGTATGCCCTTGTGGTTCAGGAAGTTCCTGGAGAGACACTAGAAGAGCTTCCCCCTCGCTTCCTCTCATTCACCTGATGTAAGTATGTTTTTAAGTTATTTCTCTCAATACGCACCCCCCTCCACACACAAATAAACAATCCATGTGTTCGGATAATGATGGAACCAACATGCCATCTCTTCTGCAGAAACCAAGTGCCATTCATTTCCCTACTTTTTGGTTTTCTGTTGGTTTTTGTTGTTGTTGTTTTAATTTTACATAGAAGTCTTAGAAATGTTTCTCACGGGCTTCATTGTGCAAGATGAACACTTTTGCTTCAGGAAGCATACTACATACTCATGCAACAGGGTAACAGGGCACGACATAGAATGCTCAAGAAAATGTCTTTCCACGACTTGAAACTGCTGTCCTCTCGCTTTCCAGAGGCTATAACCCCCAGTTCCTAAACTGGCACACATTCTCCGTCTCCAGGAGCAGCTCTGATTCCATTACTCACAGCTCTCCATGCTCTTGTCACACTGGGCTTCTTCTAACAGAACACATTCACTCTCATTTCAGGCGCCAAGGACTCAATTGATAATACGGCCCAGAAGTCCTGCCCCAACCTTGCCAGGGGGAAGCAGTGTGTGAACCATGTAGGTGAAAATGTAATCTGATATTCTTAGAATTTACTGTTCCTGCCTTCCCTCCTTCCTCCCTTCCCTTATTCATGCATGTCTTCTTTTTCCAACAGAAACATTGAGTAACTACTGTCAATCACTCTTCCTCCCCTTGGGCATACAGAACTTTAAAATAAGGCTCACATGGATTTGAGACTCTGGTGGGGAAAGGGTGGCAATCAGAAGTAAAAAAGTAAATGAAATGTTTGTGGGTATTGGTAAGAGCTATAAAGAAAAAGAAAAGACAATAATGGGATAGAGTAGGTAACAAATGACAGGAAGGCCACCTGGATTAAGTGGTGAGTTACAGTCATGCTAATGACATTGATGAGGGAACAGAAGGCCAACTGAAGACAAAGCAGAAGCTGAAACCCTGTAATCCCCCCACCCCCCACCCCTGGATGTATGCAAAGTTCCTCAGGCACTCCTGGCTGCCCTGAAGGACAAAGAAAGTCCTTGCTACCTACAGCCCATTGACAAATCCTTGAAACAGGCACGGTGACGTTCCTCTGGGAATTCAGCTGCCTTAATGTTAGTACTTTGCTAAGGGCAAAAGGCAGTCCTAGCCTGACCCCCTCCCCTCCACTAAGATCCTGTACGTCTACTTTAACGTATAAAAATTCCTTTGGAAACTTCCTTTATCTCTAACCCCCCAAGATACGTATTGGCAATCATCACCCAAGCATACGGCCCACCGATATACATCTGAAGGGTCTCATGACTAAGGTTTTAATAGACAGTAATAAATGACCCTTTCCCAACAGTAGCTAGCCCCCTCAAGGTCCTGGAGACCTTGCTTCCAAAATTCCTTAGAGACTAACGCTACTCCTAGTCCCCTCCCCACTTGAGGGTATAAAATAGGCCATTCCTCACAACCCCGGGGCAGCAGCTCTTTCTGCCCACAGGTCCTGTCCCCGTGCTTTAATAAACCACCAATTTTGCACCAAAGATGCCTCAAGAATTCTTTCTTGGTCGTTGGCTCTGGACTCCACCCCACTGAACCTCACATGTATTCCGTATCCTCATCAATGGGTACTGGGAAGAGGAGAGTAGCAGTGGACAGCTGAGAACTGACACATGGGATATAGTTTAGTGGTAGAGTCAAAAGGATATGCTCATGGAATGGATCTGGACATGAAGTGGGTAGAGGGTGAGGAAAATAGTGGGATCAGGGAGGACCTCTGGGTTTTCAGCTTTGACAAATGAGTGCCTAATAGTGTCACTGATGAAGGAAGCAGAAACACAAGAGAAACTTAATTAGGATGGTTGAGTATATCAAAGGCTTGGATGCATTAAATTCAAGATGCCTATCCTATACCCAAGAGTAGATGTTAAGAAGAGGTTGATTACATAAACTGCACATCAGAAGAAGCAGAGACATAAAGGTGGGAGCCATCCGTTTAATGTCTTGGGACTGGATGAGTCACAATGAGATAGGAAAAATAAAGAGGGCCTGGAGCAAAGCACCAGGATGACTTCAATAACCTGAGAAGTGGAGACAGCACTGAAATCTAAAGTAACTCACGTCAATTCCTAGGAGCAATGGCAGGGAGGCAACATTGTTACTTTGTCATTCGACGTGAGACACACATGCGTATATAAAACTGATTCAGATCCCATTGTTTCCTGAGTCCACAGATATTGGCAGCGCCGAAATAATAATAATGATGTGAACATTTAAATAAAGCTTAATATACGCAGGGACTGCTAGAAGCACTTCTTGTATATTAACTCACCGAATCCTCACACAAATCTAATAGGACGGTGCTAATTTTGTCCTCACTTTCCATGGAGGAGATGGAAGAACAGGGACATTACAAAATCTAAGTTCACATGGCTACTCAGTGGTAGAAGGAAAACTCAGAGCTGCTCCCCAAGTTCATCCTTGGGTTTATTCAGATGTAGTGATCCTTAAACAAGCAGTCATCTCCATCCGATGATGCTGCACTGAAAACAGACAGGTCTGTGAAAATCCCGTTATTTGTAACTCTGGATCACACACACTGCTAATTCTGATTATGTCCTTACTCCACTCTAGGTTCACAGGAAGTAAAGCCAAAAGGGCCCTTCTGCCCAGTTCTTCTCCTTTCTCTGGAAGCTCATGTAGGACATTGGGGGGTCATTTTCCAAAAAGTCAAGTGAAGACTAAGTCAGAAGAGAAGGGGTTATCGACATCCTCCAGCCTGCAGCTGCCCTCCCGATGGTCTCCGACATTGTGGGAGACCGCCCTCTGTCCTGAGCCCTGGGTCTCCTCCCACCTCCGTCACCACCACAGCAGACCTCACCTCATGCTGCCCTGTCCCCTAGGTGCTGCACAATCGGCAGGGAAGGAAAGCAGCAATAACACCAATGACAACAAAGAAAGCCTCTCCTTCATCACTGACTTGAGGCAAGAACCCAGATTTTTAATAATAACATCATATTGGGGGAAAAAAAGTCAAACCAGTGTCTGTATCCATGTGTGTTGTGGGGAGGAGGGAGGGAGGGACTTATGCAAAACGCAAGGATCCACTGATCTCAGGGACTAGCCAGACAATCCCTGGGCACCACAGACTACATTTAAGGGCCATTCTTGTGATTCCAAGAACTGAGGCAGATCAATAGAACCTCATTAGTCCTCTTTCCTTCTAGTCTTCACCAAACACTCACATGAATGCATCTCTGCTTCTTGGGTAGATCTTATAATCAGGAGGCTTTCCCCACAAAGGAGTTCAGGCTCACCTGACCACAACCCATCTCTGTGAACAAGATTTGGACAAATTCATAAGTCTTTCAAGGTAAGAGGTCTTCTTACAAAGTGTTCCACTCTCTTTCAAGAGAGTGAGTGCCCTCCTCTGTGATGTTTTCTGTGGAGGAATAGAGTATGGGACCCAACAAGATAGACAGTATACCAGATATCACAACGTAATGTCATGACTTTTAACACTCTTGCAGAAACTTTCACTAGAAGCCCAGAGTCACCATCCACAGAATCCACAGGCAAACCCAAACTTTGTTCTCATGAAAGATTGCTGGAACTATGCAAAACAGAGGCTGGAAGGGTGAGATGATCAGTGATTGGAATGGGGGGGGGGCAGTTAAAATGAAGTTGGTATTTCCAACTTAACTTCAACATAAAAGATGTGCAGAGGTCCAAACGGTGAAAATATCTTTTTCAGTGATGTCTTGAGGCACTGTAAGGGTTAAAAAATAATTACAAGTAGAGATTTTCATTCTATTAGGAAAAACAGATATGCAATAATGCAATAAGTAGTAACTCTGGAATGCAATATATACAGATGCTAAAAATACTTATTTTTACACAAAAATACCATAAGAATAATGCCCCTAGAAGGCACAAAAACCTTATGATCAATGCAGACTGAAGTAGGTAGAGAATGTCTTTAATGTTCAAAAACTTTGAGATGGATTTTGAATATTAGATAAAGTTTAGTTAAATGGAAGAGAAGGGAGAAGGAAGGAGGGAAATATTCTAGTCCATTCCACAAAAATCAGTGAATAAAAAGCTTTTATGTGCTCTTGCTCACTACTCTGGGGTTTTGTTCTTTTAATCATACCTTGGGTTAGAGTCCATTGCCCATCCCCTCTGCTTCTTTTCAGAAATTCCTCCTACTATTTGTTAGTAGGAGAGAATAAAGAAATAGTTCTGGCAAAAATTAGCCAATAAACGAATAGCAGTCTTATTTTTAATAGTGGGACTCTGACCATGCTGTCTTCTTGTGAGAGGAAGCACGATACATCAAACCTGCCTTAACTCTGCAGGTTTACCCAACATAAGAGAAAGAGGATCCTTGCTTATCTGGCTCTCGTCACCTGTGACAGAGTCTGACCATGTCCCGGGCCTGAGGGGCCCAGCATGACATCCCTGGGAGGAAAGGAGTAGCTGAAGAACTACGTTACACTGTGCACATGGAAGAGAGTCTCCCAGCCAGGGGGAGAGTCCCTTCCCCGAGTAGTACTGCACACCTCCACGTCCGTAAGATAAGCCTAATGATGAACCAGCTTTGTAGTCGGAGGCTGTTCATTTAACCTCTCTGGAACGACTTTCTTAAATGCTAAAATGAGGAAAGTCAGAGCTGGTATCTATAACCCATAACTCCTTTGAGTAGTGTATGTACAGACACATATACATACACACATATATACAGGCATATACATATGTGTGTGCCTGTGTGTATATGTTTCAGCCACAATACTGTCATTATTATTGTAGTTATTTTACTATTATTAAACCAAAAATTGCTCCCTTTATTTAGACATCACACACACACACACACACACACACACACACACACACACTTTGTTGCAGAATGAGATGATATGGTGGGAGCTGGACAAGCGGTGCTCCCAGGAGGCACGAATGTTAGACAGGATGAAAACCTCTGGCAGAATTGTGGTATCACTAGGGTACATGGGTCTATGAGGGGTTGGAACACCCTCACTGCTCTCTTCTCTACTCTCAAATCTTCTCCAATCTCCTACTAGTGCCTTCTATTGGCCAAACACAATTCAAAGATTGTTCATAAGAAAGCCCAATGAGTATGATCCATACAGCAACCAAACAGGGATGATAAGAGCAGGGCATGGATCTAGGAAGTACAAGTAAAAAATAACCAGCACGCAAGAGACAGCAGGGAGGACAGAGGAGTAGGAAGTGCCAAGAATCCAACGTGATGATTTTGGAACTCTGGAGTTGATTTGAACACATGCAGCTTCCAGGATACAGCCTGACTGGTGAATTGCAGTTAATTTCCATCAATTTCAGCTCTGAGTGTACTGCTAGCTACTGATCCCCCATCCGTCCTCCAGTCCCACAGCCAGCAGCTATGGGGGCAGCAGCCTGAATTTATGGGCCACTTGATTGGCCCAGAGTGGGCAATAAGGCCCCTGTGCTCCAAATATCAGGGCTCTGTGTTCTCACTGTGTATTGCGTGTTGAGTCACTGACTGGTGGGCAGAAAAGTTGGATGCCATTGCTTCAATCCCCATGGATTCAAGTGACTTCCAGAAAATTTAAAGGAGCCGCACCTGTTTAGCTGTTGTTTTGCTTGGACATTCAACATCAACCACAAATACAGAAACATTTAGTAAGACACTACCTGTGCCCAGGCTCAAAATATACCTGAGAAAACCTTAAGCTTTCACCTTTGGCAGATCTCTGGTGCAGAGATAAGCTAAGCAATGACAGCGCCAACAACAAAAACTGCCAGAAGCCTGGGGTTGGGAGAAAAAACTGATTTCCAGAGTTCCAGCATTATAAAATTAAAATATCCAGTTTTTAACAAGAAATCACAAGGTACATGAAGGAATAGGGAAGCATGAGCCATTCGAAGGAATAAAATGAATGTAAAGAAATCATCCCTGAGGAATCCCAGGTAGCAGACTTATTAGACAATGACTTTAAACAACTTGAAGATGCTCGAAAAGCCAAAGTTAGACATGGGCAAAGACAGGAAAAAGATACATGAGCAAAATGAGAGTATCGATAAGAGAAATTATGAAATGGAGCCAAAAAGAAATTCTGAACCTGAAAAGTATGATAACTGAATAGGATAATAAAATCAGAGAAAATCTTAATGAAACCAAAATTGAGTTCTTTGAACAGATTGACAAAATGGACAAACACTTAGTCAAATGGACAAAGAAGGAAAAAAAGAAGTTTCAAATAACTAAAGTTGTAAGTTAAAGTGGGGGCATTTCTTCTATCCTTATGGAGATAAAAAGGGTTATAAGTGGGTACCATGAACAACTGTACACCAACAAATTGAATAATAGATAAAATAGACAAATTCTCAGAAACACACCACCTGGTGAGACTTAATTGTGAAGATAGATTCAGAAGGAACCTATACTACTAAGGAGAATGACTTAGCAATAAAAAAGTGCACAACAAAGAAAAGTCCTGGACCAGAGTTTTTCACTAGTGAATTCCACCAAACATTTAAAGAAGTAGTAACACTAAACCTTTTCAAACTCTTTAAAAAATGTAGAAGAGTAGGGGGAACCTTCTAACTTATTTTGAGTCCAGAATTAAAAAGCTAGATAAAGACATCGTAAGAGAAAAAAATTATACATCAATATCCCTTGTGAATATAGGTGCAAAAATCTCCAACAAAATACTACTAAATCATGTCCAACAGCATATTAGAAGGATTATTCACTTCAATAAGTGGGATTTATCACAAGAATATAGGGGTGTTTCAACATAAAAAAAATCAATCAATGTAATATATCACTTTAATAGAATGGAGAAAAAAGACATATGATAATCTCAATTGGTACAGAGAAGGACATCTGACAAAATCCAACACCCTTCCATAATAAAAACTCTCAGGAAAGTAAGAACAGAAGGAAAATTTCTCAGTAAGATAAAGGGTATTCATGAAAAGCCCACAGCTAACATCTCGAAGGTGAAAGACAGAAAACCTTTCCATTGAAATTAGGGACAATACAAGGGTACTTTCACTAATGCTATTCAACATTATACTGGAAATCGTAGCCAGAGTTATTAGGTAAGAAAATTAAATAGAAGACATCCAAACTGTAAATAAAATTATCTCCATTCACAGATGAAATCCCGAAGAATTCACAAGAAATCTACCAGAACTAATAAATGTATTCAGCAAAGTAGCAGGGTACTAGACTAATGCACAAAAAACAAACAAACAAACAAAAAACAGTTTTGTTTCTGCATACCAACAATGACCATCTGAAAAGGCTATTAGGAAAGCAAGTTCATTTAGCACCCAAAATAATTAAATATTTAGGAATAAATCTATCCAAGGATGTGAAAGTCTTATATGCTAAAACTACAAACACGGCTGAAGAAATTAAGGATGATAGAAATAAATGGAAAGATATTTCACTTTCATGGATAAGAAGACAGTATTTTTAATATGCTGATACTACACGAAGTCATCCACAGCTGTAATACAACCCCAGAATTCTAAGTGTCTTTTTATTGTATTTATTTGTTTTGCAGAAATAGAAAAGCTGGATTCTCAAAAATTATATGAAATTACAAGAGACCTGAATAACCAAAGGAATCTTGGGGAAAAAAAAGTAAAAAGAATAAAGTTAGAGGACTCATACTTCCCAAATTTGAAGTGTACTGCTACAGTAATGAAAACAATATGCTTGTTTGGCATAAGGACAGACATATAGATCAATGGACTAGAATAAAGCACCCAGTAATAAACGCTGTATGGATGATTAATTGATTTTCAACATAGGCACCAAGATTATTTAAAGGGTGAAGGACAATTTTTTTGACAATTGGTGCTGGGAAAACTGGATATCCACATGCGAAAGAACAAGGCTGCATCCTTACCTTACCTTATACCATATACAAAACTAACTCAAAATGAATATATCAAAAGATATAAGTTTGAGAGCTGAAGCTATAAAACTCTTGGAAAAAAAGAAAACATCAGAGAAATCTCCATGACATTGAATTTGAAGACAACTTTCTGGATATGTTACCAAGAGAGGAGGCAATTAAAGAAAAAAAAATAAACTAGACTGTGAAAATTATGGATGTTTATGCTTCACAGAATATGATCCAGAAATGAAAGATAATCTACAGAATGGGAGAAGATATTTGCAAACCTTATATACTTCATGAGGGAATAATACCCAGAATACATAAATAACATCTAAAACTCAATAACAACAACAAAATAAACCAATAAAATCCAATCTGAAAGCGGGTAAAGGACTTGCATAGTCATTTCGCCAAAGAAGATACACAAACGGCGAATAAGCCCATGAAAAGACGCTCAGCATCATCAGTCCATAAAGAGGTGCAGATTAGAAGAATGATATGTGATGATGTCACACCTTCTACGGGGGCTATTAAAACACACACACACACACACACACACACACACACACACACACACACCCCTAGAGCTACTGGTGAAGATGTGGAGAATCTGGAAATCTGAGCATTGCTGGTGGGAATGTAAAATTGTCAGCCACTGTGGAGAACAGTTTTGCAGTTTCTCATAATGTAATACTACCATGTGACTAATCCCTTCCACCCCTAAGTATATACCCAAAAGAACTGAAAGCACTGATTTGAACAGATACCTGCATACCAGTGTTCATAGCAGCATTATTCCCAGGAGCTAAAAGGTGAAAACAATCTAAATGTCCAAAACTAAGTGAATGCATAAGGAAAATCTAGTATATACATTAAAAGGGAATATTCTTCAGCCACAGAAAGGAATAAAATTTTGATATAGGCTACAGCGTGAATGGATCTTGAAACCACATTTAATGAAATCGGCCAGGCACAAAAGGACGAGTACTATGTGATTCTAGTCGCGGGACGTACCTGGAATAGGCAGCCTTCCCAGGAGCTGGGAGAACAGGATGAGGAGTTATTGTTTAACGGGTATAGAATTTTTGTTGGGAATGATGCAAGTTTTGGGTATAAATAGTGACGATGGCTATACAGCACTGTGAATGTATTTTATGCTGCTAAATTGTACACTTACAAGCAGTTAATGTGACAAATTCTGTGCCAGGAACTTTCCACTTATTCTATTGCTCAAAGCATGGCTGGGAGAAAGGGTGGGTATTATGATCTGATGTTTAAAGATTTACTCTCTTTCAGGCCATGGAGTTGGTACTAAGGACATCTGTAGCCCACCCAGAGCACAAGTCCTCAGACAGCACATTCTTGGCATTCATATCTCACGGTGTCCTGCACAGAGTCTATAGGACCAGGCACAGGAATGGAAAACCAGATGTGCTACTTTATGACACCACCTTCCAGATTTCCAACAATCACAGCTGCTCCCACTGAACGATAAACCGAAGGTCATCATCATCCAGGCCTGCAGAGGTGGTGAGTTCAGATGGGGTCTGGAGCTCAAGGAGGTATGTTCATGCAGGCTGAGGACAGTACTGGGGTTCACATGTAGTGAAAATGACCCTACAGCTCACTTTAGTGCAATTGTACCAAACAGATGTCTTTGGGAAGAGTATTCAGAGGATGACGAAAGAGAGACTGGTATTCTCTTCAACACAGATGTCGTCCGCTTTCAGTAAACTGTAAGTGACGATGATGGTGTAACTCTAAATTATCCTTACGTAGAATCATTAAAACTGTGGCATGGAAAGGCTTTAATTCCAACCATTTCTAATCAAAATTTGATGACCCCTGACCTGAGAAGTATTTCACACGATAGTCAGAGATCAACATTTAATACAAAGCTAAGTAAGTGAAAACATCCAGACTCAAAAGTCTGCACATCATGTGACTTCATTTATATGGAATCAGAAAAATGGTAAAAGTATAGGGACAAAACCAGGTCCATGATGGTCCGAGGTGGAGGATGGAAGGGTCATTCTATACCTTGATTGCACTGGTGGTTACATGACTGTATATATTTTCCAAAACTATTTAAACTGTACATACAGAGGGTGAATTTTACTGTATGTACATTATGCCTCAATAAGCCAAATTGTTACGACCTGGCTTTCTCCCGTAAATATTTTACTTCAAACTTTAATTGTGCCGCTGGGGAATGGGCTCACAAGGAAGAAGCGACCATGGGAAAATGGGGGTGAAAGGATTGTTTCAGAATCTCCTGTCTACTGTTGAAAGAAGCAGATACTCCCTTCCCTGACTTTGCATGGTTGTTCCTTTACTACCAATAAACTGAAAATTGCTCACTTTATTTAGGAAGAGTTAATAGTTTTTGGCATCATTACTGCCTCTGATGAACGGGTGCCTCTCAGGTATGGTGCTTGGTGTTCACCGATAGCCTGTTAGACGTGAGGAGAGTTGTGTTAGGGCCTTACCGTGTGTGTGCGTGTGTGTGTGTGTGTGTGTGTGTGTGTCTGCACGCACGCACGCGTGTGTGCACAGCTGATTAGAACACCTTCATGAAGGGGCATCTGATTTCTTCAGTTGTCCAAGATTGCTAAGATGGCTTGAGCAGTGAAGAGCACTGCTGTCCCCGCAGCACACGGTGGACAGTGGCAGGTCAGTGACTGCCCAGCAGTCTCAGCAGACAGCCCTGCATGGTCTCCAGAGGACCTGAAGGGTCATGGGGTCCAGAGATCCACGTGGAGAAAAGATTTCACTGCTTTCCACTCCTCAACCCTGCATATAAGTTTTGCATCTGGAGGCAAGGATGTGTGGGACCGAGGCCTGCCTGCCTGCATGATTCGGCCCATCATCCCAGGAAAGCACACAGGCTGAGCCAGCGTCTTGGAAGGGCACTTTTAAAAGGGAGGCCCGCCCAGGTTCCTGCAGCCTTCTTTTCTAGCTTCGCTATGGCTGCCCAGTGGGTCCCGCCTCTCTGCCCCCCGCCACCCACACGCCAGCCTGCCATGTCCTCCCAGCACCCGATCACCCAACAGAGCAGTCCACGCTGAGTGAGTCTACTGTGCGCAATGGCAGTGCTTCTGCTGCTCAGGAGAGATTGCATTTTCTGGTTCGGAAAACAAGAAATCTAGGCATGAAATACTGGTAAAAAAATCATCAAATAATTAGCAGCATCTGGTAAAGTGACATTACAACTTAGGGGGGGGAAAGAGTTTTAGAGGATCAAATCTAAAAACAATCATATTTAAGGTGATGTAATTTTTTTTTTAAAGATAGTATAATAGAGAAAACTCCGAGGCCCAGAAAAAGGCAGATAGAATTTCTAAAATGCTCATTCTTACCTAAAATATGTCATCTTATTTTATGCCCATACATACATATGTATGCATGAGTTTATATATATGTGTGTGTGTGTGTGTGAGAATATAAATAAATGTTATACACATAAATAAACACATTATATACATAAATATATGTAAGTGAATCTCTAGCACATCTCTATTAGGTAAACACTGTTATCGCACTCATGCAGAAAAAAGGGAACTAAAGCTCATAGAAGTTATAAATTGCCAGAATAAACACTGGTGGTATTTGGCTGGATAGAAATCCAAGTCAGTTTGACTCTGAAGTGCGTACTATCTCAGCTAAACCAACAAAAGCCGTGGACAGCCTATATTATTTAGAACCTTGGCCCTTTCCAACATCAGAAATGTGTAGGCTTTGTTCCCAGCAATGGGGTTACTAAAACACCGGAACACAGCAGCCTTAGCAAAAGCAATCTCCGTCTGTGACTGATGTAGGAACTGGACCAAGCCATGTAGGCTCAGAAAGCGTGCTCTGAGGGTTACAGGACGGCTGGCCTGGAGTGCGAAGAGGGCGTCTGTGGGGCACTACTACAGAGTCCTCTGACACAGACAGATGTGGCTCCCATAACCGCTCCGTCAGTCTGTAGCTGTTTCAGCCCCAGAAAATTTTCAAGACTCAGAAAATATTTGCTAGAAGATATTATCTTTAGTATCAATTTAAACATATCAGTTTTAGGGGCGCCTGGGTGGCTCAGTTGGTTGAGAATCTGATTCTTGATTTCGGTTCGGATGGTGATCTCAGGGTTGTGGGATCGGGCCCCACATAGGGTCTGTGCTCAGCGTGGAGCCTGCTTGGGAGTCTCTCTCTCCCTCTGCCCCTCCCCCACTGCTCTCTCCCCCTGTCTAAAAAAATCAGTTTTACAGTTTGAACCTCAGAACTATGATTCTAGAACTTATCCCTTCAGCTGTGATCCTATAACCCTTACGGGGTATCTTTTATCGATCAAGCTAAGATCATCATGTTACTTTGTATAGAAAGCCAGGCATAGAAATCTGAGTCTTTATTTCTCCTACCTGCTCAAGCTTGTCTAGAGAGAAATACAATATATGACTTTTTTGAAAGGAATAAGCCTAGAATTCAAAATGTATCATTTCCTTTATGCACAGATAATGTTTCCTGAAGAAGTGCAAGGAGCCCCATCATTATCATTGCACAACCCATAAATTATGCTCAAAAATATTCTTGGTGACACCTGACACAAATATGTGTGATGGTAAGTACTATATTACTTGTTACACTGCTTGTTCACACAAGCCAAAGTCAATGTACATGATAACCCACCTGCATATTTTACACAAATGATAGGGTATTAGTCACACTGCAGCACACCTTGCTTTTTAGTTATTTGCCAAGTACTAAGTTCTGGTAGGCAAAGACAGTTAATACATGCTAAACTTCCGTATTCAAAATATTTAAAAACTTGGGATATAAGAAAAAGAAAGAAATACAGAGTATAGAGTATTATCAAGAAATACTATGAAGTATTCTATGAAGATCACATATGGTAGAGAGTAATATTTACTTAAATATGCAGATTATGGAAAAATTTTGGTATAAAAATTTATTTTTGATAAATATTTATTGGTTTCCTTTACAAACAAGAACTCAGCTACCTGATACAGACAAATCGATAAAAGAGAGCAGACACAGTCCTCCCTTGCTTAGCTAATATTCTAGTAGGATATATAAATAGTAAAAAAAAACCCACTTTATTTAAAAAAATGTCATTTCCAGTTTCTTTGGGAAACAATAAGAGGGTTCTGTGAGGGGCAATACAGGAAAAGCTCCATGTTAAGTACAGTCATCTGTAATGTTGAAGTTGGGTGAAATAATCAATCCATCAAAACTAATCTGTAACTGGTACGGAGGTTAATATTAGCAGAAAAGGACCATAAACAGTTCCTATAGCAGCATGTCCTATGTTCAAACAGGTAAGTAGAGTGATGGAAAATATTAAAAGATCTAAAATTATATTTTGAGCTAGGAAAGCTAGAATGTGTGAGATAGAAAACACACTGGATGGCATGAAGAGCTGATCTGATGTCTTAGAAGAAAAATTAGTGAACTGGAGGAAACTACCCAAGGTGAAGCACAGAGTACAGAAAATGATACGATAAAAACTGAAGTGTCATTGAGCTCAGGGACACACTCGAAAGGCCTCAGATACATGTAAGTGGTGTCCTGAAGAACAAGGAGCAAAACAGTATTGGAGGAAATATTGGCCAAAATTTTTTCCAAATGTAACGAAAACTATAGACCCACAGATTTAAAAAGGGCGATGAGCCTGAAGTATTAAAAATATGGAAAAAAATACAGCTAGTCCCATCATCAAATTTCTATAAACCACTGGTGAAAAGATAGTCCAAAAAGAGAGGGAAAAAAACAACAACATAAAGAGAAACAGAAACATGCTACATACAGAGAAAGAGAGTAAGGACTGGCAGCAGATTAATTATCCAAACAATCCACGCTAGAAAACAGTAGTGAAAGACCAAAAAAAAAAAAAAAAAAAAAAAAAAAAAAGTCATCCAAAAATTATAAGTTCAGAAAAACATAAAAATATTTTCAAAATCAAAGGTGAAGTAAAGACTTTTTCATTGATAGAAAAGCTGAAATATTCCATCATGGGCGGACTTCAACTATAAGAAATGTTCACGTCAGTCATTCAGACAGAAGGGAATGATACCATATAGAAATACAGGTTTATAAAAGTGAATGAAAGTACCAGAGATGGTAACTACATGGGGAAAAAATATATATAAGATACAATATAAAAATATATAATATATATAAATATATAAAATATATATAAAATAGATATATATTATGTTATTAATATAATAAATATGATATTTAATACCACATATAATTTGAAAAACTTAAAGGAAAGTTGGTGGTTGAACTAAAATAATGATATTTGTGATGCTATAAGTTAAAGTTGTACATTATAAGCACTGAGTTAACTCCTAAAAGAACAAAATAAAAAATTAGAGCTAATAAGCAACAAAAGAAATAAAATAAATATAACAATACTCAATCTAAGGGAAAGGAGAAAAACTGTAAAGAAGGAAAAAAAAACAGATAATACAAATTTTAAGAAGGTGCACAACAGGGGCCCTCAGCTGGCTCAGTTGGTAGAGCATGTGACTCTCAATCTCAGGGTCATGAGTTCGAGCCCCAGGTTGGGTGTGGAGCCTACTTAAAAAATATATAAATAAAAATAAAAAGTAGCCAGATAGATTTATTATAAATAATTTCATTAAAAGTAAATAGTCTAAACACACCAATTAATGTTAGGTATTATGAGATTGCATTAAAATATATATAATGAGACAAACAGGTTTAAAATAAAATGATAGAAAAAGTATATGATGCTAACAGTAGTCAACGATAAAATAGATTAGATTCAGATAAAGTCAATTCCTGATCAGAGAATATTAACGGGAATAAAGATGTGTAACACCATGAGGGTAATGGCATAAACCCACAGGGAGGACATAAGAATTCTAAACATTTAGACACTTAATAGCAGTTTTAATATGTAAGAACCCGAAACGGATAGAACTACAAAGAGAAATAGACAAATCCACAGCTAAAGTCAGCGATTTCATTAACCTTCTCTCAATAATCGATAGAAAAAGGGCACAAACAAATCAAAGAAGACAGATAAGATATAAACAACATAATGAAACAACTTGACCCCTTCGGCATATAAAGCAGTCTGGTCAAAATGAGTCTAAATAAATTTAAAGTAATTCCAGTCATACAGAATATGTTCTTTAGCCAAAATGGAATAAAATTAGAAGTCAATAATAGGAAGGTCTGTAGAAAATCTGCAAATATTTGGTATTAAATAATTCACTCTGAAGAGCACATGGATCAAAGGAGAAATTAAAATTGAAATTAGAAATCAATTTTAATTGAATGTAAACTAAAACACAACATATCAAACACTGTGGGGTGCTAGCAAAGCCGTGTTTAGGAGGAATTTCAAGCCCTGTGCAATGAAATGAGTAAACAAGAAATGTCTGCACACAGTGACTTCAGCTTCCACCTTAAGAAACTAGAAAAAGAAGAGCAAGGGAAAAGAAAACTTAGAACTAAAGGAAATACCAGAGATCAGAACGGAGATTCATCAACTGGAAAATATAAAAGCAACAGAGAAAGTACATGGAATCAAAAGATGGTTCTCTTTGAAGATTAAAAATGGGATAAAACTCCAAACAGACTGAATAGGAAAGCAGAGAGAAACAAAAATTATTATTATCAGGAAATAAAAGCTGACATTGCTATGATCCTACAGATGGTAAAAGGATAACAAGGGACTATAATTAACAACACTATGCAAATGATTACCACAACTTCTATGAAATGGATTAATTCCTCAAAATACTCAGACCATTAAAGCTCAATGAAGAAGAAATAAATAACCAGAAGAGCCCTATATAAATTACACAAATTAACTTTGTGCTTAAAAATGTTCCCACAAAGAAAACGCCAGGCTCAAATGGCTTCAGTTTTGAATTATACCAAACATTTCAGGAAGATATAATAGAAATTCTATATATACTCATCCAGAAAATTAAAAAGTAAGAAATACTTCCGAACTCATTTTATGGTACCAGCATTTCACTGCTAACAATACCAGATAATGACATTATAAGAGAGGTAAATACAGACAAATATTCCTCATGAATGTAGATGCAAAATTCCCAACAAAAGTTTAGCAAGCAGCTCCAACTATATTTAAAAAAAGGAACTATCTCATGACCAAGGATGGTTTATTCTAGGAATGCAAGGGAGGAAGGAAGGATGGAAACCAATATGGCTATTTCAAGACACAGAACCACCATTTGACAAAATCCAACACCCCTTCCTTATAGAAGACCCTCAGCAACCTAGGAGGAGAACTTTCTTACAGTGATGGAGAATACGTATGAAAACTTTACAACTAACATATTTAATGGCAAAAGACTGAGTGCTTATCCTCTGAGATCACAGATGAGACATCTGTAGACCCAAGTCTCTTCTGTAAAAATGGAAATAAGAATAGCACCTATGTGGTGGGGTTGAGTCATGAATTTGATGAGATGTTCCATACAAATCCTCCAGCACAGGTCTTGGCATAAAGCAAGTGTTTAGGGAATGAAGGCTGGTGGCCGCCTGCACAATGGTGGGGAGACGGGGTTCCACACACACACACACACACATGCACACACATGCGTACACACACATACACACACACACACACACACAATTTGGAAAAGAAACACAAAGCAAATGTAGGAAAATATTAACAATTGGAGGTGAACATAATAATGTCCATTGTACTTTTTTTTTTTGTCTTTCAAATTGTCTGTATAGTTGAAAATAAACCTCATAATAAAAAGTTTTGGTGGAAAAATACTGGAGTGCA
Source organism: Ursus americanus (assembly GCF_024610735.1). Classification (NCBI taxonomy): domain Eukaryota; kingdom Metazoa; phylum Chordata; class Mammalia; order Carnivora; family Ursidae; genus Ursus; species Ursus americanus. The sequence continues at coordinate 61,205,666 of NC_142142.1, forward strand.
GACTGAAACATATAAGGGCAACTGATTTTTTGCAACAATATGAATGCAATTTGGTGAAGAGAGTGCTTTCCAGAAGTGGTACAAGGACAATGGGATATCCATATGTAAATAATAAACTTCTGTTCACACGAAGACCATATGTAAAAATTAATCCTGTGTGTACCTAAGACCTAAATATAAAACCTATAATTATAAATATTCTAGAGGAAAAGTTAGGAGGAAATTTTTTGAGACCCTGTTTATGCAATCATTAGCCATGACATCAAAAGCACAGTCTCTTAAAAATGGTATATTTGACTTTATCAAACATAAGGCTGCCTCCTCATCCAAAGACATATCTAGGAGATCAAATAGACAATTCTAGATTGGGAGAAAATGTTTAATTTTTTCATAAAATAAAAAGAACTTTTATTTATAATATATAAAACTTTTATTCACAATACATGAAAAGCAAAGAACTCCCAATACTCAAAAAAAAAAAAAAAAAAAAAACCCACAACTAAACTAAACTGAAACAACCACAAGAACTTTGAACAGACACTTCACACATACAGAACACAAACCAAAATATCTTGTGCCAAATCAGTACGTGTAAAGGTTTCCCCAAGTCATGAAGAAAAATCATATTAAAACTGAAATGATTAATAATGAATGCCTTGTAGAACGGATAAGATATTGATACCTGACACTCAGCCAACCAACCAATCGCTTTCACCATGGTCAATCCTCTCTTCCAAATGAAGGTCACCTCTAGTGACGGATGCCCTAGGCACTTGCCTGACTGAGTACCTGTGAGTTCATACCTATTTGAAAGGTGGTGTACTACTTATATTTAAACCCTGGCCTCCATGTTATAAAACATCCTTTGACTTGTTTTCCTCAGTTTATTTTGAATTAACTTTACTGTGGTATACTTTGCACATGACAAAATGTATCCCATTTTAAGTATAAACTTCAGTGGGTTTGCTAAAGATACACACAGGAAGTCTACTTGCAGAGTATTTCCCTTATTTTACTTAACAAGTCAGATTACAGTCAATTACTTGCACCAACCCGAGGTCAAGGAAACTCCTGAACTCATTTCTGTAACCATGCATCAGTTTTGCTAGTTCCTTCTTTTCATGTAAATGGTATGTACTGTTTGTGTAAGGTTCTTTCGATCAACATTTTTAAGAGTTTTCTACTTTGATGCACACAGAAGTAGGTAGTTCATGTTGTTAGGATGTGAACATGATTCAACATTATGCTGTATCAATACAGATCAGTTTATCCATTCACACGGTGATGGGTATTTGGGCAACTTGCAGATTTTGACTACTGTAGTAATATCCTATCGTGGCTTTGATTTATATCTTCCCGATGATTAAAGTTGTGAAACATCAGTGCTTGGTCGTTTGTGCGTCTTCGTTCCTTTTTTTTTTTTTTTTTAAGATTTTATTTATTTATTTGACAGAGATAGAGACAGCCAGCGAGAGAGGAAACACAAGCAGGGGGAGTGGGAGAGGAAGAAGCAGGCTCCCAGCGGAAGAGCCTGACGTGGGGCTCGATCCCAGAACGCCGGGATCATGCCCTGAGCCGAAGGCAGACGCTTAACGACTGCGCTACCCAGGCGCCCCTGTGCGTCTTCATTCTTACAGCGTCCACATCGTCCCCCCATTTTTTACTGAGTAGTTTTCCTTCCTGAGTTGTAAGTATTCTTTAAATATTCTTGCTCCGAGATCTTTGCCAGATACATGTATTATAAATATTTTTCTTTCAAGCTATTGCTTGCTTTTTAATTTTCTGAATGGTGTCTTGGGGAGTAAAGGTTTTTAAAGTTACAATGACTAAATCTTTTTTTTTTCCTCTCTTTCTTATGTGGTCTGTGATTTTCGGGTCCTGTGTTATGGGGTTGAATTGTGTCTCGTTTTCTTTTTTTGACTTAATCATTCTATATCCTTACATCTACAGTGTGTTTATTTTAAGCAGCAAAGAATTGTGTTTTACTTTTTTTTTTTTAAATTCCAGTCTAAGTCTGTGTCTTTTATTCAGAATTTACAGGTGAATTATAATTAATTATTTAAGTTACAAATTTAAATTATATAAATTATATTTAATACAGTTCAGTTCAAGTCTGACATCTTGCTGGTTGTTTTCTGTATGTCTTTTCTCTTCTTATTCCTGATTCCTTTTGGATTAACTGAGTGTTTCTATTTAGTATTTATTTACTTCTTACTAGCTACACCACTATTTTTTAGAAATTGCTATAGATTTTACAATATGCACCTTCAGTTTATTACATTTTACTTTCAGATATCACTCTTACGTACATATAATGTAAGTAGCTTGCAATGATACATCTGTATAAGCGCAAGCTTGGGACTGGAAACCAGTATGAACACCTCCTCGTATTCCTTATCTTTCCTGGACTAATAAGACATATTTGGGACCAACAGAGACATATCTGGGACACGACAATGTTGAAGCTACTCATTATTACAGGACTTACGTCTGAGCAACTACTGCCACACCTAGCCGCCTCTCTGTTCTGCAGAAAGTCACAGTAGTGTAGTCCTTGTGTAGCTACATCCTGGAGGACATTTACGTGTCTAGCATGATTTTTTAAATATTTTGTGTTTTGTACTGTATTCCAGTATTTTGCTGTTGTTGTTAAATTAACTGGATAGCTACTGTGTTACTTATTGTGAAAAACAATTTCCCATAGGAATAGGGTTGGGTGGTCTGGAGGGCACAGGAGGGGAGGAGGAGCCGAAGGAATTTAATTGAATAAACTGCATTTGTGCTTATGCCAGTAGAGAGGTTCATATGCTCCGAAGTCTGGCGCTGGAGTTCTGTGAAGACGTGCTAGCAGAGCTCTCATTCATTTCCTCCCTAAACTCTGGACTTCCGTTAGTTGCTTTCTTACTGTTTTAAGCTCCTAGTATCCCAGAGAGTAGTCACGGCGTGAATCATCTCTGCGATATCCCCAATCTAGCAACCACACCACATTCCCAACATTGACTACCTAGCCCCAGTTTTAAGAATAAGCTGACGATCATCATTATCAAGCCCAGATCACGGAATGAGAAGTTCGTGTTGTCTTAGTGTAGTAAGTATAAAATGATTTGCAAGTTAATCTTTGTGTAGGGGTTTGTAATGACCTGGTCCCTGTGCCCTGGACGAGAAAACTCTTGGGACTATATATATATATATATATATATATATATACATATTTCCTTTTCTCAAAACCTATTATGCTAATACCTATTATGCTAAATCAGCATTCTGTTTAGAATTGGAGAAGACATCTTCAAATATTTGTAGAAAAGAAAAGAAGTAAATATTGCTAATGGGGTGTGTGTGGGTACAAGACAGAGAAAGAGCAAAAAGATACAAAAATAAGATAACATTAAGGGTATAATGGGGTAAAGAAAGGAGGAATGACAAAATTAATAAAAAAGGACATAAAGCTGATTTCAGTCATGCTTATTCCTATGGTGAGTATGGTCTGTGAGATAATGCGGTCAATGAAGACCTCACCGTCACGGACTTCCTGACTCAGCAGTCTCTGGCCGGAGCTCTCCTAATCAGTCTGATCCTGCTCTTAAGCTCTAACACCGATTTCTGTCTGCCACCTACTACATCATGTAGTAATTACCCACCATTGTGTAACAAACTGCCCCAAAGTGCAGTGGCTTGACACACAAGGACCTGTTATCTTAGTATTTATGTGTGATAGGAATCCAGGCAATATGCAGCAAACAAGATGTCACCCAAGGCTTTTGTCTCATCTGAAGGTTCAATAAAAGGGTCATATCTGCTCCCAGACTCGAGCCCATGGTGCGCTGAGTCCTGCTCTCCAACTAGCAGGGTTCAGTTCAGGGTGGGTTATTGGCCAGAAGCTCTGCTCAGTTCCTTAACGTGTAAGTTTCTCCACAGGGCAGCTCCCAACATGGCATCTAGTTCCATCAGAGCAAAAAAGTGAGAACAAAGAGAAATAGGCAAGACGGAAATCACTCTTTTGGTCACCTAATCTTGCAAAACATGCCTCATCACATTTATCTTATTCTATTTCTTAGAATCAAAATACCATGTTCAGCCTACCCTCAGGGAGAAGGTATTAAGCGAGGGCACAACACTGAGAAGTGGGCCATACTAGTGGTGGCCAGCTACACACAGCAATAAATCATTTCCTAGTTAAACCAGAGAAAGTGGTTTCTGTTGTATGCAAATGAGCTATAACCAGAGCACTCACAACGCATCATGGGGCTATATTCTGCACGCTCTGTGACACCATAAAAGCCACCTCCAGAATCTTCTTCATTCACAATTTCATGAGAAGAGAGGCATGAAGGGACCTCTACCACCCTATTCATGACCTGAATTAGACCAGCCAGAATGACCTTTGACAAATAGCTCTCTGCCCCTTTTTCCCCCTCCTCTGCAAAGTGGGAATAACGTACATCTCACAGGGCTGTTGTAAGGCACTGTCCCTCTTTGTGTTTGTCACGCTTAATGATGTGTACCTTCTTTAGCTGTGGGTCTGTATATTTCAGAACTGATATTCTGCTCTCTGACATGATTCTGAAAACTTCTCTTTAGAAATAGTCTCTTCCTTATTCTTTCTATTGTGTCCACCTGAGATGAGATGTGCTGAATTTTGGCCTCTATGGTCTTCACACCTTTGTGTCATGGATTGTAACGTTGTGGATATGTAATGTTACATAGCTCCAAGTCTCATGGATGTAATAGGTGACTAATCAGTTGACCATGAAATAGGGAGACCATCCTGGATGACCTGAGTGGGCCCAGTGTCATCACATGAGTCCTCGAGAGCAGAGAAATGTCAGATGTCAGAAAGATGCCAAGTTTCAGAAGGTTTCACTCTTGCCAATTCTAGACAGAGGGCCACACCTGAGAACCAGAGAGAGGTCATGGAGAGCTAGGAGTACCTCCCAACCGACAGCCAGGAAGGACGCACAAACTCACTCCTACAACACAAGGAATTGCATTCAGCCAACAACCTGAATGAGCTTGGTGGTAGATTACTTCCCAGATCTCACAGGAAGAAACACAACTCTGCTGACAGTCTGGTTTTAGGCCAGTAACACTCGTGTTAGAAACTTAACCTATAGAATTGTGAGATAAATTTGTGTTGTTTTAAGCCACTGTTTGGGGGGATTTGTCATGGCAGCAATAGGCTACTAATATTGCCAATAGGCTAGACTTCATTATTTTAACCTACCTATCTCTTACTCTCTCTGGGAGTTCCCACCTCCTCATTTGTATTTGCTGCATTCTAGAGAGCTTGTGTGCAGTTATCTCGCGGTTCACCAATCCATCATCAACTGTGTATGTGTTTAGCCTGTCTTTCGAGTTTTATTGCAATGACTATAGTTTCTATTTCCCGAAGACCCTTTTTAATTAAATGTATCTTTTTAAAAATGATTGCTTCATGATTTTTATGGATCTCACTCTTCTTGGACTGATTTCTGCAATATCTACATTGATCATCTGTAGTTTTTATCTGACTATCCCAACACCTGGGAATCCTTCTGACTCTAAATGTCTGGTTTCTTGTTTCGGCTAATTTCCATTCATAGGGGTTGTTTCCTAGTGTTGTTTCCCACCTGACACCCTGGTACTCTGACTCTATATTCTTGAGCAAGAAGCTTATTTTCTGGAAGCCTCAGTTTCCCCAACAGCAAAGCTGCATGCAGATGCCATTTTCTGAGAGTTGCCAGTTAAGTAAGAACAGAACAAATCATCAGCCCTATTTCTCCCCCAGCACTATTTAGATACCTACACCCTACAGTTTCTAGGAGTCCTACAACCTGTGCAAGGGCTTCCTGTCTGCTCCAGACCACGTTGAATGCCCCCATTCTCTGAGATCTTACTACTACACTCTCAGCTTGCATTCTCCCATACTGCCCCACAACAATTTTCTGTGCTTATGCCTATCACCCCCAAATTACTTTGAGCTCCTCAAGAGTGAGGTCTGAGTCTTATGCTACCTGCTGATGTTTTCTGTATTTCCTACCATCATGCTAGGCTGGGAGCAAGATGCACATCACACAAGAGGCCCCTTGTGCTGGGCAAGTCTGTGAACCACTGACACTTAGTACTCTCCTTCATAAAACAGAGATAGATTTGTCTAACAAAGAGAGGCATTTTACAAAGAAAATGAAATAAGGGATATGGAGAACTGGTAAGTACTCTATGAATAAATATCTTCCTTGAAGACTATGGCCACTCCGATAGCAATCCTTTTCATTGGTAGCCAGGCAATGATTTTATACATATTACACTGGAACAAACATAAAGAACAGAAATGATACGGATGAGGTAATCGTACAGATAAGGCAACTAAGGCTTGGATGGGTTAAGTAACTCATTCGGCATTACACGACTATGAAGGGTACGTGAATCAAGGATGATGAGACTCTGTATCTGGGAAGAGGGAAGGATTCTAGAAAAGGAAAAATCTTTTATTTGATTGGTGCTCCCACTAATGATGTATTCACAAGATCTATTCTAGAAGGTTGACACCGAAGAATAGACAGAGGAATGACTGATGAACCACTGGTTCTCTCCAAGAGTTATGGACAATACAGGTAGGTCTAGGGACCTTCTGCCGGCCGCATCACATCCGTCCCTGCACCCACACAAATCTGATCACAAATCTGAACTGTCAGCAGCAAACCGAATCCCGGAAATAGCACATGGGCCTAGATCTAAATTTCCAGGTCATTACCTGTTGTTTAAAACACTGCTTATTGTTTACTCCACCATTCATTTATTGGACGATCATTACATCTGGATCCCAGTCTCTATCTAAACAGGGGTGGGCATTCCAGTAGCAGCCATTACAGGAGCCCCATCGTCTCCTTCAGTCTTAGCAGACTTACACATGCCTGAGTGGGCTCCAGAAAAATGAGGAAACAAGAATGCTGTTCTTGCCATTCAAGCATTCTCATCATGGACATTTTTACTATTAAAGCCAGGAATGGACTCTCTTATATGTAGTAGCGCTCTACTAGGCTTCCAAAAACCTGAGAACCACACCTGACTTTGGACACCCTGGCGCCTACGGTTTTGCTTCCTGTACGTTTTGACCACGGTCTGTGCTAAGGACACCAGTATGCTCCACGCAATGGTGTGCTGTCCCGGCTGGATGAGGCAACTCCCATCTCTGACTCCTCTCCCAGTCCACGAGAGAGAAACTCTATGATTATGAGGACATTGTTCTTCTAGGTTTTCCACAGTGACATCCCGTGAGTGTGTGTGTGTGTGTGCGTGTGTGTGAGTGTGTGCACCTTGTCTTTCTCTTTCTCTGGGTCCCAGCGTCTTCCCGGACATTTCTAAATTCTGCTTTGCCACAGATATTCCCTATGACAAGAGGACACAGAGCCTCCTACACATAGAGCTTCCAAGTTTAGTTGAGGAAGTGGGAAGGGAAAGAAAATATACTTTAAGAAAAGCACAGATTAAACGTCCCCAAGTTCCTACTACATGTTGCTGGACAGAGAATCCTATTCCCAAAGAGAGCAATTGCCATTCCTCGCCAAGAGCACAAAAAACAAATAGGTGACCCATGGGGTCCGATGGGAAACGCAGATAAGCCTTGTTTCATCTGCATAGTGTTTTAAAACAACAGCAAACCAGTTGGATTTTGTTTTTTTTTTTAATGACAGATAAAATGCAGACAGTGTAAGACAGAGTCAACTGGACCTTCACTCTCCTGGGCAAAACCAGTTGGGTCTAAGGAGTCCGGGCTCTTCAGAGAGGACAAGCCACCTCCTTAGGTGGGCACAGGCCTCCCCTGGCCAGCCTGCCTCGCTCCGGTGAGCATACGCCTCAGCGCACGGGCCCTGGAGCTGTGGCCCCTGGCTCAGGTTCTAAGTACAGATCAGATTACGTCACACATGTAAGCGATTAGTGAGAGATGTGATTCCTCGACTCTTCTGAGATTTTTCCTTTAACTGTTCAAACATCTACTAATTGTCAGGGACTACCTGTGAGCATCTAGATTGTCCTACCGTTTCCAACAACTAGCTTAATGAAGCAGTTGGCCACCCTGAGTTTACTTTTCAGACACTTGATTAAACATGGGTGGTGAAGATCACTGACTTTTTCCTCAGCCTTCTCTGGCCCCTCAATATATAATCCAATCCCCCCAACCTGCCCTACCCCCGTTTATTTTCCCCTTACAGGAGTCCCCTTAACACACAGCATTTTGTGTGTGATCATTGAGTATTTCCTCTCTCCCATTATGATGTACATTCTGTTGCAGCAGGAAATCTTGTCTGTTCTGGTCGCTGCTCTATCCCTAGCATCTGTAACAGCGTCTGGCATGTGACTTGGTCCTTATATGTACATCGAGTATTTATGTTGAATGGACTGGTGAGATGAATAGGGGTTGTCACACGGACACACACAGTATTTCTCGAACGCTTCCTCTAAGCTAGGTACTACTGTAATGACTTTTAAGATACTCATTAAATACAAGAACACTGCAATATAGGAATTATCATGAAACCCATCTGGCAGATGGGGAAACCGAGTCACAGTGAAGTTCTTTGTCTGCGATCATCAGTTAAAATATTAATTCTACCATTTTGGCTTCGGGATCCCCACTCTCAGGCTCTGCTATATAGTGTCCCCTAACATGGAGCCATCTGAAGAGGAAGAGGCTTAGATAAGAAAACCACTTTCATTCCTAGAAGCCAAACTGTTTCTCAGGGACACAGGTCACTTCTCAGCCGGAGGCGGCCCAGAGCTGAGGTAGAGCACAGGGGAAAGGAGTCGAGATGTGTCGGCCCCCTCTCACAGGTAAGATGGGTGCTATCGAAGCGAACAAAACCCCAGAAACCAGCAGGCACTCGTGAGGACTTGGGGAAACGGCACGTGCTCTGCACTGGTGTTGGATATCAACATGGGGCAGCCACGGTGGAACACGGTAGTTCCGTTCCTCAAAAAATTAAAAATAGAACAACCCTAAGATCTGGCAAATCCACTTCTGAGTATGCAGCCACAGGAAACGAAAGCAGGGTTTTCAAGAGATATTTGCACACCCATGCTCACGGCAGCGTTATTCACAACAGCAAAAGGTAGAAGCAGCCCGAGTCCCCGCTGATGGAGATGCGGAGACACAAAATGTATATCCATGCACGCATCGTTACTCAGCCTTAAAAGAGAAGCAGATCCTCCAACATGGGTGAGCCTGGAGGGCATTACTCAGAGTGAAATGTCACTCACAAGGGGACAAATACTGTATGATTCCACTTGGACGAGCTAGCTAGAGGGGTCGAATTTGCAGAGACAGAAGGGAAGTAGCTGGTGGTCCCCAGGAGCTGGCAGAAGGCAGAAATGGGGAGTTGGTGTTTAGCGACTGCTAATTTCAATTTTCCAGGACACGAAGAGTTCGAGAGGTGTGGTGGGGACGGCGGCACAAGTATGTGGATGCGTGTACTTACTGCCACTGACCAGAACTGAACATCTAGATACGGTGTAGATGGTAAATTTTATGATTAGTGTATTTTACCACATTTAAAAAAAAAAAAAAGAAGTCTTAGTACTGGATTTAGGTGACAAAACTTCCAGGTGTTTCGGTTGACTGTCTAGTCAAACCTCAGTGACGTGAAGATCCTTTGGTGCATATATTTAACTCCATGTACCCCTTCTCGTTTGTTCTGTGTTCTCACTTCCCCAAGCAATGGTGAAGCAAATGTCTTAGGGGAACAATTCCTGCTACAATGTAAGGTTCAGTGACCTGAAGACATCTTGGGAAGTGAGAATAATTTAAAACGTCCTAGGACACAATAATTATTAACACAGACATGTAGGTATCATCATTATGTCTCAGTCTGTACACATGCCCTGCCTATAAATGCAGGGCCACCTTGCTTGCCATTTCAACCGCACACACACGGCCAGCGTGAGGTGCCACAGCTGGGGAGTGTTTTTCAGTTTGGGAACAGGCCGCCGTCCTCATCAGGCTTGGAGAAGATTTATGTAGGGGACCGTGGGGAGGAGGGGGACTGGGAGGAGGAAGGGAAGGAGCTCAGAGAATCTTTTACAGCATCTTTGAGGTAAATAGTAAAGAGCAAGAAGAAGCTCCAGGGGAATCCTGCTATTATTTTCCTAGTCCTACTTGAATCTGCAGCTATGAATCCCCTGCAGACGAGAATGGGCATGGGATGGGTATCGGAGGGTTTCGTTCAAAAAGGAAGCAGCCTGTCGCACCCTCCAGCATCCAAGAGCCTGGGTGGGGTGTGTGGGAGCAGAGTGACCTCTGACTTTCAGGAGGCTAACAGAAAAACCAGGACATGCAGTCTCCCAGCTCACTCAGTGAGCATCTGCGGGTGATGCAAAGATCGTAAGGAATTATGGGCAGAGCATGCCTCCCTGCGAGATTCAGAAAGTAGATCATTCTTCAAGACTAATGACCCCTGTGGAGATGAAAGTTGGGTTAAAAACGGTTAGCAGGACCGCTTCCCTGTTGGTGAAATGGAAGGGAAACTGAGCTGTGTCGGGTACTTGAAGTCTCTTTGTGCTTCTGACAGACAAGGTCCCGAGTAAGAGGGGGAGGTGAGAGCACCAGAAAGGATCCACTGGCCTGGATGACCTCACAGTGGATGGACTGATTTGCCAGGAAGAGGTGGACAGAGTGAGAGATGAAGACGTGGGAGTCATGGATAAGGCCTGCGACCCGAGTGACCTTGTGATGGGGCAGCGTGCTGTCCCGGCCAGAAGCTCCCCGCGCATGTCTGTGAAGACCTGACCTCGGGCCGATGATGGGGCGGCATTCATGGAAGGTCCAGAGGCTCAAGCTGAGGTCCAAGAAGTCGTTGGGTCTTAGGCCTGGGATCCATCATCTTCCTTCACTGTGTCAGCTGAGAACAGGGTTCTTGTCACCTCAGCCTCAGACCCCATTCTCGTATGTGTGGCCCTACGGCGTGTTCTCTTGTCTTCACACTTCTGTGTCCGTTCTCTCCTCTCCCAGGGCTGATGACAATTCATCGAGGTAGCAGCTCATTGACCGTAGTTCATTCGAACAGTCTAGACGTCTTCATCCTGAATCCTCTGATGAAACGTGGGACATCGCTCCTCCTGGATCTCTAGGGACTCGTGCATTTATGGGAAGAGAAGACACTTACTCTTTTTCTACCCACCCACCCCTGCGTATGACCCCCCTCCCTGCTCCTGTGCTTTTCAGGATATACAGTGATGCTGGAGTAGTCAAAGAGCACCTCAAGTACGTACATAAAATTAAGTGTGCATAAACTAATTAAATGTGCATTACACCACACATGGATTCTGTTATCTAATCAACTCTTGCTTTTTATTTTGTGTAATGTTGCCCACTGGCATAGTGCCAGCCTGTGGGTGGTTCTCGGAGGCCTAACACCTTCACCCCCAGGCCTCCTAAGGAACCAGTTCCAGGCTCTGGCGTCTGAGCCGGCCCTTCAAGAGTGAAGATGGGCAAGCAGGTGGGCTTTCTGTACTTTCCACAGCCACTCTGGAAAAAAAAAAGACGTAAATGTAGGAGAAAAACAATCTGCTTCTGAAAAGCCGGCCGATATCTCCAGTGGTCATGGATTTTTAATAAATCTCTCACTCTGTTAAGATGCTTGCTTCTTATCTCCCCTCCCCAACCGAACTCCCTCAGTAACAATGAAGGCCCTGGATGATTGCATTCTCATTGAGAAAACTGTGCCCCCTTCTCTTGGCTTTCTGTTCGGTTCCCTTGTAATCCAGCAGACATGCAAACAGTCCACTTCGTTGCTTTTAGCTCGTGGGTTCTGCTTTAATAGGCAAGCAAGTCCTCAGTCAGTCTTCAAGAGCTTCTCCTCTTGGTAATGCACTCAGCTTTGGCTAGTTTGTCAGAGCCAGGTCTAGGATAATTACCCGAGGTAACGAGCAGATCTTCCTCACTGGGACAGGACCAGAAAAACCCATGGACAGATATTCCACTGCCAGAAAAAAAAGCTTCCTCAAAAAATGTTCATGAAAATACTGATAATAAATATAGTCTCTCAGGACGAAATGTGCAGGTTGCGACAAGCTGTGGCTGTTGCATAGGGTGGTGGCACATCGCGGCTCTGCTGTCTGCAGAGCAGGGAAACGGGCACTAATTCCAAGTACGCTCTATTTCCCTCGTGCGTCTAGTAATAAATAATGCAGTTCTGTCTTCCAGAAACCTTGGGAGGGTTTCCATGTTGTCATCTCATGCCAAGAACTAAAATATCAGGCAGAGACTGTAGCAAAGGATGGAAGACCAGGAACTAAGACCAAAACATTTATTGGACTTTCTAGGTTGGTACACTTTGGATGAGTTTCTTATGAAGCTAAACTAAAACTTGATGTGGTTCTTTTCCTTCTTGAGTTTGTTGGTCGTAACTTCTGGGAAACATTGATTCTGGGTGGACACTACCTACAGCAGGTGAACATTATCAGTGCCTCCCTCCCTCGAGGAGGTATGTCCTATGGAAAGTGTGTATTCGTGAGACAGCGGGGGGGAGGGGGTGTCGGGGCTCCATTCTCCTATGTAATCAGACAGCTTTTTCGAAGAAAGACGCTTTGGTAAAGGAATCACACGGTGAGGAAGCTTTGGCAGTGTGCTCACGGATCACGAGCACCGGCGTGAGGGCAAGACGGGTGTGCCCTAATCAATAAGATCTAAGAAAAACAACACAAAACAATTCCTTTCGCTCTCAAGCAGATGGCCACCCACAAGCCCCTCTTACACAAGTGTTTCAGACCACACTGTTGAAGCCGGAACATTCTGGGGGAAATACATGGTAGACGCCTACTGAAAACATAACCACAGCTTCCATCTGTTGGCCTCTAACACAACTAACAGGTCCCTCTGCGTGGCCTGTGACCAGCCAGCCCCCCGGGAGGGGGGAGGTGTTAACCCTTGTGCTGACTCCTCCATTCCGACCTCTCCCTCGTTTCCTGTCTGCAAGCTTCGCCCTGCTACACATTCTTATCAGAACGCCCTTCTCCTGAGGCCACCCCTCCTTCTGAGCCACCCAGGTGTCCCAGGGACCTTATCTTCTTGCTGCATTTATCTTGCTAGAAAGTAATATGGCAACTTGAAGGTGAATGTTTAATCCGATATTTTACTGCTAGACAATGAGTTTGTTATATCTGTTTTCAAAACCTATTGTGCTAAATTAGCATTCTTTTCAGAAAAAGCAGAATATAGCTTTGACTGTTTGTGGGAAAGTGAGGCAGTGGGTTTTGAATGTGTGTGTGTGTGTGTGTGCGCGTGTATGCATGTGTTTGTGTGTGTGCGCGTGCACGTGTGAGGGAGAGTGGGCAGCAGGGAGCAGACAGCAGAGAGACAGTGATGGAGAAGAAAGGAGACTATTGGAAAGAAAGAAAATAGGATGATTACACCAACATTTTCTTCATTCTTTTCAGTGAGTAGCAAACAACCTGCTCTGTGATAAAACATGTATGAGTGAAGAAGTCACTAGAATACTGCGGATTACTTCTTTAGGAGACCCAGATGCGCCATTAACGAAGCCCATGGGAGGAAAAATTTTTGCTTTCTTCCCTTCCATCTCAAGGAAATAGTTTCCTAGACAGTTCTTACAAGTTTAAGTCACCAGTACCCAGACTTCAATAAATCCCAAAATGGAAGGAACAGGAGGCCTTACAATATGCAGACCTTAGTGAGGACATTTAGGTAGGCAAAATGAGAGTCTTGGGTTTTGCAGCGATTTTTGCATGTGTTTTATGTCATCCTCTCTGTACTATCTCAGGTTCCACAGAACTAGTCCACGGAAACCAAGCTTGCGTCTCCCTGCCACGTGCAGTTTACCTACCATTTAATGACGTCTACAAGGGGTGGTGAAAGAGTCAGAGGAAAATGCAGAGATCCCCCAAACACAAAAGGAAACTCAAGCAACAAAGAACTTGTAGTCTGACTCGGAGGACAAGACGAAGACTTCAGGAATTATTTTGCAGTGTGGCTTGACAAAAGTTAGTGACCAGGAGTGGGCGGTAAGTCTGATAAGATGTATCAGTAACACAGTTTCAGGCTTTAAAAGCCAAGGCAGGAACGTTGTGCAGAGATGCGTGGGATGTTACAGACAAATTAATCTCGTGCTCTGTGTAGAGCAGACTTTGGTTGATAACCTAATCTGGATATGTACCCAAACCGACCTTTGTTATTAGATGTGTGACTACATATTAATCTTGGCGACACATTTTCACCTGTAAGGAGCGTGAGTACCACCAAAGATGATCTAAGTAGGACATGAAGCACAGCCCTTCCACCCAGTAAGTGCTCAGCCCAGATGAGGATGTGGAGGATGACAATGAGGATGGGGACCCCAATTGTCTCAACTGAGATGCTCCTGAAAGCAGAGATGGAATTGGGGCTTTGCCCACAAGTAGACTGTCTGGAAGGGGTTCCCAGGGGAAGAGAGATGCAAGGGAGAAAATTACCCAAACAAGTCTCATTAATGAATTCATTCCTACTGTAAGCAACCAGTTTTCGGTCTCCCTAGGGGATCCTCTTGAATCCTGTAGAATCTACCTTAGCAGAAGGTGGGGATTAGGAGACAGTTACCAACTGGCCACTGGCCTCCGTGGGTTGATGTCTGCCTCCAGCGAGGAGCCCAGACTTGCACCCAAATTTCTGGGTGGGTGTGCTCACAGCTGAGCGGCCCTCAGCTCTCTGGTGACCATCTCCAGAGAGCGAAGCGGAAAGAACCGGAGGCATGGTGGCTTGATGAGGGACACTGGCCACGTGCCGGGCTCTGTACCTCAGGCGCTCAGGCCACGTGGGCTCCAGGGCCATCCACGTGATGGTGATTTTCTCAGATTCATAGTCCAGATCAGCTCCACATACCACATGGCTTGTGAGGCGTGTGTTGTATTACGGATGCCTTAAATTTCTTTTCTTTCTTAATCAACAAAGGTCCATGTCACCCTCCCTCTGCCCTTGAAATGGATGTAATTGTTCAATCTTTCGAACTCCTTGCAGAAATACACTGTTTCTCTCTTATGAGAACTTTTCTCTTAGGACACTTTTAATATTCTACTAGTATTACAGATACTTGAAGAGTTATATTAAGGTAATAATTAACATCACTGGACACCTGCTGTTCAATAGGTGATACTGATTTTCATGCATTAAATTTAACCCAACAACTTCTCCAAGGCAGGTAGCTTCATGAAGGGAAATTGAGACTCGAGTCTAATAATTATCCCATCAATCATGGCACTGGTGTAAAGTGTTGAGATTGTTAAGAAAGGCTCGATCCAAAGTCTGGCCTTTAATCTCCCCAGCAGAGGCCATAAATGTAAACACCCCACAGGCTTGGCAAGCAACATTAACTACATTAATCCGGTTATGTGGGGACAGGCACACCAGGAGAGTATATGAATCCGGGAATGTAGCATATGGACTCAGTTCCAGGTAATTACTGTGCTGTGGAAATTCAGGCAAGGGAAGCCCATGACCCAAAATTATATTTAAAATTTCACGATTTTTAACTTCTGATAAATAATCAACACCAAAAGAAATCAAATCTGTGAGGGTCAAAGAAAATACATCCATGCTCATGATGGGAGCCTAAGGGTCAGTCACGGCTGCCTTCTGTTCTAGCCCGCACATGGCTCTGTAAAAGTTTGGTTTACACTATACTGTAGTTTACTAAGTATGCAATAGCAAACAAAGAAACAAAACACAAAACAACAAAAAATGTACATTGCCTTAATTACAAAATATTTTATTGTTAAAAATGCTACTCATTATCTGAGCTTTAGTGAGTCATAATCTTCTTGCTGGTGGAGGGTCTGGTCTCTCTGTTGATCGTTGCTCACTGATCAGGGTGTTTGGTGTGGTTGTGGCAATTTCTCAAAATAAGAGTGAAGTCTGCCTCATCAGCTGACTCTTCCTGTCAGCAACGATTTCTCTGTAGCACAAGAGGCTTTACCCACAGGAGAACTTGTTTCAAAACTGGAGTCCGTCCTCTCAAACCCTCTGCTGCTTTATCAACAAGCTGACTCAATATTCCAAGTCCTTTGTTGTCATTTCAACCTTCGCAGCACCTTCACCAGTAGATTCCATCCCAAGAAACCACTGTCTGTGCTCGTCCGTGAGAGGCACATCCTCATCGGTTCAGGTTCGATCACGAGATCGCAGCAGATCAGCCCCGTCTTCAGGCTCCACCTCTGATCCTGGCTCTCCTGCTGTTTCCACCTCGTCCGCAGCGACTTCCCCCACTGAGGTCCCGAGCCCCTAAAAGTTGTCCCTGAGGGTGGGAATCAGCTTCTTCCAAGATGTTTTTACTTCTGCCCATGAATCACAAATGTTCTTAATGGTGTATAGAATAGTGATCCCTTCCCAGAGGTTTTCAACTGACTTTTGCCCAGGTCCATCAGAGAAACCACTATCTATGGCAGCAACCACCTTACAAAATGTATTCCTTACATAGTAAGACCTGAAAGTTGAAATGACTCCTTGATCCATAGATTGCAGAATGGACATTGTGCTAGCAGGTATGAAAACAACATTAATTTTGTTGTACATCTCCGTTGGAGCTCTTGAGTGACCAGGGGCATTGTTAATGACCAGTAATATTTTGAAAAAAATTTGTTTATTCTGAGCCGTAGTTCTCAACAATGGGCTTGAAATAGTCAGTAAACCTACTGTAAACAGATGTGCTGTCGTCCAGGCTTTGCTGTTCCATTTCTAGAGCACAGGCAGAGCAGGTTGGACATAGTTCTTCTTCTTTTTTTTTTTAAAGATTTTATTTATTTGAGAGAGAGAAAGAGAGCACAAGCAGGGGGAGGGGCAGAGGAAGAAGCAGACTCCCCACTGAGCAGGGAGCCTGGACTCCGGACTAGATCCCAGGACCCTGAGATCACGACCTGAGCTGAAGGTAGCTGCTTAATCAACTGAGCCACCCAGGTGCCCCAGGTTTGGCATAGTTCTTAAGGGCCCTAGGATTTTCAAAACGGTAAAAGAGCACTGGCTTCAACTGAAAGTGACCAGCTGCATGAGCCCCTGACCAAAGAGTCAACCTGTCCTTTGAGGATTTAAAGCCAAGCATTGACTTCTTTCTCTCTGGCTATGAAAGTCCTAGATGACAGCTCTTTAGAACAGACGGCTGCTTCATCTACACTAACATCTTTGTCTGGTGTAGCCACCTTCATTGCTTCTCTTAGCTAGACCCTCAGGAGAACTCTCTGGAGCTTCTGCATCAGCACTTACTGCTGTACCTTGCACTTTTAAGATAAAATGATGGCTTCTTCCCTTAAACTTCATGAACCAACCTCTGCTAGCTTCAACATTTTCTTTTGAAGCTTTGTCACCTTAGGCTTTGCCTTAAAGGAATGTTGTGGCTGGTATGAACTTCCATCCAGACCACTGAAGCAGTCCCCCTATCAGAAATAAAGCGGTTTCACTTTCTTTCTTCTTTCTTCTTCTTTTTTAATATCTCATTTATTTGAGGGGTGCCTGGGTGGCTCAGTTGTTAAGCATCTGCCTTCACCTCAGGGTGTGATCCCGGGGTCCTGGGATCGAGCCCCGCACTGGGCTCCCTGCTCCACTGGGAGCCTCCTTCTTCCTCTCCCACTCTCCCTGCTGTGTTCCCTCTCTCGCTGGCTGTCTCTCTCTGTGTCAAATAAATAAATAAAATCTTTAAAAAAAAAAGATTTTATTTATTTGAGAGAGACAGTGCACAAGTGGGAGGAGTGGGCAGAGGGAGAGGAAGAAGCAGGCCCCTGCTGAGCAGGGAGCCCCATGGGGGGGGGGCTCAATCCCAGGACCCTGGGATCATGACCAGAGCCAAAGGCAGCCGCTTACTGGATGCGTCACCCAGGGGCCCTGCTGTTTCACCTTCTTATCACTTGTGTGTTCACTGGAATAGCACTTTTAATTTTTATTAACAACTTTTCCTTTGTGTTTTGTTAAAGAACAAAAATTCAGCTGAGTGAATCCAAAGATCGAATTGGCTTTAGTAGGAGATCCATGACTGGTGCTGCCTCTCAGCTGGCAAGTGGAGGCGGCGGCCAGAAGTTGTGCCAAGTGGAAGGTCTCTGAGCAAAGAAGTTATTAGCAAAAGAAAAGAAAGGATTGCTCTAGGTTAGGTCACCTAGGGAGAAGGGGAGGGTGTTTTATTAGGTGGATGACCTCGACTTCCTCTGGCGGATGGAGAGGGACCACATGACAGATTACCTCACTGAGGCTGATCAGAATAGTCCTGACGGACATGGTAACACTGCATTTCTGGGGGCAGCTGGAACTGCAATCCAGTTAGGTATTAAACCCATTTGAGTAAATCCTAAGTGATTCCATTGTAGGCTGGTGGTTTTCTTCATAACAATCCCCCTCTTGTGGTCAGACTCAGTTTACCTGAGCGATGTGATAAGAATTTAAGGCATTAGCGCCACTTTCAGCTACTGCTCTGAAATTCCTGAAATGTTTGTTTTTCCTTCTGTGTGGCATGCATAGCTCATCCCATTTTTGCTTAACCTCTGTGATAGTCACAGGTCACAGAAGTCAGTCATTCTCGTTGCTTCTCCTCCAAAGTTCCAGTCTTAGGGAGATACGTGCTCGGTAGTTAGCGGCCATGAACATGCATTAAGAGCTTTTGAGAGGATACAAGGCACCAAGGAGAGTTTTATGATCGCTATAAGCAGGGTATTTCCCAATGTTTGCAGCACACTTCAGAGCCATGGTCCCTAGGACCCAAACCAAAGAAAGAGCCCTTTGAAGGAGTCACTCTTTTAAGCCAAGTGACTTGCTCAGTGATCTTACATAAGTGAATTTCAGCTTCCCCAGAAGTGTTAATCTGAGCACAGAAGGTAGTGTTGGCCAAGTGCAGATACCTCCTTGCTTATCTAAAGGATATCCTATTTTCAAGAACTTTGGCGAGAGAGACTAAGGATTTTTAATGGGCAACTACTGCTTTAGCAGTGGATTCTGAAATTGCAGGAATTTAGAAGTTTCTGATCATGGCCTCATTTACATCTATCCCCGGGCATGGAAGTAGGGACCTGCCAAAGGAGTGAACCCTGAATCACGGAAGCCTCTTTGGTAGGCCTTCTCTCACTCAGATGATGCAAAGTCAGGGAAGCTGACCTAGAAGATGTCTTATGTTGCCTCTGAAAAATGGGTGGCACACGTAGATTGACATCTAAACTCCAAATGCCATCTCCTTAGCAGTTGCCTGAGAGATACAGAGGAGGGTGTTATCTTTCCGGGCCAATGGCAGAGGTCCCATCGCCTTAGCAGTGGCCTGAGAGATACAGATGAGGGTGTTATCTTTCCAGGCCAATGCCAGAGTAACAGAGACGAAAAGGAGAGGGCTTCACGGTCAGTTGAAGTATGAAGTCTTGGGCAGAAGCAGTCTACCTGGATGTCAGCAACTTGCCTTCCTCCTCAATTCGATTCCGGCGTCTCCAGCATTCTGTAGTTTTTAGCAGTGTCAGTGATCAGGAGGACTTGGTAAGGTCCCTTCTAACGGGGCTCAAGAGCTGTCCTCCTTTCATGACATTTTCGGAATACCCAGGTCACCAGGCTCTCGACTGGGATCTGGGAGAACTTCCCGAGCCTGTTGATGATCGGCTTTAGCGTAAGGCATCAGAGACTTACGGGAGCTGGTCATCCTAGCAGGAGACGACAAGGGATCTGCAGAAAGCTGTATACTGTTAGACACTGGTCTGCAGGTGCCTATCTCATGCAGAGTGAGTGTATGGTTATCCCCAGCAGCGAACTGTGAATAGTCAGCAAGACCAGCGGCAATGCCTTAGACCAGTAAGTCCAGCAGTTTTGGCAAGTTTAGAAACTTTAAGTTGGAGGATCCCATCAGTTTTCTCAACCTTGTCTGATGATTGACGTGATCGGTATCGTGGTAATTCTAGGAAGCTGGCAGGGTTTTCTTTACGTTCATAAGATTTGCCCAGTGAAGTGGGTGTTCTGATCAATGGAGATCATGGAGAACAAACCCCAAGTGGGAAACACATTTTCTAACAGTTTCTCTGCCACATAGCACATCAGCCTCGCAGCAGGGAAAGCTTCAGTCCCTCCAGGAAACACACACGCACTAAGAACATCCCGATAACTCATACTGACTGGCAGCTGGATGAAGTCCAGCTGCAGGTGTTCAAAGGGTCCAGAGGGAGAAGGTCTGAAGCCTCTGGGAACAAAAATAGTTTTTCCAAAGTTTTCACAATTTTATAGAAGTCTCCTCACCGATTCACAATTTGTCATCTTAAAAGCACTATGCATTGAAGGTGAAGGATTACAACCCCCCCCCCCAAAAAAAAAGAGGTTTTCCAGAAAGCCAGGGAGAATCGAGTGGCCATCCTGGGTTCCCCAGAGCCCTGTCTGTTTAATTTACAGGTACTGTCTATCCATCTTCACTACTCTGTCACAGGAGCAGACTGATGCCATGTCACAAGAACATCAGGAGGGCAAGTCTGGCTCCAAGGGGTTGCTTTCTGCAGAAGCAGCAGGGACTTCACGCACCTGTGCCACAATCTTTATAAACTCTGCACGGAAGTCAGCGGGACCATCCCGTAATACTCCAGCTCAGTCCTTTTACTGTGGGCCTCCTTTGTGATGACAGCAATTCAGAAGGTAAGGGAATAACTACAAGTGATAACATTATACCAGGACATATCAGATTTCTAGGAGTTTCACAGAATTTCTAGAACACTTACAGAGCAGTCCAGACAACATTAAGAGGACCTAGTATCAGTTCTTTTTTGTCAACACTTCCCATGTATTTTAATGTATCTAATAAGCCTGGTTAGTTGAACAAATCCTTTGAAATGTCCCAAGGACACTCTGGAAAAAATCCCAAAGTTATTTCCAGGTCAAAAAGACTTCATTTAGAATTAGATTTTGATAAGGTTGTCAAAAACCAAAAAGTAAAACAAACAAACAAAAACAAAAAGAAAACAACCAACAACACTTGGTCAAATCAGATCACAGGTCACTGAAACAACAAATTATCTACTTAACCATGACACCAGTTAAAAATTTTGCAAACACACAAAGTTAAAAGCTGAAAAAGACAACAAACAAAAACCATAAAACTTTAGCTTTTCTTAACAGAGTTCAGCTTTCTCAAGGAATCAAAGACCTCATAAAGTCATGTAAAATTATCTTGACAAAACCCAGAAATTTTGCTTTTGACCCATATTACTTAAAAGGAAAGCAAACAAACAAAAGTTTTACAATCTCTTATCAAAAGCAGACCAATAGTCCAAGAAAACTTTGTCCTTGTATGGTGTGGTTTTGGAATATAGGTGAGGTTCAGCGGGGTGAGGTCTGGAGCCGAAGACCAAGAAGGAATTCTTGAGAAGCCCTTGGTGTAAAATGGGGTTTATTAAAGCATGGGGACAGGACCCGTGGGCAGAAAGGGCTGCTGCACTGGGGGGCTGAGGAGTGCGGATTACATACTCAGGAGTTGAGGGAAGCAAGGAAAAGGGAACTTTCCTATGCTAAAGAGGACCTATAAGCTACAGCAGGCCTTGCCATTGTCAAGTTAAGGTTGTTTTCCCCTCTAGCAAGATATTAACATCAAGATAGTTGGGAGATTCCTGGAAGACTGTCACACAGATCTCACCAGGAGCCGGGGGTGGGGAGAGGTTGCAAGGGGTCAGCTTGTGCTTTGCCTTCAGCCAGCCTTCTGCTCCATCACTCAGAGAGGAAACCAAGTTCTAATTTTGCACCAATCTACCTTACTCATTTTTAAATTCATTTTAATCTTAGACTGCTGACCACACATTAAAATTCCTTTTCAAAGAATCCTGTCCCACCAACCGTCTACAGGTTTTTCACTTTTGCAATCAGATTTTGTCCTACGCTTTTCCTCTTTAGTGTGGTAACTACTGTTTCATTATTTTATCCTATTTGGAAATGATCGAAATACTCAATAAATTTCCATCTCTGATTTTACTTAGCAAGATTCTAAAGTTTCAAGTTACCAAAAGTTTTAGAAAGCCATTTTTAAGTACACGTATCCTAAAATGTAATTGTCGATGAAAAGTTGACACGTATACTCTTACTCCACTTACATGTAAATCATTTGTTCCCAGAAGTATGTTTGGATTACCCATGAAAACTTCATGAGACATCAGCCAAATCAGTCATTGCTTCAGTGTTTTTGCTGGTAAATTACAAGGGATAACATGAATATCACTAGTAAATTCAGGTAATTATAATACATAATTTAACTTGTTTAAGTGCATTGTATTCAAAGTCAATAACTCTAACGACATGACTAATTTAATTAAACCAACAAACTGAAACTAACTTTAATTTACTGAAGATTGTCGCAGGACATGTGAACTTGGAAAACATTTGGGTTAGTTTCTGTGGCATCTCTGAGGGTTTTTATGAATAGTAATTTATATAAGTGCCTGCTTGTTTAACACCGTGAAAAAGAGACCTGTTTACAAAGTGTTGGCAATACCACCTGGACGTAAACACCACACATCTGCAACACCTATTTAGAGGAACACATGGCCATGCAGATGAAAACCGAGACCTCACAGCTTCTGTTTTAAAATCACTGCCATGAACAAAACTCACTCCTTACAAAAGTGGGATCTAAATTTGTTTTTCCAGTGGATGGAAAAAGTTCCCATTGCCTGCCTAGGCTGTTAAAGCTTTTCCTACTAGTATTCACAGAGAAGACACAAGATCTGCATTTGTTCTTGACCAATACAGTTCCAAAAGACCTTGCCCCCTTTTGTTTTTTCTTGATAAGAATTACAGCCTTCAAATTTGCATTTTAAAGAGATGGCCTTGATAAGAGTCTCTATCTCCAGATAGATCATTTACATTTCTTTCTTTCTTTCTTTCTTTCTTTCTTTCTTTCTTTCTTTCTTTCTTTCTTTCTCTCTCTCTCTCTCTCTCTCTCTCTCTCTCTCTCTCTCTCTCTTTCTTATTGGGAGGGCAGATTGCAGCAACCTTTTTATTTATTTATTTTTTTCAATTAATTTACATTTCAAAGGCACAGGAGAAAAACACAAGCCCCTCCTAGAAGGAGGTTTGTTCTAGTAAAGGCCAGAGTTTTTACAATGCTTGGGAGCCTTGTGAAATTGAACACAGAGGTTCTGGAATTGGTTTAAAAAAAAAAAAAAATATATATATATATATATATATATATATATGGCTTTGAATTGTTCCTGGAGCCACCCCTCTGGTCCTGCAAGGACAGGAGTTGTAAAATTGTCTTAAGTTCTTTTGTTTCAGGTACCTTTGCTTTTTCATTAGCCTTTCACAATAAACCTTTCAACAAAACTATTCTGGAATTTTGAAACCTTTTGGAGCCTTCTCCATGCCAGTTAAAATAAGTATCCCATTCTGTTTGTTTGCTTTCAACAGCACTTCTTAAATGATCCTACTTAATGTGAATGTTCCCCACAATTGGCCATTGTAAGTCTAGGTTACCTTTGGTAAAATTTTTCCATCTTGCTAGAAATTGGCAACTTTTGGGACTATCGTTCTTACACATAAAATAAGCAGGTGTGCTGGAATATAAAACTTTGTGTATCTTCTCGCTAGGCCATTGGGATCCTCAGAGTCAAGCTAATACCTAGAAGGGGCATGCCACAGGGCTGGGGACTACCTCACTGCATGGAAATGTTCTTGATCGGCAGGTAATCTAGTGCCAACCTAACCCACCCCATGACCGACTTACCCTATCATAGGGTTCTTGAGATGGTGAGTGCTCTAACAGCCTTTAAATGCTGCACTGTGCCCATCAGTGTTTGTGGCTTCATTTTTGGCTTCCAAGATTTCCTTTAGCAGCAAATGGCCTTTATTTAAAACAATCCCAGAGGCCTTGAACTGGCCCCAGTCCAGCTGAAACCAAACCCAGTCTGGTCCCGGAACCGAGCGAGTTCTTACCTCTGACCCAGTCCAGTCCTCTGGGGACCATGTGCAATTCTCAGTGTGGACTAAATCAGCAGACTTCAGGAAATGGGGACTGCAGACTAGGGACAGGACTAAGCCAGGAAACCCCAGCTCAAGGAGACTAACGAATACAACTGCAGAAGGGGCTCCAACACGGAGCTGTGGACTGAGCCAAGGGCTAAGGGCTGGTACCTTGCCAGAGCCTCACGTTACTCTAGAGGGCTCTGGGAACCCTGGGCTGCAGAGCTGATTCGATCTAGAGCTCGAACACAAAAAGACCAGAGCTCAGACCAACAGGAGCTCACCAACGGGCCTCGGAAATGGCAAAAAAGACTGTAAACTCAAACCTGTTTGCTGGGCGCCATGTTTATGTTTCTCTTTGTCCCCAAATGCTGACAGAGGTTTGCTTCGGATCCCAACACTGCCACCAAATCTGTTAAAGAACAAAAGTTCAACTGAGTTGATCTGAAGGCTTAATTACCTTTATTAAGCAATTTATGAGGCAGAGAGCATCCCATCTGGCAAGAGGAGGGGAACTCCAAGGAGGTGTACAAAATGGAAGGTTTTTATAGGAAAGAGGGTGGGGCAGGGAAGTCATGAGCAAAAGCAAAGAAAGGCTTGCTCAAGGCAAGGTCACCTTCCCTTGGGGGGAAAGGCAGGGGGTCTTATTAGATGGATGAGACCTCAGCTTCCTTTGAGGGGATGAAGAGGGCTCATGTGACAGATCACATCACTGAAGCAGAAAATTCCTGGCTGACCAGTTAAGACAACTTTTCTGGGGAGGGCTGAAACCGTAATTAGATTAGGGGTGAAGCCCCAGGTTGTGACTCGTCTTAAATGACACCATGTTGGGCCTGTGTTTTTCTTTTTAACAGTTCACAACTGGGCTAACTGTGTGGTCAAGAAGCCCAGCTGTCAGCCTATGTTGGCGTTTGACATACCTTCCTCTCTGAGCTTAATCATCTCTAGCTTTTGGTTGAAAAGTGAGAGAAGTGTGAATCTTCCTGTCATTTGAGCTGTCAGAGGTTACTGAGGGTTAGCTTTGGGCTGATTTCAATACTGCTGTGTCTCAGAGAGTAGGGAGGCTGGGGAGAGGGAGAGAGATGGGGGAGAGCTGGGTGTTGGAGCAGTCACAACACACCCAGCATTTACTGATTAAGGTTGTGGTCTTCTAGGAGCACACTTTGTGGCATCCCCAAACAATTATAATAGCAATATCAACAATCACTCACTACAGATCACCATGACAAATACAGTAATAATGAAAAAGTCTGAAATACTGTGAGAATTACCAAAACGTGACAGAGACACAAAGTGAGCAAATGCTGTGGGGAAAATGGCGCCCACACACTTGCTTGATGCAGGGTCGCCACACACCCTCAGTTTGAAAAAAAACCACAGTATCTGCAAAGTACAACCATACAAGGTATGTCTGTACATATCCCGGGGCCTAGTTTTTGTTAAGCACTCAATGCAAAATAGCTACTCCCCTTATGACTCTTCTACTCAAGAATCCACATTGACCCCCATTGCCTGTCATATTTGTTTCAATTTTAAATTTCTCACCGAGGCTGCCTGTTTATAAATCATCACAATCAAACACACTTCCCCCTGATCCCAAACAAACATTCTTTGATTCAAGCAATTTTGTTTTTCCCTCCTTCCTATGATTCTGGCCTCAGCATTTTGTTTATATTATTCTCCTCACTGGGTTGTTCTGGTTGCACATTTCTACTTTTTTAGATGATAGATGATAGATGATAGATAGATAGATAGATAGATAGATAGATAGATGATAGATCAATGATAAAGAAGAGACCTTAGAGTAAAGCAATCCCATGACACCATGCACTCGTGCACTCTGTTATTGAGAAACAGACTTGTCCACTTTGGGCCTTAGTATTTTGATCTCAAAACTGAGCTACTAGTAATAATTTTCCAGCATTTCTGAGTGGGCGAAAGAACCTATTTCAGTACCTACAACACAGAAATGTCTCAAATTAGTCCTCTTCTCCCTCCTCCATTACCAATCCTCAAGCTCTCCCCCCTGTGGCTGCAGGTTTGTCCTGCCAGGCTCTGCGGGCGTCCCTAATTGCTCCAGGTCAGATATAATTGACGCTCTCCTGACAGCTCACAGCACTGTTATCTACGCTCTCATTTACTTTCATTCTAGTTCTTCTCAGTGCTTAGGCTTCATCTCCTCACATTATCTTCCATTTCCCATCAGCGAGTACAGAGATGGGTCCTCCCATTGCCCAGAGCAGGACACTGGGTGCCCCACGCTGCCATCTGAGCAGGGACTGAAGGGGGCGGGGGGACCTGTCTTCTCACACAAGCTCTGTGGCCTGTGCTTGCAGAGTCCCCGATCCAACTGCTTACCTGGGTCTTCTCATTCATAAAATGGAATCCATGCTCATGGAACCTGTCTACTGTACACAGTTCCTGAGGCCATGAGATTAAAAAAAGAAGAAAAAATCGGAAGCATTTTACAAAGAAGTGTATGTTGACGTGACCTTCTGGGATATAGCTCACGGCTACTGATGGATGGGAACCAGTGGGGCCTGATCTTTATTCATGCCATTCCATCCTGGAAAGGAAGAAAGATTGTGAGCCCTCCCTCCCCTACAGGTAAGAAAACAGAAGCTTAGAGATGGTAAGTCACTTTCCAAGATCTACAGCTAAGGAATGCAAGCTAATCCCAGGGCTGTTGGGCCTCAAAGTCTATGATGATAGAACGTGGAAAAGGGGAGGTTTAAGACGAAGAAAAAAAATAAGATCTTATATGTGGTGAGTGCTCTCACTAAGATGCAATAATTGTCATGTCGGAACGGCTCTAAAAATAAAAGAAGAATATGTGACAGATAAACTGAGAGGGGAAGTGGCTTTCTAAGTGTCGAAAATGGCAGAGCCAGAAGACAAGCACAAGGACCCTCTGCTCCGTGTGTGCGAGCTTCCCAAAGCGCTCCTGTCGGAAACGGCGGAGTTGCACAGACGGGCTACCCCAGGCCACGGCGACGTGAGGATTGCTGAATCAGTACGTCCCATTTAAACACCGCTGACAATCAGACTGCGGCACTAATTTATTTTAAGATGAGTGTTTTCATGTAAGACTATTAGCTAGGTGTGTGTCTTAGTTGATATACTAATCATCTCTATAAATTATCTCCATTCTTTCTACAAACCTCCACCCAGCTACGGGCCACTCTGTTTCCGTCACTAATGGAAACTCTTCCTCTTACCACTTTTGACCACCTTGTGGCGGCTTGAGTGCATCCAGAAAAAAAGAGAAGAACATCCATTCCAATCCTGGCTATCCTTATAACCCCTGATTTTAGTGTTTAAAATTCAGTGCTATCACGGCAAAATTTACATAAAACAGACCCCATCCCTCTGAATGTTGTAAGGTGATTATTGATGAATGGGTGCTCTGCTATAATGCCATCCCAATCCGGGCACAGAACACTTCCGTCCCCGCCAAAGCTGTCCTCCTGCCCCTGGCGCTCAGTTTCCCTTGCTTCCTCCTCGGGCAGTTCCAACACGGGACATGAGGTTTTCCTACTGGAGAACTTTACATTTCTGGAATCGTAAGGTATTCGTTCTATTCCGCAAAGTCCTTGCTATGGAGTGGCTCTCCGCGCAGCTGCGTGGGAATTCGCTCGTAGTTCTGCAACCCCAGGCCCGGAGGCCACCCCCGTGGTTTCCACTCCGCGTGTGCAGCACTGGCTGCGGCAGAGACCCTCATGTGAAGTCCTCAAGGCGTTTCAAAAATAAATAAATACAAAAGTAGCAGGGAAGCAAGGACTCTGCCATTCCTGCTTCCTTCCCTGCAACGTCCGTCTTCGCAGCAAGGAGTGCAAGATTGAGCCCAAAGTGCATGGGATAAGAAGCAAAGTAAAATCAAAGCACGCAGAGCAAAAGCTCAGATTAGAATCTACACAGTGAATTTTATTCTAATTAATAGAAATCGAACACTTAGCCTGGAATACAGGAAGCCAAACGAGCGACTCACACATCAGTAGGCAAGCTTGTTTTTAATTCCATAGCGTTTTAGAGCAACGGTACTACAGCTGTGATGATGTAATTCACCTATCTCACACAGGAGCACGCCCCCCCGCCCCCCGAGGATAAATAACTCTGGGTCCTCACTTTCTTAAGATAATAAAGCAACATAAGGAAGGAATGGTTAAACTGGTAGGTCAGATATTCTCAGTGCGGAGCCCGACTGTTAGTCTCTATGGTGTCCCTAAAAACAGAGCCATCTGCCACAGGAGAGCAAATAGAAAGAAATCTTTGATCCTGGTGCCAACTGTTTCCATTCCTAAAAGCAACACGGCTTCACAGGAACGCTGCCCAGAGCTGCGGGATGGGGCACAGGACGCAGGCGCTCAGCTTGTCCAAATGCTTCAGACTGAATGTCTGTGTCCCCCCCAAAAGCCGTGTGCCAAAAACCTGATGCCTGGGGTGACGGTAGTAGCAGGGGAGGTCTTTGGAAGCTGATGAGGTCATGAAGGCAGAGCCCTTATAAGAGAGGCTCCAGACAGACCCTGTGCCTTTTCTGTGGGGTGAGGACAGGGTGGGTGAGCAGTCAGCAGACCCCGAGTGGTGCACACACAGCCCTGCTCTGCTGGCCCCTGATCGAGGACTTTCAGCCTCCAGTGCCCTGAGAAATCAACCCCCCTCCTTCAGAAGCATCTGGCTATGGTATTTCGTGTTAACAGCCTGGATGGGCTAAAATGCCAAAGTAGGAGTGACTTTTCCAGATCACACTTCCTAACGAATGGGAGAGTCAGCATTGTGCAAGTCAAACTCTGCGCGCACTTGCACAAGCACCACTCCCTTCCTTCCCTGACCTCATCCAACTGCCGGTGAAAGAAATTCCCCAAAGATAGGCTCCTCGATGCAGGCTGGGTTTCGGGGAACTGACTACTTCTTGTGGGGACGGGCAGGGAGTGCGGAGAGCAAAACAGGATGTCTGTGCATGGGCACTGGGTATTTCTCAATAAGCTACACGCCCTGCTGAAAAGGAAGGTGCTATGCTTTCAGTTTCAGACTGTACATCGAGGCTGAGAGAGAAAAGCCATGGCTGGTGAGTTTCCGACTAAGGGCCTATCTGGGGGAAAACAGTCCTGGCTGGTCTTTAGTTCTGTGACTGTCCAGGTGGGCACAACGGAGCGTGGGGGCCGCCGGGGAGCAGGCGGGAGGGCAAAAGGAGGGCCCGGGAGACTCCCCGCAGCCTGAAGAAAGGCAAGGCCAGGAGGGAACTGGGGCTTTGCTGGCATGCTGGGGCTGCTCTGCGGTCCTAGCTGAATGTTACCTGCCCTGTGTGACAGAGGGTGCAGAAGTGTCCCGGGGAAGGAGACGGGACATCGCTGTTCATTATTTTCTTATGCGGAGTTGAGGACATGTGGGGCATGGGGGGAAGAGCCCGGGTTTTCCGATGCAAAAGGCAGGAGAGCACCTCGGTCCTCAGGCTGCTCAGTGAGTGCCCAGGGTCAGTGCTGAGGGCGCACTGAGAGACACGGGGGTCTTCAGGCTCCTGCGCTGCATGGGGAGGGGTGTCTTTCCTCTCAGATCTAAAGCAGGCTACTCCTTGGTGCTGACCTGAAAGGAAATGAGACTGTTTTCATGAGTTGAGGAATCCTTGTGCTTCACGCAGACCAGACCCTGAGGGACAAGCGGAAGCTGTTTGTCAGCTCGGTGAACACGGGGACCCTCAATGGCTTGCTGGATGAGCTCTTGGAGAAAAGGGTGCTGAACCAGGAGGAGATGGAGAAAGTGCGATATGAAAACGCTACAGTGATGGATAAAGCCCGGGCTCTGATCGACTCTGTCCTACGGAAAGGGTCCCAGGCATGCCAGATTTTTATTTGTTATATTTGTGATGAGGACTCCTTCCTTGCAGAGAAGATGGGGCTCTCCTCAGGTAAGGGTCAATGCCTCACACTGAGGTGCACGGAGGTCCCGTGTCCTTGTGCCAACGTTTGATTTCTTCCTTGATCAGGTCTGTTTGCAGACAACTTCCCGGTTCCTTGCTGTAGGGCCCCATTTCTGCATCAGTAGGTCTACCGCAAGCCTCCTGCTTCTTCCTTTTTGGTCCTTTGACCCCCGGAGCCTTCCTTTGATTGGAGCTCGTTTCCCAACCTGAGTATGCAGTAGCTCCTTTGCAGAAATTCATGGGGACAGTCTGAAAAGCTTCATGCCACATTCTCCAGTCATCCTGGCAAAGCACTGACTCAGTCTCTCTCTCTCACTGTCCATCTCTCTCTCTCTCACTCTCTCTCATTAAAGCCCAGGGGAACTTATGTAGTCATCTGATATAAAGATTCAGATACTTTTTATAACATGTCTCCAAAATTTGGCTCTCCAGGAGGAACAAAATATATTTCAGGGATGGTGGAATACTCAGAATAAATTCAGTGCTTACAGAAAAGTAAGGATTTTAAGTGGACTCTTCTTTCTAGTTACGCCCTCCCATTTTCTTTTGAGTAAGACTGTCCCCCAGCGTGGTTCTGGGCTGTGGACCATTCTATTGAGGCCCAGCCCTTATACCTCCGGTCCTTCTGAGAGCCCAAGACCATGCATAGACATCTGAATGGCCCTTTCCGTGGTCACTTAGTCCCTCCACACAGCAAAGACAGGAGGTCCAGTGGAGTCCAGCCCTGGTCTCTTTGGCACTTGCCAAAGCCATTTAGAAAGAGAAGATGTTCTTTGAACATGAGAAGCCTTTTTTCCTGGGAATTGGTCAAAGCTTATGCGTGCCAAGTGACATGGCAAGCATCCACTGATGGATAATGAATTTCTCGTTTTTCTTTCGGTAACTTTTTCATTTAATAGATTCCCCCAAATTAAAGATAACCAATAAATAATGGTAAGGGTCTAGAATACTTTTACAATAGCCAGAGAGCTCATCCTGGCCCTGTTCCTCTCCCTGCACAGCCCTGGAGGCACTTGTCCAACCCAAGGGACACTCTACGCCTGGAGTTGGCCTCTCCAGTCGTCACATGATGCCTCCCCAGTCAGGATCGTCATGGCTTTGTCTCTCCCTCATCCATCAGCCAATTTTTGTAGGTTCATAGAATATGACAATGAGATATACTATTTGGATGCACTTTAATGGGAGAGATCTTTCTAAAAGAAGGTTCTTGGTCATAAGAAGACCTACTTCCTATTGCCATAAAAAGGCCTCTTCCAGAGAACGTTCCTGAATTCAGAGCAGGGAAATGGACCTTATTTTGTCTACAGAAATTCTGTCCTCAATCAGTACTATAAAATAAAGATTGGGGAGTATTTCTCATTTGTTAGCTTATGCCAATTCTGAAAGTTTCCGAAATGAGTTTCTCAGGTGGGTGTTGTCATACCGAGATCCTCATAAAACCTTAAACAAGTTTAAATTCAATTCGTGTCCTTAAAATCAACAATCATAAAAGTGACCCAAGAGGATCTATTAATAGGTTTGAGGGATTTTATGCAGCCAAACACTGTAACTGCAGCTTCCCACTGTTTTCCTCCTCTGAGTACAGCTTCTGCCCCTAGTGGGATGGATGCAGATTACAGAGGTGATGGTCAGGGATCCTGGCACATGAGCCCTTAGACGGTGGCCTCTGTGGGCCGAAGGGGTGGCGTACTGACGGGGAGCCCACAGATGCTAATGAAGACAGTCTGCAGGTGTGTGCTGGCTCGACCACCTCCTGTTCGCTGACACTTGGGAAACTGACCTAACACTGACTGCGGGTCAGCCCGGGGGTCACCTCATCCTCATTTTCCGCTGTGATAAATCTTAGCAAAGCTAAGTGTCCACGTGCACATGCCTGTTCTTTTTCGTTTTCTCTGAAGTCCAGGCCAGCTCTGAGTTAGACACTCGACATGGCATACACCTGTCAGGCAGCAGCAGTCATCCCAGAAGCCACCTTGAAACAGGAGAATGAAGAGACCTCTTGATTCTACAGCTGATGCTCACTCAATCCCCCCTCATCTTAGAGAGCAGAAATGGAGAGTCCCTCCCAGACACTCCTTTGTTCTGCCTCCAGGGGGAACGTTCAGTCAGCCAGCCTAGCGGCCTTGGCTTCTTAGTGCCGGGTGTGGTTCTAATCTAGCTGCATTCTGAACAGGCCTGCAGAAGGTGTGTTCCCTAAGGAGTGTCCAACACGCTGGGCGAGATCCTTCGGAGATGGTCAGTGACTATGTTAATGTCCTGAATCTTTCCTCAGGTACACCATTTAGAAGTCAGCTTAACTCAGACTCTCCAGCAGCAACTCTTCCTTCACCAGGTAATGGTATTTTCCAAGCAAGAACATTTTTGAACCTCATCTCTCTTGACATTAACTCAAGGTCCACGGGATGACCCCAGGGTGAGAGGGTGATGGGATACTCTCATGGACTGAGCCTA
Organism: Ursus americanus; assembly: GCF_024610735.1. Classification (NCBI taxonomy): domain Eukaryota; kingdom Metazoa; phylum Chordata; class Mammalia; order Carnivora; family Ursidae; genus Ursus; species Ursus americanus. The sequence continues at coordinate 61,237,933 of NC_142142.1, forward strand.
TGCCTTTCTCTCTTCTTAGTCTCTGTGCTTGAGCAGAGCCAGCCCTGCAGCTCTACCATCATGTTCATAATCACAAATCTAAATCTGTGTCCCACACCTGACGACCCACTCGACTATGCTAGTGCCAACTGAACATAGGCACTCACGTCTCCCTCAGGGAGCTGAGCCCGCCACCCTTCCCCTACCTTGCTTCTCTTCCAGTTTCCCCTGTCCTGGTTAAGGGCACCACTATCACCCAGTTATTCCAACCAGAAACCTGAATTATCTTGGATTTTCCTTTTCCTCACTTCCAACATTCAAGCAGTGGCCAAGGTTATTGATTCCTCTCTCAAATCCAGCTCCTGCTCTCCACTTCTGTTTCCACTACTATATTTCAGAATCCTAATTCTTATAGTGGCCTATGGTTCTTCAGCCATAGCTCTTACTATTTTTTTCTTATCATTAAAGAAATAAATCTATCCCTTTCCCCTATTAGACTTTAAACTTTATGAGGAAATTAGACACATCTGACTTATTTGTGGGTAAGATCCCATCACAGTAGCTGACTCAGTGTGCATGCAATAAATGTTTGTTAAAATACTATTTCACTGAATAATTTCATCAAAATTGCTAGTATGCTAGGCCATGAGAAAAATATTTGACACATGCCAACTGTGTTATAGCTCTTGCTCTATGGACTGTTTAGAGAGGAATGAACAGGACAAACAAGGTTCCTGCTCTTATGATCTTATAAAGATACACAAAATATGAAATAATAGGTATTTAAGAATTTCCACCATCAAATTAAAGCTAGCCAAGAATTTTGAGATGGAAATGACAGTACACACAATTGTATCAGCTAAGGTGGTCCCAGATAGTAGTAAATTAACCTGGTGTCAGGTTAATCTACAATACAGAAAGATTAGTCATTAGATGATTTTCAGTTAAGAATTCTTATTGATATAAGATCTTAAAATATCAGGGCTCTGGGTGCATTCATTCATTTATTCATTAATTTATGCATTCAGCAAACATGTAAGTAAGTGTTTGTAAGTATTTTAAGCACAAAGATGTGGGAATGAGAAGTGGGAACAGAGATACGGATTCAAAGACATCATGTTTTTACCAAGGAAATTCAATACAGAAGGAAAAGATCCTACAGTCTAGTGGGAAAAATTTACAGTTCTAGGCATAGCCTGGCCTCTCCCTGGAGCATGTACTACAAATGGGTCGTCAGCACCGTGAGAAAGAAAGATGTGAAAGCAGTAGATGGCCAGGAAGTTAGCATCAGGCCCAGTGTCACAGAAGAAAGATGAGAAGCTCGGCCCAAAAATCTTCACTGGGGACACATCATTAAACACAGCCCAGTGTGAATTTGACGGGCCCAGAGAACTCTATGGATATGACGAAAGAGGACGTACTTTACGGGGCAGATGGCGAAATAGTGGGAAGGCAGTTTCAGAGGTATGTCCCATAATGGGGAACTTTCTAGAGACAGGGCAAAACTCTTTAAGTTGTGCCTGTAGTTGAAGGAGTGTTTGTATTTCTGACAGAAGACAAACATGACAAAAACCCATTTAAGATTTTGGAAACTGTGGGAAAAGAACTCATTACTGGTGTTTTGCATGGCTTGTTGGAAAAAGATGTTCTGAAATTGGAGGAAGGAGAAAAGAAAAAGTTTTACGATGCGAAACCTGAAGACAAGCCCCGGGTCTTTCTGAACTCTGTGCGGCAGAAACGGCAGGAGGCAGGTCAAGCCCTTGTCCAAACTTTCATTAATACGGACAAATATTCCACAAGTGTAAAAGGTAAACTGAAATCACTTAACAATGGGTGTCTGAAATTTTCCAGAATCTACTTAACTCCAAGGCCCCTCCGGGATCCTCCATGATCCCACCATCCTTCCATTACTAACGCATAGTTTTTACTAAACCGGTCATCATCCTCTGAGAGGCCACCTTGCCTTTTGTGGGAGGGATTCACTTTCCAATTAGCTATGAAGCCAAGTCCTTGGCTCATAGAAAGAGCTGACTGTGGACGCTGTGTAGTAAAGGATACCTGCATGTGAGCCCAGGTTCTGTCACTGTAGACACTCCGTGATTTCATTCCAGCTCCTTAACCTCCCTGGGCTGATGTCTCAGCATCTGTGAAATGGTGACAATTTTGGTAACTTCTTCACAGGCTAGGGACATCATGGCAGGCACAGGCTGACAACTCCAAAGACAGTAGCTCTTACCCAGAATTCTTCTCTGAGCTCCAGACACACTTAGCTCTAGCTGCACATTCAACATTTCTGCCCCAAGACTCCACTGACTTCACAAAACTAACATCTATAGTGTTAAACACGTGATTCCCCCCATCGGAGCTGCTCTGCTTCTAATCCCTTTCTATCTCATTAAACGGGATGATAATCCATCAAGTTTCTTCACCCAGAGTACAAGTGTTTTTTCACGAGGGAATAGTAGCTCTCAGCAAGCGCGGACCAAGGGCGGGCACGTCAGAAACATAGGATGAATACGACAGATGAACAACGGGCTGGCAGGAAATACGAGTTCTCATAAGTATTACTTCGCTTCTGATATTTAGACCCTTCTAGTGCTTCATCATTTCTGTACGTTACAAAATATGATCAGGAGAACTCCTGTAAAGTGTCCAATCTATTAAAACACGTTAAGACTTCTGACCTAGATTGAATTATAAATATTACTAGAGCCTAAATAGCCTCTTGCCCAAGTTCACCAGTGACAGACTTGATTCATACAGAGCTGAAGCTCAAATCCCAGACCTGAAATATCAGCATTGATCAATAATAACAATAATAATAAGCAATAATAAACAAAAGGCAATAGAAACTATAGAGATCTCACTACAGCAAATATGCTTTTTCAGCAAGTCCCTCACGGAGGAGGGATGTTCTGTCCAGCAGGAGACACGTGCTAGTCTGACAGATCTCCAGTATGGTAGCCTCAGCTGTGTTCTTATTAATATGTGAGTTGGTCCTTATGCAGGTTTATTACTTTCTCTGAAATCTGAGATGGAACGGAAACAATTTGGATAAAAAAAAAATCAAAGATCATTCAGCAAATGAGAATCGAAACTGAAGTCATGGGAGCCTCAGAATAATGTGAAGCCCCCAGGAGTCACCATGAGCATCAAGCAGAGACAACATCAGGCCACGGGCAGAGTGTGGGGCAGGCAGGAGTCAGGTTGGGGTCCGCTCACCACGTGCCCAGTGGCTCCCTGGGCGCTCTCTGCACCCGGGGCCTCTGGAGGAATCCTAGGGCACCCACAGGCCAGGAAGTTGGGTGAGCTGGGCTACTGGTGTACAGAGGGACCTTGGACACGGGCCTCTGGACACGGATATCATTCTGATTTATTTCATTTAACAAACTCATATATGCACATACCCTGCAACGAGCACTGTTAGTCTGAGGAATAACTACTGAGGATAACTACATCTCCCTTGGCAGGTAGGTGGCTTTGTCTTACCTTGGACCGGTCTCTTCCTTTTTCTATCAGTTTAAGGGGTTTCTTGAGCATGTCATTAAGTAACAGATAAGACCGACGTTAAAATTTTTATCTAAACTCCGCCTTCGCTCGTTTCTTTCTGTGTGCTGCCAGGTGAGCGGAACCCCTTTTGGGCAGCAGGCTGCACTACAATATTTATTATGTTGTAACAAAAGGATTCATTTTCATGCTAACTTTACTGTTAAATGTGAGGTAGAAACCCTATCTCATTCCCAATTTTATCTGCGAACACGGTATCTGTACACAGATACAAGATGGTCATTAGGAGTTGATGCTTGGTAATTAGGATAGTCACCAAACCTGGACACAGCCTGGAAACAGAGGAAGCTTTTGCTGGGAAAACATACCCTCTGACCAGAGACTAGCCCAGGACCCTGGACATCCACACAGGGGTGGAATCTTCTGGAATACAAAGGGAGAGCAAGTGTCTCTGTTTAAGAAATGTTCAGGAAGCCTGGTTTCCTTAAAGATTTACAATCTGGTGCATCTCCAGAGTCAGGTTTTTAGCATTCGGTTTAGAAAGACATTTATCACAAAAATGTTATTTAAAAACTAATGGAAAAAAATGAGTGAAATAGGAAAAAAAAGTATAAAATATAAAAACTGAAAATTTTATATAGGATAATGTTGCTTTTGTCATTTAAATAAAAGAAAATCAGAGGAGTTCTTGGTTGGCTCGCCTCACTGAACACAAGGGTTTATTCCTTTCATGGACAAAATCCTTGTTACATTAGCTCTTGGCAAACTGCTAAATTCTGTTGATGAATTCCTCTTCCTCATTTCTCCAAGGGCGGGCTCAGGACTTTCCAAGCTTCTTACACAATCTCAGTTAAGTGAGGCCAAGCAGGGTCGGATAGTCCTACATTTCTCTAGGGATTAGGTCAGGATGAGTCAGAGAGAAACTTCTCTACGTGGGAAGAGGTATTGTTCTCACACTGGAAACAGGTTGAAAACTGCATGCTAGCTGGTTCACACGTTGGGGACAAGGACACCCAGAGCACGTTAGGGTCCCTGACAGACAACCATCTGGTCGACCCTGGAGGCAGGGCTGGTTACTAGATAGCGTTTCTCCTTTAAGTCGCTGACTTCACAGCTCGGTGAGGAGACACCACAGCCCGTCTCCTCTGTGAAGGTCCAGAGTGTGCACGTTGGAGATTCCATTGCGTGTGTGCGTGGGTGTCTGTATGCGCCGCCTGAGGTGGGAGTGGACTCAGGATGGTACACCGTCCGACAGGAGAGCTACCAGCCACACTTGGCTACTCAGGGCTGGAGTAGTGGCCAGTAGCACATGTTGACAGGATGCGATTTTGCATATATCATGTTAAAATATATTACCCATATTAATTAATTTCATCTGTTTCTTACCATGGACATTACAAAATTTTGAATAGCACATGTGGCTCAATTTCATTTCTAAGGGACAACACTCCAATAAATGTTAGCCAGGATGTTCTTGCTCAGAGACAATAGAAGGATGGATGAGGGAGGACTCGAGAGTAAAACGGTTTTTGCTGAATATGGAAAGGCTTAACATGACCCCAAATCATGAAGGTGTTTTCTTCAGAATTATCAGAAACCTACACTTGAATTTTCAGGTGGATCTGCTTCCTCTACTAACAATCTTCCTGTTCTTTCCTACTCAAAATACATTTCCTCACAGGAGAGGTTAGACACAATCATAAGCCCTACATGTTGAAAGATCTTCTTCCCATGATTTCCCTTCTCTGTCAGCATTCTTAGGTGAAAATTGGGTCACAAAGGCAGATATCCTAATTTATGATCCGTGATGTGTCCTGCAGCTTTCGAGGACATCGTGCCTGGGCCACCTGAGCCAGAAGAGTCTACAGATACTCTCAAGCTTTGTCCTCATGAAGAATTCGTGAAACTGTATACAGAGAAGGCTGGAGAGGTGCTGTGCTCGGTCCATGACATTGAGAATAAAAGAGAAACAACTGTTTTCACTAACGACACGATTTCCTAAAACACTGATTGCAGAGTTGGGGAGTGGGGACAGTGGTAATCTTATCCACACATGCTCTGAGCAAGGAGGAAATCATGTGGGCCTCACATAGACTCCAATTCTCTTTCAATCCCATGATAGAATACAGATCTCTCATCTTGTTCATTTATTTGTTCTCGAATCCATTTGTGATTCATGACAATTTTAGCTGTAGTTACAGAAGTGAAATATTTATAAAAGAATATGGCTGAGTAATAGTTGTTTGCATTCTAGTTGAAAAGCCTAGACATAAAGCATTTCTTAAAATATAATTAAAGTCTGTATAGCGTTGCATGTTGATGTGTTTTCAAGAAAAACTACCAAAATAATAATGTCACCAAAGGAAAAGGACCATTGGTGTATTCATTTTTAGCTGGAGCCAGTGGCAAGTGTCTCCTGGCTTCCACAAAATTGGATCTAAATCTTGAATGCTAAGAAAGACTTGACTAGGTAGAGAAGAGAGAAGAGGAGAGGGCAGGAAGTATTCTAGTCTCCTGAAGATTCTTGAGTAACCATCCCAGCTATATCCTTGGTCCTGTTCCGGGCTCTTAAAAGATAACTTACTTCCAATTTGCACCTCTTGCTACTACTAACTCAATCCATTACAAAGAGATAGGAGGGCAGTGTCTTCGGACGGGGGAAGGGCAGCTAACAGAGCCCTTAGCTGTAACAGTGATCGGTGGATGAGGGTTTCAAAGGAGATTTAGGCAAATCAAACTCACTGTATATCCATTTCCTGCAGATCTACCCAATAAAGGAGAGACAGGATCGTACTCGTCTCGCTCTCATCATATGCAATATAGAATTTGATCATCTTCCTCCCAGGAATGGGGCTGAACTTGACATTACAGGGATGAAGAATCTGCTGGAGGGCCTTGGCTACAGTGTGGATGTGAAACAGAAACTCACTGCTAAGGTAGGGGTTCCGCACCTGCCCCAAACATTATATATTCAACACGCATCCTACTATGAACATGTTAGCTTTAGCATATTAGGCAAATACTTTGACATCCTTAGGCCGAATTTGTGTGTGTGTGTGTGTGTGTGTGTGTGTGTGTGTGTGTGTTTAAGACATAAAAGTAGGAAACGGAAAATCTGTCTTTTTTGAGCTCTAAGTATCCTCAGTTCCATAACTGGACAGAGTGATTGGCAAGTGTATCCAGACAATCCTTAGTTCCAAAGTAGGATGATTAGGACTCAGCCCCAATAGCCCAGAGAATCCTAGAGTGATGTATACTTCATAGGACAGTACTCACCATATAAGCACCAAGTTCCAGCTGTGTTCCAGGGGCTCTTCCTGGCACCGGGCACAGGTCTGTAAATGAGACAGGAGCTCCCAGCTGCAGTGCTCTAGGCTCGCTTGGTGTGAGATAATCGTACTGTAAGCAAAACAGAAAATTTCACAGATTTGGTGTGTCTCTGTAAAGTGAAAAGAAAGTTAAAAGTAAGTGAAAAGAAAAAAGAAAAAGGAAACATGAGAGCACACTGGTGAGTGGGGATCCCAGCACATGATGTTAGATGGGATCTTTGGGGAGTGAATCCAGGAGCGGACACATGAGTACGGGGAACCACACAGCTCTGGACAGCTGTGGATGAACTGCATTCCGAGTCAGAATGGAAGCCACACAGGAGCCACACAGAAAGACCAGGTGGCCAGAGCCCGGGGAACATGAGGCAGGGTGGGAGAGGAGTAATTGTACACCAGAAGTTTGATTTTATTCTAAGCACAGTGGGAAGGGTTTGACAAGGGAGCTGGAAGGATGCATTTATGACACAAGGCTCTTATCAAGTAATGAGAGGAAAGACAGAGATGGAAAGGAAAAAGTATGTAAGTGACAAAAAGTGACTGTAAAATGTAGCAAGAGGACAGTTTATATATTGTCATCAGGAGTGGAAAGTTCTACCCACTGCTCCATTATAGAGAGAAACATCAGACAGCCATCCTCAAGCAAGCAGTGCATGAAGGGATAGCGAGTGGAGCATTCTGGACATTTCTTACACTGCTGCTCCTGATAAGCAGGAGGTAAGACCAACTGAAATGTTTCTCCTATCAAAGTAAGATCTGGTGGTTTTTTTCAGGACATGGAGTCAGCGCTGCGGGCATTCGCCGCCCGCCCAGAGCACGAGTCCTCAGACAGCACGTTCCTGGTGCTCATGTCTCACGGCATCTTGAGTGGAATCTGTGGGACTACGTTCAGCCCGGAAAATCCAGATGTGCTACCTTATGACACCGTCTTCCAGATCTTCAACAACCGCAACTGCTTCAAACTCAGGGACAAACCCAAGGTCATCATCATCCAGGCCTGCAGAGGTGGTGAGTTCTGAGATGGAAACCCCAACGGTCATGAAGGTGTCTGCAGAGAACTGTGATGTGTGCTTTGTTTCTAGAGGAGACGAACTTAGACCCCATTGGGTGCAAACAAACTAGACTGAACTAGCAGGAAACTCCCCCCCAGGGGGCTAGTATCATGAGCATTTGTCCCATCAGCCATCAAATTTCTGTTCAACTTAATCCAGGGGACGTGGTGAAGAAGACCACCAGAATTCCTAAACCACAGTTAAACACAAATATTCGAATCCTGGAACAAAATAATTTTAATGAGGGCTTTCCTCAACATTTTGCAGCCGTTTTGACAATCTCTGGCTTGAGAACAATTTCCTTTGAGCGTGAGCATATGATGCAACAGCAGCACCCTTTCTTCCTCAGGCGCACTGAAAGGGAAAGGAGTAGGAAGGTGAGGGAACTTGGGACAGCAGTCAAAAGAAACTTCTTTTTTTCTGACTTCCAACTGTCCTTTAGCTTTGTGGAGCAATGTTTGGGGGAAAAAGGAAATAAACATAATTTAGCTAAAAAATGTAACTACGCTCTCTGAAATTATGCAAATAAGGCTTTAACCTCTAATCTCTTCTTGGCAAATGGGTTCTTCTAGTTCTGTGATGCTGTCAGCATTACTTGGCACATTGCTGAAGGACCCCAGAGGAAGGCAGAGCGCTGTGTGTGTGTGTGTGTGTGTGTGCGTGCTAACTGGTTGGAATAACTACTTAAAAACAAAGAGGTGGGCAATTGCTCTAGTCATCCTGAGAGGCATGCAGTGTGTAGAAAGTTGATGTCTCCACAGAAAATCTTGGGGAACTGTGGGTCAGTGACTCTCCAGCAGCCTCGACTGACAGCTTTTCACATCAACCTCTGCTCCTGGAGAGTGACGTCGTCTACAAGGTCCACGTGGAGAAGGACTTCGTTGCTTTCTGCTCCTCGACTCCACGTATGTGTCTTTCCAGTGCACACAGGGATTTGTGGGCCTGAGGCCACCTCTGAATGATTCTAGAAAATCAACATAGTCTCTGTGCAGCAATGAACGGAAGCAAGTTTTAAGTGTTGTCGATATATTTTAAATCTTGTCTCATCTGTTCTATGGAGACGAAGATTCTGTTTTCCCCTTACCTTCTAAGATTGTGCTTTTATTATAAGCATTGCGCTTTACAGTCAAAGGTGTACCAAACATTAAAACCACCTAATGCAAGGAACTCCTTTTACCATATACCATTTTAAAATAAATGATTGATTCATTTTTCTACTAAATCCATTCAACATTTTGAGAAGAGTTTTTATGGATCCTGGGACTGGCCACCCTTTCTCAGATGACCAAGTACAAGCCTTTTGCTCCAGACTCCCCATCCGATGCTGTCTGGATGGTGCCACCACACGCCCCAGCACCACTTGGATGCCCCTTTAAAAGAAGTAGAATATGATACCTTGGGGCTTATTTGGCCTACTAACAGTAGGGCGGTGTTTAGTTCTTGACCTCTACTTAACATCTGAAGAAGACTTACATTTGGGTGTTCCTAATTTGCAAATTTTTATTTTTGGTCTTTTTAAAACCACTTTTTGAAATATGATTGACATATGCCAATCATATTTACTGTATAGGACTTAATGAGTTTGGAGATAAGTATATATATGTGAAACTAAAACCACAATCCATGCCATAAACATAACCATCCCCTCCGAAGTTTCCTTTGCATCTGTTTATCTATTTTGTTTATTATATTGCGAAGGAGAGCATGGTATGTAATCTGTAAATGGCCACCTGTGTAAATGTGGTGACATTCTTGAATCCTTCTGAGCTTCTATTCTTTCTTCTGTAAAATGGGATAATTCCAGTTATCTCTCAAGCCTCTTTTGAAAGCCGAGTGCATGAACATAGGGCACATAGTTAAAAGTCAGTCCTAAGAATATGACGTAACCGCTGTGCCGCAGTTCTGGTGAGCTGCCCTGTTAGTTCAGCCTCTGCTAGTTTTATGTTTGTTTGTTTGTTTGCTTCCTGTCGGTGGAAAATGAGTTAATGTAGGATTCTAGCTGCTTCTCCTACACACCTCGAGATAACTACCAAGCTGTGCTTTAGAAAAAACTGTAAACAAAGTAAGAGTGAAGGCCACAGCCCAAGACTCACCACTTCCTGTCTTCATAGATAACGTATCCTGGAGACACGTCACAAAGGGGTCTCTCTTCATTGCACAACTCATCGCATGCTTCCAAAAATATTCTTGGTGCTGTCACCTAGTAGAAGTATTTCAGAAGGTAAGCTTGTGTTTCTTCTTCTAGTCGTTTGTTTGTTCAGGAAGGCTTTCCCAGATGACAATGGCAGAACTGGTCAGGCAAACACAAGTGGAATGCGACCTGGTTCCTGTCATCTAGGTGTTAAAACCTGATTTAGGAAAAAAAAAAAAAAGTCAATGTACTGTAGCAGAAGATCAAAATATAAAAAAATAATATAAAATATAAGCTACTGTGTCATGGGGTGTAAGTTCTTAAATTTCAAAGAATGGGAGATATTTGCATTAATTTTCATTGTTTATTAAATAAACATGGACTGGGTGGCGTACTTGTGGGCTCTATCCTGGTGACAAAGGGGTGAATGAGACACGTGTGACCTAAGGTTCTGTAGCAGGTACATGCTTGTGAGACACACGGTCACTGAACAAGCAGGCCAACAAACTAATGTGTAGTTACAGGTTGTGATGGGATCTGTAAAGGAAAAGACCAAGGACATGTGAACGATAAGATAGGAGACGATGGTCTGTGAATGGAGTGGTCCAGAAAGGGAGACCTGATGCTGCTTCCCCAGCTCTGAATACTCCTTAGTCACCCCTCTTTCCCTGTTTACTTTCCTCTGTGGCTCTCCCCTCCATGTACTCAGTGTATGTATTTATAGGTTCGTTTTTTACCTGGATTTACTCACTCACATGTAAGGAGGCAGGCATTTGCTAAATGCCTCAACATTCAGGCACACAGGAATTAATATTCATTGAATGAATAAATGCATGAAAAAATCAATAGTTGTCCCCCCACCTTTTAGGGAGCAAGGGATTGGTATTAAGGACATGGAAAAGTGTGGTTGTGTTTTCATTCAAAAACACAGAGAACAGCTGTACTCTTCTGGAAGAAGAAGGCTATACCACTAGTAAATTGGAGAAGACAGCAGCATGACATGAGTTGGGGGTCTCTGAATAGGAACTTAACAAGTTAAGTCCTTTGGATGAGTAGGATTTAGACATTGCACTTAGAAGGGCATTTCCAGGAAAAGACTAGAAATAATCGATCCAGGTTAAGTAGGATCTCATTGATCAGCCTGTGGCAAAAGACTTCAGGTCAGCTTGGTGGCGGAGATGTGAAAGTTGGCTAGTGTTCTGGACTTCAGAACAAAATCCTGGGATTTGAGTCTCATTGAATTGAGGAGTTAGCCCTCGTGGATGTAGAAAGTAGAGAATTCTCAAGATCCAGTTCTCATGAACACATTCCAGGGGAAAATTGATTATCAGATCAGAAATAGAAAACAGGAAATGGAGTTTGAAAGGGCTTGGATTAGGCATAAAATATTTGAGATAAAGAGCATCTTCTGACATGCGTGTCACTTTTAAGAAGTAGGGCAGCAGTGGCAAAGAGTCTGAGTGTCCATGGGGCTGGCCCATCAACTCTAGGAGCACCCTGAATTCCCAGAATTTCCTGGCTCATGGTGGAAAATCTCTTCTGAGAATTCATAAGAGGCATGTCTCATCCAGCCCCTGTTTTTGTTTTCAGGTACAACAAGCTTTTGAAAAACCAAATGTCAAAGCCCAGATGCCCACCATTGAACGAATGTCCATGACAAAACCTTTCTATCTCTTCCCTGGCAACTGAAAATAGTAAGTGTCAAGAGTTGCTGGCAGGTGAAGTAAACGGGAGAGTAATCTCGGTGGTGAGGTCCAATGACCAAACGGCAGCTGACCGCTTGGGTGGTCACATCCATGCTCCCTGTTGATGTGGTCTGGCGGTTAGTCGCTGATTTTGACTCTACTCCTCTGCATCCGGATCCTGCCTCCTCCTCCACACTCGATCCATCGGTGAGTTGAGCCCAACCAGGTCAGGAAGTAATGAATTATGCAGGACACAGGGGAGCAATTATTAAAATAGGAATGTCCTCATGTTTCCATGATGACTTATATTCATCTCTCTCATTCCCTCTCTTGCCCACCTCTCCCACATGCCGAGTCCCCGCACACTGCCTCAGGTCCCGAGAACAGAGGAAACAGAGGAGCAGGGAGAGAGCGGACTTTGGTCCTATGAGTGCATATGCGTCACATCGCCACTCTGAGCTACCGTCGCCAGACAGGATGAAGGCTGCCCTGTGTAGAGGCAGACTCTGGGTCTACACCGCTCTCCCAGAGTGGACCTCACACTCCGAGTGTGCTCTCACACCTGCACACGCTGCTCACAAACCCCTTCGAGCACCCACCTTCACATGTAGTAGTAATATCATTATTACTATTTTTAGTCAAAATATTTTAGATTGGGTACATCAAGGTTAGACCCAAAATTATTTTACTCACAGTAGCTTTACAACACTCTTCATGATACGCAATTGTGAGTCTCCCTCTTGGAAACATCATTTAAATTCTATTTTACTGTGAGGTTTGTCTCAGAAGTTTCAATATGTGCCCATGCCATCTCCTACCCCTGGTTTCTGACACAGTCACTGCACACTTGCCCAGTTCAGTATAACAGCTTTTAAGGCCTGATTAGTCCAACAGAACCACATTTGGGGATTGAATTATTTATGGGACTAGTATTTATCAAGCACCTGCTATGTTCCAGGTTCTGATCCAGATGCTTGTAATATACCAGGCAACAAAATAAGTGGAGTCCTTGCTCTGATAAAGCCCATGCGCAAGCGAGGGGAGACAGACTCTAACTACACAAGGAACTAGATCCGGTGTCAGAGAGGGAGAAGAGCTAAGAGAAATAAAGGAGGCTAAAGAGACAGAAAGGGTGGATGCTGTCGAGCTAGACAGATTATTCAGGCAGAGTTTCCTTCAAGTGATAAAATGGTAAAGTAAGAACAAGGAATGGACAGACTGGGGGGTGGTGGTGAACCTTGTGGTTCCTGTGGCGGAAAAGTGTTGCAGCTCAGGGAAGAGCATGTACAAACACCCTGAGGCAGAAATGGGCTTCACGGGTCTACAGAAATGCAAAGAGGCGGGAGCCCGGAGGAGAATGAGATTGGGGAAAATGGTAGAGACAAATTCGGAAAAGTGGTGAGAAGCCTGGTCACGTGGACCTTGGTGGTCACACGGTAAAGGTTTCAAATGTTTTATCCCGAGTGAGACAGAGAGAACCTCTCAAGTGCTTTTGCACAGAGAAATGACATAATCGAGTAACTGAGATTTTGCAAAGATCACCTGGAATACTTTTGGGCAAGAAGACTACAAGGGTCACAAATATAAGCCAAAGGAAGTGGCAGAAGGCATCTGGAAGAGGATGGAAACGGAACCATGAGAAGGGACGGACTGAGGCCTTCCGGGATGGCTATGTTGACATTCTGCTCTTTTTCTCTCCTTCAGGGCATCGCAGGCAGTCCAGTCCTTCTTGACCGACTTTGAAAAGCACTTTGCTAGCACAGCATACTCATGTGACCTTTTGTATCTCAATAAAAATGAAAACAAATGAACTGTGTCTTTTGTTTCCTCTAATGAGGAATAGGATTTCAGTTAAAATGGTGCCTGAATGGAAATGAAGTGGAAGACGCGAGCTGGATTTTCCAACTTTGTGACTCACAGAGTGTGTGCACTTCACGGGGGGAACATAACTGGCCATGACTTGCACACAGCAGTAGGGTGATGGGAGGCGGTACCTATCTGGAGACAAGAACTGTAAATTGGTCAGCTCCTCATCCATATACTTATCAAACCCTGGATCTATAGAATGATCTAGAAGAAGTTTTCTAATTTATTACTTAACCAACATTATAGGTTGAGCTCATTTTTTTCCCCTTCAGTAAACTATGAATTCAGCAAATTAATCCCACGTGTCTTTCTTCCTGCTATACATTTTTCTTGTTAACTACTTCTTCCCCAGATGTCTGCACTTTCCACATTTTAGGGAAATTTTATCCTTTAGCCAGACCTTGGCTGTTGTCTAAAATAAGTTGGGCTTTGGTCCAAGATGGTGTAAACTCAATATATTTGTACAGACACGCAAATGTAATTAGATAAATCACAGCAAAGTGCCAGGGAGTGTCAGCAGTGGAAGGGGTAATGTCTACTCTTCTAGAAGGATGAATGTTGGTAGAGGAACTTTGGCTACATGGGCATTGGAACTACTATGTAAGGAGATGTATCACTTCTTCTCTGTCCACAGAGAATGCTGGATGGACATTTTAGTACATAGATGAACTAAATTTTAAAAAAACAGAAGGGTGCTCTAGATGTCAAATATAAACATAATAGTTAAAATTTATATGGATTAATTGTACGTCAGGATTACTGTAAAGCTTTTGATCAATGAAATGGATTTTTGTGTATAAGTAACTAATTAAAGCCTCACGACAGCCCTGTAATTAGGACCAGCATCCCTGTTTTACAGATATTATGGAGCATAAATAAGCTGTGCAAAGTCACAGTTAGCAGGTGAACGCCCTGAACTTTCTCTGGAATCTGAGTTGTTAACCATTGTGCTGTGTTGCTTCTCCAAAGCAAAGAGACTAAAACTGTAGGGATTCCGAATTGTAGGGGTTAACTGAATGTTGAATTTCAAGGGTTAACATGACAAAGATTCATGATGGCTTTATTTCTGGACTTGGTCTGCCCATGTAGACACATAAGTCACATCACAAAGATACAAAAATTCACATCACAGATGCCTCATTCTTTGACTACTGAGTGGTATTATCAGAAACCCAATAACAGAAAGACTGTCTCACATCTGCATATAGCGCAAAATTGAAACACACACACACACACTCCAAACATAGAACTATGTGTACACATACACACATACAAAAACCAGGAGGAAAAAATATGCACTAAGCATTCAACTTAAGAAGTCAGAAAAATACTAATCCAATACATAAATAGAAGTAAGAAAATAATACAGATTAAAAAGAACATGTGAATGAAATCATAATGAAACAAAGGACTGAGTGGGTCACTGAAGCAAACGCTGGCCCTTTAAAAAAATTAATGAAATCACAGACATTCAGCCAAGACTGAATGTGAAAAAACAGAATTAGCACAAATACTCAAGATAAAAAGGTATGATGAATACAGATAAACATAAATACAGAAAAAAAAATAGAGACTATCATACATAACACAGGAAATATATGGAAAATTTGCTAGAAAAGGTAAATTAATTAACTTAATACATGATAAGATAAAAAGCTGAATGGATCCATAAACATTAAACAAATTAATTTTTCTTTGTCTGTCTGCAAAAAAAGGTTAGTAGACCCAAATGGTTACAAAGACCCATCTTACAAAACTTCTAAGAAACTGATAAGCTCTACTTTCAATAAACACTTCCAAATAAAAAAGAGAAGTGCACTTCTTAAATTCTTTTACAGGGCTTATATAAAACTGAAACAAAATTAGGGAAGAGGAAAAGTTAGAATACTGGGTGATTTCTCACAAATGCTCATGTAAAGATTCTAAAAAAACATGTTAGCAAAGCAAATCTAGCCATGTGTGAAATAATATTAATATTTATTAGTTAGTATTTAATGATACTATTTACTCTAAGAAGGGGTTACAGTTTAGTAACAGACATATTTGGGATAGCTTTCCTCAAAATAACAGATTAAAAAGTAGATGCAACAATTTTAAGAAGTTTATAAAGGCATTCAATATGACTGAGAATTCATTTATGATAAAAAAATAATTAAAACTTAGAAAAACAGAAAGAAAAGCAATTCCTTAATCTAATGCATATATTTAATAAGAAGCCTACCAACAAAATAGAAATAGAGGAAAAACACATAATGTTTGAAAATCTATAGCCTTCTTATGCAGAAATATTTGAGTATCACCTTTAAATAACATACAAATAAAAAAACATTTCTATTCAGTTTTGCACTAGAGTTCCAAGCCAGTAAAGCCAAAAACAAAAAGTATGGAACACAAGAAATAAAATCATTATTGTTCTTGAAAAATATGATTTTATTCACTAAAAAAATCTCTTCAAATTAATAATATATTCCCTGGATTTGCAAGAATTCAGATCAATATACAAAATTTAACATCATTCTTGTATTTAAAAGATGATAGGAAGTGTTTGCTTTTTAAAGCTTCTTCTTGCAATAGCAATGAACATCATAAGATATTTGAAGGTAATTGTAAATAAACACTTGCAATGTATGTGTGGAAAAATATTTTTAAAAAATCACTGAGTGACAAGAAAAAGTTTTAACTGCTTTGAGGGAAATCACCATCAATGACTAGAAGACAAATGTAAAGGTTTCAATTTCCTACCCAAATTAATCTATAAATCCAATGGAATAACAAAGAAAAAACAGGGAATTTTCTTGAATTTGATAGTTTGTTTATACACCTTGTTTAGAAAGTAAAATACTAAGAAGACCTAAGAAAACAATTTTGTGTTAAAGGGATGGAGATTGCCTACATACAAATCAAGACATGATATAAAGCTCTATCAAGGGAAACAAAAGCAAAACGAACTATTGGGACTCCAGATAAAAAGCTTCTCCACAGTGAAGGAAACAATCAACAAAAGTAAAAGGCAGCTTATGGAATGGGAGATGATATTTGCAAATGAAATATCTGATAAAGGGATAGAATCCAAAATCCATAAAGAACTTACCAAACTCAACACCCAAAAAACAAATAATCCAATTAAGCAATAGGCAGAAGACATGAATAGACACTATCCCACAGAAGACACAGAGATGGCCAACAGACACATAAAAATATGCTCAACATCACTCCTCATCAGGGAAATACAAATCAAAACCACGATGAGATACTACCTCACATCAGTCAGAACGGCTAAAATTGACAAGACAGGAAACAACAGATGTTGATGAGGATGCAGAGAAAGGGGAACCTCTTACACTGCTGGTGGGAATGCAAACTGGGGCAACCACTCTGGAAAACAGTATGGAGATCCCTCAAAAAGTTAAAAATCGACCTACCCTACGACTCAGCATTTGCACTACTAGGTATTTACCCAAATGATACAAAAATACTTATTCGAAGGGGCATATCGCACCCAGTGTTTATAGCAACATTATTAACAATAGCTAACTTATGGAAAGAGCCCAAATATCCATTGACTGATGAATGGATAAAGAAGATGTGGTATGTATACAATGAATATCACTCAGCCATCAAAAAAGAATGTAATCTTGCCATTTGCAATGATGTGGATGGAGCTAGGGAGTATAATATTAAGTGAAATAAGTCAGGGAAAGACAAATACCATATGATCTCACTCATATGTGACATTTAAGAAACAAAACAGAGGAACATAGGGGAAGGAAAAAAAAAACAGAGAGAGGGAAGCAAACCATAAGAGACTCTTAACTACAGAGAAGAAATTGAGGGTTGATGGAGGGAGGTAGGGGAGTGATGGGCTAAATGTGATGGATATTAAGGAGGGCACTTGTTGTGATGAACACTGGGTGTTATATGTAAGTATCAAATCACTAAATTCTACTCCTGAAACCAATATTATACTATATGTTAACTAAGTAGAATTTAAATAAAACTTTGAAGCAAAAAGCTCTATCAGTTGGCATATGGATAGACAAACAGAGACATAAAAAAGAATACAAAGGATAAAAATGAACAATATAGACTATGTCATGTTGCAGTGGTAAAATAAAAAAAAATGATTCAAGAAATTAGTTTGCAAAAAATACACAATCTCACATATATACTTGTTATACCTCAAACTTACACAAGAGTATATGCCACATGGGGTAAAGACCACAATGTGAAAACCGAAACTTTTAAGTTATGAGGAGGAGAAGAATAGAGGACAGTGTCTTTATGAGATTTGAGTATTAGGAAATTTCCAAGATTCAAAAAGTACACAACATAAAGAAAGAGATTAATAAAGTTAATACAATAAAATTTAAGAACACTATGTACAATGCTAACCCATCACTGAAGTGATGGTATCACAGGTGGAAGCATGTGTCCAAACTCATCACTACGTATACATTAAACAAGTGCAATGTTTTGCATAGAAATTATATGTCAACAAAGGTTAAACAATGAAAATAAAAGTGAATTCAAAGATGATAAAAGAAAAAGAAGGTGCAGAAACCAGGGGAAGGACTTGTTATTTATATATATTTTTTTTATTTTTCAGATGAGATTAATGTTTATTTTTTTCACATTTACTTAATAATATTTTTAATTATATTATGTTAGTCACCATACAGTACATCCCTAGTTTTTGATATAAAGTTCCATGATTCATTAGTTGCGTATAACACCCAGTGCACCATGCAATACATGCCCTCCTTAATACCCATCACCAGTCTATCGCATTCCCCCACCCCCCTCCCCTCTGAAGCCCTCAGTTTGTTTCCCAGAGTCCATAGTCTCTCGTGGTTCCTTCCCCCTTCTGTTTACCTCCCCTTTCTTCTTCCCTTTCTTCTCCTACCGATCTTCCTACTTCTTATGTTCCATAAATGAGTGAAACCATATGATAATTGTCTTTCTCTGCTTGACTTATTTCGCTTAGCATTATCTCCTCCAGTCCCATCCATGTCTCAGCAAATGTTGAGAAACTGTTCTTTTTGATGGCTAATATTCCATTGTATATATGGACCACATCTTTTTTTTTTTTTTTTTAAGATTTTATTTTATTTGTGTGACAGAGAGACAGCCAGTGAGAGAGGGAACACAGCAAGGGGAGTGGGAGAGGAAGAAGCAGGCTCCCAGCCGAGGAGCCCGATGTGGGACTCGATCCCGGAACGCCGGGATCACGCCCTGAGCCGAAGGCAGACGCTTTAACGACTGCGCTACCCAGGCGCCCCCCTGGACCACATCTTTTTAATCCAGTCATCTGCTGAAGGGCATCTCAGCTCCTTCCACAATTTGGCTATTGTGGACAATGCTGCTATGAACATTGGGGTGCAGATGGCCCTTCTCTTCACTACATCTGTATCTTTGGGGTAAATACCCAGTAGTGCAATGGCTGGATCATGGGTAGCTCAAGTTTTAACTTTTTAAGGGACCTCCACACTGTTTCCCAAAGTGGCTATACCAACTTGCATTCCTACCAACAGTGTAAGAGGGTTCCCCTTTATCCACATTTGTTGTTTCCTGCCTTGTCCATTTTTGCCATTCTAACTGGCATAAGGTGGTATCTCAGTGTGGTTTTGATTTGAATTTCCCTGATGGCTAATGATTGAGCATTTTTTCATGTGTCTGTTAGCCATTTGTGTGTCTTCATTGGAAAAGTGTCTGTTCCTATTTTCTGCCCATTTTTTGATTTGATTATTTGTTTCACGTGTATTGAGTTTGAGAAGTTCTTTGTAGATCTTGGATACTAATCTTTTATCTGTAGTGTCATTTGCAAATATCTTCTCCCATTCCATGGGCTGCCTTTTAGTTTTTTTGATGGTTTTCTTGGCTGTGCAGAAGACTCCACCCCCAAACTACTAGAAGTTACAGAGCAATTCAGTAATGTGGCGGGATACAAAATCAATGCTCAGAAATCAGTTGCATTTCTAGACACGAGCAATGAGACTGAAGAAAGAGAAATTAGGGAATCCATTCCATTTACAATAGCACCAGAAATCATATGTTATCTTGGAATTAACTTAATCGGAGACGTAAAGGATCTATATTCTAGAAACTACAAATCACTCTTGAAAGACATTGAAGAAGACACAAAAAGATGGAAAAATATTCCATGCTCATGGATCAGAAGAGTAAACATAGTTAAAATGTCTATGCTACCCAGAGCAATCTACACTTTCAGTGCCATCCCGATCAAAATACCAATGACATTTTTCAAAGAACTGGAACAAACAGCCCTTAAATTTGTGCGGAACCAGAAAAGGCCCTGAATCACCAAGGGATTGTTGAAAAGGAAAAACAAAGCTGGGGGCATCACGTTGCCGGATTTCAAGCTGTACTATTTATATATTTTCTAAGATTTTATTTATTTATTTTAGAGAGAGAGAGAGAGCATGAGCAGGAGGGACAGAGGGAGAGGGAGAGAGAATCTCAAGCAGATTCTGTGCTGAGTGTAGAGTCCAACATGGGGCTTGATCTCATGAACCTGAGATCATGAGCTGAGCTGAAACCAAGAGTCAGACACTTAACCAACTGCACCACCCAGACGCCCCAGGGGAAGGACTTTTTTAAATGCACAAAATCAATAAAATATTGATTTATTCAGTAAACCTGCAAATAGTGAATAATGACTGTATGTAAGGCATTGGACATCAAGCAGAAAACAAAGTTCCTGTCCTCATGGAGCTTTTAATTCAGTGGGGAAGAGAGGGATATAGAAACTATATTTATATCTATATTATATATAGAAACAAATTTATCAGTCAGTAGAATAAGACTTGATGAAAGAGAGGGAGCTGGCCATTGAGAAATGTGAAGGAAGAGCATTCCAGACAGAGGGAAAAGCAAGCAGAAATGGCCTGAGACAGGAGTGTCCTTGGTGTGTTTGAGGAGGAGCAAGGAGGTTCGTGTGGCTGGAATTCATAGGCAGAGAGGAGTGGGGGAAGGAAAGGACATGAGATTAGGACTTCCCCAAGGTCCAGACCATATAAGTTACCTTTCACTTTTGCTATAAGATGGAAAAGTACTTGAGAATTTTGAGCAGATGAATGAATTAAGTTATCAGAGTTACATTTTATCAAGATCACTCTGGCTATGGGGTGGAGATGACAATGAGAAGGATAGGGCCAATGAAGACCCAGAAATAGGACTCAGAAAGCTACTGCAGATATTCAGAGTTGACGGTAGTCTGGATCTGGATGAAGGATGGACGGGCAGAGAGCAATCTTCATGTTTGGAAGGTAAAACCAACAGAACTGTCTCTCAACAATGGGAGAAGGACATAAGTCTTAAGTGTTCTACTTTGAAAAACTAGAAGAATAATATGGAAAACCCTCTAAAAGGTGGTAGGTTTAGGGGGACTGAGATGCCTACCAGGTATCAAACAGATGCCCATTTGATACTGGCTATATGAGTGTGGCATTCAGGGGACAGGTATAGGCTGGAGGATAAAATAGTGTGTTGCCTTCCTCTATATCACCAGTACTGAAAACCAAGACACTGGATTGGCCTGCTACATAAGTGAGGATACATAAAGCAGAGGCCTTGAGTTATGGATTAACTGGCAAAGTTCACTAAGAGAAGCAGCCAGTGAAGTAATGGGAGAGCCAAGACACGGTTGTGATTTGGAAGGCAAATGAATGAAGGGTTTCTGGAAGAGGTGCAAATATCACTATGAAATATTTCTAATTGGTCAAAACAGTGATTGAGGATTAAACATTTAATTTGGCACGTGGAAGACCCTGGTTACATTAATAGGAATTTTTTTGATACAAGGATAGAGACAGAAGAGTGATTGGAACTGATCTGAGAGAGAATAAAGGGAGTTTGGGGAGCTTTTGAGGAGTTTGTGGGGAAGTGAGGGGTGTGTGTGTGCGTTTAATGGGTTCATTATGATGTGTTTTATGGTTATAGTAATGACATCATTCAGCAGGAAAATGATGTAGGACAGCAATGGGACTATTATTGAACAATGTCCTTAGATCGGCGAGAGTAAAGGAATCAAGTGGGAAGGGATGCCTCAGCCTTAGAATTATAGGAGAGAAGAGCAAGCATGTGCGACTAGATAATAACAATGTGGTAGATTTTGAGGCTAGAAATATTCTTCTCTGAATGGACAATTACGGAGGGATCAGCCCTGAAAGATGGAAATATAGTCCCAACACAGTGCTTGGCCAGAGATAATACACATAGCAAACAATAATATAAATGCTTTTCATGTTCCTTAACATTTAGAGTTATTGCATGAAAAAAGCAGAGAACACTTGGTTGTGGGTGCAGAAGTCACTGAAAATTATAGGACTTTAGACAATGTAAAATAAAAATATAGGTTAAAAATAATAATCTAATTGTAAAAGAAGGAAATTGTACAGGTGAGACTTTTATCAACTTCTATACAAAGAATTACATAGGGAGAATTAAGCTACTAAGTAACATTTATAAGAAGAAAGGAGGGTTAAATTATTCATTTATTTTTTTTTCATTTCAAGTTTTTATTTAAATTCTAGTTAGTTAACATATATGGTAAAATTGGTTTCAGGTGTAGAATTTAATGATTCATCACTTACATATAACACCAAGGGCTCATCACAACCAGTGCCTCCCTTAATACCCATCACCCATCTAGTCCATCCCCTCCATCACCTCCCTCCATCAACCCTCAGAGTTAGTTCTCTGTAGTTAAGCATCTCTTATGGTTTGCTTCCCTCTCTGTTTCTACTTTATCATTCCTTCCCTTCCCCTATGTCCATCTGTTCTGTTTCTTAAACTCCATGTATGAGTAAAATCATATGGTATTTGTCTCTCTCTGATTTATTTCATTTAGCATAATAAACTCTAGTTCTATCTGTGTTATTGTAAATGATTATATTTCATTACTTTTTATGGCTGAATAACATTCCATCAGAGATATAGACACACACACACACACACACACACACACACACACACACAGCACATCTTCTTTATCAATTCATCAGTCAATGGACATTTGGGCTCTTTCCATAGTTTGTCTATTGTTAATAATGCTACTATAAACATTGGGGTGCATGTACCCCTTTGAACCTGTATTTTTGTATCCTTTGAATAAATACTTACTAGAGCAATTGTTGGGTTGTAGGTAGTTTTTTTGTTTTTTGTTTTTGTTTTTGTTTTGAAAGAGAGATAGAAAACATGCAGTAGGGGGCGGTGAGGGTCAGAGAGAGAGAGAGAGAGAGAGAGAGAGAGAGAATCCTAAGCAGGATCCACACTCAGGGCACAGCCTGATGAAGGGCTTGATCTGATGACCCTGAGATCATGACCTGAGCCGAAAACAAGAGTCAGACTTTTAACTGACTGAACCACCCAGGGGCCCTCTATTTTTAACTTTTTGAGAACCCTCCATCCTGTTTACCAGAATGGCTGCACCAGTTTGCACTCCCATTAAAGTGTAAGAGGGTTCCCTTTTCTCTGCATCCTCACCACCATCTGTTGTTTCCTGTGTTGTTAATTCTAGCCATTCTGACAGGTGTGAGAGAGTATCTCATCTGGTTCTGATTTACATTTCCCTGATGATGAGTGATGTTGAGCATCTTCTCATGTGTCTGTTAGCCATCTGGATGTCTTCTTTGGAAACTGTCTATTCATGTCTTCTGCCCATTTCTTAACTGGAATATTTTTTTTGGGGGTGTTGAGTCTGATACATTCTTTATATATATTAGATACTAACCCTTTATCAGATATATCGTTGCAAATGTCTTCACCTATTCCATAGGTTGTTTTAGTTTTGTTGTTTCTGTCACTGTGCAAAAGCTTTTTATCTTGATTATGTCCCAATAGTTCATTCTTGTCTTTGATTCTCTTGACTTTGGAGATGTGTCTAGTAAGAAGTTGCTATAGCCAATGTCATAGAGGTTGCTGCCTGTGTTCTCTAGGATTTTGATGGTTTCCTCTCACATTTAGGTCTCTCATCCATTTTAAATTTATTTTTGTGCATGGTGTAAGAAAGTGATCCAGTTTCTTTTTTTTGCTTCTTCCTGTCCAGTGTTCCTAACAACATTTTTGAAGAGAATGTCTTTTTTCCATTGGATATTCTTTCTTGCTTTGTCAAAAATTAGTTGACCATACAGTTGTGGGTCCATTTCTGAGTTTTCTATTCTAGTCCATTTAGCTCTATGTCTGTGTTTCTGCCAGTACCATACTGTCTTGATGACTAGAGCTTTGTAATACAGCTTGAGGCCCGGAGCTTCGATGCCTCCAGCTCTGGTTTTCCTTTTCAAAATTGCTTTGGCTATTTGGGATCTTCTGTGATTCCATACAAATTATAGGATTGTTTGTTCTAGTTCCATGAAAAATGCTGATGGTATTTTGATAAGGAATGCATTAAATGTGTAGATTGCTTAGATTGCTTTGGGTAGTATATGCAGGTTAACAACATTTGTTCTTCCAATCCATGACCATGGAATGTCCTTCCATTTCATGGTGTCCTCTTCCATATACTTCATAAGGGTTCCATAGTTTTCAGAGTACAGATTCGTTATCTCTTTGATTAGGTTAATTCCTAGGTATCTCATGGCTTTTGGTGCAATTTTAAATGGAATTGATTCCTTGATTTCTCTTTCTGTTGCTCCATTATTGGCATATAGAAATGAACAGATTTCTGTATGTTGATCTTATATCCTGTGACTTCGCCGAATTCATGTATCAGTTCTAGCAATTTTTTTGACGGAATCTTCCATGTTTTCTACAGAATATCAAGGTGTCTGCGAAGAGTGAAAGTTTGACTTCTTCCTTGCTGATTTGTATGCCTTTCATTTCTTTTTGTTGTCTGATTTCTGAGGCTAGCACTTTCAGTAACATGTTAAATAACAGTCATGAGAGTGGATAGCCCTGTCTTGCTCCTAACCATAGAGGAAAATATCTCAGCTTTTCCCTATTGAGGATGATATTACCTGTGGGTTTTTCATATATGGCCTTTATTATATTAAGGTATGTTCTTTCTAACCCTATTTTGTTGAGGGTTTTTATCAAGAATGGATGCTGTCGTTTGTCAAATGCATTTTCTGCATCTATTGATAAGATCATATGGTTCTTATCCTTTCTTTCATTAATATGGTGCATCACATTGATTGATTTGGGAATACCGAATCACCCCTGCAGCCTAGAAATAAATCCCACTTGATGGTGGTGAATAATGCTTTTATTGTTATGTTGGATTCAATTTGCTAGTATCTTGTTGAGAATTTTTGCATCCATTTTCAGCAGGGATTTTGGTCTGTAATTATCCTTTTTAGTGGGGTCTTTGATTTTGGAATCAAGGTAATTCTGGCCTGTAGAATGAATCTGGAAGTTTTCCTTCCATTTCTATGTTTTGGAACAGTTTCAAAAGAACAGGTATTATTTTTCTTTAAATGTCTGGTAGAATTCCCCTGAGAAGCCACCTGGCCCTGGACTTTTGTTTTTGGGAGGAACTTTTGATTACTGATTCAATTTCTTTTCTGCTTATGTGGATGCTCAAACTTTCTGTTTCTTCCTGATTCAGTTTCTAGGAATGTATCCATTTCTCCCAGATTGCCCAAATTGTTCGCATATAAATTTTCATAATATTCTGTTATAATTGTTCATATTTCTGTGGTATTGGTTGTGATCTCTCCTCTTTCATTTGTGATTTTATTTATTTGAGTCCTTTCTTTCTTTCTTTCTTTCTTTCTTTCTTTCTTTCTTTCTTTCTTTCTTTTTTTGGAAAAGTCTGGCTAGGGGTTTATCAATTTTGTTAATTCTTTCAAAGGATAAGCTCTTAGTTTCGTTGATCTGTTCTATGTTTTTTGTCGTTGTTGTTTCTGTATCATTTATTTATGCTTTGATTTTAATTATCCCCCTTCTTCTGCTGCTGGTAGGCTTTATATTCTGTTCTTTTCCCAGATCTTTTAGGAATAAGGTATTTGGGACTTTTCTTGTTTCTTGAAGAAGGCCTGTATTGCTATACCCTTCCCTTTCCTGCATCCCAAAGGTTTTGGACTCTTATGTTTTCATTTTCATTTGCTTCCATGTGTTTTTAAAATTTCTTCTTTAATTTACTGGTTAACCCATTCATTCTTTAGTAATATGTTCTTTAACGTCCATGCATTTGAGATCTTTCCAAATTTTTTCTTGTGGTTGACTTCAAGTTTCTTAGCATTTTGTTCTGTAAGTATGCATGGTATGATCTCAATCTTTTTGTACTTGTTGAGGCCTAATCTGTGATATAGTATGTAATCTATTCTGGAGAATGTTCCGTGTGCACTTGAAAAGAATGGTTATTCTGCTGCTTTAGGAAGAATGTTCTGTATATATCGGTTAAGTCCACATGGTCCAGTGTGTCATTCATTGTTGTGGTCATTTACAAGAAATACATGGTCCAGTGTGTCATTTCCTTGTTGATTTTCTGCTTAGATGATCTGTCTAATGCTGTAAGTGGGGGTGTTAGAGTCCCCTACTATTATTGTATTATTATCAGTGAGTTCCTTTATGTTTGCTATTATTGATTTATATATTTGGGTGCTCCCACATCTGGAGCATAAATATTTACAACTGTCAGATTTTCTTGTTGGATAGACCCCTTAATGATGATATAGTGCCTTTCTTCATCTTTTATTACAGTCTTTGGTTTAAAATCTAGTTTGTCTGTTATACATATGGCTACTTCAGCTTTCTTTTGACATCCATTACCCTGATAGATGGTTCTCCACCCCCCTCACTTTCAATCTTCAGGTGACTTTAGGTCTAAAATGAGTCTCTTACAGGCAGCATATAGATGGGTCTTGTTTTTTTTTTTTTTTTTTTTTTTTTTAATCCATTGGGATACCCAGTGTCTTTTGATTAGAGCATTTAGTCCATTTATATTCGGAGTGATTATTTTTTTAAGATTTAATTATTTATTTGAGGGAGAGAGGGAGAGAGGAAGAATCTCAAGCAAAATCTGTGCTGAGCACATAGCCCAACAAAGGGCTTGATCCCATGACCCTGTGATCATGACCTGAGCCAAAACCAAGAGTCAGACACTTAGCCTACTTGAACCACCCAGGTATCCCCATTCAGAATGATTACTGATAGATATGAATTTAGTACCATTGTATTATTTATAAATTCTGTGTTTCTGGAGATTTTCTCTGATTCTTTCTAATCTTTGTTGCTTTCAGTCTTTCTCACTCAATGAGTCCCTTTTAATATTTCTTGCAGGGCTGTGTAAGTGGTCTTGAACTCCTTTAGCTTTTGTTTGTCTGGGAAATTATTTGTCTCTCCTACTACTCTGAATGACAGCCTTGCTGGATAAAGTATTCTTGGCTGCATGTGTTCCCATTCAGCACATTGAATATATCATGCCACTTTCTTCTGGCCTGCCAAGTTTCCCTGGGAAGATCTGCTGTCAACCTTATTTGTCTTCTAAGGATTTTTTTTTTTTCCTTTGCTACTTTCAGGATTATTTCCTTATTTGTGTATTTCGGAAATTTTTCAAATATATTATTTAATATTTAAAAATTAATCAAGAAAAGAATTGAAAATCATTATATCGTCAAATATTAGGCAGCATGTGGAGTAGGGCAGTGTTTCTCTATCAGTGAGAAACTGCCCCAAAACACAGTCACTTAAAACAATGAGCCATTACTATTGTTCACAAGGTGATCAGTCACCCCTGTGGTTCTTCTTGGTTCTGGGGTTACCCATGTCTCTAAGATCATCTGCACACAGGGTAGGCATCTCCATGTGATGTCTCTGATCCTCTAGCAATCTAGCCAGGCTTGTTCATGTGGACCTTCAGACGTCCAAGAGGGAGAAATGGACCACAGGTCTGCCGATCTGGCAAAGAGCTGCACAGGGTCCATTTACTGCATCACAGGCAACACCAAGTCAGAGTTGAGTTTATACTCAGACAAAAGGATACAAAGAGACTCCTGATGGGGGTCATCAATTACATCAGCACTATACTGAGTGCTTTTTAAAAGCACAGGACAAAAATTCTCACTGATGTAAGCTAAGCATATAATTGTGGTTATTTTGTGGTGTGAGATTAAAGAAGGCAGATGATCTTACTCCATTTCATAAAAATTTCACTATTTAATTTTCATAGCAAACATCTACTGTTTAAAAAACTAATCTCAAGTCAAAGAGTCAATAAACTGAAATATACACATTTTCCCAGGACTGGCAAGTACACAGATCAGGAAGGAAAGAAGAAAAGACATCACTTACCTGGGTTTTTAAAAACAGTGACAGGAACAGCACTGTTTGTCTGGCTCCAGTCAGTTTCCTGCTCCCCATAAGCCTTGAAAACTCACACCTCACTTCAGGGGCTGAGTGGGTGTCCATGGTGAGGCCTCTCTGCCATTCAGTGACTAAGGGGTGGCACAGAGACGATGAGGGTCAATTTGACTGCAAAACAGAACACAGCCTGTGTGTGAGACTAAAGAGGAAAGACAGGTTTGCTTCCTGTTTTCCAAAGGAAGTAAGATACATATCAGAAAAAGAGTCAAATTCTATCTCTGCACTGACAAGAGATTTAGAAAATCTGTAGTTTCCCATTTAGGCAACACCAGCACGCCAGTCCACTGAGAGCAAAGGGAGAAGGCTGCTTTCATTTTCACTACCTTTCCTGCCCAGAGAGCCAGAGCAGCAATGGCTGGTGAGTGCCTCCGTTTTTCTGCCATTTATGTCTGTGTTTTGGGGGAGTTACAGCTCAGGAGGAGGAGTGTAGGACAGGAGACGGAGCCCGGAAGGGGGCTCTCAGGAGACAGGACTGTTTTACTCTGGGAATGTAGGGAATGGGAGCTTGGGGCACAGTAAGGAAGTGTGCTAGAAGACAAAGTATTTTAGCTGAGAAGTTACAGCTTTTTGGGGGGAAAAATGTGTAAAAATCTGAACCTACATTCTCAGAACTTTCCTGTGATTTTAGTCTTTTCTTTGAACTCATACTGACTTAGTGTTCTAACCACTTAAGTGTTCCCATCAGGGTAAGGGGCCATCCAGTTGAAGAGGGGGTATTTCATTTCCCCCCTATTTCTGCTCTCTGTATGACCTTTTGTTTCCAGCAGTGAGCAAGTCAGCCACAATGTGAGCTCTCAGTCTCAGAATACAGACCCGCCCTGCCAGGCCTGGCCAGGGAAACAAACGAGCCCTCTTCCATACGTGGTAATACTTTTACGCTTTACTTCTACCCATATTAACTACAGTGTGTTTTTAAAAGAGGTATTGATAAAAGTGACAGGAAGCGAAGCGAGCACAGGTGATAGCAAGCTGAAATTCTGCAGCCATCACTAAGCTACTTAGTGAAGTTGTTTTCCTTCCCTGAGGCTCATTTTCTCCACCAGTAAAAAAGCATAGGATCCTGGAAGATTGGAGCTACTCTGTGTGTGGTCCTCAGAACAGTAGCTTTGATATCACCTGAGACGCTGGGAGAAGTAAAGATTCATGCACACGACTCTGACCTATCGAATAGGTTTCTAGGAATGGGGTGCAGGGAGCTCTGCTTCCCAAGCTCTCAGATACTCTCCCTGTTAAATTTGAGAACCATGGGCCTACAATCAGAGATCTAACATCCTGTCAATACCTAAAACCCTATTGTTCTCACAGAGAAGAGATCACCACAAGACCCAGTCAACGAGATAAAGGTGATTGCCAGCACCATGTTTGGTAGCTTCCTGGAGGACTTGAGGGAAAAGAAGGTGTTAGATAAGAAAGAGCTACAAACAATAGGGAAAAAAGTGAATGTCATCGTGAATAAAACTGAAAACCTGGTTGGTGATTTCACTGAGAAAACTCAAGTGGTAGGCCAAGTATTTATGGACCATTTCGTCAATTCCAAGAGCCTGTTGAGTTTAAGTGAGTATCTTGGGCCAAAGAACTACTAACTTATGCTTTATCTGCTCTCTTATGCAATCTCTGTCTTATTTCTTTTTGCGAGTGGAGAACAAACTATCCACATCTCTAGTACTTTCTTTGCCTGATGAACTTACATAAGACAGCAAAAGCCCCCAGTCCATGTGCCAGCATCCAACATCACTTTACACTCCTGCAAATCTTCTTCTTCCCTCAGCAACTGCCACCTTCAATGATCCCTTAACATTTCTTATTCACTGTATGACATCTCCCCCTGCTAAAACGTAAACTCCACGAAGCATGGAGCTTTGTCTGCTCTGTTCATGAAGAGAGCCCCAACTCAAGGAAATGGCACCGGACACATAAAAGGTGCTCAGTAGACACTTGTGAAATGCATAAATGGTGCTGGAGCTCTAGTAAACTCAGGGACAGTCTTCAGCTAATCTGTGCTACTCTGGCCACACACTGTGAACTCCAGAGTTATTCCCACATGCAAAATGTTCAACAGAAAAAAAAAAAAACAAAAAAAAAACAAAAAAAAAACAATCCACTGTCTTCTGCTTAGTTGTGGCTTGGCCCAAGAGATAAATCTCTGAGAACCCAGACTGTCTTTGTTAAAGGACTACCTAGGGAATTTGGGAAACATAAGAGTATCTTTCATTCTGAAGCATGAGTTGGCACTCTCTTTCTCTGAAAGGTCAAGAGAGTTAATATTTTAAGTTTTTTGGACCAAACTTTCTCTGTCACAGTGACTCAAATCTGATGCTGTGGCATAAAATTAGCAGTAGTTAGTAAGTACAAAATGACTGTGGATGTGTTCCAATAAAGCTTTATTGACAAAAACTGGTGTTGAACTGACCTTGGCCTGTAGGCCAAAGTTTCCTGGAAACTCTGTCTCTTCCTTCACTTGGCACAAAGACACAGTCCCCTAAGACAAACCTGGAGCTTAGAAAATGAGCCAAATTTCCATGCTTCATCGGGTAACCCCACATGAAATATCGTCATTTTCTTCTGAGTACAAGGGCAAGAGTTTCAAGTGTGTAGGTTCTAGAAACCTACTTCTGCTAACAAGTCTTCTGTTTCTAATCTTTCAGAATCTCACGCTGAAAATGAGGATGATGAATCTGAGAGCAGCAAGTCTTCTCTGACAGGTAAGCACCTTTAAATCTCACATCACAAATGAAAACTCTCAGACCACTAGGGCTGTCAGAAGGCACTGCAGTCAAGACCTAGGAAACTATGTTTTTAGTTAATTTCCATCTCTAGAAATAATGTTCAGCAGAGAGCATTGATCCTTAACTTTTTGTTCATTCCACTTCAGACTCTGAAATAATCAGAAGGAAGTGGAGAAGAAGAAAATGCGGAGTCATCCCAGGCACTGGCTCTCCCCCTAGCAGATGCCACGAAACCCAGTGGCTCATGCAAACCCTCATACCTCACTCAGGGTAAGGCCCTAAGTGACAGGGGCCCTAAGTTACAGTGGAGAGACCAGAGATGGGTTCAGAAATTCTGGGTTATTTCTTCCTTCTGCGTCCACCCAAGTAAAAGTAAGGTCAGCAATTATGTCCCTGCTCTTCCATCCTCTAAGAATCTGGAAGTGAAAGTGAAGATCATGAAATCAGGGAGAAGGCTGGAGGCCACACGCATGGCTTCTGCCTATGGCAGGCAGTGTCACGGACGCTTGGTGACATTCTGTGAGTGAAGGCAGATGGAGGGGCCGTATGCTGTACTGGAAAGAGAACTGGAATAAAACCCAAGCAATCTCTACACTGAGCCCAACACGGCCACCTACTAACCATGTTCTCTGGTGTAAATAATCCAACCTTTCTGAGACTCATAGTTTTCAATGAGATTAATAAGATCTTTAAAAGTTTCATAAATCATCAAACAGATAAGCAAGTATCAACTGCATAAACAGAACAAGGATGTGATTAAGAAAAGCACGTTAGAAATTACACAACAGGACTAGTCGCATACACTGTGTGATCACTAAAGAAACGGATCCATTACTGAACCACATTAAGGAATCACAGTGTCTAGAGAGGGGCTACAGGAGTGTTGTGCTTTAAGTACCATATTTTCAGAAGTTCTGGACAAGCCTACAAAGGCATAAACACTTTGTAATCTTTAGTCGCCAGTATATCCTTTCATACACACACACACACACACACACACAAGAACTGAAAACCTACTGTCTACTATTCTAATCACTGTTTGTAGCAGTAAACAAGATAAATGAAGAGCCTTCTTTCATGAAGTTGACAGGGTAGTGAAGGTACACAGATAGCAAACACAGAAAAACTATATAGTACAATTCCGGAAATGGACAAGAGAAAAGAGGCGAGGCACGTGGGCCAGGGTGAGCAATTATGAGAACTCACTTGAGGTGCTGTTTCAGTGCATACTTGAGTAGAGAGGGAGGGGGCTGTGCCACCCTCTATAGCAAAAGGATCCCATGGAAGGGAAGGAAGCCCAAGGGCGCTGAGAAGAAATGGACTTGTCACGTCACAAGGCCAATCTGATGGGAGAGCATGAAACTGGGGGGACACGGTAGGAGGAGCTGTTATGGACTCAGGCTGAAGCTACCATACTACTTTCGGCCTTTTTGAAAGTGAGAAAGAACTGGATTTTATTTGCAACAGAAAGCCTTTAGGAGTTTTTAAGTGGAGGAGTGATAAAGAGGCCCAGCATCAGAAAGGCTAAAGGTGTTCAAATATTTCGGTTCAGAGATAATAGTATCTAGGCTGCCTTGTACCAATGGTGAGGATGACAAGTGGTGATATCTGGACCTCTTTTGGAGGCAGAGTTGACAAAAGCATAATTAGAAATAAACATAATGCACTTTACTCTGACCCATCAAATTAGGTTTCTGGGAATGGGGTGCAGGGAGCTCTGCTTCCCAAGCTCTCAGATACTCTCCCTGTTAAATTTGAGAACCATGGGCCTACAATCAGAGATCTAACATCCTGTCAATACCTAAAACCCTATTGTTCTCACAGAGAAGAGATCACCACAAGACCCAGTCAACGAGATAAAGGTGATTGCCAGCACCATGTTTGGTAGCTTCCTGGAGGACTTGAGGGAAAAGAAGGTGTTAGATAAGAAAGAGCTACAAACAATAGGGAAAAAAGTGAATGTCATCGTGAATAAGACTGAAAACCTCGTTGATGATCTCACTGAGAAAACTCAAGTGGTAGGCCAAGTATTTATGGACCATTTCGTCAATTCCAAGAGCCTGTTGAGTTTAAGTGAGTATCTTGGGCCAAAGGACTACTAACTTATGCTTTATCTGCTCTCTTATGCAATCTCTGTCTTATTTCTTTTTGCGAGTGGAGAACAAACTATCCACATCTCTAGTACTTTCTTTGCCTGATGAACTTACATAAGACAGCAAAAGCCCCCAGTCCATGTGCCAGCATCCAACATCACTTTACACTCCTGCAAATCTTCTTCTTCCCTCAGCAACTGCCACCTTCAATGATCCCTTAACATTTCTTATTCACTGTATGACATCTCCCCCTGCTAAAACGTAAACTCCACGAAGCATGGAGCTTTGTCTGCTCTGTTCATGAAGAGAGCCCCAACTCAAGGAAATGGCACCGGACGCATAAAAGGTGCTCAGTAGACACTTGTGAAATGCATAAATGGTGCTGGAGCTCTAGTAAACTCAGGGACAGTCTTCAGCTAATCTGTGCTACTCTGGCCACACACTGTGAACTCCAGAGTTATTCCCACATGCAAAATGTTCAACAGAAAAAAAAAACAAAAAAAACAAAAAAAACAATCCACTGTCTTCTGCTTAGTTGTGGCTTGGCCCAAGAGATAAATCTCTGAGAACCCAGACTGTCTTTGTTAAAGGACTACCTAGGGAATTTGGGAAACATAAGAGTATCTTTCATTCTGAAGCATGAGTTGGCACTCTCTTTCTCTGAAAGGTCAAGAGAGTTAATATTTTAAGTTTTTTGGACCAAACTTTCTCTGTCACAGTGACTCAAATCTGATGCTGTGGCATAAAATTAGCAGTAGTTAGTAAGTACAAAATGACTGTGGATGTGTTCCAATAAAGCTTTATTGACAAAAACTGGTGTTGAACTGACCTTGGCCTGTAGCCAAAGTTTCCTAACCCCTACTCTAGAGCACAATATATACATGAGTGTATTCCTAATACTCGGCACATCATTCTGGGATCATTTTATTGTTGCTGAACGACCATGGAACTTTTACAGAGGTGTGTAAATTATTTCCTCAGCATGAAAAATGCTATTGCAGAAAAACCTTGATTAAAGAATTTGATTATTCCTTGAATTATATAAACAAGAAAATAATGAGCTCTTCATTGTTTCCTAGAAACTCTGTCTCCTCCTTCACATTGCAGAAAGACACAGTCCCTTAAGACAAACCTGGAGCTTAGAAAATGAGCCAAATTTCCATGCTTCATCGGGTAACCCCACATGAAATATCGTCATTTTCTTCTGAGTACAAGGGCAAGAGTTTCAAGTGTGTAGGTTCTAGAAACCTACTTCTGCTAACAAGTCTTCTGTTTCTAATCTTTCAGAATCTCACGCTGAAAATGAGGATGATGAATCTGAGAGCAGCAAGTCTTCTTCTCTGACAGGTAAGCACCTTTAAATCTCACATCACAAATGAAAACTCTCAGACCACTAGGGCTGTCAGAAGGCACTGCAGTCAAGACCTAGGAAACTATGTTTTTAGTTAATTTCCATCTCTAGAAATAATGTTCAGCAGAGAGCATTGATCCTTAACTTTTTGTTCATTCCACTTCAGACTCTGAAATAATCAGAAGGAAGTGGAGAAGAAGAAAATGCGGAGTCATCCCAGGCACTGGCTCTCCCCCTAGCAGATGCCACGAAACCCAGTGGCTCATGCAAACCCTCATACCTCACTCAGGGTAAGGCCCTAAGTGACAGGGGCCCTAAGTTACAGTGGAGAGACCAGAGATGGGTTCAGAAATTCTGGGTTATTTCTTCCTTCTGCGTCCACCCAAGTAAAAGTAAGGTCAGCAATTATGTCCCTGCTCTTCCATCCTCTAAGAATCTGGAAGTGAAAGTGAAGATCATGAAATCAGGGAGAAGGCTGGAGGCCACACGCATGGCTTCTGCCTATGGCAGGCAGTGTCACGGACGCTTGGTGACATTCTGTGAGTGAAGGCAGATGGAGGGGCCGTATGCTGTACTGGAAAGAGAACTGGAATAAAACCCAAGCAATCTCTACACTGAGCCCAACACGGCCACCTACTAACCATGTTCTCTGGTGTAAATAATCCAACCTTTCTGAGACTCATAGTTTTCAATGAGATTAATAAGATCTTTAAAAGTTTCATAAATCATCAAACAGATAAGCAAGTATCAACTGCATAAACAGAACAAGGATGTGATTAAGAAAAGCACGTTAGAAATTACACAACAGGACTAGTCGCATACACTGTGTGATCACTAAAGAAACGGATCCATTACTGAACCACATTAAGGAATCACAGTGTCTAGAGAGGGGCTACAGGAGTGTTGTGCTTTAAGTACCATATTTTCAGAAGTTCTGGACAAGCCTACAAAGGCATAAACACTTTGTAATCTTTAGTCGCCAGTATATCCTTTCATACACACACACACACACACAAGAACTGAAAACCTACTGTCTACTATTCTAATCACTGTTTGTAGCAGTAAACAAGATAAATGAAGAGCCTTCTTTCATGAAGTTGACAGGGTAGTGAAGGTACACAGATAGCAAACACAGAAAAACTATATAGTACAATTCCGGAAATGGACAAGAGAAAAGAGGCGAGGCACGTGGGCCAGGGTGAGCAATTATGAGAACTCACTTGAGGTGCTGTTTCAGTGCATACTTGAGTAGAGAGGGAGGGGGCTGTGCCACCCTCTATAGCAAAAGGATCCCATGGAAGGGAAGGAAGCCCAAGGGCGCTGAGAAGAAATGGACTTGTCACGTCACAAGGCCAATCTGATGGGAGAGCATGAAACTGGGGGGACACGGTAGGAGGAGCTGTTATGGACTCAGGCTGAAGCTACCATACTACTTTCGGCCTTTTTGAAAGTGAGAGAGAACTGGATTTTATTTGCAACAGAAAGCCTTTAGGAGTTTTTAAGTGGAGGAGTGATAAAGAGGCCCAGCATCAGAAAGGCTAAAGGTGTTCAAATATTTCAGTTCAGAGAGAAAAGCTTTTAGACTGTGGGGTTGTACTAACAGAGAGGATGAAAAGTGGTGACAACTCCACCTCTTCTGGAGGTAGAGTCAACAAAGACTACGGATGGACAGACGTGGGCTAATGTAGGAAGAAGAGAAATCAGGATGACAATTGGTTTTCTTTGGCAACTAAGTGAAGGTACAATTAACTGAGGTAGAAGAAAACTTGTAGTTGAAGGAAAACTCAAGAGAAACAGAGAGGCATGGACAAATATTAGGAGTCCTTCCCTGTACATGTCACATGATGTGTGTAGTACATCCCAGGGTAGACATTGAATCCACCAGTGGAGTAAACCAAGTTGTTCACAGAAGAACCAGGCCTGGGAATAGCTCTGAGGATTCTGGAGCATGTAGCCAGTAGGTAAGATGGCGTGCCTGCAGACACTGCCTGGGCAGAGTGCTCAGAGAGGATAACAGAGGGTGTAGCGTAGAACGACCCAACTTTTAGATGTGTGGCCGGAAAGCGAGTGCCAGCAGCTTGAGGAAGAATGGCCACAACACACAGCATCACAGAAGCCTGGAGAACACTCTTCACGGAAAAGATGTGTTCTGCCATGTTAAATGCTGAAAAGCAACAAATAGTCAGTGGGAACCTTGATCCCAAGGATTTGAGCGGGACAGTGACAGCCAGTGTCCATTGCATACAAGAACAAAATGAGAGTTGAAAAAATAGTAACAGTGCAAAGGGACACCATCTTTAAAGAGTTGTGTTGAGACGTGGAGCCCAGGCACAGGACAACAGCTGGAGGAGAAGGGCGTGGAGGGGAGGTGTCTGTGAGAGAGAGGGGTGTGAAGGCATGTGATATGCCAGGGAGAGAACACAGGAGGGGGAAGAGGAGACACAGATGGGACAGGTCTGAATAACGTCTGAATAAAGTCAAGTTCTTGCGGGTGAGAGGAAGTGGAATTCAGGGCACAAGGAGAGTCACTTAGATAGGAGGAAGCATATTTCTTCCTTTTTTGGGAGGGGAAGGACAATAGATGGGGAAAGATGCAGGCAAATTAACAGACTGGTTGGTTCAAAAGATGAAATCATTCTTACACAAAAATACCGAAAGGAACAGAAGGCTTGTTTCCCTTTGGGAAACAAAAGGCAGGAGGCACAGGACAGGTACTTGGTGGCTCTTTTCAAGTATTTGAAGGTAACAATTCATTAACAAGCAGTTATAAACTTTTAATCTGCGCCACACAATCATTCTAGATGCTGGAAATACAAAAATTAAACACACCTTCCCTGAAACACAATTAATAAACACACATACAGTAAACACAATTAAGATAAAATATAATCATTGTTTTTCTGGGGAGATTTACATAAAATAATCGAAGCACAAGGTAAGATATATTGAAGCCACAAAAATATTCACGAGCTTTCAGCGGGAAAGGAAATAGACATTTTTCTAGATGGTCCCAATGCATGAAATACATACCGTTGCTTACAAGGTTCACCCTTTGTGATCCTCAGAACCGTTCAGAGTGCTTTAGAACATGCAAGTTCCCCGTTAGTGAAGACATTTCACTAGTGGTAATAACACAGTAGGGATATTGTGAGTAGAGTTCAGATATCTGAATAATGACTTGACTAGGCCAGATAAGCATGAGGCCTCCTTCCAAATCTTGGGTACTGTGCTCCTGTGAGTCTAATGTGCTGGGTATGAAACATTAGCCCATGGCATGGCCACTGACAAATGGAAACTGGTGGTGGGATCAGCAAGAAGCAAAAAGAAAGAGGGTACTCAAGGTTTTTGTTTTTGTCATTTTTTATACAAAATGGTTTTCTTGCTATATTAAGCTTTTTGAAGGGATGGCAGTAAGCGTTTCCAAAGAAGGAGAGCCCAGTGAAAAGAGCTTCGTGACTGCAAGTGGGGGGTGCTCCTCCCTAAAGAGTTATTTTTTTCACTCGTAGTTATTCAGGAACTCCAGGCTTCCCAAATGGACGTGCTGAAGCTTTGTCCCTGTAAGCATTCGCAGGAACCGAAGACTATAAGAGCACAGGAGGTAACACGCTCTGGAGGAACACGTATGACTGTCCACTCAAACCGCATCCTGGGAACTCACTGGGAATTTTAGTTCTTGATACAGATGCCTTTGGATCAGCCCAAAACGTGCAGGATATTATTAGTCATGTCATCTAATTAAGTGGTCCTTCCATCAGATTTCCCGCCAGTTTCAGCCGGTCCTCCAACATACTTGAAACTCTTCCCCACCATCGAACCAAAGCCAGGTCCCCAGAGCCCATGCTCAGCTACACTACGTGCTTTCAGTCTGGAGTCCTGTGTCTTTCGTCATGAGGACCAATTTCCATCCCCAAGTTCTCCAGCCACCCGTTCTGTAATCCTAAGGGCCTGTTTTGGGTGGACTTCGGAGGCAAAAGTGGGGAGGCCGCATGTAACTCACCCTGTGTCTGTTATTTGCAGATATATCCAGTGATGGAGAAGGAGGGCCGAACACGCCTGGCCCTCATCATTTGCAACAAAGAATTTGACTACCTTTCTGATCGAGAAGGCTGTGAAAATGACATTTTGGGGATGCAAGGCCTGCTTGAGAACCTTGGATATTCGGTGGTTATTAAGGAAAATCTCACAGCTCTGGTAATGGCCCAGGATAGTGGGATAAGCTTCCTTCCTTCCCTTTCTATCCTGGACTTCTTCCTTCACAGCTGGAAAAAACAGTGCATGTTACAGGAGTTCTCTTTCTCCAGAATAGGCATCCCTGGGTTTCGGCCTCTTCCAATGCACATTTTTAGAGCGAAGATTTATAGAGTAGTATTTCACTAAAAATGTTGGATCTTTCTAATATTCTCAGTTTGGGAGGCACCGATGACTTGATAGTCTGTGTGAGACACAACTCTGAGGCCTTTATATAATTTCTATATTATGTGTCTAAATGTAAAGCCAAGTACGCAGTCAAAAAAAAAAAAAAAAAAAGATTGTGAGCACACACACACACAAAGTTGTGATCCTGGCTCGACCAAAAAATATCGGGACAACCACCATGGTTTTGACAAACCATTTCAAACCTCAGAAGGAATTTGTTAAGTGTCTCTAATGTCAATAGGAAACAGTCCCTTAGTCTCTGTCTCACTCTTTTTTAATAAAAACTTAGGGGAACCCCAACATGGAATACAGATGAAAGCAAAGCCTTCTGGTGGGGGACCTGCCACACCTCCCATGCCTTATCCTCCACCTCCCAGCACCTCCACCAGCTTCAGGTTCTACTGAAAACCACTGGGCTACAGGCTGTATGAAAAACCTGCTCAGGGTGCCTGGGTGGCACCACGGTTTGAGCACCCCACTCTGGGTTTCGGCTCAGGTCATGATTTCAGCATCCTGAGACCCAACCCTGTGTTGGGCTCCATGCTCAGCATGGAGTGTGCTTGAGATTCTCTCTCCCTCTGCCCTGCCCCCAGCTCTCTCTCTCTCTCAAATAAATAAATAAATAAATAAATAAAACCAAAAAAACAAAAACCAAAAAGCCCCTGCTAACCTTTACATTCTATATGTCTGATTTCCTGGTTTTACGTCAGAACGAAATTTCTCTTACAATTCCATTCTGTGCACACGGTCTGATTCCTTAATGCCTGCTCCGTCTACAGTTTGAGTGCAAACCGTATATGGAGAGCTGGTAGGTAGTAACTCCGGAGACTCTTTCAGGAAATGAAAGAGGAGCTGAAGGACTTCGCTGCCCGCCAAGAGCACCACTTCTCCGACAGCACGTTCCTGGTGTTCATGTCCCACGGCACCCTGGATGGAATCTGTGGCACAAAGCACAGAGATGAAGAGCCAGACATTCTCTCTGATGACACCATCTTCCAGATTTTCAACAACCGTAGCTGCTGGAGTCTCAAGGACAAGCCCAAGGTCATCATCACGCAGGCCTGCCGTGGCAGTGAGTTGGGCTCGGGGGACCAGGGAAGGGCCATGCACCTTTTTCAATTCGCCCAGCAGCTAGCTTTCGTGTTCCCAGGAAGGAGTGACAGAAACAACATTTTAGAACTGCACTCAGGTCTGGTCCAGACGAAATTAAGTCTGGGAGTGCCTGGGTGGCTCAGTCGCTGAAGCGTCTGCCTTCGGCTCAGGTCATGATCCCAGGGTCCTGGGATCGAGTCCCATGCTGGGCTCCCTGCTCAGTGGGAAGTCTGCTTCTCCCTCTCCATCTGGTGTTCTTTCATGTGCTCACATACTCGGTTGCTCTCTCTCTCTCAAAAAAATAAATGAATAATCTTAAAAAAAAAGAAATTAAGTCTGTATCATTTTTTAAGAAGTATGAAGCACACTAGAATAATGAATGTCCCGATCCTTTGGGACTAGGTCATTCTAAAATGTCAGTGGGCTCTGTAGAGTTCCCAGTCAGTGAGGTGGTTTTTCTAGTAGAAACAGACTTACATTTTTAATAAATCCCATATCAGAATGTACTGAA
The DNA here is from genome assembly GCF_024610735.1 of Ursus americanus. Classification (NCBI taxonomy): domain Eukaryota; kingdom Metazoa; phylum Chordata; class Mammalia; order Carnivora; family Ursidae; genus Ursus; species Ursus americanus. Next base: position 61,277,990 of record NC_142142.1, read on the forward strand.
GTATGGGCATAGTGGTAAAAGAGATTGTGTGTGTGTAACTCCTTTCATAAGAAAAGGGTCTCTCTCCCAGGAGGTGACGGGGCCATCTGGGTGACCGATATGGGAGAAGCGTTAGCGTGGACGTATTACCAGCCCTTGCAGCGCTACGTCTCCAGTGATGCCATAGAAAAGACCCACGTGGAGAAGGACTTCATCGCTTTCAAATCTTCAACTCCACGTAAGTGACTTCAGAGAGCAGTCTCTCAATCTCCTGTCACAGGCTTGGCTATGATCCTACCTGACCACTAACAGATGGACATTTTCTCTCTAATGATAGGTTTTGTAGAGAAGAGGTTTAAAATATTGAGATCATTTTTATAACTAGAAAGCCGTAAGTCTTCATTTTGGAGGAAACTTTCAAAGTAAGCTGGACTTTTGTGAGGGTCCAAACTTAAAATAGTGTAACTGTAAATGAACGGAGTCGTTTCTGTCTGCTTGCTCACCATAGCAGTCACACGGACGTGCATCTTAGTCCCAAAGCTGGTCCACCCGATCACCTACCAGCAGTTACGCAAGGCAATCAGTAACCCTGTAATACTTGCTCCACACGTTCTAGAACCTCTTGGCTGGTTATTTGAATCTAGTCTTAAAAAATTAGTTAACATTCAAATACCTGACTTCGGTATAATATAGCCAATGACTGAAAATCCTTTGGCAGGAAAGACACAGTAGACAGAAACAGAAGATATGCCAAGTCGATCACAGTCAAACCTGCAGGAAATCTATTTAACAGTCATCTATGATATTGTTTTGTGAATGATGTATAGAACTGGGGCAATTTCCAGAATCTAGCTGATACAAGTCACAATTCTTTTTTTTTTAATTTATTTTTTTTAAAGATTTTATTTATTTGTCAGAGAGAGAGAGAAAGAGCACAAGCAGGGGGAGTGGCAGGCAGAAACAGGCAGAAGGAGAAGCAGGCTCCCCACAGAGCAAGGAGCCTGACATGTGGCTCGATCCCAGGACCCTGGGATCCTGACCTAAGCCGAAGGCAGACGCTTCACGGACGGAGCCACCCAGGCGCCCCACACAAGTCACAATTGTAAGTTGTAAGTGCTCTGGTGTAGTGATGACAAACTTCGATGTGCACAGAATGTCATTAGATGTAGAGTTCTGATTCGTAGGTCCAGAGGAGGGCCTGCGATTCTGATGGCCCATGAGGATGCTCTGAGTCTAGTCTGGGGAAACAGGAAACAGGCCGCGCAGGGAACACCCATCCCGTACCTGGAACAGCTCTACTTTGTCTCACATGATGGAGTTTGAATGGAGTTTTATTCAAAAGCAGAGCTCTCTACTTTTAGCTACTAACGGAAGTTAAAAAGGCACAAAGGGCCTGATGTACGCTCTAAGAGACTGTTTAAATAAGTGAAGGGCGTGGAGTCCAATATGTGTAATTCCGGCTTTCCTTTGTGTTCCCGTAACGATGAGCTGAGACGGAGCTGGTGCTGGGTGCAGGGTGCACAGCTGAAACAGACGCACAGGCTGAGCCTTTCGGGGTGTAGTCAGAGCAGAGGCACAGAGACGAGCTGAGCAGAAAATACATGCACGACCGCACACAAATAAATAATGATCATCAACTGTGCTAAGTGCTTTCAGGAAAAATGTGTTGAAAAGTGAAGGAGTTAACTGTGTCAGTGGTAAGAGAAGGACAGTGTACACAGAGGACTTAGGAAAGAGAGGAGTTGGAAAACAGGCCCAGTGTGTCTGCAGCACTGAGCCAGGGGCCAGGACCAAGAGGGAGGTCGGAGGGGAGGCAGGGGCCGTATAATTTGAAACCTCATACGTTAGGGAAGGATTTGATGTTTTATGTTGACATGCTTTATTACTAATAGCAATAGGAAATTTTGGTGAAACATATGCCAAAAAATGGTAAGACAGTTTTAGATGAACACTGCGGGGATTCTGGGGGGAATGGGTTATGGTATAGCAAGAGGCGATACAGGGAGGCGGGTTAAAATGTGACTTGCAGTATCATGGGCCACAGGTGATAATGCCAGTCTTGGGAAGACATAGCTGTTGAATCCAGAAATAATTAGTATGTAAAATTTGTATAACCTGGTGTTTAGTGGATATGGCAGGTGAATAAAAAGGGGTGACACAGGTGACTCGAGGTCACCAGGGATGATTGTGGTGCCTTCATTAAAATGGTCATCCTGCAAGAAAGAGTAAGATGCCTTCAGCATACTTGAGGAGGAAAGGGAGAGAGTCACAAAGCCTTATGCTTCAGAAAAGAGATCGGCAGCAAGATTTGGGGAGATGCTTGCCTAAGAATGATTGTTAATGTTCTAACAATGGACAAAGTGATCCAGGAACATTGAACACTGAGAAGACATCCCATAGCGGAGGCTTGAGGAACTGGACAGACGGAAGTCCCAGTTCGCAGAGTGCACTCAGAAAGTACGGCTGGAGGATAAGAAAGCAAAGTAGGGAGAGTATGTGCTGCCAGAGTTACCCAGAAAGAATCTGCGGGAGTTACGGCCAGTTTCTGATTTGAATGATGAATCAGGTAAAGGTGACCTGTGAGGTTTAATGCCTTGGAGGTCATGGCTGGCCATGGGAGAGCCCCGCGTGAACTGGCGTGGGAGGGAGACAACAGTCCAGAGTGAGCACACTAGGAGGTCATGAACATGGTGAGTAAGACAAACCTCAGAAACGTAACTATGAAAGGAAGAAGAAACAGAGAGGCAGCTGTAGGTAGAAGGACAAATGGGAGTCTACTGGCTTTTTGATAATGGGACAGATTGGATCATATTGCCACAGTAACAAGAAGCAGTCACTCGAACAATGCTCGAGATAAAAAAGTACAGGTAAAATATTAACAGTAGCAAACAGTGCAGATGAAAAGGAGGTCCAGACTCAAGGAATGGCAAGATCTAGATTCTTCTTCTTCTTCTTCTTCTCCTTCTTTCTTCTTCTTTCTTCTTCTTCTTCTTCTTCTCCTTTCTCTTTCCTCCTCCTCGTCCCCCTCCCCCTCCTCCTCCTTCTTCTTCCTCCTCCTTCTTCTTCTTCTTTTTTTTTTTTTTTTTTTTGATCATGTAGTAAGTGCTAAAGGGAATTCTGTTTTCTTCCACTACCGGCAGCGGTAGGGGGATAACTTTGGCTCTGCCGAGGAACGTGCAGGGCGTTTATGACTGAGGGCCCGTGACGGTTTTCTCTGCACCTGCTGTGGAAACCTGACGTCCTAGCTTTATCCAGATTTGTCTGTCTCTCCTCCAAAGCATTGAAAGCAAACTGTGTCCAAACGCTATGGCTCTAACAGTCTTCCATACTTAAATGAAGGCCACATCTCCCAATATTTTAATGCCTTTTATTTGCAGATAATGTTTCTTGGAGATTGAACACAGAGGGCTCAGTCTTCATTTCCCACCTTATCCACTACTTAGGAGAGTATTCTTGTTGTCACCATTTGGAGGAGATTTTCCGAAAGGTAGGGGTCTTCTTGTCTTTTCACTGTTATATCCTGGAAAACTGTGCAACCATTTTCAAACATTTTTGAGGGGGAATCCTGGAAACTCTGAAGCCGTCATGACATGCCTTCCTGTACTGCAGGTTTGCTTAAAGAGGAGGTTTTTTTGCAGTACCGCTTGGAACCAGTGTGAGTTTCTCCGACTCTGATAGCCTTGCTTATTCAGAAAATGCTTTTGATGATTCTGTTTTTGTTATGTATGCCAAGGAAAAGCTAAAAATTTCTTCTGTGTATACTACCTGGCCACAGCCTTCATCCACTCCATAAATTTTCCCACTCCTAAGCAGGAAGTCCAGATTTCCCTCATAGGAAATCTCTAAAGATTTTCTTCACCACCTTAGGTTCAAAATGCATTTGAGAAGCCGAATATAATGATCCAGATGCCCACGATCGAGAGATTATCCATGACACGGTATTTCTACCTCTTTCCTGGGAACTAAAATCCATATGAAGCATCTCAGGTAAGTGTCTCCAAGCAATGGACTTGGGTGCTCCCTGCTCAGAGTCTGTAATATAATCTAGATAGAGCAGAGAGCAAGGCCAGAGAGCAGCTGCCCACTAGTCAGGGTGTCCTCTGCATTTTCTTAATGGCCTTCGGTAACACTCTGCTTCCATTTGAAATTGTAAGAAACTGTACATCTGATGGTAGCCAGCTAGAAAATCCCTCGGTCTTCATGTTTCTCAAGGACCTACCTAGTGAGTGGAAAATATTCAAATCTGATGCATGCACAAAACTGGCTTTGCTTTTAGACAGCGGGCGTGTGGCTTCCTCCCCAAGAAGTTAGTTGGGCTGAGTCTCATTCCTTCTCTGTGATGAGGCGCACCTGGACCACAGGGCCAACTGATGGCTGCTGGGTCCGTGCTGAGACAGTGAGGCCTCCGTGCAGATCCTCCCCTTTGGAGATGCTGGGCCCATGGCCGTTCTGTGAAGGCACACCTCATAGTAGAGATTAGTTCTATTTATATCTTACCTCCAACAACACCCTGACTTATGTTTTCTTCTATTTTTTTTCCAGGAAAATCAAGCCATTACGTTCTCTGTGAATCTACTATTTTAAAAGGTTACTGTTTGATCGTGAATATTTTTATACCAAACTTCCCACCTGCCCACCCTCAACCAATGCCACGCTCAAACCACGGTCATAGTGTTGTTTAGTTAGTGCTTAATAAATTTTTTTAAAATAATGTTTGTTTTCTCATCTTATTGTAGAAGTTAATCATTTTCACTGCAAAACAAAGTTTAAGTACAGAAAAACATAAAATAATAGTTAATGCATAAATATTATGATTACATTAATAGGTGTCCTGATAGTAAGCAATGATTATATTCTTGGGATGAAATCTTTGTCATAGAGGGTCATTCATTTATTCTCCACTTGAGATAATGTTACTAATATTTGCCTGGGAACTCCCACATTTATATTTATACACTGGGTTCTCATTTATTTTGATTTATGTGTAACTTGGCCATAGGATATTTTTAATAATATTCTGTAATGAACTACAAGCCGTATTTTTTGTGAACCCTTAAAAATCTTTCACAGCCACTCTGGAAAACAGTGTGGAGGCCCCTTAAAAAGTTAAAAATTGAGCTACCCTATGACCCAACCATTGCACTACTGGGTATTTGCCCCAAAGATACAGACGTAGTGAAGAGAAGGGCCATATGCACCCCAATGTTCATAGCAGCAATGTCCACAATAGCTAAATCGTGGAAGGAACCGAGATGCCCTTCAACAGATGACTGGATTAAGAAGATGTGGTCCATATATACAATGGAATATTACTCAGCTATCAGAAAGAACGAGTTCTCAACATTTGCTGCAACATGGACGGCACTGGAGGAGATAATGCTAAGTGAAATAGGTCAAGCAGAGAAAGACAATTATCATATGATTTCTCTCATCTATGGAACATAAGAACTAGGAAGATCGGTAGGAGAAGAAAGGGATAAAGAAAGGGGGGGTAATCAGAAGGGGAAATGAAACATGAGAGACTATGGAGTCTGAGAAACAAACTGAGGGCCTCAGAGGGGAGGGGGGTGGGGGAATGGGATAGACTGGTGATGGGTAGTAAGGAGGGCACATATTGCATGGTGCACTGGGTGTTATACGCAAGTAATGAATCATCGAACTTTACATCAAAAACCAGGGATGTACTGTATAGTGACTAACATAATATAATAAAAAAAAAAATCTTTCATCTCTGAGTTCACATACAAGTTCACCTAAAAACATATATAAAGGACACTATGAATTTATTCCTAAGTAGTAATTTTTTCAAATGATCTGAATGCTTATATTTAAAAAAAAAATTACCAATATACATCTGCATCTGTATATTCATTATTTTAACATTCAAACTGCAAATGAAGGCCAATTTATATAAGCACTAAAAAAAAAAAAAAAAAAAAAAAAAGCTTTGTCTTAATCTTGAGAACAATACGATTATGTAAAAACTTCCCTTTAGAATTGAAAGTTATAAAGAGGGAAGTGAAAAATCATGCATTCTGTGAAATGATTTAAGTTCTCTTTCCTCCATCCGGCTGTCTCTCTCTCTCCCCACCTATACAAACTCACAGATGCATTTAGAAACATAACTGTGTAAGATACTCTAAGGCCTTGCACTTTTCTTTTTTCAAAATAACCGCTGAGGATTCCAATGAGTACAGCAAACAGCGTGAGCCTGGGAGGGCAGGGAAAAGCCATTCAGGGCTGACTGGGGGGCGGGGGAGTCCCCGAGGTGTCCTCAGGCTGTTTCTTCTGTCCTAGTCACTGACCACCTTGTATCTCAGAGATCATGTCTTGGTCAGAGATGCTGTTGGAGCTTTAGCTGTTACTGGCACAGGGAATGAAACCCTCCAGCCAGCAAGAAAGAGGAAGACACAGAAGACACGGGCCCCTCCCTCTCAGGGAGCCTTCTCTTCCTGGAAGCCAAGAACCATCACCAAGTCACAGAGTAACTCAGGGTGGCACAGAAATGGAGAAGCGAAGTGTTTGTTTCACGTGGCCAAAGGCCTAGCTGAAAACATGGAGTTTCTATCAGGAACGGGGAAAAACGGATACTGGGGCTCTTCGACGAGCTCTGCCAGAGATGGCTTCCATATTTGATAGCTGCCTAATATTCTACTTAACAGAGGGATCAGAATGCATTTTACTAAGTTAGGAAATTTCCAAATTTGTTATTATCTTATGCAGTTTTACAATAAAAATTTCCTCACAAATATATCTTTAAGTTTCTCTTTGTTAATATTATTGGAATACACTCTCAGAACTAAAATGACAGGGTCAAAAGAAGAGGCAGCCCATGGAATGGGAGAATATATTTGTAATGACACTACAGATAAAAGATTAGTATCCACGATCCATAAAGAACTTCTCAAACTCAATACACAAGAAACAAATAAACAAATCATAAAATGGGCAGAAGATATGAACAGACACTTTTCCAATGAAGACATACAAATGACTAACAGACACATGAAAAAATGTTCAACATCACTAGCCATCAGGGAAATTCAAATCAAAACCACACTGAGATACCACCCTACGCCAGTTAGAATGACAAAAATTGACAAGGCAAGAGACAACAATTGTTGGAGAGGATGTGGAGAAAGGGGATCCCTCCTACATCGTTGGTGGGAATGCAAGTTGGTACAGCCACTCTGGAAAACAGTGTGGAGGCCCCTTAAAAAGTTAAAAATTGAGCTACCCTATGATCCAGCCATTGCACTACTGGGTGTTTACCCCAAAGATACAGACGTAGTGAAGAGAAGGGCCATATGCACCCCAATGTTCATAGCAGCATTGTCCACAATAGCTAAATCGTGGAAGGAGCCGAGATGCCCTTCAACAGATGACTGGATTAAGAAGATGTGGTCCATATATACAATGGAATATTACTCAGCTATCAGAAAGAACGAGTTCTCAACATTTGCTGCAACATGGACGGCACTGGAGGAGATAATGCTAAGTGAAATAGGTCAAGCAGAGAAAGACAATTATCATATGATTTCTCTAATCTATGGAACATAAGAACTAGGAAGATCGGTAGGAGAAGAAAGGGATAAAGAAAGGGGGGGTAATCAGAAGGGGGAATGAAGCATGAGAGACTATGGAGTCTGAGAAACAAACTGAGGGCTTCAGAGGGGAGGGCGGTGGGGGAATGGGATAGGCTAGTGATGGGTAGTAAGGAGGGCACGTATTGCATGGTGCACTGGGTGTTATATGCAACTAATGAATCATGGAACTTTATATCAAAAAAAATTTTTTTCTAAGTAGGGTAGTGCTCAAAAAATTGTGCAAATGTGCACTCCCCTTGAGCCGAATATCATATGGCCCATTTTCCTATATTTTCACCAGCAAGATGCATTGTCTGTTTTGTTCATTTGGTCAGCCCAAAATCCAAATTACTCTAATTTTTGTTTGCTTTCTTAGTTAAGCATCCTTTCCCATGCTTACAGGTCACCATCTACAGGTTAAACGTTAGCTGGGGCTTCATCTTGGTCCACCAGCTCTGTGTAGGGTGGCTGCAACCTTATAGGAGCCACTCGCTGGGCCACTGCTGTGGCTTCAAGCCCTGCCAGGGCCGTTCCTCTTACCTGAAAGGCACGACCTTGCTTGAGAATTTGTCACCCCTTGCCTGAACCAATCAGCCCTCTCATCCCCACAACAACCTGACTTGCTACTGCCCTTCTCGGGGTATCCACTAAATGAACACCTTATCAGCAACCTCACTGCTCTAATGAAACAGCCAGGCTCTCCTGCTTCTGATACAAGCTACATCCTTGCCCTTCTTGATTATTTTTCCACAGAACTGATTACTTACGACACACGACATCATTTACTATGTGTATGTTCGTCTCATCCCATGGGAATATAAGCACCACGAGGGTAGTGACTTTGTTCCCTTTGTTATGGGATGCACAGAGTTTAGGGCAGTGCCCAGCACATGGCAGACACTAACTTTCTGCCTACATGAATGAATCCATCTACAAACATGCTGTGGCACTCTGGGGATAAAATCCATATTTTTGCAAATGGTTTTGCAATACAAACTATTTTCTTGGCAATATAAAACTTAGGTTTTTTTATTTTTTTGTTTTTTTTTTTAAGTTAGTGATTAGTTGTCCCCCCCTCCATTTTATCAAACCTACTTATTTCTTTCCAGATTCTTCTTTGGAAACATCTATTATTTATGTGCTAAAAGTTCACAATACATTCTTTCCTTCACAATCAAACATCATTCCTTCCATGAACAGTGTTGGTGTGACTCTTCTCTGCCTGGTGTAATAGTAGTTGTCAGTAATGTAACCATGAACAAGACAGACATATTTGCTACAACTACAGAGCTTACTTCATATAGACAGCTAAAACACAGCTAGTGTCTGAATGCTTGTGTCCCTACAGTTCATGTGTTGAAATCTTATTGCCCTGTGTGATGGTATTAGAAGGTCTCTGGGAGGCACTTAAGGTCATGGGCTGGGCCCTCAGGAATGGGGTTAGTGCCTGTAAAATAGGCTCCAGAGAGATTCCTGGCCCCTTCCCCGACGTGAGGATTCAAGGACACGTCTGCAAGGGCCTTCACCTGATTGTGTTGGCACCCTGGTCTCAGACTTCCAGCCTCTGGAACTGTGAGCAGGACATTTCTGCTGTTTACAAGCTGCTCAGTCTATGGTACTTTGCAGCCCAAATGGACCAAAACACATGTCAGGTTTTAAACTGAACTAAGAATATTAGTCTAGCTCTGTTCCTCTTTCGAGAAGCATCGTGCCGATGGCTGGCACTTCCATGCACACTCTCGTCCTCACCAGAAACCTTGCTTTGCAAGTTAATTTCTTCTTACTTTTCCCCTTTTATACCAAACCAGTCACCGACATTGCCAATTCTACTTCCTGACTTACAAATCCCTTCTGTTCTCCCCATACCCACTCTCACCGATTCATGTCCAACAACCTTTACCTTCATCGGAAATAGTGCATAGACTCATCTCTGGTCAACCTCAACCCACATACGTCTCCTTCGGAAACATAACTGGACTTCCATCAGAGAGACTGCTCTGTACAGAATGTCAGCCATCGGTCTACTAGCTCCCTGTCCTTCTCAGAACCAAACGTAAACCTATTCTCACAATTCACACACTCTGCTGTGCCCTAACACCCTTCAACTTTTCCTCTTCTGTCTGGAAGCCCATCTACACTGAATTACTTGCCCTTCCCTCTGTCATGCTCTCTGTGAGTCTACATGTGTTTCTACAGGTCCTTCTGTGTCCTCATCTTATGCCCTGAAATGACTGAATGCCCCATTTCCAGAACCCTTTTAGCTGTCTAATCCCTGATTATTCCTCATAATAGTAGTGTTAATAATAATTACAAATAGCAGTCACAGTGGCAACATGTACAAACAGGAGAAAGAACATTCATCTTAAATGTTTTTATTTGTGCTAGGAACTTGGTGAAATATTCTATAAACATTTCCTCGCTGAAGATTCAGCTTAGATACCAGCTCCTCAAAGAAATTTTCTTTGATAATTTTCTCCCAACTATTGGGTACTCCTCCAACATGTTTTCACATGTTTTAAGAGGCAGTATGTATCAGACAGGATCCACACAAGACAAAAGACACCACTCCATATAGATGAAGAGCTTAAACTTAAAATAGAGATTTTGCAGTCTGCTGTTCAAACACTGAAAATGAAAAGAGGGAATACAGAGGAGACACTAAGGTGATATTTGCAGCAAGCATCTAACAGCCAATTGTAAGGTGGAGGGGTAGTAAAAGAAGGAGCCGGAGTTATTGAAACCGAAATGCTACAAAATTAGGATGTAAACTTCTGAGGTAGGGGATCAGTGGAGTAGCTGTCGATAAGTTTTAGAGCCTGGACATGGGAGGACCAGTTCCTCGGGGGATGGGGCTAGGCGGGCTCTAGGAGTGATGGGATCAGCCTGGATCAGACACTGATTGCCATTTCTGGAGGGAAGGGTCACTGCTGATAAGAATCGAGAAATTAGTAAGTTCTTCTCTGGTCCTCATTTTCTTATCTCCTTTGCTCCTTAATGGCAGAACCTAATGGGAGGTAGGCTGACCAGATTAATTTGGAGTTTGTAGAATTCCATCCCCAGTGCCATGGGGATGCCAGTACCATGCCTGGCATCACCCTCTGTAGGTTGTCAAGTTCATTCTGTCCTCTGTTCTTGATGCTACAGTAGCATTACTACCACCACCACAAACACAGCAATCAAATAATAAAGAGAAAGGTTGTTCACCTGTATCATGCAGGACTCAACCAAAAGACAGAAGCATCTGGAAATTGGTAAAATAGTCTATGTGAGGTTGATGCTTCTTTGTTTATGGCTGGAGTCAGAAGTCCACTGGATAAATGAAGATGGACTTGAAGTGAAGGAAGCAAGACAAGCTGAAACCTGCAAGGATCGGAAAGAAACCAAGATAATGGTCATCAGCCTCTGTTTCCAAGCCTCCAACTTAGGAATGGATGTGTCCTGCAGGAGAAGCTCACACTAAACTCACACCTGGAGCTAAACATTCATGTGACCCAGGAGTTGTAAAGGCTGAAGGAGAAACTCTGGCTGGACCTGGAGGAGTTGGGGCCTGGCTATTTTCCCAAGCCAAGCATGTGAGTGGCAGCTTATGCCCTTCATCGACCTTCCATGTTTAAAAAGCACGTGGCTGCTGCTTCCAAATCTTCTAAATTTCATGAAAAATATCTGATGTCCATGAAGCTAACCTGAAAATGTGCATGGAAGGAAATTTTGAGAAATCTAGTTCTAGCATAGCTAAATGGATACAATATAAAACTAAAAATGTGACCTGCAGAGCGTACACTATAAATATATACGTCTATATGCTTATAATATTGATTCATTGAGTTTCTCTTCCCTTCTACATTCGTTTCCTAGATGATTTCATTCAATTTCATGGTACTTAGTATCATCTAGGTGTAGAAATATTCTCACTGTATATACTTGACAGATTTGTCTTCTGGGTTTCACAGTAATATTTAACTAATTACCAACTCAGCATCTCCCTTGGAGGACAGCTCCAAAATTGAATTTGCATACATTACAGGCAAACCTCAGAGACATTGTGGGTTCAGTTCCAGACCATTGCAATAAAGCAAATATCACAATAAAGCAAATCAAATGAAATTTTTAGTTTCCTAGTGCAGACAAAAGTTATGTTTACGCTATACTGCAGTCTATTGACTGTGAAGTCACATTATGTCTAAAAAACCCAACGTGCATACCTTAATTAAAAAATACTTTATTGCTACAAAATGCTGACCACCATCTGAGTCTTCAGTGAGTCATAATCACTGATCACAGATCACCATAACAAAAATAATAATGGAAGAGTTTGAAATATTGCAAGAATTGCCAAAATGTGACACAGAGACAGGAAGTGAGCAAATGCTGTTGGAAGAATGGTGCCAAAGATCTTCTTGAGGCAGAGTGGCCACAAGCCTTTGATTTGTTAAAAAGGTATCCCCCTGACCCCACTCCTCAATTTACTCCTCTTCTAGTGTTCGCACACTCGTTTAGTAAATGATACATGTGTAGATCCGGAAACTGGGGAGTTACCCTCGATATCTTTGTCTCCTGCAAACTCCACTTAAATTTGGTCACTTGGATATACTGACTCCCTCTCAGTTTCATCAATTTCTCATCATCCTGTACTTTCAACCCAAGCTGAGATGCTATCATCTCTCACCTGAACTACCACAAGCATCTCTTAATATCATGAGAATATGCAAATTCTCCTTTTCTTTTTTTTTTTGTTAAAGGAAACAGTGGGGAATAGAAAGAATGGGTTTTGTGGCCATGACACTAATCAAATTAGATGGCTCAGCTAATGGCATTCTGTAATGGGCATTTTCTGTACTGTTGAAAATATTCAATTCTGCTGTAGAAGACAGGGAAACAAATAGGATGGATGGGATTCGTAAGAAGTATTACGCACGGACAGTAATATACTAGAAAGTAAACATATGGGTTATAGGTAAAACACACAGGAGAGGTTTAGTATATATGATGCGTAAGACGTAACTTGTGAGACATGGACAGAATTCACATAATCTGGTAAATAGAGATAGTAAGTCAGTAATATGTGAGACATGCCAAAGATAGAATTAGAAGATGCAGTAGAATGAAAATACGCTGCTTAAAGATACAAAAGGGATGGAATGACCCCAATCATGCTCACGCCACCTTTAGAGAAGAACTTTTTCACATCAAAATTGGCCACCGTTTGTTGACACCCAATATGGTTCCATTCAGATCCTACCTATGCTCTACTCAAGAAACAAAACTAAGACCAGAGGCTGTTCAACAAGGCGACTGGCAGCTCCTCCTGCATCAAGTACACCTCCCCCGCAACTCTTAGCAGGTAGGTGCGTGTCGCTGGGTGAAGAGATTCTCCTCTGCAGCCTTCCCTTGTTCTGACTGCGAGGCTGGTCATCATCCCCAAGCCATCCGTTGCACAGGCTGACACAGCGAGAGAGAAGCAGGATTTATGACCAACCTTCGCATCAGGACTCAGGCAGGGTGGCCCGTTTACCCTTCTTGCACTATCTAAGTGTATCAATGTACCTCTTTTCGTTCTTGCTTCTTGCTCAGTATTTTAATTAATCCAAAAAGCTAAGTTATTTGGTCATTTTAATTTGATCTGAAAGACTTTTTGTTGTGTGACCTCTGGGACAGGTGGGTGGTTGGTGTCCTTGACGGCTATCACTGCATTAAGGTAACTCCCCACAAAACGAATCCTCAGCGAATGTAGTGGCCTTTTGTCTTGGAAGGAGACGTGGGAAGGAGGCAAATGCTTCTCAGCACAATGGTGCCAAGGCTGTCATCTTTAAAGTCGGGTCAAAGTCAAATTAATAAAATAAATTTACAATCTGTAATGAGACTAAACTATGTATTCTTTGAGAGAAAATGTAATAAACTTAGGACTGTTATGTTTGCCTTCAAGTACCCGGAGAGGAAATCCATCTTTAACCATCACTGTTGGAGAGAAGGAGGAAAATTCCCCAACTCAAGAGAATGGAGCCCCTGGTTTTTATCGGAGTTAGCAAAGCCCAGGCAGAAGAAAGTCTCCACTGGCATTAGTCGAACCTGTGAGGCACCCAACTTGGAAAGATCCAAGGAGGAACAGGAGCCCAGGACTCACTGGGGAGTTTCAGTTTCTGAAGGAAGGCAAGTCAAAAAAAACGTTGTTATGACAAGTGGGCTTTGGAAAGATTTGGATTTTGAAGACAAGGAGAAATGATATCAGTACCTGACACGTACACAGGGCACACATGGGAACTCCCAAACCAGGGCACACAGGTCCACACACAGCACACCCTGGGCCGTGAGAGCAGGAAGGCAGGCCTCTCTCACCGCCACTCTGCCCTGCTTCCGGGAGTGATGGGTCTCTCAAATGTTTAACCCTCTCCTGGAACTCACTGTAATTTTGGTCTGATGTGACAATTTTCAGGAAAAACACCCTTGTTTTCTAATAAATTTAGAATCGGAAAATGAGGGTTTTGGCTTCTTCCCCTTCTGAAGAAAACAATCGAAGAGAAGACGCTCCCTGAGCACGAGGAACCCGGAGACTCATGTTTCATTAGGTGGCAGGTGACATCCTCACAGGCCCACAAGCGACAGGAAGGAGAGGCCTGCCCAACAGAACTGCTCTGAGAAGCCCCAACTCTTGATCGCATCGGACCCCGCTCCTAGCCCTGCCTCTGACTAGTTCTTCAACCAGCAGCTGGAGGGATCGTGGACCAAATACAGAACCCTCAGCGGGCCCTCCTGACCTCTCTCACTTATCTTATACCGTTTGTGCTCTCTGAACCACACTCAGCTGAGCCATTTCTCACCTCAGGGCCTCCACACACCCACACGTAGTTCCCTCTGCTTGAAATAACCTTCCTGTCACCATCCAGGGGGCTAGCTCACATCCCCCTTCAGCCGCCACCGTAACAGGTACTTCTGCACAAAGGCTTCCCTGACCCCTAATACAAACTACATGCCCTGTTATCTACTTGCTTTCAAATTAGCCATTTCTTTCTCCTCCAGCGCACTTGTCACAATTTGCATCGATACACTTTCCGATGTGGTTGGAATGAGCTCCATTAGAGTCAGGACCATGCCTACCCTACTCCCACACGCACAGCTCCTACCTGAGGATGTGAAACAGAACTGTGCTCAGAAATATTTACGGGATGAGAAAAATCCCCAACTAATATCGATGTTCCCCCAAATTGTGTGGATTCGCCGATGCCACACAGACTGGAGATTACGCTAGGTGGAAAGGAAATAAAAGCACATGTAGATAATCATTTGAATTGAATATCCTTTTTGACTCAAGTTCAAAGTGTTTTATCTTCAGGCCAAGATACCAGAAGCACATCATTAGATCCACGGTCTTCATGATTCTTTTAAGAGTGTTAGATATTGATAAGGACTCCCAGAATAATAAAAGAGTTGTGGTTTGAGAGATTCACTCCGTCTTTTCAATTCTATTTGCATAAGAGAAAATCTTCTGAACAAAGAGATTTGCACGTATCAGAATGGATTTCCAAACACAAAACTTGAAACATTCATTTCCCTTCAGATCACTGGAGGACCCTTCAGATCAACCCTGCATTGGCAAGGAGAGATGCTGATAACACGGGGAAACCTTCCTGACATGCGACCCACACAGTGATGTGATCTATGTTACGCCTACCTCTGAGGGGGTCATCTTGGCCACAGCAGCTATAACGTTACCTCATGAAGGACTCAGAAACATCATCCAGTTCTGATTTCTTCCTAGAGTATAGCAGAGCCAGCTGTGATGATTTCAACTTTATTATATTGCCCCTAGCTTCCAAAATGCAATAAATCATTCCATGACCCCAGATGTGACCTGGCATGCTCAAGATGAAAACATGTCTTATGCATATAGTGGGGGTTATTTGTATCCTTTAATAATTCTTCACTTGGGGATGCCTGGGTGGCTCAGTCAGTTAAGTGACTGCCTTCTGCTCACGTCATGATCCTGGAGTCCCAGGATCAAATCCCACACCAGGCTGCCTGCTCAGTGTGAAGTCTGGTTCTCCCTCTGACCCTCCCCCTCTCTCATGCTCTCTCTTTTTCATAAATAAATAAATAAATAAATAAATAAATAAATAAATAAAATCTTTGAAAAAAATAATTCTTCAGTTGTTGTTGCTATTGTTTTTAAGTCCAAATCTAATATGAAGTGATATTATATTATGCATCCAACTAAAAGTTTTTAGTTGTTTGTCTGCTATGAGAGCACTCACGTACCCAAGGGATACATTCAGGGAAAGCACACTGACCACTGCTGGGACTTGTGGGTGATGGCTAATTCTGCCTGCCACTGAGTTCTGAACCAACTAAAAAGCACACACACTATGCAGGGAGATAGAAATAAAAACAGCTGCTTTGTTACTCATAAAATTGGCATCCTCATCGGATTCTGAACACTTTAGCCTGAAAATGAGGTGGTGAGTGTCCCATACACAGCAGCCTCCTTCCTGAGGCATACACAGCCCCTGCTGTGCCGAACTCACTTCATGGGAGAGAAAAGAACGAGTATTTTCTAAGGACGTGCCCCCCAAAAATAGGCAAGGAAGAGGTCGTACTGAGTACATGCCACATCATCTTCCAATTCCACAAACTAGATAAATCACTTTGCTCCCTGCAGGGAGAGGAGAACAGAAAGACAGAAGGAGAAAAGTTCTCTCTTTCCGGTGTTACTCCTTCCTGGTTAGCAGAACACACCCTTTGTAGGCCAACTGGGAAAGCAAGGAAGAAAGTGACCATGGTTCCAGGTAACAACTTCCCTCTTTTTTCCTAGCTCTCCAGTTTAGTTTAAACACCTCCTTCGGGGGTGCCTGGGTGACTCAGTCATTAAGTGTCTGCCTTCGACTCCAGAGTCCTGGGATCGAGCCCCACATCAGAATCCTCTGCTGGGAGCCTGCTTCTTCCTCTCCCACTCCCCATGCCTGTGTTCCCTCTCTCACTGACTGTCTCTCTCTGTCAAATAAATAAATAAAATTTTTAACAATAAATAAATAAATAAAATAAATAAACGCCTCCTTCTGCTATGAGCTCCCCTGACCACACAATACAGAGAAGTCTGTGTCATTTCACTTTACCTGGACCTTTGGGTTGCTATCTACAGCCATTTAGGAAAAAAAAAAAAAAAAGTGGGAGAAAAATAACATTTAAAATTTAAAGGAGGGTAAATTATATGAAAAAAGAGAAAAAAAAACAACACTGTATAACACCACATACACAAAGTAAGCTAGTTTATTAACTAATTGAATTGAAACATCTTTTTTTTGTTTTATAGCATTATAGAAAAATATAAAAAAGAAAAAATAAAAGGAATGTAAGCAATTTTTGTTACAAAGAAGAAAGTTAAAAAAAAATAGCACAAGATTACCTGCATACAGTGGATACTGAGAAGGAAATTCGTATTTTATGCCTTTTTAAACAATAGGGCCCAAAGTTACAATAATTCCTGTTTTCCTGGTTATTAGTGGTTTGAAAGTAGCTATCCGGGGGTCAACCTCTTTCTCTGGGATTGTCTCCGCACATGCATCTTAAGCAGGCAGGTGTGTGGTTGAAGGGTTAAGCTGTATGGACAACAGGAAAGTGCAATGATTGGGTAACAAGTTAGAGTTAAGACGGACAGATGTAGGGATGGTTCTGGCAGCAACTGAAATAGTCATGTCTGGAGTGAGAAAGAGGGAAGAAGTGAGGGCGGGGCCACAACCTGAACCCCACAGCAGTCAAGTGATTGCCTTTTATTAGTCAAACTCTGTTCTGATACAACTAAAGAAAATTCACTACCGCTCAACTGATGAAGGCATGATGTTAGAAAGTAAATTCAAAATTTTTTGTTCTATTTTCTCTCCTACTTTAGTCACATTTAGTAGACATTTGCTAGTAGAAACGAGGTGCCTGGTACTGTGCCAGAAGCTGGAGCTACAAAGAAAGGGAGAATGTGGTCCCTGGCCTCAAGGCACAGACTGTCTAGTTGGGAGGCCTCTCATGGGCAGGGATTCAACCTGGAAGGTGCTCACCTGGGACCGAGGGGTACACAGAGAGTGGACAGGAGAACAGCTGACCCAGACGTGGACGCGCAAGCAAGGCTCTTGAAGTGGAGCGTTGCACAATGTGTCAATGACAGATCAGAGAGGATGGAGAAGATAATTTCAGGTTAAAAAAAAAAAGTCCCAACGTAAGTATAAACATAGATGAAAGGTGTTAATGTGGTGTTAATGGGGACTGTATCTCTTTGGAGCTGGTGGTTCCTAAAATGTAAGCTGTAGTCATTTCTGTTTGCCTGGGACTCAGTTAGTACCTTCCGTGAGAAGGAAAGATAGGTTTTGCAGCTGGGGTCTTAGGCTATCTACACAGATCATTGCCTAGATTTGCTCCTTTATTTTGTTTTGTTTTTTAAGATTCATTTATTTATTTGAGAGAGAGAGAGTGAGTGCATGAGTAGGGGAAGGTGCAGAGGGAGAGGATCTCCCGCAGACTCCTGCTAAGCCCAGAGCCCAGACATGGGGCTCGATCTCACAAGCCAAGAGGTCAGGACCTGCGCCAAAACCAAGAGTCAGATGCTTAACGCACTGTGCCACTCAGGCACCCCTGCTCCTTTGTTTTTTTTCAACATACCACATGCTTGAGTCTCTTGCCCTCTGCATACCCCTCCTCCAGCCCCCAACTCTCAGTCTGTAAACTGGGGCTCTTGTTGCTGAACTTTCCCACTCTTCCCTTTTCTTCACTGCAGTGAAGTTTCCACTCTCCTGCTACCTTTATTTCCCTAAGTCTCCCGGGAGTCCCCGGATTGTCACACTGCTCCTATCTGACAATCCTACCTTTATTAACCCCTATAAATTTGAACTCCAACATGCTGCTTGACAATCTCCTGGTCCAGACTCTTCCTTCAGGCTCCATTTGACTACCTGCATTCCTAAGCATGCAAGTAATAAGCAACTTTAGGAAACGCCACCTTGCAACTCAAGAGTACGTCCTCAGGTCAGAGTATTGTCTGAAGAAATGTAAAAGAAAAAGCACCAGGCCAGTCAAATAGGCGAGGCAGAATTTATTCCAGACTATGGCAGTAGGGGACAGACCATCTCAACTGCACTGGGACAAAAGGAGGGAGCAATTTAAGCACTGGGATGAGCTAGTGGAAAAGTACTGGAGGACACGGGTGGAGAGGCTGGACAGTGCGTGAGGCCATCTGTGTTTACTGACTGGAACTCACAGAAGTTAGGCTCCTGCCTTCTCCCAGGGACTAGAGGACTGGGGTGCTACTTTCTTGATAACTTTAAAGAGATCGCTCTCAGGTCTTTGAAAAATGACATTCCTGGACACCAAAACTGGCAAAAGACTAGAAAATTTACTCGAGCAGCAGGGGAGAGTCACAATTTCAAGTTTTCTAAATTAAATGCTCAAAATAAAGAGAGATGGGAGCCTCGAAACAGAAGGAATTCTGTGTAAAATGTAGTCAAGCCAAGGGGAATGTTAAGTCTATCTTGGTCAGGTACCAAGTGCATTACATGCAGTCCTAAGCCCATAATTCTAAGCATTAGAAGCCGAATTCTTTAAAGGCCATGTTTGCATCAAAATATTCATGGTAGGCTCAGAATCATATTGACTATTGCTGCTATATTTTGGAAAATAAGACAAGCCTCTAGCCTAGAGCTTCAGCCTCTAACACAGAGCTCCCCAGTAAACTAATCACTGCTGAATCTTAAAGTCTTATCATGCATCCATCTTCAAACAGGGCTATGCCAGCACAATTCCATACCTTACATCATGCTTACCCTGGGGGCTACTGGATGAAAGGTCCATAGGCTCTCTGTACATTTTTTCCCCTCCTATTTTATACCCTTTATTTGGTGGGCCCTTGTTGAGAATGTGACGTGGGAACCTAGTGTCCCATAGCTTGGAGGAGGCTTCTGTGTGGTAGGTAAAGACGGAAATGAAATAACCACATTCATCAATGCTGAACAAGCACGAGGTCAGGGGAAGGGGCTTCGCCTGTTGCTACAGACTCAGGGGAAGATCTAGGGGACCCCAGTGCTCCCACCATGCCAGCACAGAGCGGGAATGTCACGGTCTGAACAGGCTGCGCTTCCCCGCCTGGCCCACAGCCACTCCGGTGTGTATGTGTGTGAGCATGTGTGTGATAAAATTCACATAAAACAGAATTCATTCTTTTAACCATTTTAAAGTGTACAACTCAGAGGCTTTTAGTGTATTCATAGTCTTTGGCACCCTTCATCTCCCCCTAATTTCAGAATATTTTCC
Source organism: Ursus americanus (assembly GCF_024610735.1). NCBI lineage: Eukaryota > Metazoa > Chordata > Mammalia > Carnivora > Ursidae > Ursus > Ursus americanus. Next base: position 61,297,834 of record NC_142142.1, read on the forward strand.
TCACACTAAAAGGAAACTTTAAGCCTATGAAGCCGTCACTCCCCAGCCTCTGACTTACAATCTTTCCATCTCTATGGAGTTGCCTATTTGAGACATTTTATATAAATGGGATCATGCCACACGTGGCCTTTTAGGTCTAGTTTCTTTCACTTAAAAACATTTTCAAGTTTCATCCATGTTATAGCATATATCAGTACTTCATTTTTAACAAATTATTTGTGGGCGAGGGGCAGAGGGAAAGGCAGAGGGAGGGGGAGGGGCACCGGGAGAGGGAGGGGAAAGGGGCAGAGGGAGAGGGAGAACCAAACTTCCCGCTGAGCAGGGAGCCCAATGCGACCTGAGCAGAAGGCAGACACTTAATCAACTGAGGCACCCAGGTGTCCCTTCATTTATTTTTTTTAGTGACCAAATAATATTTCATTGTGTGGATATACCACTTTTGTTTCTGCATCAGTCAGATCATGGATATCTGGGCTGCTCCCACTGCTTGCATATTATTAATAATGCTGCTATAAATATTCATGAACAGGTGTTTTGTTTAACATATGTTTTCAGATCTTTTCAGAATACCCATGAGTGCAAATGCGGGGTAATTCTATGTTCAACGTTCTGATTAGACTTTTGCTCGCTCCAATTGTTATCCACTGCTCCAAGCAGCAGCAACTAATACATAGTCCTCTGAAAGATTTCTACACCTGTTACTGGGTTGGGTAGCCTCCTTAGCCCTAGGAGCCTTCTGAGTTAGGCAAAGTAGAGACAAGCCCCTGGGACAGGCCCTGGGCAGCCACCGGACGGGTCAAAGTGAGCAACCATAATTCATTGAAAATAAGGTCCACTCTACTCCTTCTGGTATTACACACTTGTCCTGGGACTGCAGGCTGGTGTCTTCAAGACCACTACCAAGCTGGATATCGGAGGACTAAGTCAAAATGCTACGAAGTTCTCTTATTGAGATTCAAGGGCTTTGCTCTTTTTAATTAAGCATTCCCCTGGTTGCTGTAAGCTTTTGGGTAACATCCAGAATTCCAGAAAAGTTGATTCTGACAGCTTTTGCCCGTTGGTTCATCGCTGTTGTTAGTGAGACAGACTTTTGGAGTTCCCTACTATGCTATTTTCACTGATGTCTGCTCTGTGTACTTTTGTAACTTCCTATGAATCCATAATTATTTCAAAAAAAAAGCTTAAAAAAATCTAGATTTTCCATATATATTTGATGAATTTTCAAATGACAAAGGGTAATACAAAATAGAATACTAAAAGCTAAGAAATAAAGTACTATTTAAAATGTATTTATTTAACGCATTCAAAATGGATTAAAAACCTAAATGTGAGACCTGAAACCATAAAAATCCTAGAAAACACAGGCAGTAACCTCTTTGATATTGGCTGTATAAACTTTTTCTAGATATGTCTCCTGAGGCAAAGGAAACAAAAGTAAAAATAGAGTACTGGGACTACATCAAAATAAAAAGATTCTGCACAGAGAAGGAAACAATCAATAAAGCTAAAAGGTAACCTACTGCATGAGAGAAGATACTTGTAAATGATACATCTGATAAATGGTTAATATGCAAAATATGTAAAGAATATATAAAACTCAACACCCAAAAAATAAATAATCCCATTAAAAATTGACAGGACGTACGAATAGACATTTCTTCAAAGAAGGTGGCCAACAGACACACGAAAAGATGCTCAACACCGCTCTCATCAGGGAAATGTAAATCAAAACTGCAATGAGATATCACCTCACACCTGTCAGAATGGCTAGAATCAAAAACACAAGGAACAACAGGTGTTGGTGAGGATGTGGAGAAAGGGGATCCCTCTTGCACTGTTGGTGGGAATGCAAACTGGTGCAGCCACTCTGGAAAACACTGTGGAGATTCCTTAAAAAGTTAAATATAGAGCTACCCTACCACCCAGCAATTGCACTACTGGGTAGTTACCTAAAGAATACAAAAATACCAATTCAAAAGGATACATGCACCCCGATGTAGCAGCATTATCAACAAGAGCCAAACTATGGAAAGAGCCCAAAGGTCTATTGATTGATGAATAAAGAAGATGTGGTATATACATAGAATGGAACAGTATTCAGCCATAAAAAGAATGAAATCTTGCCATTTGCACCAATGTGCATGGAGCTAGAGAGTATTGTGCTAAGTGAAATGTCAGTCAGAGAAAGACAAATACCATATGATTTCATTCATATGTGGAATTTAAGAAACAACAAATGAGTAAAGGGAAAAAAAAAGAAACAGAGAGACAAACTAAGAAACAAGAGTCTGAACTACAGAGAACACACTGCTGGTCACCAGAGGGGAGGCGGGTGGGGGGTGGGGGAACAGGTGGTGGGGATGAAGGAGGGCACCGGGTAACGTATGGAATTGTTGAATCACTATATTGTACATCTGAAACAATATTGCACTGTATGTTAACTGGAATTTAAATAAAAACTTTAAAAAAATAAAAAATAAAATAAATCAAAATGTATTTATTTTTGCTTCCTTCCAACAGTCAAAATGTTAAGCTATATATATTTTGTCCATTTTGTTAAAAAAATCTGGTAGAGAATTTATGAACACAAACATATCAATTATGTTAAGTTATTGTTAATTTAATGTGGATCTTTTCCCATTTCTACTCTTTCCCCAATTTCTACTCTTTCCCCAATATTATGAGACATTTAGTATCTGTTACTATCTTCAAAGAAACATGACTATTGAACCATGACTTCGATCCAGAATGCTATATATATGTGTATATATATATATATATATATATATATATATATATATATATATATATATTTTTTTTTTTTCCCCCATCTCTGTAGATGGGAATAAAGTAGGGCATATGTTTTTAAATGTAAAAACAGACAAGATTACTTGAACGCAGCAATTACCTCAGCTGCCAATCAGCATGTTTTTATTTTATTTTCTTTTGAGACAGTGTTGTTTTCTATATTTGTATGAGAAATATTTAAATTGTAGTTTATCTAAAGAGGCATTTATTTCAAGTGTATGGTAAGTGCTGATTCTGCAATTATTGCTAATTGGAGAATTCCAACTCGCTTGCTGTTTTGAGAGCCTCATGATTTTGTCATATTCCTTTCTCCTTTATACTTCAAATTTGTGGAATGAAAAATAAACTAAAATTACACTTTCAAATACATCATACTATAACTAAACTACTTTCTACGCTTTACAGATGGTGCAAACTCAAAAGTGACAGTGCTTGCATACCAATGGCTCCTCTGTGCCAGTGAGTCAGAATCGTGTAAAGGTTATTTATGGCACGAAATTTTACTCTACTCAAATAATTTTAAAAAAATTGTTTTCATTTTAAGTATGAATCTGCAACGTATATTTGAAAATGAAATCAGAATACAATTTTTATTTATTTTTACTTTTAATAAATATGTTTATATTTAGGGTGTACAACACGTTCTGTTACATAAATAGCAAAATGATTACTACATTCAAGCTAATTAACATATTCCTCTCATCACAGAGTTATCATTTTTTGAATGTGTGGTGGGAGCACCTGAAATCTACTTTCTTAGTAAATTTTTGGGATACATATAGTATATTTAACTATAGTGAGCATACTGTACATTAGATCTCTAGACTTACTCATCCTGCACAGTTGAAACTTTTCACCTGCTGACCAACATCTCCCCACACTTGGAAGTATCATTCTAACCTCCACTTTCTACACATACAAGTTTCTTAGATTTCACACAAAAGTGAGATCATGCAACATTTTCTTTCCGTGTCTGGCTTATTTCACTTAGCATAATGTCCTCCATTTTCATTCATGTTATCTCTAATGAAAGGATTTTCTTCTTCTTTTTTTTAAAGATTTTATTTATTCATTTGAAAGAGAGACAGAAAGAGCAGAGAGAGAGAGAGAGAGCGAGAGAGTGAGAGAGCACACAAGCAGGGAGGGGCAGAGGAAGACGGAGAAAGTATTCAGAGCAGGCCCCTCACTGAGCACAGAGCCTGACTTGGGGCTTGATCCCACAACTAGGAGATCATGAGCTAAGTGGAAAGCAAGAGTTGGATGCTTAATCAACTTAGTCACCCAGGCTCCCCGCAAGGATCTTCCTCTTTAAAGCTGAATTTTATATATATATATATATATATAATTTCTTTATTCATTCTTTGACAGAATTTAGGTTATTTCCATACTTTGGCCATTGTGAACACAGTTCTCAATGAACATGGGAACACATGTATCTCTTACAGGTACTGATTTCGTTTCCTTTGGGTATATACCAAGAAGACCAATTGCTAGATCATGCAGTAGTTCTGTTTTTAATTTTTGAGAAAACTCCATATTGTTTTCAATAATGTTTGTACCAGTTTGCATTCCCACCAACAGTGCACAAGGGTTCTCTTTGCTCCATAGGCTCACCAGCCCTTGCTATCTCTTGTAATTTTGGCACTCGCCATTCCAACAATGTGAGGTGGTGTCTCTTGGAGACCGTGATTTGAATGCCCTAATGATTAGTGATATTAAACACCTTTTCATACATCTGTTGGCTACGTGGATATCTTTGGAAAACTGTCTATTCAGTTCCTCTGCCCATTTTTTAACTGACTTTTTTTTTTTGGTATTGAGTTGAATGAGTTCTTCATATATTTTGAATATTAACCCCTTTAATTCATATGGAACCACAAACGACTGAATACCCAAAGAAATCTTAAGAGAAAAGAACAAAGCTGGAGGCGTCACATTTTCTGAGAAGAACATGTATTCTGCTGTTTGTTGGATGGAATATGTTATGAATACCTATGAAGTCCATCTGGTCTAACTGTATTTTAGGTCGAAGGTCCCCTTATTGATCTTCTATATGGATGATGGATTCATTGTTGAAAGTGGTAGAGTGAAGCGTCACCTGGGTGGCTCAGTCGATTAAGCATCTGCCTTCAGCTCAGGTCATGGTCCTGGAATTGAGCCCTGAGTGGGGCTCCCTGCTCCTTGGGGAGCCTGCTTCTCCATCTGCCTTTGTCCCTGCGTGTGCTTTTTCTCTCTCAAATAAATAAATAAAATCTTAAAAAGAAAAAAAAAATAAGAAGAAGTGGTAGAGTGAAGTCTCTACGATTACATTGCTATGTATTCCTGGCTTCATGTCAGTATTTGCTTTGGACGTTTCGGTGCTGCTACAGTGGGTGCACATGTTTACAAATGTTCAATCCTCCCGCTAAACTGACACCTTTATCATTATATAATGACCTTCTTCGTCTCTTATTACAGCCTTTACTTAGAGTCTAATATGTATATAGATACATCTCTTTATTTTCCCTGCTTTCTTTTGATTTCCATTTGCGTGGAATATCTTTTTACAGCCTTTCACTTTTAATCTGCATGTGCCCTTAAGGTGAAGTGAGCCTCTTGTAGGCAATTTATAATTGACACCTTTTTTTAAACATTTTATTTATTTATTTATTTATTTATTTATTTATTTATTTATTTATTTATTTAAAAGAGAGATTGGGCGGAAAGAGGCAGATGGAGAGGGTGAGAAGAGGAAAAGAATCCCAAGCAGATGCCCTGATGAATGCAGAGCCCGACATGGGGCTCAATATCACAACCTGAGATCCAAAGTCAGATGCTTGACTGACTGAGCCACCCCAGGTGCCCATGGGTCTTGTTTTTTAATCCATTCAACTACTCTACGGTTTTTGATTGGAGAACTTAGTTCACTTACACTTAAAGTAATTATTAATGAATAGGGCCTTACTATTGCTATTTTATTGTTTCCTGGCTATTTTGTAATTCCTTTGTTCCTTTCTTCTCTTGCTATCTTCCTTTATGATTTGATGATTTTCTGTAGTGGTATGCTTAGATTTCTTTCCTCTTATCTTTTGTATACCTACTCTAGCTTTTCACTTTGTCATTACCATGAGGCTTACATGAAACACCTTATATTTATAGCAGTGTATTTTATTTTATTTATTTTTTTAAAAGATTTTATTTATTTATTTGACAGATATAGAGACAGCCAGCGAGAGAGGGAACACAAGCAGGGGGAGCGGGAGAGGAAGAAGCAGCTCACAGTGGAGGAGCCTGATGTGGGGTTCGATCCCATAATGCCGGGATCACGCCCTGAGCCGAAGGCAGACGCTTAACCGCTGTGCCACCCAGGCGCCCCTATAGCAGTGTATTTTAAACCAGTAACAACTAAAGTTCAAATGAATACTAAAGCTCTACATTTTTACTCTCTCCTCCCAACGTTTTATGTTTTGATGTCACAATTTACATCTCTTTCCTTTGTAATTATAGTTATTTTTAATACTTTGTCTTCTGAACTCTTTATCGGTAAATCACTTATTGTCATTTCATTAATATCTGTTTCTGGAGTTTTCTCATCTTTTTTGGGGGGGAACATCTTTTCTTCATTTTCCTTGACTGTCTGTGTTGGTTTCAATGTCTTGATGTAATAGCCACATCTCGCACTCTTGACAGTCCGGTCTCACTCAGCCTGGCCCAACCTCTTGATTCATTTTCAAACCTCTGTGATTGTCCAAACCACCTTCTTTGTTCTTAGCGGCTCCCGGTGTCTGAGGAAGTGCCAAGATCTGTCAGTGTCCCAGCGGGGAGAATCCCAGTTAGTACCTGGATGCAGGCTGATGGGAAGCCAGATACTCAGGCAGTGGCTTTTAAAGTGCACCAACAGGCCTCTTCCGAGGAAAACCTGGAAGACAGACACTATTGTCTGCTCCCTCTGTGCTGAGCTCTGGGAGATAGCTGGTTAAGAACTGTTTTCCTCGTTTGCTACAGTCCTGCGGGACCAGGGAACAGAAGCTCTGCTCTCTACCAGACGAGCTTCCCCTGAGCGGCAGCCACAAAAGCTGGAGCAGCACAACGTGCACAGACTCTTTCAAGGGCTGTTCCAGCTACATGGAGGAGGCCAGGGGACGCCCCCAAAGCCTCCCGGGTGTCTGGGGAGGATCCCAGTCATCCTGACCTAACTATGGAAATGGGCCTCTTCCACACAGAGATTGGGAGATGAGTGTTTCTGTCAGCTGTGTTCCTGCTGAGCCCCGGGAGGGGCTGTTTCTTGCTCTACTATAGGCTTGTGGTTCCCATGGACGAACGTTCTGCTGTTTTCCAAGCTACCCTTTTGGGGGCTATCCTGCAGGAGGGAGTGTTGACAGGTAGGCGCTCGATATTGGGTCCAAACCCTCTGCTGCTGGGGTTGCAGCTGGGACTTGTGCGTTGCCTCTGGACGGTGCGTCACTGCGGCAGGGGTGAGGTTCACGGTAAGAGAGCGTCTCAGGCTTTCCTGACCAGTTCAGCGTATGTGTAGGAGATGCTTGCTTCATTCCGGATTTCTTTCAGAAGAAATTGCTCTGTGTGCAGCGGTACATTCAGGGCGTCTTGGGAGAAGGTGACTTCATGAACCTCCCAGGGGGACATCTGGAACTAGAACCTCTTGTTTTTGTTTTTAAAAATACTCTATTTCCTTCTATATCCCCAGGGTTTCACACTTAGTAGACACTCAGCTCCAGTTTGTTTAAGGGATGAGGTACCAGGGTGGGAACAGCTAACTGTATGCATTTTGATTCCAAAAGACTATTAGATAAAGGTTTAATTTCTCCATTGTTTTATATGATGACATTTCAGCCCCTCCACCCCTCCCCCTGGCAAAAAAAAAAAAAAAAAAAAGTGAAGTCTGGTCCATAATGAAGGGAAAAAATACTCCTATAACCATAAATACGGACAGAAATAATTAGAGAAGGTGAATGCACTGTGACTTGTTTTGGATACTGTGGAAAGCAGTTAAGAGTTTCGGAACATTGAGTGCTCTCCAGCGTCTTTTCTGGTCTTCTACTTAGACATACATGGCCCTAGTGTAATTCTTACGTAGGTATCCTGTATTAACTACAGCTTTCCTCTTCTGCTGACATCTTCTGACTGTGGTCACATTTATTTCAACTTAAAAAAATCTCAAATCCCTGCACAATGGCAGCATTCAATGTTGCAACTGACATTTCCCACTTTTCTCATGTTTCCGCATTTCTCAAGCTTCTGCGGTCTGACTCCTTTCACGACTATTTCCCAGAAAATGCTCTTGCCAAGGTCGCCAATCGCTCCTAAACTCCAAGTAAAAACTTTTAATTACTTGACTTCTTTCCAGCAAATGTCATCGCTGATTTCTAACCTCCTGGACTCTTTGGAATCCGTGGCCTTTCTCTCTTGATTTCCCCAAAGGCAGGCTCCTCTTCTACAGCTCACTTTATATTTCATATTCTCATTTCCTCATTTCTAGGTCTTGCTTTACATGGTTTACCTAGTATATGTTATTTACCTCTAAGGATTCGATGGCCAGGTATACAGGTATGGCTCCAAAATCTGTATTTCCTGAGCTTTAGATCTATAAATCCAACCCTTCATTCAACCTCCCCAGTGGATATGTTTCAAAAACAATCATTCAGGGGCACCTGGCTGGCTGGGTCGGAAGAGCATGTGACCCTTGATCTCAGGGTCGTGTGTTCAAGCCCCATGTTGGGGGCAGAGATGACTTAAATAACTAAAACTTGAAAACAATTAAACAAGAACTCATCCTATCCCTTCATAACTAACCTTCTATACGACTTCATTTCTCAGTTGAAGTTAATGGTACCAGCAACAAAACCAGAAACAAGGCACCCTCCGTGTCTTCTTCCTCTCTCTCCATTCACATCAATTCAATCTAAATCCTATGACTCTCGAAGCCAACTATTATTTCCTTTTCCCTTGTCAAAGGTTTCATTACAGCCAATATAATCTCTCACATGGATAAGTTTTTCCTATCTCCTTACTAGGCTCCTTGTCTCTGTGGTATTTTTCCTGCTCTAAATTCTCCAATATTTCCCTGCTGTCCATGAGATAAAATAATAGCAGGCTTGATTATAAGATCTATCACAGTCTCTAGCTACTGTTCGCCTTGTACTCTAATATCCAGTCACAACCGATCCCCTCTGTCCCTCATTGTTCTTGCTTTCCCTCAGACACGCACCATGCCTCTGCATGTGATGGCCACTTGATGCACATCTCTGCTCCCCATTCTTTGAGTAAATTTGAACCATCATTTTGGCCTTAATATCAGTCTTCGATTTCCTAGTAAGAGCCTTTTCTGATTTCTTATATTCACCTCCAGGACGTGTAAATACCAGCACCTTTATATCCCCTGTCATAGCATTTATTATTCTATATTTTAATTGTCGCTTCATGGAACATCTCGCAGTTAAACTAAAAGTACAAGAAAGACATTGCCCACCCCTGATTACTAGTATAATGCTAAAACAGAAATAGGTTCAATAAATATTAGTTGAACAAACGGATGCATTGGTAACAACTGAGTAAACTAGGTATATCTTGTTTTATCTAACTGATACAGAATGAAACATACATACACCACAAAGAAGATAGAGGGAGTAAAGTCCAGATATTTAATGCTGCTCATCCCTGTGCTTCTGAGAGGGTGCCGTTCACTCTGTCCTAGATAAGCATAGTAAAGCCTACTTACTCTCTTTTGTGGCAACAGTATTCTTAAAGCTAGCCTTGAAGCAGGAAAAAAGCCCTTCTGGGCATTCCCCAAGAAAATATACACCATACATTTTAGTGTGGAGTAAAAATATTAATTTTTTTTTCTCTTAAGAGAGACAGAAGAATTCATTTTCACATCACAAAGCATTTCACTCCAAATATAACATTACTGGGTGTTTCTTGACTGATCTGTTAGGCTAGGTTTGATCTTTTCCTTCTTTGGGCATTTAATGTTCTTCCTGCCCTTTCTTCTCTGAACAATTTGGCTTTGTGTCAGCTCACTCAGCGCTAGATCCCCTGATTGCAGATTACGCCTATTGAAGTAAGAACCAACACTGTTTATCAAGTATCCACAAAGACCGATATATCTAAGACTACTGCCACCGTCAAATGCCCGATCTGTCAGAAATAGAGAGCAATGTTGATCCCTTGATAGAAGCATTATTTTGAGAGGAGAACAACAAGGCACTTGCTGTAGTGTTGATCACACTGAACCCTTCTATCCTGGAAGGGACAGGGAGACATCATGAGCAAAATAAGTAAATATTCTTAGTGAAGTTTACACTTATTCTCTATTCACAAGACCTAAACAAGCATACAAACCAAGGGACTACATATTCCCATCCACCTATGCTTCCCACACAACCTTGCATCAATCAAGGAATCCACTTTACAGAAAAGGAAGTGTGGGATGGGCATGATATCGATCATGAAAACCGCCAGTTCTAATACAGACCGCAACACACAAAGGCCAGTCTGAAAGAATGATGGAAGTTCCTCTTCAGAGTGCAGCAGAGGTGCCAATTTGGCTAGCACACTCTATAAAAATCGCACACCAATCTCCAGGATGTAGGCGATACCCTAAATCCATACTACTTTATGGTGCAATGTACCCACCAGGTAAAATACAGGAGTCCTGGAATTACGGGTGGAAGTAGAAACTGGCTCCATTCCCTGACACTCCTAACAGCTCAGTAAGTAGAGTTTGTGCTCTTTTGTCCTACAAGGCAGAAATCTTTGGTTCTAGAAACCTCCAAAGGAGAAATGCTTCTCCCAGAGCACCCAGGAAGAATCTCATTACCTTTTAGCTATGACCGCCGCCTCATCATTTTGGGCTCCTTGCGCCAAGAGACGATCAGACAAGGAATGGAGTCAGTTTCCAGGTATTGGTAAATAACCCTGATCTTCATAAGATAGGGCTGATGTTATTCATTGGGGGTGGAGGACAGAGCGAGCAGAGTTGGCATCCAGGGGTCCACTGGGGGCAAGTCTTGGCACTCCCCTCCTTGATTTAGATGGCATAAAGAAGAACAGCAGCCAGAAACTTAGAGGGATATTGGTGGGACTGGATCTTGGTCCCCTTAGTGATGTGGGTCTGAGTCATGCCAGCAGATAGTACTCCAAAACTAGCTGATGCTAGCAGAGTGTGAAGGGAAAACAGAAAGGAGAGAAGACAGATGATGAATCTCAAGTGTAGCCCTGGGAGCAGCAACTGCGGCTGGAGGTAGCTTTCCTCCCACTCTACCTCAGTTTCCTTACAAAAATACCAGACAATTTGGAATCCTGAAGGAGCTGTTCCTAGAAGGGATACGCTTAGTTTCTACAAAGCAAGTGTATCTGAAGGGCTCAACAGGGATGCTGTTTTGTGCCCCCTGGATCTCCCTTCTCCATGACTGAGGCACTCTCCCCCTCAAATACAAAGAATGCTGGCTGTTGAGGGCTCCCTATGGAGCCTATCCCCATGAATTAACCTACGATGAAGACAACAGCCAAACCAAGTGCATGTCTCCTCCCTGGGTAGAGCCCACATTTAATTGCCAGTTGGGGTCAGGTACAAAGGTAGAGCCCCCTAATACCGTATGTCCCTAAAGTCTGACCGCAGCTCAGATATGTGCCCCATGAGACTGGCTGAGGCCCCAGGAGGAGATGCATTGCACTTCACCTCCGTCAGCCTGGTCCTGTTTTCTTCATCCTCACAAATCTTGTTTCTAGAGAATATTCACCGGCAAACTTCCTCCACGTCAATCTTCGAATGAGAGTATGTTTTCCAGATTCTTCAGCATATGTGAAGCTAAAAGTATGTATGTACTATAAGGCAGCATATGATTAATGAAAAAAAATGAGCCACAAAATATATTTTGTAGTAACACGGAGAATGCTTGGATTTGAAGTATTATGCTGTATATAAGGAAGACAAAACACAGCATAACATCTAGGGAAGATCGTCCAGAACTTTCTACAGTGATAGTGATGAGGAAAGACGAGGAATAAAACAAACCCCAGGTGAACCAACGAAGATTGAATTTAACCTGCTGGGCCAAGAATGACCACTTTTACAGGCAGAGTCTATCGGGATAGTGGAGATGAACATGAGAAGGTTGACTGGTGTATTTAAGTAGGCAGGAGTTTCTTTTTCTTCTGTTTTTCTTTAATTTCAGCCATGTCACAAATCACTCTATGGAACATAATTATCTGCAGATGTCACAGTTTAAAAAACTTCAGAGTTTTTAAAGTATATTGTAACCTTACTGCAGTTAAGACTAAAAATCCAAGATGGTATTTCAAGACCATTGGGACCAGACTCTTGGTTACCATAAATATTCTAAAAATGCCTAATTTAGAGATTCCTTATAAGGTCATTAATATTTAGTATCCACCACATAATTCAAAATACTTTATGTTTTTAGATCAGAAATAAGCTAAAGTAGATGCTTATCTATATATTTCTAGATATGCATATATATTTATAAAAGAAGAGAAGAACACTCCATCTATCTATTAACCAAATGGCTATCTAGTGGTTGGATAAGTTACATATAATATTGATTAAGTGCCAAGTATGTCTCAGAAAATATGCTAACAGATTTGTACACATTTCCTATTTTTACAAATCCCCTGTCCTACACTGCAAGATAATTTTTATAATCTCAGTTTCAAATTAAGAGGTTAAGGTTTAAGGAAGTTTTGTGTAAGGAAGCTTTTCAATGTCACAGAGCTGGAAAATGTTTGGATTGAGCCTGAGATCCTGTCTCTAGAGCCTAACCTAGAGAAAATAAGGTAAATAAGAAATGTAATCACCTGGTTAACAAGCAAAAGAGAATGTGATGAGGCATTAAAAGAAGTATAGATGCAGTATAAATGGAATGTGGGAAACAGAGATATAATATTTTCATTTTCTCTAGGTTGATATTGAAGGTGCTGGAGTCTACCGTATTTCGACTGGGTACATGAGCAACTTATCACACAGATGTGAACATGCATATTCGCACGCACAGAGAGAAAATACACTATCTTGAACCGATGTAATATGAGGTCTATATTTACATTTATGTTAGCTTTGGCCAGCTGAACTATATCCAGGTCTGAAAAAGTCAAAGGAGTTGACCAACTGGATTTTTGTTGTTGGGGAGAAGGGCTGGTTTCTAAGAGCAGATCCATTAAAAGTAGTAAATTACTTTGTGGATCTAGAAACAGCATGGAAATAAAATTCTTGTTTAAGAGTATGGAAAAACAATTTTGAGTTCATAATTTTCCTCACCTTCTTCTCCCATTCCTTCTGTTCTAGCAAGTAGGCAGATAGACACCTTGCTTCATACATGCTTAAGAAGTTAGTAGCACAGTTTTTCTGGATTTATCCTCCAAAAGCTGGAGAAAATATATGAAGGGAGAGGGATTTGTAATATTCAAATACTATTACCTCAAGCGGGAGAAAAGAGATCAGGGTGTGGGGACCAGTGAGCAGTGGAAGGTTGGAGACGGTTGCCTTCGGAGCTTGCAGGCTGTGGGCGCCCCACTGAGGAATCAGCAGCGTCATGTGCCAGGAGTCCTGGGTGCAGGCCTGGGACCCCCAGTCTCATCAGGGTTCCCCATGTCTCCACATGCTAGCAGCAGAACAGTGACAGCTCAGATGTTTCTCAACAGGCCAGGACAATGGGATTCCTAGCAACAATCAGTGTCCACAGAGACTAATCTCCAAGATAAGCTAATGCCTTGGCTCAGTAAGACCTCTGAACTTAAGCAGACCTCAAAAGCTGGGACAGAGAATACAATCCAAAGAGGAAGAACCAGAGTTGAATTCCCACGGAATTCTGGGGTCTGTGCTCAGAGTAGAAATTAAGCAGGTTCACGATAAAAATAAATAAATAAATAAATAAATAAATAAATAAATAAATAAATAAATAAAATTAACAAGGTGGAAATACATGTTCACCTGGGTTCATAGATCAAAACTCACGTCTCCTGCAGGCACACAAAAGTAACTGAGCAGTGACTGATGCAGTCCCATTTCTAAACCAAAGAGATTAAATATTAAACTCACTTATACATTTCATGTTTTGTATTTCAAACGGCATTTTATAGCATTTTTATAGGATTCACACAATGGAAATCCTTCTCAAAATGAAAGAAATTCCTCCGGTTACATCAGTTACAAGTGCTATTTGATGCACATATTCCCACTCTATGACGGCACTTATTTTCTGCAACTGAGCTGTAAATTAATTAAATATGAAGCACCAGTCCCTATTCATAAAATCTGCTCTCTTACATATAAATTATTTTCCTCGAGAAGATCTTAATGCACAAAATGTCATTCTTGATCTTGAACTAAAAATGTAGACATGACTTTATCTATTTAAATTAAAAGTAGAATGACTGCAGGTGAAAAAAAAAAAAAACCCATCTTCTTTCCCACTTAGGTTGATACAATGTTTTATTTAAGATTAGTGTACTTAGATGTAACATACGTTAGGAAGGATGATATTTAGTTTTTTAATCTTTATTTGTTTATTTCTACAAAGCTGAGTTTACAATGCATAGCAACTTTCTTCAGAGCTGAATTAAAGAATTCTTAAAATGGAAGATTTTGAGTTCTTTGAAGAAGACATAAATTCTGATATGATGCTTAGTGAAGCATTGGGTCTTAAATGTTGTGTTTTCAAAATGTTTTTTAAAAAATTTTCTTTATTCCTTAAAATAATGAATGTGCCAATCCTCAAAGAAAGAATACTACTGTGTTGCATCATTTGTACAATACTAACACTGCCAACTGATTACAGTATCATCTAGTGTCTCTAGGTTAGGTTGATGTCCCTAAGTAATTCCAATGGTCCTTTGAAAGAGTAATCTTCAAATTGTTTTTATTTTATTTTATTTTACTTTACTTATTTAGCAAGCATGGGTGCGGGGAGAGGCAGAGGGAGAAGGAGAAGCAGACTCCCCACTGAGCACGGAGCCTAACAGGGGGCTTGATCTCAGGACTCTGAGATCATACCTGAGCTGAAATCAAGAGTCAGAAGCTTAACCAATTGAGCCACCCAGGTGTCCGCTCATATTGTTTTTTGAAAGAAAAAAAAAAAGAAAGAAACTCTTTGTATCTAAAGAGGTCAGCAGAACCTCTTTCAAATCAACTCAGAATTCAATTCTAAAGTAAGGTAGTTGGGGCGCCTGGGTGGCACAGCGGTTAAGCGCCTGCCTTCGGCTCAGGGCGTGATCCCGGCGTTGTGGGATCGAGCCCCACATCAGGCTCTTCCGCTATGAGCCTGCTTCTTCCTCTCCCACTCCCCCTGCTTGTGTTCCCTGTCTCGCTGGCTGTCTCTATCTCTGTCAAATAAATAAATAAAATCTTAAAAAAAAAAAAAAATAAAATAAAGTAAGGTAGTGTCTGTGGTCAGTTCCGAGTAGACCCTTTTATTTTTCTGGAGTTCTCTTTCACTTCTAGACTTTTATAAGTGAATGCTTTCTGTCTTTCTGTTAGCAGTCACTGCCTCTTCACTCCCTGAACAGAGAGCCCTGACTCTGGTGGTCTGCTTAAACAGTAATGTTTCCTAGCTTGGAACCAGGTCACACGTTGAGGCACCCTGCTCTCTCTGCCGTTTTCAGAGATATCTGAAAATGCCTAAGCTTGCTGAATATTTCAGCTCCAAAGAGTTTTTCCTTAACAATAGCCAATTTTTCTGGGTAAGGACAGAAAGCATGGATCTTTGAAACTGAAGAGATGATGTGCATATTTAATAGTGCTTTGGTAAAACTTTCTAACTCCTCTTCATTGTGTCTCCATGACAGGCTTACCTTGAAAATCAGTCCACAGATCTGTACTTTCATTTTGCTCTGCGAATCAAGTTGTTGTTGTTTTTTTTTTCCCTTTAAAGACAAATCCGTATCCAAAGAAGGGATCCTCTCACCGGATCTCCTTTGAGGTAGTTCGTCCAATATTTTGGGGAGGGTTAGCTCATGACACACTTATTCTATTGTGATCTGAGCCCCAAATCCTATCATCAAACAAGAAGTGACTTCCCTCCCCAAGAGTCCTCAGGCCTTTCCTACAGACTCTCGGAGTAATTCTTAATGTTTATTTATACGCCTTTCTCACCAAGGAGAGAAGAAACCATTTTCTATTCATTTTTATTTTCATGGTCTCTGTCACATTTTTGTTGAATCCGTGGCTTAAAGAACACTTCTTTTATGTTTGCATATACAATGGCCACTTAGTTTTGTGACTTTGGGCAAGGTATTTATATTAAAGCTCAGCTTCTTCATTGTAAATAAAGACAACAATGCCTCTTTAGTATACCTCAAAGAATTTGAGGGTTAAATGAAATGAAAGAAGGCGAGATGCTTTGTAAATTGTAAAATACTAGACAGATGTGAGTAATATAAGAAATTAATAGTCATGTAAACGGATTCAAATTACCTGTCTTGTTATTTATCCTTTCTTTGCCAGAAGTATATTTTTTCAACTGAAGCGCTAAAAATAGAAACAAAAAGTTTGAGAAGATCGACTAAAACACGGCTTAAAAAATTAGGTTAGAGACCTAACAGCAGGGAGATATATTATGATTCTACTTATATTAAATCATGTGCACTTAGAGGAACATATAGAAAGATGTTCAGAAAGTGTCAGTGTGTTTTCAGGTGGGGTTTGCATTAATTTTTAAAAATATTTTTGGATTATGTATTTTTTGACAGGGCCTGTTCATCATTTTTACAGTTATAGAATTAGGGTCAAAAGAAAAAAAAAAGTCAAAAAGATTGTCTCCCTTTACAGCTTTCCTTTTTCATATTTCATTCATTCCTCAAAATTCTGCACTGTACTTGATGACCCACCACTTCATGAAAATACTCTTGCAGGGATATCAACGACCACTTGGTTGCCAAGTGCAAAACTCTTAAACTCTTTCAACTTAGGAGACACCCCTGGAGCTGTGTGAGTACTCCCTCACTCCCAAAACCTTTTCCTCCCTTGATCTCAGGAACAGCTCACTCCCCATGTTCTTTTGCTTCTTTGAATAATCATTCAATTGCCCTCTTTTCAGCTGACTTTTCTTCTGGTCTTTTAAAAATATAATTTTCAGTAAAGGATAAGATTATGACTTTTGAAATGAACATATTTTAAAGATCTACTAATTTACTGAGGGAATCAGATGTTATAACTGGTTCAAAGATAATTTAAAGAAGAGGCACATTTATAGATCAAGAATATGGAAATGGATATGTAAATGGTGGCAGGACTGGTTTTTCCACAGGGTAGAAGTGAAGATAATTAAACCTCCACCAGACAAGACATAATTTGCATGTATATCAGTGACCTACAATTTACAAAGAGTTGTAAAATAGACCAAAGTCAACGAAAGGTTAGAATTAATAATTCCTAGAAGTCTGTGCTATATGTAGACAATTCACAGCATTTTATGAAACTTATTCTATTGAAACTTACTTTTTTTTCATACCCTCTCCCATTAATATAATTGTTTTTCTAAGTTCTGGTATTTTCTTCTCTCATTCTACACATTCCCTCTGCTTCCATACTAAATTTAGATACATTGACAAATAGCCCTGATTTTTTTTCCCCAGAAGCACTTAGGTACTGATTCATTGATCACTCAAATATCTTATATTAATTTTAATTATAATAACCCCCAGTTGATCACGGTGCATGATCTTTTAATGTACTGTTGAACTTGATTGTCTAATATCCCACTAAGGATTCTTACATCTATACTCATCAGGGATACTGGCCTGTTGTTATCATTTCTTATCACTTCCTTGCCTAGCTTTGGTAATGTTGGCCTTGTGAAGTGACTTTGGAACTATTCCCTCCTCTATTTTTTGGTACAGTCTAGAAAAGATTAGTATTCTTCTTTAAATGTTTGGTAGAATTCACCAGTGAAACCATCTGGTCCTGGACTTATTTTCATTAGGTGGGTTTTGACTACTGATTCAATCTCCCTCCTAATGATTGGCCTGTTCAGATTGTCTGTTTCTTCTTGATTCAAAATTCAGTTTGTTTCTAAAAATTTATCCAATTATTTTAGGTTGTCTAGCTATTGGCATAAAATTATGCATGGTAGCCTCTTACAAGTCTTTGTATTTCTGTGGTATCAATTGTAACATCTCCTCTTTTATTTGTAATTTTATTTGTTGGAGGCCTCTCTCTTTTCTTCTTGGTGATTCCAGTTAAAGATTGGTGCCTTTTGCTTATCTTCTCCAAAAGCCAACTCTTAGCTTCATTGATCATTTATATTGCTTTAGTCTCCACTGTATTTACTACCATTCTGATCTTTGTTATTTCCTTCTTCTAGTAACTGTGGGCTTAATTTATTCTTCTTTTTCTAGTTCCTTGAGGTGCAAAGTTAGGTTGCTCACTTGAGATCTTTATTCTTTCTAATGTAGGTACTCAAGACTATGAACTTCCATCTTAAATCTGCTTTTGATGCATCTCATATGTTTCGTATTTCCGTTTTCCATTTTCATTTGTCTCAAGATATTTTTTAATTGATCTTTTGACTTCCTCTTTGACTCACTGGTTGTTCAGAAGCACGTTGTTTAATCTGCACATATTTGTGAATTTTCCAGTTTGCTTCCTGTAATTAATTTCCAGCTTTACACCATTGTTGTCAGGCAGGATATACAATATGATTTCAATCTCCTTAAATTTAATAAGACTTATTTAAAGGACTAATATACAATCTATCCCAGGGAATGTTCCATGGGTGCTCAAGAAGGATGTATACACTACCACTATTTGTTGAAAAGTTCTGTATGTCTGTTAGGTCCATCTGGTCTATGAGAGTGTAAGTCTAATGTTTCTATTTTCATTTTCTGTGTATTGTTGAAAGTGGGGTATTGAAATCCCCTATTATTACTGTATTGCTGTCTATTTTTTCCTTTCATATGTGTTAATATTTCTTTTATGTAGTAAGTGCTTTTATGTTGGGTGCAAAAATATTTACAAATGTTATATTCTCTTGATAAACTGACTTCTTTGTCATTATATGATGGCTTTTTTCATCTCTTGTTAGAATCTGTGGTATAACGTCCATTTTGTCAAGTGAGATTTAGTGCAGAGATGCAAGGATGGTTTAACAGCCACAATCGGTATGATACATTAACAAAATTAAGGATAGAAATCATATGATCATCTTAAATTCAGGAAAAAAGCTTAAAAAATATTCAGCATCCTTTCATGATAAAAAGCCTCAAAAACTGGTTATAAAAAGAATGTACCTCTACATAATAAAAGCCAAAAGATGACAAATCCACAGCTAATCATACTCGATAATTAAAAGCTGAAAATTTTTCTTCTAAGATCAGGAATAAGATCAGGAGAGCCACTATTACCATTCTGATACCAAATAATACAGGGAGTCCTAGCCAGTTAGGCAAGAAAAGTAAATAAAAGGCATTCAAATTGGAAAGGAAGAAGTAAAATTGCTTCTTTTTGCAGAAAACATGATATTAGATTTTTTTTTAAAGAACCTAAAGATGCCATCAAATTTTGTTAGAACTAATAAACAAATTTGGTAAAGCTACAGGATACAAAATCTATATACAAAAGTCAGTTGCCTTTCTATACACCAACAACAAACTACTAGAGAAAACGATTCCATTTATAATTGCATCAAAAAGAATAAAATACAAAGGAATAATACACAGATCTGTATTCTGAAAACTAGAAGAGAATGATAAGAGAAAGTGAAATGATATCCTGTGTTCATGGATTGGAAGAAATAATATTATTAAAATGTCCATTCTACCCAAAGCAATCTACAGATTCAATTCAATCCCTAGCAAAATTCCAACATTTTTTTTATAGATGTGGAAAATAACAATCCTAAAATTTGCATGGAACTGCAAAAGACCCTGAATAGCCAAAGCCATCTTGCGAAAGAACCAAGCTGAAGGCACCATACTTCCTGATTTCAAACTATATTGTAAAGCTATAATAATCAAAACAGTATGGTACTTGCATAAGAACAGACACATAGCTCAATAGATCAGAACAGAGAACACAGAAACAAATACATGAATTTATGGTTGATTAATTTACAACAAAGGATCCAAGAATATACAATGGGGAAAGGATAGTCTCTGATAAATGTTTTTGGCAAATTAGATAGCCACATGCAGAATAATGAAACTGGACTCCTATTTTTCCCATACACAAAAAATAAACCAAAATGGATTAAAGAATTGAATGTAAAATCTGAAACTAAAACTTCTAGAAGAAAACAGAGGGGGTAAGCTCCTTGGCATTGGTCTAGTAAAAAAGTTTTTTTTTTTTTTTTAATTTGAACCCAAAACCAAATGCAACCGAAGCAAAATTAAAGTGGGACTATTTCAAACAATAAAAGTTTCTCCCCAGCAAAAGAAACCATTAACGAAATGAAAAGGCAACCTATGGAATGGGAGAAAACACTTGCAAACCATAAATCTGTTAAGAGGTTGATGTTAAAAAAATAGAATGAAATCATACAACTCAACAGCAAAAAACAAAACAAAACAAAACCAAAATGCACAGATAATCTGACTAAAAATAGACAAAGGATCTGAATAGTCATTTTCTCCAAAAGACACACAAATGCCCCACCACTACATGAAAAGGTACTCGACATCACTAATCATCAGGAAAATGCAAATCAAAGCCACAATGAGTTATCACCTTACACCTGTTAGGATATCTATTAGCAAAAGAGAAGAGATGACTAATGCTGGTGAGAATACAGAGAAAAGGGAGCCAACCCTTTTGCACTGTTGGTGGAAGGGTAAACTGGTATAGCCATAACAGAAAAAAGTACAGGGTTTCCTCAGTAAATTAAAAATAGGACTTCCTTATGATCTAGCAGTATTACATCTGGATATATACCCAAAGCTAACAAAACCATTATTTCACAGATATCTGTATTCCCATATCCAGTGCAGCACTATTTACAATAGTCAAGGTATAGAAATAGCCTAAATGTCTACCTACAGGTGACGGGATAAAGAGAACATGGTATATAATATGGAATATTATCCAGCCTTAAAAAGAGAAGAAAATCCTGCCATATGCATGGAATTGCCTGGAGAGCATAATACTAAGTGAAATAAGTCAGACAGTGAAAGACAAGACAAATACTGTAGTGTATCACTTACATGCGGAATCTTAAAAAATAAAACAAGAAGAAAAAAGAAAGTTGAATTCATAGACACAGAGAGTAAAAATGTGGTTATGAATGCCTGAGGTATGGGGTAATAGGGAAAAGTAGGTAAAGGGCACAAACTTTCATTCCTAAGATTTACAAGGTCTGATCATCTAACATAAAACATGGTCACTACAGCTATTACACTGTATTATGTCCTTGAAATTTGCCAACAAAGTAGAATTTAAATATTCTCAACATGAGGAAAAAAATGGTAAAAATACGAAGTGATGGGTGTATTAATTAATTCAATAGGGGAATCTTCATAAATTGTATGTGTATAAAATCATCACATTGTACACTTTAAATAGCTTACATATTGTCAATTATACCTCAGTAAAGAAATTTAAACTCCTAATGAGATTAACACTACTGAACTGTATTCTTTAAAATGATTGAGATGGTAAAAATAAAGAAAAAATAAAATACCTAGAGTAAAACATTAAAATTTTTTAGGTTCCTATAATAAGACTTTGCGCTTGTATGGCATTTTCTGCATTTTGAAGCCCTATGACATCCCTTATCTCAATCAATGCTCACATAAACCCACAACCCCATAAGAATTTACTAATTTGCTAATGAGGGAACCTATTTTACAGATGAATCTATGTGCTCAGGACATTAATTGACTTATCTAACATATTAGTGACTGGAATATTGAGGTCTAAACCTCAAATCTTATTTCTTTTTGTATATTTTGTTTTCCGAAATGAAAATTAAGTGGAGGTGGGCTGCGAATATTTTTAAAAACCTTTCCAGATTATTCTAATGTGTTTGGCAGCTCTGGCTGAGAGCTCCTTCTCATAGGTCTTGAGAATGGAGAGGTCCGGATGTTCCCGTGGAGTGAACTACTTCCTCACAACCTGTAATTGATAACAGTCTTTTGCAGTATTGCATAGAGGGCTAGGAAGACACGCTCTCATTCACAAGAGGACGACTTGGTGGGAAACTTTCATACCTTATGTCATAGTCATACCTGCTCTACCATTTCATTTAAATCTCTACAGTGACATCAGGATTTCCTTTCCTCAGGACTACATGCCCTTGCACTTGAGGAAAAGAAACAACTCTATTTTGCATCTATGATTTATAGCAATGCAACACAGTTTTTTGTGTTTTTTTTAAGGGGTACGTGCATGTGTCTGCTTCTCCTGTCTGTATTCTTCAAGTCAGTACAAAGCTATACACATATCAAAACAATACTGCTTACGAATCATCTATATTCTTAATCACTTCTGTTTACACAACTGTGTTACAGTTGTACACAAATTGATTTATCTACAAATTGATTTATATAAACAGTATTTAAGCAAGAAAAATCAATGCCAGAAAAAGGAAGCTTTCTACATATGCAATGAAAACAACAACAACAACACACACACACACACAAAAACAAACCAGTAATCTTCCATTTGGTCCCCTGTCTCCCCTGATATCACTATACAAGATACGTGTGCTTTCCTTCATTGTTTCAACTGTTTTGCATATTAATCTTGAAAATTCCATTACTATCCCTTATTGCAGATGAGAGGAAGCTTTCAAATACTATTTGAATATTCACAAATCAGAAACACGACCTGTGTCCAGCTGCTATAATGTGCTATGTGCACACACACACAGTGTGTTTTATTTTGTTGGAAATATAAAAATGCACTAAATTCTATATTAAAACAACCATAATACTCCCCTTTCCATTTCCTAGGCATGTGAAGCCATATCCTCCCCCATTTTCCTGTGACAGTGGTATCAGAATGTGATATCCTCCCTTCGAGAAGACACAGGAGCCAGAAACTGCATGAACACAGTTGAGAAAAATGCCATGGCCGTGGAGACCCTCTTGTTCTGTTATCTGGAATGTAGCCGGGTGCTGTCGGTTATCTCAAGCCAAAACTGTCATCTGCAGTATCTGGGTCCCCACGTTTCCTCTGGTGAGTGGTCTACCAGATGCATTCTAGTATTTATGAGTGCTGCTGTGCATATTTACTCTACACTGTTTGGACTTTTGTCATCTATTAGGGGATTAAATGCACTACATCTACTTACTTTCGTCTCTGTCGTCCAGCCATTCTAAATCTGAACTGAAAAACCTCAGCACTGTCCTGTGTGGGGTCCACTGACCCAGGACCCACTGCAATTAGATATAAGCATCGATACATATGGTGTAAAGTCCAGAACACTTCAATGCCAGGTCACACATTAATAAATTCAAGGGAATTCCAGATCAAGAAGGGATTCACATCTACATTCACCACACTGTCCTTTGGAACTCAAGAAGCTTCACGTCGATTTTTGCTGCTGAAACAGTACCTGTGGGCTTGGTGATCACACGATGGCTGGAGTGGGTTAGACGAGGCACCATGCACTTGGCAAAGCAGAGCTGACCAGGCCTTGCCCTGAACTGCGCTCGGCAGGCACGCTTGGGGCAAGTACCTGGGAGTGCACGCTCAGGCACACGATGGCTAAGGACCAGAATTGCCATTCCAGACTCTGCTCCTCAAAATGAAAGGGAAGGGGTTTAAATGAGACCAAATGAAGACACATTTCTTCAAGTGCAAAATGTGAATTTTGAACTCAAAGACCACAAAGCCCTGTTCAGCTTTGTGGGTCTATGTTTTTACGATTATCTCAAGAATTATTAAAAGTAAATTGTGGTGGACTACAATGAGTCAGTAGTCATCTGCAACACTTAATCTTCCTCTTCAACAGGGCGGAGTGAGTTGCACAAGGCATTTGTTTTAGAGGAGAAGAAAGATGTAGAAGAATTTGAAAACTCCTCCGTCTCCCCATCACATATAGTTTCTCAAGCCTGACTTGGAAACTGAGATACAGGACCAGATTTTATGTGGTACTAAAGGAGGCCCCTGGTAGGACATTGGCTAATTGACCATTTCTGAGATTTTAATAAAGCAAGAGACCTACCTAATTGCCTGACTTGTTGACATTTAATAACCAAATGACAGGAAGGTGATTCTTCCTGCAGAGCATATAAGCTACTTCTATTTGCTATTACTGAATGAGCACAGATACAGACCAGCCACTGCTCTAAATGGTCTACCAGGATTAAATCATTTAATCTCCAAAACAACCTAGTAAGATGGATCCTATTATTGTTCTCATCTTACATATGATAAAAGTGTGGCCCAGAAAGGTAACTTCCTCAGGATTTCATAATGAGGGAGCCAGGCATTACCTACAGGTCCACTGTTTGAGTTGAACCCCCAAATTCTGGAAGATGGCCTGATGTCCCTTCCATGGCCCAGCGTCTGGTGGAAAGTGCGGGTCACATCAGTGAGTGCAGTGTTTTCCCTAGTTGTTGCCTGTCATGCAGAGCGGAAAGAAACGTGCCTGGAGGCTTCCTTCCAGACACGGTAGGAGTTCCTCATCCACCAAGAACAGTCATTTGTGTACTCCTGGCCATGAAGATGAGAAACGAGACGAATATGTGTGCTCAGGACAGTAAGTGACTCACCTAACATTACTGACTGGAGTATTGAGGTCTAAAAGTCAGATCTTATTTCTTTTTGCAGATTTTGTTCTTTAATATTTCAGGAAATGATAACTAAGTGGAGTCAGGCTTCGAGTATTTAAAAAAAATCTTTCCAGATTATTCTAATGTGTCTGGTTAATCCAATAGTCAAAACTGGGAGGAAAAACAACCTTGAGCATCTGCAGTAAAGGGCCTTTACTGTTAATCTGGATCTCTTCTAGCTGTTTGTGTAATTGTCCTTCACCCTTCACAATACTTCCCTCACCTTCCATGGGAGCTCAACTGTCTATGTTCTCCGGAGGGGAAAAAAAAATCAAACCTTAAGAGCAGACAGAATAGCGGACCCCAGATGGGCCCACCGAGTCGCTGCAAGTGCAGGAGTGTTGGGGGCACGCTCCCAGACACACACCTTGGGCACTGCCTCGTGCCTTCTTGCATCAGCTGACTTCCTCTGCTTCCTAACTGATCTGAAATGCCTCCCATCTGAGTGATCTCTCAGGATCCACAGTGAAGTTCTACTCTATGACAAAGTATACTTATCAAACACTGTCAAACTGCTAAGATACAGAGATGAACAAGCCAAAACAGGTCCTTGATAAAGGTACAGTGTGGGGTCTTATCTGCAGCCTGCCTCTGGGACCGTGTCGGGGACAATGACAGGGGCAACCACAGCAACACAACAGCGACTGCTAACTATTGATTAGGTGTTCTCAATACACCTGACATTAGGATAAACACTTCACCAAGTTTATCTTAATGAATCTTCATCATTGCCTAATAAAAAAAAGAGTTGTATTAATCTTATTTTATTAATGAAGAAACTTGGGAACACAAAAATTGGATAATTTCACCAAGATCACATGGCCCAAACTCCTAACCACCAAGGACAATGAAGTCAAGGACAAGGGAGGGGAAGATCTTTCTTTAATCTTATCATAACATAGAAATTATATTTAAGTTCTTAAACTAGTCCTTGCTCCGACAATTACAAGGGATTGGTGCAGAGGAATAGAGAGAGATTCACCGGGTTCGAGCAAAGTTCAGGGGCTCTTGAGCCTTGACAACTGGGACAGGAGTGAACGGCAGAGCACCCTGAAGACACGTCTGCGAGGGCAACTGGGACGAACACACTCTGTAGTCTTCTGGACAATTAGGAGCACGTGAGGCGCAACTGACAGAGGTATTCTTTCCAGGATGCCTAACATTTTAGCTCATTTGGAATGCCTTGTTATGAATGTTTTTGTTCTAGAAGACGTTTGGGGATTACTTTTAAAATTTAGGTACTAAAACAAATCATCATTCACAGTAAACTGCCCTGTGACCCCCACTCTCGCGTGTCACACTGCCCTCTCACTGTCGTTGCTTTCTTTGGCCATGCTCACGGTGAGCTAGTTCTGTGATGCTTGAGCCCACGGTTTCACCGTGCAGCCTGCCCAGCACGCTGCAAACATATGCGGGACAAAAAGTTCAGCTCTGCTAAGCGGTGCTGTTGTTTGGGGAGGGTTTATCTTCTTGTGCAGGAAACAAGCGAGTCTGCACCAGGTAGGGACTCGCTTGCACACATTTGAGATAAACAACACCATGGCTGTGACTTGCCCTCGGCAGCTGCCCTCCCCATGTCTGCACCCCACTGCTTGCTCTCTGGGCTTCTAATGAGGCCTCATTTTACAGAGGTTTCACGTGCTCGTCTTTGTATAACATACATGGCCAATAACTTCACTCTTCAAGCAAATGATTAGTTTTGAGCAGACAGAATTAAGAAATCAACATGACAATCATATGGAAACAGTCATGTGATTCATTAGTAAATCAGTGACTCCCATTGCTTTACTGAATCATTTTTTTTTTTTTAGGTGTTCCTATTATGTCACCGTCAAAAACCTAATATCTCCTAAAAAACTACTTTTTAAAATAGGTGTACACGGTTAGTTATCATTTTCTATCACCTGTGTCTCACAATTTCTCAAATTCCCCAGTGTTCACTGGAAATGTGACTGTGGAATTAGAGCAGATTTACTCTAGATGAAGCACTTTATTAGTTAAAAATGTTTTCTAGAATCCAGGGCAGATGTAATTTTGGGTTTGCGATCAGAATGATGCTGAAGACAGCATTCTTCTCCTTGACCTTCTTCTCAAAACAGATTGCTTCAGGCCTTTGGCAGAAGAAAATGTGGAAGAAAAAGCGATGTGTCAATTTCCACAAGACAAGCAAGGATATTAGATGTAGCCTGATTTGAGTGATAAATCATTCTTGTACTCTTATCAAAATGCATCTTGCTTATTATAATTCTTAGAGTTTGCTCTTAGCAACTTCCCAAACCTACTTCTTATCATGTATGAACTGAGAATGCTGAAATCTCCAATCAGACCATTGAAAACATACATTTAAAATAAACAAGTCTAAAATATTTAGATTAAAACTTTACTATCCCATGGTAAGTTAGACTGTTCCGTAGATCTTCACTTTGCTTTCGGTGGAAGGTCATACAACAGAACTTGATTATGGTGACAGATAAGCATTGAAGAACACAGAGTAAAGCAGTGAGATGAACAATGAAGACATCCTCTATTTGCGTGTCTGTACAAACAGACTGTACATTTGCTAAATCACGGAACCGACCTCAAATTGAGTCAGAGACAAGTATATGTTCTAAGAATAACACCATGATGCACAGGAAAACATTAGAAACTCTGTTGAGATTACACTTTTTAAATGGTGTTTCCTGTGAACGAGGATTCAAAGGAATAGTGTTTCCAAATCACCATTTTAAGGACTTACTTTGTTGCCTAAACTTGTTATTTCTTGGATACCTTATTTGCAAGGGTACCTCAGTGTTAGCCAAAAATGGGAACATAAACACATAAGTTCTCACACAGGTAAGGATACAGGTAAGACTGGCTGATGAGGTCATGATCACTTCTCCGCGGCCTGAGAAACAGCATCCTTAACTCTGGACTCTGTGTCAGCTTCTCTTCCTACAAACTAGTCATGTCTCTACATTGATTTAAGCTTTAATTCTTGCAAGATAATAACTTTCCTGACTTCTCAACTAATTTTTTCTTCAGATCCAAGACTCAGGGGAAAAAACAACAACAACAACAAATTTCCTGAAAAATACAAGCAAGGCCATCTATATGGCAACACTAAAAATCAACTTTAAAAAGTACAAATAGAATGTGGGATTATGGGTTTGTGGTTACTTAATTTTTATTGGGTATTACATCATCTTTTCAATAGTAAAGGTATCTTTTTATTGAAAGATGCCTTTTAAAATTGCAAAAAACTATCAGTAATGCTATTCATTTAAATGGCAAATTATAAATATCAATATATACTATTTGAAAGGAGGATTGGAGTAAAATTTCAGTGAAGGATTACAGCGTTTCAAACACAGTCTGAGCTTTCTTACATTAAAAATCTAGCCAACCAATCCTTCCAGCTACTGTTGTCCTTCACTGATACAACCCATCCACCCTTTCAGAACTGGCTTAAAGTCCATATCTGTGAAGATTTTATTTCCTGCCTGTCCCCACCTGCAGCGATTTTCTACCCTTAATCTATATTCTTTTGTGACTTGTATCCTTAAACATTGAAACAAACAAACACCTTTGCATTGTGCCCAGCGTGATTTACAAAATAGGGACCTAAATTAATTTCTGTCATATTCACAGTATTTACTACAAGACTTAATAAACATTTAAATAATAGCTCAATAAAAACCAGTTGATAGAATTTTAGCCTCTAAAAAGCTAACATTTTCTTTATAATTTGCATAGTCTTTTTTAAAGATTTTACATAATTTTGACAAAAACTTAGGCAAAAATACGGGTGCTACTTATTGAAACAGAATCTCCCTGTACCTGGTTTCCCACCCTCCTCTTCCTTTGCCTTTTTATGTGGAAGTCCTACCAATGTTTTCTTGAATGTGTCCTTGCCCCCCAAATCTGTATGCCTCCACATTTACACTGTATACTTCGAAAAGGCCCTCCATTCTCCATTCTTATAATTTTGTAAAAATTGCCAAGTGCCTGGGCTGCCTTTACATTAAAGGAAAATATAAATTTTATGATATAGGGCCATTCAGAAATGACAGCCATTCAGTTGTTTGTAAGCTCTGTCGGCGTGCACGGCGCTGGCTCGCACTGTATCTCAATGAGTTATGTAGGCTTCACTTTTATTATGTATGATTGACTGTGGGGCTTAATATTGAATAAAATAGCTGCCATAGCTGCTCTAAATGGGTATAAATCAAGAGTATTCACTCTAGGTGGCATGTTGCAGTGTGAGAACCTAATTTTCACTGGAAGGCGGTATGTCCTTGCAGAGAAAGATCCGCCCCAGGTAAAAAGCAGGATCTGTAAGATGGCTCTAGCCACAAGCATTTCTCTCCCATTTTTGGCATCAAGGCCCATCAGAGTTTAAAATGAGTGAGCTGTCAGTTTATGTCCCCTAAACTAATGTATTATTCTTTCTCGTACACATAATCACTAAAACAATAAAATAATTTTAAAAATTACCCAAGGACATAATGACCGGGGTATGCTTCTTTTGTTTTGTCTTCCTTTAACAGCTTTATTGAAAAATTATGTATATATATTTATATACATATACATATGTATATGTATATGTACATATATATAAAATTCACCCCTTGTAAGTGTACAACACAATTTTGTAGGGTGAGCTAGAAGGCCATTTTGGTAGGAGAGTAATCTTGGAGCAAAAACTCGAGATAATGCCTTTGAAATGGCGTCCGCTACAGCTGTCTACCTGAGCTGCTCACGGAGGAAGGTTTTCACTGCATCTTTTGCTAAACTACACACCTTCATCCAGATTTTTAAAACATTGTATAACTAAATAGCTACTACAGTATTTACAGTATTTCCTTCACATTGTTGTTAGAATCAAACCACTTAATCATATGGAGATTCTTTAAGAATAGGGCTAAATGTATCATGATAGCGAATAATGCTTTTGCATGTTTCTTCCAAGATAGCAGATAAATGAAAAACTTTGGCAAACACAGGACATACGGCATCCCATGTAAAACCTGTACGACCAAGCGAAGAGGAAACAAGGCTGAGCAGACAAGTTTCACAGTACAGACTCAGTTACACAAAATCTCTAGGAAACCACCTCAACACACTGCTGTTCTCCATCAGTGACCTGACGGCCCATCTCTCCAGCCAGGCCCCAGGCACTGCACCGGGCTGAGTGAAATGCGAGTTTTCAGAGATGCATCATGAGAATGTTTGCTCCCAGTGCCGCTGGGTGAGGGAGCTGTCACCAAATCTGTGATTCCTGTGAGGACCCAGGGGCCCCACCCCGCATGCACTGTTTGATTGCCACCCAGTGCAGGGAAATTGAAACAGAAATTAAGAAAAGCGGAAGATTCAGTAATTTGAACTTCCCTTTTCACCTAATCAGCTTTACAGGAATGCTTCAAAGACCGTGGTTTTCAAGCATTTTCAAACTTACAAATACTTTCAGCCATACCCGTAGGATTTAAAACACGAACTTTATGTCCTCAAAACAAATGAAAGAAAAATTTATCATACTATTTAAACTGACAGTAACTTTTTTATGAATCTCTATATACACCGCAGGGATACTTCAAGGAAGGAAAAACCACGAAGGTTTAAGGACCAAACAACAAAGAGTCTGAGGAAACTACTTACTAAGTGAAAATTACTTTCATTTGCTGACAACATGGCAGCCAAAGCTTAGCAATCCTGATGGCCCATTGTCACACGCTGAGTGGGAGACAAACACACATGCATAAGTAAGCCATGACCTATGAGATGAAGTGTCTTGGAAGCACGGTTCATTAATCCTGATGTCATAATTGTTGCAATATGTTAAGAAGGTGACTTTTTAAAAAAGATTATTTATTTATTTTAGAGATTGAGAGATGGGGGGAGGGGCAGAGGGCGAGGGAGTGAGAGAATCTTAAGCCCCATGCCCAGCACACCAAACATGGACCTGGACTTGGGGCTCGATCTCATGACCCTGAGATCACGACATGAGCTGAAACCAGGAGATGGACCTTCAATTGACTGAGCCACCCCAGGCGCCCCAAGAAGGTTGAATTTTAATAAAGGGATTAAGCAGGTTATGAAGAAGAGTAAAAAGTTTGTTTCTGTATCCCTCATAAAACTGTGATTGAAATAAATAAATTATGCAAAACATTAATTCATAATAGTGTAACTATTATAAATCTTAATAGAGCTTCTTAAAGAATTTGGTACACAGAAGGGGGAATGAACCATGAGAGACTATGGACTCTGGGAAACAAACAGCGGGCTTCAGAGGGGAGGGGGGTGGGGGATTGGGTTAGCCCAGTGATGGGTATTAAGGAGGGCACATATTGCATGGTGCACTGGGTGTTATACCCAAGTAAAGAATCATGGAACTTTACATCAAAAACCAGGGACGTACTGTATGGTGACTAACATAACATAATAAAAAATTATTATAAAAAGAAAAGAATTTGAAAACAATATTTTTTGAAAACTTGGAAGGTACAGAAAAGGACAGAGAAAATGTAAAACTTAGGCATAACACTATGATTCATGGGTGACCACAATTAACTTTGAAGGTATAGTCTTCCAGTTTTTGATCATATAGGTTTTGTGTGTTTTGGGTGTATAATTGGGTTTATATATTATGATTATTTTTTCTCTTAAAAACACTGAAACATTTTCTGTGATGTTCAGTATTTATCTAAAACTCAAATTAGTTACTGCTAGAATTTCTGAAAGAAGTCCCCAAATATATTCAATTCTATAATACTGCTTTGTGCATGAAAACAATCAAAGTACTAACCCAAACAGGTGTCAATGTCTACTGGATGGTAAGACTCAGGAACATTGTAATAGAAAATTCTAATAGGGATTAGGTCAAATGTCAACAACTATAATGAACAATTCATAAACAGTGAGGAAAAATGCACATTAAAAGAAAGCTATATTCGAGTTTCATGCTCCTGTGTTGTCCAATATACGATCACCTTTAGCCTATAATTTAAAAATGCCTGCTATCCAGTGTGTCTGTACAGTATTAGATACCTAATAAGTCTTTGAAATGATGTGTGTTGTAAGTTAGTGTTCTAGCTTCTCTAAGAACATGAATTTAAAAGGATTAACTTGTGGTTTCTTTCTTTTTGATTAATTTTAACTTTGAGAAACAGGTCTCTAAAGCAAAATATTATTCACTGTACATTCATTCATTTTTCTTTTGTGTATACTGGACACACAGGAAATGTGTTTCTTTCTAGTTCCTGGTTTTAGACTCAAGAACTCTGGAGAGACATTTCAGAAATACTATAATAAGCTAAGAGAATGCAGGATCATTGACCATCATCATTTCTGCACAGTAGACCTTTAAGCGTTTGCATTTTCGTTTGACCTCAAGACACTACATAGAAACCATTGTTTGATATAGTTCTAAGCAGGATTCCAATGCAAACTTTTCTTTCTCATTTTTAATAAATACACTATAAAAATTTAGGAAGAAAATGAGGCATTTCCTTCTTTTAAAATGTCCTTAATGAAATGACTTTTTTTGTGTGTGATTATTAGGTGACATCTTATGCTAATACTATTCCATAGATATTACTGCCCAAAGTCATAAAGGGTCATATGAGAGCACAAATTATTTGGAAAGAACTTAGCTCCATCTCTTTAATCACAAAGTCTCCTTGGGATTACCATTGGGTAGTTAATACAGTAATAACCTTTCTCTATATATGGTAATTGGATAGCAGGCAGACTGCAGTAAAATAATCATGTAGCATTAAAGCACCACCAAGTTTATACAGGAAAAAATGACTATTTTGCAGCTAACAAAATGATAATAGCCAGGTATTTTTTCATGTTGACTATTTAAGTACTTTTCTAAGAACTTTACATGTATTGAATCATTGACTATTCAGAATGATTCCATGAGAGAGGTAGTCATGTTATCTCCAATCTGTAGATAAAGAATTGAGGCCCACAGGGGTTATTAGCAGGTCTGAGTTCACGAAGCTGGCATGAAAGGGTCCAGATTTGAATTTAGGCAGAATGACTCCAAGATTCACAGTCTTAGCTACTCACTATCCTAACTGTGAAAAAAGAAATCTCTTTATATGCTTCAAATGAAGGGGGGGGGTAAACAGATGGGGAAAGGAACCACGAGAGACTATGGACTCCGGAAAAGAAACTGAGGGTTTCAGAGGGGAGGGGGGTGGAGGGTGGGTTAGTGCGGTGATGGGTATTAAAGAGGGTATGTGTTGCATGGAGCACTGGGTGTTATACGCAAGTAATGAATCATGGAACACAACATCAAAAACTAAGGATGTACTGTATGGTGACTAGCATATCATAATAAAAAAATAATAAATTAAAAAAACAAAAAACCAAAAAACATTGCAACCACATCTTCAAATTAAGGTGACAGAAACATCTCTACACTGTGTGGGCTAGCATCACCTGTGTTGGGCTACACAGACAATTCTAACTTTGAACATGAGACTCAAATATGCAACCTGATCGATTCTTCCAGGGTTCTTATCATGCTCTGTATTTCAAAAGGAAGGGGAGAATTAGGGCAATTATTGAGAGAAACAAAGTAAATAGGGAATAAGATGAGTGAGACAACTTCCAAAAATTTCTCTCCACAAAAGTCCTAGACTAAGGCTGTACATTCAGGGAAACCCAAATTAAGATAGTTATTATGTGAAGGCAATTTTGTGTAACTTTCTAAAATAAGCTTCAACTTTTATCATTCCCACTGTTTCCATTTCCCCTTCCATCAAACTGCTTCAAAAGTGTCGTAAACTTAGAATTTACAATACTATGTAATTATGTAATTTACGAATTCATGATAAATATCTAACTTGTGTCATAAATGTCGTCTCTCATTCTCAAATCCAGATTAAATGGATTTATGTTTATGCTAAAATGCATAAACATTGTTTAAAAATACATCTGAGTATATTTTAAGAGGTTTTTCATTAGTTCCTGATGCAGCATAGGACACATTCTATATCCACTGACATGGTACAGAAAGAGTTTCAGCATACTATAGAACCAAGCACAAATGACTTCCACATCTAGCCAATGTGGAGTAAAGGAATTGGATTTGCCCTCCTGTCCAAAACAACCAAAAATAAAAACTATGGAAAAATACGAAAGGACAGTTTTCATGATATTGCATAGCAGGTAATGAAGGACAGCTATTTCTGAGAGAAGAGAAACAAGTTAGGTGAATCCTAGAATGCCCCAATCTTCTGTCTTTGGGCGTGAGTCCAGGCTAGAATGCAATATTGAAGAATTGGAGCGGTTAGTTTAGGGAGAAGGAGCCAGTGGTATGGGGAGGAACAGGTGGCTAGGCTTTGAGAGGAGAGTACCAGAGAGGAGACAGCTGCAGACAGAGAGGAGCGAGGGTGAGTGAGACAGACGGAGACAAAGGGAGAGAGAGCTGGAGATGTGCAGAAAGTTCCCCCAAGCCTTCAGCTAAGTACTGATCAGTGCATGCATGTAACCACCAGAGACCAAGGAAAAAGCCTCCAAAAGAATTAGAGGGAACAGTAAGATCTCACACTAGGCCAGGAATGTAGTGCTGTTCCCAACAGCAAGAACGGGAACTCTCATAATTCATGACACACTGGGTATCCAGATGCAGAACAAAATATGGGGCTTGCTCCATAAGCAGAATAAAATTAACTGAAGACTAAAAGCGGAGCTCCTGCCT
The DNA here is from genome assembly GCF_024610735.1 of Ursus americanus. Classification (NCBI taxonomy): domain Eukaryota; kingdom Metazoa; phylum Chordata; class Mammalia; order Carnivora; family Ursidae; genus Ursus; species Ursus americanus. The sequence continues at coordinate 61,332,059 of NC_142142.1, forward strand.
AAGGAATCTTACAAAACAGCCTAAGAGGACCAAATAATTTTCACATAAATTAACTGCTCATGAATATATGGAGAAGGACCAAATTATCCAGCACCCAAAAGATAAAATTAGCCATGGCTGACACCCAATACGAAATTACCAGGCATGGAAAGCGATAAAAAATACGGTACATAATGACGATTAATCAATTGGAAGTGGCCTTGAAAAAATACAGGTAATAGAATTAATACAGACATCACAATCATGATTAAAAATTAGTCCATACGTGAAGAAGTTAAACTGCACATGATAAACACAGAGGTGGGAAGACCTAATTCATGCTGGTAGAGTTGGAAGCCATGCCTGCTGGCAACCCTATCGGGGCCCCTCTCACTCTTGAGAGTTTTTTCTGTATCTTCACTTAATAAACTTCTACTGCTTTACTCACAAAAACAAAAACAAAAAAACAAAACAGTAGTTTAAACATTACAGAAGTAAAGATTGAGGATATAGCAATAGAAACATTCAAAACTAAACACAGAGAGAAAAAAAAATAGTGAGAAAATGTTAACACAGATTCAGTGAGCCGTGGGTGTATTTCAAAAAGTCTGACATTATATGCGTAATTTGAGTGCCCAAAGAAGAGGAAACAGAGAAACAAAGGTAAGTTTTCAAAAGAATAACGTCAATTTTTCCCCCAAATATGACAAAAACTATAAACAGAGACTCAAGAATGTCAGTGAACGGACACCTGGCTGGCTCAGTAGTTAAGCATCTGCGTTTGGCTCAGGTCATGACCCTGGGGTCCTGGGATCAAGTCCCGCATTGGGCTCCCTGCTCAGTGGGGAGTCTGCTTCTCCCTCTGGCTCTGCCCCTTCCCAGTGCTCATTCTATCTCTATCTCAAATAAATAAATAATTTCTTTTTTTTAAAGGAAGGCCGTAGTGACTTGGGCAATCTCGTATATAAATGAGAGCAGTATCTTCTACCATTAAATATAAGGGATTTGCAAAATGTGTGAAGTGGTCTAAAATACAGATAGTCTGAAAGAGTAATTGCATTTACTGGACAGCAACTGGATTACTGGATTACTTTGAAAATCTCCAAGTCACAAAGATTTATATAATTTGATACCTCTTCTTTATTAAAGAATTGTAACCAATATAAAAATCCAGTAATAGGGACATTCTTACACAAAATATGACAAACCCATAAGTTGGAACTTTACATAACTATTAAAAATCGTGATTTTAAAAGTACTTAAAAATTCATAATATACAATTGTTTAAAAAATATGGCAAAACATGGTATCATGACAAAATATGCTTATATAGAAGGAAAGACTGACAGACATTACAAATAGTGTATTTTTTTTCTTCCCTAAGTATTTTGCAGATATTCTACAATGGGTTTAATTGCAAATAAAAGAATAATATAAATATTTCTATATAAAAAATAACTATAGCCCTTTTGAGAAACTAAAGATTGGTGAGGATAAGAGATCTAGAAGCTGGGTTGTGGCTGGCGTGTGGGGACACGGCGAAGTCCTGGGAAAACAAGAAAGCCTGAATAGGAGACTCGAGGAAGACACCACACTGTAGCTCTCGTCCTGTAAATCTTGCCTGGATATCCCGATTTGAAACCAGAGACAAAATACATGTGCTGACATATGGATCTGATCACTGTTGCATATCAACTGTGTGACCATTAATGGTCAACCCAACTGTAATTTATAAATATAATTTGTGTTTTATTGTTTCATAACCTTTTTTCCCCTAATTACCAAAGAGCACAATGTACTTCAATGTCAGTGACAAGGTCAAGGTCAGTGAGCTAGGCCATCCATCTGAGGCTTTACCACTTAAATAAATGCCCATACATGGATCTTGAACGTCAAGTATTAGAGAGGAAAAAAAAAATTAGGTTCAGTGTTGAGCATTTGGAGGCTTTCCTTTGATTTGTACCAGCATTCTTACTCACAATTTGGCAATCAAAATGGGTTCATGAGGTGTATGCACACACACATACACACACACACATCCCTGTGTCAAAAGAGCTTCCATTACAAAGTATGTGTAACATGGCCAGGGCCGTCTAACTAAAGGCCACGTCTGAGATATCAGAAGGAAGGGACACATGGTTGTGTGAGGTCTAATGCTGTAGTTCAGGCAGTGTTCATCTACACAAACACTACCATTATTGACCACGCCAATGAGGTAGGTCTTTCCTCCATCAACCTCACTAGAATGATCCAGCTCTGTCTGTGCCTTGTCTCTACTACGTGGCTCTGCACAGAGCTGCTAGACAAGTCTTCAGTCCATATTCTCAGAAGTCTCTCAGTGGGGTCAAGTGTGTATCATTTCTAATCGTACCTCCTGTAGGAGGTCACCAAGAAGATGGGACTACTCGTTGACTCACAAGATGGCCCCAGGCAATTGGAGGCCCTTCCTCCCCCTTCCTTGTGGTATATGTTCGGCCACCCTTCTCCACCCCCAGAAGCTGCTCCAAGGATACAGCCTGGAGATAAAAATGTGGTGTTGAGGCTCTCTGGACTGGGTGTGTTACTGAACCCAGTGAAGGCCTCTACATAAACTTTCAACCTGGTGGGCAGGTGCAGATATCTACTCTTTTTGCAGCCGCCCAAGACAAGCCTGGTAAGTTCCCTTGTTTATCAAACCCACCACCTGAGAATCTGGAGGGGCCAGCCTCCAACTTTGATCTCTGTCTACCCTCTGTGTATGGGGCTGGTTTCAGCTACACCGGGAATCTCCCACAGAGGCACCCTAACTCTCCCTCCTGACCCCTCTCAATCTTCTTCCCCACACGTAAGGCTCATCCCTTCCTTCTGAACTTTTGAAATTTTGCCATTTACAGCCTATTATGGATTTTGTCACCTTATGTTGCTCAAATAAAATGCTTTTAGGGGTAGAAGAAGAAGTTGAAATAGCCATACACCATTAGGATAGCTCAGCTATCTCAAACTAAATACTTCAGACAGTAGTGTGGTATGTGTGTGTGTGTGTGTGTGTGTGTGTGTGTGTGTTGTGTTTGTTTTCATTTTTTGCTTTTGTTGGTTAAGCTGCTTGGGACACCACTAATTGTGGTATAAATGAATCATAAGAACTCAAAATTGTAATTTTCCCCAAATAGAATATGCCACTGAGATACACTAGTTACTGAATCATCTATGCACACTGTTCTAAGTCCTAGGTATAGAATATTGAATAAGACACCGTTCGTGTCTTCATGATGTTGAAGGTCTAGTGGGATGAACTGGACTGGTAGACTAGCCAGCAGCTGCCACTGTTCAGTCTGTGAAGCCTGGTGATGGAGCGCTGTGGCAAAATGCAGGAAGGTTTTCTAGAGACTTCCACCACCTGGGGTAATTTTTAGATTAAGACCAGAAAGGACTGAGTGTGAGTAATCCAAGAGAAGAGCTAAGAGGCTATTTTTATCAGGCAGAGGGAAAATCATGTACAAAAAATGAGGATCAGAGTAAACAAACTTTAAAAATACGTTTGCAAACTGAGGGCTTCAGAGGGCAGGGCGGGTGGGGGCCTGGGATAGGCCAGTTATGGGTATTAAGGAGGGCACGTATTGCATGGAGCACTGGGTGTTATACGCAAGTAATGAATCATGGAACTTTACATCAAAAACTGGGGATGTACTGTATGGTGACTAACATGACGTAATAAAAAATTATTATAAAAAATTAAAAAATAATATGTTTGCATGATTGGAAAGGAAAAGATGAGGCATGGGTTGAAAAGATTAGGTGTCCCAGTGAAACACATCAGGGTTATTTACCCCCAAGGATAATAGGAAACCATGTAAGAATACTAAGCAGGGGAGTTATGTTGTCAGGTTTGATTAAGAAAGAAGTATAATCCAAAGCATCCAAATAGAAACGCCACATTTTTAAAATCTTTTATTTCATAATAAAAGTGCATGCAAAAATTAGAAAGAAAGAAAGAAAGAAAGAAAGAAAGAAAGAAAGAAAGAAAGAAAGAAAGAAAGAAAGAAAGAAAAACGTACCAGTGGATAGAATATTGAATGGTACGTATGAACTCAGAATTGTCCATACCACCAAGTGTTCATCAATATTTCTAAACTAAGACGGGAGGCAGCTGGAATTCAGTGAGGAATCGAAGTGCGGGTGAACTGGATTCAAGTCACATCAGTTACTTCTTTTCTGTTCTGCCCTCTCCTTCCCATCAACTTCTCTCCCCTCTATCAGGACACTGACTTCTGTGTGACCATCTTCCAACAGAGGAGAGAACAATCAGTAATGTGACCCAGAGAGAAAGGAAGAATTAGACTCCAGGGAGAAAAACACTTTCTTAGCTGCCCTTGAAGAACAGGCATTTCCAGGAATAAAGAAAATAATTTAAGTAAAATATGTTCCTTTTCTCAGAAGAAAGATCTACCCCATTCCCTGTTTCCTTAACCATCCAGTGAAGGAGAAATCAATAATCTTGATACACAGTCACGTCCACAAGTCCTTACAAACATTTCACAAGCACTTGAAGACACAACTCCTGTAATCTTTTGTCTTATAATCTTGTCATTATTGGGGGAGAGAGAGATATGTGCAAAAACAGGAGATACTTGTGAATATCATAGTCAGGATACAAGGAGAAAACAGGGTAAATATTCAAAAAGATTAAAAGCCATGTCCTTCTCTCCCCATTATCTAAACACTTAACACTTTTTTCTTTTCTGGCTCACATGCCAAGTTATTTTTATTTTTAAAAAAGATTTACTTATTTATTTTAGGAAGACAGAGAGAGAGAGAAAGAGAGCATGCGTGAGGAGGGGGAAGGACAGAGGGAGAGAATCTTTAAGCCGACTCCCTGCTGAGCACAGAGCCCAAGGTAGGACTCCACGCAGGGCTCCTTGGGGCTGGATCTCACCACCCTGAGATCAGGATCTGAGCTGAAACCAAGAGTCAGATGCTTAACCGACTGAGCCACCCACGTGCCCCTACATATCAAGTTATTTTTAAAAGCTACATCTTTCACAATGATGTTCTGACTGAGTTTGGGAAACCATCTTAGAAATTACTTATGAATAATTTCAGAGTAAACAGAATGCATATTTATTAATTTGACAAAAAATGTATTATTTTACTCCAAATATTGTGATAGTATTTGTTCCACTGAAATCAAATAGCCCCCAGAAGTAATTCTGGAGTAATATTTAAACCTAGTTTCTATATCATCATCTTTGTTATAATGATCATGCATGAAGATATACAGAAATATTTGGATATAATGGGAAACTACTTTCTTCTGAAAGTTATACTTAAAATACTGCATAAAATACAAAGGTGCAAAAGTATTAAATGTGACAGTAAGAGACTTGAACCTAAACACACATCCAAGGACAACTATTTCTACAGAGACACTGAAACAGGAAAGAGGAGCCATCTAGCAGGTGGTAGGACCCATTTCTCTCTGTCCCCAAAAGCCTTAGCCAAATGGTAACAAAATATTTGTGATGATGTGAGGATGCAAAGGGTTGCACTCAGTGGTCTCTGAATACCTTAATCCATTTGCGAGAACATTTCTTTTGTAAGGGGGAACGGTTAGCTTGATGCCCTAACACTTGCATTTATCTGCTTTCCCTCATTTAATTCTGTTTTGACTGAGCAATTTTTTGATTCGAGTTTAGACCAGCTCACTGAAATACCATGGTCCTGCTATATGAATACAAGCATCCTGTTTCTTACAAAAGTTATATTTCTCATGAAGAAATTGATATTTAAGGTTTACATAATGGTCTTAAGCTTGGTGAACATCTCCTCTAATAATGTGCGTACCTTAAACCATGCCCCACACTGAATCCATTACCACCAAGGTCTCAGGAAGGACAGCCTACCAGCCCTTCCTCTTAGGTAGACCTGAACACCCCACAGTCTGAGAGAAACAACACTTTTTAAAAAATCTGTTGTTATTCAATCTTTACATTATCACCCCTCCTCATCATAACTAGAAGATGCAGTAGGAGGAGAACAGGAAATAACGTTTGGGACCATGTACTCTCTAACACAGAGCCTGTTTCATGCAGAAAAGTAGTGAGATGCTCTCATCAAAAACTTGACACCAGGCGTTGTATGAAGTGTTGAATCACTATCTTATATACCTGAAACTAAACTAGTTACACTGTATGTTCATTAGCTGGAATTCACATAAAAACTTTAAAAAAAATCTTGAGTTTTCATTTCTGAGAAACATGGATTTAAATTCCAAGGTGTCTGCTTTCTAGTTGTGTGGCTTCCCAAGTTACTCCCCAGCCTTGTCATGCTGTCTTCATTATAAATAATTAAGGCTCCTCTCTCACGGTTCTGCCTCTAGGAAGGAGGTAGGACTGTACCGCTCAGCCCCTCTTTAGTTAGGTGTGGCCACATAACCTGCTTTCACTAACAAGACATAAGCAGAAGTAGTACGTTCAGGAAGTCAGTTAGGAATGGGAAGGAGGGGATTTCAGTGAGTGTTCCATATGCCATTTTGAACTAGAAGGCTTGGAGAATTTTTGTTTTTAATACTAATCTGATTATGTCACTCTCCAATGTCTCCAGTGGTTTTTGATCACTCTAAGGACAAAGTTTCAATTCTTTAACAAAGCCTGTGAGGTTTTATAGAGTGGGGACCCTGATCCTCTCTCACCCCACTTTCTATCTCTTGCTCATTCTTTCCTGGCCCCTCATCCTCTCAGGTCTTTTCAGACCCTCTTTTCTCCCATGTCCACTATTTATGATGCTTCCTTTACCTCCCATGGTGAAACCATGTGTCAAGTTGGAGGTTCCAACATTCCAGGTACCTGAACAACCACGGTGACCACGGCCCCTTGTGGACTGCACTGGGCATGGAGGGAATAATAAACCCTGGTTTGTTAAAAGCACACACATGATGAAGAATATGTAGTTATCTCTATGGGTACACTACGGATAAACAGAACTCAAACCAAACTGCCTGATTCCAAAATTCATTACCCTCTCATATACAGTTTCCATCATCAATAACAAGAATTTATTTAACCTAAGGCTTTGTGCTGAACACATGTGATAAAAATTGAGGAAAAAAATCAGTAGTAAAAACTTTCAAGTGCCTTCAAATGAGAGACAATTACATATGGAAAATAATTTGTCTTAGAAGAAAAGTTTATGAAACATGTCTTGTTAAGTGGCCTAGACAATGTTGCTATGGGAGACTGATGGAGGAAGATCTTTGGGTTGGTCCATCAGAGAAATTTTCAAGAGGTAAGGGATAAGAAGAGTCACCTGGTCATGCATCAGGTCTTCCACAGACCCTTCGTTGTGGTTGAAACAACCAACGGATTGATGCAAGCAGGGGCTGGAATGTACTTAAGTGATGAGACTTGACCTTTCGGTTTCTTCCATCTCCATGAAGGAGCCCACCACTTCTGGGGGAGGATGGGAGACGCAGACAAGTTGCACCTAACCAAGGAGCAGGGGTGTCCCCAGCTGACATGGACACCCATGGGTGGAGAAGAAACTTAATAAAATTCACCCCCAGAATTTTGAGATCATTTGTTACACAGCATTATTGTTGTATTAACTGACACATTCTTAATCTGCAAGAGAACCCCACATTATCTAGGAGCCACTAGCAAAAGTACACTGGATTTTTCCTTCGCATGTAAACAAACGTGATAGTAGGTGGTTCTAGAGTCTAAGACACAGTATTTCTGCCAAAGGCCCTGATTAACATTACATGTCATTTAACTTGTTGGAAATACTATGTACTCAATATAGGTCTGTACTTTTGCACTTTAACGCAATGCACTTTTTGTAAAGAACAAAATCCTAAAGGGAAGTGTGGAACATGGTAGAGTTATGGAGTTTTATTGTGGAGTTTATGTCCACAAAAACATTTTTCAAGTACATTATCAACTGTAACTAAGGAGAAAATGATGCAAAAAGAAAGATTAGTCAAGAGGGAAAAATATATTTCATATCACGTGGTTTGTTTTTCTGAATTAGTTCAGAACAACTTAAGTGAAAACTTAAAACTTTTTAGGTAAATTTCTTATTATGGAAGAAGAATGGAAACATTGAATACATTCCTATTTATCTAATGAGGACACATACTTTTAAATTCAGTAAAATATGTGAAATATTTAAAATATTAAACAATAAATGTGCAAAATAAACCTCAGTAATGGTCAAGTCTTTTGGGACACATAACTGATATATTTTATATGTACAATTTGTCCACTAATAGATTTCTTAGGGAAACTAATGCTTTCATGGTTATAGACTTCTTTGAAAGAGATAATAAATAGAATTTATGTCCCAGCTACTCAGATATATTCAAGGGGTGAAATGTCTTTTTTCCATGTAAAAAAGAAATGAGGAAATTTATTATCTTTACTTATAGTTTGAAGAACTCCCCCACCCTCAGACTATTCTACTCAGCTCACTTTAATATTGAAGATAATGTGTTTCTAGGATTATTCTCAGTACCCTTGACCCCTCACAAGAGTCATCAGAATACACAGAACTATATAAAAACTGAGCTCCTGTCTCACACATAAAACTCTCTACTTCACATATCTTCTTGAACATCCAATAAGTCGCCCAAATTTGATATTTTTTAAGGTAAATTTCTAATTTCCCAGTCTTTTTCTTTCTCTGAGTCCCTCCAAAGTTGCCTGGTCAACCCTGGTCCTTCCCAGCATGGTGACAGCCCCACTATCTACTCAGTTTCTTAGGTTAAAAACAAACAACATAGAAGCTTTTTATCTTGATGAAGTCCCACAAGTTCATTTTTTCTTTTGTTTCTCTTGCCTTTGGAGATGTGCCATAAAAAAAGTTGCTGTGGCCAGTGTCAAAGAGGTTGCAGCCTATGTTCTCCTCTAGGATTCTGATGGATTCCTGTCTCACAACGAGGTCTTTCATCCATTTGGAGTTTATCTTTGTGTATGGTGTGAGAGAGTGGCCAAGTTTCATTCTTTTGCATGTAGCTGTCCAATTTTCCCAGCACCATTTATTGAAGAGACTGTCTTTTTTCCACTGGATGTTTTCTCCTGCTTTGTCAAAGATTAGTTGCCCAAAGGGCCGAGGGTCCATTTCTGGGTTCTCTCTTCTGTTCCATTGGTCTATGTGTCTGTTTTTGTGCCAGTATCATGCTATCATGTGATCACAGCTTTGTAGTATAGCTTGAAATCCAGCCACGTGATGCCCCCAGCTTTGTTTTTCCTTTTCAACAATTCCTTGGCAATTCGGGGCCTTTTCTGGTTCCACACAAATTTAAGGGCTGTTTGTTCCAGTTCTTTGAAAAATGTCATTGGTATTTTGATCGGGATGACACTGAAACTGTAGATTGCTCTGGTAGCATAGACATTTTAACTATGTTTATTCTTCCGATCCATGAGCATGGAATATTTTTCCATCTTTTTGTGTCTTCTTCAATGTCTTTCAAGAGTGATTTGTAGTTTCTAGAATATAGATCCTTTACGTCTCTGGCTAAGTTAATTCTGAGATAACGTATGATTTTTGGTGCTATTATAAATGGAATGGGTTCCCTAATTTCTCTTTCTTCAGTCTCATTGCTTGTGTCTAGAAATGCAACTGATTTCTGAGCACTGACTTTGTATCCCGCCACATTACTGAATTGCTCTATAACTTCTAGTAGTTTAGAGGTGGAGTCTTCTACACAGCCAAGGGAATCGTCAAAAAAAACTAAGAGGCAGCCCACGGAATGGGAGAGGATATTTGCAAAGACACTACAGTTAAAAGATTAGTATTCAAGATCTACAAAGAACTTCTCAAACTCAATACACGTGAAACAAATAATCAAAAAAAAATTGGGCAGAAGATATGAACAGACACTTTTCCAATGAAGACATAGAAATGGCTAACAGACACAAGAAAAAATGTTCAAAATCATTAGCCATCACGGAAATTCATGTCAAAACCACATTGAGATACCACCTTACGCCAGTTAGAATGGCAAAAATGGACAAGGCAGGAAACAACAAATGTTGGAGAGGATGTGGAGAAAGGGGATCCCTCCTACATTGTTGGTGGGAATGCAAGTTGGTAAAGCCACATTGGAAAACAGTGTGGAGGTCCCTTAAAAAGTTAAAAATTGAGCTACCCTATGATCCAGCAATTGCACTACTGGGTATTTACCCCAAAGATACAGACGTAGTGAAGAGAAGGGCCATAGGCACCCCAATGTTCATAGCAGCATTGTCCACAATAGCTAAATTGTGGAAGGAGCCGAGATGCCCTTCAACAGATGACTGGATTAAGAAGATGTGGTCCATATATGCAATGGAATATTACTCAGCCATCAAAAAGAATGATTTCACAACATTTGTAGCTACATGGACAGCACTGGAGGAGATAATGCTAAGCGAAATAAGTCAAGCAGAGAAAGACAATTATCATATGGTTTCGCTCAGTTATGGAACATAAGAAGTAGGAAGATCGGTAGGAGAAGAAAGGGATAAAGAAGGGGGGGGTAATCAGAAGGGGGAATGAACCATGAGACACTATGGACTCTGAGAAACAAACTGAGGGCTTCAGAGGGGAGGGGGTTGGGGGACTGGGTTAGGCTGGTGATGGGTAGTAAGGAGGGCACATATTGCATGGTGCACTGGGTGTTATACGCAACTAATGAATCATGGAGCTTTACATCAAAAACTTGGGATGTACGGTATGGTGACTAACATAATAACAAATTTTTATGAAAAAAAAACAACACAATATGAAACAAAATAAAAACACATAAGCAGCAAAATAAAGCTAGAACTTTTGTATTTGTTGTATACTCTGGCTAAAATAGTTTTCTCCTTGATTCCGTGACCAGTCTCTCACAGTGATGCTCTTATTACCCTATTCATAGTTTTCCTATCACATTTTCTAACTCATACACAAACACACATAATATATTTAATTTTTTATGATTCACGACTGAAAATGATGGGGATAGGTTTTCTCTTGATCACTTTTATAACTCTTACCACGTAGGCAGATTCTGCATGACACATAAGGTACCAAATAAACACTTGCTGAATATGTAATCAATGAAGTTTTACAAATCCTAGAATAGTTTTTTTTAATCTTTCCAAGAGCAATTTTTATGTTTACACACATAAAATAATGTGGTTAATAAATATTAATGAGTGACCATGATATGCTTAAGACAATGCAAGACTTTGGAAGTAATAGCAGTATATGTGAGAGAGGGAGGGAGGGAGGGAGGGAGAGAGAGAGAGAGGACCCTGCCATCCCAAAGCTTATACTGCAAAGGGTAACAGATGGTTGATGACACTTCCCCAAGGATGCTATGGAAGAGAGTACAGGACAACACGGGTGGTTATAGGGGCCCCTATCTAATTTTGATACCTATGGAAGACATCCCTGAGGAAAGCTCCTTTAGGCTGGCAAAGAAAGGACGAAGAGGAATGAGCCAGGTGAGAGGAAGGAGCAGCTTTTCCCACAGAGGAGAGAGATGTTCAGGGGCTGCACGCAGGGGAAAAGAGGGTCTGCAAAGAACTGAGAGGATGAGGGGTCAGGACAGAATACTGAGCAAGAGATAGAAAGTGGGGTGAGGGGCGCCTGGGTGGCTCAATCGTTAAGCGTCTGCCTTCGGCTCAGGGCGTGATCCCGGCGTTCTGGGATCGAGCCCCACATCAGGCTCCTCCGCTGGGAGCCTGCTTCTTCCTCTCCCACTCCCCTGCTTGTGTTCCCTCTCTCGCTGGCTGTCTCTACGTCAAATAAATAAATAAAATCTGAAAGAAAGAAAGAAAAGAAAAGAAAAGAAAAGAAAAGAAAAGAAAAGAAAAGAAAGAAAGAAAGAAAGAAAGAAAGAAAGAAAGAAAGGCGTGAGAGAGGGGCTAGGGTCCCGACTATAAAACCTAGGCTTTCTTAAAGAACTGAGACGTCTAGTGTCCTTAGAGTGAGTCCTTAGAGTGTCCTTTCAAGCCAGAGAAGGGCAACCTAGTAAGACAGAAAACTTTCAGACAACAACTGCTCAGCATGAGCTAAACCTCACAGAAATAACTACGGCTTCAATAGCACCCATGCCAGCCAAGGTCCAGTGGGCAGCCCAGACTTCTTTACTCACGAGGGGATAATAAGGCATCCCACGCTCCCCAAGAAGTAATGTTAGAGAAGGCCAGATTGGGGGTCTTGGATGTTCATTCCTTTCAGATTATGAATAACATCTCCCATGAGTTTAGTGGAAACCATGTGGGAAATCAGAACATGAGGAGCAGCCCCGCACACTCAGAAGTCAGCAGAAGCTAAAACAGAAAGATTAAATAAGATCTAGAGTCTCATAATGCAAATTATCAATATCAGGAATGAAACAGAAGGTACGACTACCTTGCCCACATCAAAAGAATAATAAAGGAATACAAGTAACTTTACTCATATAATTTGCAACTCAGATGAACTGTACTGCTTTCTAGAAAAACACAAACTACCACAATTTGTTTGATACAAAATGGAGTGTTTGATTAGCACTGTAACTATAAGAAATTAAATTAATAACTTTTTAAGAATTTTATTTATTTATTGGGGGGGGGGAGCATGAGTGGGAGGGGCAGAGGGAGACGAAGACAGAATCCCAAGCAGACTCTGCCCTCAGCATGGAGCCCCACCTGGGGCTCCATCTCACAACTCTGAGATCCACCACCTGAGCCGAAACCCAGAGTCAGAGGGTTAACTGAGCCACCCACACACCCTGAAGTCATAATGTAAGCACTTCTGGAAAAGAACTGCTCTGTATCTTGACCGTATCAATGTCAACATCCAGCTTACGATGCTGTATTACCATTTTAAGAGATGTTACAGTTTGGGAAACAGTAAAGGGTACATAGGATTTCTGTGTTATTTCTTACAAATGGATGTGAATCAATTAACAAATTAATTCTAACTAAGGAAGAATTAAAATTTTAAATGAGTAGTATGAATTTTACTGTTTATCTTCATATTATGTAATGCCAGTTTTAAATACAAATCTAAAACCATTTTCCTTACATGCAGAATCACCAGTATTTTTTAGCTTAAATATAAATATGTATTTAATTTTACCAGAACAGTAGAAACAGTGTACAAAATTGTTTTTATTGAGCTTCTCATAAACACAAACCTAAACACTCTATCCCTTCGCTACTGATGAGTAAGAAAGGATCAAGAGAAAATGAAACTATGGGCTGCTTTATTTTCCCCTTTCTTTGTATGTTATCATTTATTTTATTCAATGTGGTAGTAACATATATGAGAGTTTCCCTCTGAACAAAATTTTAAGTGTACATTAATGTTAACTATAGATACAGTGTTGCACAGGAAGTTTCTAGAGCTTATCCATATTGTTTCAGACACTTTATGCCCTTTGCTTTGAAACTCCTAACTCCTCCCCCAGCCCCAACAACCACCTGGTTCTATGGGTTTGATTATTACAGACATGTCTTATAAGTGGGATCATGCACTATTTGCCTTTCTGTGATTGGCTTACTTCCCATACTAAAATGCCCTCAAAGTCCATCTGTGTTGCCACTTATTGAAGAATGTTCTTTTTAAAGGCTGAATAGCATTCCACCATGTGCATATACATTGACCTTACGCATTCATCTGTTGATGGATAGAGAGTTTCCACATGTTGACTACTGTAAATATTGCTGCAACGAGAGTGCAGATATCTCTTTGGGATCCTAATTTCAATTCTTTTGGATAAATACCCAAATGTGGGATTGCTAGATCATATGGCAGTTTTATTTTTAATATTTGAGGAACCTCCATACTATATATGAAAAAATGTTTAACCTCACTAATGAGCAGAGAAATTGAAATCAAAAGCACAATGAGATATTACATCCTATCTGTCAGGAACAGTTATTACTAAATAAATAAATAAATAAATAAATAAATAAAGCCAAAAGAACGTGAGCACAAGCGTAGGCAAGGATGCAGACAAACGGGCATACTGTTGATAGGAATGCCAACTGGCACGGCGGCCGTGCAAACGTGTGTGCTGTCATTTGCAGCGCCAGTGTGTGGCTGGTAGAGGAACGGAGTTAGAAAGGATATATATGGCAGTGCTCCTTAGGCCTTTCAGTTTGTTAGAACACTATTACCTTTTTGCACCTTGCTTCTGAAGTGACACCCAGTTTCAAAAGATCCAGTTACAACGATCAGCTCCCCACTGAATCCATCAGAGACATACGGTTTTGGAACGTGAGCACAGAACTCCGACCGTGAGGGCTCAAGGAGACAACAAAATTCAGAAGGACTCACTGGGTGTTGCTGGCAAGGACCAAGAGGGGCTGAGGGTATCTCCTAGGTTATTCTCTGGTGCAGGTCTGAGTCACCAATACTGTCGTACTTTAAAAGTCCATGAAACCAATCTTTAAAATATTATGAAAAATTGTTATTATTCTTAGAAGATAGTTGAGTATAGTTATGTTTTGAGTAAGATAACTTGGATTATGTGGATAAAACAAGAACAACGTAGGAATGCACGAGACAGGAACATACAGAACACGTGTGTTTGCTAGGGAATAGTGATACATTTATTATTATATTGATTGTCTATGGTCAGCAATAGCTTCTGGATTATCCACTAGACAGAGTAAATAGTAGTGAAAAAGGGTCATAAAAAAGTGAGAAAAGTTCAGCTTCAATAAAAATATTTTTAAAATAGTAATCACAAAATCTAAGGAAAAGCCATTTACTTTCTGCAAGCATATGCTATGCACCATGATTTAAATGTAACATTGTATTTCAACTACAAAGGTCTGATGGAAGGACAGACAGATCTTTTAATGATGTTCTCGGGAGTTGTAAACCAGTTCAGATATGAAGAGGAAAAAATAGGATCAGCTGGTGGTAGTTATAAGAACCTTTCTTTCAAGGCAAGAACATCTGTGCTGGTCAGGGCTGTCCAGAGCTAGGATGTGACATTTTCATATCCTAAATCCACCGTACTAAACATGTGTACTTTATAACATATATTATATATATATATGACGTAGTATATAACTACAAATTACATGATATATACATATTATAAAAAAGAAAGAATTCAAGACGTGGATTGGAGGTTGTATGAAATCCACAGCCCGATATTGTTCTTTACGGTCACTCTGACATTCCGACGTCATCTAGGATGCATAATAAATACATAAATTTCCAAACCCATTTGATACTCATTGCATATCTTGAGGTATAGAATTCATGACTCTGCATTTTTTTAAAACGCTGGAGGTGATTCTGATGTATCCTGTCTATGGAGCTGCTGACCCAAATGACCTTTAATATCCTTCCAAATCTGACATTTGATTTATTCAGCTTTTATCAGTTCTTGGAGCACAGAGAGTGATCTTTCTATGCAAGGCCTTCCTCGTCACTGCCAATAAATGTTCCACGAATAAAAGAACACATGAATGACTGAATAAAAGACAGGACATCTCATTTTCCCCCTCAGCTCTCTGTACAATACTAAAATATGTTTAAAAACAGGGAAAGAAGTTAATTAAATAAGTATTAAAGATAAAATAGAATGCAGTTGTAAGGGAGAGAGACAATATGGGTAAAACAAACTCAATTATAGTACTTTGGGCAGAGAAAGGAGATTAGGGAGAAACTATTTAAACTAAGATAATAAGTTTGAGGAAGTAGAATATGCTGAAAAATTATGCATTATTATATAGGAGTTGAAACCATAGAAAAAGAAAGCAATATACGGATTTTGAGAGGCTGAGGACTGAGAGGGAAGAAGAAGCTCTGTCACTAAAGCTGACGTGACCATCATCCAGAAAGCACAGGCTAAGAAAAAATATATAAGTATTTTGTATATATGTATGTATGTCCTTTGTATGTATGCATACACGTACGTTCTTTTGCATGTGTGTGTCCTTTTGCATGCACGTATGCATATATGCATGTCCTTTTGCATGTATGTATGTCCTTTTGCATGTATGTATGTATGTCCTTCTGCTGCAGGAAGTAGCTGAGTTATAGGGGCTGTGAGTGGATCAAGCATTTCACTGTTTGCCCTCAGGGTGTGGCACATGACCACTACTATTTACTTTTCTACTCTCACATGTTCTGAGGCATTAAATGATTTCAGTGCTGTGGTTTTGACACATATAAATATTTCAATGATTAAATGTTTAATTAAGTTAGTGGACTCTATGGTCTCTTGGCAAAGGGGAGAATTTCTTTGTTTTTTGTTTTACTTTTATTTTGGATCAAATTCATGAACACACATGCATGATGCACATACACACACATACTTGGTTTGGGGGAAGCACTGGCAGAATTTGTCAAAAAGAAAAAAAGGTTTCCTAAAAATATTCATTAAGTACTATGTCTCAAATTAATCAAGATTAATAGTAACCAGGATTTCTGTACAGATTATCCCAGGGACACTTCATTGGCAAATGGTGTATTATACTAAAAACGATTTGGAAAATAAATAAAAGTATAAAACGACATATACATAGGTGAGAAGATTAAAAACTGGAACATGAAATGCCAAGGAGTACTGTAGCTTCTCCACAGATCCAAACTATTTCATCACTATCCTGACTCAAGATGCAGCCTCATTAGCAACTGACAAAAAAAAAGTCAGATTAATACTGGAAAATTGTGCCTATGCCACTGTAGTTTAATATTTCAGGGCTGCACTAAGTCCTTTTGTGATTAAGGCATTATACAATTATTTACCATAAATGAGTTACTAGATTCATTGATTCAGGCACATTCACTAGTTAGAGAGTTCTTCCTTTTGCAGACATTGGTCAAGCATTCTTTGTTTTAGCAGAACCTGGCAGATCTCCCTGTATCTAGTAATACATGGGGGAAAAATATGGTGTTCATAGGTACTGAATGAATTTCTGTGCTTATTTGTCAAGATAATTTTCTGAAACAGGTATCTGTTTCTTCCTTGACTCTTCCACTTTATTCTTCCTTTTTTGCCTTTTCTTTCCCCTCTTTCAGTAGGTTACTACATTTTATTTTTTCGTTCAGATGAGATTTGTGTTGGGCTTCCTGGCTTTTGTTTCCAAGTGTCTAAGCCCATCAAAATGAATAGGATCTGAGGAGACATGGTTTATCTCTAGACTCAAAAGAGATGCCTCCAGGCTGAGAGAGGTCTAGAACTGTGTGTGTGTGTGCACACACACATACACGTGTGTGTGTCTGTATGTATGTCTGTGTGTGTAGGACGAGCCCTTCGAGGAGAGGGGTTGGGCCGTGTCCCTGAAGATATGGCAGAACCTCGGAATGACGCTCACATGCCATGTTGAGAAGACTGAGAAAGCCCAGCACTTCCAAGCACTATAGTGACCCCCACATCCAACAAAGGCACAGAAGCAGAGGGGAACTGGTCTTGTCAACTGAAGTATGGAGTTCTCAAAGGACACAGATGATCAGTGACCAATGAGTCCTCTGAGATGTTTCATATGGTTTAAGATTCCAGGCGTCTGAGTGACAACCACAGGCATGATTGAAGTTAAATTTTCCACCAGCCTGAGGAAATTAAGAGATGAGTTGATGGACGGAGATTTATATACAATACCTAGACGTCACTAGAACATTTCTATACGTGGATCAGAATAAGAATAATGACCACAACCCCGAATTTGGGTGCATGTTGTGTGTGTGTCTCTGAAGACAGGTGAAACTCACTGGAACCAGAAGGACTCAGACATGGGTCATGTACAGACTAGAATTTCTCTTAGATATAGAAATACCTGAACTTTGAAGAAAAACTTCTAGAGAAATATTCACCAATTGCTTGAGTGGGCATACTGGGATTTTAAAAGAAAGAAGAAAATGTAAACACGGTTGGAATTTACTAATCTATAGCCAACCTCCAACGCAAGTACTTATAGACTGTTATTATTCTGTGGTGACAGAGACACACTGGCACCATCTTGTGATGAAACCAGAGAATAAAACTAAGGGTCAAAATATGAACATCTCTGAACACGAAAGAGAAAGAAAAAGGAGCTCCATGGAGTTGACAATCCATTTCTAGGTATATAAAATGCTAACATCTGATCACTATGAGTAAGGCTGGGATGCATTTCAATAACACGATAATGACCACGCACGCTCTGCGGCAGTGAATTATTAAATGGACATATCACCGTAATACTTTTATTCTTACTTTCCACATTTCATCCTCCACTCAACAATAAAGACATTGTTCGACTAATAATCAAGTCTGCTTTATAAATTATCTTCTCAGCCCTCTATTCCCTTATCTTTAGAATGAGAAGCATGTTATTTCCATTGATCGATTGAGCTTCCTCTAAATTTATAAATGCCACAGGTTAGTGATAGTGACACTAGAGTAATGCTTCAACTTACAGAAGCAAGAAATTGGGGTTCATTATCTCATGTATTCATCAAATACTTATATGTTGTTTCTGATTTACCAGCAATTGTCTTAAGTCCTGAAGTTACAAATGCGAGTGAGATAAAGATCTTGCCCTCAAAGAGGCTGAAGAACTACAGGAAAATATGCTCATGTAAATAATGACTGTATCCAGAATACAGCCAAGAATGAAACTCTTTTGACCCAATCTGCCTTTTCATGCGAAAACAGACTTTCTCTGTTGTCATATATTAAGAGTCAAAATTATAATGTTATCCACTAAAATACTTTCATTCACAAGTATTATTGAATGAACAAAAGGCAGAGGGTAGTGGAAAGAACACTGAATACTGTCTTCCCACATCTTAAGGAAGCGGGATTTGCTATATCAGCAACGTGATCTCTATCTTCAATCATCAATCCCTATTACTACCACTAGCTAAGAGATTAACCAATTTAGACAAAAGATTTCCATGGAAGTGGGGAAAGAGATAATATCTTATAATGTCACTTTTCCTATTATACGCTCTTTTAACAAACCAATAAATAATACTTTATTGTAACCAGAGTCTTTCTAAAATTAGATTTGTACTGTGTTTTTCTTTTTCTTTCTTTTTTTTCCTGATATAATCTTCAAGTTTGGCTTGTAGGTTTAGGATGAATGGGGTAAAGGTAAAAAGATTGACTATATTTTTGAACATTATGCTCTCTGGATTGAAGTGGTAGATTCTAGTTTCTGTAGAGATACTTTTACACTTCCCTCTTCTAATCTAAGCAACCATGCTACCTTACCTAGAACACTGCACCAGAATGCCAGCTGCCTTCTCTCCACCCTTCCTTGTCCCTGTCCAAACTGTTTTCTTTCCATGACTTGCTCTGGCCTCTCTCCAGCCTCATCGGGTCCATCATCCCCGCAGTTTCTCCTCACTGGCCAAGACACCTTTCTTTCAGTCAGTGACCACATGCGCCATGCTTTCTAGCACGGCGGAATATTTGTTCATTGTTCTTACTCTGTCTGTATGGAATACTCAGTCCTCTCCTCCCCATCTTGCAAAATCTTAGACTCACCATTCAGGAGTTTTGCTCTGACTATGCAGGTTAGATCTAATCCCCCTGAACTCTCAAGTCTCAGGCTTCCTTCACCTACCATAGTTGGAATTCTTTTTTTGTTCATTTGTGTGATTGCGTGATCAAAAATTGATTTCCCAACTAGGTTATAACTTCCAAAGAGGCAGGGGTCATTACTCTTTCATTCACTGTACTGGTTTATCCACCACAATGGTTGGAATAGAGTTGGAACTCAGCACATTCTTGATGAATGACTGAATGGGACTGAAAGAATGAGAAAGGGAGGGATCTGGACTTGAATTCAGGTGATAATGAGGAGGAATAAATGAGATGAAAAAAAAAGTTTGTTGAGTATGTGATAAGCACTGTGCTAAAAGCTGATTTTTTATTCGTCTAATTTTGATAAAAATCTTTGTATTACCAAATTGTATTTTTTTTTATGGGGAGGATGACATCTGATCTTTACAGAATTCTTCTTAATTTGAGTCATTATTTTTGAAATCAGAATATGGCCCATTCCCTCAGCTATCAAACCTTCTCCAGTCAAGACCGAAGAATATTAGTAAATTTACTTTGGAGATGGAATTTTTTCCTGTTGGTAATCAGTCTCAGAAAGTGAAATAGTATAAGAATGACAGAAATTCTACTGATTTAGAACATTTTATATTAGACAAAAATGACATGGCTTGACATAATTCTGTTAGGCCTGTAATAAGACTCTATCACCATCCTTTATGTGACTCTGAAATCATTAATTTCGATGGATCCCTGTCCTCACTGAAGACCTCTTTTTTTTGTTTGTTTGTTTGAGTGGAAGGACTGATTTTGAAATATATAACCCAGTTCATCCCATTAATAATGTATATAGTCAGGAATAATCTTGTACTGTCAGGTGTAGAGAACAGTTGGCCCAATTTCTATAATTCTGTGACCCTGGTCTGACAATGGGAGTATGGGAATGCCCAATGCTTTCAGGAGCTGAATGACTGTGAATCAGGAATTTGATGTTTCCTGGTGATATCAGTCAGCATAAAACTGCTGGGGTCACTTAAACTCCGTAACCAAGATAAAGCCGGCAGAGGGACTGGCTGGCACACTTGCTAATTCAACTACAGTCTCTTAAATGGAAAGGGTGGAGGAGCCAAATAGACGAGGAAAATGAATAATACATTTGTACATGTATAAAAAAACATGTAGCTAGATAGACGTGGGCTGAAGTGCTATTTAAAACACCAAAAATTAGAGATATTCTCTATCTCTGACAAGAGCCCAGTGAGTGGTTGAAAAATTAAGTGATAGCACGATAGGATGCCATGTAGCAATTTAAAAAGTCAGCATATTATGCTTGATGGAGGAAAAAAAATCAAAGATACGGATATAAATTTTTAAAAAAGCAAGGTGAAGAACATAATGCATAATATGTCATAGAGAAGTTATCAAATTGGATACTTATGCATTTGAATATTTTTGTATCTAAATAACACAAAACTCAAAATTATTAATACTGGTTACTCAGAGGAGGCAGAGGACATTCAAATAGGGATGATGGTATTTACATTTTTATAAATAATCACTTTTTATGTTTCTGAATTGCTTGTAAGTATTTTGAGGCATGTGTGGAGATGAGCACTGGGTGTTATATGCAACTAATGAATCGTTGAACACTACATCAAAAACTTATGATGGACTATATGCTGGCTAACTGAACATAATAAAATAAAATCAAATGAAATAAAAATTATTATATGGGCATGTAAAAAAGGAATCATATTAACTTTTTAAATAAAAATACATAAAATTAAAATGGTACTATCTATCTCTTCCTGATTATACAAAATAAACGTGTAAAGAGAAGAATAAAAGGGGAAGACTGGTGAATTTGGAGAACTGAGAAAAGAGCAGGCGCAGGTCTTGGTCTTTGTGAGTCTGTTTTCTTCTGTTGATCCAGAACAATGAACAGATACACCACAAGGTTGCTGAGTGAGATGGTCTGTACACAATCCCCGATAGCCTGCTACAGAGGAAAATAAAAGCCCCCTGTGGCCACTGGCTAGCTTTCCCTTCCTTCCTAATTACCAGCTGGCACACTTCAAACTTAAAGGAGAGAAGAGTCCCTCACAAACTCCCACTGTAGTTGAGAGAACCGAAAATGGGCCAGAAGATGCGTGATATGCAGAGAATGCCCAAGAAAATGACAATAACAGCAACTGGCCTAAGTTCTCACTATTTAAACGTATCGCAAAACATTTGCTTTAGGACTAATCGTTGGGAACAGCTCCAAAAAGGAAGAAGAAAACAGATGAACTTTAAAACACAGGCAGAGACGAGATCTGCATTTAGATGTGTGGCTATTTAAAAACATATCGATGTCAAAAGAGAAGAGCCAGTAGTTGGGAGGAAAAGGTTACTGAGTTAGTGGTGTCTATTTTGGCTTTGCCTCTGCCCTGTAAAGGATTTTGGCTGGAAGTTATATGGGAATATCCAATGACTAAACTGGATATATCCCCTAGTCATTTATCTTCAGCCTGTGGTCCATCAAACCGGGGCTGGGATGCTGAGGCTGCTCCCTGCTCCGAATGTAATTCATCAGCCGCACAGGACACCAGCTGCTTGCCAAGAAAAGTGTGCGCAAAGCAGGAGGAAGGGGAGGTCAATGAGCTCATAATCACGGGCGCATCCTGTAATGTCACTGGCGAGGCTCTGCGCTTCCGGAAGAAGCCTGGGCGCGCGTCTCTTCGGTTTATCACTTTAAGAATTAAGGATGACAACCTGCAGCCCAAAATCTTGCGGGGTGATTAGGATCCCCCTAAAAAGAGGACCCAAACACCCACACCAAGCCCTCGGACAATTTTTATTTCTGGATATATTGTGTGTGTGTGTGTGTGTGTGTGTGTGTGTGTGTGTATGTGTGTGTGTGTGTGTGTGTGTGTTTTAATTTTTCTTTTTCAACCTCCAACCACCTCGGCCCTTATTTTTCTCCTGTAGGAAGGATCTTCTAAGAAAAAGCCTCTCCTTACCGTTCCAACTCTGTAAGACAATAGGGAGCCTCCACTTTTGGCCATCCAGAAAAACTACACAGCTGGAGAAAATGCTGGAACTGATGGTTTCACACACTGAGTAACCAGCAGCACGGGACAGTGAGCAGTGAGGGCACAGCGCACGGGACATGCCCGACAGTTCCCAGCTCCCCGCCTGGAGCGAAGGCAGAGCTCGGCAGCCTTGCTGGCTGCAGAAGAGTTTGAATCAAAGGAAGACAGAACTCTGGAGAAATGAAGACGGTTACCCTGAGCCTTCAGCTGAGTATACATGTGAGGAAGCAACCAAAGTCACAGAAAGGACCACCAGGAAAAACAAAACAAACAGAAAACCAGGCAGAGGAATACAAGCAGCTGATGCAGAACAACGGCGTCTTTAGAAGAATCACTGTGGCAAAGGTGGGTCAGCACACAGGCTGAACTTAAAGTCATCACCCCTGCCTTAGACCACACCCTGAAGAACCAGGCGGGACACATTTTACTAATTCTCGGATTACTGGCAATGACCGAGCCATCTGGGCTGCCACTCAGAAGACTGCTGTCTGGCATCTCAAAGTTTCCCATCTTTCGGGCCGTGAAATATAGAAATAAATCCCCACTGCTGATTGGGCTCAGGTGGATTCCCACATAGGGACTCATTCTCTGAAGAAACTGACGAGGGTCAAGCTGCCGAGCCAGCCAGCACCACCCGGTCCCTGCCACCTTGACCTACGCCATCATCAAACCACTGTTAACACATCCGCCATCCTAAACTGGGCCCACAGTCAAAGACTGTAGGATCCTCATGCAAAAGCTACCACTGCAGGCCAAACTTGTGACTTCCGCCAACAACGATCCCACTGTGCTCATGGTGACAGAGGCCACAGTGCATGGGGTGACACCCCTGCCTGCTTCTGGCAAACTGCCCACGTGAAATACTTGGCCCTGTCTCAGGACAGCGGTTGGTGCTTCCCTGATGTTCCAGTCTGACCATCTGACTCTGGTATCGCATTTACCCTTGAAACAAAACCGCGCCCTGTCTTCTGCTTGTCAGATCATCTGCACTCTGAGAGTGGTGTGCATTTTGTCCCAAAGACCACTTCACAATAGATCGATTATATGGCATTCAGGGAACACTCTGTACCCCTTATTATCCTTAGGTTGCTGGAATTCACTTCTAACAATCAACAGAAAACACTGCTGATTCTACTGTTCTCGAGGCCTCCTGTTCTACACACCTGACCAAACACCTGGCAGTTTGGTCACTGACAATGTCTGTCCTCAACGAAGGTTTGCTTCCTTTTGGTTGTTTCCCGGTTAATGAAGGGGGTGAGGGGTTACATAGGCCTAATCTGAACACTGGAAATTTTGCCATGGCCAGTCCTAAGCACGATACCCCCTTCTGCCCTTTGATTCCTACTCTGACGAAGCCCCAGTGATTTTGCCTCTGAGTAGCCATATAGATAAAAAGGGCCTGAAGAAATTCAAACTTAATTCTGATCCAGTGACCTGTGTTTTCTTTTTAGACTGACATGGTCATAATCATAAAGACGGCTGAGTATAGTGCTCACGGAGTTCACCTCTGATGGCCCACCCAGGCAAAGTTTATGTAAAAATCCAGGGGCCTCACTCAGTTTCTGCTGACACCCAAGAAGTAGGCTCCTCATTACCACTACACAGGCATAGGAGTCCTAGCTCCCCAGTAGGCCTTCACTGATACAGCCCTGCTTGGAGGGGTCAGAGGGCCTCATCACTGCTCCCCACCTGGCTTTCACTAACACTCGCACAGGCAGTCTCATTAGCACCTGTGGTGATCAAAGTCCTGACTTTCTACTAGATGTCCCCTATCACCATCCCAGCAGGGAGGAAGAGCAGCGTCTCTTTAGGGCTCTGCAGGCTTCTTATCTCCCTGGGACCATGGGCTGGGGTCATCACCAACCTTCCAGGATGGACGTTTCAGCTCCCTATTCAACCTTCTCACACTTGCTGGGGTCACTCATTACATCCTGATGAGGGGGGGAAGTCTGTGCTTCCCACTGAGCCCCTGCTGTAAGGGATGGGGCTGAAGCCATAGTTCCTTCTGTGGCATCTGGCTGGAGTAGGGTAGGTATTGCCTAGAAGTTTGTCTTGCTAGGCTGCCCCTCTTCCTGTACTCAGCTGGAAGAACACGGAACATGCACATTTGCTCCATTTTCTCAGTTCTGTCTGGTTTGTGTTCATAAACGTTGATTTTTAAGTTTACTTCCACTAAATATCAGTTCCATCAACAACACTAAGATACTAAGAATTTTTGTTGGGAGTCTATTCTAATGAGAATTGCTACTGCTCTGTCATTTTGTAGGTGAGTGTGGAGAGATCTGACTCTCCTGCTCAGAATAGTGCTAGGTCTTGGAGGCATCGTAGGCACGTTCAGTAAGAGCATTTAGCCCCCAAGAGATTCAAAAGAAGAGGTGCAAGGAACAAGAGCAGTTGTTCACAAGAGGAAAGCAGACCTCACTAGCATTTTCTGGAACTTATTTCAGAAGGGAAGGAAGGTTTAGCTTATTTTAGAGGAATAGGCAGGTATTCATTAAACTCAAGGACCCAATGACATGCATTTGATCCTACAGAAAAATGGAGAGATAACCTTAGTAGAGATTACACACAACTCTGGATTCCTCAAATTTTTAGCGTCCCTTAAGGGAGTTTTTAATCCATGCACATCTCACATTACTGCACGTAAATGAGAGCTTCTGGTTTTTTTTGTTGTTGTTTCTTCCCAACTTTTCAAGTGTCCTCTCCTCACGTGTTCTCACCGGTGCCTCATGCTCATCATTCTGTATGATTCCACACTGTTCTAACCCTTCCAGGACCACCAGCTGTCACCTCCTCCGCCAGAAATGCCTCCCTTTGCCCCACCCTACCCTGATTTCCCTCTCCCATGTCTCTCTGACTCTACTAGGTCTTCCTTGGATTATCCTAATTCAAGGGCTGCCACCTGTGCCCCGCTGAGACCATGATTAAACTGCTAAATGCCTTATCACCTCAATATCCCTACTTTAAAGGTCTGTGAACGTGACTACCAGCAATCCAGTTCACCAGTCACATCACAAACTCCGGCCAGCCTTCAGTGAACTGTCCTTAGCTAGGCCCCTACTCTGGTCCAGTTGCATGGGGACAGGACTTCAGTGGCTACACACTGTACCAAATGGGACTGCCTAGAGCTGATACTTTAAAGGATCTGAGGAAGAATACTTCATATAAATGGAATCATATACTATATGGTATTCTGTACCTGGCTTCTTTCTCTTAGCACATTTTCAAGGTTCATTCATCTTGTCATAAGTATCAATACATCAGTCCTCTTTATGACTTAATAATAGTCCAATGTATGGATACACTACATTTGGATTACCCATCCATTAGTCTTGTTCATTTAGATTGTTTCCATCTTTGGACTATTATAAATAACGCTTCTATAAACATTTCTGTACAAGTCTTTGTGTGGACATAGATTTTCATTTCTCTTGGGTATGTACTTATGAGTATGATTGCTAGGCAATAAAACATTATATTTAACTCTGAGGAACTAGTAAACTATTTTCCAAAGCATTTGGACCATTATATGTCCCCACCAGCCATGTAAGAATGTTCTAATTTTTCAACATCTTTGCTAGCTTCTTATTCCTCTCACTTAAAAAAAAAAAAAAAAGCCATCCAAGTAGCAATAAAGTGGTATCTCAGTGGTTTTTTTTCCTTGATAACCATAATTTATCAGCACTAGTAACACCCTATACACAACAGTAGGATCTTCACATATTTTAAACACCGAAATGTTCACGTGTACCACCTCTGAAGACAATTTGCTCTAAGTGACAGTGTTGTTATAACTGGAGTCCACAATAACTGTACATCCTGATTTTATTTCTTTGTCCAAGTTTATTACAGTTTCAGGCAGTCAAGAACCCTCTTTCTCCTATCACATGCTATCATTAGATTCTCCAATTCACTTATGGATTGCTCAGCTATCAAATCAACCATGGAGCTTTCATGTATCTCTGATGACCTACAAATCAGATTTTCCTATTTTCTTCACCATCATAAACCTGGCCCGGTATGCAGTGCTCTCCCCAGTCTGCAAAGGCATATCCTAAAACACCTGCCCCACGCCCCCACCCCCGCCCCAGGGCAGGCTCACCACTGCTGCTCCAATCCCACCTAGCATCTGTCAGAAGGTAACAGACATGCTATCTCGATCCGCTGACTCTTG
The DNA here is from genome assembly GCF_024610735.1 of Ursus americanus. Classification (NCBI taxonomy): domain Eukaryota; kingdom Metazoa; phylum Chordata; class Mammalia; order Carnivora; family Ursidae; genus Ursus; species Ursus americanus. Next base: position 61,358,733 of record NC_142142.1, read on the forward strand.
ATCCAACACACCATCCTGCAGAGCACCTACGCTTCTGCAAGGCACTCCTTGTCTTGTTCATGATCATAGAGGGGAAGTGTTTAGTCTATAACCATTAAATACGAAGTTAGATGTGCATTTTATTAAATGATTTTTATTGAGTTGACAAAGTTCTATTCTTTGTTGAATGCTTTTATTATGAAAGGATGTGGAATTTTTCAAATGCTTTGCATGCATCTACTGAAATTGATGATGTTTTTGTCCCTTTTCTGCTAATGTGGTATATATTACATTGGTTGATTTTTGTATGTTGAGTAAATGTTGCATTCTGGAATAATTCCCACCTGGTTATAGTGTATAATTGCATTTCTATATTGCTGCATTGGGTTAGCTAGTATCCTGTGGAGGATTTTTGTGTCTATGTTCATAAGAGATAGTGTTGATTTCTTTACTTGTGATATCTTTGCATGCTTTTATACCAGAGTAATTGTTAACTCATAGAATGAGTTGGGATGGGTCATTCTTTTTCTATTCTTTGGAAGTGTTTGTGAAAGGTGGGGTTAACTCATCTTTAAAGTTTTGATAGTATTCACCATTGAAGCCATTTGGGCCTTTGTGAGAAATTTTGTTTTGTTTTCAATTATTAATTTAATCTATTTATTTTAGTGTAGTCCATCCTTCTAGTCTCAGCCTTTTAATTGGAATGTTTAATCCATTTAAATTTAACGGAATTGCTAACAAGGTAGGATTCATGTCTGCCATTTCATGATTTGCTTTCTATGTGTCTTATCTGGGTTTCTTTTGTTCTTGGTGGTGTTCCTCTGTTTCAACTTTCTTTTATATTAAGTAAATATTTTCCATTTTGCCATTATAATCTCCTTGTCCTTAATTTTTTTCTTTTCTTTTCCTGGTATTTTTTAAATTTAAATTAGCCTTTTACCTGTTGCCCTAGAATTTTATTTTTGATTGAAATGTATTTGATACACAAAGTCACATTAGTTTCAGGTGTACAGCATAGTGATTTGACAACTCTAACACATTATGTTGGGCTCACCACAAGTGTAGCCACCATGTATCACCAGACAATGCTATTACAATATCATTGAATGTATTCCCTGTGCTGTACCTTTCATCCATGTGACTTATTCATTCTGTAAATAGAAGTCTGTACCTACCACTCCCCTTCATACATTTTGCCCATCCTCCCATGCCCCTTCCCCTGCAACCATCAGTTTGTTTTGTCTTTATGCATTTGTTACTGCTTTTTATTTGTTTGTTTTCTTTTTGAGATTCCACGTATTAGTAAAATCATACAGTATTTGTCTTTCTCTGTCTGACTTATTTCATTTAGCATCACACCTTCTAGTCCATCCATGTTGTCACAAATGGGAAGATCTCATTTTTTATGACTGAGTAAAGTCCATTCATTTCTATTGCTGCTTTCAAGACCTCAAAAGTTAGTCTATAATGTTTTTGTGCAGATGTTTCTGAGTTCATCCTGATTGAAGTTCATTGAGCATCAAGAATTTGTAGTTTAATGTTTTTTTTCCCATCAAATTTGGAAACTTTTTTGACCAATGTTTTCTTCAAATGCTCTTTCTGCTTCTTTCTCTTCTCTACTTTTGGGATCCTATCTTGAGTATATTGATAATGTTCCTCATTTCCCTGAGGCTTGGTTTATTTTTCTTCATGCTTTTTCCTTTATGTCCCTCAGATGAAATAATCTCAACCGACCTATTCTGAGGTTTGTTGGTTTTGTTTGTAAGCCACCCAAACGACTGTTGAGCCTCTCTACTGAATGTATTATTTAAGTCATTGTACTTTTCTACTCTAGAACTTTAATCTGGTCCTTCTTTATAATTCTATCACTTTATTAATATTCTTTTTTGGTGGAATATCATTTTCATATTTTTTTTTTAGATATAGTTTCTTTTAATTCTTTGAATATATTTATAATAGCTGATTTTAAGTCTTTGTCCAGTAAATCCAATGTCTGTACTTCTTCAAAGACCGGTTCTATAGACTGTCTCTTTCCCCTCCTTCTCCATAGACTTTCTTTTCTTTTTTATTTTTGCTTATGTCTAATTTTTTGTTGAAAAAATGTATACAATTTCTTTTTAAAAATTGGACATTTTATATACTATATTGTGAAAACTCTAGAAATCGGTCTTCCCCATCCCCAAAGTTGAAGGTTTTCTTTTCCCTCTCTGGTTGTCGTTGTTCCTGTTTTAGTGATTTATTTTAACTAATTCTACAAAATCTACATTCTTTGTCATTTGTGTCCACTGAAGTCTGTTCTACATGTAGCCTAGCAGCCAGCTTATAATTGGATTTATTAAATGGCTAGAACCATTAATTCTCCAAGTCTTTAAGAATACTGTGTTTCTGTTGACACACTCATTCAACATCAGCCAGGCAGCGGACAACTCTTCCTTATCCTCACTTTCTGTTTCCATTGAACCTCAAAGTCAACCAAAGGTAAGAGCTTAAAATTTTCTCATGCCTTTCCTAAGTACATGCACATCCCCGCCTAAGTGCTGGTCTTGCTTTTTTCCAGGAAATGTCAAAACTGTTCAATAATCCTACGGGCATCTCATTTCCTAACTTTTTCTTTTAAATTATTTGGCTAGCCTCTACTGTCAGTCGATTGTCTCTTGTTGTTCTACACAAATGTCCCTAGGGAAAAAGGCTTCCCCAGCCCCCTGTGCAAGCCGTGAATCAGGATATATGTATACTGCCTTGCAACTGAGGTCTTTCAAGAAATCATCCCAAAATTCAATTCATGAGAATTCTCTAAGAATGGCTTTGATTCCTGTTTCTGTACCCTAAGATGGCTACCAGGGTGCTGGTTCTCATTGTGAGAGTAGGCTGTTATTAGTTTTCAAGCCTACCATGGAACTGGACAGGAAAAATGGGATGAAGAGAGGTTAAAACACCAGAAAGCTTACAGTTTTTACCAAGATACAGCCATTAAGGAAAAAAAAAAAAATGCTCCCTGGATACCGTGATGCTTTGGCTACTTTCCAGAGTTCTGAAACATTTTATTCTGACAATTTTTGCCAGTGCTCTCACTGCTTATATGGAAGAGACCATTTTTAAGAGGTCTGCACACTATCATTCCAGAAGTGCCAGATTCTACTATAATTTTAAGGAGTATTCTTATAAGCTTTGTTTCTTCCACAATTAATATATCATCAAATCCTGTAGGGTTTCAGTGACATTAATAATTTTCTATTTCTGAAATTTCTATTTCATTTGGAGGGTTGGGATAATTGCAAATGTGTTCTCATTCAACAGAATCCAAATCAATAGAAGAGACAGCAATTAATTCAGGATGATTTTTTTCCCCCTGCAGTTCAGAATCCAAATATCAAAAGAGGAAGAAAAAGAAGCCCAGTCAATTGTTTCTCCTTACAAACACAAAATTGTGGAGTGTATCTCTGCCCGACTCAGCTTCTGCCTGAACGGCTTCCATCTGTTTGGCGCCATGTGGTACCCAAGCATATGCCAAACAATCAGTCATTTTGCTCTATGCGAGGAGAGACAATGGAAAGATTAATACAATTCCTTTAACTCTGATGAGGAACACAACGGCTCAGTGACCTCACACATGCATACTGGAAATTACTGCACTGCAGTAAATTGTTAAACTCATTTCTGGGCTGAGTGGAATATTAAAAAATAATTTGACAGACAAAGTGTGCTGAACGGCGTGCATGACAACCCCCTCTAGTCTTCATTTCCTCTTGCAGGTTGATGAGACACATTGGGAAAACAGGACCTCACAAGAGATGTGTCTGTTGTGTAGAAACACCAAGGCAAGTTAAGGTCTAGTGGTGGCGTGAGATCAGAGCAATGAGGCCATCCCTACGGAATCAACACTGCCACCGTGTTTTCTATCCCTAACACCTCTTCAAGTTTCCAGGAAGGAAAGAGAAATCGGCGTAACTCCAAACTTATCAGAAGGGTGATTCTAACCAGGCTTTCTCAGGCACCAAATTGAAATTTAATAATTGAACTTAAAACATGGTGGGAAACTTTACCTTCAAACCAAACTTCTCTCATGAGCATCTTTTTCCAGCTTTCCTTAATTTCTCAAGAAATAACATAGTTACATTCACTAAAGTTGGAGACCCTGGGTTATAATTTCTTTGTAACTTTTTTCTTTATTAAATAGGCAGTGCATATTCTACAGCAGGTAACTTGGAAAATGTAAACAAGGAATATATGCAAATTTCTACAATTAATTTATGCACTATTAATACTTGGCAGTACAGCCTTCTTGAAAGGTATATTTTTAAAATTATATATATACATATATAATATACAGAAATAGATATACAAAACTATGTACAATATATTTATACAATTATATATAAAATAATTATATATGCATTATATATATTATATATATAAAATACACATATATAATGCCTGAAGCTATCAATAGTTATTTTATCTATTAATTTGCCTATTTCTCAATATTCCAGAAACATTACGTACCCAGAGGACAATGACTTAATTCCCAGGTGGATTGTTGGCCTCAAACATTAACGTGAAACCCAGCTAAATGAGAAGTAAGCCTCAACAGTCTTGTTTCCTGTAAGTCTCATTCTTGCCTCAGCTTTTCCTACTAGGAAGGACAGTCAGTGAGGTGATGATGACACTTCTGTCCGAGGAGGGGAAAATAGTAAGCCTTCCCTTACTGCCACTTTGTGCAAGAGCAAATTAGGCGGGTTCAGCTTATCCTGTTAATGTGGCAGATGGAGACATGCGGTACCTCAACTCCTTTCTAAAAACCACACTACCGTGCTAACACAGATGTTTAAAAGAAGACACAATCAAAGGAAAGAAGAGAATGTAGGATAAAACAGCACACTTTTGGAAGAAGGAAAGTAAACAGGAAGGGACACCCAAACAGGCAGACAAAGGAAAGTGAAACTTGCCCCTGCCTGAGCAGGAACCAAGGAGAAGCTAACTGATCCACGCTCCCGAGTCCTAGAAAAACTCAGAAATGAGAGGCAGCAGAGATCTCAGCGGTAAAGGTACAGAGTTAGGCAACACACACAGAGGACTGGCTGAAAGGTTTTTGGTTTGTTTATGCTTTACTTGTTTGTTTGTCGTATAAAGATTTTTCAGTCCTCGGACTTTCCTCAAATCCAGCAGAAGAACGGAAGCTTCATCTCTAGAGAGGTTGGCTGGAGCAGCTCTGGGCGCAGAGATACCACAGGCACAGGGAACAGCAGTGGTCATACGCCTAACCGAAGCTCGGTGTATCCCCTAGACCAGGAGACTATGATTCTCTCCAGAGAACAGGGATCGGCCTGATCTATAAGATCTGCCAATCCTGGCATGTGGAGGTCCTCCAACAAAATAGCGTGTGCTATGTTGAATCTCAGATGTCCACATGTTTATTCCTCTCCCTCCACCACATCTGAAAGGCTTCCAATACATGTGCTGATGCCCCACTTTTAAATAAGAGAATAACAAGATATTTGGCAGGAAAGACCTCAAATGTGAAAGAAGCAAGATTTAAAATAATAGGAAGACTGAAAGTATAAATTATGGTGTCACAGAGTGTATGAGGAAAATGTCTCGGTACTATAATTAATTCCCTAAAAAAATTTAAAAACACTTTATTTGTGACACAAGAAAAGGAATGTAAAAGATGGACTATTCAAAGAATGTGAAAAATGATCTATTGGACATATGATAGTAGAAATAGAAATTTTAACATAAGAAACAGGAAACAAATTTGAATAACTCTCCATGAGAGGTGAAATGAAAGTTAAAGCTTACTGAAAAAAATGAGTAAAAAATACAAGAAAGAGACTCAGTCCACAGGGTGCAACATTTCAGTAAAAGGAAGAAATTTTTTAAAATAAAGAAAACTACCCAGAATTATGGGGCTTGCATTTCCAGACTGAAAGCCTCCCCTAAATGCTTAGCATATCGTATGCCAAAATGAGCAACACAAAAATACCTCATAAAGGGATTTCAAAACATCAGATTAAAAGTATATTTTAAAGCCCAAAAAAGAGGGGCGCCTGGGTGGCACAGTCAGTGAAGCGTCTGCCTTCGGCTCAGGTCATGATCCCGGAGTCCTGGCATAGAGCCCCATGCAGGCTCCCTGCTCAGTGGGGAGTCTGCTTCTCCCTCTCCCTCTGTTCCTTCCCCCATTCATGCTCTCTCTCCCTCTCGAACAAATAAATAAATAAAATCTTAAAAAAAAAGCCGAAAAAGAAAAAAAAAATGTTCTCATACAAAACTTAAGACACAGAATGGCAATCAATACATTCTTCAAAAGCAGGGTAGCTCTAATTTAATGGAAGTTAGAATTTTCCTTCAATAAATGTGAAAGAACAAATTTCAACCCAGAATCCGATTCTCCTAAGCTGGTAAAACTAAACTCTTGCAAACAAGCATACCCAAAAGAAATGTGCCTTTGACACAGGGATTCTCAGAAAGCTACTCGAGCGTACGCTTCAACATAACTAGGGCTGCGGCTGAGATTGAAACAAAGGACAGAGGGTTAATGAAAGACAGATTCATCCAGAACAAGGGAGCCAAACCAGGAACAGTTAATGTTCACAGGGTTTCTTCCAGTGACCAAGAAACCAGACTGGGGAAGCAGGTGTAGAGATGGTGGTGGTGGTAGTTGTTATAAGTCCAGAGACAGACAGACATACAGGGAGGAAGAGGGGAAAGGGAGGAAGTAGCAGGAAAGAGTGAGCCAAAGAGACTGGCTTTGTTCTGAGAGGGCAGCCCTGCCCCTACTCGCCCTGCAGCGGGGCTAAAAGTCCTGAGAGACAGAGGCACAGCCTGTGCTCAAGTGGGAAAATTATAAATCCTATTCACGTCCTTCCTTCTTCAGGCCTCTGATAATGGGAACATCCAGGAAAAAGAAACAGCTCACTGTGAATTCAGACTTTCAATGTCTTCACACAGTCATTCATGATATTCTATGTTGACAGAACAGAGAATGGCATGAATAAACATGAACATCAAATACACAAAAATTAGTTTATATTTGAGCTTCAGATAATGGTGATATATGCATTCATCATGAATCTCAACCTAGACTGAACATTGAAATCACATGGGGTGCTTTTTTAAATCTGAGGCTGGACCCCGAACCCCCAGACCTATAGAAGGAGAAGTTTCGAGGGAAAGTAAGCAGCAATCTGAGTTGTAAGAAGCCTTCCAGGTGATTCTGAAACACAATAAACTTAAGAACCCGTGCTCTAGGGTCTTCCTATATAAAAGGCAATCCAGGGACCCACAATGAGGTTTACCAACTATCCCAGTTTTCTCAGGACATTCTCAGTTTGGCACTGAAAGTCCCATACCGCAGGCAAACCAGAATGATTGGTCCCCCTCAGCATCATCATCGCTTGGATACTTGTTAGTAACAAAAAATGTTAGGCACTGCTCCAGACATCCTATGTCTGAGTTTACATTTTATTAAGATCTCCAGATGACTTGCATTTGCTTTACAATTTGCTTTACAATTTGAAAAGCAGTGCTCTTGGAGAGTAGCAATGGTTTTCCCACCTGTTGACATGAGAATCACCAAACACAGTGATGCCCAGTCTTTACCCAGGCTTGAATCAGTCTCTGGGCATGGGCCCCAGGCATCTCTGAATCCAAGATTAAGAACAGCTACAAATTCCAAATGTCATGAAAAACCAGAATGCAGTTAATCTTAGATAAGCTCTTAAACTTCTGGACAATGGTATTCTAGTAAACATTCACAGTGAAAAAAAATAATAATCTTGCAAGCATTTTTAGATGCTGTGTTGACTCTTGTGGATGCAAAAATGAGTAAGCCGCAGAACTTTACAGGAAGTCTAGTAACGACGACTCCTTCCTGATTGTGTTGTTCATGCACAGAATAGAAAAATAATCATGATTATTAACAAGTTCTTCCAATTTCCCATGACCTTTTTTTTTTAAGATCTTATTTATTTATTTTATTTTAGAGACAGACAGTGTGGGCAGGGGGAGGGGCAGAGGGAGAGGAAGAGAGAATCTTAAGCAGACTGATTGTGGAGCCTATGCCAGGCTCGATCTCACAACCCTGAGATCATAACCCAAGCCAAAACCAAAAGCCAAATGTCCAACCAAATGAATCACCCAGGCTGACCCCCATGACCTTCTTTCTGACTCTCTCTCAATCTGCTCTCAGGAGCTATAGAAATTAAGGTGTTTGGATTTACGTTTCAAATAGACATCACTTTTCTATGGTTACACAACTGAAAAACCTCAATAAAAATTATAATGAAATACAAAAATTGGTGTCCAGACAAGGGGAAATATCTAAAGATTCCCCACGCCTTTAGGCTGAAGTGGAATTGACAGGTATTGGGTTTTTACTTTTTAAATATGAATTACTGTGCTTCACCTGCACTCAGTAGACCACTTTCAAAAACACTGCTTTGCGGGTATTTTTGAGAAGAAAATATATAAACAAGAAATTTCCATGACATAAAATTAAGCATTAGCTATAAATTAGCTGTTTTGAACACTTAATTAAAAAACCATTTCATTCCCTTCTTAAGTAGAATGATTTTCCTATAAGGCACAGAATTTAAGATATCAGGGATGGGAATTTGCAATCACCCAGCTTAATCAAGCCTGAGTATTCCCACTGCCTACTAATCTATCAGAATCCGACATGGCTGCACATTGTGCATTCAGGTGTGCTGCTGAAATGACTCATACTGGCAGAAAGCTCAAGTTCATTAGATGAAAATCAGACTTGGTCTTGCCTTGTAATGAAATCTTCTAACGTGCATTTAAGAAGCAATATTTAGTGTAGCTTCTTATGGTTGCAACCACTGTTTCTATAATTTTCTCTTAAGATACATATATTCTTTTGATTTAATCAAATGCACCACAATCACTCTTCAGCTTACCATCACAACTTTTCTGAGTACTAAGAAAATGCTGCTGACCCAACTAAAAAAGAATGTGAGACAGCATTTTCTCCACAGAGCATGGGAATGACTTTTTAATTATCCGTAACATCTTAACCTAACTCCAAGGATACAAATTGCTTGACCACTGGCTAGAACTGAAGATCCTGAGGGGTGAGGTCAAGAAACAGAGCAAAGCTTTCTTTATAGATGAGGTGAGTTCTAAGTTTTGGTCGCCTTGAGTCAGAGTGCTAGCTTAGCCATTACTAACTATTCCAGCAACTATGCGCACCTGACCAGGTATTCAATAGTCAGAAACAGTGGTGCAGGAAGTACTATTTGGGCATTAAAAAAGTGGCTGTCCTCGTCACTGATAATACTGCCTTGTCATACGTGGCAGAACAGGGGACCAAGGGATACTCTGAGCTACCACCTCGGAAAGTTGAAGCTCAGGCAATAAAGAACATCCGGGTATGTGAACTGCTCTGATTTGTTCTGATCTGCTTTGAGCCTCAAGAAGCCAACCTTACGATAGCTCCGTTGGTCATGGGGATGCCCTTCTTTATCTTTTGTGCAGCATCACTGAAATGTATGCTCTATTCTGGCCGAAAGGCTGGTTTTTGTTTTTTGCTTTTTTAACTCTGTGCTTCGAAATAATCAAATGGTAATCACCTTAAATTTGACTTAGGTCAAACGTTATCACTTTCTATACAATATTGGAATTTTTTACATGGTCCTTTTTTAGACTCTATTTACTGTTTTCTGGTCAGAGGCAAAATAATCAGCCATGAACATATGCAACATCTATTCAAATTACTTAGAGAAAGATTTGTAATTGTCTCCAGGCATTTTCCAAACAATAGCATTGAAACCTGAAATGACTTTGCCTTTCAGAATATAGAGCCAAAACTTCTGTTTTTCAAAGGGATATTGCCCCCATGAATCATGAGGGGAAAGGGGTCTCTGGAAATGTTAGAGGAGTCTGAAGAGCTAGGGATTCCCTCTGTCTCCACTGCCAGGTTTCTAGAACACCCTAAGTGTCTCTGCAGGATCAGACATGTTTAAGATGAAATTTTCAACACTCCAGAGAAAGCATTTGCTTTCTAGACCTTGAGGTAAGAAAGTAATTTTTTAGTACATTGGAGTTGCTCCTCTACTCTTAAGATTCTGAGTTTGGGAATGCCATTTGAGATGGACATCACTAAATGATAGCTCAAAGTGACACTAAGTCTGGGGTTCTTATATATCTATTGTGATGGTGACTACTGAGATATTTGGTTAAGGAGTTGCAGACTAGAAAATACTACAACGATTTCCAAAATTTCTCATCCTTTGATATACTACCTTATACCAGGGAGAGTGGCAAAAATTAACAAAACAGGAAACAATAAATGTTGGCGAGGGTGTGGAGAAAGGGGATCCCTCTTACACTGTTGGTGGGAATGGAAGCTGGTACAGCCACTCTGGAAAAGAGTGTGGAGGTTCCTCAAGATGTTAAAAATAGAGCTACCCTATGACCCAACAATTGAACTACTAGGTATTTACCCTGAAGATACAAATGTAGTGAAAAAAGGGGCACCTGCACCCCAATGTTCACAGGAGCAATGTCCACAAAAGCCAAGATGTGGAAGAAGCTGAGATGCCCTTCAACGGATGAATGGACAACAAAGATGTGGTCCATATATACAATGGTATATTATTCAGCCATCAGAAAGGATGAATACCCACCATTTGCATCCACATGGATGGAACTGGAGGGGATTATGCTAAGTGAAGTAAGTCAAGCAGAGAAAGACAATTATCATAGGGTTTCACTCATATGTGGAACATTAGCAATAGCACAGAGGACCATAGGGGAAGGGAGGGAAATCTGAAGGGGGAGAAATCAGAGAGGGAGATGAACCATGAGAGACTATGGACCCTGAAAAATAAACTGAGGGTTTCAGAGGGGAGTGGGGGGGGAGGGGTAACAGGGTGATGGGTACTAAGGAGGGCACCTGTTGTGATGAGCACTGGGTGTTATATGCAACTAATGGGTCATTGAACTCTACATCAAAAACTAATGATGGTTAGTGGCTAACTGAACATAATTAAAAAAAAAAATCTTAACCTTTGGCCAATTCCTTGAATAAAGGTTTCCATTATGTCCTAAATAACAAGACAGGTGACATACAAGACAATTAGGAGTCACTTAAATTCAAACTATCAAAATGTGTTATCACATATTCTAGGTATATGTATGAGGATAACCAGTTGTAGGAAATAAATCTGATGCCTTAAACCTATTTTACCCACATTTTCTGAGTTTTTTCTTATCTGTATTGGGACTTTAGGCATTATTAATTTCAGGTACCCAAAAGAATGTGTTGGAATTATTCATAGAATTAGACTTGTGTACTAAGTATGTTTATGTGTTTCTCTCACACAAAAACAGTCCTGGCTGCAAACATAAGCTCTAAAGACTTTTTTCAATGAGTTCAGGACTGTTTTAAAATATATATAACTAAAAATGTTATTTTGAAAAAGGTTTTAACTATTTCATACAAATAACAATTTAAAGTGCTGAAAAATCTTCATTTGGGAAAAAATAGAGTTGTGGAGGGTCAATATAATAAAAAATATATTTTGGAGAAAATTAAGAAAAGAATAAAAATAAAAGCTGTGTTGCTAGGATCACTTGACAAACGATTTCTCTATTTTTATGTTGTCTTCATTCTGAAGTGAATAAAAAATGATGGAAGGAAGCTTGACAAAATGAGATATAAAGCATGGATCTTCCCCATGCTTTTTCATCTTATAGGAAACACACACACACACACACACACACACACACACACACACACACACAAACAAACAAAACAAGTAATATTGCCTTTTCTTTCTGCAATTACAGGAAGTCAAAAAGAACTGCTAAAATGCACGGCTTGCAACCATTTGTTTCTAGTGCCAAGGCAAACTCTTGAAGGAGGGCACTGGTTGAATTTCAGTCTGGCTCACCTCACAGCACCCCCACCACCACTGTGCATGCAAGACAGGTGGAGACTAAGGTCACGGCTAGGGAGGCAGGAGCACATGATATGATGGTTTAGAGCAAAAGGCCACCGCCCTGAGGACCTGGATTCAAAACACAACCTCTATGTTCCACTTTGTTTTTCTCAACTATAAAATGACAGTAATAAGAAGGACCTACCTCCCAGTACAGTGATGAGTAACTGACCTAATGTTTGAAAATTGCTTAGAACAGCACACACAATATAAGAAATGCTACAGAAGTTTTAGTTGTATTATAGGTTTTGTTTTAGCCCAAGTGAAGGCATGGCATTTATTAGATAAAGAAAGTGAAAGGACTAGCAAGTCCCGGTCATCACTATCTGATTTTCAGAATGGATTCTGAGCCTAGAGCTGGATGGAATCTCTTCTGCTTCTGGAGTTGTCTACAGACCACACACTTGAGCACTTTTATTTTCCAGAAACACGCAGACACCAGGTGAGGCTTTCTGTATGAGAACAGAAGATCCTGACCCTGACCAAGTGAAGGCCACATGCCTGAAGGGCCGTGTAAGTCCTGAAGAATGGCTGTCTAGGTGCCCACTGTCTGTGTGATGGTTATATTATCAAAAGAATGAGTCTCCAGGAAGTGATTTTCAAACACATGAGTGAAGGAGAATCTGTACAGATTTATGCTGCTTTTGTTTTGTGTTTATAGCCAACGTCCAGAGTATAAGATCAACATGAACTACCGATTGTAAGCAAACCGAATGAGAACATTGCTTTATGAAGGCAAAAACATTAGTGCTACCAGTAATTTTTACTTAAAGATATTCACCAAAAATTTCTAAAACTAAACCATATCTCCTAATACATTTGAAATGCTTTCAATATTTGAAATATATGTACTAACCATGACGATGGGCCAAGCACCAATCTCAACCAATCTTACTATTGCTTAGGAGATGCTAGATGCAGAAAAAAGTGCCACATCGAAATTCGAACCACCTTTTCTGGGAGGAGCAGTATTAGCCTTTGTTATTTGACATTACGCAAATAATTTACAGGGTTAATTTTCTGTGAAAAGATATTTGAAACACAAAAATACTAAAATAACTTCCAGTTATAACACTATATAACTATTGATACTTTCCAATCAAAAGTGAATAAAATACTAATTTTAAAATATAAGCCACATCCATGATCTTATGTCCATTATGTTAATTACACAGTCCCTAAGTTACTGCACTGTTGAACGTTATTTAAAAAGAAGAGAATTGGGGGGTCCTGGGTGGCTCAGTCACTTAGGCTTCGGACTCTTGGTTTTGGCTCGGGTCATAATCTCAGGGTCTTGAGATGGAGCCCTGTGTCCAGCTCCATGCTCAGGAGGGAGTCTGCTTGTGATTCTCTCTCTCCCTCTGTCCCTCCCCACGCTCATGTGCACAGACACTCGCACTCTCTCTCTCTCAAAAAAAAAAAAAAATGTAATTAAAAGAATTGCTCCTAGAGAGCAAAGTTTAAACCTATCTTCCCTGTTTCTTTTTTTTTTATTTAAATTCAATTACTATAATGTTTTATTAGATTCAGAGGTGGAGTTCACTGATTCATCAGTCTTTTTTTTTTTTTTTAAGATTTTATTTATTTATTCGACAGGATAGAGACAGCCAGCGAGGGAGGGAACACAAGCACGGGGAGTGGGAGAGGAAGAAGCAGGCTCATAGCGGAGGAGCCTGATGTGGGGCTCGATCCCAGAACGCCGGGATCACGCCCTGAGCTGAAGGCAGACGCTTAACCGCTGTGCCACCCAGGCGCCCCGATTCATCAGTCTTATATAAAAACCAGTGCTCATCACATCACGTGCCCTCCCTAATGCCCATCACCCAGTTACCCCATCCCTCCACGCACTTCTCCTCCAGCCACCCGCAGTTTGTTTTTTATAGTTAAGAGTCTCTCAATGTTTTTCTTCCTGATGACTTCCCATTCAGGTTTCCCTCCCTTTTCCTATGATTCTCTGAGCTGTTTCTTATGTTCCACGTATGAGTGAAACCATATGATAACTGCCTTTCTCTGATTGACTTATTTCACTCAGCATAATACCCTCCAGTTCCAACCACATCAATGTAAATGGTAAAATTTCATCCTTTCTGATGACTAATACTCCACTATACATATACAACACATCTTCCTTATCCATTCATCTGTTGAAGGACATCTTGGCTCTTGCCACAGTTTGGCTATTGTGGACATTGCTGCTATGAACACTGTGGTGCAGGTGCCCCTTCTTTTCACTACATTTGTATCTTTGGGGTAAATACCTAGTAGTTCAATTGCTGGGTCACAGGGAAGCTCTATTTTTAACTTCTTGAGGAACCTGCATACTGTTTACTAGAGTGGCTGTACCAGCTTCCATTCCCACCAACAGTGTAAGAGGGTTCCCCTTTCTCCACATCCTCACCAACATTTGTTGTTTCCTTTCTTGTTAATTTTAGCCATTCTGACGAGTGTGAGGTGCTATCTCATTGTGGTTTTGATTTGTATTTCCCTGATGGCAAGTGATGTGGAGCATTTCTTCATGTGTCTGTTGGACATTTGTATGTCCTCTTTGGAGAAGTGTCTGTTCATGTCTTCTGCCCATTTCTTGACCGGATTATTTGTTTTTTGGGTGTTGAGTTTGATAAGTTCTTTATAGATTTTGGATACTAGCCCTTTATCTGATAAGTCATTTGCAAATATATTCTCTCATCCCTTGGGCTGCCTTTCAGTTTTGTTGACTGTTTCCCTTGCTGCACAGAAGCTTTTTATCCTGATGAAGTCCTAATAGTTCATTTTTGCTTTTGTTTCCCTTGCCTCTGAAGACATGTCTAGCAAGAAGTTGCTGCATCCAAGGTTAAAGAGGTTGCTGTCTGTGTTCTCCTCTAGGATTTTGGTGGATATTTGTCTGACACTTAGGTCTCTCATTCATTTTTAGTTTATCTTTGTGTATTGAGCAAGGAAATGGTCCAATTTCATTCTTCTGCATGTGGCTGTCCGATTTTCCCAGCACCATTTATTGAAGAGACTGTCCTTTTTCCATTAGATATTCTTTCCTGCTTTCAGGAAGATTAGTTGACCTCTGAGTTGAGGGTCCATTTCTGGGTTCTCTATTCTATTCCATTGATCTCTGTGTGTTTTGTACCAATCCCATGCTGTCTTGATGGTCACAGCTTTGTAATGTAGCTTGAAGTCAGGCATTGTGATGCCCCAGCTTTAGTTTTCTTTCTCAACTTTCCTCTGGCTATTCGAGGTCTTTTCTGGTTCCATACAAAGTTAACAATTATTTGTTCCAGCTCTGTGAAAAATGCTATTGGTATTTTGATAGGGGCTTCATTGAATGTGTGGATTGCTCTGGGTAGCATAGACATTTTAACAATATTTATTCTTCCAATCCATGAGCATGGAAAGTTTTTCCATTTCTTTGTGTTTTCCTCAATTTCTTTCATAAGTGTTCTGTGGTTTTTAGAGTACAGATACTTAACCTCTTTGGTTAGGTTTATTCCTAGGTATCTTATGGTTTTTGGTGCTATTGTAAATAGGATCAATTCCTTAATTTCTCTTTCTTCTGTCTCATTGTTAGTGTATAGACATGCAGCTGATTTCTGTGCACTGATTTTATATCCTGCCATGTTGCTGAATTCCTGTATGAATTCTAACAATTTTGGGGTGGAGTCTTTTGGATTTTCCACATAAACTACTGTTTCTTGATAATGAATTACTATTTTCTTTAAATGTATTAAAAGGAATGAAAGCTTTCTGAGATAGTCAGCTGCTCTATTATATATACATATATAAATATACATAAATATATATTTAATAAATGCTAATATATAATAAAATATTTAAATATATTTTTTAATATATAAAATAAATAAATATATTTTTTAATCTTCCAAGAATGTAACCTTGAACTGTGAAAAGTGAGATGACCCTAGAGTTTTATTTGTTAATAAGAAACTGAATGTGTCCATTTGACTGCAGCACGGCCTCGGATTCCCTCTCTGGCAATGTGGATGCTGTCTGCATTCTGTTTTCATAGTCTCAGCAGGATGGCAGTTCCATTTGCAAAGCTCCTGGATGAATTTCCATATCTGGCTAAATTTAATCCATGTGATTATGCAGGTCTGAGATTGTACATTTTTCTAGTCTCACTTTCTAACCTGCTTTTACTCTAAATAGATGCAGTTCATGAGAAATAACAAGATTCTCACCTATTCTTAACTAGGATTTTTACAGTTGCAAGACATAATTCCCCACCACAACTTCCTCCCTAAATCCATCCTGGCTGATTTTCTGAGTACTTCCACCTTCTCTGATGAAAGTAAAGAAAAAATATTCATGAAAGACTAAAAAGGATTAGGAAAACAAGTATCTATAAGGCAGGGCAGTTGCTGTTTCAAGGTTGACACAAAATTATTTTTCAACCCATGGTTCAAATAAGTGAAAAATGATGAAGGGTATATCTACCTATTTAAAGAAGATTTGGGGGTGGTCAGGCACCTCTGCTATTTTTAACTTGGCTCAGCATGTGTGTATTTTGTTTTAAATACAGTTTCTCTCCAATTTCAATTATTGGAAATTGCTCCTTAATTTTGACAACTGGTTGACCTTCAGTTCTTGCTTTCATATTTTTCTCTGTCTTCATGGATATTTTATTGGAAAGAAATTGCTAGAGGTTGCTGGACCAATGCTATTTTTTAAAAAAAGTTTTACTGAGAAATAATTTACATGCTATAAAATTCATACATTTCAAGTATACAATTCCTTTTTCATAGTATGCTCAGAGTTGTGCAACCACCACCATAACCAATTCAAGACATTTAAAAATATATTAAAAATAAATCCAACCAAAAATCAGTCGATCAATCAATCCCACACCCATTAGCATTCACTCTGCAGTCTTCCTCCTCCCCACCCCTCTCAGCCCTGGGAAACTAAGAATATATATTCTGTCTCTATAGATTTGCTTATTCCGGACATTTCCAAAAAATGGCGTCATATAATATGTGGTCTTTTGGGACTGGCTTCTTTCACCTACTATAATGTTTTTAAGGTTCATCCAAGTTTTAATATGTATCAGTACTTCATTTCTTTTTATGGTCAAATGATACTTCTTTGCATATACCCCATTTTGTTTATCCATAAATCAGCTAATAGACATCTTCATTAGTTTGACTTTTTGGCTATTATTAATAATGCTGTCATAAACATGTCATACAAATTTTTGTGTGATGTATTTTCATTTTACTTTCATTTGTCTTGGGTATATATCTAGAAGTAGGATTTCTGAGTCCTATAGTAACTTTGTATTTAACTTTTTGAGGAAACAACAGCGTGCTGTCCAAAATGGCAACACCATTTTACACTACTACCAGTGATGCATGAAGGGCCCAAGTTTTGCACCTCTTTATTAATACTTTTGATTATCTATAAATTATAGCTATCCCTGTCAGCATGAAGTGGTATCTGATTGTGGTTTTGATTTGCATTTCTCTAATGGCTAATGATGTTGAGCATCTATTCATGTGCTTATTGGCTACTTGTAAATCTTCTTTGGAGAAATATCTAATCAGATCCTTTAATCCCATTTTTTAATTGGATCATTGATATTTTTTGTTACTGAGATATAAGAGTTCTTCATATAGTTTAGACATAACTCCCTTATCAGACATATGATTCTTTTAAAGATTTTATTCATTTATTTTAGAGAGAGAGAGCATGAGTGAGTAGAGGGAGGGGCAGAAGGACAG
Organism: Ursus americanus; assembly: GCF_024610735.1. NCBI lineage: Eukaryota > Metazoa > Chordata > Mammalia > Carnivora > Ursidae > Ursus > Ursus americanus. The sequence goes on from NC_142142.1 coordinate 61,376,401, forward strand.
AATCTCAAACAGCCTTCCCGCTGAGCATGGAGCCCAATGTGTATACTTCAGAATGGTCATTGCTTGTATACAGAAATATAATTGAATTTCTGAATATAGACCATGAATCCTGAAATCCAGCTGAATTCATTTATTATTTCTTATGGATTTTGGGTGGGTTCCTTAAGTTTTCCAATGATATATCCTTTGTCAAAAAAAGCTAGTTTAACTTCTTTCTTCTTTCAAAGTGGATAACCTTCATTTCTTTCTTGCCTATCCATCCTGACTAAAACCACTAGTACAATGCTGAATAGAAGTGGGGAGAGCATGGTGCACTGGGTGTTATACGCAAGTAATGAATCATGGAACTTTACATCAAAAAGTAGGGATGTGCTGTATGTTGACTAACATAATATAATAAAAAAAGTATTATTAAAAAAAAAAAAAGAAGTGGGGAGAGCAAAGATCCCTCTCTTTCCCAGTCTTATGGAGAAAACATGTAGTATTTCAGAATTAAGAAAGAAATTAGGTGTGGGTTTTTCATAAATATCCTTTATCAGATTGAAGAAGGCTCCTTCTACTTCCAGATTATTGAGTATTATTATCATGAAACAGTGTTATAGTGTGACAAATACATTTTCTGAAACTACTAACTGATTTCTGTACATTTACCTATTACTAATGTGCATTACATTAATTAAATTTCATATGTTAAAAAATCTTACATTCTTATGAAAATCACACTTGGTTATATAATCATTTATATGTTGCTAGGTATGCGTTGCTAATTTTTGTTAAGAATTTTTGTGACTATTTTCTTTAAAAACAGATACTAGTTTATAACTTTATTGTGACATTTTTACATGGTTTTGATATCAGTGTAATATTAGCCTCATTAAATGAAAAGTGTTGGGGTGCCTGGGTGGTACAGTTGAATAAGCCTCTGGTTTCAGCTCAGGTTGTGATTTCAGGGTTCTGGGATCAAGCCCCACATTACGCTCTGTGCTCAGCTGAGTCTGCTTAAAAGATTCTTTTTTCTCTCCCTTTTCCCCTCTCCCCCCACATTTGTGGGCTCTCTCTCAAATAAATAAATAAATCTTAAAAAATAATTTTCAAAAAATAATAAATAAATAGATAAATAAATACTGTTAATGTTTTATTTTAAATCTTGGAAGACTTTGTGAAGAATTAGTATTAATTCTTCTTTTAACATTTGGTAGAATTCACTGGTAGAGCCATCTGGGTCTGAGATTTTCTTTGTAGGAAGTTTTTAAATTATTGATTCAACCTCTTATGCTATAGTTGTAGAGGTCAAAAGTCTGAGATGGACATCACTGTCTGTGTTCCATCTGAAGGCTCTGGGAAGACTCCGTTTCCTTTTTTCCAAGTTGTATGTGCTGCTTATATTCCATGGCCCGTGGGCCCTTAGCAGCATCTTCAAAACGCATCATCCCTCTTTTGCTTCTGGAGACATGTATCCTATCATACTCTCTTGCCTTCCTCTTATAAGGACGCTTCAGATTCCATCGGGCACACCCAGATAATCCAAGATAATCTTTCCATCTCAAGACATCTAACTTAATCAAACGTGCAAAGTTTATCATTTAAGATAGCATCTTTGCATGTTCTGGGGAATTAGGACAGAGACGTATTATTGGACTTTTCTCGTATGTGACAAGAGTCTCTCCCACCTTAAAACTTTCAAGATTTTCTTTTTGTCTTTCAACCTTTTTTACTGAGATACACCTGTTTGTGGATCCCTTTACATTTATTTCATTTGGAGTTCTTTGAGTTTCTTGGATATATAGTTTAATATTTTTTCATCGACTGTGGGAAGCTTTAGTCCTTATTTCTTCAAGTATTTTTTTTTAAAGATTTTATTTATTTATTTGACAGAGAGAGAGAGAGATAGCCAGCGAGAGAGGGAACATAAGCAGGGGGAGTGGGAGAGGAAGAAGCAGGCTCCCAGCAGAGGAGCCTGATGTGGGGCTCGATCCCAGCACGCCGGGATCATGCCCTGAGCCGAAGGCAGACGCTTAACCGCTGTGCCACCCAGGCACCCCTCTTCAAGTATTTTTCTTACTCATATGTTTCTCCTCTCTTTCTGGTCTCCAAAAAGTGCATGCTGGTGTACTTAATGTTGTCTCACATTTCCTTGAGGCTCTGTTCATTGTTCTTTATTATTTTTCATATTTCAATTCAGATATTCATCTACAGGTTTGCTAATGCTCTCTCTGCCAACGCAAATTTACTGTTCAGCCATGGTCTTGAACTTCCTGTTTACTGTATTTTACAACTCCAGTATTTCCATTTTTTAATATAATTTCTACCTCTCTAATGTATTTTTTAATTTAGTGTGTTATGGCCAGTGTACCTCTCCTAATGTCTTTAGTCGTATTTCCTTTTCACTCTTTGCAAATATGTACAATAGTTGCCTTAATTTTTTTACCCCGTAAGTCTGACACTGGGTCCCTGTCAAAGGCAGTATCTGTTGCTGGCTTTTATTCTTGTATTAGGTCACACTTTGATGTTTCTTTGTATGTGTCATAATTTTGTGACTGATAACCAGATTCTGAAGAAAATGTTTTACAGCGACTCTGGATGCTGACAACCTACCACCACTGCATCTAACCCGCAGCAGGTCCTGTGGTTCGTAGTTTGCTTGTTTTCTTAATTACCCACTAGGCTCCTTGGTTGGACTATTTTACTGAGCTTCAGTTACCCATCAGTGCCCAGCCTCTGACGTTCATCCTCGGGAGCTGCAGCCTCCGTCGTGCGTTCAGATACCCTTCCCTTTCCTTACCAGGGATGACAGTAATTTTAGCTGGCCTCGCTTAGCAGCTTCCTGTTCTGATCTAATACACTGCTAACTGATCTGCCTTTTGTCCATTTTATTTAGCCACAGCTGACACATAACACAGTGTAAGCTGAAGGTGTATAGTGTGTGGATTGGATACACTTATATGTTGTGAGGTGATGACCACCATATGCAGGTAAATACACGTTTATACTCTTTGACCAACATCTTCTCATTGCCCTCCATGCTCAGCCCCTGGTAAGCACTATTCTACTCTCTGTTGCTATGAGTCTGGCTTTTTCAGATTCTACATATAAGTGATATCTAAAATATCTGTCTTTCTCTGCCTTATTTTATGTAGCATAATGCCTTCAAGGCTCATCCATGTTTTCTCAAGTGGCAGGGTTTCCTTTCTTTCTGTCTTCTGGCTGAATAATATTTTATTGCAGATCACATAACCACACCCCATCCTTACCCATTCGTCCACTGACCGACATGCAGGCTGCTTCTGCATCTCGGCTGTTGTAAATAATGCTGCACTGAACATGCACGTGCAGGTGCCTCTTCAAGATCCTGCTTTCATGTCCTTTAGACACATACACAGAAAGGAGGTTGCTGGGTCATATAGTGTTTGTATTTTTAATTTTCTGAGGCTCCTGCATACTGTTTTCCACAGTGGCCGCACCAGTTTGCATTCCCACCTCAGTGCACGAGGTTCCTTTTCCTCCACCAGCACTCGTTGACTCTTGACTTTCTATGACAGTCACTGTCACAGTTGTGAGGGGATATCCCATTGTGCTTTTGATTTGCACTTCTCTGATGACGTTGGGCACTTTTTCCTGTACCTGTTGGCCATCCGTATGTCTCCTTTAGAAAACTGTCTATTCTTGGGGTGCCTGAGTGGCTTAGTCAGTTGAGTGTCTGCCTTCAGCTCAGGTCATGATCTCAGGGTCCTGGGATCAAGTCCAGCGTCAGGCTCCCTGCTCAGTGGTCAGTCAGCTTCTCTCTCCCTCTCCGCCCCTCTCCTCTGCTCATGCTCTCTCCTTCTCTCAAATAAATAAAATCTCGAAGAAAAGAACGAAAGAAAGAAAACTGTCTATTTAGCTACCCCGCTCATTTTAAAATTGGTTTGTTTGTCTTATTGCTATTGAGCTGTAGTTCTTTATATATTTTGGATATTAACCTCTTATCAGATATATTATTTACAAACATTTTCTCCCATTCCATTAATTTTTTTCATCTTTGTTGGTCATTCCCATTGCTGTTCAGAACCCTTGTTGTTCAGTGGTCCCACCTGTTTATTTTTGCTTTTGTTTGCTGTGATTTTGTTGTCATGTAAAAAAAAAAAAGCCAACATCAGTGTCAGGGAGATTTTTTCCAACATTTTCTTTCGGGAGTTTAATGTTTTCAGTTCCTCTGTTTCAGTCTCATGCATTTTGAGGTAATTTTTGTGAATGGTGCAAGATAGGGCTCCGAAGAGGAGGCTGCCGCATTCCCCACAGCACACAGGCATCCTTGTTCTAGCATCTGTCCTGGGGAAGCTGAAAACTGACCTCCAGATCTCAAGGCTCTGCCCCTTTGATGAGAGCTTCACACTACCCTGATGGGTTCTTTGTCCTTTCTCCCAATTCCAAGTCCAGAGCTGGTGAGTTGTATGGACAGAAACGGTATTTTATGCTCTGAGAAAACTCTTATCTGGCATTTTCAGCTTCCATGGTGGGAAGCAGGCTCTGTCTCTGTTAATACTTCTCAGGTAAGGAGTTGCCCACCCATAAAAGGGGGACTGGATGCTTGTCAGAGAACATGATAAATGTCCACTACTCTCTAACTATTTGTCTGACAAGCATTCGCTATTTTTGGCTGTCCAGCACAGAGAACCTTCTTCACATAGTCAAACTTCAAAGACAAAAGCAAAATAAAGCAACTCCAGCCTAATGTAATACATCATCTTTCATGAATCTAAAATGTGTTCTCACCTTCCCCCAAAGAAGGGCAACTGAAAGTTTCACCAGTCAACCAACCAGCAGGATACCTGGGGAAAGGAACACTATTCCTTTTCTTCCGACTTCAACATGCCTTGCTATCTTTCAACTACAGAATTATCACCACAAATATGCCCTATACAAAATTCTAGGAGGAACGAAACTGAAAGAAAATGAAAGAAGAAATAAAACACAAGACTGCGCTTCTCATCTCTTTGGGATTCTTTATTCTTCCAACATAAAACATGTGTTCCCTGTGTCCATTCCGCAAGTCTGTGGATTTCTTCCTTACCTTAAATGAAGATGATGCTGTCCCTTCAATACCCATTAGTGTGAGGTGCCACTGGACCTAGTTTCACTCAACTCACCGAAGGGGAAAAATCACAAAGGCTCCAGGCTGAAATTAGCACAGCAATCTCTAACCTTTGATAAAGTTTGTGCTGGAGGCAGAGTTCATGCTGCTGCTCTCTGCAGCTTCCGGAAAGGATGCTGGGCGAGCAGAGACTCGAATAGCCTGCCATGTGCACAGCGTCGATTCCAGGCTATTGGTGAACACTCTTCCCGTCTGGCACTTGAAACTGCAAGGAAGAGATGGGGTGGCTGGACTAAACACTGGGCACACTAAAATTGATCATCAGCTTGCATTATCTCTGCTTGAGATCGATTACACAGTCGCCTCAACTTATAATTGCTTTTCGGAAAGTGAATTTTTTTCAAGTGCTCGTATTATCACCCAGCTCACTGTCAACAGCAGTTAACTGGTCTGCACAACGTAAAGATTCTTGTAAAGATGGGGTATGTAATACCCATGAGTTCCCTTTTCTTTTTTCTCACGCCAACAATGAGCATGGAGTAAAACGTCTTTCTCCAGAGTAATTTGCTCTATGTTGATAATAATTTATCAGCCGATCCGTGCTTGTCTCACTAAATTTGGGCTACTTATGAAGACTTTTTGGCTTTGTGTCAATCGTTTCCGCAGAGGCTTGAAGTAAGCAACAAGAACATTTTTGCAATTCACAGCGAAGAACTCCTGAAGCCTGAGTATCAACAGAAGCTCCATCAGCCATGATCTATCTTGAATTCAGATTCTCGGTTCCTTCAGTAGCTCACCTTATTCCTCCACTGTGGCCTCCTTCTAATCTCCAAATACACTCGACACGTTCTGCTGTGTGGACGTGGCGCTCAGTCACATACTGTGCTGACTGTGATTATCCACGTACTGAACAAGTTAATTCTGACTTTTTTTCATAATTATTAAGCTGTGTAGAGATAGCGTGTTGAAATTTTCCAGAACCAACAAGACTTTCATACTTCGTCTTTATTTTCTCATGCAGAGAAACAAGTCTTACGCACAGTAGGTGGGAATATGTGCGTGGTGATGATTATGTCTTTTATGTAGTCACCTTTCCCTATACACTTTACTACTTTGACATTTTCTTCCAATGTATGACTTTTTGGTGCCTCATAGGCTCACCCCCAATTTCTTCACAGGCATTTTTCCTTCCTGAAAATGTCTTTTAAACTTACTTACCAGTGGAAAATTATAGCAAAAACACACAACTTATTTTTGAAATGCAAGCACAAGACACAAACCTATTGAACAAACCACTGAAGGAAGACTATATGATATGCTTTCCCGTTCATGCACATGCAAGTCCAATGTTTCCACTCACACCGGCATGTAGGCTCGCTAGGCCAAGGTTTACATGTAGATTGTGGACACTGTGTAGATTTATTGGAAAGGTATTGTAACATCTATGGAGATGATTAGAATTCAGATAGCAAGGGATACTACTGTTTTCCTTTTCATGCTAAAGGTGGACAGAATTTGTTCCCCAAATACTAGTTGAGTTTTTCATTTCAGCCCTGTCTAGAAAATCAGTTTCAGATTATGTGCCTTTTTCTACGGATCTGTGATAACTCTCCCTACCTCTTAAGGTTCTTCGTTTCATACAGAAGAACCAAACTGGCTAATTTAAGTGGAGAATTTATGGATGGAATAATGGGTGAATACAAAGAAACGGTTAAGAAGTCTAGACAATCAGGTTGAAAAAATGTCCAGGAAGAGGGGAACCAATTCATGTAGCATCTAACGACAGACTTAAGGCCCCTCACATACGAGCACTGTGCAGCCGGCTTTGCTGCCTCGTAGCTGCTGGACCCATGCGTGTCGGCTTGGACCAAACACTGTCCTCTATGCACACACCATGCTGCTTCTACTGTTCTTGCTCCCATCCCCGGAGCCTGGTGTGGCTGCTGTTGTTGGAAGTGATGTTCCATGATCTCTCCCCTAAATTTACTATTTCCTTATTCCAAGTCCAAGTGCAGCAAACCCAACAGGAGGGGCAAGGTCACATGCTGTCAGTCTAGCTGCAAGGGAGCCTTTATTTCTCATGCTTATTTCAGGGAAAATGGGCTTTTCTCTGCGAATACTCTGAAGGCTATCAGGAGCATCGGAGAAGGGTAATCAGATTCTGAACAGCTACAGATCAACTCTTGCTGATTGTATAACTTGTGAATTTCCCATTGTTTCAATAAGTTAAAGGGATTGGCCCGACCATAAAGAAGATGATCAGCAGACCCACAAATAAAGTCATGGATCAACGGGACTCACCCGTAAAGAAATGATGGATAACAATGGTCATAATAATATTAACATTGGCTTAAATTTGAGGCTGAAACTACTAATCCAGCATTTTATGGGTGTACTTTAAATTCTCCTTTTAGTTGTACAGTTAAAATTCAAGAATTCATTCCTCATGAGTATAAACAGGACAAGCATTTATGAAATGACTGACCTGGGTTAAATATGTACTCCCTGGACATGAAAACATGTGAAAATAATGAGTCCATATGAGACCTGAGGTCTTGACCTTATAAAGATCAAGTTCTTACCTGCTGAGTTAGCCATCTGTATAAGCATTTTTACTCTCCTTTTCTTGCAAGCTCATATAAAATTCCAATTGAAAAAACAATGATTTCTTTTCAGGCCGAAGCTAGATTTTATCAAAAGATTCAAAGATTTTATATATATATATATTTTTTTTTTTGTCTCAAGTTTTTATTTAAATTCCAGTTAGTTAACATACAGTGTAATATTAGTTTCAGGAGTAGAAACTAATCACTTACAACACCTAGTGCTCATCACAAGTGCCTCCTTAATACCCATCACCCGTCTAGCCCATCCCCCACCTACTGCCCTCCATCCACCCTAAGTGTGTTCTCTATAGTTAAGAGTCTATTTTCTGGTTTGCCTCTCTCTTTTTTTTCATCCCCATGTTCATCTGTTTAGTTTCTAAAATTCCACACATGAGTGAAATCATATGATATTTGTCTTTCTCTGACTGACTTATTTCACTTAGCATAATACACTCTAGTTCCATCCAAGTTGTTGCAAATGGCAAGATTTCATTCTTTTTTTAAAAAATCTTTTCGAGCATTCTTTTTTTAAATTTTCATTTAAAACCAATTAGCCAACATATAGTACATACTTAGTTTCAAGATTTCATTAGTTTTGATGGCTGTGTAATATTCCTATATATATATATTATATATATATCACATTTATATATCACACATTTTCTTTATCCATTCATCAGTCAATGGACATTTGGGCTTTTTCCATAGTTTGGCTATTGTTGGTAATGCCGCTTTGAATATCAGGGAACATGTGTCCCTTCAAATCAGTATTTGTGTATCATCTGGGTAAATACCTAGTAGTGCAATTGCTGGATGTTAGGGTAGTTCTACTTTGAACTCTTTGAGGACCCTCCATACTGTCTTCCAGAGTGGCTATAACAGTGTGCATTCCTACCAACAGTGCATGAGGGTTTCCCTTTCTCTGCATGCTTACCAACACTAGCTGTTTCCTGACTTGTTGATTTTAGCTGTTCTGATAGTTGTGAGGTGATATCTCGTTGTGGTTTTGATTTGCATTTCCCTGATGATGAGTGATGTTGAGCATCTTTTCATGTGTCTGTTGGCCATCTGGATGTCTTCTTTGGAAAAATATCTATTCATGTCTTCTGCCCATTTCTTAACTGTATTATTTGTGTTTTAACTCTATTGTTTTCCTATCTCAAACCCATTATCATCCTCTGATCCCATGGTACCCATAGAAAAACTAGCATTTTGAGACCCATTCACCTAGGAGAGGGCATATAAACATGGCAGAGGAGCTTGAAGTACGCATATTCTATCCAACTACCATGAAAACAATTCAGTGCACAGGACATGCTCTCCATGGTAAAATAAACAAACTAATAAACAAATGTATACACACACACACACGTATGTGTTTGCATAAATATATATTTTTTTCATTCAGCTCTTAGATCAGTTTGTTCAATGTTCTGACTCCCCACATTTTTCATATATGTTCTCACAGATGTCAAGTAACTAAACAACAGGAAGAAGAAACATTATCATTTCTGTTCAAGGGATGAGTCAGCAATGCATGCTCTTTTTCTCTTCTATATGTGGCATCCATAAATCTAGAATGGCTGCAGCATATTTTCTTCCACTTGGCAGCTAGGTGAGCATTAACTCAGTAAGACTGCAGTTCCAAAGCTGTATTTGCTTTAAAAAATCAGGATTCTCTATTTTCTCCTCCATCCTTGGGCCATATGGCCTCTAACAAAGCATATAACTAGATTATCCACGTGTGCGGACTGGATCTGGGAGAGTCAAGCAAACAGTGACAATGATGATCATGGACTGCGTTTTACTATGTGCAAGAAAGTCTGCGAGGCATTTTATGCACATTATATCGAACTGTTCAAAATCTTTACCAGTCAATTATCTGCAGAGAGGAAAAGTAATTTCCCAATGTTACATAACTTTCAAGGAGCAGGGCTGTGATTGGGCACACACTGGCTACATTTGAGGTTCTAGGGAAACTATTTGAAAACTGATACATAAGGAAAGAATTAAGCGTCTAATCCAGCTTTTCCAATATGAATTTAAGGGTAACTAAACAATTGAATGTTGGGATTTCTCTTTATGGACTTTTTTTTTTTCTTAAGATTTTACTTATGTGCTTCAGAGAGAGCGAGAGACAGAGGAAGAGAGAGCCCAGAGGGAGAGGGAGAAGCAGACTCCCCGCTGAGCAGGGAGCCCAACACGGGACTCAATCCCAGGACCCTGAGATCATGACCTGAGCCAAAGGCAGATGCTTCACCGACTGAGCCACCCAGGCGCCCCTCTCTTTATGGCCTATTTATGGACAAACTCAAAATTATAAAGGTAAAACAGTAGAGGCAAAACATCACATTTTGTGAATCCAAGATATATAGCAGGAAATGATTATCAGTAACAGCTAAAACCACCAAAGGAGAGAAAGCTAGACTATGTACACAGTAGCACATTCCAGAATCCAATCAAGCCTCTCAGTTTAACTATAACCAAGCATGTTACATAAAACCCCACCGATGAAATCAGTTAGAACTATATAGTGGAAAACCACTTGAGTCTTCAAAAGATGAATTGCTAGATATAGAAAAAGGGTAAGAATGAGGGCAGGAGAGAGAGAGAGAAAACCTATGGATTAAAAGAAACTTAAGCAACTTATCAACCAATTGCAATGTATAGACCTTATCAGACCCCTAGTTTTAAAAATCCATTAACAATGATCAAATAGAGACATCTGAACACTGCCTAAATACTTTGTGTTATTAAGGAATTATTTTATACATATTTTTGGGCATGATAAATAATAATATTGTAGTTATATTTTGAAAGTGTTATCTTTTAGGTATACATAATAAATAGTCACAGATAAAAGAATATAACATTTTGGATTTATGTCGACAGTCCATAAGGAAAAGGATAAGGTGGGACAAGAGATGAAAGACTGAAATTGGAGGATGAGACTATGGGTTTCATATTCATAATGTGGTATGATTCTTTCGGCTTTGTGAATACTGAATTTCTATAGTAAAGTAACAACCTAAAATATAAAGAACCCACAAGTCTTTCTTGACTCCCTGCAATGAATCATCCAGCACTCCAATTCTTTCTCCCAAATCTGTGGTTCCCAATGAGTGTCGATGCAATGTTAAATCATGTTTGTGTTGCACAGGGTGGTTTTAGAAGGCTATGGAAGGTGTGCCGGTTGTGTTTGTTGATAACACCGCATCTGCTCTTCTAAGGCCTCGCGATGCCATTTACCACATGCCCTTGCCAACAGCTTTCTACTTTAATTCTGCAAGGGACGCAGTCAGGTAAAATCTGACGGACTGGGGAGAAGGAAACAAACACATTAGTCACTGGAAGAGCTGTGAGCACTTGCACGTGCACGTGTGGTCAGTGGCAGAGGTCAGCAGTAGCTTTCGCCTAGAACTTTCAGGCTCCCTCCTGGGCAGCACCCAGTCTGGTCTGGAATTAACTGAGACCCGTGTCAGTAGCTTTCCTGAAATCCTGGCACCGACAGGGTTGACACCAAACCGGGATGTTGGTAACGGTCAGTATTTCCATCGGAGCATTGGTTACTTGAGTGCTCACGGTGGAAATCATTCAGCTGTCGACTCCAGCGCACTTCTCTGGGTGTACGCTACTGTAATCCAGCAAGACGTTAAAATGAAAAACAAGAACACTGAGGAAGTGCTGAAAGACATCTGTCTCCTTCCCACACTTGTTTCAATTAAGCGAGGGAAATCAGTCTGTGTGGGGATACTGAAAGACAACAGAGGCTGAGACCGATAAATCCACATCTGCATTATTTATGGATATCCAAATGGCAGCTCAACCGATGAAGACCTCAGCTTTACACTGACCCCACGCCAAACGCGGGGCACCGATACATCTTTCCAGTGTGAACTGAAGCATTCCGTGGTTCACGTTCAATTTGAACTCTGATGGCAATTTGGGGGATTCTATCAGAGTCTGTACCTGCATTAGGAATTGTGAAATATTGTGAGAAACACATTTCCTGGTTCATTTCAATTTGGTCTATAACTCAGCTTCACTGGTAATGGCATCTCAAGGTGGGAACCATAAACCTGGTGCATGGGAGAATTACGATGAGAGAAATATGAGCCTCATTTCCTGACCTGAGGGTCAGAGCGTGGACGGAAACTCTCAGGAAGATTTCTACTTTGAGGGAAAATTAAGAGTATAATGTGTATATGGGAAAGGAATGAACGCTTGCTCTATGTGACACATTGTTACCCATTTCAGAGCCATCAAAGGTTAAATATATGCAGAGTCTAAAAATATATTTTGATGAAATATTAAACATGGTAATAGTAAGATGCTGATGTACAAAATAATAAACAAGTGTTTTAAAGGATAATTAACAGAACACTTTGAATATAGGGAATATTTGTTATTAATCACTTATAAAACTTCCCAAATAATTGTATAAATTAATTTGTGGCCAGATAGCAGTGTTAAGTAACACCAATCACCAATTAACACGGTTACAGCCTCTCTACTTCACAGCAAGCACTATGCCTGTGTACTGCATCCAGACCACAATTCCTAAAAACATAGTCAGCATGATCTGTTCGTAACTCCCACTGTGGGTGTGGTTTTCAATTTTTGTAAATCGTAATATAAGTATCCATTTCTTTGTACTAGATTCAAATATTAGTAAACTCATAGAAAAAGTAATAGAAAGTCCTTTACCTCCCCTCTCTTTTATCCCTCTCCAGACCCCAGGAAAAGCCATATTCACAAACAACACATACCACAGACCATAAACGCTGGCACAGAATGAATGATAAATGTCCAAACACACACACATGTCCACACACGATGTATGCAAGGCTCCTGACACACCATCCCCATTGTTAAGTGCTCAATATAGGTTATTGATTTTCATATCTTCTGTTTTTAATAATCATTTAAAATTTGTCTGTAAGAACTCTTTATATGAAAAGGTATCAATCATTTATTATGTAATTTGTCAATATTTTCACCCAGTTGAGATTTTTTTAACTATATATAATTTTCACTATAAATTTTTTTTTCAATTTTATGAACAGAAATTACTCGGGCATTTCCTTATGGCTTTTCAGTTATGTGCCATGCTTAGAAAGGCCGTGCTACAAAAATTATAAAAATACTCCCCCATATCGTATTATAATTTTTATATATTTTTTTCATATTAACTGCTAACTGGTTCTGGAATATAACTTTTTATATGATGTGAGGTATGCATCTCTTTTCTGTTTTTTTTTTTTTTCCCCAATGCATAGCCATTTAATTCCAAGTCATGTTTTTTTGTTTTTTTTTTTTTTAAAGATTTTATTTATTTATTTGACAGAGACAGAGACAGCCAGTGAGAGAGGGAACACAAGCAGGGGGAGTGGGAGAGGAAGAAGCAGGCTCATAGTGGAAGAGCCTGATGTGGGGCTCGATCTCATAACGCTGGGACCACGCCCTGAGCCGAAGGCAGACGCTTAACCGCTGTGCCACCCAGGCGCCCCCCAAGTCATGTTTTTAATCCTCCCACACACACATCATGGATTTGAAACGTCACCTTTGATCATATAACAGATGCATTCTCAGGCATGGGTCTCTTTCAGGACTCTCTAGGTACTGGTCACTGAGATTAGAGGACATTTTCCTTGTTTTGTAATATACTCGTTTGCTTTTGGTGTGAGTGTTAACCTTGTCACACAGAAATAGCTGTAAAGATTTCCAGTCATTGATAATTGATTCCTTTATCCAGAATCACATACACAGTCCTAAGCCTATTTGCGGTGACATGATATTGACCGGATCTAGGAGAAAATGAGGAAAACCTCATCTGTCTGTCTCCAGACCTAACTATTCTCTCTTCTCTGCGGGAGTTGATCCCACCTTCAATTACTAGAAATGGAATCGTTCACACGGGCTTTTCTGAAGAGCTATAGGTTGGGTAGGAAATATTTTCCTTCTGGTTTTTTCTTTAGTCACCACACACACACACACACACACACACACACACACACACACACGGGCCGAGAGCCCTGGTGAGTGTGAAAGAGTAAGTGTGAACTTAGATGGACAAACCACTTTGCTGTTTTGATCAGTGACTAATTAATGCTTTGGCTGGAGGTCACCGAACTGAATAGAGAAATGGATTTGTTCCAAGAAATGATTTTACAGAACCATTTTATCAGCCAAGTTAAGTGTGAATTATAGGAAACTGCCGACTAGAACTTAACAAACACATTGAAAGCTGCCTCAAAAAGAAGAAAAGAAATACAACATTTTCCTTTTTTTCAGGATGGATAACTAACATTCTATTACCTTCATTAAATCTGTCAGACCACTTTTTCTTCTCATCTGACATACCTGTGCTCATTAATCAATACTTTAAAACCTCATTTCTAGGATCTTCCAATATTTAAAAGATTTCAAAAGCAATATTTGCAGCTATTTTACCTATATCGTAACTAGACCCCCAAAAAGAGGAAGTGTTGACTGTTCGCCAATTCCCTTTTCCTAGATGAGAGGTTCTCTACACGGTGTTCTGATCAAGGAGGCACGTGCTGTGAGTAACTGAAGGACAGCGCTGGAAAGTCAAAGTTGCTAAAGGATTTTCTGTCTAAGACAGTAAATTTAATATTTCCTCAATAATTGTACTCTCATTTAAATAACGGTCTACATTTTTAAACTTTTAATTAAAAAAGTAAACTAAATTTCAACCTACAAAAATTTATACAGAGTACAGTTATGAGCTCCCCCTGGATTTCTGATTTATTTACATATTATTGTATTGGCTTTCTCTCTCCTTCCTTCTCTGGCTCTCCATTGCCATCTGTCTCTCTCTCTATACACACACATATATATTTACATATGAGTGTATTTGTGCATATTTTATACATTATGTCATATAGAATATGTATATTTTTAATAGAATTTTTGATTCTAAAAGTAAGTTGCAAACAGCCCTACTCGATGCTTTACAAAGAACCACTTTAAAGAGTATCTCTCTCCCTCAAGAAGTAGATTCCCTTAGAAGATCACAATATAACTTTCAATTTCAGGGAATTTAATATTGGTCTACTAGCTATCATCTTACCATGCATTTAATTCCAAGTTTACCAGTTAACCCAAGGTCTTTTATAGGTTTATTTCCTCCCTAATCTGTGATCCATTCTAAGATGGTGAAATATATTCCACTATGATCACAATAGCCTCCTTGAGCCAGAAACAGTTCCTCATCAGCCTTCGTCTTTCACCACATTGATGATTTTGAACGAACAGGCCCATTGTGTTCTAAACTGTTCCCAGATCTGGCTTTGTAAGATTGTTCTCATATAATCAGATTCATAATTTTGCACTTTTGGGGGGGGCACGACGTAAGTGATACCATGTCCTTCTTAGACGAATACACCTGAAGTCACAGGTGTCATTTTTATTTATTAATTATTTGAGAGAGAGAGAGAGAGTGAGAGAGCGTGCGTGCAGTGGGGAGGAGCAGAGGGAGAGAGAAACCCAAAAAGATCCGAGCACAGAGCTGACACGGGGCTCGATCTCATGACTCCGAGATCATGACCCCAGCCGAAACCAAGAGTCAGATGCCCAAATGACTGAGCCAGCCAGGTGCCCCTCACAAGTGTCATTTTGACTCACTGTCAGTAATATTAGTTTTGATCATTTGGTTAAGTTGGGACACACCAGTCTCCTCCCACAAAAAGGTACTATTTTCCCCCTTTTTAAAAGTGATAGCTTTATTAAGAAAAAATTCGCATACAATTCACCCACTCAATTCAGTATGGACAATTCCAGAGCTTTGAGCGTATCCACAGAGTTGGACAACCAGCACCACAATCCACTGCAGACCGTTCTCATGTTCCAAAGCACATTTTCATCCCAGAAAGACTCATACCTCAACAGCAGCCACTTCCATCGTCTCTCAGACTCCTTTTCCATTTATGTGTCCTGTGTATTTTAACTTTGGTAAATGTTTTCTTTTTCAGGCAAAAGTAGGTTTCTAAACATTTTGTAGCCTAATTTATTAATTTTTTTTATCACATCTGAATTTTGGTCATAGTTCAAAAGACTTTCCTGGGGCGCCTGGGTGGCACAGCGGTTAAGCCCCTGCCTTCGGCTCAGGGCGTGATCCCGGCGTTACGGGATCGAGCCCCACATCAGGCTCCTCCGCTATGAGCCTGCTTCTTCCTCTCCCACTCCCCCTGCTTGTGTTCCCTCTCTCGCTGGCTGTCTCTATCTCTGTCAAATAAATAAATAAATAAATAAATCTTTAAAAAAAAAAAAAAAAGACTTTCCTCACAACGAGGAATTCATTCAATTTTCTGGTTTTCTATGATTTCATTTTTTTCTTACATGAGATTTACGACTCACACGAAGTTTACCCTTGCTTACACTGTGAGAGGGATCTACTCTTCTCTTTCTCTAAATGATTCTCAAATCATTCTGCCACGATTTATTGAAAACGTCTACCTTTGTCCCAATCAGTGATGCCACATTTATCATGCACTAATATTTCATTTGTACTTGAGTCTATTCCTAGATTTTTTGACCTATTGGACTGGCCTTTCTGCCCAGTTATGTGCCAAAAACCTCCTGCTTGGAAGAATATGCTCACATAGTTCTTTTTCAGGAATTCTTAGCCATTCTTCTATGTTAATTTTTCATAGAACTTCAGTAATACTCCATTTAAAAAAAATAAAGTTGGCATTTGTATTAAATACACATCATTTATTAAATGGATTAAACTACTATCTTTACAGTGTTGAGCTGTCCTACCTTCCTTTTTGTTTGCTTGTTTGTTTCTTAATAGAGAGAAAGGGATGAATTTACAGGGTGTGATTCAGTAATTTTGCGTAACTGTGGGCCAGCCTGTGAGAATGAGTAAGCATCGAGTTTCATGTGAGCATTCAGTTCCACGCATATCACAGAGTGGAAAAGGGGGCTATAAAACTCTTCTCTAGTGCACATAATCAAGATTCTTTAAGAAAATCTGGGAAAATAATAATGTTAAAGGATGACAATTTGGGCTGGACAATAAAGGCTATCAAAGTCGTAAGAACCCAGAAGATTGTCACAGAAGGATTGCAGAAGATTCTAAGATTGATAAGGATATATAAAAGTTGAATGTATCAATTATTTTCATCAGAAAATAAAGGGCTAAATTGACAAGATTAGTCCTCAGGCATATAAACTTTTCTATTTTTTGTAATGTGGAAGCTTCCAATTTTTTTCAATGAATGACATATACTTACAGTAAACTAGAAGAGAATTTTACAAAACTAGTGACATATTCCCTCAGAAACTGTTTAATAAATGTTCAGTTTTTAGAGTGAGTTTGCAGGAAGAACAAGCAAAATTCTAATTCTGGAGTTTTTAATGCCTCCTCTGAGAGTAGAGGCAGATCCTTCTACAGTGTCTTTTTAATAAATTTTCAATTTTTTTTTTTTTGCTTTAAATTAGATGATCGTTTTCCCCTTGGCCCCACCAAACAGCAGCAATAACAAACAACACATTACAAAGCACCACAACCAGGAACTGCCATCACAAGGGCCAGAGAAGGCCATTCTACGTCCTTACTCTGTCTGGAGCTCTCAGGGCACAGGTCCAAACACTTGGAGCACCCACGTGTATTAAGGTTGGGAAGTAAGCCTTCAGGTTGATGACCTCTGGGAGCTGTGTTGCTGTCTAATTATCCTATCATGCTGGTTTTGTTCTTACTGTTTTTGTGTTTGATTGTCTTGCTTTTAATAGACGTTTGCATAGAGCTTTGGATCTTTGTGATGGTAAGTAGATAAGAATATTTAAAACCAGTAAAGAAGGAAATAGAAAAGAATTTGCTTTATACTGGGGCCCATATATTACTGGGGATCAAACTGAATTGTGACAAAGATTTCTAAGGATGATTTAGAAATATTGGGGACTGGAAGACATCCCTCCAATGCCTTGCTTCTCACAGCTGATAAGTGATACAAGTGCACCTTCTGGCATCACTACAATTTTTTTGGTAAAAGTGAAGAATTAACTTCTCCTAGATCAAATCAGTAATGGGTATGAGATGGTGGCTGAGGGAAGGACAGGTTAGAATCACTTGCTCATTTGCGCAGTGTTACTGATGTCAACTTGTGAAACATGGACAATTAAGCTGTCAGTAAAAAAATAAGATAAAATAACAAAAACAAAAAAACTGTGTGGAAGTATAAAAACTGTTGCCAAAATAATCAGTGTCCAAGTGTCCACAGGAACAGGGACTAGCCCTGTGCAGACACTCAAACGCCATCTGTTGCTTTTGACTTCATTCCTTCACTGTTTTCCACACAGGTAGCAGACAGCAGGGCCAGTGCACTCTTTCAGAAAACTGAGTTTCTGAGGCATGGCTGATTTGTGGTCTTCAGTTCTTTAACGGTAAATTCAGCCATAGACATCATTACTGATTATGAAGAAAGCTCAAGGCAACTACAGAGTGAGAGGAGCATGTGTTAAAAGGAGAAAAATCTGTGTAATTAATTAACTCAGCATTATTCTTGAGCACCTACTATGTGCCAGGGAACGTTCTATTTACTGAGAGCAAGCAGTCAAATCCCATGAAAGCCTTGCTCCTAAGGGAGCTTGTGTCCTGAGTGAGAAAGGCAGTCAACAAACATTCACCTGCACGTACTGAACATTTAATGGGTGGCTGGGCATTTTTCTAAGACGTTTTCATGCATTACCCGCATTACCCCATCTAATATTCACAAAAGCCTTGAAATGGGAAACATAAAGATACTGAAGAAGAAGGTAATTTACACAGCCAGTAAGTCATAATTCTGAGACTCTGAAGCCAAACTACATAAACTCCAGATGTTGTAGGTAATGAGTCATGAAGGAAATACAGCAGGAAAAGGGAATCTAAGATCAAAGGTGCTCCTGAAGGGTAGTGGTATATAATTCTGAAAACGGCCGTGGAAAGTCTCTCTTGGGAAGGTGATTTTGAGCAGAGAGGGAGTCATTCTTAAGTCTAAGAGCTAAGCATTCTGCATAGAGGGAACAGCAAAGGCAAACACGCCTGAAGACAGGACGTTTGAGAAGCACTGAGAAGCCAACATGGAGCACAGCGATGGCGGGAGGAGGTGGCCCGAGATCACGACAAATGGATTCTGGCAGGTGAGGCCGTGGGAGGTGGTGGCTGCACACAGCTGATCCTTTCCTTTGTCCCTGCAGCCACGGTCAGGGCTGTGTTCAGACACCCTCAGGTCCTTTACCCTTTCTATGTGACCCGCACTGGCTTGGTGCGCTGGCTCTTGGAACTTGTCTCTGGAAAACTGTTCTCAAGTGCCTGGGGTCCTTTCTGTCCTGTTTCCACGCACAGAACACTACCAGCGCCTGGGAGTTATGTCTTCCCAGGGGAGCCAAGGACTGACAGCGGCAGCAGAAGGAGGACCAGCTCCCAAGCCTTGAGCCAGGACCAGCTCTGAAGAGTACCTTACACTTCCGAGTCTCCTTGCAGGAAGAAGGTAAAGCCACTTCCCGATCACTGCCTGCGATTGCCCTCTGGCGTGGTTTCTCTCCCCCTGCTTCCCTGCTTTCTTCACCTCTGTCCTGTTTTTCCCCAAGAGCACTTTCTTAATAAATGGCTTACACATGAATCTCCATTTCAGGGAGTGTTTTTGAGGAACTCCATCTAAGACAAAGGACAGTCAGTACCCTACGCTGGTTCGTCATAGGAAGCGGATTCTAATCCTCCAGGATCGAGACCTGGAGTTGGCCTCCTCAGTGGAGGAGTGAGTCAATCAAACCTACACAGGTTTGAAGAGCACACCGCTGGTGCTAAGTGACGTGTATATGCTGCCCCAGTGAGATTGCTGTGAACTGGGATGCGTCTGAGTGGAAGGAGGTACGTGGATATACGCAGTATCTCCATACGAGTGGGGGGAGGGGCAAGGGAGAGGGAGAAGCAGGCTCCCCACAGAGCAGGGAGCCAGAAGAAACACAGGGCTCCATCCCAGGACCCTGAGATCATGACCTGAGCCGAAATCAAGAGTCAGACACTCAACCAACTGAGCCACTCAGGTGCCCTTCATATTGTTCTTTGAAAGAAAACAAAAAAACCAACCAACCAACCAAACAAAAAACTTCTTTGTATCTCAATAGGTCAGTAGGACCTCTTAGAAATCAACTCAGAATTCAATTCTAAAGTAGGGTAGTGTCTGCGCTTAGTTTAGGGTAGACCCTTCTATTTGTCTGCCGTTATATTTTAAAATTAGGCTACTGATTGAGATTTCTTGTTTTTCAGTGTAAGCATTTACAGCTATAAAGTGTCCCATTAGCTCTGCTTTTGCAGTACCCCACAGGTCTTGGTACACTGTGTTTTTATTCCTATTCAGCTCTAAATATTGTCTAGTTCCCCTCGTGGTTTCTTCTTTGATCTACAGGTTGTTTAAGAGTGTTTTTTCTATTATTATATATTTATAATTTTCATTCTTGTTCTATTATTAATTTCTGACTTTATCACAGAATGATCAGAGAAGATGCTTTAGGTGAGGATTGTTCTGCGGTCTCACATATGCTCTGTCCTGGAAAGCACATCACCATGTGCTTGAGAAGAATGTGTATATTCTGCCGTCACTGGGGGAGTGTTCCCTACGTGTCTGCTAGATCTGGTCGGTTTGTCGTGTTGTTCAAGTCCTCTGCTTATTTCCATCAGCTGTTCTATCCATTATTGAGAGCGGGACTTTGAAGTCTCCAACTATTTTTGTAGAACTGCTTCTGTCTTCAATTCTGTAGATTTTTGCTCCATACATTTTGATGGTCTGTTATTCGGTGTGTAAATGCTTTAATCGTCACAGTTTCTTCCTATACTGAAACTTTATTAATAGAGATGATGCTCTTCTTTGTCTTATATAAACTTTTTTTTTTTTCAATTTACAGACTCTTCTGTCTGATATTAGTGGACGTACCCTTATTCTCTTCTGGTTACTGTATTCATGGAAGACCTTGTTCCATCCTTTCACTTTCAACCTATGTGTGGCTTTGGATCTAAAGTGAGTCTCTTGTAGGTCACATATGGTTGGATCTTTACTTTTTAAAAGATTTACATATAAGTGAGATCATACAGGATTTGTTTTTTTCTGTCTGACGTATTTCATTTAGCAGATCCCTTTAAGACCCATCATGTTATTGTAAATGGCAGGATTTCCTTGTTTTTGCTTAATGGCTGAGTTATAAACAGACACACACACACACACACACACACACACAACTTCTTTATCCATTCAACCACTGATGGACACTTAGGTTGTTTCGACATCTTAGCTGTTGTAACTAATGCTGCTGTGAGCGTGGGGGTACAGATGCCTTTTCAAGTTAGTGTGTTTGTTCCCTTTGGTTATATTCCCAACAGTGGAATTGCTGGATCATATGGTAGTTCCAGATGTAATTTCTTGAGGATCCAACCTAGGGTTTCCCACAGTGCGGCACCAGTTTACAATCCCACCAACAGTGTACAAGTGTTCCTTTTTCTCCACATCCTCACCAGCATTTGTTATCTCTTATCTTTTTGAAGATGGCCATGCTAACAGGTGCGAGGTAATATCTTATTATGGTTTTAATATTCATTTCAAAGGGACCTACAAAGAGAAGGAAATCTAGAGGGGGAAACACTACTGTGTAGGTTTGATTGACTCAGGATGTGTTCTCAGGATTTCTAGCAGAAACAACACATCTCAGGCATCTGTTCCTCCTGCTGCTTTAATCCTAACCCAGCTACAAGTCATAAGCCAATCAGACAGATAAGCTGGCAGGACTCCGGTGAGCCACACTTCTTTTTCATATTAATTTAACAGAAGGCAGCTTTAAGGATTTGCTGGAATATTAGGCTGCATAAGAAGTCTATTAATCTGACATCTCTATACATCTTTGAGAATCTCAAGGCTTTTTTAAATTGAAAGCATAGGACTTTGTAAGCACTACAGGTCCGTGTGGCGGTGGGAAAGACAGAGAATCCGCAAAGATTGTGTAATCGCTCCTTGCAGAGTCGGCAAAAGCTGCACTGGGCCAGTCCATCCTGCCCTCACTGCTCCTGCTCGTGCACGCTGCTCACCGGCTCCACGAGTGTGTTCCACGTTCCCGTGGGCTTTGGTTCCCCCCGGTGATGACTCCTTCCGACTCTCTCGCTATAAAAACTGAAATGCACATGTTCTTTGGTGTAAATGGTCTTTTCATCTCCACCAAGAATTCTCTGTTAGTTTTGTTTTTCTCTATCTCCTCATGTAAGCCAAGTCATTTTATTGCTTGTGAGAAAGCAATGATGATTTTATCTAAGACTTAAATAAATCACTCAGCAGTAGGCCCACTGCTTCTGCAGAGGGCCGGTGGAATCTGCAATATTCTTGCTAAAATACACTTATCCAAGATCCAGCTTAGCCTGGGAGAAACAGACATCACTAAATGTGTGAGTGTAATAGCGCTGTCCCTTCAGACAAGCGAGCAAGCAGAGAAATTTCTTGTCATAAATGCCACAACAATAATGCCCCAGCATATGGTGATTAATCGTTACACTGCACGGTAACATTTATGTCACTAGTCACATTGTTACCTAGGATACTTTCCCTTGAATTCAAAGTTTCTATGATACGAAGAAATGAAAATGATTAAGTTTGGTATTCAGTCATCTGTATTCAAGGGGCCCATTCAGAATCTGCCCCTTCCTCTCCTTAGCGGTTTCCTCTCCAGGGATGGCACCATGGAGGGAGGCAAGGCAGGGGAGAATCACAGATCTGTATCTTGCTCAAGACACTGCTATGGGGAGGGATGGACGTAACCGCTAACATTGAGTAACTCTCCTCCTGGAAGTACTTCCAAAGAAATCATCACACCTTTATTCTGGCAAAACTCCTTCCTCCCTTCCCTTCTGTCTGCTTTGAAGTCAAGGATCCATGTACATGTGATGCACATCACCCAGAAATTCTTCAGGTAACGAATGTCCCGGATCGCGCTATTTGCTCAGCCCTTAGGCGAAATCTCAAACACCAATGGCACATGGAAATCACTTGTGTTGCCCAAGCCCTGCAGTTGGGTCTGTTTCTTCATCCCTGGTGGAGGATGATGCCCCCAGGACCCCAGGTCAGCCTTCTCCAGGTGCTTCCTCCCCCTGTATTCACCTCACGCTCCCAGCTTGGGAGAGCCCAGCCACGTGCCTGACAAATCAAGGGCACCTCTGTTATCTCCTTCTGAGAAAGCGCTTCAGTTCCCACAACCGATGGGCTCTTCTCTCTTAATCATTCCCTCCCTTGCCACCCTGTTGCAGACACCCCAGAGTCTCCTGTCCCCATGGCTCTGTTGCAGGTGGCCGGCTTCTCCCCTAGACCTTCCTGCAGCCGCGCGCTACTGCAAGGCACCATTCTTCCTTCCCAGCACAGAACCTCCCCTAGAGGAGCGAGCCCGCAGGTTTTGCAATACGGAGCCTGGCTGCCTCTTGCCCCTGGTTGAACACTATGGAAATTCTCCTTATGAGTTTTCATACCAGTAAGTATGACAGCACGGGAAAGCTTTTCTGGAGCGGCTCAAGGGTGTTTCATAATTTGAAGATCCCTGTGAAAACTGGGGGCAGGGTGGGTTGGTTCTTATACTTGTATATTTGCATAGAGTCTACTGACATTGTCTTATCAAGTTATAAATGAGGCCTGAGGAACATTTACAATTCTTTATTAAAAGATGTGAAAACCTCTAAGGCAGGGAACACGCCAGGTTTATTTGGAGCCTTTCATTTTCCTCTGAATACTCGGATTACAAACACCTGTCAGATGGCCTCAGTGGAAAAACTGGGAGGATGGATTCATTGCCAAGGACCTGGCAAAGGCAGCACCAGGATATAGCTACCAGGAGGGTCCCCAGAGTGCTGACACTTGAAGACTTTCTGGGAATCATGAGGGGAAATCAAATACAAATTAAGCTAACTCCACATTTGGGCTTACACAAAGATCCCAGAAAGAACGTTTGGTGACGTAGCAAGAGAGTAGAACTTACTATTGAGTAAATAATATCAACAGTGACCAACTTTGGATGGATGTCTGTGTATGTCTCCTCAAACAATAAACGTCTAGGTAAAAAGCATGCTTAAAACAACAACAAAACAAAATTATTCCTCATTATATCCAAAGCTTTCGGAAGTCAGAGATTATGTAATGTTTAAATACAAAAGACAGGCCCTGCTCGATATAATTTCAAACTTTAGATGTTTTTCTTTTTTCTTTTCTTAATAAATTGAACTATAGTTGATTTTGGGTAGTAAAAAATAGGGTTCTAGTTGTGTCCTAGGATAGAGCAAAGTTGCATAGAAAAATTAGGAAGAAAGTATTGTTCATTATATGTACAATGTATATGTATAATCATTATATGTATCAAGAATCAAATTAGGATCCCCTCTTTTGGTCCAAAAACAAGATTCAGATGATTTTGCAAAATAAAGACTGTCCAGGGCAGAGAATCTGTTTCGTCTGTGTACACACTTCAATGCATCAAATCAGTACCAGAGGAAAGAAAGGAGACACTCGTGCTTCCCTCTTCTTATCCATTCTTCTGGGTTACTTCCTCTCACTCCCTGGCTGCCCACGACGGGCAGTCTCTCCTCCTGCAAGCTCCCCCTCCCACTGAGGGTCTGCATGTCCTCCGTGTGCCCAGGGACTCGGAACATGCCTGCAGCACACACAGCGAGGCCCAGAGGAGCCCAGCGAGCCTTGGACATGAGAAGGTGGGCAGTACAGACATGAGACTTTGAATCCTGCCTTGAAGGCAGGGGTGCACCTTCAGAAGCTAAGTCGGGAAGAGGACGGACACAAGATCACTCGTGGGAGAACTTCCTACCTGTAAGCAGACAGACAAATAATGTTGGGCGGGAGGGGGTGCCCGTGACTCTGAACAAGCAGAGAGATGGCATGGGGGAAGGCCACGATATGATCTGTGGTAGGGTGAGGAAAGGAAGTGTTTTCACAAGGACCTAGCCTTGGAAGGAGAGGGAGGTATTTCTTCCAGTGCAGGTAAAACGTACACGCAGTGGGTAGAAGCTAACAGTAAAGATCTCTTAGGCGGACGGACACCTGTCTCCATACTTTTGAAGAGTTACCTTGCACTGGGTATGAACAGTGGCTTCTTCCCAATCTTTCCACCTGGCTGAGCTTCCTAATCAACTTTCATGTCACTCCTGCACCTTTAGTGTTGGTTTTAAGGCACTGTGGAATGTCAGGGCACGAAAGCGTCCTTGAAATTCGCCACAACATTTAACTTCCAGACTAGAAAACTGAGAATCAGGTCAACTAAGTGCCTTATTGTTCTTACAGAGAGCTGTTGGTAGACATTTTAGACACAGTTCAGATGTTCTGAATCTCATTCCAGTTCTCTTTCTAGCATATCAGCCAGCTGTTTTCTTCCTCCTTCCTTTGAGAACAGACTGGGGGTGGGGGGGTGGAGGTGGGGAAATGTGTGTTTCTAGCACGTGTATATTAATAGGGATCACTTACTGAAAGGAGAGAATTACTAGGAAAAGTACAGAAGATTTTCTAAGATGTGTTCTGAAGGTTAATAAAACTGCCAAACTTGTTCAAAGGAATTTAATTCACTCTTAACAATGTATTTGCATCTATTAGGCTCCTTGGACTAATAGCACTGCCCAGTAGAAATGCAGTGAGCACCACAGACAGAAGCCACACATGGAATTTTAAATATTCTACTACTTCCATTTAAAAGGTAAAAATAAGTGAACTGAATTTACTAATATAGTTTATGTAACTCAATATACCCAAAGTATTGTTTTGCGTCTTCAAATACAAAAAAATTGTTAAATTTTGTATTCAATACAAAAATTATTAAAACGTTTACATTTTTTTCTTTAAAACCACTGTGTATTCCCCATTGCAGCTCATATGCAGTCAGACCACGCACATTTCAAAAGCTCAATACCCACAAATGCTTAGCAACCACTATATTGGGCAGCATAGCCTTCAAAAATCGGTTTTTAGTACAACCAGTATTCGGCCACAGAAATCATAGCCATTGTCCATTTAGTAGCTATGACTTTGGCATGAGATTTCGATCATGTCTCCTCAGTGACTATCGGTAATTAAAATCATCAGCTTCTTGATTAACACCTTTGCACATCTTCAGAAACAGGTTTGCTTTCATAACTTCAACTCACAGAAGCATTTGTCATATGCTTTCATCAGATGCAAGAGGTTTTAGTCAAAACAGCACTCAAAGTATTCTTTAAAATTAACTTATATTACAGTATGCCAGAAAACAAGCAGGTTATCTTTAAAAGAGTCACATAGCAATCCACTGCATTTTCTCTAACTTACTTGCATGTAAAATGGATTTCCATTTCTGAAGCTGTTAGAATAATTGGATGGTTTTCTGTTTGAAATGCTGAGTAATCTAAAGTGACGATCGGTTGTTCCCAACTAGGTCTGACATCCTCAGTGCTTCCAGAAATTCAGATCTTTCAAACTGATTAAACATTTCTTCCTGCACTTCAGCGTTATTGACTTCTACTTAAGTGTTCCATTTTACAGGTTGATTAATTGAATAGAAGTGTGAATAAAAACCAGGCCTGGGTACCACGGGCCTGGGATGACTGATGGATCAAATGAAAATTCACAACAGTACCTGAGATTGTATCTACCAAATGAGGCACTGGCCTTGCTCCTGCTTAGCCTGACTGGCCACATGCAAACACGTGGGGTAAATCATACAGGATAAAGAAAGGAATCGCTACATGAAGAAACAGGTGGGTTCTATCTTCAGAGAATGAAGTCCTATTGATGAGAAATGAA
This sequence comes from Ursus americanus, assembly GCF_024610735.1. NCBI lineage: Eukaryota > Metazoa > Chordata > Mammalia > Carnivora > Ursidae > Ursus > Ursus americanus. The sequence continues at coordinate 61,402,884 of NC_142142.1, forward strand.
GATGAAATCAATCAGAAAATATTTTTTTCTAATAACACAAGAATGAGAATAATCTCCAGGTCTCCCTGGCTGAAGAAGAAAGCAGGAAGGGAAGCAGAACCCAGACAGTGGAAATAACCCCAAAAGAGACTCCACGTGCTCCTACTTGCACACTGTGACTCGTCTGGCATGGTTCCATGCCTGCCACCTGCCCCGGGACCCCTCAAAGAGCCAGAGAAAAAGCATCTTTCCATGGCCCATCCCCACTCTCTGTCTCTTAACAATACTTGGCTGCTCCTGTACGGTCTAGAAGTGATGTCCTTGGCTGTATTAAATCTGAGTTATTTTAGGGGATTTGCCACGGGCTACATCCACTGTTCCATGATGATTTCTAAACACAAACAAAAGCCTCTACAGCGGATCACGTGCAGATCTCATACCTCGAGGAAGGTTCCCAATTTAGATAAAGGGCGCCCGGATAAGAAAATGGGTGAGGTTGGTCAAAAAGAAAAAAAGAGAAAAAAAAGAAGAAAAAATGGGTTTAAAATGGGCTTCCATAAAGTCTAAGCGTCTCTATTTTCTAAAAGAGAAAAACAAAACTTGTAGGAGATGAGTCAAATTCTCATAGCAGATAATCTGATTCATTTTATCTGATTAACACTTGTATTTGTTCCAGGAACTTCTGATACAAATTAGATGGCGGAGGAGAGAGAAAGGAAGGAATTACGGAAATCTGAAAGAGACCGTTTGTCTGAAGACACACGTGGCGCCCAGTAATGGCTGGAGAGTTTGCGGTGTTGCGTGTTTGCTCCCACTCCTCTCCCACGTCCCCCGTGCCCAGTGATACATAAGCATCTGCGATGCCGGGTAACATTTTAGGAGCAAATCAAGATTGCGTTTCAGCTTCATGACACAAGCAGCTTAATTCTATTTTGATATTTTCTGAAAATACTCCCTTTTAAGAGGCCATTTTAAAATACCAACGCATTTGCAAAAAGCCACACTCCAATTTAACTGCAAAAGAACACCTTTTCTTTACTGAGCCAACTGCCAAAACATTAGAAAATGTTCTCAATTTAAAAGGAGAGTCTGTTTCTCCCCACAGAAGAATCTGGAGCACAGACAAGGAGTTTCCAATAATACTCCTCCACATGGTGTGGAAGCATCCGTGGCAGGGGAGCGGTCTGAGTCCCCTGTGAAGAGGGGAACCCATGCCCCAAAACAGGTGCTTGAGTAACACGCTGGCCTTGACCCCACTTTGTCAAGCCGAACTGCTCGGCCTTCAGGGAGCTAGTGTTTCTAAGTCTCAGTTCCCGAACCACAAATCAGACACAAGGGTAGGACCGCACACAGTAGGCTTCGGGGAGGACTGCGTGAAAAGCCTGTATGTTTTCAGTGATGAGCCCCTTGCCTGGCACTGGGGGACGCGCCATGAAACACGTGTTTCCGTCCTAATTCTCCGCACAGACGACACGCACCAGACCAGGCCACTCCCCAGCTTCAAGTCCTCAAGGACGCTCCTTGAAATACAGATAACTATCAGCCTCCTTACCGTGCGTGAGCTTCCTTCCCCCAGATCTCCCTGAGCAACACTTCCCGCTTGGCTCACTATTCGCCGGCCACGGGGATCCAAGTCCAGCTGCCCCCGGCACTCACTCTCCCTGCAGGCGACGACTCAGACAGTCAATACAGGAACAAGGGACTCCACACGCTGAATCAGAAGCTGAGGTCCAGCGAGCAGTCCTCACACATCCATCCTAGTAACAGACTGAGATGCTCAAGCCGACCCGGGACTCTGAAGGCCCAGCTGTCCTTGTCCACACAGCAGGTGGCCCGTGCCGCCGGGGATCTGTGAGCTACAGGAAGCACCGGGGCAATGTGGCCACGGACCCAAATGGCTTTTTAAAAAAAAATCAGATTATTTTAACTGAAATGGGTCAAGACTGCTTTCCAATGTCCCCATTCCCTTCTCTACACTGTCAGCTATGGCTGCAGAACTCATTCACAGTAATAGCGTGTCCACTGGAGCACTGTCGGCACATCTGGGGGAACAGCCACATGGTTTCCTCCTTCACCAGCTCTTTGCCACAAAGACATCGCTCTTGGGCGGTAACTGGCCTTACGGACACTTCCCGGTGTATGTGCTGGAAGTCCCTCCCACGCTGGGATGGGACAGAGTCGTCCAAGAAAAACACAAGTGCCTGCAAATCACATAAATACGCTCTCCTGACCCCAAACCAATTGTATCCTCCGATTTCCCCTCATCTGGGCTCCAACTCCGCCAACAGCCATATGCATTCCACCTGACGTGAGGTCAGACGGTACGGGAGAAGTCGGGGTAGGAGACAGTGGTCCAACCGATTACTGTTAAAATATATTAACATTGCAGAATTAAAAAAGAAAACATGTTAATACATGGCTATGACCCTTCCCCAAGTTTTTAAAAGGGCTTTTGTACCTCTTATCTCTATAATTAGTAATAAAAGCAAATTTCAATTAACCATGCTAAAATTGAAGTGGAATTTGCTTTCCATGTTCTCTAGGGAAAGTGATATTACAAAATCGTTAGACTGGGAAAAAGTAATCAAAGAATAGACAGCCAAAAATGTAGAATTAAAAGTATTGTAAAGGTGTGGTAGGCAGTTAAATTAAACACACACACACACACACCACAACACATTAATACTATTTCCTGGGTTTGTTTACATTTAGAAGCTTATCAAGCCTTTTAAAACGTCTAACTCGTAATTTATTTTTGTCCCTAGTAAATACTGACTCCCATCGGTAATTTCGTGTTTGTACTTTGGAGCTGTGTGAATTCAGGCCCCATGCTGCCTGGATTCAGCCTGCTAGTCCAATACACACCCACTACTACTCCCCCGTAGCTCAGGGTCTCCCGTTCTATACAGCTGTGGTGTCTTCAGAATGTCCATGTGAGTGTTTTCCCAACGTTTTGGCTCATGCTAGAGTAGACGTATGCATTGAGGGTGTGTGTGTGTGTGTGTGTGTGCCCTGATGCTTCTTGTGAATGAGTGAGAACTGAAAGGAACACCTGTTGGCCATCAATCGGAGGTGGGTATCAAAAACACATCCCACTGCTACGTATTCCATCATTTTGAGACTTCATATTGTCACATCAGAAATTTAGTTCTGAGTGTACATTTCCTGGTAGCTGGTTTGGCTTCCTCAGAGCCAAGTAGGTAAGCAGTGAAGGAAACTAGAATTAAACATGATAACTCTTCTTGAGCTCCCCAGAGTGAGACTGAATGCTCTCCTTCCTGCCTCAAGGGCTTAGCTTGATTTATAGAAAATCTGTTATAGCCAGCCTGTGGGATTTCTGTTCTATTTTTTTAGAATTCTTCCCGAGAAGATTCTAAGTGTGCAGTCTCTAGGAGTTACAGTGGTTAATATTCTGGACATGATGAGTCCTTTTAAATCATACTCTATCTATAAATGTTTAGTATTCCAAATAAAATAATATAACCTTTGCCTACAATAATTCTGAAGGTAGCTAGAACTGTTTTAAGGTTTTCTACTGGGAAATACTGTGTATTTTATTAATAAGAAAAGCTCAAAAATATGCTTAAAATTTATCTAAAGATCTACTTAATAAACTTTTAGTATTCAAATGTCCCCTGAACATCTTCAAAATGATACCGTCTTGATTTATGTAGAGAATTCCCTTTCAAGATCTCAGACATAGACCATATTAGAAATATCACAGCACTGTGTACTTAGTTGAATTCCAAAATCAAACAAGACTCCATTAATTCCATTATCAGCATATGAAACAGAAGAAAAGATGGATGGATACCATATATTCCCCCAACTACCTCAGAAACTGTCTTGGCTAGTAATGAGACATTTGTCGAAACTCTGCGTTTCTGTAATTATGAGTAATTTACCAGGATATACACATATTTAACGTTGGCATCCTAAGGAAATGCCTTACATTTTGTAATCATTTGTATCAGAGATAGGCCTTAATGGAAAACAGAACCCAAGATCCTCCATGGGAAAGGAAGTCATGCTCTTTGCTTGAATACAATGAGGGAAAGATAGGGAAACGCATGCGTGAGCGCACGCACACACCCACACGGTACTCCAAGTCCAGAGAAGAGGCTTCTAGCTTGGGAAGTAGTAACCCTTTTAGGCGGTGATTTTCTGTGCTGAGACAGTGCCCACCCATGTATACCCCTAGTAGACCAGCAGAGTCTCACATATGGTGGGTTCTCAATAAGCCGTCCTAGAATAAATAGATGAGGGAAATCAAAATTTAAAAAGTTAAACAGAACAGAGCCCACAAAACTCTGCCTATCCCACAGGAGACTTTTTTTTTCTTTCAAACAAGGACCCGTTCATCAGTTCTTTTCTGAAAATAATATTTAAGCAGTTATGTATCTCCCCAAGTATACTGTTACAGAGCTCACATTTTTCGATCACATCCATCAGAACGCCACCAAAGACATTATCAAACCCTCTGGAAAACACCGGCTACTCTCTGTCGATGAACTTCCCTTGACCTACCAGTCTAATAACTAACACCAGAAGAGCTCAAAGGATTCACTTTTATTGAAACTTAGCTGCTGACTATGCTAATTCACTGGAACTAGATGTGGGGCCGGTATGTCCCCTTGGGAACCAGTGTCTGAATTCAGTGCACCTAAAATGGGCAAGTGCTCATCCTTACAAAATCCCAGTGACCCTCAAGCCTTGTTCCTTCCTAGATTCTCCTTTCCAGCATCTTCCTACTAATAATGTGCAGATATCCTGTGAGCCTTCCACTGCCAATATTAATGTTGGTGTCTGGTAAAGCATTAGAGTTAACCTAAGCCAGAAAGAAGGGTACAGCGATCGACTTAGGAGACTGGAGCCCTATATGGCAGCATTTTGGCTCTGTGTCATGCAGCAGTGTGTCCGGACCCATGTTCCTGCTCTCCGTGGTTTCGTAACAAAATTCGTTTACTTTCTCAAGCATTTACTTATTTTTAGAGATTTCTTTTAAAGAGAGAGAAAGCATGCATGTAAGCAGGGGGAGGGGCAGCAGGAGGGAGAGAGAGAGAGAGAGAACCTCAGACAACCACCTGCTCAGCATGGAGCCCAACACAGGGCTCAATGTCATGACCCTGAGATCATGACCTGAGCCAAAATAAAGAACTGGACACTCAACCAACTGAGCCACCCAGGCGTCCCTCAAGTATTTAATTTTTTGAATAAAATTAAGAGAAATACATACCATATTGCCATATTTCAGTAGTGGAAATTACCAAAGGGGGGAAAACACACATAGACTGAAAAGCCTCTCTTCCAGCCCCTCTCCCTCATACACCAATTTCTGTTTTCCTATGCAGGGCACCCACTTATATATGTATCCTCTTTTTTTCTACAGCAATAGAAACAGACTATAAATACTGTTTAGCACCTTGCTTGCTAATAATAAATCTTAGGGTTCTTTCTGCATAAAAATATAAGCAGCATCTCATTCCATTAGCTCTGAGTTTTAATTAGCTTTTAATTCCCATAGCTTTGAGGACTATAATGTATTACCCTGGAGAGCATATGCCACAATTTATTGAATCAAACCCCTACTGATGGATATTTAAGTTTTCTCTAGTATTTAATTTACATAGGTTCATAGTCTCATAGTCAATATGTTTAAATCTGGTAATTTCTGAAAACCACTTTTTAAAAATAATTTTTGTGCCAAAACTCATTTGGTCACAAAATCTAGTCTTTCCTGATAAGAAGCACCATTTGTGCTGATAACAGCCACCTGTGTCTCTGTCTGCTGACATTTTTGGTACATGTATTATTAGGTATTACATAATACATTTGAATAAGGTATTATTTGATATTTGTCATTCTTTAACATTTTCTTATATTTTGTCTTCATTTTAATTAAAGTTAATAATACTCTCAGAATTAAATCGACAATGCTGGTGACTGTTAAAACCATAAAATAATGAGTGATATGTTCGTCGGAGTGGTTTGTGTTTCCTCTGTGACAGTGATGAGCAAGAACTGGGGGCACAGAAAAACACACTGATGGGGTAGAAAATGAAGGTCAGGACCCCGGGGCCAGTCATATGGATGGAACGGGAACATGTCTACCATGGATGTCTACCAGCAGTGGGCTTGTCGGTCATGACCCAGCAGGACGTGAAAAACTCAACAGTGATGCTGAGTGTGGATCTTCAGGAGGCTGACTCTGAGAAAGAGGCACCCTGGTGAAAGAGATCTGAACGTCAACCGTGAGAAAGCTACCTCGACAAATTTCCAAAGATGATGCTTAATGAACAATGCAGGCTTCGACAAACGTATGATGCAGATAAAAGCATGGCACTGGGGCTAACCTCCTAGAAAGACCTACACGAGAGCTGCGGGGAGACCACCACCATGTGATACAAAGGAAAAGAGTGTTCACGCTTCCTGGCTGTGTGAGAACACAAAAGGAGGATAGACAGAGTTTGGAAGGCTGAACATCTGAAATACTTGAAAGGTGTATTTGATTAACTTGTGCATTATAGTGCAAAATAAAAACAAACGTAACCAGAGGTATATTTATCTTACCGGCTTGCAAGTAATTTTCTACCAGCCACGTGAACACATTTCAGATCAATATGACCAGAAGGAAAAAAGAAATACTTTAAAATGTTATTCATCGATAAGTATATTTTTGCCCCATGTGACATATGTAATATGCTCCATTCTATTTCATGAAGGGCAAGTATAAACACATTAAAAAGTATAAGGTTGCTGTAATCAACATAAGTTGAAGAATCCAAGATTTCCTAAAAGCATTTGGTTTGTAGGACACCAATTATACCGTTGCTAATGTTTGGACTTTTGCTGATAAAGCAACATTAACAAGTGCTTGGCACAGCCATCTGGTTAGCAGTGACATTTGAGAAGCTCCTTGGGTGTAGCATTTTCAGGGATTTCACAGAATGATAGGAGATGACAGTACATCTCATCACGGAGTCTGAAGTGAATCAGCCATGAGTGTAGAAAAGTTAGATAAAAAGCATTTGCTGCATATTACCTGAAGGATGGGAAAATTGTGTAAATGCTAAAATTTTTCACTAGAAGATGGAAGACAATGGTTGGTCACCTAATTGTGGTACATGAACAACACACATTGATCAGCGAGCAAGAGATTACTGTAGTTTACACAGTGAAACAAAACCTCCCAGACAGAAACCCACGGTAATGAGACAGATGACACCAGAAGTTTGTCATCAGGCCAGGCATAACGAGGTTTAATAAGGCTCTGGAGTGGCTCTGTCACTTGAGAAATTTGTTCTTGGCCCATCGGAGACATCTAACTCCAATCTGGTTACAAAGGCCATGCTGATGTGTTACTTTTCCAAGACCCGCTGATGTAGAAAATATTCAGTGTATGTTTACTCACAGGTAGAATGAAGTTTTGTTGAATATTATTCATGCAAAGAAGCAGCACGGCATGATTACAGCTGATACCCGTGTTTTCAAAATGTGATCCCGAGAACGAGTGGCATCAGTATCCCCTGACACCTTGATAAAAATGCAGATTATAGGGTCTGACCCCAGACCTACTTAGTCATGCACTCTGAAGTTGGGACCCAGCCAGGTCTTTCCACAAGGCTTTGGTGGATCCTTATACTTGCCCTCATTTGAGAATATTCCATTATTTCAAAAACTATTAAAAAAAGACAACTTTTTAAAAGACTACCATAAAAAAGAACCACAGGTAAACTATAACACTATTTATATTTTTTGTTTATGCCACTTGGTGTTAGTATACACATTTTCCACTGCGAGTTTGCAATTTGTTGTTGGGGCTGATGGAAATAGAATTAGCTGAAGGCAGAAGACAGGTCATACTCTATCTTCCTAACTAAGAAATAAGCCTTTATATGTTCATCTATTTACATTCAATAACTCCCACGGGGATATTGAAAGAGTTCTAATTTTGAACCATCTTTGCCTCTTTGGAAGAAACTCCACTTGATGTGTGTTTTATTATTTTAATGTCCTCTGGGTTTTGATGCTAAATACTCTAGGACTTGGTGTTGACATTTGTAAGTGGAATGGACATTCCTTTATGTGAAATCTTTCTAGGGGTTTACTATGAGGGTGACGTTACCATAAGAGAATAATTTAAGTTACTCTACTTTTTCCATACAGTGGAACAGTCTGAATTAACCTGCTCCTTAGAAGTGTGGAAAAATTCCTAGCTTACCTTACTAGCCCTTACCACAGCCTGATAGGATAATTGGTACCATGTATTAGTTTTGATGTTTTTGAACTGTGAATGGACAAATAGTGTTCTCTGTCTTGTGTCTGGTTTCTTTTACCCAATATTATATCTGGGACATCTGTCCATGTTTGTGCATTCGTCAGTGTATTCTTTTACATTGCCGTATAATTTCCCATTAAGTGAATAACCCGCATCACTACTGATGGACATTTCCAACGTGGGCTTTTATATTAGACGGTTGTTTCCAATATGGGCTATTACAAATAATACTACGCAGACTGCCCTGTCTTTTAGTACGTAACTCTGCATCTATCTATCCATCTATCTATTTAATCGATCATTTTTGCCCGGTCTATACTCAGAAGTGGCCTTCCTGAACCACGACAAAGCTGATACATGTTCTTAGATGCTGGTCAAACAGTAATCGAAAGTCACTGTATGCCAGTTTCATCGTGGGGCAGTAGAGCATGACGATTCTGGATGGCCCACAGTCTGCTAAGGTTCATACAGCCTTTTAGTTTCAATCACTGGGGTTTTCAAGTGGTATCATATTATAGTTTTAATTAACATTGCTCTGATTACCAGTACAATTGAGCATCTCTCCATGCATTTACTGGCCCATGTAGATACTCTGCTTGGTAATGTGCCTGTCCTAGTGCCATGCTCATTTTTATTGGGTTTTCTGCAATTTCCTTAGTAAGCTTTTTCTAGATTTAGGATGCAACTCCTTGTCAGATACATGTGTTAGAATGACCTTGTCCATTCTGTGGATTGCCTTTTCACTCTAATCCTGAATTTTGAATTTGTTTTTGTCCAACTGATCAAACTACATTTACACATACTGCTTTATTCGTTTTCTTTGCAAAAACGTCCCTACCTACCTCAAGTTCAGGTCAGGAGTCTCACCATTTTCTAAAACCTTCACTCTTTTTCTTTTCGCATGGATACATATAAACTCTTTGGAATTAACTTTTGTGAAAGTACGACGTGTTAGTCTCATACCTTTAAGAATATGGATTTCCAAATAACTAACAACTTAATACAAAGACGTCCCCCACCCTGTTTCTTGGTTTCACTTCTGTCGTAAGTAGACCGTTAAGACTGGGTCTGTTGCTGAGGTTCGCATGTGACTCTGTTGTTCATACATGGGGCCTATGGCAGCTGCGGCTGTCGACATGTCTCCATAAACTTAAAAACAGCTTGTGGCCAAACATTAAAGCTGGTAGAATTTGTCTGAAATTGCATTAAAACTACAGGTCAATTTTAGGAGAATTTACAACTTTATAATATGGATTATTTCAAATATTTTACATGATAGATGTAATTACGAAGGTCCTATCTAAATGTTCTTAAAAATATTTTATAGTTTTCTGTATAGAGATCTTAAAATATACATTACATGTGTTATTTGGTATTTTATATTGTTTATTCTATTTGAAATGAGATATTTTACCATTAAATTTCATTTTTTCTCCTTTTTATTATAATTTGTGTGTATTGAAACTGTACAGCAGGTTTCCAAACCAAACTATTATTTCTATTACTGATCTATAGAGTCTTTGGATCTACGTTTCTACAAATACGATAACATCATCTGTGGATATGTTTCTTATCCAGTTATAATTATGAATAGTCCTATGACTACTTAAGAAATTAAATACATTATTTAAATGTTTCATACAAAGGAAACTCCAGCCCCACATGGCTTTAACGGTGAACTACCATATGTTTAATTGTCTCAGAAATTAGGAAAAGACAAACTCTTCTCAGTTTGCTGTACAAGAAGAGCCTAACTCTGATAACAAAATCTGTCTAGGAAATTACAATGTAAAAAAATAGGCCAAGCTCATGAACAAAGATGCAAGAATCTTGAATAAAATATGAGCAAAGTAAACCAATAAATACAGATAAAGAATCATTTAATACTACCAGGTTAGGTTATTCAAGGAATATGAAGGAATTATTGCATTTTTAAATTAATTGATATATTCAATACTGTACTAGGCATTTAGCCAGTGCGATGAAGAGACAAGAAAAATATATATATATTACCATATATATATTCAACTTGATTATTCTACGTTGATATCTCTTCATATTGAGGTGCTTTTGGCATCCAAACAAATGAATATGTGTTCAGGAATACTACTCATCTCACACAAAAATATTTATTGAACACTTGGAATGTGCAAAACACACTATCCTAGCTGTGGTGGAAAATACAGGAATGAGGTAGACTTTACCTTCTATCGTAAGGGAACACGCAATCTAGTGTGGGGGAGAACAAGGAATTATTTTAAAACGACACAATCATCGTGTATTTTGCCTCTTTCCTAGCAACTAACGCAAAATGTAAATCCTTGAGCGAACCTAGTCAATTTGGAGGCCTACAGTACAACATAAGGACAGTCCGTGTATTGTGCATAATCTGAAATATGACCCCATCTGAGAATACCCTTCCCCATACCATCCACTATTTTTTCAATTTATTTTATTAGTTTTGTTGAAATTTGGTGGTTAAAGCTTTCTGAGCACGTCACACATTAGTCAGTCAAGACCGGGTGCACATCACTTCAAATTGTCTCCTTCTCACGATCAGCCCACCTGCTGGACCAGGAGATGAGCCCTGGTCTGGGGAAGAGCGGGGAAGTGGCTTTGTGGAGAAGGTAGGCCCTAAGTGCAGATGAGTGCAGAACGCTCCTCCACAGACAGCAAGACTGACTGATGTGGACGTGTTCACAGATGGGCACTGGGCTGGTGCTTAAAAAGCCACCCAAATCTTCTTGACTTCAAACCACAAAATAATTTACTTTTTTTCAGTAACTTGCCAGCTCTTGGGGTTGTGGGGGAATCTTACCACCAGGCTCACTCACATGGCTGGAGCATAGGCGCTGTTAGCTGGGGACTCAGCAGGGATATCACACACCTCAGTTCTTCCTACAAGGGCGTCTAAAAGGGCTCACTGAGCTTCAGAGCCTGGCAGCTCAATTCCAAGAGCGAGTATTCAAGGGAGAGGAAGTTCTGAGGCCTGGACGTGGACACCTGTGTGCCAACACTGGCATGCTACTCTACTGGGCAAGCAGGTCACATCCCTGCCCAGGGCCAGGGCGAGAGCATTAGACCCTACCTGTTAACGGGAGGCGTCGAGAGTCATCTGAGCCCATCTTTAATCTGTTTTAGTTCTGAAACCCCTGACTCCTGGAAGAAGGGTTCTCCGGAAGAACGGGAGCAAACATGAGGTAAAAACAATGAATTTTACTGCTTTAGGAACTGTACTGCCATTTCTAAAACTAGGACGAAGAGAGCAAACTCACTCTTCACAATGTTGCTGATGTGCTTTCTTCCTTTCTAAAAGACACTAAATGGGGACGCCCGGGTGGCTCAGTCACTTGAGCAACCGACCCTTGATTTCAACTCAGGTCATGATCTCAGGGTCATAGGATCAAGCCCCTCATTGGGCTTTGCGCTCAGCACAGAGTCTGCCTGGAATTCTCTCTTTCAGTTTCCCTCTGCCCTTCCCCCTGCTCGCACACACTTGCTGGCTCTCTCTCGCTCTCTCTCGCTCTCTCTCTCAAATAAATTAATAAAATCTTAAAAGAAAAAAGGCATAGAATGCCTCTCCCCGCTGAAATCTCAGCATTGCTAATGTCCTGTTGTAGAGCTTTATAATGAGTTAAATCAGTTTTATGCAGCACAGACCAAAAAGCTACCACCATTTATCACTTTTTTCTTTAAAAAATTTTTACAGTTTTTTTTTAACAAAACATGTTTGTGAGTAGGACAGATAGACTGTCATCAATAAAAAATATTCACCAACTCCAGACAAATAATTATTGCCTATGCCAAGCTCACTTACTGTCAATGTTACATTGACAGAGACACACACTGACATTTTCCGGAACGGCAGAGCCAGGAGAACGGCAAAGCCAAGAAGTCCCCATGAGTCACAACGCTGTGTCAGCAGCAGCACGTGATGGAGTCCTGAGCTTCGAGGCAACAACAGCGGACCTTTGGGTGAGGCGAATGAGTCAGAGTCCTGCTGAGGACAGATGCCTTGCAGCAAATTCACAAAATCCAAAGAAAGACGAAAGGGATAGAAAATAGCAAATTGATTCATGTTTCAAAAAACTCAAAAATAAGCAAAAGGTCAGCCTTCGTCATCTTAAATGTTCCTGGAGAGTTAAGGGGAGCCTACTGAGCAATGTGTATTTTTTTTTTTTTTAAGTAGCCAAACTTTCTTCCAAAAATGAGATCCAATTTTTCCCTAGATTAAGAAAAACTGTTTTTATGTTAGTCATATGGACAGCTAGGTACAAAGCAGTCTTACTACGTAAGAATTGGCTTTTCCACCCTTAATAAAATATATGTGATTATTTGATGGAGAAAATGACAGGAAGACTCAGACTGTCATGTCATTTTGAACACGGCGCATGAATCACACAGCTTATAGTTTCCAGGACTGAGCTAGATTCTACATCAAGAAACTCCCGGGACCTTTTCTTACTGATGTGTCAGCAAGGCCAATGGCAAAAGGATCAACTGCTTGGTTGAAGGGACCTGGTATCTACTGCCAGCCCCACTCTGCCAATAATTGGGCTTCTCTGCACACTGTTTTCTCATCTGCAAACTGAAGTGGTTGGGCTAAGTTCTCTCTACAATCTTCTTTGGCTTTAATGTCTAGCATCTTACTCTCGAGGTCTTTGCTCTAAGATGGAAACGCTTATTTTTTAAACATGGAGACAGATACACTAACAGGAAAGGGGTCATTTCACCAGAACTTTATCGAGCCCCTGGTGTGCAGCCCTGGCCTTCATGTGGAACCACACCCTCCCCAGTGCTCCTTCTCTTCTCTCTGCTCGGGTAGCCCCTCCATCAGACACCTGCAGGGCTCCCCCGTCTCCTGGGGTCTTCGATCAAATGCACAGAGGGCTGTTCTCGGATATACCGTCTAAAACATCCCAGTACTCTCTGTGCCCTAACCTCACTTTTTTTTTTTTAATTTCCTTCATAAGTCTCATCACTGCCTCAAAATATAATTATTTGTTTATTATCTCATTCTATTAGAATGTAAGATCCAGAAAGGACAAGGAGTATGTGTTATTCACTGTTGTATGTAAGACTGCCTCGCACATGACCATTCCAGCTCAATTCTGACTGATCTCAATGTCTATGTTTTTTCTACTATATCTTGCTCTGTAATTTTTCTTTGTACTTTTAAAAAATATGTATTTTATTTAAAGTAGGCTCCACACCCAGTGTAGGGGTTTGAACTCACAACCCAGAGATGAAGAGTCGCATGCACTACTGACTGAGCCAGCCAGGTGCCCCTTTTCTTGGTACTTTTAAATTTGTTCCAGCTTGTAAGCTTATTCTCAATGGTTATATAAGACTTTCCATCAAATATTGTACCAAGTTGAAAATGAATGATCTTTCCTGATAAACCAGCATTTATTTTTTTATTAAAGATTATTTATTTATTTGAGAGAGAGAGAGAGGGCATACAAACAAGAGAGAGAGAGAATCTCAAGCAGACTCAGCGCTGGGCTCAGAGCCCACTATGGGGCTCAATCTCACGGCCCTGAGACCCTGACCTGAGCCGAGACCAAGAGCCAGACACTTAACGGACTGAGCCCCCAGGCGCCCCACAAATCATGATTTGAAACTGAGCACCCAAGATCTCTGTGCACGGTGTCACTTCCTTTTCTTTCCACCTTTCACTAATTCAGCTGTCCCTTCGGACGACTGCCGGTTTTCCCGATGTCACCTCTTAGGCTTTATACCACGTCCCACTAATTATTTTTTATCTGTTGCCAGGAACCAACACAGATGTTTTTCGCATAACAGGCAGTCATGAGCTGTTTTTAATTAAACACACACACACACACCATCCTGCAAAAATCAAAGTTGTCCATTCTGATCAACTGCATATATTGGCTTAAGTTTTAGGTTGTATATAACAAAATAAGCACAATCGGAATTGTGTTAGATTGGGTAAATTAGCCAAGAAAATAATTTTTAACCATCTGCTCTTGGTACAGTCACCGATACTTGGAAAAATAATTCATTATTGTGATCAACGTCTTAAGCACCTTTCTACCGTGCAGGAAACCCCTGAGTCTGGCTGTGAAGCCAAGCAGACCTGGCCCTTGGCTCCTGGTCTCTAGACCCATGTCGACACAGTCCATGTCTGCCAGATTCTGTAATGCACCACGGTCTCCATCAACCGTCTACCTTCTCTTGTGCTGTCCTTGAATCTGGACCCTCCTCACCTCCCCCTTTGCCTGACAAACATCTCTTCATTTTTCTCAAACCCACGGTGCTCTCCGATCTGTGTGATAACTTTATGCTAAGCCCGGCATATTTGCACCCTTCACTCTTGTTGTGTGCCTGAAAGAGGTCTTTGCTCATTTTCCGTTGTCCCATCTGCTATGGCATATTCATTTGTTCACTGTTGCTGTTTCCTCAGCATCTCTACGTTATGCTTTAATACATGAGGCTGTGATCTGCTATAAACTGAAGGTATCCCAACAATGCTGTGTAATATTGTCTCACCCGTCCCAGGTCTTCCTCACAAAGCTAAGTTAGCATAACTGTGCCTCCCATCCTAAGGTCAATTAAGGCAATGAGATATCAGTAGTGCTTTCCTCCAGTCCCAGGAGATGATTTGAAAACTGTAATTGAATTTAATTGTATCGTTTCCACACAGTCAAAGAGATTGGAACATTGCCCATTTTCTACCCCAGTTTGGCAGTTTAGAATCAGCTATTGTGATGAAAAGAGCTTTCCCAATGTTCATTAATTTGGTTTTCCAGAAGCAAAAGCAATGCATGCCAACCAGATTTTTTTTCCCCTCATTAGCTACCTGCAAAGGCTTAAAACCAGTAAAATCTCTTTACTGTTTAGAGGATAAATTGCAAAATTCTTTCACTGACTGTCATTACACAACCTCCACATTGTGGTGCTTGGGTTTCATTTCTATCCTTATGTCATACTTCTTCCAAGCATGACCACTTTGTTCCACCAGACTTTATCTGCTGCTCCCAAACATACTCTGTTTACACTGTTTGTTCCTGCCACCTCTACTTCCAATGGGAATGCATAATTCTCACCCAATCCAACCCAGTATTTGAAATACAACTCATACCCCATCCCTGCCCTGAAGCCACCCTGATCTAACTGTGTAATGACCCAATTTACTTGCTAATGCATATTACCATCAGATTCTATCTCCATGTTGGCTCCCTTGTAAGTGCAGACTATTAGCTTCCCTTTGTTTGTCTATCCATGGGAAGGTGTAAACCAAGAACTGATACATATTATGTCCTTATTATTTGTAGGGACAATGACTCTAAAATAAAGCCTGCCATCAAATTGCATAGCTGAGGATTACTGTGCAAATTTTTGCAGCTGTGCATTAATCCATGGCAGAGATCCAAGGAGAACTAATCAGTGCGAGCTAGAGATTATGTCTATATTAAGCTCTCAATCATCACTCTTGCTTATACCTCTTGAAACACAAATGGATCTTTATGCCTAAAAACCAATTCAGGAAGTGAATTATTAGAAAACAAATACATTTTTCTGCAATATGTTAAAAAACAAAATTCAACTGAGTACATCTGAGCATCTAATTGCCTTTTTTTCGATTCATGAATTGGGCAGCATTCCATCGAACAAGAGGAGCTCCGAGGAGCTGTACAAATGGTAGGCTTTTACAGGCATTAGGGGGCAGGGACAAGGAAGTCACAAGTGAAAGAGATTATTTCAAGCAAAGTTGCCTTCCTTTGATTGAAGGGGAGGGGCCTATGATGCAGATTACTTTACTAGTGTTGACCAGGAAATTCCATACTGACTGGTTTAAAATTCCACTCCTGGGAGAGGCTGAAAGTAAAATTAGGTTAGGTAGTAAGTCCTGGTTTGCCAACCTGGGGCTCAGCCAAGTGACTCCATGCAGAGCCTGTTGTCTTGTCTTGTCTTGTCTTGTCTTGTCTTGTCTTGTCTTGTCTTTTCTTTTCTTTTTTCTTTTCTTCCTTCCTTCCTTTCTTTCTTTCTTTCTTTCTTTCAACAACGAAATCAAAGTGAAAACCACATGCATCCCTAAAGTGCTTTTTACTTTTTCTTTTCAACTGATTTCAGACAAACAAGCAAACATGTCGAGCCTTATTTCCTAGGATGCCATTCATCAGAAATGCACAGTTTTAGAGGTCAGAGACACAGAGAGCAGTTGTCACAGAATTAGTTCTTCGCCAACAACCTGAGAAAAGAGTGTTGTTGATTCTGACCCTGATGCCCTGCTAGATGGAGAAAGGAAACTATGCGTGACGGAAGGCTCTTCAGTGTATGCCGAACCCAGCCTGTCTAAACTGTGGTGACTCACAGATGTGGAGCAGGATACTGGAATATCTAGTTAAGTGGACAAGTTAGTAATCTGTAAGATTAAATATTTTCATGGAATATATACGGCAGGAAGAAACAAAGGGCTCAAACTGGGTAGCTAGTAAGGGATTACCAGATTAAATTCCAGGTTTTGCTGTGTGCTTGCAAATATGTGACAAGAATGTAGAAGCTGACTTGGGGGCTACACCAAATGTCTGTTAAAAAACTTAAAAAAGTAAATAAATAAAACAAAAATTAAATAGATAAATAAATAAGTTAAAAAGATAAAGGCTGGCTTCACACAGACATTAAACAAATTCCCTCTAAATTTTTAAATATTTTGGTTAATTATTCCGAATAATACTTTCAGTTTAAGTGCTACCAGTGCAACTGTATTAGTTAGAACTCACAGAAAGTTAAGTCAAACCTGATTGCAGGACACAAGGAATATGCTAGCTGCAGACACAGTGGGATCATTGACTCAAACAACATCAAAAGAATTCAGCTTTTCTGTCCGTCTCCTATCATCTTTCTTCTATTTTTTGTTTTATTATCAAAGAGACTGTCTTCTTTCTGTCACATGAGCAGTGCTGCTGGTCCGGAGCTGTGTTCTTGGGATCCCACGTGGAGCTTGCTGGTTCTGGCTGGTTTCTTAGCTCATGTGTCCGTCTTTGAACCAGTCGCTGTGCTCATACGGACGGGAGTGACGGCTGGGTCGGTCCTCGGTTTATGTCTACATCTGCGAATGACTTAAATTTGCCATCATTTCAATCACATGGGCTGAGTGATCGGGACCCAAAGCAAAAATGAAGTTCTGCTACCGGAAGAACCTGGATGTATTCTAACTGGCGAAAATAAATGAATAAATGAATAAATGATCTGAACTCATATAAATTATATTTCTCATTAAAGATTATCCCTAAATAATTCAATACAAGAGTTTCTCCAAATGAACAAGCACATACAGATGGAAGGATAATTGAGTAAGCCTCAAGTACGTAAAAAATAATGATTGTAAAGATTAGTAAAAACCTCAGAGCATTTCTATCTGCTGAAATCAATATGCCTTCAGTAATTCATACCAGAGTTTATCTTACCAATTACAAAAAACATTAAGTGAGGTAAGATAAGCATACATATTTAAAAAAATCTGTTATTGTTCATTAAAATAATATATTAAGGACACTGCAAAACTATTAATTAAACCTGTTTGTGGACAATTTTTCTTTTCAGTCCAGGTTTGAGAAGAATATATTTGGAATTTAGTGAAGACAAATTCGTAGCTTCCAATGATGTAAGAAATCCTCA
The DNA here is from genome assembly GCF_024610735.1 of Ursus americanus. Lineage (NCBI taxonomy): Eukaryota > Metazoa > Chordata > Mammalia > Carnivora > Ursidae > Ursus > Ursus americanus. The sequence continues at coordinate 61,420,786 of NC_142142.1, forward strand.
GTAGGTCCAGACCAATACTGCTACAGTTTAAGAGCCAAAGGATCTCATCAATATATTATCAAACTTACTCCTTAAATTATTTCAGCCAACGTAACATGAATAACACAAAGAGAGATTTAATATCCGTAAAGGAAGAGAAGTTCTCCGATGTATGAGAAAGAGAGGATATTAAACACACAGAGTAGACAAACAGGAAGTGAAGATGTTTGTAATCAATAACTACAATATCATTTATCATTAACACCTTCTGCACACCCCCAAACATCATTAACTGAAACTTGAAACTAAATTATCCCATAATTTAGTTAAAGACTTGTCATTTCTGAATGGGAGCTAATTATAACTGAATTATAATTTTAAAAATTATTATGAAAGATTATAGACATAGGAACAGACAGCAGGATAAATGGATCCGCCCAGCCAAGTTAATAAACCATAGCCAACAAAGTACAAGCCCACGTGTATTTCTTTCTGACTTTGTCTTCCTTATTCTTCATTTAAAAAAAAAAAATTATAACCCTGTTACTTAGCTATGAAATATTTGTGAAAAAAATATTTCAGGGATCATTCAAATGAGTTACTTCAAATAATGGGTTCTCTGCGACGATCGTCGCTGTAGCCTGGTGTACTCACACACACGGATGGACGTGAAGGAGATGGAGATGATGCACGAAGACTTGGTTTACACTGCCTGAGCAAAGCCTCTTCCCTCTAGCCACACCTGACAAGTGCTGGTGGCTGTGACTTTTACTAAGCGTGCTGCTCACTGATTTGTCTCCTTCAATCCTAACTACATCTTGATGAGGTAGCAGTTACTATATTCATTTGAAAGATGAGGGAAATTAAAGATCAGGCAGTATAACTTCTAAAGCTATACAGAAACAATACAGGGGCGCCTGGGTGGCTCAGTCGTTAAGCGTCTGCCTTCGGCTCAGGGTCCTCCGCTGGGAGCCTGCTTCTTCCTCTCCCACTTCCCCTGCTTGTGTTCCCTCTCTCGCTGGCTGTCTCTCTCTCTGTTAATAAATAAATAAAATCTTTAAAAAAAAAAAAAAAAGAAACAATACAGCGAAGATGAGGTCTGACCTTGCATCTGCTGCCCACACCAAATCCCTAAACCTTATCATTTCTGTTTGTTTCTCATTCACAGGTGGTTCCTTGTAATGATCCACCTTTAGCAACACTAAACATTTTCTCTGCATTCTTCTTTGAAGATCAGTTGTTTTACACACATGTTGGGACATCAGTTATCATTCTTCTTCTTCCATCCTCCAAGAACTCTGTCTTATTTCTCTGGCTACCTTCACATCTAGGGAGGGAGGGACAGAGGGAGGATGGACTTCTGTTTTGAGTAATTTAACTATGATATGTGTATGTATGGTTTTACATACTTGGAAATTGAGAGTCGCAAATATCTGAAACCCGTCCAAAGTCAAGGACACCGAGTGAGAATTCCGATCCCTGTTTCTGAGATGCACCTACTGGCCTCAGCCATCGGCTCTTGGCTTCAGTGTTCCACACAATCCTTTACGTGCTCCACAGTCCCGTTTCTGCTGTTATCGTTCTGGGAAAGACACTCATGGGGACAGATAGCCTAGGCAATTGTTTTCCTGATAGTCTGTATGAGAACTTTCTACAACTTAGAAGACTTAGTCTCCTCCACAAAAACAAAAATGACAGAAAAAGAGAGCAAGAAACAAGTATAACTAGTACTTAAAAAAAAAAAAAGATCCAAGCAGTATTTCAAGCAATTATAATATATGGGTTTCATCTGAATTTTTAAATAATATATATATATATATATAATTTGGGGAATACAAATGTTTAAAGAATTATGTTACATAACGAAAATTAAAATATTATCAATATTAATACATTATTATTATTTTTCAGCATTAAAAGACAATGAACTGTTGAGCCACAAGCAGGCACAGAGGAACCTTAAACGCATATTACAAAGATGAAGAAGTCAAAGAAGTCAACCCGAAAAGGCTACATTCTATGTGTTTCCAACCATATGACATTCTGGAAAAGGTAAAACTGTGGAGACAGTAAAAAGATCGGTAGTTGCATAGGTTAGTGGGGAGAGAGGCATGAAGAGGTGGAAGAGAGAGCATGTTTAGGGAGAGAAACTACACTGATGGTGGGTGCATGTCATTACACACTTGTCCAAACCCACTGGATGCCCAACACCAGGAGTGAGCCCTAACGGCAACTGTGGTGTTTGAGTGACTTATGTGTCAGTGTGGGTTCATCAGTTGTACCAAGTACAACACTCTGGTGGGGGATGCTGCAAATGGGGGGAGCTGTGCATGAGGGGAAGAAGGGGGTCCGTGGGATATCTCCATATGTTGTTCTCAACTTTACGGTGAGCCGAAAACTGCCTCAAAAGGAAAGTCTGCGGAAAAATATAGGAGCATGTTCGTACTACTGTATTTTGGTTATGTTTATTAAGAGCCATTATACTTTAGAGATACATACTCAAGTACTTATTTCTAAAATATTTAATGCCTGGGACTCAATTCTAAATAAGCAGAGGAAAAGGAGTATGAGTGGGGTTATCAAAATAAAAACCGTCAAGATGGAATGACCATCGAGGCTATGATGCGTACAGGGAGGATTATTATACCGTCCTTTCTACGTTAGTAACAAAGTGAAAGTCTCTTCTAAAAATTGAGATTTTTAAAGTCTTTGTTAAGCCCATCCAGCTTTTCCACCATATTCACCGGATTTCTAACTCAGGCTCAGGCTTACTCCTTCTATCTTTATCTAAATAATGATATTCTCATCACTGTCATGGGGAAGAACATGGAAATGATTTGATCTGTTCTTTCCTTCACAGTATACTTATGGGCAGAAATAAGGAAGTACAGGGCTAAAATAGTGGGGATCAACATTTCAGATAACTTGGAGAAAAATGGTTCTTCCATTATTGTATAGTTTAACAAAAAACTGCTAAATGAAACTACATTTTGAGTTTCTTGTCACTAACTTTTATCCTCACTTTGGTTTTAATTTTTAATTCCAATTATTTTGTAATATTTTGAGGACCCTGATGCATTAAATTTTTAGTATCTAGTCATTTGTATTCCAGATCAGTAAGATTGAGACTGTTTGGACACATAAGTGCTCTGACAAATGCCTTCTAGAAAATAGGAGAAATGTAACCATAGCTACTGCTAGATGAAAAACAAAAGCCTCAGTACATTCTAATAAAAATGACAGCAAGGTCAGACATCCTATTCATTTGTGTACACTGGGAACATTCTTCTTTGATTCCAGTAGGTACAGAATGAAATCTGACTCTGTGAAGCTTTCCTCTTTGCCATCTCCCTTCAAAGGAACAAAATGCCACACGAGGAAGAAAATCCACCTCAATTTTGTGCAGCTGGCTCATTAGGAGACAATGCTGAGCAAAGTTTAAAATTACCTCTTTTAATCTGAAGCTTCTACTGAACTACAGTAATACGTGGGTTTGGGTGACAGGAGAAAGTAATTGCTCTCGGGTGGCAGAGCGTATTTTTATTTCACTACTAATGTGTTATGGACTAAATTGTGTTCTCCCTAAAATTTGTATGTGGAAGTCCTCAAAATGTGACCTTGGAGATAGGCTGTTTAAAAGGTAATTAGTGTAACATGAGGCCATTGGGGGGGGCTCTACCCCGATATGACTGGTGTCCTCATAAGAAGAAATGTGGACACACACATGCTCAGAAAGCAGGCCACGTGAGGACACAGAGAAGACGGCCATCTATCAGCCAAGGACAAAAGTTTCCCAACCCTGCCAACCCCTTGATGTCAGACTTCTAGTCTCCAGAGTAATGAGACAATACACTTCTGTTTTTTAAGCACCCCATTAGTGGTATTTTAGTACTGCAGCCCTGCTAATGAAGACATAATGTTAGGAAAACAATTGTTTTTTCATGTTAGAGGGGAAAAAAAATCTTGTATCTAGAAATAAGATTTCAGTGACCTCAAATGAGTGTGACTATAATACAACGGAAGAATCACATCAACCCTTCTGATTGGATTCTACTGTTACCCACCTGGGGCTGCCAATTCAAGTTTCCGATGGCTGGTCCATTGGGCTGCTTTGCTTGGGGCACCCTCACTGCTCACTGGCGGATTCCAATACTCCTGGGGGGAGCCCTCCACCACCGAGAGGCACTGTTCCTGGAGTCCCCTGAGGCTGCCATGCTTTCCCGGGGGCCAAGTAAGCCATTCAGGGCTTGAAGTGAGTGTGGAAAATACAAAACCTGACTTCATGGTCACTGTTCACGAACTTTACTAAGAGGAGGAGCTGTAAATAGCCCAAGAGTATAAACAGTATAAACACTGATTGGCTGAAATCATAGCAGGGACCTTCTAACATCAAAAAATTATATTCTCTTGAATTGACTTAATGAATAAAAGGCTTACTCATCAATAATTTCTACTGGGTCCGGCACACGCATACAAGCAGACACACTATAGTACAATGCTGTTTAAGGGCACAGGTTCCAGAGCCCGCATGCCGGGATTATACCTTGACTTCACAATTTAATAATATGCAGGTTACTAGAAACTGTCTTACTTTTCCTTTCACTTAAAACAGGACTACTATGTACCTCATTTCAATAGATTAGAGGAAGGTTAGCTGTGTCTATATGTGCAAAGTGCTTAGAACCAGGCATACAGCGGGCAATTAGTAAATGTGTACTATTATTATAGTCAAAAGTGAAGAATGATTAGAACAATCAAACCATTACCCCATCGGATACTGAAAATGTGTTTATAAACTAATGGGGTGTCTCAAAATAATGATAGAAACTAATTTCTTAGGAAGAAATATACCAAGTTTCTAACTTTTTAATGCTTTAGGTAACTCTTTTACTAAACCTCATTGGTCCTACTCACTAAACTCTACAGACCTTATCATATCCACACTACAGTTCTACTAGAATTTCTCTTCTGGAAAAGTTTGTTGATGTTTCTGCTCACCACAAAAATTAATAGTAATAAAAATAATTGTCATTTACTATAATGTGCTTGACACTCTAAAAAGCTCTAAGCATTCACCAGTGTGTTGAACATTCCTATCAGTCCTGTGAGGTAGTTACAAAGAATATCCCCATTTTACAGGTTTGGAAACTGAGTCCAGAGTTCAAGAAACTTGTCTGAACTCATCTAGTAAGTGGTAGACACGGGATTTGAACTGAGGGATCCAGACTCTAGAGCCAATAAAACTAAGTACTTGACCATATGGAGTCCACAATGCAACATTTTCCTTCCACCAAGCATCCACTGGAACCTTCTCTGCTCCTGTAAGATGTATTCACCCCCACACAACATTTGTAAGACTTAAATTCTGGTGCTGTTTAAGTTGGATATGTCTAATTATGCAATCTTAAAACACAGAGCAGTCTGCAACAATTCCACAATTGAAACACAGCCTAATAAATATATTTTACAGTCATTCATATGCATTTACAAATTAAAGATATTCACCTCTTATCTAGATCTGCAGCCTTTAATCAGGGTTGCATGAGCTAAATCTTTTTCTAGGAAATATTTTAGGCAATATCTGGCTCTTCAGAAGTATCTGCTCTTTTTCTGGGAAAAGCTACCTACCCCACAGCCTTCTTTGTTCCTGTAATTCCGTGGTCTCTAAGAAATTTTTCTTTTTATTTTGAATTGCACCAAAGAGAATTTTTTTAAAAAATAAAAACACATTTCTCTTTCTCTCTCCTGGTAGGTTTATCATTCTGATGAGTTCCATAGTTTTCATTTAAGCTGTGAAGTTATGAATTCTCATTACGCCTGCTCCTGGCTCTTTGGTATTATTTAGGTGGAACGGAGGCAGACCCCATGGGCAGAATCAATTTTAATTCTATCTTCTGTAATTTGTCTGCTGCACCTCTGAAAGTTACTCTAGGAAAGGGAAAAAAAATGCAAGCCGGTTTCTCCCTGTGTCACACTACCTTTACAGACGATGGCTCCACTGTTCTGTTTTCTGTGACCAATATTCTTCTTTTCAGAATCTCTACCACTTTTTCCTTGCAATCCATCTTGTAAACTACCTTCAAATGCTTTTCGATTACCAACTCTCTACTTGAGTTCTCTGCTGAATCTTGAGAGGCTGAGTTGAGGAGACCCACCGCTCTAAAGCTGATAAGGACTCCGTCTAAACAGGCAAATTCTGGGAGAGCTGAATGATAATCTAGTGATTAGGATCCATCTAGGGGTGTTGATTGGATGCCCTCATGGCTGGACTACATGTCCCCTTCTTACCCCTTCCCTGCCACCCCAGCTGCTTAGATAGCTCCTCGCAGGAGAGCACCCCCTCTGAAACTGCTTCCAGGTGAAGGAAGTGCTTCGACCAAACTTACACCATTCTGCCAGGGGCAACCCATCCCCAACAAGTGACGGGCAAGGGCAAAGCTCAGGTACTTTTTCTTCAACGCGGTGCAACTCTAAAGGGCTGTTACAGGTTCCAAACCTTGTGGGGGATCAACTGAGGCCTCTTGGGTAACTGGACTGCAGGTCAAATTCTCCAACTCTTTTTTTCATCAGCTCTGCTTACCAACCAACCTGCCTGCAAGCTGCCAGCTCAGAGTCTGCTTCCAGGGAACTGGCCTAAGACAAGGTGGAAATGAATCTTTGCAGCCTACACCTAATTCTGCAACTCCTCACCAGTGTGTGTTTGTTTGTACTAAGCAATTTATACAATTGCCTTCCTTTTCCAAATCCCATTCCCTCTACTTTCTGAAGGGCAAATCATCTACAAGGAAGAATGGAGAATTCTGTCTATGGGAATTACCTTGTTTAATGGTGATCTGATGCTATTACAGACAAACTCAATTTTAAAAAGAAATTATCAAGCTAGTCTCTCAGTCTCTCTCTCTCTCATCTCCCTTTCTCTCTGTGACACACACATTCTTTTCTTTCCTTTCATGACCCAGGTCACCTGAGGAAAACAGGAATGTTGCTGTTGGTTATAATTTACTGGTAATGGATCTCTCTTATTGGAGGACATTCTTCCTTCTCTCCTCTCATTCAACTCTCAACTACAGGACATCAATAAATCCATATAATATCCTAGTCCCAGGTATATATGAGATATTCAAATAATCTGGTATACATGAATGAGGGAGCTAAACCATGTAACCTTCAGGCAGCTGGAAACAGCAAGTACAGCCCTCCTATGCTTCTGATAATTATATTTTATTTACAACTTATTATATTTACAATTTACAATTGCAAATTTACAATTTATTATGTAATAATTTATAAATAGTATGTAACTATTATTATTATTATTATTGTTATTTACTACTATGACGACTACTGCTACTACTACTACTATTTTAAAAGGTATAAATCTGATTCCACCTTCCAAGCAGCATTTGGGGTCCAATTTTGCTGTCACACTTTCAGACAGTGACTGACACTTGATCATGCCAGGTCAACGACACTTGTTAACCTTTCTCATAATCTCGCTCCTGATTATTTTACGCTAATTTTCCTTACAAGTTCATTTCCTTTAAGACAAAGACAGCCACAGGAAACATTCTGCTAGCATTTAGCTGAGTCAGAAGTACTCGTCCCGGGTATTTGCTGGAGTGTTTACTCCGTGCTCCTCCCAGCCCCTTCAGAGGCTCACGCTGGTCCTCACCCACCATCTCTCTCCCAGGTTCTTAGCAGCAACGGTCCTTATATTCTCACAGGCTTGCCATGCAGGCTCCCTTGCAGCCAGAGCCAAGCTACGAGGGGTGCGCTCCCCTGGGTTCCCCGAAGTCCTGCACACCTCCGGTACAGACAGCAGGAGGTGACAGGGAGAGGACCCACCGGGCCTGGGGGCCTTGGAGATCCTCGCAGAGGGCAGTGGGTGTCACTGTGGGTGTGGGGAACCTCCACACACTACAATTTCCTCTGTTGATCGGATTCCCCCTCAAACCTATTTCCTTATTAGTTCTGGGCCTTTAAGGTGATGGGAGGACTGTGCCCCTGCCCCGCTCGCACAGGCTTTTTTTCTCAGACCCTGTAGATAACCCCCCTCTGGCGGGTGACCCTGTGGCAGGTCATTCATCCCTCCACCTCTCTGCTCTGAAAGCCACCCCAACACACAATTCTTGCTAAAGTGGGTTACTTAAAACAATTTAATACATATTAATTGAGGTGCGCCCTCATAGCTTTTGCCAATTCACTTCCTGCATTAATAAAGTCATTGAGGACAACAGCTTTCTTGGTCATACCAGGACTCTTAGAAACTGCTGAATCCTAAAGATTATGATTATGTACCGCATGGTTGATCATAAATATAAGAACAACTGACATGCAAGTCAGAAACCAAGACTCTTGGGTGAGGACAACCTCTGTGGGTGGATTCTGTTAGCTCCACTGATTTTGTAAGAGGTAATTTCTGAGAGCCACAACTGAAACACACACACACACACACACACACACACACACACGCTCCTGCATTTACACACAACACACATTTATTTAAGTTTCTTGGCAGCCATGGCTGATTTATTTTGAGTTGGCAGTCAGCTAAATCCTGAAGTCTTTTTCACACAAATTGCTGTCAAGAACTTTTCAAATATTGATTGTTATGCAGCCTATTAGCTATTTCTCTCAGGGTTTTGTCTTCTGAAAATTTTATAAGCACAGATTTTTTTCCTTATCCAAGTCACTGATAAAAATGTTAGCTGGGACAATGCTTAGGACAGAGTCCTATGTGATCACGCTGGGAGAGCCACCGTTCAATCATCTGGACGCACTATCATCCAGCTCTGACAAAACTTGATTTTCTTCTCATCTGGTCTACATTTCTCCAAGTGGTAAACAAATAAATCATGAAAGATTTTAACATTTTTTTCTGAAATCTAGATAATCTTGTGACCTTCCTCTACTTGGCCACTCTTACTAGATACCACCTTATTTTTAAAAAGTTAATGGGGTTGAGTTATGCTTCCACACTGGTTCTATATCTATGTGGGTTTCTAGTATGATCCCTTCTCTTTTTAGGCTCCTGGAACTCGTTCAGTTTTGTAATTACTGAGTACCTGCTGTGTACATATCATGTGCTATGTTAGGTAAGTCCTGCTCTCAATGTACTCAGTGTCTGCACCACAATATGTTATAAAATATTTCCAGAATATGATATCAAGCTCACATATCTGTAGTTTTTGATGCTCATTCTTTAGCAAGTAGGATCACATCTGATGGTCACACATATTCTGGTACTTATTTTCTATGACTTCTCAAAAAGTACTGCATGATATTGATAATATAGTTACTAGTTATTTTAGCACCTTAGCATGTAATTCATCTGAAACTGAAGCCCTAAATGCATTTATTTATTTATTTATTTATTTATTTATTTATTTATTTATTTATTTATTTTTAAGATTTTATTTATTTATTTGACAGAGAGACAGACAGCCAGTGAGAGAGGGAACACAAGCAGGGGAAGTGGGAGAGGAAGAAGCAGGCTCCCAGTGGAGCAGGGAGCCCGATGCGGGGCTCGATCCCAGGACCCTGGGATCACGCCCTGAGCTGAAGGCAGACACTTAACGACTGAGCCACCCAGGTGCCCCTAAATGCTTTTATAATGATTCTTACAGTCTTCTCTGTATCAGGGCTCCCGACCGCCACCCTTAGGCTTGAAGATTTGCTAGAAGGGCTCACAGGATTCAGAAAAGTCATTATACTCACATTTATAGTTTATTACAGCCCAAGGACACATGAAACGTAGTGCCAACAGGGGATGCTCACCTTAGCCTTGGAGTCTATAGAGTTTTTATTGGGTGTCTGTCATGTGGGCATTTAGCAGGCATTCATCATAAATCACACTGTTGGGATAAACCTATTTGGTCAAGCTGGTACAGCAGCTTGACACATAAAGAAACATTCTTATCAGGCAGACTAGTCCAAGAGATCAGAGGTTATCTCCCAGGAGACAGTGAAAGGCCAGTCCTAAAGACAAACCTTGATGTGGAGCGTAAAACCCAGGCCTGCTGGGTCAACCTTTTCCTGCCCAGTTATTTCTAGGTCTTTCATTTGACTTAGTCATGCATTTTTACAGCAAGAAAGTCATTCCCTTTTTCAATAATATGGAAGCAAAACTGGCAGTTCTGCATTTTCTCTCCCTGACTCTTTACACATGCACTATTCCTTCTCGAAATATTATCAAAGAGACTCCTTTTCATTTCAAATTCAAATTTTGCTGTTATATTGAAACAACATACTCAGTATGTACTAAACTAATTGTCTCTTGACATTTTCTATAATACATATCACTCTTTTTACTGTTTTGTGCAACACCTGTTTTTTTCCCTGTATATTCTGTGCCTCTGTTAGTGGTCATGTGTCTTGTCAGAAATAAATCTGAGAATGAAGATAAATTATGAAAAGGAAAGAAAAGCTTCCCACCACTGATAACCCTCCAGCAAAAACAAAGGAACAAACAAAATCATGATAGCTTAGTGTTAGATGACTTATATCTGTAGAAATTACTTTAAAAAAATGATAAAAAAGTCTAAAATTTCTTAATTCATTTAATAATAAAATATTGCTGTATAGCAAACTATCCCAAGAGTTAGCCCCTCAAAGCACAAACATTTATTATCATATAATGGAGTTAGACCCTCAAAGCACAAACGTTTATATCGTATAATATAAAAATATTTCTGAGACCAAGAATACAAGTGAGAGTGCAAGCTGGGTCCCCTGGCCCGGGGTCTCTCACAAGGCAGTAAACAAGGTGTCACTAAGGGCTACAGTCACTTCAAGGTACAAACGAGGGAGGACCCACTTCCAAGCTCACTCGGGTGGCTGCTGGTTGGATTTAGGTCCTCATGGACCATTGGTTGGGGGCTTCCCTCCGTTCCTGTCCACCTGGGTCTCCATAAAGCAGCTGAGAAGATGGGGGCTGCCATCATCACAGAGAGCAAGTGAGAAAGCAAGACGGAAGACAGAGTGTTTTTGTAACGTCATCTCTGATGTAGTCCATCACTTTTGGCACAGACAATTGGTTAGAAGCAAATCACTAAGTCTGTCTGACACTCAAAGGGAGATTACACAAGAGCATGAAGCAGGGATATGAAAATTATTGGTGGCCATCTTAGAAGCTGCCTACCTGTGTAACGATATCACAGAACACTACATATATTATTCTAGTAGATACCAGTGGTTCCCAACTGATGTTTTGCTCTGGAGCCATTTTTGATTATTATAACCGCATGGGAGGGGCGCGCATTGGCATCTAATTGGCATAAGCTTGGAATGCTGCTGAACATCCGACATTGCACAAGAACAATGCAAAAATAATTTTCCAACCATAAAGAATTTTCCAGGTCAACACAGAAATACTGCTAACTTTGAGAAACCCTGGTAAATATTAGTGAATATTAAGATTAATTAGATAAGTCAATGCTGACTGCTCTTTAGGTAAAATATGCTCAGGCCCTAGATAGTAACATATCTAATCACTGACCTGATTTAGTTAATCTGAAATACAGGTATTATATGGAATGATTATTATAGGTGTGTCTGTCTGTGCAGAAGCCAAGTTACCTCAATTTTATGAAGAGAAAACTGCTTACCAGTCTCTGCCTCACAGGTTTTGTTAAGGTTTTGTTTGTTTATTTATTTGTGAGAGAGAGTATGCATAAGCGGAAGGAACGGCAGAGGGAGAAGCAGACTCCTCTCTGAGCAGGGAGCCCAAGGTGAGGCACCCGCCTTCACAGACTTCCTAAGTAGTGTGCTCAAAGTTAAAAACTAAGTCAGGGGCTCTGGGTGGCTCAGTTGGTGAAGCACCTGCCTGTGGCTCAGGTCATGATCCCAGGGTCCTGGGATCGAGTCCTGCATTGGGCTCCATGCTCAGCAGGGAGTCTGCTTCTCCCTCTCCCTTTCTCCCAAACCTGTGCTCTCTTTCTCTCTCTCTCTCAAATAAATAAAATCTTTAAAAAACTAAGAAGTGATAGAGTATAAATGTTAACATACATAGCTTAAAACATCTATAAATGATTCTGCAACAAAAGCTGACTTAATAATTATAGTCATGGTTCTTATTGCTGCCTGTATGCTTGAGTTACTAGGCTTTTTTTTTAAATACAGATACTTGATCCACCTCCCCAAACCAATTAAATTAGCCACTATGGAGATAAGGCTCCAACCTGATGTAGTTGAAAGGATCAAATGCAGTGGGTTTGAGTGCCACGAGAGCAGAGATTCTAACTGATCCAGGTAACCTGCTAAGTATGGACATTGGACCATTAAGATAAAGTTATTTTCTCATCTCTGGTACACAGATGCACTATACTCAGGTACAGATTAGCTCCATAACAGAAATGTAGGTATTCTAAGGATCAATTTTTAAATTTAAATGATTTATCCCAAGGGGCCATCAAACTATGACCATTGGGCTAATTCTGGATTCCTGTCTTTTTTTGTAACCAAGGTTTTCTTGGAACACAGCTGTTCTGGGGGAAAAAAAAAAAAAAAAAAGATTTTTCCCTCTGTTGTGGAAAAAATATTTTTTCCACCCATTAAGGTTCCTCTGAGTGGTCTAAGCATCAAACTGATATGAGACAGACTAAGAGGAGATAAAAAAACAGAAGCTTAATAAAATGTATACGTCCTGCGTGCATGGGACAGTCGCAGGAATACTGAGTAACTCCCCCAAATGGCTGAAGTCATCACCTGTAATATCATTTTCCACTAAAGACCAAAGATGCTGGGGGTGGGGAGTCAGTTATGGGATGTGACCGAAAAAAGCATGGTAACCAAGAGTAAGTTTGGTACCCAGATTTAAGTTTCTACATATTTAGTCATCTCCTCTTCCTGGTCCAGTGAGCGAGATACCCTTAGAAATGGAGATTTCCCTTATAAATGCTAACTACAAAAGACTAACTTCTACTCTGTGTTTTCAGAGTTTCTCTCATGTCTGTTGTTCTTTAAACACCAACAGCCTAAAATAATCCTTCTGCCAAAGCAAATTTTGGGGTGACAAGTCCCGCCTCCCTTCATAGCCATGGCCATTTGTATCTGTACTGTCTATGGCTGCTTTTAAGCTATAATAGCAGAGTTAAGTATTGGCAACAGGGGCTCTCGGGCCTGCAAAGCCTTAAATATTTAATATCTATCTCATTAAAGAGAAAGTTTGCCAAGCCCTGGTCTGTTCCAATACCAAAGATCTTCTTTTTCTTGGACATAGTCTTGGTATTTATTAACAGTTGTCCCTATGCCTTCTTTTTATGATGCGTTTCAACATGATGAACTTAGCAGGAGATAAGACAGAACAGGGGTAAACTCAAAAGTAAGCAAGATTTTCTTTGCATTTATGTTACATTTATTATGTATTACATTTTATTATGTAAAGATGATCTCTCCTGATCAATTTTCAGTTACTTAAAATAGGTACTTCTAGACAATGATTTTTTCCATTAAGTCAGTTGAAAGAGTTAGTGATAACTCTAAAGATCGTAACAGCGATCATTGACTGTAACTTACCTAAGGTTATGTGTTAATATTCTGATCCAACTACAGAAGGCTATCTCTGGGGTCTGGGATCTTAGACACAAAACCAAACATGCTTCTGTCTACAGGATAATTACTTATTTTAACACTGAATGTTCCAAAACTCCTCAAACTCAAAATCAGACAATTTGTATTCTTAAAGTTGTCTGTTTTTTTATATATATATTTAAAAATTCAAAGCCATATGATACCTTTTGCCCATAAAAACAGACTGATGGAGGTGTCTTAATGAAAGTACTTTGGGTTGCAAATACAGTCAGTTCTGCTATCAAACTTGTTTTGAAAACACAAGATTGTTCCAATGTAATTCATTTACTAGAGAACAATTTGATAACAATGTAAATTTTGTTTGCTTACATGCAGTTTCATCTGTAAGAAATACTAGGCGCATACAGGAAACTGAACTGAGTCTTAGAGGAATACACAAAACATATACATATGCACACACCTCAACTATCTCTTCTAGAAGCTTACTGTTCACTGCATGCTTTATCCTAAAAGATTGTGTTTTGCTATTACTTTGAATCTGTATACACTCCTTCAACATCCAAAACATATCTAAGTGCTCTGGCTGGAAAACAAAGGAGAACATGAAGAAAGAAAGCTTTAAGTATGGAGCAGAAACTTGAAATGATAACAAGCATAAGGGAATCCACACTGGGGACCATCAGAGACAATGCTCTGAATGCAAAGAAATACCTATACTGGAACAATGTGAAGCTCTGTAAAGTCAGTAAGAATAAGGCCTAAAGAAATAGAAGTAATGGAACCAATGCTGAGCTTATGCACTGAGGACTAAGCATTAAAGAAGTCAGGAATATCTTTTCTCACAATCAAAGATAAAGCACTATCTATAAACTAAGACCTTAAACAGAAATTGTTAAATTCTGCAGAAGCAGCTCCTATTAGTACTAGAAGCACCTGGTTTGGTGATTTCAAAACTCCATAAAATTTTCAAACTGTTCAGCTGTTGAGCAAAGCCCCGAGTTAAGACTAAAAAGCAAAGGAATTTCCAGAAGTGATGCAGAGGTTATCTGAAGATGGTCATACATCATACCCCACTTCAATTTTCATGCAACAGGTATCTACCATAAAGGTATGCCTCGAAGGACGTGTATCTCACAGGCAAAGAAAAAGCGAGCCTCCAGTTTTAAAGTTGCAGGAGATTACGAACTGTGTAATGCTTCCTCTACCTTTCGTAATAGCTCACAGACTTCAATCCATCTAATGTCCATTTACACTAACAAAGGTCAGCTTTTTCCCCAAGGTAAAGTACAATACTTATCACAGTATTTATGTTGTTCTTAACCAGTTGACATGTGAAGGGGTGCACGATGAGACACCCCAAAATGTGCCACTATAGCATGAAGATTATTTCAAGTTAAAAGTAATTAAAACCCAGCATAAGTGGAAAGAGAAGCGGAAAGCGCTCTCTGCCTCTGGACAACTGCCTGAATTTATATTGGAAAGGAGAGTCTGTATCAGGAAGAGAGCTATTAACAAAGACCCCTTTTTCTTATGAACTCATCTACATAATAGGGCAACCACTGTTTTTCAAAATATCTCCTTTCCCAAAATATCTCCCGCCAGTGGCCTTCCTCCCCTTTGTGTCCTCAGACCCCACCCCTATCCGCAGCTCAGATAAGCTTCACATTGCCTCACTGTCTTTGGAATTCCATTTCTGTGTTAATTCCCCATATGTACGCCCAGTAAATATGATTTTATCCTGTAAATCTGTCTCATGTCAATTTGATTCAAAGTCCAGCTAGAAGGACCACAGGACAGAGGAAGGCCTTCTTTCCTGACACAGGCATACATAGAAGTGGGATACCAGTTTTAGCTTCCAACCATTTTTTTGTTTGTTTGTGTCGTTAATGCAGCTTTCAAGTGTTTTGCTCCTAACTTCACATTTATCACATTATCTTTTTTTTATAGCATGATTGTGCATAGTGCAGTGATTTTTAGGAATGCATGCATTGCATGAGAGCAGAAATGGTTGTAACATCGAAGTAAGATTATAAAAGAAAAAGTGAATTAGGTGATTCTTCATATATCCCAAAGCAGGAAGTATAATCAGGCCTCATGGGGCATCCTAATTGGATTCTAAAAAATTTGGGGGAACCAGGAAAGCTACTGTCCTCCTCTCCTACAGCCAAATGATCTCTTTTCTCTTCCTTCTGCAAGTTTGTTTTTTTATGTTGTTTATTCATTTCTAATTACTATTAATGAATTTCCTCTTCCTCACTAGCACATTAAAAATATGGCTGCCCGTCAGCCTTGGAGTAGGCAAGCTGAAGAGGTTGACTACTGTGGGTTAATACTACTCCAAATGTTTATGAGAGATCATTTGATTAACAAATGTTGGGATAGAAGAGACTCCAAAATTGTCTAGAGATTTTATTTTTATTCACATTATCACATTATAGAGTTCAATTATTAAATGAGATACTATAAATAAGTTGTGAAATGTGTTACAAAAGATTGAGTTGAGCATATTTGAAACTTGAAATGCATTTTTGTTCTCCACCATGATGCTAGGAGTGGTATATAAGTTTTTTGTTTTATTTTGTTTGTTTTAAATAAGCCTGCTCTTAATATTTAACAATTCAGAGAATTTTAGCTAGCGGGGATCTTGATCATCCTGACAGCCATCTAATACCCAGGACAAGACACTGAGCTCCAGAGACATTGTGAATTTCCCAAGACAACATTTGTTACAGAGTGTCACTGCAGCCAAAGTGGCAACGGTAATGATATCCTGAGTTATGGTTCCTGGCAGCCGGGAACCAGAAAGTACCACCAAAAATAAAAAGAGGGAAATGTGTCCTAACCTTATCCTACTGTATTTCTGGCCTTAAAGAACATCAACAATCAGTAAATTAAATATATGTTACTGGCTATTAGAAACCTTCAAGTTTCCACATGGTGAGGATTTTTGAGCAATGAAAGCTGGAAATTGTCTTGAAAGACAAGCATTGAATATTAACAGATGACTGAAGAGAGAGAGAGAGAGACAAGAACTCCAGAGAGATACAGCTGTGAGGTGTTCATTTACATTTCAAAGGGGGATGAAGCCCAGGATAATGGAGACATTCCAAAAATTGCAAACCAGAGGTGTCTTTTCAACCCTACTAAAGGGATTTATTTTCATTCCAAAGGGCCAGAACCAAGGGACTTTACTTTTTACTTTCTACAGAGACTTTTTTCTTGAGGAAGACTAGTTTGCTATTCTTCTCCCAGGAATGGAGAACTGCCTTGCAAGCCATCTTATATAAATTCAGAGAATCATAATTGTAGCGCTCTTTTCCAGTAGAACAATCCCTATATGGACAGGTCTGAGCACCTGGCCCTCATCACATCTCCCTGACATGGACAGAAATGGGATATGCATGGGGCGCCTGGGTGGCTCAGTCATTAAGCATCTGCCTTTGGCTCAGGGCCTGATCCCGGAATTCTGGGATTGAGCCCCACATCGGGCTCCTCCGCAAGAAGCCTGCTTCTTCCTCTCCCACTCCCCCTGCTTGTGTTCCATCCCTTGCTGGCTGTCTCTCTCTCTCAAATAAATAAATAAAATCTTAAAAAAAAAAAAAAAGGATATGCAGAAATGATACAGTTAATGCTGAGATTAATAATAATATCCTTTGATTCAGACACCTCATATTTGCATTCAGGAAAATAAAAATAAATAGACATAAAAAATGTATCACTGGGGAATGGTAGTATAAGGAGCTCTGTGAACCTTGCCCTATGAAACAACCAGAACTAATAAAAGTGATAAAAACAAATGAACCATGAGCAAAAGATGAGTGAATTTGTTAGTAGTAATCACTTTAGGAGAAAAACAAAGCATTCCTTCAGACTGAAAGCAAGAAACACAAAAGTGTTTTAAATCTACAGGAAAAGAGATTTGAAAAAAGTAATTATTTCATTACAAAAGACAGTTTTAAAATACATTTCTTTCTTCCATTAACTGAGTTATAAAGCAACTATAAATCACAATGTGTATGTAATTATACCATTGGAATTATATCAATAGAAATACAAAATGTATATCAGTAATAGCACAAAAGGGGGAAGAGTGAATAGACCTCTACAGGATTACTATTTCTAACTCACTGGAATTAAGTGAGTATAAATCTAAGGGAGATTCTGATAAATTGAGATGTATACAGAAAGCCCTAGAGCCACCATTAAGAAAATAATTAAAAGTGTGCAAAATTATTACAGAAATTAAAACTAGAAACTATACATTTAATAAAAAAATAATGATAAAAAGAATTATATGTACTTCAAAGTAGAAACATATAGAAAACAAAAGGCAAAATGGCATGCATAAACTCACATATATCAATAATAATGTCAAATCTGAATGGATTAAATCATCCATCCAAAAGGCAGAGACTATCAGAGTGGATAAAAAACAAGATCCAAATATATGCTGCCTATAAAGGACATACTTTAAATTCAAACATAGAAGTATTTTGAAATTAACAGGAGAGAAAAGGACATATTATGCCAACAAGCATAAGAAAGATAGAGTCAGTGCTAACATTAGACAAGATAGACTTTAAGACAAAAGGGTTACTAGAGATAAGAGGGATGCTTTATGATGATAAAATGACCAGTCCATCAAAAATACATAACAATTATAAACATACATGCACCTAACAACAGAGCCCAAAATAAATGAAGCAAAATCTGACAGAGTTTGAAAAAGACACTCAATTTAACATTAATAGTTGAAGGCTTCAATGTTCATTTCAGTAATGGATAAAACTAAAAAGAAGGTTGGCAAGGAAACAGAAGACTTGAACAACAATGTACATCAACCAGACCTAACAGGTATCTCTAAAACACTCCGCGCAAAAACACCAGAATATACATTATTCTCAAGTGCTCTCAATTTTTTCATTGGGCACGGGTCAGACCACAAAATAAATCTCCATAGCTTTAAAAGGACTGACATCAAACAAAGTATTTTCTCTGACCACAATGGAATGAAATTGAAAATCAATCACAGAAAGAAATTTCACATATATTTGGAAATTAAAAAATATAACCCTAATTAACCACTTGATCACAGAAGAAATCAAAGAGAAATTAGAAAATACTTGGAGGTGGATGAGAATGCAAGCTACAATATATCAAAACTTCTAGGATTCAAATAAAGCATTCCTACAGGGAAACTGAAAGAATTTTTAAAAAAAGGTATCAAATATAAAACCTACTTCCCATCTTAAGACATTGTAAAAATGAGCAAACAGAATCCAAAGTGACCAGAAGAAAAGAAATAATATTAGAGGCAAAACTAATGAAATAGACAAAAGGAAAATGACAGAAAAAGTCAATGTTGTAAAAAGTTGGTTCTTTGAAAAGATCAATAAAACTGACACTCTTCTAGCTAGGCTGACAAAGAAAAAGGAGAGGAGATTCAAATTACTAAAATCATGACTGAATAAAGGAACACTGCAGACTTTACAAAAATTAAAAAGGATTATACGGAAATACTGTGAATAACCACATGCCAACAAATTAAATTATTTAGATGAAATGGACAGGTTTTGGCAAAGACACAAAGTACAGAAACTGATTCAAGAGAAATATAAAAGCCTAATAGAACTACAAAAACTAAAGAGATGGAATTTGTAACTTCACAACTTCCCACTGAGAAAAGCCCAGGCTCAGCTGACTTAACTGGTGAGTGCTACCAAGGAGTTTTGGAAAAAATACTAATCCTTTACAATCTCATCCAAAATGAAGCAGAGGTAACACTTCCCAAGTCATTTTATGAGGGCAGTATTACTGTGAAACCAAAATCAGGCAAATGTAAACAAGAAAAATAGAGACCAATTATTTATTATGAATATAGGCACAAGTATTCTCAACAAAACACTAACAAACAAAATCCAGCAACATATAAAAGGGATTACATACCACAGTAAAATGGGATGTATCCCAGGAACGTTACCCTGATTTAACATAGAAAACCAAATGATGTAATATACCCTATCAACAAAGGACAAAACTCACATGATTGTTTCAATAGACACATACACAAAAGCATTTGACTAAATCTAACACCTCATAATGGTAAAAGCATTTTTAAAAATCAGTAATGGAGTCTACTGCCTCAACTTGATAAAGGATATCTAAGAAAATCTCACATTATTATCATACTTAATGGTGAAAGACTAAAATGCCCAAGAGAGAAATAAGGCAAGGACATCCAGATGCTCCCTTATTTTACTTCATCTTGTACTGGAGGTTCTAGCAAGAACAGTTAGGCAAGAGAGTGAAATAGAAGGCATCCAGGCTTCAAAGGCAAAAGTAAAATTATCTCTATTTGCAGATGAAGGGTTTTGTATATAGATGACCCTAAGGAACCCACTAAAAAATTATTAGAACTTATATATCAGGTCAGTGAGGTTGCAATATCCAATATCAATATTTAAAATCAATTCTATTTCTATCAACTAGCAATGAATAATGTAAAATCAAAGTTAAGTAAATAATTCCATTTACAATGGCATCAAAATTAATATGCTTAGTATTAAATTTCATATAAAGGTGGTATGAAACATATACCCTGAAAATTATAAACTATTTTGGAAAAAAATTACAGAAGACCCAGTAAGTGGAAGAAAAACCCATGCTCATAAATCAGGGGAGCTACCACCATGAAGATCTATAGATTCATCCCAATCTCTATCAACATCTCAGATGGCATTCTTGCAGAAATGGACAACCTACTCCTAAAATTCTTAAGAAAATGCAAGAGAACGAGAATATCCAAAATCATATTGAAAAAGAATAAAGCTGGTTGTCTCATACTTTTCAATTTCAAAAGTTTCTACAAAACTACAATAATCAATACGGTGTGGTACTGACATATGTTCAACATATCTAGAATTGTTTTGAAAAATAAATCCTCATATTTATGGTCAATTTCTTGACAAAGATGACAGAACAACTGAATGGAGAAAGAACAGCACTTCCAACAAATGGCAGTAGGGCAACTAGATATCCACACGCACAGTACACGCAGCTGATCCCCTTCTTTACACCACACACAGAAATTAACTTAAAATGGATCATACACCTGATAATAAGAGTTAAAACTATAAACTCTTAGAATAAAATATTAGAGTAAATCTTTGTAACCCTAGGTTAGTCAAATCTTTTTAGATATGCCACCAAATGCATTAGCAACAAAGAAAAAATATATAAATTGGACTTCATTAAGATTAAAATCGTTTGTGCTTCAAAGAATACCATCAAGGAAATGAAAACACAGTCCACAGAATGGGATAAAACATTTGCAGAACATATATATGATGAGGGACTTGTATACAGAATATAAAAGAACACTTACCACTTAATGATAAAAAGACAAAAATTAAAATGAACAGATGAATGATATGAAAAGACATGTCTCCAAAGAAGTTACACAAATGTTTAATAACTACATGAAATGACACTCAATGTCATTAGCCATAAAACAAACACCATTCGAAATATAATGAATACCAGTTCATACCCAACAGAATGGCTATTACTTAAAAAAAAAAAAAAAAGACAGATAATAGCAACTGTTATCAAGAAATCAGAGAAATGTGGAAACATTGTAACACTTATAGATTGTTGGTGGGAATATAAAATGGTGCAGCTACTTTGGAGACAGTCTGGTAACCTCATAAGCAGTTAATCATATGGCGCCCATATAACCAACCCAGTGATCCTACTTCTAGGTACATATTCAATACAACTGAAACCAGATGTCCCCACAAAAACTTTCACATGACTGTCCATTGCAGAATTATTCCTAATAGCCAAAGAGTGGAAACAACCTAAATGTCAATGGATAAATAAACTGTTGTCTACCCATACAATGCTATTGTATCCATCTACACAAAGGAATAAAGTATTGATCCCCACTGCAACGTGAGTGACTCTTGAAAACATGCTAAGTGAACCAAGGCAGTTACAAAAGACCACGTATTTATTTATATATATATATATTTATATATATATATATATAAATAAAATTTATGTAAAATATACAGAATAGATGAATTATGAAGACAGAAAAGAGATTAGTGGTTACCTAGAGCAGGAGGGTTGGGGAGGAAGTGAGCAGAGTCTCTTCATGGGTACAGGGTTTCTTTGGGGATAATGGAAATGTCCTAAAACTGATAGTAATTATAGCTGCAAAATCCTGTAACTGTATTAAAATGATTAAATTGTACACTTCAAATAAGTTGTCTGTTACATGAGTTATATTTTAATAAAGCTATTATATTAAAATTGTTGGCATTTTTTATCATCTTTCTACAGATTGTACATTGCCAGTGAAAATGTCAAGGTCAAAACTACTAACTAAAACATCAGTGGGCAAGATAAGCCCAGCCCCTGATGAACACTGAATGGGAATGGCGCTCTCGGTCCCAGCCCACCTCTACTGGGCACTAGTCTGCTCCCTGCCCCGCCTCCATACATTGTCTCTCCCTTCCTGACCCTCACCAGCCTGTAGGCTCCAGGCTTTGCCTTGTAGCTAAAGAAATTTCAGGCTGAACAGACAAAAGAGCTTCAGTTTCTCAATATTCCCAGGAGACTTCATGAGGTTTACGCTGATGGGACCCGTTTAGGTACTAGGATCAGCCTCTCATTCTGAACCAATCGTGGCAGCAAGAAGACAAGAGAAATACATTGATTCAGTGAGGCCCACTGTCCCTGACATAACCACGGTGGTAGGAGAAACGGAGATGCACACCCACTTCACAGTCACCTGCAATCTCTCTGACCACATGGCTGACAGTAGGGAAAAGAGGGTTCAAAGAGGAAGACCGTAGTGTGGGAAGAGACCAGGAGCAGCACCAAAGTTAAGCAGGAAGTAGCCAGGCAAACGGAGTGGGAGAAAAGAAATTGAAAAATGCAGCACTCTATTTTATGCACGTCTTGGTCAGGTATGTTAACTGGTTTATGTTTTATCCTAAGAAATATTGTCTGTAAACAGTTTTAAATATGAACACGGAGTGTTCAGATTTGTAGCTCAGAAAATTTATTCTGGCTGCAGTAAGAGATCTATTCCCCATAGGGACTGGATTTCCAGCATCCCCTAGACCTTCTCAGTGCACACGACCCTCCCCAGCAGCTCTTTAAAATTCCCAAGTAATTGTGCAATAACTCATAAACTTCTGACAGCAGAGGCTCAGTTCAGGCTAAAGATCAAGAAGGGACCTTATCAGGGAGATAAAGGAGAAGCTGGTCAATTGGGGGCCACCTGCACTTCCAAAGGTTCCTTCCTGGAATACAGCATCTTTTCTCCACACAGGAAGATCAGTTCATCCATCATTTACCTACTACACTCCAGATATTCTGCAAAGTGCTGTAAGGATACAAAGATAAACAAGACACTCTCCCCCTTTTGAAGAGTGAATAGTGAGGCTGGAGAAGAGATAACTACCCTTAGGTCCATGAAACAGACCAGTGGAAACTGTCTTCCCCCTTGAACTTGTTCAGCTCTGGTTCCTAGTGTTACAGGCACACAGCAGGCATCCAGCGATCACATGCTGGCTGGCTGAGTGCAGAGAGGAACTCGGGGCAGCCATCGTGCAGACCAGCATTTCTGCTGCAGAGGTAAACAGCAGCCAGGAACTGGCAGCATTTACCTAGGTCTTTGAAAGACAGCTGAAACTTACAGCTAGAGAAGGAACTAGATGAAGAAAGCACGAGGAACTTCCAGGAGGAAGTGCCGTTGAAACCAAAGCCAAAGACAAGGTGGCAGGAAATGAAGAGAACATTTAGTAAAAAGAAAACTGTATTCTCTAAATTTGGATCGAGAGAAAGGAGTAGAGAAAGAGCTACATAAAAGAAACAATGGCTTTTTAGGAGTGGGGTGAAGGTGACAATTTGCTTCCGGGGCTACAGAGCTGAGGAGCTTAAAGGAGGAGTACAACAGTCTATTTCTGGATTTGCTTTGTGCTGGGGTGGACAGTGAGGGGCGGGGACCTGGCACTGGGAAGCCAAAACAGGGGCAATGACCTTGGCCAACCAAAAACAATCATAACCTGTAGGAACTGTATCACATTTTCATTAAACTATAGGCTGCCATCCTAACAAAATCAATAATAATTCTTATTTCCCTAAACATGCCTTACAGAAATATTTTCCTACCCAATAAATTCTGTAATGAATCACCACTACAGGTGTTTTTTTTTTTAAGTGAATGATTGAAGACTTTTTCTCCCCAAGATTTTAATGATACACTAACGAGCAAAAACAAACATACATTTTAGCAAGGACAATATCATTACTTTTTTTCCTGAAAGAATGAGTTAAAGCGTTGTCTCCTTACCGTAAATATTTGTATTTTATTTTAGGTATCTTGCTAAATATTTTAACAAATTATTCAATGCTAATTTTAAAGCTTCTACCACGTAACTCAAATAACTAGAAAGGCCATTGTCATGCTGATTCTAAGTAGGTGTCACTATTTTTAGATGAACACTTTAATCATTGTAATTGTGTTAGTAATTCTGATACTTACTGCCCGAAGCACTGACGTTGAAGACAGTTAGCCGGGCCTTCTGGGTCTAGCCTGGTGGTAGAAAGAAAAAAAGAAAAATAACTGAGAGCTGATTCCTAAGAAAAGTCAGAGACTTGCTCATTATGTATTGAACATAGTAGAATGCCTCAGATATATTTCAAATTAAACAGTCACAGCAGTGGGTTTTGTAAGGGGCTGGTACTCTTAGGAAATGCTCTGAATTCCTTATGGAACAGGGAATATATCTTGTTCCCTAAAACAAAAAAGATGTCTCCAGGCATCATTAGAAATTGCTAATTATTTTTGAAAAACAAGAAGCCTGAGGGTGATCCAAACAGCACCAGGCAAACCCGAAAGCCATCAGGGAAGGGTTCATGTTCACTGTGGCTCCCCAGCCCTGCGTGGTGTTTCTTAAGGAGAGCTGTGGGATGACTGCCTCGCAACAGTCACGGGACAATTCCATAGGAATGAAGATATCTGAACTGAATCTCAGATCTTTACAGTCAGTATCCATGAGCCAGGGGTCCCTAGAATCTGCATTTTAAAAAGCTCTCCAATTTTCTAAAACCAAGGTTTCAGAATTCCTTCACAAATGCCAGTAATTGCCATTGTTAAAAAACAAAACTAAACAAAATAACACACCACACACAAAAAAAGCACCACTATTTTAAAAATGTTTTCCAAGCTACTTTATTTAGGGGGGGGCACATTCAGGGGGATCTTACGTGAGGACAAATAAAGATTAGAGAGACAAGTCTATGCAGTTCCCAGATCTTTGAGTTAGCACCCCTAGGCTCCCCTGCAACGAAAGTGGCAGCAGAAGGGTTTCCT
Source organism: Ursus americanus (assembly GCF_024610735.1). NCBI lineage: Eukaryota > Metazoa > Chordata > Mammalia > Carnivora > Ursidae > Ursus > Ursus americanus. Next base: position 61,445,684 of record NC_142142.1, read on the forward strand.
GTTAATTCCATCTCAGACTGTTTTATCTCTGACAGTAGTGTCATCTGTATTACTTGCTTCTTCCCCACATAAGACAGAGGGTTTCAAGGGTAACGCTGTGTGTATGCATTATAACGCTCCGCCCGCCAGGCACAGCCCCTGGCTAGCTGAGCGCCCAATTCCTATTAGGTGGACAAATGCCTGCTGTCTCCATAAAGCTCCTATTTTAGAAAGAGTCTTTCACTTCAATTGTAGTGCATTTTGTGAAAAGAAAGACCACCCAGATGAGAACAAGCAACAGCTATGTTTTCTGACTGTAACAGATTATAAAGGAGCCAGTCACCATGATTGCATTTGGGCAGATACTCACAGGCAGGCATGGGAGAGCGGGTAAAGGACAGGGCTTCAGGTGCGCGCTGCCTGGAGGGTGCTGGGCTGGGGAAACTGGGGGGGCTGGCCAGAGCCCGCACCCCGTGTGATCGGGCTGGAAGGTATATTTGGCTTTTGGCAGTTGGTCCAGAGTTGGAAGCAGAGGCAAGAATTAGAGAAGCTGCCAGTTATTAAGCAAGCCCTTCCCGCTCTGAACTAATTACTGTCGGGGGTCACTGTTTGGTTTCCTGGCCTGGTCACTAGAGGGTCCCAGGCTTAAGAAAGTTACAGTTTAACTTGTAGATTTCTTTCTTTCCTTCCTTCCTTCCTTTTTTTTTTTTTTTTTTGAAGATGAAATAATCTCTCAGTGGTGGGACAAATGGTCCCCAAATTTTTATTTCCCCTGTGAACATGAACTGGTTTTGTCTCTAATGCAGTGACCTCAATATAAAATTATCTCTAAGTAATGACTTTACACATGTTCTTTGAACCAGTTAAAACACCCTCCTGGTTCCTTCATTAATTAATGATTACAATAGTTTTTGGTATGTGTATGTTGTATATGTTTATGAATCATGCTTTTAATCTTTTGAAAAGTATATTTGTAACAGAGATGTGTTCAATACACCATTTGGCGTGCTTTAAGTTTTTCCACTATTTATTCCCTACAGGTCTTCACCCAGCACCTTGCACGTAATATGTGTCCAATACATGTTTGATGAATTAATAAGAATGGCTAAGAGTTGCCCCACACATACACTTCCTTCATTCCTTTTTAATCACAGGAGTAGAATCTTATAATCTTTAATAAAAAATAATATTTGGGTAGTTCTTTTTTCATGAAGTAGTTAATATTTGGCTTACTAAATAAGCTAATTAAAATGTGGAAATAAAGTGTATTTATTTGCTTATCTATCGGCAAGAAGTAACCTGCATTTTTTAATGAAAAACGAGGAGTACACAAATAAGTCAGCATTGCAATGAAAAAGGTGATCGCCACTCTCAAAGGTCCACACTGCCAGGTGGAATTTCTCAGAATAGGTATCTTTATAGACTCCAAGCCCAGAATGTGGCCTGAAATAAATGGCACTTGAAATGGATTTAGTTTCTCATCACAACATAAACAATTTCAGAGTGAAGTTTCCTACATCCAAGCAAGGAAGTTCTTCAGCCACTTGATGGAAACCAATCCACGGGCTAGCCAAGAAACGCAGTGGGCTTTAAGCAGAAAAACATGAGAAAATAAATAAGCCACAGAGACACTGAATGAGGAACAATGACAGACAGAACTTTGAGCTTTGAAACAAACATATAATTTTCAGAAAGTAAATATATTTGTGAAGTAGTTCTATTCAAAAGAAAAGCAGTTTCATATAAATCACAGCAGCAGTATAGAAAAAGGATGATACATAAGTCCCAGTAGCTTTCTCTAGAGAATGAAGAGCCGTATTAACTCTAAAAAAATCAATCAACGTAATTCACCCTATTAAGAGAATAAAGGAGAAAAACTATATGATCATCCTAATAGGTGCAAAAAAGCATTTGACAAAATTCAATACCTATTCCCAAAAACAACTTTGCACAGATGGGAATAAATGGAACTTCTACAATCTGATAAAAGGCATCATAAGAAAAACCTACAGTTAACACCACACTTAATAGTGAAATATTGAACTCTCTCCCGATAAGATGAGAAGCAAGTCAAGGATCCTCACTATTACTACTTCTATTCAACACTGTACCGCAGGTTTGCTTATGTAAAAATGCCTAAGGCATCTAAAAACACCTATGAGACCTCGTAAATGGATTCAGCAAGGTCATAAGCATAATACATGGTTAACAGATAAAAACCTACTTTTTAAACATATATTAGCAGCAAAGATTTCAAAAATTAAAATACAGTTTAAAAATCCATTTACAATAGCATCAGGAGACACGAGTCATTGACATTTTTATTCACCAGTGATTATGGGAATTCTGTTTTGATGGTCTACATGCATGCTCTATTTTGGACAGTATTTCACACACAGTCTGATTTAATCTTCAAAACAGCTTTTGAGGTAGATTTTTTTTTTCTATATTACTTGTCCAAATGACACAGCTAGAAAGAGACAGAGACAGAGTAAAAATATGTACTGAGGTACTCTAAGCTCACCTTGTTTCTACTATATGTACCTCAGGGAAAGTCAAATATTATTATGTTATTAGCCCATTAATATTCTGATAGGTCATTTTCCCACAGATATAGATAGACCAAAAGTAGTTTTGGAGAAGTGTGTGCATTTTACTTTAATTTTTGAAGATTCTATTTATTTTAAGTAATCTCTACAACTAGCATGGCGCTCAAACTCACAACCCCGAGATCAAGAGTCACGCGTTCTACCCACTGAGCCAGCCAGGTGCCCCAAATTCTTTGTGAAGTACTTTTATTCATTATAAATAAATGTTATAGGAAAAGTGAGACTGATTCACATAGGGAAAAAGCAAAACAAATTTTAAAAGAAGAAATTGGTACTAATAGAAATAAAAATTGGTGTCCCAATATGGGAGAAAAAGAAATACACTTCAATATACTTAGTTTTTTTAATGTCTTAAAGTATTAAAAGTATCAACCCACGTGGAATTAAAATGAAACACTAAAATATGCAGACATTAAAAGAACTATATTGCTATCTTGGCAGTCCTTCCTACTGCTTTGGTGACTTCTGGAAGAACTCACATGGCTCAACATAAAGTTATTCTCATGGCTAAGATTTATTACAGGAAAGCACAAAGGGCAAGAACAGCAGGGAAAAAATAGACACAGGTGAAGGCTAGAAAGGACACTTAAAGAATTTCTTGTCCTTTTGCATGGCTTGCACAAAAATATCTTATATCTTCAACTGTGAACTACAAGGACACATAAGAGAAGTTCTTGCCGGGAACTTCTTCAAAGGTGGTTGGTCATCAACCTACGCATTGCCAGCCAGGTGTGGACCCCAAACTTGGCACCAGGTGTGCTTCACAAACCTTCATGTTAACTTTCAACATGCCCACAAACTCTTTCATCTTGACCCACTGCTTCCCTCTGTGCAGAACAGTATCACTACCCAGGAACTACGTGAACATTCCCGCAGTTTGCTTCTCCGAGTCTGATAAGGGGTCATCACCAGGGCTATAGAAAGAAGTGAAAACGAAATGAAACAGATCTATTACATTAATTACCTCCTTGAAACTGCATGAGGTCATCTATAGGAAGTATGTTGACAGGACTTCTGCTTGGAATACTGATAAAGGCCTCTCTTGAAGGGTAAGAAAGTGTCAGCAAAGGACAGATCAGGCTAATAGAATAGCCTGACCAAGATTCTAAGGTCAAGAGATAACTTTTACTGAGCAGCATTCTAAGCAATAACTAACCTTCTGTCTATGATAGGACTGTCTCTACCAGGGGTGAAGATCCTGGGGTACAGTCTGGGGTCATGAACGAGCACTGCCTAAAAGTCTGAGTTCCTCCTAATTGTGCTTTTTTGCATAGTTTCCTAACATTGATATAGATAGATAGATAAATAGATGGACAGATAGACAAATAAACAGACTATGGGAGCTACTTTTTGAACTGATAAAAATATGTAAGAGATGTGTGTCCCCTAAATATTAAAAAAAGTTTACACCTGTATCTGATGCACCCTTATGTACCCTGCTTTAGCTCAATAGTCACTTAATATTTATTTTGGTGTACTGCTGCGGTCTGAGCATGTTAATAGACTGATACACATAAAATATTTTTTTCCCAAGTATCATTTTGGTTCTGTACATGAAAACGTAAACAGCCTTTAAAATCTTTATTATTATTACCAAAAAGGACATCTGTCATATGCTCCATAAATATGGATTCAGTTCATATTGTAGTCAGTGCCATGATCAAAACACCACCATTTTGGGAAAAGGAAACAAAGTTCCACTGCAGACTTAATGAGCAACAGCTGCAGAGAACAGAGTCTACAACTGTATCTAAGCGGAGTGAAAACACAGGTGGACTCAGACTCTATGAAAGGTTTGCTGCTAAAAACAAAACTGAGAAGAAAACATGAGATATTGTATTTAACAATTAAAGAAGTATTAAAGGAAGTGTCATTATATATGTTATTTACTTAGTGTATATGAATTTAGCATTACAGAAGTATAATCAATCCAAATTGACTTCCTGAGTTAATATGACTTTATTCATTTGTTATAATCTAGAGAGAGATGATGGTATTATTTCATATTATATGTAGGAACTTACACACACAAAAATAGCTCTTATTTCAAGTAGTTTATATATTTTGATGAGTAAAGATAATATAAAATAATGAAGAAACAAAATAAAAAGAAAACAAAAATGCCTAAATCCCTTTTAAATATCTGAAATGAAAAGAGCTACTATGAAATTAGAGTTATAAAAATATGAACACAATATATAGAAAAATTAATCCCTGAAATTCAGAAGTGGACATTGTAAGTATATACAAAGATGGCATGCAACTTTAAAATTTTTGTCATCAGTGTCAAATCAGGAGAAAAATATGGATTTTATTTTTCCATTTAAAATGAAAATAGTTTGGTTGAGTGGAATTGGGGGAAATAATTATACCTCTTTTTCTTTTTTCTTAAAAGCAGGAATGTCAATGAAAAAACTGGTAAAAGACAAAAGTTAATATTCAGGAATATTTTTAAAATAGATATTCTGGTTATAAAAGGAGTAAAAACACAGCACAGGGAATGTGGTCAATAATACTGATATAACTTTGTATGGAGACATACTTACTATGGTATTTTGTAATGTATGCAAACGTGAAATCACTATGTTGTACACTGGAAACTAATGTAATACTGTATGTCAACTACACTTCCATTAAAAATTTCCAAGAAATAAAGAAAAAATGCAAAGCATACTTCTCATCCACCCTTGAAACTTTACCAATTGACACTCCTCTATGTTCTCTGAGGATCTCGTGTAACTAGTAACCATCTTATGTGCAGGAAATAAATGTTTATTGTTTTATGTGTCTTCTTCCCCCCCAACTAATCCCTTTAAGCATTTGAAAATATTGTGGCATGAAATAAATTTTGTAAAATATTTCTACAAGTAAAAGTATAAAAGAATAAGGAAAAAAGAGAGAGAGAAGCAACTTTCTAGTTCTGAACCTGGAAGTTTGTTTTGACTGCATTGTTCAAGGAGTTGCTCTTAGGTGGTTTTTTACCTTTGCTGTGTGGAGACATGACTAGTGGACCACCAAGAGGGAATTCTGAGGGAAACCAATCTTGGGAAGATTAGCAGAGGTGGAGGACCCAACTATCAAGAATGAGAACCAATACAACGGAGGTACAAACTACCCCAGGACAATATTTACAGAAAGGGCAGTGAACAATGACAAATGCCACATAGGTGGGTAGGGAAGACAAAGATGTTTGATTTGGAGTTTACGTGATTATTGATGGCTTTGGTGGAAACATCTTTATTGAAAGGCAAATTAGGATAGATTTTTCTATTATCTATTACTGCCTAACAAACTACCTACACTAAAGCTTAGTAGCTTAAATCAACCACTTTATTTTTTTTTTTTCATTATCTTGTGGAACAGGAATTCAGAAAAGATTCAGTGGGTAGTTGACTCCGATACACTCATAAGGCATCAGCTCGGGAGCCTAAGTCAGGAGGATCAGCTCCTAAGAGGGCTTTACCACTCACATGCCTGATACTGTAGTGCTCTCTGATCTCTCCTCTCATACCCTCACCACTTGCACCCCTCATTGAATATAGCTCTGCATTTTCTAGCACCTTCTCATAGCACAGTGATCTCAAGGCAGCTATACTTCTTACATAGAGGATTGCTACCAAAAGACAGAAAAGCAGAAGCTCACAGGCCAGTTAAGGGCTATGCCTGGAATTGGCACAAAGTCACTTCTGCCATATTCTATTTGTCAAAGCCATACACAGTTTGATGGTGTTCAAATGGCCAAATACACTGGGTAGTGACATAGGATGGAGGAGTTGCAAGGTCACACTGAGGAAGCATATACTGTACTGAGGTCATCTTTAGAAAATACAGTTGGCCACAGAAGTAAGGAAATTCTAAGCACTACTAGGATGATGAGGAAAGTTCAGTGTGTTTGGTAAACACTGAGTGGCTTACAGTAGTTTCAGCAGAAGATATATTTAAGGGACTGGAAGGCGAGTAGATAGACCTCATAACATGAGACCAGAGAGTTGAAGGAAGACCAAGATATATGTAACTCAACAGGCTAGCTATTTTTAGTTGTGAAGTAATATAGTCAAACTTGTAACTCCCTTGATATATATATATATATATATATATATATATATATATATATATATATATATATATTTTTTTTTTTTTTTTTTTTTTTTTTTTTTTTCCAGTTGACAGGTTATTGACCTGAGTCAATGAAAGCAGTATGGAGAGACTGAAGTGAGAGGCCAGTTTGGAGGCTATTATGGTAAACCACATAGAGGAGCAGTTTGAATTAAAATTTAAGCAATAGAAATAGGAAAGAGGAACTGACTGAAAAGATGATTCAGATGTAGACAACATCAGAGTAAATGTGGAAGGGAAGCCCACAGAAAATGTCACTGAGATTTTCTGGCTCTAGGCAAGACTGAAAAAATCATTAAAATTTTTTTTTTCCCTCAGAAATCTACTGAAAAGATATTGTAGAAGTTTTTCAAAAGACTTCATTTAGGCTTACGTAATCTCCATAGTAACTGCTGAATATCTGAATATTGTTGAATAACTGTTCTACAGTACTGAGCACCAGAAAAGGGTCATAGTTGGAAGACAGAGGGATCCTTTTCTCATGGAGAAGGACCTCTGTGTCCTCAAGGTAGAGAAGACAAAACTTCTCTGTGGGACTTTCTTCTGCTCTACTGTGTGAACCTCTGGAAGATGGAAGGGAAGTTGGGAAAGACAAGGGGGCCTCTATGGCAGCAGGGACACAGAACGTATGACTTCACAATGTCCCTTATAACCATTATCTATTTTTTAAAGATTTTATTTATTTATTTTTAGGGGGTAGGGAGAGGGGAAGAAGGAGAGGGAGACAGTCCCAAGCCGACTCCCTGCTGAGCACAGAGCCCGACACACAATTTGATCCCACGACCCTGAGATCATGACCTGAGCCAAAATCAAGAGTCAGATGCTTAACCAACTGAACCACCCAGATGCCCGCCATTATCTTCTTCTTCTTTTTTTAAATCATCATTTAGCTTCTTCTTAGCACCTGCTGTTATATATACTTTTCTTAAAAGATGATAAGGACTTCTAGGAAGATGGCAGAAGAGGAGGGTCCTGACCTCACCTCCTCCCATGGACACACTGAGATAACAGCTACATTTATACAACTAACTCTGAAAACAACCCGAAGGCTGACAAAGCAGACTTGCCACAATTAATGCTGGAGAGGAGGCCATATCAAAATGCGGAGAAGAGGCAGAGAATAAACTCCTGGCGAGACTGACCACAAAAGGGAGGGATACCACAAGCACAGAGAAGTGAGAAAATCAGACCCCACCCCAGGCACAGAGGACCAGCACTGGAAAGATGAGTCCCCATGACCTCTGGCTTGGAAACCACTAGGGCTTAATTTCACAAATTTTTATACTCAGCACTTAACTCCGGGTGTTTTAAAAATCAGCAAGCTTAGCTCCAGGGAAGCAGAGAGTGAAAGGAAACTAAAGCCTCCATCTTTAAAGAGCAAGCATAACAAAGAGCCTGGCCAAGAGACAGAATAGAAGCAGCAGTTTGAAAAGCACCTGGTGCCTGCATGAAGATTTATTAACTAACCTCAGAACATGCATTGGAGAGGCAAGGATCCGTGGGAGACTTCTCCAAGAACAAAAGTGCTGGCGGGCACCATTTCTCTTCTGCCCATTACCTGGATAACCAGACACATGTGGGCAACAGTGTAAACACTCCCTATCTTGTTCTGCCTTTTTAAGAAATACATATTTTATTTATTTGAGAGAGAGAGAGAGAGAGGAGAGCACAAGCGGGGCAGGGGAGGGCCAGAGGGAAAGGGAGAAACAAACTCCCTCCTGAGCAGAGAGCCTGATGCCAGGCTTGATCCCAGAACCCTGGGATCAGGACCTGAGCCAAAGGGAGATGCTTAACTAACTGAGCCACTGAGGTGGCCTGCTAGCACTGCCTTTGCCTAAATATCCACTCCATCCAACCTGCCCCACTTGGCAGGTATCCCTCCAATGCAGCTTCTTTTCCAACACACTATACAAACTATCCCTGCAGAGGTCACTGCCACTCCAAAGTGACTCCTGTCCTGGGGAGAAGGGAAGACAACAAGACACAATAGTGCACCTGCAGTTGAACAAGCAAACTTTATGGCTGGCAGTGCAGAGACAGCACCCTGATCAGTGTGACAGCAGCCCTGAGAGACAGACAGGGGGCAGACATCAGATCTGACTGTCAGTCCTGCCCACCAACAAAAACCTCTCAGAGGGCAGCACAGGGAGAGTGACCTGCAGTTCAGTGTGACTACAGCCCCAGCAGCCAGACCAAAGGCAGGCATCTGGTCTGGTTGCTGACACCACCCAATTAGAAGGTCATCATGGCCCAAGACAGGACCCTTAATAGGGCAGGGACCAAACCCTGCCTGGTGCCTCCACAACAGGAAAAGTGGGCCATTGTAGCCAAAAGGACTGAAGGCAAATATGGCTCTGTCACAGTATGACACAGGCACCCCACATAGGAGACATCCCTGGAGCTCCTGGTTCTGGTGATTAAGGAGCACTGCACTATAGGTCACCACAAGACCTCTTCTTCATAATGCCACTACTGGATCAGGACCACAGTTGACTTTCCTAACACATAAAAAAGCAAGAACAGACAGTTGATAAAATGAGAGATAGAGGAATATGTCCCAAATAAAAGAATATGTCAAAAAAACAGTAGAGGACCTAAATGAAAAAGAGATAAGCAATATGCCTGATAAAGATTTCAAAGTAATGGTAATAAAGATATTCATTGGACATGAGAAAAGAGTAGAAGATCTCAGTGACATCTTCAAAAAAGAGAGAAAATTTTTAAAAAATTTTAAAAGAGAGGACAAACTCAATAACTAAAACAAAGAAATACCTAATTGAATCAGTAACAGATTAGAGGATGCAGAAGAAAAATTCAGTGATCTAAAGGACAGGATAGCAGAAAGCAAATAAGAAGAACAGCAAAAAGAAAAAAAAGGAATAAGAAATGAGACTAGGTTAATGGAACTCAATGATATCATCAAGCATACTAACATTTCCGTTATAGGGATCCCAGAGGGAGAAGAGAGGGAGAAAGGGGCAGAAAATTTATTCAAAAAAATAACAGCTGAAAACATCCTTTATCTGGGGTAAGAAAACGGAAGTCCAGATCTAGGAAGCAGAGAAAGCCCCCAACAAAATTAATGCAAGGCGGTTCACACCAAAACACATCACTAAAATGTCAAAAAGTAGTGAAAGAATTTTTAAAGTGTTAGAGAAAATAAAATAGTCACATACAAGGGAAACCTCATAAGGTGTTCAGCTGAGTTTTCAGCAGACACTTTGCAGGCCAGAAGAGTGGCAAGGTACATTCATAGTGCTGAAAGGAAGAGAAACAAAACAAAAAACCCAAACACTTGCAACCAAAACTACTGTAAATGTCAAGGTTATCATTTAGAATAGAAGGCTAGATAGAGTTTCACAGACAAACAATAGTTAAAGAAGTTCATCACCACTTACACAGCCTTATAAGAATTGTGAAATGGAATTGAGTATAAACAAAAGGCCGTAACTGGGAATGAGAAAATTAGCAAAGGAAAAAATTTCACAGGATAAGTGCAGAAATATAATAAAAGTAGTAAATTAATCCCTTACAAAACCAGTACGTGGGTTAGTGCACAAAAGCAGTAAAACCAATTATATCTATAAAAAGCAATCAAAGGAGTTATGAAATAAAAGGATCTAAGGTATGATATCATATACATAAAAGGAGGGGGAGAGTAAAAATTTTGTGATTTTAGAATAGGGTCAAACTTAATTGACTATCAGTTTAATACATGTTGTTATACATAGAAGATGACATATATGAACCTAAAGGTAAACACCAATCAAACACCTACAGTGGATATACAAATGCACACACAAAAGAAAGGAATCCAAGCATAACAGTAAAGAAAGCAATCAAACCACAAGGGGAAAGAGTGAGAGAAAAAGAAAGGAACAGAAAAGAACTACAAAAAAAAAAAAAAAAAGTAAAAAAGTAAAACAAGTAGTAAAATTACAATAAGAAAATACAAAAAGAAAAATACCTACACCAATAAGAAAGAAAATTATATTAAATGTAAATGGGCTAACTGCTCCAATAAAAAGACAGTGAGTGACTAAATGGAGAAAAAAGCAAAACCCATCTATATGGTGCTATAGAAGACTCACATCAGACCTAAAGGCACATGTAGATTTAAAAGTAAGGGAATGGAAAAAAAACATTTATCATGCACATGGAGGAAAAAAGAAAGCTGGGGTAGCAATACTTACATCAGACAAAGACTTTAATACAAAGATTGTAACAAGACACAAAGGTCACTACATGATAAAGGGGTCAATCCAGCAAAAGGATATAACAACTGTAAATATCTATGCACCCAATACAGAAGCACCAAAATATATAAAGCAAATATTAGCAAACATAAAAGGAGAAATTGGCAGTAATACAATAATAGTATGGCACTTTAACCTCTCACTTAATCAATGGAGACCTAGACAGAAAATCAACAAGGCAATAGTGGCTTTGAATGACACATTAGACCAGACAGATCTAAAAGATATATGCAGAACATCTCACCCAAAAAGTGAGGATTGACATTATTTTCAAGTACACATGGAACATTCTCCAGGTAGATCACATGTTGGGTCACAAAGCAAGTCTCAATAGATTCAAAAAGACTGAAATCATATCATGTATCTTTTCCAGCCACAATGGTATGAAACTAGATATCAATCATAAGAAAAAACCTGGAAAGAAACACAAATAATAGAGGCTAAATAACATCCTACTAAAAAAGGAACGGGTCAACCAAGATATCAAAGAGGAAACCATAAAATACATGAATACAAATGAAAATAAAAACACAATGGGCTAAAGTCTTTGGAATATAGCAAAAGTTGTTCTAAGAAGGAAGTTTATAGCAATACAGACCTACCACGACAAGAAAAAAAAAAAATCTCAAATAAACAACCTAAACTTACAACTAAAGGAGCTATAACAAGAGCAACAGACAGTGCCCAAAGCCAGCAGAGGAAAGGAAATAATATATATTAGAGTAGAAATAAATGAAACAGAGACTAAAAAGAAAAGAAAAGGAAAACAAAACAAAAGAAAGCAAAAGAAAAGAAAAGATCAATGAAACTAGAAGCTGGTTCTTTGAAAAGATAAAGAAAATTGATAAACCTTCAGCCATAGTCATCAAAGAAAAAAAAGGAGAGAAAGGCATAAAATAAAATCAGAAATGAAGGAGGAGAAATAACAAACAACATCACAGAAATACAAAAGATTACAAGAGAATATTATGAAAAAAACAATGCCAACAAATTGGACAAATCTAGAAGAAATGGATAAACTCCTAGAAACATATAACTTTCCAAAACTGAATCAAAAAGAAATAAAAAAAAATTGAACTGATGATTAGCAATAAAATTGAATCTGTAATCAAAAAACTCCTAACAAAGAAAAGTCCAAGACTAGATAGTGTCACAGGTGAATTCTACCAAACATTTAGAGAGGAGTTAATACCTGTTTTTCCCAAACTATTCCAAAGAACAGAAGAGGAAGGAAAGCTTCCAAATTCATTTTAGAAAGCCAGCATTACCCTGCTACCAAACCAAAGAAACTAAAAAAAAAAAAAAAAGAAAAAAAAAGAAAAAGAAAGAAAAGAAAGCTACAGGCCAGTATCTCTGATAAACATAGATGTGAAAATCCTCTAAAATAGTAATAAATCAAATCCAATAATACATTAAAAAATCATCTGCCACAATCAAGTGGGATTTATTCCACAAATGTAAGAGTGGTTAAATATTCACAAATCATTCAATGTGATACATCACATCAACAAGAGAAAGGATAAGAACTTTTTGATCATCTCAATAGATGCAGAAAAAGAATTTGACAAATACAACATCTATTCATGATAAATACTTTCAACAAAGTAGGTTTACAGGGAACATACCTCAACATAATAAAGGCCATATATTGAAAACCCAACGCTAACATCATACATTTTCAAAGGTAAAAAAAAATAACTTTTCCTCTAAGAACAAGAATAAGATGTCCACTCTGACCACTTTCATTTAACACAGTACTGGAAGTCCTAGCTGCAGCAATCAGACAAGAAAAAGAAATACAAGTCACATCAACTGGTAAGAAAGAAGTAAAATTTCACTATTTGTGGATGACATGATACTATATAGAGAAAATCCTAAAGACTCCACCAAAAAACTACTAGAACTGATAAATGAATTCAGTAAAATGTAGGATATAAAATTAATATAGAGAAATATGTGGCATTTCTACAGGTATTTGAAATAGCAATTAAGAAAAAAATTGCATTTACAAATTCACCAAAAAGTATAAAATACCTCAGAATAAACGTATCCAAGGAGGTGAAAAACCTGTATTCCAAAACTATAAGACATCAATGAGAGATATTGAAGATCACACAAAGAAATGGAAAGATATTTCAAGCTCAGGAACTGAAAGAACCAATATTCTTAAAATATCCATAATACTCAAAGCCATGTACAGATTTAATGCAATCCCTATCAAAACACTAACAGCATTTTTCACAGAACTAAAACAAACAATCCTAAAATTTGTATGAAACCACAAAAGACCCCGAATAGCAAAACCAATCTTGAAAAAGAAGAAAAAAGCTGGAAGCATCACAATCCCAGATTTCAAGATATACTTGAAATTACCACAGTAATTAAAACAGTAATGGTAGCAGCACAAAAACAGCCACAGAGATCAACAGAAAGGAATAGAGAGCCCAGAGATAAACCCATGCTTATGTGGTAAATTAATCTTTGACAAAGGATACAGGAATACATGCTGCAGAAAAGACAATCTCTTCAACAAATGATGCTGGGAAAACTGGACACCTCCATAAAAAAGAATGAAACTTAACCACTTTCTTACACCATACACAAAAATAAACTCAAAATGGATTGTTTTCCTATTTGGGGTATTAACCTCTTATCAGATATGAGCACTGAAAAATGTATACAATTGTTAAATCATTATATTGTATACCTGAAGCTAACATAGCAGTGTATGCTATATTATATAACTTATGTAAGTATATTATACATAGTTAATTTTTTAATTTCAGAAAAGATGACATATAGGGAAAATATAAATGCATCTACCATTTTTTATTAATATTTAATTATAAACATACAATATTAGAATAAATCATATAAAATATAGTATATAATATAAATAATGTATATTATATAATACATTTAACATTTGTTAATATTTAACAATTATAATTATGTTATATGATATATATTTACATATGTATATAAATATAAAAATATGGGGACAGGGCACAGAATGGTCCCTATCGAGTAAAATCTTACTTCAAACACTCTCTTATGCATAGCATCAATATTTAATTACATATTTATGTAATTATGTGTCAGTTTTCATTTAATTTTATTAGTTGGTTTACAACTATGCATCCCTTATAATTTTCTATATTTCAACTGATAGCAACATTGCTGATCTTAATATAAAACAGTAAAAATCCAGTCTTCTATGACTTACAAAGTTTATGTATAATATAATGTAAAATACTAATATATATTATATATTAACATGTAATAAATTTATATTCATAATATATAATACAATGTGAGTTTTATACTATTAATGTTATATATTAAAATAGATATTTATATATTACATATAATTATATTAGCATACATAATTTAATATATAAAATTATATCATGTTATCCAATGTTATAAATATATTACATATCATACAGTACTATGTTATATAGTATTATATAAATATACATAAATAAATGCATATATGTATTATATATGTATATTGATAGATAATTCTTTTGTCTTGCCACTAGCTGGCAAGGTGCTTGGCCTATAGTGGAGCCCCACATGGGGCTGGATCCCAGGACCCCAGGATCAGGGCCTGAGCCAAAGACTTAACCGACTGAGCCACTGAGGTGCCCCTAGCTTCTACTTTAAAATTAGAACTCTTCTTGGGGTAATAAGTCTCCAAATTGGCTACCAAAATTACAAAAATATGTTTTTTATGTAAAATTTCTATTTTAATTTGCTTTAAAGTTAAACCAGTTGTTTCAGCAGCAAAGGGTGATAATGGAGCCTTCTTCTGAGTCTATTATGATGTAGCCTTGTTTAAATTCTGTTCTAACTTCAATGTTTTTCAAAAGTACAGAAGGTAAAAGGAATCTAACTCCTTTGAGAAAGTTGGGCGGTAATTCCTCCAAACCCTGGAATCAAAGGGAATGTTCCCTCTGTCCCTCCCACTAACTCAGCCCTGCTTCCAGCTTCTGCCCAGTGATCCCTTAGGCCATACGCATGAGGAGTAACACCATCTTTGCAGCACTCCTTAGCCCATGAAAATTCTACTCTAGGCTTTCATTAAGCTTGTGGGAGTTGCAGGATGAAATTACCTTGTTGTGATGAGCACTGGGTATTAATACACAACTAATGAATCATTGAACACTACATCAAAAGCTAATGATGTACTATACAGTGGTTTAACTAAACATAATTTAAAAAAGCAATCACCTTTATTTTCTCCCACACATCATTCAAATCGACTCTGTAGGGCTAAGGTAGGTCTGGTTTCTCTGGGACCCTCTGGACATTAAAAAGTTCTCCAGTCACATTTTGTTCTAATCATAGTCTCGTTTTAGCTACTGAAATATCTGGTCTTATGGGGTAACCATGAGGTTTTTGGATCCTTTATCACTAGGGATCTCTCATCTTTCCTTAAAACACTCAGCGCTTTCCCCTCGTGTGTCAATTAGGGCTTTTCATTCATTTGCGGTGCTCCTGGCTCCTGGAAGTCCAGCCTGAGACTCTCCCTGTGGTCCCATTAACTCAGCGGCCCTGTCTATTCTCGGAAGCATCCTCCCTGGAACCATGTGTTCTCTGCTTCAGCTTGTGGCTGTGAGTATCTAGACTTGCCCTCGATCATGACTTGACCTTCATCACCACCTAGAAATCCCATTTGCCTTGCTCTTCCTTTGAATTCCCTGCTTCCTGGGTTCCAGGAAGCTGATGTCCTGTGTTGAGGGGCACATATCTCTCTGAGAAAGAATGCATCACCCTTCTGTAAACTGTTGGCTCCAAAGAATTTATATACCATGCACACAGGAAACATTCATTTCTTTCTGCTTCTACTGAATTGTGAATCAGCCTCGGTATAAGCTTCTACATTTGGAAACCTGGCCCTAATCTTGCTCCTGGCTATTTGATTTTTGAGAAATTTGCTATGAGTTGTTTGTGTGAGTGATTATTATATCCTGGAAGTTTTTATAATCTTTTTATCCCTACATGATATTCTGAAATTTTATCACGTGCCTTGATGTAGATCCTTCTTCAAATACCATGCTAGACACTTGGTAGCATTTTCAATTTGGAAACTCATATTCTGGATAATTTTATTTCAGTTTTAAAAATTTCCCCCCCCTCCTATACCTCCTTTCTTTTCTTTGTGGGTCTGCTCTTGGCCAGATAGGAAATCCCCTAGATTGGCACTCTGGTCTCTTACTTCCTCTGATTCTCTCTTTGTTTACTTTGTATCCTAGAGAGCCTTGTTGCTCTGAGTGCCTGGGGACTGACATCATCAGCATCACAATCGAAGCCCAACCCCAGAAACACTGAATCAGAACCTGTATTCTGTCAGACCCTCCGAGTGATTTGTGTGTGCACTAAAGTGTAAGAAGCATGCTCGAGTTTCACGGGGAATTCACGCTTCACTCATTATGCTGAACTTCTACATTTCTGTTGTCACAGTTTATCTCCATTTTCCTTTTTGTTTTGTAGACATTCCTCTTTACAAGAGCATTCTTTCTTTGTTTTATGAAAAAAATGTCTATTTTATCTCTGATGATATAATTATACATTGCGAAGCTTTGTGGAGATTTTGTTTTTGTTTTTTGTTTTTCTATTTCCACCAGGCTTATAAGCCTGCATATTGTCAGCATTCTGGTGAATTTTGGGAAGAGAGAGCTGAAGGTCAATCATCAATTCAGAAGGTCAATCATCAATTCAGAATACGGATTTTTTTAAAAGATTTTATTTATTTATTTGAGGGAGAGACGGAGGGGGAGAGAGGAGGAGTGGGGTGAGGAGCAGAGGGAGAAGCAGGCTCCCTGCTGAGCAGAGAGCTTGATGTGGGGTTTGATCGTGGAACTCTGGGATGACAACCTGAGCTAAAGGCAGACACCTAACAGAATGAGCCACCCAGGCATCTCCACGAATACAGATATTTTTAAAGATTTTATTTACTTATTTGAGAGAGAGAGAGAGCCAGAGAGAGAATCAGACATCCCCCTGAACAAGGAGCCCAATAATGCAGGACTCGATCCCGGGACCCTGAGATCATGACCTGAGCGGAAGGCAGTTGTTTAATCTACTGAGCCACCCAGGTGCCCCCAGAATACAGATTTTACTTAAGCCTCTTTGTACTCGGTAAGAGTGGAAGCCCCTTGTCAGTGCGCCTGGTGTCTCTGAGCTCAGAGCCCATTGCTTGAAAATGCACAGAGACTAGATCCCCCCTCTGTGTTGCAGGGGAGGGGAGAGAGGGGACATGGCTGGCTAGCATGTGATGTCTGCTTTCCATGCCCCATGTACCACTGTCTCTGTGTTTACTATCATCTGACATCTTCACTTTGGGAGGTACGATGCATCCATTTCCAAAACTATTTTGGAAGTTTTGGGAGAAGTGAGCCTCCTTCTTAGTTTTGCTCCTGCAGACACTTAACGTTTCAACTTTCTTTTTTTTTTTTTTTTTTTTAAAGATTTTATTTATTTATTTGACTGAGAGACACAGCCAGCGAGAGAGGGAACACAAGCAGGGGGAGTGGGAGGGGAAGAAGCAGGCTCCCAGCGGAGCAGGGAGCCCGATGCAGGGCTCCATCCCAGAACCCTGGGATCATGCCCTGAGCCAAAGGCAGATGCTTAATGACTGAGCCACCCAGGCGCCCCAATGTTTCAACTTTCTTAACTCGAACAAAGTGGTTGCTACTCATAGCTCAGTTTTATACATTCAAAACCTTTATTGATGTATCTTGTCTCTGGTGTGATCTCATAGCAGTTTTATCCTTATGAATTTATACTTTCTATCTATGTTGTTTCAGTTGTGGGGTGGGGGGGATGAGATCGGAGGCATTTTTGTAATTGTGTGTCCTATGGTCCCTGTTTGCTAGGATGTGTGTGTTCTTTCTTTTTAACTTTAAAAAAAGACTGTACTGTTTCCCACTGATTATACTGTGATGAGCTAAGATGGAAGATTAAAAAAGAAAATATGCTTCACCAAGGTGGAAAAAACTACTCACGAGGATCGACTTGAAACCACACTTTCTGACTTCAAGTCTCCTGGTCTTTCTGCTCTTCCATCTATCAAAGATGGGTCAGCTAACTACTGTCCAGGGGCCAAATTTGGTCCACTTTGTGTTTTTGAAAATAAAGTTTTATAGAAACACAGTCTATATATATATATATATATATATATATATATATATATATATATTTATGTACTATCTGCGGCTGTTTCCACATTACAATGGCAGAATTGGGTATTTTCTAAAGGGACTGAAAAGTCTGAAATAAATATTGTCCAGACATTTACAGAAGAAGTGAGCCAATCCCTGCTGCAAATCCTTACATAAACGCTGCCCTGATCGCTCTGTTCTGTTAGTCCTGTCTGCACCTTCGGACACAGAACCGCCTCTGGAAAATCTCTATTTCACGTATATGCCCTTTCTAAGAAGTGTGTGTGTGTGTGTGTGTGTGCATTCAACTCCTCAAATGATTATATAAGATAGAGAATCTCTGATTGTCTTTATCCCCCAAATAACCCAGAGGCAAGATTTTTTCATTTTTTAATTCATTTTGGCTAATAAAAATATTTAGAACTATCTAGATACCTAGCAGATTTTTGGAAAAGAACATCTGGACAGTTTCTTCAGTTCTTGGTCCAAAACGGCTTATATAGCTGGGGACTTCGGAATGTCACCACAAGCTATATAAACACATCTGGATGTGGTCGAACAGCACCGCTGTGTCCTTGCTAAACAAGAGCAGCTGTCATGTCTGCATATCTTCTTCATCCTAAGTAATGCTGGTCTGGTGAAGCGTGGGCATTCAAACCAAGTCTAAGGCCATCTCTCATCCATCTGAGAATTCATTTACATGGATCTTTTCCTAGCTCCGAACCCACAAAATAAGTAAATCTAAAAAAGTAATCTAGTGGCACAAACAGGCAATTCTCCAGCATGGACTCAGTGGCTTTACTATTTTCATTATGTTTTTAATTTGTGTATCATTAGGAGTGCTGTTTTCAATTCAAGGCATGGCCGTGATGCAGAGTTTTCATGTTTATAATTTAAACCACAAGAATCATCATTTCCACATAATGGAATGTAGTGTTCTGCCATCAAAGACAAATTCTTTGGCGATTAGCTACCATATAATAAAACCTCACATTCCAAAAAAAAATGAAAAACTAAACCAGCAATGGAAGAGTACATTTCAAAGTGAAAAGAAAAATCGAAATGTGTTGAAATACTTCTGTTTAACAAAATATTACCAGAAAGATACTGAAGCAGATTCAGAAAGAACAGCCAAATAGTATTACAGACAACATAATACAAAACAGAGAGGACAGTACGGTCAGTCCAAAAGCACCCGGGCT
Organism: Ursus americanus; assembly: GCF_024610735.1. Classification (NCBI taxonomy): domain Eukaryota; kingdom Metazoa; phylum Chordata; class Mammalia; order Carnivora; family Ursidae; genus Ursus; species Ursus americanus. The sequence continues at coordinate 61,465,015 of NC_142142.1, forward strand.
GAGCTTCAGGGACCTGATTTCCAATCTCGCCCCTGCGCTAACTTGCTCCATGAGGTTTGCTCCTCATACATATTAGCTTTAGCATAAAAAGCTGAAACACAAACAAACACAAACTTGTGCTGGATTAGGTGATTTCATAAAGTCCCTGCAGCGCTCTCAATTCTAAAGCCCCAGCTATACAATTTACTGATAATGCTGTTACATAGAAAATACTAATAATCGTGTAAGCTTAGTGTGCAAAATCCTCATTACGTAGTCTAGTCCAATAATGACTGATAACAGTTTTCCCTGTCTGAAGATTTCTGACCAGACCTTCCCTAGGACTGATCACTCTGAGGCATGAATGAATCTACCTTGACATTTACTTTGGTTTTCGTCCTGCTAAAATAAAATTATATCTTCTTATGCTTCCCTGATAATTCAGGTATGCCACACGACAGGTATACTGAAGACCTTTGCACATATGCACCCCATACAGTAACAAACCTATACTTACTTATATTTCCCTGCTAAGCAGAAGAAATACTGAACAGGAACATTAAAAAATGAGGTTCAAAAAAAAAAAAAAAAGTGAGTCTCAGCCAAAATGCCCAGGCCACTGTGTGAATTATGAGTTAATTGAGGTACTTGTAGAGATTTTCGTTAGAGGTCTTCAATAACTGACTATTGTTAAGAAATATGGAAATTAAATTTGGAGAATAAGCAAGAGCAACACTTTCCAAGGGGATGAAATATTCAAAGAGTGGATTCCCACGTCTTAGGAAGGAAGGAAGGAAGGTAGTCATGGTTTCTTCGAGAGAAGACTAGGGTCTCTTCTACTTGCGCGGGTCACAGGGATCTAAAGGAGAATGGCTCTGAGAACAGGCTCAGGTTGCAAGGAGAGCCCCAGACATATTTCCAGCTTCATCACATCACAAAGGGAATTTTTAGCAAGGCTGATACCCTTACATTCCTAACCCTGAGGAGGAGGAAAAGGAGTACTTCTAACTGAAGAGGAATGAGTGAGTCAGCTGACTCAGGACGCAGCTCCCACAGCGCTCCTCTGAACAGAGACCTAAGGAAATGGCCCTCTGATGAGAACACTCCAAGAGGAAAACGTCGGAAGCTGAACGTCTTGCCAGGGCCAGGGGTGTTTTGACGGAGGGTGTATGATGAGTCATGTGTATATTAAAATATACCAGAAAACAGCTTGAATTACGTGATGAAATAATATTTTTAAGTAAAAAAAAAAAAAAAAAAACAGATTTAGGGTCACAGCAAAATGGAGGGGAAGGTGCAGAGATTTCCCACATACCCCCTCCCCTGACTCCCAGCCACACACAGGACTACCTCCCCCATTACCCACATCCCCCTCGAGAGTGTACATATGCTAGATGAGGAGTCTACACTGACACTTTAACATCACCCCAAGGCCATGGCGCGGCCGCGGATTCGCTCAGCAGGGTACGGTCTGTGGGTGCGCACACACGTATAATAACACCCAGCATCACAGCATCACACAGTGTGTTCCCCCTGCCCTAAAACCCTCTGTGCTCCACCTGTTCATCTCCCCTCCCCCAACTCCAACCCCAAACCCTGACAACCCCTGACCTTTGTCTCCGCAGTTCTGTGTTTTGCAGAATGTCACACAATTTGAATCATGCAGTAGGTAGTCTTTTCAGACTGGCTTCTTCCACTTAATAATAAACACTTAAGACTTTTGCACGTTTTTTCCAGGCCTGATAGCCCTTTTCTTTTCAGGGTGGAAGAGTATCCCATTGTTTGGACACCAATTCATTTAATTCCATTTACCTAATGAAGGAAGCTGGATTGCTTCCAAGTTTTGTCAATCACGAATAAAACTGCTAGTAGCATCCATGTGCAAGTCTTTGTGTGGACTGAGACTTTGACCAAATTTTGGGTTTGCACCCTGTCCTGCCCAGATGCTTAATTCATGTTGACTCCCTGATTGTTAACATCAGGTATTCATTTCAAAGAAAAGTGGGTTGACAATATTGTTGCGGATTGAATTGTGTCCACCAAAAAGATTATGTTGAAATCCTAACCCCTGGTACCTGAAAATGTGACCTCCTTTAGAAACAGGGGTCTTCGGAGATGTAATCTTGTTACAATGAGGTCAGACTCTGGGGAAGGGGGTAGCTAATCCAGCATCACTAGTGTCCTCATAAGAAGAGAGGACAGACACACAGACACAGACACATGGGAATGCCACGTCAAGATGGAACTGTGACCTGCCAGGTAGCTGAAGGCTAAGAAAGAGCAAGGACGTCGGGTCACCACCGAAAGCTCCGAAGAGAAAGGAAGGATTCCACCCAGAGTCTCAGAGGGAGCACGGCCTTCCCACCACCTCGATTCCAGACTTCTCGACTCCCACATGTGAGAGAATAAATTTCTCTTGTTTTAAGCCACCCAGTTTTTTATACTTTGTTACAGCAGACCTAGGAAGCTATACAAATATGAAAATTAAGTTGAAGAAATTCAGATTATTGGACCCATCATCCACATAAAAGTTTTTGGTTAATGAGAACCACCTTGAATACAAAGAAAATAAGGCGGTATATTTGAGGGAAAAAAAAAAAACATGAATAAGTAAATCTTGAGAGTGATTTCTTTAACCTCATTTTTTTCCGACACAATATAAACAGTTGGTTTCCATGGAGGAGGCTATATGGAAATTCAAACTGCAAATAACCAACTTGATTTTTTTTTTTTTTGGTTTAATAAAGCATATTGATCAATTTGATCAGTCTCCTTTTAAATGCAGGTTTTCATGCACTACCTTCCTAAAACCTGGAATAAACCTGAGTTTCACGAGGATGTATTTAGGTATTTCTTTCAGATTCGTTTTGTCAGCCTTCTGGAAAACATTAATGTAAAATATTTCTGATCTCATATGGGAGCTAAAAATTCATTATGTAGAGAATAGTAAGTAAATTTTTGGTTGGGGAAGGAATTGCTGGCAGCAAGTTTAATGAATGTGCCATATTAGTCAGGCTTGGTTGCCTATGTTTTAATATATTAGTTAGATGCCTTTAAATGTCAATATTCTGCAAATTTAAGATATTGAAACCCTTCTAAGAATCACTGTCAAACCTGATACGAGTGATACCAGCAATAAATAATGAGTAAGAATTAACAGGAATAAAACAAGAGTTCCTTGTTGACTAAGCATCTGGAGTTCTGTTACTTGTAGAAGATGATGTTATTTGTGGATTTTAAACAATTTAAATTTTAAGGTTTAAACTGGATTGGGCTTGCTTGGCTGAGATCCTTCTAGCTACTGTGAAATCTTCCTGACCTCTGAGAGGCACAATGCAAAAAGCAATTGGCCAGAGGGTGTTACTTAGCAAAGTAAACGCCACACAATTGACCACATTTGGGGGCTGGGGAGGAAATCGATATTTGTTGAATAATTATAACCAATATCATTGATTGATATGTCACTAAATGTACAGAGTGTAATTAGCAAAACATACAGAGTTCTTCCCTCTAGTTCAGTCTCCAAAAGAACACAAGAGAGAAGAATTACTCAATGCCGACTTATGGATGAGAAAACCAAGGTCTGAGACTTTGTGTCTGAGTGCCTAACATACAGTAGGAGTTCAAGGAATGTCTGTAAATGGAAGGAAGCAGAAGGAAGGAAATAAGGAAGGAAGGAAGCAAAAAAAAAAAAAAAAAAGGTAACAAAAGGAGGGGAAGGGCAGGGAATTGGGAGAGGGGAGGAGACAGGGAACAAGCAAGGAAGGCTGGCTGACTCAATAATATGGCTAAAATATCAAGTTCCAAGACTCAGAATTAGGTAACCATTCCAACATATGTATTTTCTTTGGTATTGTTTCTGTATTTTTTTTCAAGCTCTATCAATCTTTCACATGTGCTGAGAAAGAGCTCCTCTCCTCTTCTGAGCTGACAAAATACTAAGCACAGAGAACAGATGTTGAGATCTTTGTGTGCCCTTACGTTTTATTCCCATCTTTTGTAACAATTTTACATCCAAAAATATGAGGTGGAAATAGGACAAGGAAAGTTACAGAGGGAATTAAGTAATACAAAGAAGAGAACCAATACAAAGGATAATGGTTAAATGAAATTATTCTATTGCACGATTCTTATATTTTACATGAAGTGATACAATATTAAATCTAAGTAGATTAGGATAAATTGAAGAAGCATATTTTAATCCCCAGAATAACTTTTTTTTTTTTTAATTGTATTTATTTATTTGAGAAAGGGAGAGACAGAGCATGAGCAGGGGAGGGGCAGAGGAGCAGAGGGAGAAGAACACTCCCCGCTGAGCAGGGAGCCTGACTTGGGACCTGATACCAGGATCCTGAGATCATGACTGGAACTGAAAGCAGACACTTAACAAACTGAGCCACCCAGGTGCCCCCACAATAACTAATTTTTAAAAATAATACAGGAGGTATATTGGAAAAGCTAACAGAGGCAAATAATGAAATAATACAAAAATATTGTTAGCGCAAAAATAGAAGAGAAGCAAACAAAAGATCACCTGGGACAGATAAAAATAAATTAAGAACCACTGTGATAAATAGATCAAATTACTTTTATTTACATTATATTAAATGTGTATGTATTAAACACCCAAATTAAAAAGGAGACATTCTCCAAATGGTTAAAAAACCCAAATTCGACATTTTGTTTTCTCTAAGAGATGAACTGGAAATATAAATACAACTTCAGTTGAAAGCAAAGTATAGAAAGAGATATCATGGAAGTATTAAGCATAAGAGGATATACTTACATTAACATCAGACAAAATAAGCCGTAATATAAGGAATATGACTAAAAAGGGGCATTTCATAGAAGTAAATGACCAGTCTAGACAGAAGACACAAAATTCCTGAAAATATTTACACTGAAAAGTAGCTTCAAAAAGTAGCTTCAAATTCCTAATACATCAAAGTTGATGGGATACCACTAATGTGGTTAAAGAGGAAATTTGTCATTTTGAAGAGTTATATTGGAAAACAACAAAGGTTAAAAAGCAATGATCTACATTTTTACCAAAACTCAAAGTACGGAGGAGGCAGAATATTACCATTATAAAGGCAGAAATCAGTGAAACACAACATGATCATTAGAGAAAAGAATCAAACCCAAAAGTGGATTTATTGAAGAAAAAAACTATTAAAACTGATAAACCTACAGAAAGGCTAAATTAAAAAGAGAAGGGAAACAAATTACCAATCTCAGGAATGAAAAAAGAGGTATCACTCAAGCTCCTTCAGTCCTAGAATAAGGAATATGAAGACATGTTCAAGATAACTCTATCATGAACTATAAAACATTATCAAAATAACATTCCAAAAAATACATTAATGGAAAGATATACTGTGCTTTGGGTTAAAATACTCAATATTGTTAACATGTCAACTATCCCCTAATCAATGTATAGATTCAAAATTTCAGTCATAATCACAGAAGGTTTTATAACAGAAACTAACAAATTGACTGCAAATTTTATATGGAAATCCAAAATATTTAGACTTAATTTTGAACAATAATCAAGACCATGTGATATTGGCATAAGGTTACTCAAATCAATGAATTAAACAAAATAAAGATTCTGAAAGACCCACACATGTGGAAATTTGATTCTTAGCAAAGGCACTAAATCCACTGATTTATGAAAATAATTTATTTTCTATAAGCAATGATGAAACAATTAGATATCCATAAGTCAAAAGAAAAGAAAACCAACACCCCGTCACACACCATATAAAAAATTTGAGATGGATTATAGATTTAAATAAATATGTCAAAACTAAAGCACTTTTTTAAAAAGATTTATTTATTTATTTTAGAGAGAGAGTGGGGGGAGGGGCAAAGGGAGAGGGAGAGAGAATCTCAAGCAGACTTCCCACTGAGCACAAAGCCTGATGCGGAGCTGGATCCCACTACCTGAGATCAGGACCTGAGCCAAAACCAAGAGCCAGACACTTAACTGACCGAGCCACCCAGGCATCCCGAAAACTAAGATACTTCTAACAGAAAATATAGGAGAACATTTTTGCCACCTTGGGTTGACAAGTGTTTATCAGAATGGGCAGAGAAACCAGTGACTAAACAAAATTGATAAAACAGACTTTATCAAAATGAAAAGCTTCTTCTCATCAAAAGACATTGATAACAGACCAGTGAAAGACCTGAAGAGAATACTGAATAGCCATATCTCATAAAAGACTTAAGTCTAGAATATAAAGTATTCCTACAACTTGAGAAAAAGGAGTTCAGTAAATAAATGGACAAAGGACTTAAACAGTCACTGCACAAAAAGCTATGAAAATGGCGAGTGACACATACAAAAGTAGCTCAATATTTCTGGTTTTCAGGGAAATTAAAATTAAATTAATTATAATGAGATCCCACTATAAAAACAATAGAATGACTAATATTAGGATTCACAAAATTGCTGGTGGTAATGTAAAATAATACAAGTCCTTTAGGAAAATGAAGTTTCTTTTAAATGTAAATATTTATCTCCTTATGGCCCAACAATTACATTCCTAAATATTTACATAGGGAAATAAAAACTTGTTCATAAAAATCATATAATATTCATGGCATCTTATTTCACAATAGGTAACAAACATAAATGTCTGCTGGAAGGGGGATGAGCAAACAGTGACATATTCATCCCATGAAAACTATTTAGGAGCAAAGAATGAAGTCCCGCTACACACAACTCCATCAATGAGTCTGAGTTATTACATAGAGAGGAAAGATTTGGACACCAACAACTACATATTTGATCCCATTTACATAATGTTCTAATCTAGGAAAAACTAATCTATGAAGAAAAAATCAGAAGTGTGGTTGCTTTTAGGGAGGACTAAATCATAAAGGACATAAGGGATCTTTATCCCTTATGAAATAGTATGTATCTTGTAGGCATGTGGGCTATAGAGGCGTTAATTCACTTAATTCACTTCTAAAACTCTGAAACTCTACTCTAAAAACGCACTGAATTATAAATTTAAAAGATTTGTACATTTCGCTCTATGCCAGTTTTACCTCAAAAAGGACCTGTATACAAATAGTGACTTTTATTAATAAGCTGCTTTTCACAGTGATAAAGGGGTTGGAAAGCTGAAACTAACTTCTGTGTCCTCCACACTTCAGCAAATAAATATGTTGAGAATAATGGAAGCCAGTTTTCTCACTATTGAGGAGGAACAGATACAGAAATGACAGGAACTGGGAAGTACTCACTTGTATTGAGCTGGAGGTAGTAAGAGATTACAGATGCGTATGAAGAGACAAGCACAGATACATGCTTCCATGCGTGTGCACATGCATACATGTGCGCTCTTCATAGGAAAAGGCCTGGACGCAATGGCATACCCCTAGTAATGACCATACTTAGGACCCTAGGTCTTCTTTTGTACATACCATTCAACACAAAAAGGAACCAAGGCTTTCTGTAGAAATGCTTGATTCCAGGGCTGGGGAAGGAAAAGTTCAAGATGAAGCTGAAAATGTTCAAAGAATCAGAGACATGGAAGATGGCACTGGAGCCTTCTTGAAAGGACTTCCACTGGCCAAATTTAGGATAATTTTAGCAACAACATAAATAATGAGAATCATAGATTATGTAGAGGCCACGGGCAGTTTGCCCTCAAACGGGCCACTTTGGTATGAACATTATTTTGAGTTCAAAGTAATCAAAACCCAGCAATTACAGGAAGGGTCTTTCTGGTCCTCAACTACCTAAACTTCTGTTGGAAAGGTGAGTCTGTACCAGGAAGAGAGCTATTAACAAAGACTCCCCTTTGCCTAAAAATCTCATCTACATAATAGGGCAACCTTTGCTTTTCAAAACGTCTTCTACTGTCCTGCTAATGGCCTTTCTCCCCTTTGTGTCATCAGATCCTACTCCAGTCCTGAGCTCAGATGGGCTTCATGCCACCTCACTGTCTCTGGAATTCCATGTCTGTTGGATTCCCTGCACTGTACGTACGCCTAGTAAATATGATTTTCTCCTGTTAATCTGTCTCATGTTAATTTGATTCTAAGTCCAGCATGAAGGACCACAGGACAGAGGTAGGTCTCCCTCCTCAACACATCTTTCCACGTATTACTAGTACGGAGACATGGCCATAACCAAGTGACAAACCTAACATGGCCAATATCAGGAAGAACTAGTATCATGGGCCTCCTTTTGTAATGCACTGGGAAGAACAGGGCATCTATTCAGTGACGCCCCTGCCATAATATAAATCTAATTATGACAAAATCTTAGACAACCCCAAATCTGGGAATATTCTTCCCAAAAATAAACCCAAAAAACAAAAAAAACTTACAGTCTTTAAAAAAATTAAGATCAAGGAACAAAAAGTTAAAAAACTGTTCCAGATGGAAAAGGGCTCAAGGAACATACAATTAATTCTTAAAGGTGATTGTTAACTAGATCCATCGAGCTATAAATATTATTGTGATAATCCATAAAATGTGAATACGGAATGCTGTCTCTGTAATAATGTGTAAGTGCTGTTATTTCCTAATTTTGATAAGTGACCTTTGGTTTTATGAGGCTATTTTTTTGATCTTAGGAAAGAGACTTGAAAGTACGTAAGGGTAGTAAGGACCAGGATATCGCCAACACACTCTGTAATACTTCAAAAAATTCATATATATAAAAGTATGAATGAGGAATAAACAGCCAAATGTAAACAGCTGGTAAATGTGCACAGGTATATTGGAGCACCTTGTTTCATTTGTGCAACTTCTCTGTAATTGTGAAATATCAAAGTGAAAAGAAACAACAAAAGAAAATTTAGAAGAATTCTACATAGGTGGGTTGGTAAATTGAAAGCTACAAATGTTTGACCAATGGGGCCCATCAGTCAGGAGAGTGAATTTTGGGGGAAGGGCTATCTTTTTCAGGAGCAGTGACTTCTGTGTGATACCACCAGATCAAGTTACAATTCAAGGGGACCCACAGGAAGGGTCCCAAAGCCACGTGGAAGTTATGTCAATGCCAGCTACACAATGGCTTTCACTGAAAACAGCAAATCCTTTTATTCAAAAGGCTGCTTCAAGGCAATCCTTCACACCCAGTTGACTACCCCACATCCTACTGTCCCCAAGTAGCAGGTCATTTGCAAGCCTTCACCCTGTCATTTCCCCCAGGTTCTCCATATCTCCGTGTTGTCACGGTCAAGATACTCCTGTGGCCATCAACTAATTTCTTCCTGCCTCAGAAGCAAAGCAGGTCCCTTTTCCAAATTCAACTTCTTTCTTTCCAAAACAACCTTTTCCTCAACCGTTGAGCTCATCTAGTCTGGCCTCCTACATAAGGATCTTGCTCTATCACACTGGCAAGCAGGTCCCAATCCTCCTCTTTCCATTTGCATCTTTATTGTACCTTTAATCTGTATTAATATATTTTCCATATGTTTACATATATGTGTGTCTGTATATAGTCATTTCCTTGCCTTATACGCATATAAAGTATCTACATGTGTACTATGCATACACACACATACACACATCTATTATGCTATTTCCTTAGCATGAAAAATAACCAATGCGCAAACCAAAAATTCCCTTGAATGTGTCATCTCTTTGAACGATCTTCTTTTGTACCTTCTCTTTTTAGGCACTATAAACTCGTTACCTCCAACATCATTTGAGTTTTTTAAATACTTTATTTCTTAGAGGAGTGTTAGGTTTACAGCTACACTCAGACAGAGGTACGGAGACTTCCCATGTACCCGGTGCCCCTCCACACACGCTTCCCTCATAAGCAACATCACTTATCAGAATAGCCTTTTTTGTGTTTTGTGTTTCTTGACGAAGGGTGAACTCACATCGACACATCACACTCATCCAAAGTCAGTGGTATACATTAGGGTTCACTCTTGGTGAGCATTTTGTGAGTCTGGACAGAAGTATAATGACATACCATCATTATAATGGAGTACTTTTACTGTCCTACTAATCCTCTGCTCTCTGACTATTCATCTCTTCCACCAAAAAGAAACAACTTCTGAGTGATTGTGTTTACTATGTACCAGGATGCTTAAGTGGGTAAAATGTTGTAAGAAAAGGTCATTGATTCAATAGTCACCATACACCTTAGACTTGAATGTTGCTATGAACCTCATTCTATAGAGAGGGAAAACAGAAAAATCCAAGAAATTAACTAACTTACCCAATGTCATGGTGCTACTTAGTGGGAGAGTGTGTTTGGGACCTGGGAGTCGGACTCTAAAGTCCATCTTAGTATACCACGTTCTACAATCCTGAATTCTTTCACTGCTTGCAGCACGATTCCTTCCCCATGCCCTTGGTGCTGACCTGGGCAGACTCTCCTCAAGTCCGCCGCAGCTCTCCTCCGTGTCACCAGGGCTTGGCGTTATTCAGAAAGAGTAGAACTCTGGTTAAAAAGCTCAGCTGCTAGAGGAGGAAAGAAATGAGCTTGAATCCCAGCTCCCCCGCTTCTTAAGTTGTGTGATTTCAACACTGACCACTCTAACTCAGGTTCTTTGTGTTAAACAGGAGTACAGACTCTGCCTCCCGTGGTTTCCCTAAAGAGTGACGTCAAATGTGGTCCTGCACGGTCAGCCCCACGCACCACCTCAGTGCGCCACACTGACGTTCCAACAAGCAGTAGCAATAGTACGAACTAAATATAAGATAGCCTGGCAGGACTGAGAAAAGAGGCCAGTGCATGCTTTCCTTAACTTACTTCGACAGAAGAACATTTTCAGCAGCAGATAAGGACAAAGGGCAATCAGGTAAAGGGCAAGCAGACACGAGGTCTAAAAACAATGCCTTAAAAACTCATTGTGGTAACTAGGAATGTTGTACATGGAGAAGATATCTGAAGAGCAGTACATGGAAGATAAGCAGACTGCCCTGTGTGATCCCAGAGGAGGGAAAAATGACCAAACGACAGAAGTGACAAGGAGCGAATGTTAATACAAGTAAGAACTAAAAACAGTCAACTGCTGGTCACTTCCATGAAAATCCCTGGATGATGGAGCTGGAAGACACAGGCAGGAAATGGACCAGAGGTTCTGAAATCTGACTGTGTGACAGCAGCAACGGGAAGCTAATCAAATGTGCAAATGTCAGGACCCTATGTTCCGGAGACTCTGATTTAAGAGGTGCAGGATCGGGCCGTGGCATCAGTATTTCTCAAAATCCTCCCAGATGAATCTGACATACTGTCATGGCCAAGAATGAGTAGATCGAATGGCCTCTAGGGTCCAATAAAACTCTCTAATTCTGGGATAGTTTAAATGCACTGAATTTCTGCTTTAAAGATGAAAAGACGTCATAGAACTGCATTCCTTTTGTCACAGTCATCTTCTGAAAGGGCCAAGCACAAAGATAAATCAATAAGACTGCTTTTCTCTGGCCCATTTTCTGCAGTGGTCCTCTTCTAAAATTGTGCTTAACTGAGTAACAATTGCTGCCCCAATCCATCAAAGTGTCTCGCTCTGAATGGCGGTTTCCATCCTAAATGTTATCCCTGTGGGCTTCAGACATGCACTTCCTTATTTTGTGCATTCTCCCAGGAAGACTGTGTCTCTGGCTCAGTACGCCTGATGAACACCATTCTATCTGGCTCAACCCTTGACTCTGAACACCCGCACACTTTCATTTCTGTCAGTCATAAACCTTTTTAATTTGAATAAACAAGGATACTTCCAGAATACAGCTCTAGTGATAAAGTCACCCCCCCTCCCGCATCTATAATGAGGACTTTCAGTGGATCTTAAAAATTGTATTCAAATTCTAAACATTTCGCCGGTTGTCAACAGGGCTGATGACCTGTCACCTCACTCATGCTCTGAATTCATCTTCTGCTCCTCTCCCCATCATTTACTCCTTTATAGGTTCATGGCCTTTCTCGCTCTTCCTCTTGCTTCCCAAGAACACTTCTCTTTAGGATCACTGCTCACTCTTCCCTCTGACTCCTGCACTCTTACTGGAAAGCTAGGTAACACTCTCCCACTCTCTCCTAACCATTCCCACTCTGTTGGAGATGCCATCCTTGGCCAACCTACCTCTCTAACCTCAACATTTCCTCTAATAGCACTTCTCACTCTATGACACGGTTTCAACTTATTTGCCTTTTCTTCCCATCTTCCTCCAACTAATAGGAAATCTCCATGAGGGCAGAGACTTGGTGTTGATTACTGGTTTATCCACAGTGCTCCAAACAGTGGTTTCTACCCAACAGCTGCTCAGTAAATATTTACTGAATGGAGGCATAAGAGAAAGAATGGATACTGGGGAAATTTCATTTCTGGGGATTAGGATTTGCCAGTCAATCCAGGTCTGGTGGTAAGGGTAAGTTTGGAGGATCCAGCACTTCCATTTTTCCCTGTATCAAAGACACTGGCTGCAGTAAGAAGAGTCATTTTAGGGAGGAAAAGGGATTTGAGAGTTAGCTGAGTAGAACTTTAGATTTTCACTGTTTCCATGATGCTGTAAAAATGTGTACTAGTTCATTTAACTCATAATGGAATACACAAGAGAACCATCATGGACAAATACGGAGGCATGCAAAACTAGAAGCTAGAAGAGATGTAAATTTCAGGCCCTGCACAACAAAGGTGCAAGCTGTGCATTGTTATGCTTTCGAGGTAGAATATTATCTTGGTTTTTACAAAGCATTTCCCTAAAGCAATAAACATAGTAATTCAATTATCAGTTCAATTTAATTACTGGGTAATATACTTAATTGATATACTCTAATTTCAGTCCTGTTAAATGTAACAAATCTCTTGTGTGAAATAATTTTAACAATCAACATAAAAATAGTGATCACATTAGTGTAATTTTATATTCTGTATAGATCATACAGTTTGGCTCAACCTGTAATTAAAGCTTACATTACAAATATAAATGGTTTGTATACGTAAGTAGTTTGAGTTTAAAATGGCTACCCTTACAAATACGTTGTATGAATGAATTTATCAACTGAACTTGATTTCCAAATTCTTTGGAGGATATATATGGGGGGGGGAATGTTTGAGCTACCAGAAGTCTCCATTTGTTTACAGAATTTTCAGGGTGCCTGGGTGGCATCATCGGTTGAGTGTCCAATTCTTGGTTTCAGCTCAGGTCATGATATCAGGGTGTTGAGATCGGGCTCTGCGCTCAGCGCGGAGTCTGCTTAAGACAATCTCCCCCCTCCCTCTGCCTCTCTCCTCCTAAGCTCTCTCTTTCTCTCTCTCAAATAAATTACTATTTAAAAGCATTTTTCAACACTGCTACTATACATGCAAGGCATTTACCAAGGCCAGGTAACCCATTTCTAGATCATCTACTAATACTTCCCATACTCCCAAGGCACAAAAATAAGCCCTAGTCAAACGCCTTTTTCTCTATATGGTAAAGTTCTCTATCCATTCTAAAATGAGTCAATGTGAATCTGAATTATTTGTTTTCACACATTACCAATTTTTGTTTAAACTGAAATTATATGAAAATTTGTATAGACGTGAAGGGAACTGATAGGGAAAAAGAACTTCTGTAATCAAATATCCCTCAGTATATGCAAGCTGATCATACTCAAATCCATAATGCCATGGTTCAGATAAATAACCAAAGGAGGAAGGAGGAGGAAGGAGGAGGAAGGAGGAGGAAGAAGGAGGAGGAAGAAGGAGGAGGAAGAAGGAGGAGGAGGAGGAGGAGGAGAAGAAGAGGAGGAGAAGAAGAGGAGGAGGAGGAGGAGGAGGAGGAGGAGGAGGAGGAGGAGGAGGAGGAGGAGGAGGAAGAGGAAGAAGAAGAAGAAAAAGAGTAAGAAGAAGACAGGGAACTTGAAAAGCTCTTGTCACACACTGGGACAAAAACGTATATGGGAAGATAAATTATGACACCAAACCCAGGCTAAAAATATGAAAGCCCATTGCCTCCTGTTAAATAATGAAATATACATTTTCCTAAACTTGGTTTCATAGTGACTCTTCTGCCAAACATGTCATAGCTGGTGAGAGAGAAAGAGAGATGTGGATTTACACATATCACGATGATGACAGGGCAGCAATGAGCCAGCTGTCATGGAGGCCATGGAGACACAACACTTGTTTTACGTACTGTTGTAACCTCAACTTTTCTGAGCCCGTGTCTTGTCTTTTCTTTTTTTAAAGATTTTATTTATTTAATAGAGAGAGAGAGAGAGAGAGGACACGAGTGGGGTATGGGGGAGGGGCAGAGGGAGAGGAAGAAGCACACTCCCCGCTGAGCAAGAAGCCAAATGCGGGACTCAATCCCAGGACCATGGGATCATGACCTGAGCACAAGGCAGACGTTTAACTGACTGAGCCACCCAGGCGCCCCAAGCCTGTGTCTTTTCGTCTGTAAAGTGGTATTAATAGTATGTGTCCTCCTATCATCCCAACGTACTTTTTCAAGTGACAGGGAAATGGAGTAGGGAAAGGTCTTGTGACTGCAAAGTCAGGAGGGGCCCAGGGAGCCAGATGTTCGCTTTTCTGTCTCTTGTGATCCCTCCTGTGTTGAGGGATGGGCAGGGTTTACAAAAAGCAGGACTGTATCTGAGCAGCACGTATGGTTTTAACCACCATCTCATCTGCCCTCATGACCCACTGGATGCCTGCCCCACACATCAGGGCTGCAGTCGCCCTGAGCCAGCTCCTGCCTCTCGGATACATGTGATGCTGGTCTGCACACTGTACCCATCATTCCCTTCCAAACCATTTTCATGGTCCTCAAGGGAAGAGAGATTATATTCTATAAACTGCTGTGCACTGATTTAAGAAATTCATATACTTTATTTTTAAAGTTACAGGCTTATAGAAAAATTAAGCAAAAAGTACAGAGTTCTCCTATACCTCCCAGCTTCCCCTGTTATTAATATCTTGTATTAGTATGGTATGTTTGTTGTAATTGATGAACCAATGCTGATATACTGTTAAGTAAGGTCCAAATTTGCATGAGGGTTCACTCACTGCAATGTGCATTCTATGGGTTTTGAAAACTGTATGATGTCATGTATCCAGCATCACAGGATCATACAAGACAGTTTCATGGCCCTAAAAACCCCCTGTGCTTCACCTGTTCGTTCATCTCTCCCTTCTTCCTCCTTCCTCTATAGCTCCTTTTTCTTAACTGCTTTCACAGTTTCACCTTTTCCAGAAAGTCACATAGTTCCACCAAACTGTATGCAACCTCTCCAGACTGTTTTTTTTTTCTTCACTCAGCAGTATGCATTTAAGCTTCCTCCATGTTTCTCACGGCTTATTACATCACTTCTTTTTAACAGTGAATAATATTTTATTCTATGAATACAACAGTTTTTTTTTTTTTTTTTTTTTTATCCATTCAACGTACTGAAGGACATCTTGTTGCTTCAAGTTTGGGGCAATTATGAATATGTAAAGCTACTATAAATCTTCATGGGTAGGTTTTTTGTGGACATACATTTATAATACCCGGGTAAATATCAAGAGACAGGACTGTTGGCTCTTGTGGTGAGCGTATGCTTAGCTCTGTTAAGAAACTGCCCAAGTGTCTTCTTTCCAAGTGGCTGTACTATCCCTCCATCAATGAGTGACTGCAGTTCTCCGTGCTCTACACCCTTGTCAGCATTTGGTGTTGTCGGTGACTTGGATTTAAGCCATTCTAATAGGTGTGCAATGGTTTGTCACCGTTGTTTAATTTTCAATTCCCTAATGACACATGATGTTGAGCATCTGTTCATATACTGATCTGCCATTTGGAGACCTTCTTTGTTGAGATGTCCTGTTAAGGTGTTTTGACTGGTTTTTACTTGGGCTGCTTCTCTTACCCATGAGTTTTAAGAGTTCTTTGTATATTTTGGGTAAGAGTCCTTCACCAGCTATGTCTTTGCAAGTATTTTCTCCTTGTCTGTGGCTTATATTTTTAATCTCTTAATACAATGAATTTTAACTCAGGAAAAGCACTGTCCTCTAAGTGAACCATCAAGTGGAAATATTCATTGAATGCGGCAGGCATTGTGCAGAGGAAATAGCACTGAGGAAGACAATCTTTGCATTCATGAAGCCCAGAATGCAGGCGAGAGAGAAAACAGATGAACAGATGATTATTCCACAATGCACATTATGGCAGAGATGATAAGGAGGACATAACTTGGGGCAAACATCACAGACCAGAGAGGATTAGTCAAGGCTTGTTGAAGGAAGTGCCTTCGGATCCAACATGCAAAGTATGTTAGTGGTGGTGGTGGGGGGAAATGACTGCAGAAGAAGGGGGCCCTCTGAGGCAAGGCGTGGACAAGGGAAGTCCTGTGGTCTGTGGAGCACACCTGAAGCCTTTGGGTGTTTGAGGCGAGGAGTGACACAGGTTGAACGTGGATGGCTTACTAGGGATTCAATTGTGGAGCCCCTCTATTCCCACTTAAAGATTGGAGTTTGTAAAGGGGTCATAAATCTGGAGAAAATGAAAACCTACATAGAGTTCCATGATGAAGAAGGAAGGGCAGGCACTAACGGCCATCTGCCAGCTCGCTGGAGAACGTCTGTGCAAAGCGGATTGCAATCCAGAGCAAAGCCACGGCTGCCTCTGGGGAGGGAAGCGCCTCCGAGATTTTGCAGAAGCTCACTGGCAGGGCAGGGATGTTGAATCAGGCAAAGCACACAAAGAAAAGAGAAAACAAGGAATCACACACAACTGAAAACATGACACGGAGGTGACAAGCCCAGGAAGAGGATGGCTTTTCCTCAGGAGTGTTTTGAAACAAGTCCTAGCGGCTAATTTGTATCAAACTGTCTCCATCTTTAGATGCAGTTCTGTCTTTGTGATGTGAATATACGATGATTGACATAGTGGTTCTTTTTTATTTATTATATTAGTATATTTTGTTAAACTCCAAGTCAACTCTGGAGGATATTTCCTTAGGTTTCCAAGACAACTAAACTGGAGAGATTAATTTGCATTTAAAATATTCAAGGCATTTCTGCCAAGGCTCGCCTTCACTGGGCAGCTCACTTACCTAAAGATCGTTCATTTAAATGTGCTTAAGAGCACCAGAAATGATAATTTGGCCTCATTACAAAGCGTCAGCTTAGCTAAGCTTCCATTTGGGATGGAGAAAATTGGAAGGAACATTGCTTCTGCGTTAACAACAAGAAAAGAACAGACTGCAGAAACACAGGTTTTCTTGAATGTATCAGAACACTGGTGTTGCGTGAAATCTAAAGGAAGACAGAAGTTTCCTGGACGGGACAGGACACGAGCCCAGGATCATCCATGGCAGAGCAAGGGAGGAAAATACATCAGGTGCCATGGAAAGCATTAAGAATTCAGGTATGTTTTCAACACATTCCTAAAGGCAGAGTGCAGGCGAGTGTAAGTGTGCGACAGGACAGAGCCCCTGAAGCCACGGACACATACGTTCTTCATCCACAGCCGTGAACCAGTGAACCGTGAACCACCGGAATGACTGGAACCAGGCAAGAGGCCGTCTGGCTGTTGCTTATAAACATACATTTACAATACAAGTAGCAGGCCCACTCCTATTTACCCAAGAGAAAGAAACACTTTTATTCATATGATATCCTACGTGCGGACCTTTGTAGAGGTTATATGCAGAGCTCTCCAAACCTGGAAACAGCCTAATATCCATCAACTGGGGAATAAGCAGATTGTAATACATCCATGTAATGAAATACTGGCCAGCAACAAAAGGAAACACCCTTTGGATAAACTCAGCAACATGCAGGAAGCGCACGCTCACTACACGAGGTCCACGAAGGCGGGGTGGAAACGCTACACACTAACCCAATGTCATTTACATGATGCTCTGCAGAGACAGGCAGAGGGTCAGAAACCAGATCAGTGCTCTCCTTGCGAAGCGGGGAACTGTTCTGCACTTCGGATGCACAGGTGGGTACATGACCGCACACATGCGTTAGTCCCCACCTAGAACCATGTGTTCAAAAGGCTGAATGTCACCGTATGTACACCAACCCACAATCAACGTACAAGAACATCATGAACTCTCCCTGCTTTCACAAACTGAGCAGTCACTGCTGCCCTGATGAACGAGAGGAGCGGCATGAAGGGAATTTCAGCTTCAGTGGTCAACCAAACACCCACGTTCTAGATTCCCTTGCGATTCCGCTCCCTCTTCCCTTGAACCAAGCTGCTGACGGCTGCACAGTCTGTTTGGAAAGCTCGATTCGAAACAAGCCGGAGTGGCTGGGAAGGAAATTTAGGCCTATATGTTTAAATTGGGAGCAATACTCTAGAAATACCCTGAACAAAATACACAATGCTCTGAACAAAATGCTGCATATTTATGACAAAAGAAATAAGAATCCTTTACTGGTTTTTAATCAGCCTGTTATTTTTAAGACGAATAAAAGACCTTGAGCAAGTGCTATCTACCACCACATAATTTTGGAAAATATATTTTCACTCCAGTAAAATAATGTAAAATTCAGGCCCAAAAGGTTGTGTATGTGTGTGTATGAGTGGTGTGCACGTGTGTGTGTGTGTGTGTGTGTGTGTGTGTGTGTCTGTGCGATTAGCTTGCATTTTTATAAACTGCTAACTGGGCCAATATCTTTACTATAGATTAAATTTGCTGCGAAATGCAAACATAGGAAGAGCCCTTGGCTTCCTCAGAATAGACATATGTCACCTACAATTTCCTCTTGATTCTTATTTGCACGAAGGCAAAGCAACCAGGACTGTTACGGGGGAGAGAAAAAAAAATGTAAATAATGTGCTTTTCGTTGAAAACCTGAAGAAAACCGTGAGTGAGTGTATCAGCGCCTCGCCTGCCACGAGGGAGCACCGGGGCCCACCTGATATCACAGATGTCATATGGGAAGCAACTGCTCTTTCCACACTGTCTGGCGGCTTGGCAGAGACTTCCAGAAGCAGCTGGTGAGAGGAGAGGCCTGAGCTGCCTTGAGGGCTGTCATATGCCTTGGTGGTTGTTGAATTAATCGTCCTCTCAGCTCTCCTGACCCCAAATACTTCTAGATTGCTTAGATTATCAAGCTAGATGAATAAATGAATGAAAATGAAATAAAGTTAAAATCATTTTATGATTTCAGCCATCTCACGAAATTACACGGTGACTGTGCCCAGATTTGATAGTGTGTGATTGAGGGTGGACAACTGATCTTGCTACTTAATGTCCTCAGTTGGGGCCGGTGCCGGCTGTCCACCGTAGGGAAGGCAGGGAGTGCGGAGCAACGAGGAGGCCCGGGCCCCGGGCTCAGGTTCTGCAAGGCCAGTGTGTCCAGCACAAACAGCAACAGTGTTATTCGTGTGTCAACACCAGACCACGGGAAATAAGGGCAGGTAAAGCTACTTCATGGCATGGGGACAATTTTCACAGAGGCTGGGTATACCCGATCTGATTCTTAAAGAGTAAACGTGAATTTGCTGGGAGATCAAGGGAAACAGGCATTTCTGGACCAAAGCAAGCAGATGGGAAAGCACCTGACATGCCAGGAAAAGGTGAAAGGGTAGCAATGACTCTGGAGGGACGCACGAACAAAGGTCCAGAGGCAGATACAGACCAAGTTGAGAAATGTGTATTCTAGGTGTTGCTTTCTGACAGCAATGCACACAGGACCCTGGACAAACTGACGGAAGTCTGCAGGGACGGAAAACACAGCAGCGCCAGAACTCAAATGCACTAGAAACCTCCCGGGGACCTGTGTGCTCCCTGCATGGGTCAGGTGACCACGGTGCCCCTCGTCCCTGCTTATTTCCGTGAGTGTCCCATTATTCTCTCTCTGTTTTTGACAGACACTCTCCCTTTGCATAGTCACCATTGTTTTCACATGTTCTTAAAACGAGCAACTCAATCCTGAAATCAAAATGAACTTCATCTCAGGTCCAACCAGCTGGGTGATCTCCCTCCTCACCCCATTACTTGTTTCCTGTACGATACGGCCCACTTGCCATTCTGTGGTCCTTTTCAGTTTGAGCCCCTGGGGAAGCCCTCAGCACAGACATTGCTCTCTCTTTCTCAGCTATTGTAGATTTTTTATCTCCATCCTTTGTCCTGAAAACCCATTAGGTGCTGTTGGAAACTCTGGCTTAACATTCTCTGAATGTCTTAACTTTCCCCACCTTACATCATGTCTTTATCCTTTTGCATTTCAATGTGACAGAACTGAGGTCAAGCTTTTATTGCTTCATTACATGTTCTTCTGTGTCCAGTCTGGTAAGTCCTTCACTGAGGAGCTGTCTCTCTTCCTCCCCCCTTCCTTTTACCTCTTCCTCCTCCTCCTGCTTTCTCTTTTTCAGTGAATATTAGTCAGATTAGGGTATGTTATGCTGTGATAACAAATCTTTCCTGAAATCTTAATGGCTTACCATTTTAATAATTTATTGTTGACTCAATAAAATCATGCCAGTCAGGGAAGGGCCTCCGTTTTGGGACTATGAAGCCAGACACGTGTACCCTCCTGCTCAGAATGGCAGGGGAAGAGGCTGAATGCACGGAGTATTGTTTGTAAGTGGCCTATATAACTCTCACTGCCATCCCGCTGTCTGTAACCCGGCTACTCAGTGTCGCTGCCAGGGGGTACCAAGAGTGGGTTCACAAAAAGGAAAATAAAACAGTATATGAGAGAGAACACACAGCTTTGTCTCTGCCAACATTGTAATCTTCAAGATGTCTACAGGTGATAGCACTGGGAACCTTGCTTACCCAGTACTCAGATTTATCTAAAGTTCTTTTTATTTGCTTGTATTCACTATGACAGTCTCTGCTGCACCAATGGGTCCTAATTCTGTAGCTGACATTCATCATCTCCTTCTTCTACTGACTATTCTAGATACCACCCAGCCGTGGCCAACAATTCCGCTGTTCTAGGAAGACAGAGCTTCATCCCTGATGGGGTAAATCTGATCTTCATCCTGGCTACCATGCCTTTCAGACCACACTCTACAACGGCCCACCTGTATTTACCACCAGGCATGAAAGACCATGAGGAACTCAGCATCCCTGACTCCAGACACGCTCCACTCCATCCCAGTCGCACACCAGCAAACTTTCACCTCAATAAGTCAACTACTTCTGCTAGAATGGTAACTCCTTTCTTTTTCTGCTAATCCACCGGCAAAGGAGTAGATAATATATCCAGGGGCAGAGACCTCTAGGTTTAATGGAACCCTACTGTGTCCCCTAGTATGAGCATCCTCCCTCCCAAACCAGAACTCCAGTCAGGCAGAGCCTGATGTTTGAAGGAAAGGTGGTAAAAATTACCCAAGTGAGTCAATGACATAGACTGATGGTAATACTTTTTTCTTTTTTTTAAGATTTATTTATTTATTTATTTATTTATTTATTTATTTATTTATTTATTAGAGGGAGCAAGCGTGTACACACACACACACACACACACACACACACACACACACACACACACGTGAGTTGGGGGAGGGGCAAGGGAGGGAGAATCCTCAAGCAGACTCCCTGCTGAGCACGGGGGCTGTACTCCGACTTCCAAGCTCATCGGCATCTATTCAAGGATACACACCATATAATAGCTGTTGGCTTCAACTCCAGCCCTGCAAGGATTCATCCCAAAGAGCTCAACTTAAATGTATCTTTTATGAAGTCATTCTAACGTTCTAGTAGGAAACAGTTTCTAAATGATGCAGTATAATAAAGGACCCGTGAATCTCATCGTCCTACTTTTTATACCTCTCTTACTGTCAAATAGGTCCACCAGCCCAAGACCACGTTAGGAAAATCCATGATCGTAAAACAGACATTTTGTGAGCCCGAGACAGTGATGCCACC
This sequence comes from Ursus americanus, assembly GCF_024610735.1. NCBI lineage: Eukaryota > Metazoa > Chordata > Mammalia > Carnivora > Ursidae > Ursus > Ursus americanus. The sequence continues at coordinate 61,486,778 of NC_142142.1, forward strand.
TGAGATGGTGAAGACAAACCCATTCCCAGAAAGCACTTCGGTCTCCGTAAAGACAAAGCACAGGTGATCTCATGTGATCAATATGCCACTAAGTAGCTGGGTAGTGCCCACAGGGGCTGTGCCACAGTGAGGGCTCAGCTTCAGTCTCTGGTCTTGCCAGCTCACATAGCCATCATTGATGACGGCTTTGTCAGCCTGGGCGAGAGGAAGCCACACTGCCATTCCCGTGCACAGTCTTCACTCCCGGCACCGGAACCAGCACATGGACGGGCTCACTGGGCTGCTTCGCAAGCAGCAAGGTGCCAAGGACAAAGACCACCTGCCTGTTGACGGGAAGTTTATTACACCCACTGTTTGCTGCCTCCTCTACCGCATTTGCTTTCTTCGGAGCATCCTGTTGGTTATCTAGTGCTGGATCACCAATTAGCCCAAAACTTAGCAGGTTAAAAAAAACCATTTACTATCTCAGAGTTTCTGTGGGGAAATGAGCTGCCATGTTGTAACTTCTCCTATTGGGAGGCCCATGTGGCAAGGAGCTGATGTCCCCGGCCCAGAGCCAGGAGGCACCTGACGCCAGCCAACAGCCACATGGCCACTCATTCCTGTAGACCCAGAAATTTCAAGGGAATTTGGATGTTCAAGGTTTTAAGACACATCACACTCATGTTCCTCTATCACACCTTATCATTCCCGTAACACTTGTCAGGACTATGCATTCAGGTTGCGTCTATCACCATCACAGCCCGGTCTCACATTCCGCCTGCAGGAGGCAGGGTCTCTGAGTGATACCATAGATGTCTTCCATTCTTCACATCTTACCCTGAGCTGTTAATTACCTGACCCGAGTCTATAAGTTTTCCCTCCTATGTTTTGATGGCAGTTAACTCAAACCAACAAACCATACAACCTTTATAAGCGCTATTGTCTTCACAGCTCTTAAATGTGTTTTCTTTCTTTCTTTCTTTCTTTCTTTTTTTTTTCCATAAGCCAGTGGGCTAGGTAGAGTAACACCCCCAGAGATGTCCTCGTCTTCAAATCTAAACAAGGCATAGAAATGGATGTGCTCTGACAGCCTCCAGAGGGAACACGGACAACCTGACACCTGACAGCCGGCTGAGACCTGTACTAAAAAATCACAAATGTGTGTTGTGTCAAGTCACTAAATTTGCAGTAATTTGTTAGGGATGCAACAAAAAACAAATACATCAGTATATCCCATTTCATCCCCTTTTGTCTTAATCCTCCTCAGGCGAAAGCATTAGTAATCGCAATGTTGAAGAGTGCCAGGAGTTATCTCCAGCAGTTCCAACGGAATCATTGGTGGCAGAGTCCTAGAAACAGGTTCATTGCTAGCATTTCAACCTGTGGATCTGTAGGACTACTTCTAGCCCAACACTCTTAATTTGGGTTCTCCTTAAAACACATCTTGAAAAAAACAATGGGAATGTGAGTAGAATATTTGGGAAGTGATCCCAGGAAGCACCAACGGAGAGACGTAAGTAATACTAGGAAGGGAAGGAATCCAATGACAGATACATGACCACTCTGGGCACCTGGAGCTTAATCCTCCCAAAACACCGAGGAAAACAGAGGAGAACAGGCACCTGGGCATCACTCCACCCAAGAGATGGGGAGACAAGCCAAACATTCCCGTTAGCCACGGGTGGAGGGATGGTTGACCCTGAGGTCTATCGATGCACCATCAAGTGGGCAAAAGAGGCTCTGGTGGTCAGGGACAGCTCTGAGCCAGGTCAGAGGTGCTGGCATTTGGAAGCTGGCCCAGAGAGCAGAGAGACGGTACATGCTGAGGAGAGAAGAGGGGGTCACTTACAGTGTCTGCCATGACCATCCACCCGTATTTGTTTCACTACAGGATACCTAGGATGGCCCTTCTGCTCTATCCGGGATGTTGGCTGCTCTCTACGCCACATGCTCCTGACTTTGACCTCATCTGGCCACCGCGAGTTGGTAAACCTCTTCCCCAACTCCACTGTCTTCTCACAGTTTTAATTTACCCTCAATTCTTTATTATCTCTTTATTACTTCATTCAAAGTTCTGCAATGTGGCTCAAAGACTCTCCAGGACTGCACCCCACTTTTCCCGATACTATTGTTTCGAGTACTTCTGCGTCTGCACATATTCTCACAAGCAATAGAGACAAAAAGGCGGCATTTGACATATTTTTCTGGCCCTATATTCTATCATTCCTCTGCCACTTCTATTCCTACCGAATTCGATCCCTGAGTTGTTCTTCCTTTCCTGGATAGAGCACATCCCCCATTAGCTCTCTCCCCATAGCCTTTTATGCCTTGACTCATCTCTCGTTCTTTAAGGCCCAGCTTCTTCTGTGATCCTTTTCTGACTGCCTGGGTAGAATCATTCCCGTATCAGTGCTGCCATGGTGCTGTTTCTTCTTCTGTGTGTTTGACCCATATTACAGCTATTGTCTCTAATATCTGCCAATAAATGGTGAGCTTTCCAGGCCATGCACGCACCTGAGTGCGTTTGCCACAGCAGGTGTCTAACAAACGGGCCTTTGGTAGCATGCAATCAGAATCAGATTAACTAGTCTAAAAGATGGGATGAGAAACGGTGTTAGATGGAAGTGTTATGTCAAAAGACTGACACCCAGTCAAGCGCTCTCAGGACTAAAGAACACATAACTTCAGTCATCTTTTAGAACATGCTTCCAAAAATGATAAATTAAAATGAATAAATATTGGAATGACCACTTTGCCATGACCCAATTCTCCTTTTTTCCCTTAATATTATTTCAAGCACTGCTTGTGGACTCGATTTACTTGATTCTTCAAGTATCCTGGAAGAAGAATCTTCTGAATACAGTACACACGGGAGCCCACTGTCCCACAGCAGAAAAATGGTGCTGAGTTGCTGCGAACGGCCTGGCTGGTATCCGGCCTCAGTGAAGGAGCCCGCTGGCACTGCACAGTGCAGACTCTGTCTTACATTTTAAAACGATATTTGAAAACAAAGCAAAACCGAACAAAACTGAAGTAGGTCTAGCAACAAGCAGCAAAAATGATTAAATAGATAGAATTAGCCCCATGTGAGAAAAGGTCATGGAGTAAGAGATATTTATTAAACAACAACAACAACAAAGACAGACCCAGGGTGACATTAACTGCCTAAAAGTATATCAAACATTATTTATTAAATGAGAATGCTGAGCAACTGAGCTCTACTTGAACACCACGAAATGAAAATGAAAAATAAATTTCTCTAAGAATTTTCTTAGATAAAAGTTGAATTTGTCTGATTACTGAAATTATTTATTTGTCAAATACATAAAATATATATGTTTAGACACATTTTGCCTGACACCTTTCAAAATTGCTCTAATGAACAGATTAGACAGTTACCCACCTAGGGGGTAACCCTATGACAATGCTCCCAATGCCTTTCACATTTTAGGGGATTGTTTTTTTAAGAGAAGAGGATCTGGATCAGATGTCAGATTTATGAAGCCAAAGCAAAATGAAGGATTGAAGCATTAACGATGTGATGAATGAGTCTAAACAGTAATGGTAAAAACATAAAGATACAGCAGCCAACACTCTCTAGTTGTAGTTCACTTCTCCACCGAACCTCTAGGCAGGACTCCGGGATTCTGAAGCTGTTTACGCTGGGACATCATAAATGCAAAGGAATGTTTACTGTAACAGTGACCTGTGCATTTTCTCTCTGTGGGCATTGAACAGTTCAGATTTAAATCCTAAGGGAGCGCCCTGTTGAAAGTCAAGAAGTAGCTAGGGTCGGGTGTCTGCTGCAGAGAATGTAGGAAATGTAGAGAAGAATAAATCTCTCCCTCCCCAAATTATTCTGCACTGTGGTTATTTGGAAAACCAGAGAAAGACAGTGATAGATGGCCCCACATACTGGTTTTCAACCTTCTCGGGAGCTTCTTAGGTATTATCTGAAATCAGCCCCTTACATGGAACACAGGAAGAGACTAAAGAAGTAGGCACACTGCTCCAGATCGGTAGGCGGCAGGTGTAATACGCAAGGGGTCTTTCTTCCGAGGCTTGTGTTGGGGGGCCACAAGATGAGTAGATCTCTGCACCTGTCCACCAAATCCAAAGAGTTTATTTGGAGGCCTTGACTGGGTTCAGTCATGCACAGTATTCAGATGGTCTCAACACTGCATCACTTTCTTGAGGCCATGCCCTTGGGATAGCTTCAGGAAGCTGGGAAGGTAAGAAGAATACATATTCGAAGGACAGGAAAGTGGGTGAGAAGCCTCTGACTGCCCCAGTCCAGACCACTGGTAAAGCGGTGGTCACATCCTCTCGATGGCCACAGTAAGGAACAAGCAGTGACCACATCAGTGAAATACGGTGAACAGACCTACAGGCTCAGTTTATGTGGGAAGATTCTGCAGCCCACAGGGACTGTGAGTATTATGGGAGCATTGAAAGCTGAAGGAAACCAGGAGAATATGATATCGTCAGTTATTATAATTTGTGTATTGTAAGTGTACATGTGCGGGTGGGTGTTTATATTTGCAGGACAAAAGGAAAGCGGAAGTTATATGTATTATATGCTTATTATGCAAACTACTTTCTATTGTGCGCTTTGAATGGATATTCGACCTATGTTGGTTTTATAGTTGCACCCAGAAGCCCCTGGAAAAATACTGCCTTACTGAGTTATAAAGACCTTCCATACATTGATGCATTTCATTATACACTATTTTAAAAACATCACATTTGTTAATATTACCATGAATCTCAACAGAAATATCTTTAAGTATTGAAAAGCTCTCAAGACCATGGCGGCAGATACCTTTTTTCCAAAAAACCTAATTTTTGCTTGAAAGCTGCAATTTTATCCTTGGCAGTTGTCTTCTTACAGGGACAGGTTTACTTCGCCTTTCATTTTGCTACATTTTCTGTTGTTAAAAGAAAATATCCGCAGAATACTCAAGTGTGAATAATCATAGTTTGTCAGTCTGTTGGCGTTTCAGGTAAATGATGCTTCATGAATAAAGAGACTCATTGAGCTAGCACCTGAAATCATCACCCAACGGTTGTGCTTAGAGACGAGCACTGAGCTCCGGCAGGCAACGGAAGAGCTTGATGCCCATTCTCACTCTGTCACACGGAACGTGAAAATGACACCTCATAGACTCAGGGGTCAATATTTAATAAATCTAGTAATTTCTATTGCTTTACCAAGGTCATTCATAAATAAAATTGATGTGTGTGTGTGTGTGTGTGTGTGTGTGTGTGTGTACTGCATGACAATGAGAAATACATTGACTGCAAGTAGTTTGTGGCCCCTACTGCGATGTGTGATAAGTTGCCAGCAGTTTTATCCACCACTGTTCCTCTTGAACGGTCAGTGAAAATGTCAGCACAGTAAAGAAGACCTAGTGTCTTAGTGTTATTATAACAATCATTGTGACCTCGAGGAGTCCCTGAATGATTTCCATGCACACCTGACACAGTCTGGCCCAGTGCCTAAAGTCCTAGGGAGCGTGTGCCATAGGGGAAGAGGGTATCTTCAGATGGGACCCCTGCCGGTGGCTGTCACCAGCCCACGTTTGTCCCTACATTAGAAACTCCTCAAGAAACAGCCCACTCGAGTGCATGTGCTGTGCGACGGTACCACGTGGAGACACGGGTTTCTCATGCTCTTCACTCAGTGTTTTGGGCTGTGAAACGCCTGTACTCTTTCTCTGTGATATTGAGGCTGTCCAGCTGGAATGTCTCATCTGCTCATTCTGGACCTCTGACCCCACCTCTGTTACTTGGTTTCTCCATCTCAGCTTTCTCCTTTTGCCTGGCCATCACAGAAACCATTTTCCAAGTCAATTTCCAGTTCCTCCCATCTGGACTTTCTCTCAGGGGAACAGTTTCCTCCTGAACTCCCCCCACCTCCCACCGAAGCATCACCTAGATGTGGGAACAGGAGAAAGCCAGAAATGTCCCCTATTTACTGGCAATAACTTTCCTGCAGAAGAACACTCACCATTATTTAATGACTTTAAGATACAAGGCTTTTATCAATTGTGACTTTGCCTGACAAATAATTTTCAGATATTAATGGCTTGCGAAAATTCAGACAGAGTACCTAAGCAGCATTTCCCAATTCCTGAACACAAGAATCCTATCAATAAAGAAACATGCATATATGTTACCTGTGGTAAGTAGTGGTGATCACTGAAGGTCTTTCTAGAGAAACAAGCCACTATATTTCAGGTCTGTATTCTCTAATATATACAATCAACTTTAGTTAACTTTTAAAAATTGGGAAAACAGTTCTTTAGTTTCCAAGTTATAATTTGTTTTCATATTCCTAACTTTGGAACTTTTTTCCCTGGACTGTCTCTGAATTTTGTCCTTAGAACAGAAATTCATGCTTTTGGACTTGGAATGCTGGGTTCATTCAGACCATCTGTGAATTCTCCCATAATTTGTCATGTATTAAACCCTAATTCCTTTTTAACCCTTTGTTGTTGTGGTTATTTTATCATCATTAGTTTTGGTGTTAAAATTAATGAGCCATATACCCAGGTGTTTCTTTTATGGTTTACTACTTCAAAATTTGGTGTCATTAATCAACCCCTCACTTCTGTTATTTTAAAATTAGAAAAAAAAATATTGCTGAAAATATATGGCTGTTGATCAACTCTAGGGACAGAGAGTCAGGCCTACGAAAAAAAATGTACCTGTCAGTTCTCTCTTTCTTTAAGTTGGAACAGCATAGACAGGGTGAGAACCCTCATTTAGACGGACTGTAGGCTCTCCAACATTAAGTACATTTCATCATCTTGTTTTTTCAGAAACAACAACAGTGGGAGGCAGATAGTTGCCAGTAATAAAAAATTTTTGTTGGACAACAGTATGATTACAACTAAAACAGAGACAGTATCCTCTTTTCTGTCGTCCTGTGTACATATTGACTATCTGCCTCAAACACCAGGAGGGACCCTCCGCCCAAAGTCGCCCTATCCATAATAGACTTGATCCATGTCTTCTTGAAAATTTTAGATTTTTCAAGGTTTTCTAACCCCAGGTGTTAGAACTCCTGACGATATTCCAACAATCATAGTCATTAATTTACATCTGACTGCATCTGTGTTTCTCCTTTGATACCTTTAGGTGTTTCTTCAGGAGAAGAGAGTGGGAGAGAGAAGGAATGCAGATCTTGACCTTCCCTCGTGCACTCACACATTTGGTACTTTGGTCTTAGCAGTTTTATTGAAAGAGACCGACTGATACCCTGTGTGTGTCTGAGGCAGTTAATCTGTCTGGAAATGTTAGTCTAATGTTGGGAAGTTATTTCAGAAAAAATATGATCATCAAACTAGCTCTGGACGTTGGTTTTGGTTTTCTTCGTGTCGTGGGCTTGCCTCCTACCTACTCGGGATGTCTGGGCAAACAGGAAGATTCTGTGACTGAGTCGTCAACAGTATCCCATTGCTGATGAAACAAGGGTCCTTTCTGCCTGATGTGTCATCTGTTCCTGACAGACTCAATCAAACATTGTTTCCTCATAACTGGCAGAATCCTCCCAGGAAGTCTCATGAAAATCGCACTCCCACCACGTCCCTCAGGCTCCACCTTGCGGGAGCTCTTTATGGTACCTGCTCACTTCTCCTGGACCAGTAGAGTGGGACAGAATGCCCCTGAAATATGTATTCGGCTCTATACACACATCACTAGGGTCCTGAGCCCACCGCTGGCATCACAAAAGACATGATCAGGAACGTAGCACCGCCTTCTCCCACAATTTCATAAGCTCCAAGGTTTGAATCTTAATACTACTGCTTGGAAAACACCAGTTCGGGGCTTTAAAAAAATGCAGGAAACCAAAACGCAGGTGAAAATATTCAAACCATGGTCCTTACATGATTTCAGCTAGAATTACGTGGAATACTTCTAAAAATACAGATTCCTGACTCCACCTTAACTCTCAGAAGCGGTGTCCTTGAGGATATCTCTGAAAAATTTGCATCTTTCATGAGAAATCCAGGTGGTTGTTTTTCTAACCCAAAATTTGAAAACCACTGTTCTGGCCTGTGTTCTGAGGCTGAGGATTTTGTTTTATAGGCAAAGAGACATGAAACCTCTCTTTTACAGGAGAGATTGAGGTCAATCTTCATCCAAAATCTCTTAAAGGGGTTTTGTGCTTTTTTTGAAATGGAAAGTAAAAATAGCCATCTTAGGTGACACTGTGCAGTTAGACAATAAATCAAAATCTGCATGTACGGGAGGAAGAGGAGAAATCCATTCTAAGTGCACTTGGTCACCCAGTTCCCCCTTTTGTGGGTAAGTTCGTGTGTGCTCCCTGAACCCACTTCCCATCCAGACAGGGACAGGAAAGGGGCAGAATGAGGAAGGAGGAGGAAAAAAAATAGAAAGGTAGTATATGACAGGTTTTCCCCACCTACAAGTAAAGATACTGAATTAAACAGGGTAAGAAAAGAGCGGGGAAAAAAGGATACTAATAAAATAAAATTAAATAAATAAAATAAAAAATAAAAAATGTCCATCTCAACACAACACAAAGCTTGTCTGATGCCCTCAAAGTTATCAGAGATCAGGATTAAATTCTGGCAAAAATGTAATGAGTTTTGTGGGTAATGACTAAATGCAGAAAATAGAGAGGAAAAGGAAAATTATATCATAAACCATGTAGAACATCCCAATACGCCAACCAGCAGGCAATTTTGAGCAGATTAATAAATATTTTGAGCTGATATTAAAGTAAGAGACAAGAGGATATGACTTTCCATATAAAGACTAGGGTAATGTTATAAAAGCAGTAGCATTTACCACAATGTGTTTCCCAGAACACATTCTGTATATTAAAATATAGATTTGCATTGTCACCAAAATGCCTACACACAATAAACGCATTAGAGATTAGCTCACAGAGTAAGAGACTCCCTTCCCCTCTCCTGCTATCTTCTTGTAGTTAGCACGCTGTGGCTCCCCCTTTCCAACCTGAACTTCCCAGTTCCACATCTGCACATATTTTCACTAATGATATTAACAGCAAACACATCAGTATTCCCTGTGCCAAATGCTGGTGATGCTTAGGACCCTCTCCCCCTCAGAGGCTGCTCTCAGGAAAATGTGTGACACCAAATTTTCGGTCGATAATATGGCTTTAAGTGACTAAACACTTCTTGAACATTAAGTGACTAAACACTTCTTGAACATGGAGGTACACATTTTAGGTGGGAGCTTACATGATAAAAGTTTTCATATACTGGAGAAGTAATTTCAGAGACCCTGGGGCAAATGGGTAAAATGATATAAAATCATATTCAACATGAAGATCAGACTCTGGAACTACTAATTCGGGATTTGAAAGGATTTCTGCATTGCAACAGGCAACTCTATGCCTTAATAAAGTGCACATTCACTGTCCTGAAGTGAAAGTTTCAAACATTTAAATAACTGTGGCATTAGTTAAATTACAGAAAAAATGAGTGTAACGTCCATATCTATTACGCGACATGCGTTCCAAACTACAGGAAGTCCAGGCACCCAATACAGTTTCTGGTACTTAATGGAGGAACAAATATTTGTTAAATATTGACTAAAAACATGCCTAGTCATTATATTTTAGTTTTACATTATCTGTTTTGGTCACCAAAAACTCTGTGAAGCTTAATGCAGCACATTATCTATGGTACAATACTGACTTTCAAAAATAACTATATATTTAACTTTATTCCTTGAGAATTTTCTTTTAGAGAATTTTTGTCTTGATTTGAGAAGACCCATTAGTTTAATGCAAATCACTTATTCTATAGTGACAGTGACAGATAACTTGCTCTAAAGATAAGACTTTGCCTGGATGAGAGAATTTAAGCGTGAGGAAGGGCAATAACTTTGCTAGCTCACACAGCAGTTAATGAGGGAGTAAGAATTTGACCTAGGCAGTCAGAATCCTGTCTGTCCAAGATTTCGATCACGTAAGAAGAGAACCAAAAGTGTACAGCTGCCTGCAATTAAGGGGAGGAAGTATTTCCTAGGAGGAAAGAGAAAAGGATTTATGATTTCAATGTAGCAAACCCAGCAGAGCATTCAAGGACAGTGGGGGCTAAGAAAAGTCCTTGTAGAAATTAAATGTGAATCCACTTTGCCAAAAGTTAAGGTGAGAGTGAAAGGAAGAGGAAGACAGTGAGAATAAATTATTTTTTTTAATGAATTTTGACAAAGAAAGGAAAGGGAATGATCAGTCACTCAGGTCAAAGAAAGACCTTTTTAAAGAGAGAGTTAAAAAAAATGGATGTGTAGGGAAGGAAAAAGCTATTGGTGAAGTAAAGATTAAAGGATGGTAGGGGAGAGAGAGAGTGGGAGGGAAGGAGAGAGGGAGGAAGAGAGAGAGAAGGGAGGGAGGGAGAATAAAGGAGGGAGAGGGAAGGAAAAGAGAGGGAGGGAGAGAACAGGAGGAAAAGGGAGGGAGAGAGAGAAGGAGAGAGGAGACAGGAGAGGAAACAAAGCATTGGAGAACGAATTCTCAGACAAGAGGAATAAGGGTCACCTCCAGAAGGTGGTGTGACACAGACCAGACTATTTGTTGGAATCCACCATTTAATTATTAGAATACAACTGGTCACCTCAGTGAAAAGCTAGATATATTAAAATAGAACAGTCCGTTCTTGTATTTCTAGTTGATTTCAGAACATCTTGATACAGCTGGTATTTCTATTTTCAAGGGTAAGATTCTGTTTGAAGGATTTTATCTACAACATTTGACAGTACCCATAAACTTCCTTTATGAACCATGGAGTTAGTTAGGAAAGAGTCGTAAATATCAATGTGAAGAGTGTAAAGTGTTGATGTGATGAGTGGTAGCGTCACGAAAAATCAGCTTGTTTAAACAGAACCCTAAACATTTATCTCACTGAATAGAAGAGGTATTGAAACCTTTCTTTAGCATAATGTCTTTTTGATGGCTTTTATGGGGGCAAGGATCCTCAGTCTGTTATCCACAGAGAAAATAGGATGAATCAGTGTTCCCAAAATGTATTACTAAGATTTACACCACACAATGAGTGTGTATGTTTAACCTTTACAAAGAGCTTGAGGGAAAGACTGTTTTTTTAAATACTTCAGTTAAAAACCATTGGAAATGTACTTTCCTCAAGAGGTAATTGATTCAGTAATACTGTAGAACTACAGACTGGAAAGTATGTAGGTTTACACCAGAATCATTTCTGTGTTTTGTTATACTTTTTGAATTTTTTAATAAATAAGATGAAGAGTAAATACAAGGAAAGTGAGTGAAATTAAATTAATATTTGTCTTTGTATCCTGAATGCCCTATGAGATCTGGAAATATTGTGAAAGAAGGACATTATACATTATTTATATGCTGTTAACAAAATGGAAAAGAATGTTATATTTGCTCTACCTCAGGTGTAAGTAGCCACATTTTGTAATGAACAAACATCTCTTAACAAAGAGAATGAAAGTAGAAAGGGAGTACATTTGTCAGATTGGAGTTCTAGAAAAATATTACGTAAAAACAGGAGATATAAATAATTCTTTTGGAAAGGACATTGAAAAACATCTAACCTAACCTATCATTAATACAGAATTTCTTCTACATTGTCCATCTCAAAGTATAGTAAGCACTAAGTACAGGCCAGTCACTAGGTTTGCGAAGGTGAATAAAGTATGTTTCCTACCCTCAGGAAATTAGAGTACAGCAGTGAAAAATAGCTGGGAAATAGTTTGTAGGTAATAGACAACAGTATGTTGTATAAAAATTATACAGAATGATTTTTTTTTCATCACTACAACAACAACGTAGAGGAGGGAGTGAATAATTGTTACATGTTGTGTCAGAGAAGGCATCGGGGAGAAGGTAAGTGTCAAGTACTGTTAAGCCTAAGGCAGGTGTCTACGTATTGTACATGTTTACCATGAAGACACATGAATAGTCGTCTCGATAATACTGAAGTATTTTTTATCTATCTGAGGTCTACCTGAAGCATAAGATAGGATGTCGTGTCTAGGGCAAGTGTTTTAGTCTTTCTGAACAATAACACACTGGTACGGCCCTGCAGCACAGACAAAGGGAGGGCCAATGGATGAGGAGCCTGGGAAGGTGGGTGGGGGCCGGGCCATCTGAGTTCTCATGGGTCAGGCCAACACACCTAACCTCCCACTGGAAGCACCAAGACATGGGGCAGAGAATGAACTGGGATGTGGTTTTAGAGAGATCGCAGGAATGGACCGTGTAGAGCAGGGCAAGGGTAAGGACACGGCTGGTGGTAGAAAGTGACCTCAAGGGTCCAGACATGCGAACGGGAAGACAAGTATTGCGACACACCATGAGGTAGAATCCCAAGGTGCATTCTTTGGATATGGAGTTAAAGGAGGAGTTGAAGACAAATGCTTGGCAAGTGTCACAGGGCGATTAATTGATATTAATATTCCTAGAATGCTTTACCCCTGGTGGAATGGATGGTTTTAGCCACTGGTGCTCAGGGTTCTCAGAAAGACCATGAGGTGCCTCCGATGAATGTAAACTCTTTGGTGACAGTCTTAAGACACTCAGGATGTCACTTAGTCTATGGGGATAATGTCCCAGGTGCCCGTGACTAGTCAACATTGCCTTCTTCACAGACCTTTAGCTGCCTTATAAATCCGCAGTGTATGGGCTTCACTGAGCATTTGTAAATAACTTACAAATTAATTGCTCCTGTTGTTCAGATAATTCTGTAGACGGATGAATCACATTAAAGCTACTCTGTGTTTTGTTTGCCAGAATGGAGGGAAACTGAACTTCCTATTAATGTATGCAGAGCAGGACATATGTGTACATTTATGGTTATTGTAGTAATAATTAGGAAAAGGTCCCTTTGATGTTTTGGCATAAGGCACCCTACAAAGTTAACTCCCTCACATCACATCCAAACAATATCCATAGACCATTTTACAAATAAGGAAACGATAAGGAATGAGGTTCATCTTTGCTGAAATGCCTTTCAGTGAGAGACTGGCCCCAAAGTTTATTCCATCAGAGGAGCTTTATAGAAGATAAGGGCCTGGCTCTTGCTTTAATCCCTCTGCATAACTTTCCTGGGACCAAACTGTACTCAGTCCTTGGCTCGGGAATGTAAGTGCTATGAAGAAAAGAAAACGGTCCAAGAAGCTTCGGGATTTTATCGGTAACATTTTCTACTTCTGCATGCTCAATATCAGGTTTTTAAAGAAAGATGTCTCATCTTAGTTTCTACTACTGCATTTGCTCTTTCTGACGACCATGCACTAATCTACTGGTATTATATCATGGAGAAGGTGAAACTCACTGTTCTAGTGTATAAGTTGACAAGATTTGTATACTTGGCAAATCCAATCACTGGGAAATTAGAGATATGACATACACTGACAAACATTCTTGCTGAGATTTACATTGACTCAGACCCATCCATATTAAGTACAGAGCGGTTGAGTTGTGAATATTTTATAATGTTGGGTAAATACTACCCTGGCCAGGATACAGAACATTTCCCTCATCCTACATATTTCTCCTCTGTCAATTTGCATTGGTCCCTCATTAAAGTCCTGGCCCTTGGCAAACAATGATAGACTTCTTGTCACAATAGTTGGAGTTTCCCATAATCTTACATAAGTGAAATCACACATATCTAATTTAGTAATATGTGTTCAAGATGAACCACCGCTGTGGGCGCATCTCCTGCTGGGTCGTCTCGCACAGTATAGAGGCACCATAACTCGTGTATCTACTCACTAGTCAACAGGTATTTGAATTTTTAAAAGGATTTGGCTATTGTGAATAACGTTGCCATGGTCTAACAGGGGAAGGTATGAAGGGAAGAACAGTAAGAATGTTGTAAAGGGTCATGAGCCAAGGAAGGCATGTGGCCTTTAGAAGCTAGAAAAGGCAAGGGAGTCAATTCTTCTTTGAAGTCCCTACAAGGCCTGCCAGCTCTGTCCTGCATGACTGTGTGTAAACCCAACTGCGCTGTCTTAAGCCTCCGGTTCATGGTCATTTGTTACAGCAGCAACAGGACTCGTACAGACCCTGCTTTGTCCATGTCTGAGTGTGGAGAGATGTTTTTATTGTTTTGGCTACATATGTAGAAGAATGGCTGAGTCACATAGAACATACACAGTATTATTTCAAACAACCAGATGACCTTAAAACCCTGTGTGCCAAGGGGAGGAAAGCATTCCTGCCGATATCCAAGACTGTTGTCCTATGTGACTGTCACTAAAATTAACTTAGGCACTATCAGGATAAACTAATTTTTTTGACTAAAACTACGTGCATGGGAGTCAAAGAGAACTACGTGTTGGTACCTTACTAACTATATAATGTTGGGAAGGCCACCTAACTTCTTTACTCTCTAGTTTCCTTATCTACATGACAAGGACATCAACATAAGTGAGAATGAACAGAATAGTAGAATCAAGCTCACTTGTTCACATTAAATGTTATGATTATGAATATTTAGCAATTCCTACAAAGACACCCTTAAAAACAATGTGTGTCTGTGTGTGTGTCCCTATACCAGGCTGAAAATTATAACCGAGTGTGACTGTGAAAGGTGTTGGTTAAAAAAGCATTTTCAAGTTTACATTCATATATGATCCCTCCAATTCAGGTAAAATCAATTATAATATACCTTAAAAATATACTTTGAAGTTGTATTTGTCAGCATAAGAAGAGGGTAAGTATATATAATCAATAAAGTAAATTACCATAAATAATAAACTGATACTATTCCTTGGGTTATGTAAGAAATACTAGAATGTGAGGGGGGATAGGGTAAATCTGACCAAGCTTCTAAATATCACCACTGATCTATTGTACATACAGCAAACTGAGTTACCTATGTCTGTATCCATATCCATATCTAATCTCTAGCTATGAATCTATCTGTACATCTCAAGCCACAAACCTGCATCACAGATGGGAGCACATTCTTCCAGAATGTCTGGCTCTCTGGTTTTGTGCCATCCTCAGCCATTGATGGCTATTGTCTAGATCCATCAATGCCTTAAAGGTTGCAATATGATAATATCCTAATTCTATCATTCTTTCCTCATTGATTATTATGAATATTAGCATAAAGTGTAAATTCCCTTGTCAACTTGAGGTGATTTCGTACAAGAGTGCCAAGATAAATTCTTCACAGTTTTCTAAATATCTAGGTGGCTTACTAGCATCCTCTCAAAGCGACAACCCCTTCCCCTATTCTGGTACCTCATGTGAAATTCACATTCTACTCAACTATTATTTGAGTGGTTTCTGACCTAATTGAGGAAAAAAACTATCTTAGGGGGAAAAAACAACGCACAATTTTCATTAGAATAGGAAAGAGTAGGGGTTAATTTTATTAAGCAGTTAGTTAAACAGTAATGGGGAAAATGCACATATTGTGCCTTCTATTTCAGTGTTAAGAAAAATCTCAGGTATGTGGGAAGAACAGAAGTTGATTATTTTTTAAATCTTCTAATTGTGACTTTTTAAAAATGTAACTATTAAGCAATAACAAAAACTCAACACACACAAAAATTCCTAAGGCATGAATGGACAGAACATTCACCTCAAAGTAATACAGGCAATGCCTATGATGAAGACTGCACAGACTATACCCTGAAGGAAATTCTTAACAGTTACACTTCTTAATAAAATAATGCATCCAGGAAGTGCCCATCAATGCTGCTAAAATCCTACATGAAAGCTGTATAGAAACTTCATGACAATGCTGAACTCCACCTGAGTCCTGGGCTCCTAGAAAACAATAATGGTTAATTAAGAAGTCTCCCCACCTCTTTTTACTTGAAGAAGGAAATTACTACAAAGAATCACCTTCCACATAGGACTTAAAAAAGACTCACAAATGATTCCCCCCTGCCGCATTTCCCTAACCTATGACAAGGCCATACACAGACCCTCCAAATCCCCATTCTTTGCCTCATGAATGATGAGCTGAACTATTTGTCCCCACTGACCAATCTGGTCAGTGATGACTGAACTTGACCAGACTTTAGTCAGGGTTCTTTCCCGTGTTGCCATTTGGACTCCCTGTCAGTTTGGGTCAGCACTAGAACAGAGAACAATCCTCTCAGTGGCCCTTTCCAAGCTTAAGAAAAAAGAGAGAGAGAGAGAGAGAGAGAGAGAGAGAGAGACAAAGAAGAGAGGGAGAACATAAACTATGGCAGAAAGAGAGCAAGGGAAGGTGGAAAGGAGAAGTAAGGAATGGAGGAAGGAAGGAAGGAAGGAAGGAAGGAAGGAAGGAAGGAAGGAAGGAAGGAAGGAAAGAGGAACAGGAAGACCACAAGGAGAAACATCTTCTGCACAATTGCTTAATCCCACCACACACAGGCATCTGGTCATTTCTAGCTTCCTTTATTCTCTTGATAAAAGAATGTCCCTTCTGCCTGGTCTCTGTGATGCCTTTAGATCTCATAGGCAGCATTCTCTTTGCTGCAACAGTCCCTGTCACTTTCTCCAACAGAGCTGTACCTGCTGTTGCAATGCTCTTTCTCAATGTGTCTCCTTACTGCAGTTCAGACTGGGTTTGTTTGCTATTTGTAACAGATGGACTCAACTGCCACTAACCAAACTGATCCATTTTATCACTAAGAGTAAGAAAAGACAGGCAGTAAAAAGAAAAAAACAAAACAAAACAACACTTGGTAGGATGAAATAGGGAGTATACACCGCTGCCTATATATAGTATTCTCACCAAAAGCAAACTAACAAACTTGAATCTAAACCTAACTCTAGCTCCAACTACACCCCTTATAGGAAATAGAGAAGCTGTAAGAATAAATCTGTTTGTTTGTTTGTTTGTTTGTTTGTTTGTTCTAACTATGAGGACACAAAGTAGCAAACCAAGACCATGGGGGATTCTATAGGACACATGACCCACTTCCTTCAATGAACTAGTGCCCTTAAGAAAATGGGGAAAAGAAGGGAAAAATCTTAGGTTCAAAATGGCTTAAAAGATATAAGAATGATGCTGAAACTTTGTGTGGATCCTGGTTTTAACTATCTGTAAAAAGACATTTTTAGACAATGAAGGAAAACTGAACTTGGGCAGAATATAGATGGTATTAAGGAATTATCATTATTCTTTTGGGTCTTAATACAGTTCTGTTTTTGAAATAGCCTCATTTATCAGAGGTATCCTAAAATATCTGTAAGTGAAATGAAATGATATTTGATATTTGCTTCAAAATACTCAGCAAAATAAAAACATGGCAGGTACAGATGAAACAAGGTCAGCCACAGCTGTTACTTCTGATCAACCGAGTGACGGGCATCTAAGAATTCGGCATGCTATTTTTTATAAATACCTGTGTTTGAAAATCTTCATAATCAATGCTTAAAATGATGGTTATGGACTTCTGGTTTTAGCTCTGTCATGAAAAGGGCTTGGAAGTCATCACTCCTGTCCTTTTAACAAGAAAAAAGCTGAACAAACTAAAAATTGACAACTTTTCTTGGACTCATCAGAGAATTAAGGTCACAGGGAAAACTGGAACCACTAAATCCGGAGAGGCACAAAAATACACGAGTCAAGCCACAAATAGCTCATCTGGAAAAGAAGCTACTGGAACCACAAATTGGTAGGAACCCTCGAGTGGTGATTGTGATGACTTGCTGGAGGCTGAGTGTGGAGTACCATCAGACGAGACACTGTGGGGGCCAGATCTGAGGGGACAACCACACAGTCATGGGTTTTACCTCCAGGAACCCCACCAGTTCCTGCAAAAACAAAATCCCCTTGTCTGGCAGGAAGAGGAGAAAATTAAGATTTCTGAAATACTTCAGAATATTTTTTTATAATAAAAGCCTGTTCTCCAAGGAAAAGATGACCCCATTCTCATCCACCCTGGGGAAGAGCAATCATCCCAATCTAGCCTCTCATCTCACCTAAGGGGAGAAAAAAATGTTAGCAAACACTTGTGAGGGGGGCAGTCCTGAGGCCCCAAAACTAAAAAACTGAGATGTAATTTTACAATTATAGAATACCTCTTGTCCCCCACACTTTACCTGCACATCATGAGGGTTTCAGTACAACAGTGGATTACAGCTCAAAGAGCTTCAAAACAAAGCTGCACTTAAGAAGGAGCTCTTTCTTTTTCTTTGCCAAAAATAATGGCAGAGACAAACACAACAATACGAGAAGGAGCTGAGCCTGAGAAACCCGCTCCAGCAACCGTGACATGCAGACCAGCTTCCACCAGATTACTGCAGAGCTTCCACCGAAGACCTACTCAGTTCCTGCTCCCTGACACACATGCCTGGCTTTCAAAGGAAAACCACAAGGCAAGCTAAAAGCCAAGGAAAAACAAAGTCGGAAGACTGTGACCTAGCACATGGTTGGCTTATTTTGATTTAAAGCCTTTACTGAATTAGTAACAAAAGATGAAATTGATAAATACCTGTAACATTCTGAGTGACAACATATGTTCTTGTTTCTCTTAATCTGAAAACATTTCTAGGATGTGTTTGCTAACATCTGCAGGAGTATGTGAGAGCTGATTTTATAGTTAAACAATCATTTTTTTAAACAAACTTAATTTTTAAAACTATTTATTTTTATAAAATTGTAGTATTCATGCCTAAACCCATATCAGTTAGATCCTTTAATTTTCTTGAGGGGAAAAAAAAAGGATCCGAACTTCTAAATTCGTAAGGAAAATAATTTTTTTTTCCTGTAAATAAAAGTTTTCTCCAAATACAAAACAAAGAGAAACTGCTCTATCACTCTTTCAGCGACAAAACTCTCGTTGACTGGTTTGAAGAAATAACATCTGACAAGGTTAATACAAGCAATTTATTCCAAAGGTGAGTGTTATCTCAGTAACTGTAGAAATGTTTCAAAGTAAAACAAAGAAGAACAAGGGCCACTATGGGTAAACGAACAACTTGAACTATCATGAATGTAGCAGCTGCAGGATATAGAGAGAGGGAAATGACATCCTTAGAGGGAAAGACAGAGACAGTGAAAGGAGAGCTCAATTAGAGAGGTTTGGACTCAGAATAAGGAAGAAATAGAAGCCACGAAATGCAAAGCTCAGTGCACTAAATTCACTGGAGTGACTTCATTATTATCCTATATTGACAGCATGGAAAGGTTTTACTGTTGCTAAGCAATATCCAGAAAACAAGCACTCTGCCTGGTACTCCTGCAGGGAAGGGGACAGAAGGAGGCAGGACACAAATGAAGCAGGACTGGCTACGGGTAGATCATTAATAAAGCGCCATGATGGATACATGAGGTTTCCTAAAACCCTGCTCTTTCCAGTTTTACTGGCTCAAAGTTTTCCTCAATAAAATAGTTCACATTTCTCCTATGACATTAAAAATATAAGTGCATTTTTACTGTTCAACCTGCTATGAGAAAATCAGGACCTTTCACTCAGGTGTTCGTTGTTTATTTACTCAACGACAACCACATGCTAGATTAAAATCCTGGATTTAGAACTCTTCTACACTCCGACCGAGACCTTAGAGGGGAAACAGAGACAGAAAGAATTTATCATCAGACTGTAAAGACTATCAGAACAATGATAATCACGATGAATTGGTAGCAATTATACAATATTCCCCTAACATAACAGAGAACAAATGAATAAACCCAAAGTAATCAGTGAACTGGCAGCATCATCAATAATTTGTTTTCACAGTTTCTGTCCACCAGAGCCTCTGCCACTCCCATAAGAAGGATGTCACAACTGGAATAATGATCCCATGATGTCAGAATATTTCTGTTTATTGTGGAATAAAACCACTCAACTTTCTGCAACTTGGTTAACATTTTCTCTTAATGAAAGATGTTCTGTGCTGAAATAATAAAGTACACTTTATTGTTGGCAAAGGGAAGGAAGCAGGTAAGAAATCTGGCATTGAGTTGCTGCCTGGGGGCCCCAGCCCAGTTAGAAAATTCTCATCATTACCAAGGTGAGCCATCGGCTTCTCATGGGTGTCTGCTGAGGGTGAACCAGTGTTCTCAATATCCTGGGCGAGATGCAATTCAAGCAGAAGACATGGCTACCGATAACACAGGCAGGTTAGTGATGATCTCACAGTCACACAGTTTCCTCTGTTAAACTTAAATGTAGAAATCTGAAGGCTGGCTTCAGGGTCCCTGAAGTCTTCCACCGAAAGGAGACCCATTCTCCAGGCTAACGCCTTGACTGAAGCCCCAACTAGGAACTGATTGGGAATGACTTACTTCTGTTATGCAAAATATTTTATTTACTTTTGAGTCTTCCTATTTTCTCAACACTACCTTTAAATCCAGCTGGTTTCCAAGAGCTACTGAACTACTGAACTACTGATTCTGTCCTGATATTTCCTCCTTATGCCCCTGCTTTGATGGGGGCCTGTATGGTTTCTCATGTAGACTGTTGCGGCAATAATTGATTTTTCTCCATTATTCCAGAAGCCACCCCACCCTGTTCATCATACACTCTGTGAGAGAATGACCTATCTAAACAATTACATGATCATGACATTCCTTCCTCTTCATTGTCTCTGGGAAAATATCTGCGTTTCTTACCTTGGTATGCTAGACGTCTGATGACATCACTCCCCTCACCCCCCGCCCCAAACTCCCCCCTTTCTCTAGCTCTTGTGCCTTCACACCTGTTCCTTGTTTTGACCACAACTTGCTCTTCAAAACTGCCATTCTTTATGCTACTGTACAAATTTTCTTCCATCTATGCACATTCAATTTTTCAAACAAGTTACCTTCTATGAGTTTTTAGAACCATTTTCTCAGAGTCCTTGTTTTGGCAGCTTTTAATCCCCCTTCCCTCTCTGAACCATTCCAGGGAGGCCCATTTTCCCTTGTGTTGTCAGTGCCCAAGCACACCTTTACCTTCACTTTTACTAAACCTCAGTCATTGGTTTTGTTAGAGGTCTTTCCACTAGATTAAGCTCCTTGTGGACAGGGATTTTGCCTCAATTTTCTATGAAGTTTTGTGTTTAGAACTGTCTGGAATGTAGTTTAAGAAACCCACTAAATGTTTGTTAAATGAGTTAGCAGTTTGTAATAATGACAACTGTTTTCAAGACAGGACTTTTAATTCTCTCCTTCTCTCTGATTTCACATTAATCTTGAGAAGATAACTCATCATTTTACTCCCATTTTGGAAATTTTCAAACACTCCTCATTGTGAGGTGAATGACCTGCAGACATCTCTAGTAGGAGTTCATTTCCTTATTTGAAAAGCTCCTTTTTAGATATTGTGTGCCCAGTCAGGTAGAAACAATCGCCCCCTCCTCCTCCCACATCCCTGCCCATCTCTGTCTTCAAATCTTTGAGCCTGCATCCCTATGCAGTATTTTTCATTATTTAAAAATATGGAATTTGCACTTAGAAAAGAACATAGACAATCGAGTAACATCTCATTTTATTTCATTTTGCATTCTACTTTTAGGGTGATTTCTTATTTCTCTATTGCATTAGCTGAAAGGAACTATATATGCTATTAATTTTTATCTCCCATAATACCTTGCATATCATAGCAGATCACTGTATTTGTTGTGTGAGAAAAATGAATTAATGAATGAGTAATGGTTGAGGGGTTAGTGTGTGTGTGCATGGGCACCAAATTGATTGCTGTAACTTAATCATAGAGATTCTGTCTTATGTTTCCTTAGTCTGCTTTCTTTTTTTTTTCTCATAGTTAATACGCTGAGGATTTCAGTTAAGTCTATCATATAAATAAGATAATTGTAGAATAATTAACAGGGAGTTAAGTCATGTTTAATAACTAAATGCGATCATTCCACATCTTTTAAAAGCACGGTAAGGAGAAAGCAGAAGCTGCCGCCGGGCAGCACAGAACTGAGACGATCACGGGAAACGTGTCTGTGAGTGGAGTTAGGCAAGGGCATCCTCCCTGCACGCCCTCATCACACCCAGCGTCTGAGTCTCATGCAAGACTGGAGGGAAGCAGGAAGGGAAAGGAACAACAGAGGAAAGGGTATTTTGAATAACTTTCTGATGAGCAGAGGGAAACTGACTTGAATCAGTGTGGACACAGATCCCAGAAGGCATGAAAAACTTACCCCGAAGGGACCTGTAATTAGACTATTCTTAGAGCACGTTAACACCTCATTAATCTGAGTGGGCTCTGACCTTAACATGTGAGGCATTTTAATAATTACCTTGGGACTGGCAGAGAGTTCCCCTCTTTGTAACTTAAGTGTTTCTCTGAGTTTCGTAAAATATCAGATGCTACTGGTCCATTTCAAACTCAATGTTCAAAGACAGTATCCACCAGTACATTTAGCGACGTCAGAAAATTTTCCGCGTGATCCGAGACAGGATGGACAGGGGACTGGATCAGTATAAACCATTAGTACAAGGAATTACAAAGCCATCCCACATTAGAGAATCATTACTGGGAGAAAAATTTAAATACAGGCCTAATAAATAAATCCTACCATTAGGTCAATTAAGGACTGCTTAATGAAAAGTCTTAACCATGCAAACAATTGATTTATAAATTCCATTTCTAGGAACTGAAGGTCAATAAATAAAGCGGAGTATAAAGATGTGGCTAGAGGGACGGTTATAGCAGAACTGCTCATTAGAAAAGAAAATTGCAAGAAGCCAAACGTTCAATAATAACAGTGCGTGGCATACTCTGCAGCCAGGAAGATACTGAGTAGATTTATGTTTACTCCCTCGGGTAGCTATTCTCAAATGCAAAAGAGAGAGCCACCAATGATGCATCACCCAGGACTGCAGATGGCACGGCGTAGAGGTTACGAATGAGAACCAGCCTTGCTGTTAGTGCTAGTTACAGTGACTTCATCTAGGCGAGCCGTTCCGTTTTCTGGGTCTAAGCTTCTCCAAGTGCAAAGTGGTCTGCCCGATACAACGGCTTTCAGTGCCTACTGTACTATGAGAGATTTTTATTTCAATGTTAGATACAACCAGGAAAACAACCCCTCATCCCCAGACACCCACACCCACAGGTCTCCTCTGCTTCGTTGCTAGTTTGCAGTCCTGAGCTGCTAAGTCATGAAGTCATGAGGCTGTGCTCGAAATGTCTATCCTCACGGTGTTTCCTTACTCTTTGCCAGACATTTGGGAACTAGAATGAAAGCAAAAGTGCTTTCAACTGCAGTATTATTGTGGATTATGCAAACTAGTGTATTGGATTTAACAAGAAGAGATTCAGGAAATAATGATGAAAATTTCCACTGCATTCAGCCATTCAGTATTAGCACTAAGTTGTTTTCCCACCAGGGTACAGCCCTCCCACAAAACAAGAACGCAATCTGGTAAAGAGCAGGGGCTCATGCACAGAATCTAGATCTTAGCCTAACCGCAAGGTCATTTCAGCTATGTCAAGTACTGTCGTTTTTCTGAAGGATGAGGCTCACCCTGTTCTTCAGGTTCTAGACTTTTCAGAACTACTGCAGTACCTGGGAGACAGAGTCGTGCTAAGTCTGAGAAACTGCCTTCTTCACTTTTCCATCTCTTTTTTCCTCCTGTGTTAGTTTCTTATACAATAAATTACCATAAACTTAGTGGCTTAAAATAACACAAATATATTCTTATAGTTCTGGAAGTCAGAAGCCGAAATGGGTCTCACTGGGTTAAAAACAAGGTGTCAGTAGGACTGCACTCCTTCTGGAGGCTGTAGGGAAAATCCATTTCCTTCAACAGTTTCTGGAAGCCACTCCGATTTCCTGGCTCGTGGTCTCCCTCTCCATCTTCAAAGCCAGCAGGATAACATCTACAAATCTCTCTTTCTCCCTGTCTTTCTTGCATGTGCGCGCGCGCACACACACACACACACACACACACACACACACACACACACCCTCTCCAATTCCTGCCTGACTCTTTCCCTGAAAAGGGCCCTGTGATTACAATGACCCACCTGGATAATGCAGGATAACGTCCCCATCACGAACTCCCTAACCCTTAATGTAATATACTCAGAGGGCCCAGGGATAGGACATTGACATCTTTGGAGTGACCATGGTTCTGTCTACCATGTTTCCTTCTAAACAATTCTTTACACCAAAATAATTTTGAGGCATTCATTTCTTAATATCCCGTAGTGATTCCCCATCAATTTCAGGACAAAATCCAAGACCTTGCCATGAAGGACCCAGCTCAGTAAATCTTATGTCCATCCTTAACTTGAATGAGTCCTCTACTAGTATCTTTTCATTCCAGCTGTCCTGACATTGTTTTGAACCTTTCTCCCTAGGCATGGTCTCTTCTTGGTCCAGGTAAGGGACAAGAGAGAAATAAATGAAGCAATGATGTGATGAATTGAGGAAAGAGGAGAGTTTAGTGGTATATTTAGGAAGTAGAATTATCTTCGCTTAGTGATCTCTTAATTCTGGGATACTCTGAGATGACAGGTGTGAAAGAGGAAACTAGATTCTGAATACAGAACAGGTTTGGGGGTGGAGGAAGATCAGATTCGGTTTGTCACATACAGAAGAAAATATACAGTAGATGTTACGATAAGAGCATTACTAACTTCCATGAAAAATTCAAGACTACCATTCATATCTATGACTTAGAGTCCATTTTAATTATTTATTTATTTTAACTACACATTTTTAAAAACAAGATAAACATCTGACAATACAAGGAGCTGTCGCTGTCTAAAAATATTCCCCTGTAGGGGTCTATGGATGTACCTCTTAAGCTGTTCCGCACAATCTTGCAAGACCAATGCAAATGATAAATGATGAAATAATTTTTGATTTGGATGGTAGTGCCAAGCATCTTGTCAGCTGTAAAAGACAGTTGGCCCATAATCTTTAAATGTTAGTCTATTCAGTGTGTTTGATTTAATTCCACAGGAAGGCTGTGAATAGCTAACTTGGTGATATTTGTCTTAGGTTTGCTTGCAAAGCTTTATTTGATGCTGATTCATAAATAATACTTGCTGCATTCGAGAATCTCATTATCCTTCATTAGGAAAAGCATACTAAATAGAAGTTCGGATTCATTGTCAGGCCCTGCCTTCGGGATGCAAGAGCCAAGGAGGGCAATGGCATTGCAGTGTGCTGGCACAAAGAGGCAAGAAAATGCAGGCTCTCATCCTCTTGTCTTTGATATTTTGCACAACCTAGGTCTTGTAACAGAAGACCAAACTTAGACTCATGTCCCATTCATAGATAAGAACTATTAGTAAACCTTTAAATGAGGAGATGTTTATTATATCCGCCCTCCAGGAACATGGTGCCTGGCGTAAGTGCTACAAGCAGTCTTCAAGTATATAAGAATAGCAACATTCATTTTTCCCATATGTGAAATCAATTATATTTATTAATCAGAAATTCTAAAATCCTCCTAAATGGGGATTAAATATTCTTGACACAGAAATTTTAACCAAGATTTACAGCATTTATGAAAATTTCCCTTCACACACATATCCACTTACACACACACACACACACACACACACACACAGTTTAATTAGACAAAGATATAACCGCTGGCTGTAGCTCTTCCCTTGTTTTGTTATTTTAATGTTTGCAATGTACCGTAGGTTGACAGAGAAATGTAAAATGCAGTCCTTTACCTCAAATAGCTTACGGTACACCGGGGATGACACAGCAAACAGAATGGGACAAACTGGAACACTCCCATTAGTCAAGTCACTGATTTCAGATACATTGACATCATTTTGAGGATGTACATATGAAATACCTAGGAAAGGAGTGTTAGTATAAATCAAAACAATGTTTTCTGCTAAAATATTTTAAACCAATTTCTTCAGAGAAAGAGTATTATTTAGAAATAGGAACATCTGGATTTTTGAGAAGCCAGTTTTGTAGAGGTTTAGAAACAAGCCGAGGCTAACGATTCAGAACACACAGGACACTGAGTGACAGCTCAACAGAACTCGGTAGCATAAGGCCCTCATGGTCTTACCACCATTCGTAGCTGCTCAGTCAGTAGGCTGTAAGGCCCAGATGTGCAGAAAGAATGAGGATGACAGGAAAACAGAGGCCACCTGTAAGACAGTGGGACAGACGGTGCAGCTATAAGCCAGCTCTGCAAGGCATTTGGCATTGTTGGGCCATGGGGTCAGGTGGTAGAGCAGTGACCACAAACGGTGAGTTCTGCAAAGGAGCAGTAGCGTTACGGATGCAGATGTATCCAGATTCGTAGACTCATCTGGCCAAATGAAAGGAAAGTTAAGTTCTTATAAATTCCAGCAAGGGAGAATGCACTGATTTTATTGTTCCAGACCTGGTACACCTTAAAGATGAAGAAATTTGAAACAATCTAACCAATTCATAGAAATGGATGCAGAAAGAGTGGATCTGATTGGATTTCCACAGGGAGCCATAAATGAAACAGACTCAGAATCAGCCTGCAGAAAAGATGATCCACATGATAGACCTATGTGGGTCATGGAATTGAATTGGTGAGTCAGAAAAAGGTAAAGGTAGGGGCGCCTGGGTGGCACAGCGGTTAAGCGCTTGCCTTCGGCTCAGGGCGTGATCCCGGCGTTATGGGATTGAGCCCCACATCAGGCTCCTCCGCTATGAGCCTGCTTCTCCCTCTCCCACTACCCCTGCTTGTGTTCCCTCTCTCGCTGGCTGTCTCTATCTCTGTCGAATAAATAAATAAAATCTTAAAAAAAAAAAAAAAAGATAAAGGTAAAGCTGAATTTCATTATTCCGAGTGTGAGGAGTGACTACTGAAATGACATTAGTTAGAGAGGGAAGAAGAAAGGAACGCACACACGTGGCCTCCAAAACAGCTCTTCTCTTTTCCTGAAGAAGTATTTCATACTCACAGGTCATTTTCATGTAGGCAAACAAGAGGATCACTAAAGAGTTAAAGAACAGGATATTCTGGGATTGTTTTTGGTTTTTTAAGTCACTTTATTTTTTTTAATTTTTATTTAAATTTAACTTAGTTAACACACAGCGTATTATTAGTTTCAGGGGTAGAATTTAGTGATTCATCAGTTGCATAGAACACCCAGCGCTCATTCCATCGATGGGCATTTAAGTTGCTTAAACGACTTTGCTAGTCGAGGCTCTCCAGAGAAACAGAACCACCACGGAGATCTTTTAGTAAGAAAATGAAAGAAGAAATTCTAAACGACAGTAGTAGATAAAACGTAAATAATTCCTCCAGCTTTAGAACCTGATTTGTCAATTCTTTCCTTTATTTTTTTTCTTCTGTTGGCTTACGGAGGACACATTTTAAGTTCATTTTCTCAGGGAGGGCTAAAAATGTATGAGCTTTTTAGCTAGTTGTAGTAAACCCTGGGAAATTGCTATATTCAACAGACTGAATCACTCACTAACCCTGCTGCAAATGAAACAAATGTTCCAGCAGCTTTTCCCTCGTGACTAATTAAATATTTATATGAAAGAAAGTGATGTATCTCAATAAAGGAAATACATTCAATTTATAATAGTTGCAGAATGCATTGTCACCAATTTCAAGCAAAGAGAAATTGCACAGAGCGATGGATTCATACTGAAATACAAAAACATTGCCCTTTGCCCTGACATCACTTTCTTCTTTATGCAGCTAGATTCTAACACTATTGTGCTAATTTCTTAGCTCTATTTTTTTTCCATTTCAAATTGAACTACTTCAGAATTTCCAATTTGCAAATTTAGTGCCTAAAAGAAACATTTTACTACTTCAAGGCACTTGTCCTGTGTTGTCTTTCATATTGCTTGCCATCTACTGGCATCACCCATGGTCAAATATTATAATAATATGTAATAACAAAATGCTTAGAGCAGCTGAAAACTGACTTGCTGCTGCTAAATCCTAATTTATTTTTTAGGATTTCCAAGAAACCAAATTGTTCAACCATGCTCAACTCTGCATCTAAGATGTAATGTCAAGTCAGAAAATGGCTTCATAAAAAATTTCAACATTGTAAATGCATTTCAAAGAAAGCCCTCCTGATGGCCCCTGCTCTAAGTCTGGCTTTAAATAGTCTGGCTTTAAATATGCATCAAGACTGAAATATAGTCACAGAACAAGAATTCTTTGAGGTCACGCTGCCTCTGAAAAAAATACATGGTCATCATTGGTCACTGTTTTTCTGGGGGAAGGGGAGATGAGGGAAGAAAAATCCCTCAGTAGGTTCATTATTGGCTTTGCAAAAACAGACTGCATTCTCTTAAAGAAGTGAAAACACTGTAATATATTATTTTTAATATATTAAAAGGTATTATTTTATTTTGTAATATATTACTCCAAACTGATAGGAATAAAGTAGACATTTGCAACAGTAACTGGAGTCAGAGTGTAACGTGTTCCTTCTGGAAGCTTTTGCAGCTCTGTCTTACTTGCAGGGACATGTGAACGGTCAGGGCTGGTTTT
Source organism: Ursus americanus (assembly GCF_024610735.1). Lineage (NCBI taxonomy): Eukaryota > Metazoa > Chordata > Mammalia > Carnivora > Ursidae > Ursus > Ursus americanus. The sequence goes on from NC_142142.1 coordinate 61,515,121, forward strand.
GTCTCAAGGTGATCAAATGCAAATACCTCCACATCCTCCCACGAATGGGGACAATCCATGTCTGCTCCCACAATTGTTTATTACATTTGGTATAACATTGCAGCCTTGTCCATTGTATATTTCCAAATGGGAGGTCGTCACTGGAAGGTTTTCCCCACCAATCGCTTTTGGTTTAGGAGTCCTCAGACTCGCATCTGTATATTCAGTGGCCCATGTGACACAATTACAGAATAACTAAAGTACTTAACTTTGCTTTGTTAACACATTTTATTTTTCCATTCCATGACAAGATGGCAAAATAATCTAGTATAAGACTAATACGTCATATGATTCAGTTAACCCTGGAGAAAAACCATATTGGATTACTTTATTATCCATGAATAAAATGGGTGACAAGCAGAGGTCTATTATGATAATATTACAGGGTATAGTCTCTGTTCCTGAGGTTTTCGATATGAAAGATACAAGAAGAGGGGCACCTGGCTGGCTCAGCCCGTGGAGCTCGGAACTCCCAAACGCAGGATTGTAAATTCGAGCCCACGTTAAGTGTAGAGATTACTTAAAAATAAAAGCTCAAAAAAAGAGAAAGACAAGAAGAAAAGTTATCTATTTCTTCACTAAGGACTGAAGGTGAATTACTTGTTATGTCCCATGCAGGTGGTTAGGAAACTACCAGATTCTATTGGAGATCTCTGAGTCTTACATTCCTTTTTTTTTTTTTTTTAAGATTTTATTTATTTATTTGATAGAGAGAGACAGCCAGTGAGAGAGGGAACACAAGCACGGAGAGTGGGAGAGGAAGAGGCAGGCTCCCAGCGGAGGAGCCCGATGAGGGGCTCGATCCCAGAACACTGGGATCACTCCCTGAGCCGAAGGCAGACGCTTAACGACTGTGCTACCCAGGCCCCCCATGAGTCTTACATTCCTATCCAGTACAGGGTATTTTCTTCCTAGTATTCGATAAATGTCCGTGATGATGGCCAATGTGCTGGGTCAAAGTGACTTCAGAGCTGCTATAAATTCTAATTTTGCTCTCACTCTGGGCATGAAATTACGGCCCCCAGAAAAGACGGTGTAGGCATTTGACCCTGTGTCAAAAATGGTTCCAAATGTGGTACAGTCTCAACTTTTCAAAAAGGTAAGTTTTAGAATTTACTCAATATATATGCAAAAGAGTAAATGCATGTAACTTTACAAATAAGGCAACATGTGTCTTTTGAAGTTACATCTCACAAAGTGTACTGAAGGGGGGAATGCATGCTGGGAAATTAAGCCATTACTGCTTGACAGTGATTGTAGGTCAGGCCTTTTTCTGCCTGTTTTATTCAATTTTGAATACTCCTGTTTCTAGGAGATGTCCAGCACTTATTAAGCATCCCATGAAAGTTCACTGGATGAAGGAAGGTTATAATTCTTCAAACCAACATTGTTCATGTTTTGTTTTGAATGGAAATTTAAAGAGATCCTTTAAGGCAAAAGACTATTAAATAGAAACAATGACAATATCTAGTTTAGGGACATAATGAAAGAAATTTGGTGGTAACATCCTTTAATACACAATAAAATTCAACTTCATTGGCTAACAATCTTCAAACTAATAGAGCCAGAGTCAGGATGTGGTTCCTCTCAGCTAGAAAGCTTCACTGGCACATTTTACCAATGTGCACTGAAGAAATGGGAAAGGAGAGTGTATACATGTGCTGAGGGTGGTTAGTGGCCAAGTACATTTTGGAGACCATACTCAACTTATCTCCCTCTCCAACAGTCTGAAAAGATTATTTTTACCAGTGTACCTCAAACTTATTTCACTACCGAATCTTTCAATCAAGGGTCATTTATACACATTTGGGAGAGCAAGCATTCTGAAGAACATAGTTTTAGGAAATGTAATAGTATTGCATAATTACAACCGTTGTCTAAAATAACTTATAAAGTCGGTCAGAGAAAGACAGATAGCATGTGATGTCACTCATGTGTGGAATTTAAGAAACAAAACAAACGAACAAAGGGGGAAAAAGATAGAGGGAGAGACAAACCAAGAAACAGACTGAACTCCAGAGAATACACTGATGGTGACCTGAGGGGAGGCGGGGGGGGGGGGGGCGGGATGGGGGAACAGGTGATGGGAGTGAAAGCGTGCACCTGTCGTGATGAGCACTGGGTGATGTATTGAAGTGCTGAATCACTGCATTGTACACCTGAGACTAATACTACACTGTATGTTAACTGGAACTTAAATAAAATTCAAAAACAATTTCCAGATTTAATGTCGTTCTACTCAAAATCTAAAGAAGTTTTGGGGGGGGGTCAAGTAAACAAGTAAAGTTTTAGTTCAAATTTAACATATATGTATACAAGAGCATCGAATGAAAGTGAGAATTACTTTTTATGAGAGGAACAAACTATTTTTTGATTCTTTAACAAATTATGTAAAAATGTGGGAATTTATTACAAGGACTTTTGTCACTAACTGGGATGAGCACAGGGTTTTTCTTTTTGACTTATTAACATGAAGAATTCGATTTTTCAAAAAAATTTTTTAAAGATTTTATTTATTCATTTGACAGAGAGGGGGACACCCAGCGAGAGAGGGAACACAAGCAGGGGGAGTGGGAGAGGAAGAAGCAGGCTCCCAAAAGAGGAGCCCGACATGGGGCTGGATCCCAGGACTCTGGGATCACGACCTGAGCCGAAGGCAGACACCTAACGACTGAGCTACCCAGGCGCCCCCGATTTTTCAAATATTTAAGCATTATTTCATTTTCTACCTATGGGTTATGGCTCACCATTCAACTGACATTCTCTTGCACTTGACTTGCAAAAACTTTATTCAAAAACTTTATTCTTGCATCTTATGAGTGAGACTTATTTCAAGTTTTATGCACTATATATGTACTATTTTTGTAGCTACATATTTTTAATTACTGGGAAATTGTCCTCCCCCCCCCATTCTAAATGGGTTAAATAGTCCCAGAGTTTTGTATTTGAAGTTAACAGTAAACTAAACTATGAAACCTTCTGGGTACATCCTTTTTGTTAGTAGTTTTTTGATAATCATCACAAAAAAATTCCAAGGCTTTTTGTCTATTTAGTTACTAACTTCATTTTGTGGTCATTTTGGTAATTTGTGCTTCCTAGAGAAAAATTGCAATCATATTTTATTATTTTATTAGCATCATAAAATAAAAGTATCTTTATATTTCTTTGCTCATGCCAAATTTTGTACAATCCCTGTGTTTTTTCATGTTTACATTACCAATTGGTTTACATATATTTTACTGCTTAAAAGGAACCAACTCATAACTTTATGTAACAATACAAATTTTATCTTTTTCTACTTAATTATATACTTTACTGTTTAAGTCCTCATAACTGCTTTTTCTTATATTATCTTTCAAATTTTAGATTTGATTTTTTTTATTTAATTTATTTTATGTTAACATATAATCAAACTGTGAAGGGGAACATTCTGATATGATTTTTCACAATTCATATAGTTTCATATGTAGTGGCATTAATATGTAATCTTATTTAGAGTTCATTTTATGTAAGTATAAAATAGTGTTAAAAATTGTTTCTTATTAGAGCAGCCTTAAAAACGATCCCATTGCCAGTGACTCATTTATATAAAGACTTTTCCAGGTTAGCAGACAAAACCATTTTTGGTGGTCCTACATCTGTGGATCCACAGAAACCAAATTACTGAGGGTTGCAAAGAATTAGCAGGTCGTTTGAAAAGCAGACATCCCTTCACCCAGACTCTGGTTTTCATGCTCAGGTTCTCAGTCCATGAGCTTTGCAGAAGGATGGTTTGGGCTACTGGAAAAACCATAGGTTATTTTTAATTTCTGGTTGTCAAAGTCACCACATCTGTAGGGAAAAAAATGTTTCTTGACTAGACGTAGTGGTGGTTTTTATTTATTGTACTAATGCCTCTCATCTATCTATTTTCATGTTGCCTACAGTAAACATAAATTATTTTCAGGAAAAATACTTTTTTTTAAAGATTTTATTTATTTATCTGAGAGAGAGAGAGAGCATGGGGGGGGGCAGAGGGAGAGGGAGAAGCAGACTTCCCACTGGGGAGCAGCGAGCCTGATGCGGGGCTTGATCCTAGGACCCCAAGATCACTACCTGAGCTGAAGGCAGACACTTCACCAACTGAGCCACCCAGTTGTCCCAGAAAATCATTTTTTTTTTCTTTTTAAATTCAGGTTGGTCTGTAAGTTCACAACTGAAGACAAGCCCTTTGTTCCCAACACAAAGCAGTGAGATGACTATGGAAATAGATCATATGAAAATATGATATATAAGAAGAAAAAAATAGAATATACAACAATTCAGTAAATAAATAAATAAATATAAATATCTCCCTGGAGTAGAAGGGGGAGGAGAATCAGGCTGATGTCCCCAGCCTGATGGAAGCAGAAGGGTGGGGGGGGGGGGCAGGGATTGGTTTCAGAAACAGCTCAAAGACAAAACCACTGCCAGTGAGATGGGAAACAGAGACAGGGAGGTCGGGCTCCTCCAAGAAGACCTAACCTTTCTATTCATCCAAGGAAAGCAAATCAAAGCAAGGAAGAAGAACTATCCCACACCCATCAATTTGGCAAAGGAAGGGAGGGAAGGAGGGAGGGAGGGAGGGAGAAAGAAAGGGGGGGATTAGGCGATTTCAGCTACCAGTAGAGAAATGGGAACTTTCTTAAACTGCTGGTAAGGGTTTTGAAAGCCAGTATTTATGGTCCACTCAAGGTGTTGCCGACATTGTTCAAATGCTTTGTGCACATAACTTATATCATCCCTACCGCGACCCAGTAAGATAGACGTTATTGTTACAGCCGTTTGACAGATGAGAAAGCGAAGTCACAGAGAATTATCTTGTCAAGGTCACACAGCTGGTTCTCGGGGATTCTGACCCCAGATCCCATATAATCCTGAGAACATGAAATAGTACAAATACTTTTGAGAGCCGACTGGAAAATTACAGTAGAGTTGAAGAGGCACACACGGAAGACCGTACCTACCCACTTCTACATGTCACTCCCACACCCAACACTTGGAATCAAGGAGGCAAGCGCAGGAAGGGTCCTTGCAACGTTATTTACAACAACGGGAGACGCACAGTATTTATTTCGCACCAAGTAGAATTCTTATATTTATTATTTTATTCTTCACGACAATCCTATGCGGGGTTACTATTACTAGTTCCAATTTAAAAATGAAGAGGATGAGACACAAAAGAGATGTGTATAAAGTGGCAAATATTTAAACTACCTAAATGCTGGGGTGCCTGGTGGCTCAGTCGGTGAAGCATCTGCCTTCAGTTCAAGTCATGATCCCAGGGTCCTGGGATCAATTTCACACCGGGCTCTGCACCGAGCTTGGAGTCTGCTTCTCCCTCTCCCTCTGCCCCTCCCCCTGCTTATGCTCTCTCTCTCTCTCTCAAATAAATAAATAAACAAAATCTTTAAAAAAAAAAAAAAAAAACCTACCTAAACGCTCATTAATAAAACAAGAGATTTTAAGCCTAATGTATTCATACATGGGAAGCTGACAGCAATTATACAGTGAGTAGTCTATATATATATTATATATGTATATGTATATACATATACATATATAATAAATTAATAAATAAATACATATGTATATGTATATACATATACATATATAATAAATAAATAAATAAATAAATAAATAAACAAGAGATTTTAAGCCTAATGTATTCATACATGGGAAGCTGACAGCAATTATACAGTGAGTAGTCTATATATATTATATATGTACATGTATATACATATACATATACAAATAAACAAAATCTTTAAAAAAAAAAAAAACCTACCTAAACGCTCATTAATAAAACAAGAGATTTTAAGCCTAATGTATTCATACATGGGAAGCTGACAGCAATTATAGAGTGAGTAGTCTATATATATATATTATATATATATATATATGTATATAATATATATATGGAGAGAGAAACACAGAGAGAGAGATGCACAAATCTGAAAAAAAAACCAAAAAAAAAAAAAAAAAAACAATTTTTGGAAAAGTTTACTGATGCTAATATATTTTTAAAGGTAGGAAAACATAAGGATAATGTTCTACACGTACTGACAAGATTCTCCTGGGATTGCAAGTAAAGAAAATGGGATGGGTAATTGTGTACCAAGGGACGCCAGTATCTACATAGTTTTATTTTTCAAACAAAACAAACTCTAAAGTTAATATGAACGAGTATGAAGATTTTTTAAAAACTGAGTAGTGGGTACACTGCTGTTTTTACATGATTCTCTATATTTTCCACATGATTAATATATTTTATACTAAAATATGATGGTAAATTGAAATTGTATCCATCATGTATTAATCAACTTGACATTAACTTTATTAATGTTATTAAAGATTTACTTGCGCATGAGAACAAGTTATCATGAAAAATTGCTAGCAGTATTTACCATTAATTAAGAATTTATTTTCTGAGACTAAGCTTTTATATTAATTTACTTATTTAATTATTTTATGAATTCTACTAAATTGGTGTAAATATTGTTGACATTGTTCAAGACAGAAGGATTCAAGGATTGAGCTGGGATTATCATGGACGTGTACCTGTGGTACCTGGGCTATCATACGTCTCTGCAGTGCTGTAGATGCCAGTGCTGACTACCGAGCTCCCAGAGTCATTAAAAGGAGAAGCCGTTTCTGGTCTCAGAAACGTGGGCATGAGCCCCGTACAACTCAGTCACCTGGACGGAAGCCCAACGCCAAATCCCTACATGCTTTTATTGGCATGGCCTCCAACGTCACGGCCCCTTAACCTCCTCCTGGGATCTCGGTTGTATCAAGGGCTTGAAATGGGCAACGGAGACCTATCGCCATGCACTGGAGATCGAAATAGTTCAGAGTAATTAACGAGAAGTTAGGATTTGGTACAGGTCAGCTTCGGCTACACAGGATTCTGAACCAGAGTATGAAGAGTTGTCCTCAAAAATGACACTGTGTAGGCGCGGTCTCCCTTCTCCATCCTTACTGTATAGCTTCCCTAAGCTGAGGTTAGTTTTTTCTTCATGGGATCACTCCTGAGATATGTTTCTCTATAATGCACCTTTACCAAGGAAGCTATAGCTTCTGAAATTACCCGCAGTAAGTGGTAACCATGTTGACGTTGAGAATGGAAATTCTAGTCCTACAATTCGACATGAGTCAAATACAAGTAAGGTGATGGGGCTCCCACGGCAGCTTCGGATTGGTAAGTGCTTCTATACACTGACCTCCATAAACTGTGTATGCTACGGTGTTGTAAGTTCCTGATTTTGTGGGGTGCCTGGGTGGCTCAGTTAAGTGTCTGCCTTCAACTCAGGTCATAATCTCACGGTCCTGGGATCAAGTCCTGCATCAGGCTCCCTGATCGGCGGGAGCCTGCTTCTCCCTCTCCCTCCTGCTCTTGCTCTCTCTCTCTCTCTATCTCAAATAAATAAATAAAATCTTCTAAAAAAATAAGTTCCTTATTTTGTGATGTAAAATACAGCTGTAAAATAGGAATGCATGTCCCTATATTTTCACATGTATAAACATATACACATAACACCAGAGGCTATGAATCCTCCAAGTGCCGTAACCATACCCAGGCAACACATGGAGCAGGTATCTCAGAAGAGTTCCTAAGTGTCAATCAACAGACGTCTACACTGCAGAAAGACGTTATTTCACCAGCCCTTTTCCTATTAAAAACCAGGGTCTGTTTATATGTCTGTAAGACAGACATAACAGAAAGTCGTATTTGAATCCTCCTGTACCTTTACTTCGGCTCAGGGCGTGATCCCGGCGTGATGGGATCGAGCCCCACATCAGGCTCCTCTGCTATGAGCCTGCTTCTTCCTCTCCCACTCCCCCTGCTTGTGTTCCCTCTCTCGCTGGCTGTCTCTGTTTCTGTCGAATAAATGAATCCTCCTGTACCTTTAAAATTTTTAGCCTTTCTGTCATCACTCAGAGACTTTAGTTCTTACCTTCCTCCATACTGAATATTTTCAGGAATTCAGAAAGCAGCAACTGGGGCAAAATGTAGCTGCTGCCTATAGCTAGCTTCTTCACCTCACGTGTAGTCAACGTTCTTAGAGATAAGACACGGTGCAGCAGACGCCTGAAGTTAACTTCAGATATAAACTCACATTTGTTTCATCACCTCCAATAACACACATTTTTTAATCTTTATACACACAACATCCTCATATTTTCACACCACCCAACGTCCTGACAAGTACGTTATCGTTGTTAGTTCTAGTGGTCTACTGCTGTGTAACAAACACTCTCAAAGTCAGTGTTTTAAAACAGCAAAAACCATCTGGTCATTAGCGCAGCCGGGGCAGGATGCGGTGGGGATGCGTCCCTGCTGTGACTTGTGAGGGGGGCTCCTACAGCGGGCCTCTGGGGACCCTATTCTGTGGGGAGCACTTTAGTCTACTCCCCTCTCCCACCTTCTGAAAGGCAAATTGAAGGATCCCCAAAAAAGGGTTTATAGGAAAAAGGAACACACATTTGGCCTGCATAGATTAGGCAGAGTACAGGATCAGAGAGAATCTTCCAAGAGAAGGAAAAGATATAAAACATAAAAATTCTCAAGCAGGTTAGAAAGTGGAGAGGCTGGAGGGGCCGCGAGAAACATGCTCGCTTGCTGGGGTCTGCCTGCTCACCTCCAGACCCCGTGTACAGACTGAGCACCTATCCATGAAGCCACCGGTCACCTCCGAGACCACATATCAGAGCCCAAGACTCAATTCTCTGAATCTCGTATCCCTCAGAGTGGAAAGCAGTGAGATCTTAAGTTCTTTCAAACCCTAAGAGAAAGAAATCATTAAAAGTGTGTGGAAAAGAGAGCAGCTTAGCTGTCATTTCCTGTGCCATTAACTTGGAAAGCAGCTCATTTCCATATACCTTTTCAGCCCTGTAGATATTTTAGATACTTAATCCTAACACATGCTAAATCACTGCACCCTGCGATACAATTTTCTCATTTCACATGTGCAAAAGGCTTTTTTTTTTTTTAACAGAACATCAAACTGGCATTCCCCCCCCCCCAGGAAAATATTTAAATTGAGTTTTCAATTATGCAGAGAATTGTACAAGTGAGCAAGGGAGCTCTCTATCAATACGCTGCGTTAGAAGGAGGCGGGGTGAGCTCTGCATATCTGTCTCACTACATCTCGCTGAGGCTCTCTGGCCCGTCTGATAATGTTGCAGCAAAGTGTATGAACTGTTTTCCTTCACTCACATAATGAGTCAGTGGGTCAGTCCGATGAATGCCAACAGGGTTATTCATTATCTGGTGACTGCCACATTTCTGAACAAATCTCCTGGCTTTTTGGGTCTACAGCTAGTCACTCTTCAAGGGCAATTTCCCAACCTTGGAGAAAGGGTACCTGAAACACTACCTGATTCTGGAAAAATTAGGGAGATCTTGTTTGCATGATATAAGCCATGCGTTTCAGGTTTGTCCTAAGGGATATGTAAATTACGTTTATCACACCCAAGAGTTGAAAACTGATTGAAGATACAGCAAACCACATAAAATAGTGGAGAACCACCACCGAGCATTGAATTTAACATTTACACAATGAATACAACAAATGTGATTTGATTGACAAGGAAAGAGAGTTGCAGGACTCTGCATTGTACACGTGATTTTCTTGTATCCTTCCTCTGGTTGGGGAGGAACACAGGGAAGAGAATGAAGGAAGTATAGCTTCTTCTACAGAACACCGCACTCTACAAATATGCCCACAACTCTCTCCTCAATTTTCTTGTATGATTAGCTGGGTTTTATGTGGGATGGGTTCTCTGATGGCACTGCTCAGTACATCCTGTGGAAGATGGTCTGTCCAACAGCTGAGGGATCTCGGAGTTTAGAATGTGGAATGTTTGGGAAATTCTGTTCTTAACTTTGGATATTTGCATCATTTTAGCACAACAGAAAAATCCCACTCAGAACACAATTTCCTTTGACATAAGGATGCATAAAGTTAGAGGTTTTGAGGGGGAAAGAGGAAATCAGGAAAGTTGGGAAGCATTAGGTTTTGTTTCTGTGGGAAATAAAAGTCAAGGTTATCCTGGGGATGGGGACAGTCAGCTTAAGCTAACAAGTAAAGGTTTATAGTAAGTACTGGGACAGAGAGAAGAATGACATGTAAAATTAATACTGTGCACTTTAAAGATCCATCTGTACTGAGAAGTTTTACTCTTCAAAGAATCCAAGAAGCATATTTATGTAATTAAGTATGGTAGATTTAATGTCTACGCTTGATTCTGAGTTGAAGATCCAAAGAAGGATGAGGCTGGAGGCCATGGGGATGAAGGCAAGTGAAGACATTTGAAGAGTATGTTTCAGAGTATTTATCTCTTAATTAGCCTCCTTGAAAAAAGGCCTTAGAAAACACAAATTTTGGGATTCAGTTGTCTTGAAAAACTGAACAGAACTCAGAGTCAAGAACAGAGCTGTGTATTCATCCAGTGAGTGTCATTCCAGCCGAAAAGAAGCATGGATGGGAGAGAAGAGCACATTCAGAATTATGAAAAGGGACTCAAACCACGATAAATGGACCAGCAAATAGCAGGGAGTAAATGTGGGATACTTAGTTTGAATTCAGAAACCAAATAGTGGCTCCATGAACTGGGAAACATGGAAGGATGAGAAAGCCAGACTAAAACCCCACTATGTGCTGTTAGGATGAGTCTAAGCCACCCCCGAAATGTCCAGGGGGACACAGGAGTTGTAAGCATGGGGAAGGATCAAGATTGGATTTGGACAAGTAGGAGTGTAAACAGTAGTTTAAAACCTCATAGTAGATGAGATTTCCCAAGGACAGCATGGGGGTAAGAAGGTCAGCAGGTGAAGGATGGAGCCCTTATTCTTAGGGGGTTGGAAGGAATGAGAAGGAACAGAAAATTGAATGGCAACATAAGAAAAGGTTGACGAGTAAAGGGGAGAACCGTGAAGATGAAGGTTCAGATGTGTGAGCATGTCTAGAATGATGGTGATGCTTTTAAGAATTTTATTAGCTTATTAACTTTGAGTCACTAATTAAAATATTAACTGGATGACAAGCATATTAAGGAGGACATGTGATGTGATGAGCCCTGGGTGTTATAGGCGACTGATGAATTACTGAACTCTACATCTGAAACTAATGATGTACTATATGTTGGCTAATCGAATTTAAATAAAAACAAAACAAAAACAAAGAAAATATGCAGCCTGATGCGTCAACTAAATTTTTATTTTTTCAAACTACTCTTTTTCCTCTTGCTGTATAAAACCTATAAATAATAAATAAAGACCCACTATTTAAAAAATTTTACATTAAGGGGCACCTGGGTGGCTCAGTCAGTTAAGTGTCTGACTCTTGGTTTCGGCTCAGGTCATGATCTCAGGGTTATGAGATCGAGCCCCACGTCAGGCTCCACACTCAGTGGAGCATCTGCTGGGGTTTCTCTCTCTCCCTCTGCCCCTCCCCTGACTTGCAAGCTCTCTCTCTTGCTCTCTCTCTGAAATAAATAAATAAATCTTGAAAAAAAATTAAATATGGACTATGCTAGATTTATGACTAATGACCTTCAAAGTATCTTCAATATTAATTTATCATTTTTACTTTAAAATGAGAGTACTAGAGAGTAAACTAAATATATATATAGAAGAGGTCATTCACGTTTAAAATTTAGTTTATAAGATTGTTATTGTGGCATCTAATTCCTTTCCCTAAATGAATGTCTGCCTCCAGACCAGGCAAATAATTTGAAAGGGATAATTTCTTTTGGTAATCCACTTATATACAAAACATAGCGTTCTAAGCATGTATTTTCTGTCAACAGTATCACTTCACAGTGTATGGAACTGTTCTGTTCCTCTCCTTCCTGGTGTCAGCTGCTCGTTCCTGCTCCTGGACCTTACACAGCTTTCATGGCCCACCTCTCTCTCCCACCTGGTGACTTGCTCTTTCTGAGTGATTCTGGAAAAGGAGCAGTTTTGGTCTCTCCGTCTGCAGTTGCTGGAGTTCAGACTTCGAACGACTCTCCTCATGAGCCGTATTTCTATCCTTCCTGCTATGTTTGGACTTGTTTCTGCCCCACGCAGGTGTCTGTGATAGCAGGACTCACAAATATTGACTGCTCTCCAGCCTGTCCTCTGCCTAAACCCCTGCGACACGGTGTGGAGCTGGTTTGTCCTTCTCCACGGAGAGAGCACAACTGAGGTGCCTTAAATTGCTCTGACCTTTGGAATGGGGTGGGGTGAAGGGAAGTGCTTTAGGATTAAGCTGGCTTTAGAAAATCTTCCTTTAAAGCAGTACCAAAAAAAAAAATCCTCTCTGGCTAAAAACTCTTTGAATTAAAATTGCCTTAATGATAAAATTAACTCATTTAATTCTCAAAAGCCCCAGGAAATAGTACTATCACTCTATGATTCCCATTTTAGAGGCAGTGACTGAACCTTGGAAGCCCAAGGTCACGGAGCTGGTGAGCACAGGACTATGTCTTTCTCCAGCACGTTAAGCCCCCTCCTGTACGGCAAGTCTCAGCAAGGACTGGAAAAGAGGGGAAAACCCTGACGTCCAGGTCACAGCTTCGTGCCCACCTCCATGCACCTGCCCATCCAGGCTCCCAATACTGGCAGGTCCGGTTTCGGGCCAGCCAGGAAAGAGCTATGGGCCCTCCCGGGTCTCAGAGCCACAGACAGAGAGATGGTATTTGCTGCTGCGTCCCTGAGAGTAAAAGCCTGGGCCGGCCACCAAGTCTGTCTCAGTCCAACTGCACTGTCCTGAAAACAGGCAGACATTTCTTATAAAACAGGAGAATCATTTGACATCAGTCTTGATCCTCAGAATGTGACTATTTGGTTCTCCGGAGCCATTTTAGATATTTTAGCGCAAGGCTCAAACCGGCTGCTGTAAGGTCTCCCAGAGAGGGTCCTCTTGGCTGAGAAGCTTCCACTAAAAGCTGGGGGTCGGGTGAGTGACAGCATCAGAGCTGTGCTTCCGAGAAAGGATCTGGAATCATTCTTGAGACGCGCTGCAACGGGCGATGTGCGTTTCAGAGAGATGATGCTGATTTATACATGACACACAGTGGTACCCAAGTCCCTTCTTTCTGAGCCGGGACTGGCTAGAGGAACTTCCTAGAATGTGCCTCGATGGCTCTTGACTAATATTTGGTTGTATGAGAAAACTCTGCTTGGTTGACTCTGGTGACTGACTTAACGAGTATCACTCAGTCTGGAAACTCACCTAACGATGCTGAATTTTCAGTGTTTGATACGTTTAGCAGCCCTGGTCTGTGGGCATAAAACCATCTTGGGAGAACATTTTCACAGACTTAACCCAGCCTTAAACTCTCACATGCCTCCTCTGACAGAGAAGTGCAAGAAAATATTACAAAGACTAAGGAAAGGCCACCACGACTGAAGACACTCCTTGGTAAAAACACACTCTCCCCTCACATGGCAGCAGAGCCCCAAATCCGGAAGGAAAGGAGATGGATCTTTTCGGTTTCTATGAAGAACAGCAACATGACATTTTAGTTATGGAAACTAAGGCAATGACGCTACAGCCACCTGGTAGTTTTTAGAGCTGACAATGTGGAGCCTTTTATGGTTTTAAAATATATTTAATATGTCTCTTACAACTAAGAAATTGCATTATTTCCCCTTAAACTGTAGGTCCTAAGAATAACAGGAGGGATATTTAACAAACATTCTTCTTTGCAATTTATGAAAATAACTTTTTAGATTTCAATAGAAAAAAAAAAAGCCTTTGGAAAGTTGTTTATCCCCTCTTTTCCTAGGCTGCTGCCAAGAGGAAATGAATAGTGTCTTTTGAGATATTCACAGACATCCGGTGCGGATTGGGGAGCTCGCTTTGAGAGCCAGCATTTATTCTATTTTCTGTATTTGAACCGTTCTCGACAAAGGCTGTCCCCGACTCTGCTGCAGTGTCTTACTGCATACCAGATGCTGGAACGTTCTCCCTCGCTGCGCGCTCCAAACACTCCTCGTCGGGGTCCTGCCCTCACTCGTCTCCTGCTCTGGCACCTGGGGGTACTCAGGTGGGAAACAGGTCTTGCGTCCTCAGCCTCCCCTCCCCGGCTCAGCACGGGGCAACGGCCTGGAGCAGATGTGCTCCCGAGGGCTCAGGGATGGGTAAGCCTGCGACCTCTGCACTGGGCGAGAGCAAGGGCAGGCCTCAGCAACATCCTCCAGCTAAGTGGGCACCGTTCTCCCCTTCAGGATCGGATCTGCTTTGTGGGGACGTGTAAATATATCGTGTTCACCAGTTTCCCCCCCAGCTAACCACCCGCACACACACCTGAAAGGGAATGAGCCTGTCTGCCTCCTGCCTCCCCTCACACCTCACGTTCGTGCTGTACAGTTTACGAACGTTTTGCATTCTGCTTGAATGGTGCCAATACACTGGGCTAAGAATACAAAGTTACAAATATAATCTCACTTTTCTCCCAACTTTTGAGTGGCTGTCACAATAATTTATTTATAGTGACTCATTCCCATCAAATCTGTATAGTGTCAGATACTCTGTTTCTCTCCAAGCCCACATGGAGCCTCTCCTATCAGTGGAAAATAAAGATGTTTCCGGTGCTTGCTCCGGGGTCCCAGCGACCCTCGCCTCTTACTCTCTTCCAAGTTAATTCCTAAGACTCAGGTGATGGGGCTGCTGGCTTTGCTTTCTGTTGAGACCGACCCCCTTTTCTCATGGTAACTCCCACTTGACTTAGCTCTTTCTTGCTCCAAAGGACCTAATCCCGACTCTGTATTTCTAGCATGCACAAGTTTCGATCCCCTGGTGGGTGTGCTTTCTAAGTTTCTTCATCCTTCAGCCAGGTTTCAAGGTCATAAACTCTCACTGTCATCAAGACATGAGCTGGTGAGTGCAGAACTCCCACAACTGGCCAGGGTGTGACTGTCCAGTTGCTGGCAAAGCCAGGGAGCAGCACTCGAGGATAACAGGGAACAGAAAATAAAATCAGGGTCTTCCTGTGGGTCACATTAGAGATTTAGCCCTTGCACGTGCCTCTGTCTTCCCTCCCACGGCACCCAAAGCCAATGTGCAGTTGTAACACTGCCTGGTATGCTTCAGCCCAAGACTGCAACACGGGTCTCACCCTGCAGCTAACACACCAGGAGAGGCGCAGTGAGCATCCTAGAGCAGAAGCTCGTTGGGCAGGGATGGGCAGGTGTCCTGCCCGCGTCAGGAAATCCTCTGGGGCCACAAACGGAATCTCGATCACATGAGGGCTTCCCGGGCTGCCCACTGTCCTGTAATGTCTCCTTTTTCTCCCACCAACACAACCAGAAATGTGATGAAGTCCAGGTTCCCAAACCTATTCCAGGAACAACCTTCTTTACAGTTCCTCAGGACTTGGTTGGCGCTCTCATTTCCATTGTGCTAGACTGGATTTACGTAACAGAAAAAAGAAAGGTGCTTTGTCAGAGTATTTGAAAAAAATCAGCAAGTCGGTAAGAAGCTTAAATGATTTTGCCATTTTTTTTCCAGGGGGAAAGAAAGCAGTTACAAAGATCAGAACTTTTATAGTGAATTGTGAGTTCAGGATTCATGGGTAATGAGACTGTGTGAGGCCCATAGCAAACGGAGTACTAGGTCGACTTAGCTAGAAGGGAAGGGGGTGCAGACAGGGTTTCTGAGTAGATGGATACAGCAAGAACAGATGCGACACAAGAGCCAGCCAGGGAGGGCTCACCGTGAGGACCCCACACAGGTGACTGGAGCTCCGATGGGACACCCCTGCCCCCGTACGGTTATAACACCCTCACAAAGCTGTCCTTCCAACCAGCTCACATACCGCCTTTACCACTGTCGGTTTGTATAGATAAAACCCCCCTCCCCCAAAACACAAAAAGTTACTTTTGAAACAAATCCTAAGATGTCAACATCATTTCTAGGGAAGAAGGGAAATTAAGCAGCATTATTTCTCACACTGACCTGTCGAGGCGTCTCAGGGCCGTCACTCCCGGAGTTCTGGACGTACACGGTGCGTGTCTCCATATTTGTATCAATCTACACACACATTGTGAATACCTGTGTGAAGTAGCCCACAAAAAATCCTTTCACAGTTTTCCGTACGTCTTATTCTCTGGACCCTTTTACAGACCCCTTCTAGTCTGTCGTACTTGACGCAATAGGCCAGCTCTCCTGAGCAGAGCACAATCAATGCGTACATGAGTCGTTAACACTCACAGAGGCAAGACCGCAAAGGAAAAGGATAAATCTATAATAACGTGTTACAAACACCCTTTCAGTGCTAGCTGAGTTTTTTAAGCTCTCTTTTATATACAATGAGTTTCCAGATTCACAGCTGATTTTTCATTTACACGAGTTTCTTGCTTTCCTTCTTGGTATCAGGTTGAATTTTTTTTTCCTTTTTCACTACAGAAACGTCCCCCATCCTTGCAAAATCTAAAAGCAGTGGAAATTCGAGGAGCTATAGAGAATGCGTGGGCATTTAAGTCAGACACGGTGTGAGCTGAATCTGACTTTGCACCTCTATGTAGAGACAAAAACACCTACCAAACATGCTTGAGGGGAGGCCTGAATGAGGCTGTACGTGGGAAGTTGTAGAGCCAATGCGGAACCGAGAGGAGAAAATCCAAGTTATTCATTATTGCCACAACGTGTATGTATGAGGCACCATATCTTGAAAGATTTCCTACATAAAACGGAGACTTGAGTAAATGATGAAGGAGAAAGTTAAATTATACATTTATTTTTTAACCAGGCATTTGCTAAGTAGGATGTTCTGTGGTGTCAGAGACAAAAGGAATGGCCCTATCATCCGGTAGCTCCGAGCCGCGCAAAGACGGGAACCGAGCGGACTGCGGTGGACACAAATCAGGGCATCCTGGGACCAACACAGAGGTGGTCCAGCTCTGTCTTCACAGGAAAAGCGCGACTGGCCTGGCTCTTCCAGGATGAGCAAAAGTTCTCCAGGTACAGGTGAACACACATAAACATATCACAGAAACACAGAAGTGCCTCAGTTACACAGGGAGGGTTAAGGACTCATAAACGATGCAGGTCATGTACGTGACACGGGGACAGAACACGTACGTGAACACAGAGACGGTGAACAGACTCAAACATGTGGCTGTGCCTTGAGTAATAAAACCCATGCACCTTCCCCGCAATCCCTTCATAGCCTCTTCTCCGGAGCCAGCCCTGCAAGCGCTGAAATGCGTTCTGTCCGGGCTCCGCCTCCTTGTAGCTTACCCACCCTCTCTGTGCAGGGAACCCTGAGCTAGGGACTTCGCGGGAGGTGGTGCTTCCCAGCGTCTACTTTCCTGCCTTCAGATGATCATGTCCCATCTGCTGTGGGTAGTTTGGGCAACTACCACTTCCCCTTCCTGGTCGTACAGTTCTGGTGGGACTGCCTAGGGTTTTCCTGGCATGGCTCACTCCCTTGGCCATAGTGACCGAGGTCAAGGAAGGGTTTCAACATATTAATTCATTGGATGACTTCTCAAATTACCGCATGAATACAGGCTTCAGCCAACAGGCACATTATATTTTCCCGGCCATCAGGGCTGCTTTGGACATTGGCCGGTCATCTAACCCAGGCCCACAAGCAGAACACCGGCCAGGTGTGCTGGAAAACAACGCGTCTCTGAGGTGGGCGGCGGGAGGAGTGAGGGCGAAGGCCACATTCCACGCAGAGCGCTCCTGGGAGAGCTGAGCGAGCCCGGGACAGACAGAGTGCAGAAGGGAAATGCTGACCATTACAATTCCAGCTTCTAACTAAACTGAACTGTTCATTTACATTATTAAACAATACCCCAGGTGAATTAATCTCATTTAAGTTCAATTATTGATCATTTTGAGCAGAAAGAATCCTGACTGATACCATCATCTTTTTTGTCAATGAACTGCAATTCATTAGCCTACATTTGCAAACTTTCACTTCCCAAATTTTGAGATCTCTTCAGTTTGTAGAAATCAGTCTATTTTTTTTTTTAAGATTTTTTTTATTTATTGGAGGGGGGCAGTGCATGAGTGGGAGCAGGGGTGGAGAGGCACAGGAAGAGGGAGAAGCAGATTCCCTGCCAAGCAGGGAGCCCCACACAGGACCTGATCCCAGGACCCTGGGACCATGCCTGAGCCAAAGGCAGACACTTAAACGACTGAGCCACCCACATGCCCAAAATCAGTCTATTTTTATCAATTGTCTACCCACTTCATCCATCTGAGAGAATTTAAGTTCAAGAATTTCTGATGCCTGTCACTGCCTTGTTTATTTTCCCCTTCATTTTATTATTTTTCTTTGGGGTTCAGGAAATCAATCTCCATGGTCTTTCAGCCCCTTAGGTTCCTAGACCATCTGAGTCTTACCACTTTCATTTTACATTTATTTTATGGGTATGTGCCGCTAACCTCAGAAACACATGCATATATATGCTATGCCCCTAGGTAACTACTCAACTGATTCATAGTGCGTCAGAGCAATCATCTATAAACGCTGTACCAAAGTTTAAAACTATTTTAATAAAGAATATAACTAAGCAAATAATGATCTAAAATGGAGTATTACAACTTACCAATGACAACATTCACATGATTGCCACAAATTGGGTATGAATAACCAATATTCGAAAGTATGAAACATAACACAATATACATAACAAGCATTTTGTGCACGCTTTAACTTCTAATTTATTTATTTATTTTTGAATGGGAAAGTGCTTTGGGGTCATCAGCAAACATCTACCAGCCTTTTACTGTTAATTTTATAACAGGATTCCTAATGGAGAATTCCGGTTGACTGCCTGGTGGATAAGTTTTATCTTATTTAAATAATGGTGCTACAATCCAATTTTTCCCACTCAAGCTCTCTCTATAAATATGCACAAAACGTTAGTTAATAGTGATTTCTCTTGTTTCTCCTGCATCACTTTTTTCTTCAATAAGTGGCTTCAGGGAGAAATGAAACTTACTGGTGAAGGATTAAAAACAGTTACATGTTCTCATCCAACTTACAAGTCAGTGTTTCTAATTAAACTCCAACCTTACAAATTTCTTTGTCTGGAATCTATCCTGTTGGGTGGTTACAGAATTGTCCAAGTGCATTCCTTCTATCTTAATGCTCATAGATAATGTGCTGCCTTAAACATCTTTATAACCGTTCATTAGTGGTAAGCACTAGGCTTTGACTTTCACGTCCTTGAAACCATGAAATAATGTTTCTATAATTCAGTTCTTCTTAATGTTTCTACTTTAAATAGAATGTATTATGAAAGTGAGATCTAAGCATTTTTAGAAATTCTGAGCTGGGGTATCAGTTTAGTCAGAACAGTGTCAAATGTGGAACGCAAACAACATAATTGGTACTTTGAGGTTGAGGTTGATGTGACATTCTCTTGAATATATTTTAATGCTTATGCATATTTAAATTAAAATTTTAACCTTCTGACATTCAAACCAACAAGCCATTCACCATCCAACTGGAGAGGCATGTCTGACAAATGACATGACACACCGCAAAAATCACTTGCCTTGAATCTATGCTTTATTGCACAAGAGAGTTCTAAAAAGCCTCGTTGTTTGCTAACATTTTGACAGTGGATTCCGATATTAGCACAGCTTTTCTGACTGATTATACAGAAATAATTCATTTCAAATATTTGTCTCTCTACAAAATGGCCTCCCGCTTGAAATGATGGGGGAGCGTATTCAAGTCATGACATGATCTCGTCTTCTGATCTTACTTTTTGTCTGGCACTGAGTTTCTGGCTAGCCCACACTATAGGACTTCTAGTTTCCAGGAAGACCGGGCGAGATAGGAGTCTGTGCTGGACACACTCTGCCCCTCCCTATCAGAACCCACCTGTTCCAGACGGTCTTACAGATTTTCTCTCTTTCTGACCCACGTTGTCGGCTTCAAAGCAGCAGGGCTCCCGCAGAGAAGTTTATCTGCGAACACAGCCAGAGCCAGGCTGATAGGTCAGATGCCAAAGCTGGTTCTGCCCCAACATGATCCTGTCCTGACCCACTTGGGGGCCATGCAACCACAGGGGCACTGTGATGGAGGATTCTCTCCTCCACCAAGAGTGGCACCCCAAGCACAGCCAGGTCCCAGTGGGGGAAATAATCATTTCATCACTCGAAGCTGTTTCAAAATTTATAATTTTTATCTCACATTTATCACAATGCCAGCTTTGGATTAAAATGCCCAAGCGAACATTCTCATGTTCAATGGGAGGCACAAGTGAAAATTATCGTATCTGACTGTGTACTTGCAGTGAGCAGTTGACATTGAAATTGGGAAGCTGCCAGGGGCCTTTGGCTTCATTCCATAATTGTCAAGTTTCATGGCATTGAGGAAGTCATTTTAATTCCAAGTCACAGGAGTTATTTTGCATCCTGAGATCCAACATTGCTACTTAAAACCAAAATATGCCAACATTTATGGCACGGAAATGCTGAAGACCCTTCTTGCCAATTGCCTCTGTTTATTTACTTCAAGTCCCAATAAACAGCACAGATCAGTTTTGCCACCCACGTTATCAATAGCACAGCAAATTCATAAAGAGTCTTTCTTCAGTGAACGGAAATGATTCGGAAGTCTGATTGAACTGAGTGTCCTAGTAAGGGAGATGGGAAGATGTTCTCCAATTTCAAGTTCAGGAAAGTAAGAAATACAAAAGTTAAGTGGCTGGTCTCCATTTATTCAAATAAATTTATTCAGGAGCAGAGCCAGAAATAAAGACCAAGTCTTCTGGCCCATGCACTAGGCCCCATGCTGCCTCACAGCTCTCAAAATGTTCCTTTTCTTGGAAAATGCTACAATGCTTTCCCCTCCTGCAACACTAGACTCAGACATACTGCCATCTGCTGGCCCGCTGAGGAATGTACCGCTTTCCCTTCAGCACGTCGTCCCTGGGATGCCAAGTGGCTGGGTCTACCAGTCTGTGCAGGAGAGCGGGAAAGGAAGTAAATGAATTTAGAACACTCCCGTCCCCATTAAAGGGCCCATATATTGACACTTAATATTTATATAACAACGCCATGATGTGCCTTGTTCTTTGTGCATGGAACATACTTGCCATCATCTCTTTCCCTCTGTGCCCTTATTCTGACATATTCTTCCAAAGACTTGGATCGTCTGAAACAGCCTTTCTTACAACATAACGCAGTCCGCGGAATGCCATCCATTTCTGTGTTGTCTGTGTTGTCTTCTGCCAGTATCCTGTGAGATGTGCTAACTACCCTTCGAGGTGCCAAAGACGGAATCACAGAAACCAAGCTACACAGCCACAGTCCTGGGATGTAGAAAATACCATAAAAATGTCCTCATGGGGCAGAGAACAGGATCTTAAAAATGTCTTCAACAGGACCCCCTTTGTTCAGAGCCAAGCTACTCTTTCCCCAGAAACGCTGTCAATACCTTCTTTCACCATATCTACTCTTTACAGCCTGCCTGCACACCCCTCAGGACAAAAGTAACATTTCCCAGACTCAATGAACGTATGGCGGACACTATTTATTTTTCCATCTCATTATCGTAGCTCAGTTCAAGTTACGACGTCTGTCTGTCTCTGGTGCTCATCCCTTACTCAGTTCTCTACGTCTAAGATAAAAGTTGAGTTTAAATAGTTGGAATACTTTTTTTTTTTTTTGATGAGAAAGATGAAATAATATTCATGTATTACTACAGAACCAACATCCCCAGGAGCAGCTCACACACGAGTTGAGACATCTATGTCACCCTCGTTACATGAATGCATTCTGCTTTAAGATCTTAAGAAAAATTTCTTGCCTGTGAAGGTGGTTCACAGACATCTTGGTTAAGAAATGTTAAATACAGAACTTATTTCTGATCTCTCAGGACATAAAAGCTCATATTCATGACAATGTAATTGTTCTTATAAAGGAATTCTGCTGATCTTTACAAATCAATTATCCTTTGAATTTCATAGTTTGAAACTCAATTCAAAGACCATTCATTGAATTTGGGATAAATGTCTATGTTTGTCCATCCAGATCTTTCACAGGAATATCTTATTTTGAGGTCATCTTGGGCAGAAGTAAGAAATGGTGTTGTTTCCACATTTTTTCAATATTAAGAGGGTATCAAAAGTCACAAAAGATGTGGGGAGTGCCAGCAGGGAAACATTAAGGAATGGAAATATTAGGTAGTTTTACTGACCTGTTAAAATCACAATATTGTGGAATTTTAATTGAAATATCTAGAGAGAGAAAACTCCAGCCCAGAAATCTGGCCCTCTCATGCCCAGTGCTCAGTGAAGGCCTATTAGATGCGGAGGATAGGACTGAAATCAGGCAACACAGGAGGTGAGGACCAGAGAGAAGGAACGGGAGGTTGCCCAGGCATCTGCACATCTTTGGTATGAGCTTGGACGAGGAGCCAGCTCTCTGGAGGGTTTATCTGAACTACAACTAAACCACCAGACTTTCGGAGAAGCAGTAACAAGAACAAAATGTTCTTTAGCCTTGTTCAATTTAAAGCACGTGCATCTGTAGTAATCTTTCACAAAATGATTATTCATACTTGCTTCTCTTTATAACATGGTGACAATATATCACACTGTAAGAATAGCAGTTAGATTGTAAAAGTGCTTGTGAAACCTTTTTTACCCCGACACCAGAAAAGTGAATTAGTTCAATGGTGTTACTCATATTTCCTATGTTATTTTTCTTTTGACTTTTCCTATCTTTCCATTTTACATAATTTGTTGTAAAACAGAATTACAAAACCTTATTTTTTTTTTAAGATTATATTTATTTGAGAGAGAGAGAGAGCACAAGCAGGGGGAGCAGCAGAGGGAGAGGGAGAACCAATCTCCCCACTGAGCAGGGAGCCCGATGTGGGGCTCGATCCCAGGACTCTGAGATCATGACCTGAGCTGAACATAGACACTTAACTGACTGAGCCACCCAGGCGCCCCAACATCTTATTTTTTAAATAAAGACTATAAGAATAACTCCAAATGAGATTTCAGACCTTAGTAGAAAATAGCACCATTTGTTTTAAGTAGAACATTATGCAATCAGCTTTAGCTTCCAACCGAGGTGAGTGAGAGTAAGGACAGAGCGTGCATTCCGGTGGAGTTGAGGACAGTTGAGAGCTCGGAGGCCAAAGCAGCAAAAGTCCACAGAGGCAGTACCAGAGGGTGAACAGTTGCAATGAAGAAATCTCTGATGGTATGTAGAAGGTCTGTCTCAAGATCCGTATATACAAGTGTGTGGGAAACCTTCCTGAAGCTGAAGGAAGGGCCACCGGGAAGGATTAGGGAGAATAATTACAGTTCATACAGAGCCAGAAACACTGCCAGAAGCGCCAGCTCATCAAGAAGATATCACAATCCTAAAAATATTTGCATACAGTAACAGACCTTCAAAATACACAATGAAAAAATAGATATAACTGCAGGGGGAAATAGAGTCACAATGATAGTTTCAACATCCTACTCTGAATAATTGAGGTTAGAAGTAATGCCAATTCTATACAGACTTCCAAAAACTGAAGAGGAGGGAAACCTTCCCAATCACTCAATGATAACAGCATTACCCTGACAACAAAACCAGAGAAAAGAAAAGAAAAAAGAAAAAAAAAAAAAAAAACTTCATAAGAAAACTAGAGACCAATATTTCTCATGAGCACAGATATAATAAATAAACATAATCCAACATATGTAAAAGAAGTAATGCATCATTATCAAGGAGAGATTATCCCAGCAAATGCAAGGCTGGTTTAACATTTGAACATTTACCAATATAATTTACCATAGTAACAGGCGAAAGAAGAACCACCATATGATAATGTCAATAAAAACAAAAAAATCCCCACAAAATAACTTGATGAAATCCAACATCTATTCTTGATTAAAAAAAAAAAAACTCAGTATATGAGGAAAAGATGAGAACTTGATTTTAAAAATCTAAAAAAAAAAAACAAAACCTGTATAAATATCATACTTTTAGTTTTAAGAGACTGACTGCTTTTAAGTTGAAAAACAAGGAAATCTCATTATGTCTGTTCAGTATTGTCCTGGAGGTTCTAGCGTATACACTAAGAAGAAAAATAATAACCCACACTCAAGAATGGAAAGAAAGAAGTCACACTGTTTTCAGACAACATGATCATTTACGTAGAAAATTCATTAGCATCTACAACAACAACAACAACAGCTATTAGAAGTAATAAGTGAGTTTAGGAAATCCGCAAGATGCAAGATCAATACAGAATAAATAAGTTGTGTTTCTACATACAAGTACTGAACAATCAGAAATAAAAAGTAGCATTTGTAATAATGCAAAAAATAGAAAGTGCTTATGAATAAATGTGATGAAAGATATGAAGACCCTGACACTGAAAGCTACAAAACATTGATGAGAGAAATTACAGAACACATAAATAAATGGAAATAAGATCTGTTCATAGATCAGAAGACTCAATATTGTTAAGATACTAATTCTTCACAAATTGATCCATAGTCAATGCAATTTTAGTTAAAACTCAGCAGGCTGTTCTACAGAAATTGGAAATAAAAATTTAATTTTTCATATGGAAATTCAAGGGATCTAGGGAAGTTAAAATAACCTTGCAAAAAAATAGTTGGATGATTACTACATTACCTGACTTCAATACCGATTACAGAAGCTACAGTAATCAAGACTGTGGTCTTGGTGTCAAAGCAGATCAACGCAACAAATCAGGCAACTCATGGAACAGATTCAAGAACACAAGGATTGATTTTTAGCAAAAGTGCAAAGGCAATTCAGTGGGGAAAGAGTAGTGTTTGCAAAATAAAACAATGATGGGACGCCAGGGTGGCTTAGTCAGTTAAGTGTCTGACTTCAGCTGAGGTTATGATCCCGGAGTCCTGGGATCGAGCCCCATGTCAGGCTCCCTCCTCAGCAAGGAGTCTGCTTCTCTCTCTCTCTGTCCCTGCCCCTCCCCCTGCTCGTGCTCACTTGTGTGCTCTCTCAAACAGATAAATATTTAAACTTTTTTAAAGTTTCAAAATAAAATGATGCTAAAATAATTGGATGTGAATATAAACAAAAGGTGAACTTTAATCCATACCTCATATCATGTACAAAGGTTAACTCAAAAGGAATCATAGATGTTAAGTATAAATTTAAAACTATTTAAATTCCTAGAGGAAAACAGGAGCTAGTCTTTGTTATCCTGAGTTAGGAAGGATTTCTTACATAAAAATTAAAAGCACAAACGTGTACAAGAAAAAAAATGATGAATCCCACGTCTTCAAAATTAAGTACATTTGCTCTTAAAACTTTCTGTTAAGAGAACAGAAAGGAAAGCCACAGACCAGTGGAAAACATTCACAATACATAATGTTGGCAAAAAAATTGTATCTAGAATACATAAGGAGCTTTCAAAGAAGAAACAGAAGCCACACTGAATGTTTGGCAAAAATATTGAACCGACTCTTCAGAAAACATGAATGGATGAGCTCACTCCTTCCACCCCTTCACACAAAGCACTCATGTGAGCACACGGGGCGACGGTAAGCATCTACAAGTCCAGAGAAGAGGTCTCAGAATGAGCCCCACCTTGCCAGCACCTTGATCTTGGACTTCCCAGCCTCCAGAACTGTAAGAAATAAATTTGTTACATAAGGGGAAAAAAGTGTGCAGATGCTAAATAAACACAGGAAAAGGTACTCAGACTATTAATCATTAGGGAAATGCAAACTACAATGACAGATGTCTACACACCAAATAGAATATTTAAAATTGAAAAAAAAAAAAAAGCGGACTCAACCAACTGTTGTGAAGGATACGGAGTCATCCACTTCACTTTTAAGTTCACACAAGATAAATGAAAGAGTGTGCCCCATAGAAAAAGCTGTTCAAAGCAATGTTATACATAACAGACAGGGAAACAGCCCAGATTTCCATCAATAGGCCAGCGAATGAACAAACTGTAGTGAGATGAACTACTGCTCAAATGTACAAAGAATAAAGCAATGCTACCCAAAATAACATGGATGAGTCTCAAAACAACCACGCCGAGTGAAATACGCAAGAGAAAAATGAATACATATTGCATGATTACATACAATTATAAAAAATCCAAACTAATCCATAGTGACAGGAAGTGGGTCAGATGATACCTGGGAATAGGTATGGGTATGGGGTGTATAGAAAGGAGGGACTGTAAGGGGCAGAAGGAAACTTTTGGGGATGATGGATATATTCATTATCCTGATTGTGGTGATGGTTTCATGGGTACATAAATATGTCTAAATTTATAAAATTGTAGACTTTCTAAACAATTTATTGTAGGTCAATTATACATTTAAAAAAAAAAAAAAACAACAAAGCAATGAGTAACAGGAAATGAACTGGCTGGGTTGGATTAAAATTTTAGAAAGGAAATGGTCCCTAATGATTCCCTCTCTTGCATCCCCGTATTTTATATCGCTGCTTTACAGTTCCTTCCATCAGAAGCACAACCTCTAGACCACAGAATATTATTCTGTGCTAAAAAGAAATGAGCTATCAAGCCATGAAAAGACATGAAGGAACATTAGACGCATATTATTCAGAGAAATAAGCCAACATAAAATGGCTCTAGACTGCAATTCCAGCTACATGGCATTCTGGAAAAGGTAGAACTATGAAAACAGTAAAAAGACCTGTGGTTGCCAGGATTGTGTGTTGGGTGGGGCCAAGGAGGGAAGAGAAGGGAGGACAGAGGAATTTTCTATTGAACAGACTTCCCAAAATAACAGTCCTTTCTCTTCTTGACCAGGGTCATACAGAGCTGGTAGACAGTGTTTCTGGAAGTTCAGAAATGAGAAGAGGAGACTGGAGCATTAGAGACAGGTAATGATTTTGGATATATAGGAAATCTGAAAGTAGGCATTCCAGAAGTCGTGTGGTAGCTCATTAATAGCACAACTCATCTTAAATTCTATGTTTTCTCTCTTCCAGTCTTACCTGTGAACTTGGAGGGCTCACCCTGTCTTGGTAAGGCACTTCTGTCTTGCACTCAGCTACACGTGGTGTCCTCAAAGTCTCTGGGCGGTAAACCTGCCATCTCCCATTACGATGGCAAGGGGCAGTGAGCCAGAAGACTTGAGGGTATAGGTATGTTACATACCTATCTGTGACCTTTTTTTTTTTTTTTCCACATGATATGCCAGTTAACTGTGTGGCTTCTTAAGGAAACTACTCGAAAATGAGTCCTAGGCGGTTTGGGGGGCAAGATAAACTAGTTCACCAATGTATGTCAAGATTTTATTCTCTATGTTCTAAAGACAAACTTTGAAAAATACAAGTCTTGGGCCTCTAAAATAGTGTCTAGTTTCCAGAATCTTACAGTCTTCCTAGAAATGAACCTGGAATCTTAACATACAGCTCTCCCCAGTTTCAGAGAGAAGGTGGAGAGAAAAAATTAAGTTTTCATGAGTTAGTGCCTTCTTGGAATTTTGCTTGTTGTACTTGCATGGGGAGGCTAGTTCCTGGTAGACACGGTATCTCAGATCAGTACTGCCCAAAGAAGTCACATCAGAGGGAATGGAAGCTGGATGAGATGAATTCTAAGGTCCTCTGTTTCCCATTGTAATTGTCAAATTGTTTATTCATAGATAGAAAGATTATTTTACAAATACTTAAATAAAATTTACTTTGATATTTCATTAATTTTAAGCAAACTGAATATTACTGGAATTAAAATATCCCTGTATATTAATTTATAGATTAAAAATATTTCCAAAGATATAGTGGGCCTTTAAAAACTCATTGACAAGAAACTAGTTTTTATACATTTTTTCATTTTTTGAAGATTTTAATTATCTATTTGAGTGAGAGTGAGCGAGTGCATGAGCAGGAGGGAGACGCAGAGGGAGAGGGAGAAGCAGACTCCCCGCTGAGCAGGGAGCCCGATGTGGGACTTGTTCCCAGGACCCTGAGATCATGATCTACGCCAAAGGCAGACGCTTCACCCACTGAGCCACTCCGGCACCCCAAGAAACAAGTTTTTAGTACTGAAATTTTACCATTATTTTATCATTCTAATTGAACATATTTTGCTTTTCCCAGATTAAAACATGCTGTTGAATGATTTTTTTTTAGAATACTTTGGGAATGGAATTATTTTCGTTTACCCGCAGAAGCATATTAGAAGAATGAATGATCCCTCCCTGAAATCTCAAGAGATTGAAAATTTATAACCAGCCCTTTAAAGGAGCATCAGATTCTCCTTTCAGGAAGAAAAGAAAAACACTACAGAATTAAAGAGGAAAATGTTCCAAAGAACAAGTTCTAACATCTACCTTTCATGAAATCTGTCTGAATTGAGGCACACAAACATACCTGAAGTGGGCCTCGTGCTGGAGTTTACCTCTGCCATCCACTCTGACAACACTGTGGCTACCTGAGCTTCACTAAATCAGATGCTATGGAGACCCTATAAGGCAACACCCACTCACCGTGGGGTCAGTCAGTGAAGGGAACAAATGCCCTAGGGCTCTGAACACTAGCTGGTCATGGGCTTCTGGGTAGAGTTCTAGAACATCTGTAAACCAACTTTATTGGACTAGACAATGGCAGAGGCAAATGAGAATAATAGTAAAAACCCTTCTGTTTCTAACATATGACTCTTGTAGAAATTTGTGAATAAAGTTCAATGGTTGTTGTAGATACAGATTGAGACCAACTTAACTGTCCTGAAAATCCCACTGCATAACAGAGGGCTGGGTGGTGGGTTTTCCAACCTCTGGACGTAGAAATTAGAGTAGGGCTATATGCATGCTCTCTGCGTACTGACTTGGCAAGAATTTATGGGCAGCTAACATCTGCACAGAAGAGCAGAAGAACTTAACATGCTTTTCATTACTGATCACCATCGCCATGGCGGCCAACTCTACAGCATGTGCATATGAATTGTCAACTGCAATAGTATTGTAGTTTCTGCTCTGAGAAAACTGTCCCTGACATCATTTACTGGCATTCTTTATGCCTTTAGGGATAACAACTAATTTTAATATGAGCCTAGGCGAAAAATTAATTATGAAAGCAAATACATTCTGCAAAAGACAACAAGCCAATCCCGCATCCCTAAAGCAAATATTACTCTGGTAGCTCCCTCAACTATGCCTCCTGGCAGCACTCAACGAAGAGATTTAACTAGTCATTGTTGACTCTTATTTCTAATGTGGGCTAGGTACTTTCACAAACATTGATTCGTTCATACATGCATTGAACACCTCACTATGTATCAGTCACTAGATAAGGCACTGGGAAGAAAGGTCAATAAGACATAGCCTCTTGCCTCTGAGCATAATTTAGTGCAGGCAGGACAGCTGGAGAGAATGGGTAAGCTACAACACAGAATGACAGTGTGGTTTACAAAGATATGAAAGAGAATACCATGGCAGTACATACTAGATGCTAGTGGAGAGGTCTCAAAAATGCATGCTATTGGAGTGTGCCAGGGTATACAGTTCCGACCTAATCCAGAAGTAAACCATGCATGTATTTTCAAGAAGAGTAATAACTGGATTAGATCTGTGTTAGAATGATCACTCTAGTTGTATCACAAAGAGGGTTAAGACTGAGCACAAAAATCGCTATAGGGAGCAAACTGAAACAGACAGGAAGGGGGGGAAGCAGGGTGAATTAAGAGAGGGGTGAGTGCAAACTGACCTTCAGGCACCGCGTTTCCAGTATCACACTGGAGCGTGATATTGTTTCCTAGTGACTATCCCAGCTGAAGGATGGAGATAGTTTCAGAGTCTTTGACTTTGTCTCCCCCGTTGTAATCACTTTTACCCCAAAGGCTAAGGAATCACGGTGCAGGTTTTACCAGCTGCTAAGTATTTTAATTACACATTTGGGAAACAGAAAAAATGACCACTGGATGAATCCACAGACCCAAGAGACCCACTTTAAGGTATAACTTTGCCAAGACTCTCTATATTACCTGGCCCTAAATGGCCAAAGACGGATCAGGGGACCATGACGATACTTTGAAAGAATCTCCAGGGATCAAAGCCAGTTCAGATTGGTGTCCAACGGTCCTTGAAATGTTTGAATAATACAATTATCTCATTCTATTGCTGCACCTGAATAACTGGCTATAAATCCCTTAGAGGAAGGCCTGAAGAGATCATGGAATGTATTGTCAGTGATGTTGCAGAGCGGCTTGTCTTGGGGACCTGGTCTCCTCTCCGACCAATGGATTCCAGATCCGAAAACAGGCTCGAGTTAGGGAACTGAAAAAATGATCACAACTTTTTATTGAGGCAACTTTCCTCTCCCTGCTGGTCATCAATCTGATTTCTTCTACTGGGAAAAAATGAGTAGAACTCTTGCAGATGGCCTGTTTTCCCCTCGGGGATACCATGTTCAAAATTCTTTGTACGTCAGGTCCCTTGGCTTCCACTCTGACTTGCTAGGTAATAGGATAACTGTAGTCTATTAGATTTAATATTTAGCTCCACCACCTGTCCTCGATGTTGGGGGAAGCCCTATCATGCCTATTACGCTCAGCAAGCCACCTTTTATGATCGTCTCTCTTACTGATTGCCTGGCTTACTGAGTAAAACCACGAAGGAAAGTTCTAGCATTGTTGGTGTCCAGGTCATCATAGCACCTATAAATAGTATGTCCTGTGCACCTTCCCATGGAACATAATTATGTGGTAGACCTGCCATATATGCTCTGTCCAATCCCAGATGCCCACTTTCAAGAGTGTTCTGATTTCTTTTTATACTTTTTGCTGTGGCAATTCTAGCCTTTTTTTTTTAAGATTTTATTTATTTATTTATTCAACAGAGATAGAGACAGCCAGCGAGAGAGGGAACACAAGCAGGGGTAGTGGGAGAGGAAGAAGCAGGCTCATAGCGAAGGAGCCTGATGTGGGGCTCAATCCCATAACGCCGGGATCCTGCCCTGAGCTGAAGGCAGACGCTTAACCGCTGTGCCACCCAGGCGCCCCCAATTCTAGCCTTTTGACATCCCTCAAGTGACGTGAACATGGAGCAAGTAGCAAGTTTGCCCCATCTCCTATGATCTTTGCTTTTCTGTTAAATCCTATAGCCCAGGAAAGCATTTCCAAGTCAACAAACTCTCTCCTACCCTATTGTATATTCTTGCCCCTTGATTAAGCACCCTCAGAATACAGTCCCACTTATACACCCCCAGGACCTACTGGTATATGAAATCTATTTCGTGCAGCTCTTGTGGGCTCTAGAACCTGCTAGGTTATGCAACAACTGACCCCTAGTTATAGTAGTGGCCATGACAGAATGCGGGGCAGATCTTGAGGGGCACCCCTGATTCTGAGTTGTCTACCAACATAAGAGGTAGGGAATGGGGCATGCTGGCTCTTGGCGGGGGTGCTACTTTTATAGACTCAGCAGGATTCCGAGAAGTCAAAAGATACATGGCATCCACCCTGCTGTCTTCATCCAATGTGCTAAAGCCCCAGGTGTTTGGTTTTATTAATCAGGGCAAATGACCTTGACATAACCAAACAGCTTTGGTGAACATTTAACCATCCTTGATGTTGGCTTCTCTGTTACATTTTTGACTTGGTCCTCAGCCTTCTCTTCCTCTCACTGCAGGAGATGCTTTCCCATCTGGCTTTCAGTGGCGTGGTACTCCCCGCTACACCACCTTTCCATGGAACATCAACAGCATCTGGCAACAGCCAGGCAAGCATGCTAGCCTTACAGCCACCGTTTTCTGTATACATTTCAAACACCAAGTGCTTTCCTTCCTATACAACACCCTCCTAGTCTACTAGCAGTAAAAGGGTTGGCAAATGGACCAGCACCTTCCAGCATGAGCACCTGTGCTCCACCAACTTTCAGCATCGGGACACCTACTGTCAAACAGGTAGGAAGTGGATGATCCAACTTCAAAACACAACTTCAAACATGATTTATCTTCTCACCTGCTTCCTCCAACTACTCCCAGCCCATAATCAGAATTTATGAGGAATGAATATTATGATGCCGGCCTGCTGAAACATTGACCACAATGGCAGAGAGCACTCAGTGAGAATTTCCCCAGAATTATCCCGTATTCTCTTGAAACTAGAGAGATTTTATACATCTGCCTTGATCAGATACGGGCTGCCCCAGATAGCTCTCTACAGCCGAGCCAGACCCTGAAGGAGATGACAACTGGATGGTCCTACTCAGCACACTCTCTACAGCTGGACAGAAGGTCCTTTATCTTTTTTTCTTTTTTTTTTCCTTTTTTTTTTTAAGTAATCTCTACACCCAACATGGAGCTCAAACTCACAATCCAGAGATCAAGAGTCGCATGCCTTACCGACCAAGTCAGCCAGGCGCCCCTGGACAGAAAGTCCTTTGAAGGGAATTCTCTCTACACATTTCTAGGTCTTCCAAGTGACATGAGTCTTTTCAAAAGACAACTTTTGGCTTTGTTAATTTTCTCTATTGTTTATTTCACTGACTTTTGCTCTTATTTTAATTCTTCTCTACTGATTTACTTATATTTAATTTGCTGTTCCTTTTCTGTCTTCCTGAGAGGAACACGTAAGTCACTATTATTAGCTTTTATTTTTGTCCATTAGAAATATTTACATTTATAAATTTCCCACTAATCACAGATTTAACCACATCCCACAGGTTTAAAACTTAATATCATCCTTGAGTCATGGGTTATTTTAAAAGTTAATCACTTACTCTATAAATACTTGAATTTTTTAAGTAATCTTTTTATATTGCCTTCTTGCATAATTTCACTGTAAGAAAAGAACATACTCTGAAGAATTTCAATCCTATAAAATGTGTTGTGAATTTTTTTTCCTGACCCAAGATATGGTCCACTTTGAAAACTGTTCTATGTATACTTAGAAAGATTATTCTTCAGTTGTTTGATGCAGTCTTCTACTCATTTCACTTACGTCAATGATTACGAGTGTTATTCTTTTTTTAGCCCTGATGATTTATTTTCTGCTTGCCCTAATATTACATAGGTTCTAATGACTCTATCTTTTCCACGTTTTCTCTTAGTTTCATTAGTTTTTGTTTTACATACTTTTTAAAGATTTATTTATTTTTTACTGGGTGGAGGTAGAGAGAGCACACAAAGGAGAGGAGCAGAGGGAGAGGGAGAAGCAGGCTCCCCAGTGAGCACAGAGCCCAACTCAGGGCTTGATCCCAGGACCTTGAGATCATGCCCTGAGCCAACACCAAGACTCAGATGCTTAGCTGACTGAACCACCCAGGTGCCCCTGTTTTATGTATTTTGATTCTGTGTTATTAGACTATTTTAGTCTATGTTATTGCATAAGTAGCATACAAATTTAGAATTATTATAACTTTCTGATGAAAGTAAATTTTATTTTGATGAAATGTCAATCTTTTCAATAGTCCTTGTCTTTACTTCAAGGTCTATGTTCATATTAATTCAGCTATATCAGACTTCCACAGGACATAACTTATTGTCTAATACCTATGACAGTTGTTGAGATTTTTCCAACTCAAAAACTTCTGTCCTTAACTGGAGTTTTCTATACGTATATATCTATGTAATTACTGATATATTCAGTTTTAAATCTACCATCTTAAAGTTTCATATTAATACTGTTTTTTGTTCCTTTTTAATCCTTTCTTTTTTAGGATTTTTGAAACTATTCAATTTATTTTCTTCTATCAACGTTTAATTAATTTTTTTAGTGGCTAACCTAAGTATGTATATGTAGGTATGTGCGTATGTATGTGTGTGTGTGTGTGTATACATATATTTATCTTTGATTTATTAGACCTTATTTCAAATTAATACTTTCACTACTATCTGGACAATGCAAGTAATTCACAACCTGAACTCGATTTTCTTATTTTCATGTATTTGCCTTCTCTACATATTTTAAACCCCACACATCATTATTGTTTTAAATAGTGAATATTCTTTTCTTTTGACCTCCTTGATAACATCTTTTCATAATTGTTTTAGTGTGGTCACCCCAGGATAAATTTGATTTTTGTTTACAAAGGACTTATTTTCTTTGTTCTTTGAAGAAATAGAATTCTAAAGTGGGACTTACATTTTTCTCAAGTGTTTTAGGACATCTCTTTGTCTTATAGTTTCTACTGTTTCCAAGTTTGCTGTCTTATTATTTCAACCTTGAAGGAAACATGACTATTTATATGGCTGCTTTTCATATCTTCCTGTTTTCAACATTTCAGCCAAACCAACAATGAGTCTGCGTGTGTGTGTGTTCTTTTATTCATTTGACATATTTTGAAAACTATTTGAAATAGGGCCTTGATAATTCTTTTTTTTAAGCTTTGTAAAAATGATGGCTTTTTTTTTTCCCACTGAGTATTGTTTCTTTCAATTTTCTGTTGCCCTTTTTCTAAGACGAATTATACAAACTTCCAGACTTTTCACTATGTTGTATCTGGCCCTTACAGTCTTTTTTTTTTTTTTTTTTTTTTCATTTTTTAATTCTTTGAGCTTCAATCTGGGAATTTCTTGCTCTACCACCTTCTAGTTCACTGATCCTTGGTTTTATGGTGCCTAATTGCTATTGCTATTTTTGTTACATTCTTAATTTCAGTTACTATATATTTTTCTAGAATTTGTATTATTTCAATAGGTTCTAGTTCTCTGGTTAAATTCTCCATTTTTTCTCCAGTTTTCAAACACATTAATCATTTCAAAATTTTGTGCCTATTGATAATTACAACGATCAAATCTCTTAAGCTTATTTTAGTATTGTCTTTGACTTTTGTCTTCTGATTTTCTTTTTTGTTTTTTCTTTTTCAGTCATTTTTTTCTACTTCCTTCTGCGACAGATTTCTTTCTTCAACTTGACTTTGGAGAATAAAAAAAAAAAATTATAGTGATAGTGAACAATATGATCTTGTTGCAAAAAGAACTTAGTGTAATTCTTACAAGTCACTAGAGTATGACCAGATCCTCTTCACGTGGGGTAGGCTGGAGCTCAGGCTTGTAAGCCCGAGTCTAGCTGTACTCTGCCTCTGCGTCTGAATGAACTCCTTACAGGTTTATGGGGTAGGTTCTCAGTTGGGGTGCTTTCCTGAGCCCCTGTTTTCTATGAGCGTATGTGAGAAGGGACCTCTACGGTGGTTTCCGCAGTCCTGGGAAGTGGGTGAATTCTCTGCCTTCTGGATTCCACATCGCAAACCCGCGCCTGAGGAGGGGCAAATGCTCTGGGCAAACCCACACCTCAGGATTAGAGGCTGACTTCCCTGCAGGGCACTCTCCTCCACGATCACTTCCTCTCCAGCTCTGACTGCCCTGGTCTCCCTGAACTTGGAACGTGTTCTTCCCATCACAAGATCAGCACGACCCTCGGCCACGACTCCCTCTTTTGCCTTCATCCCCATCACTGAGGATCAGCGGATGAACGGGTGGGGACACCTCAGAGGCGAATGCGGAGCTCACCTTGATGCAATTTCCTCTTCTCTTAGGTCTGGTCTCTGCAAATCTTGGCTGCTGTGATTGTCCTCTAAAGAATTCACACAGCTGTGCTGCTTTGTTTTTGCTTTCTTTCCAGATTTTACATCTACTTCCTTCAGGAGGGTTTCTTTGATACACGCTACTCCCTCACAGACAGAAGCAGAATTCCCAACTCTGCTTTTAAAGATACAAACTGAAATAGTGTTTGCTTCCAGTTCAATATTTTCTAAGTCTAGACATATTTGCTAATTTTCTGTTTTGTTATCAAAATTCCAAAATTCAGAGATATTGTGAGAAATGTTAAAACTGCCCACGTTTTTAGTCTGTGGTTCCAGCAACATACCAGAGCAATTTTTCACATTTGACGACCCCTCTGGAGAGAGAGCCTCGGCTGTTATTGCCCAATGAGGAAAGGTTAAAAGGAAAACCACAAGCAGAAATATAATAAGTTCACGAAAACTGCTGGAACAATTCCTGTGTGGGCTGTGTTACAAAAGAGAGCCTTCCTGCACCCTGGGTGAGCTTCAGGACACGCCACAGAGCCCGTCCCCACAGCAGGGCATCGACACGCGTGCACAGCGACGACACGAAGTTTAATGCTTTGGAATGAAAAATGAGTAATCCGATGTGACTGGGAAGTCAGGAACTGTGGATGTTCTTCTCCTCCTTGTCTGCTCCCTCACGCACTGCCTTCTAAGTCCACACGGTACTCCCTACTGCAAGGGAAACAAGAATTTTTTTCAGTGTTGAACAAGAAGCGTTTCTCACCGTTGCGGAAGCTTTGGGAGAGTCTGGTATGCCTCCCTACTGGAGCCGGATGACCTTAGGCAGGGACTAGCGAACTTCTCTGGCCCTACAAGAACGAGGGCGGATTTGGAGTGTAGTAAGAATGGGTCATGAGACCGTGTCTTACCACGGGCAAGGTTGAAAGGGCCACATCAAGTATGGAGGGGGTGTTAGTTAGATAACTTCCTCTCTGGACGATGCCAAAACACACAGGCACCATTTCCCTGAAGAGAAGCAGTTAAAATCAGAAGGAAATAACTCCATTAAACAGGAAAAAGACAGGAGACAACAGGAGGATGAGCGACGACGCTAAAAGCACGGAGAGTTTAAAGGACAGTAGGCAAGAACATGCCACAGGCTCTGTGCAGAAGCTCCCAGCTTTGCTCCTAAACGAGCCATACGTACTTCGCTGTGCTCTGGGCAGGCCTTGGAGGCAAAAACATGTGTGTACAGGGTCAGACGGAATGTCAGTGGTCACCCTGGCATCACAACCCTACCGGATACCCTAACAACACGGAGGTCTGAACGGGGTGTCCGTACACTGCTTAAGCACACCTGGGATGCGTCTCCTAGAAGTCAGTGACTTTGTGCTGGCTCATTCTTGCTAAACACAAGCAAGATCTTAGAGGGGCCACTATGCAG